>NW_026294595.1:134079697-135532197 GCF_007827085.1 Peromyscus californicus insignis | reverse complement strand
ATAAATAAAAGCAGGGGCTGAAAAAAGACCAGTCAGTATAGCAATCATGAGGACCTGAATGCAGTCCCCAGAAGCCATGGAAAAACCAGGGTGTGGTGGCACATGCTTGTATTCCTAGTGCTGAGGAGGCAGAGGCAGGTAGCTGGCTGAGGCTCAGCCAGCCTAGTCAAATTGGTGAGACCCAGGTCCTAACAAGAGACCCTAGCTCAGAAAACAAGGTCAGGCTGGAAAGATGGCCAGTGGTAAGAATGCATGCTGTGCAGGCGTGAGGCCTTGAGTTCAGGTTCTCCAGACCCATGTGAAAACTGGTCACGGGCCAGTGAGGTGATTCAGTGGGTGAAGGTGCCCTTGGCAAGCCTGTTGACTTGAGTCTATCCCTTGGACCCACATAGTGAAAGGAAAGAACTGACTCCCACAAATTATCCTCTGCCTGCCACACATACACATGGGCACACACACATATACACACTAAAATAGAAATGTTTAAAAAAATTAAAAGTGGATATGGCCATGTGTGCCTGTAACCTCAGCCTGGGGAGGGGAGCCATGATGGAACCCCTGGGGTTAGAAAATGGCTAGCCTCAGGTTCACTAACAGACTCTGTCTCAAGGGAGTAGGACAGAGAGTGATTGATAGAGAAGATACCCAATGTCCTCCTCTGGCTTGTGCACATGCACAGCACCTGCACAAATACTGGTGTGTGTGTGTGTGTGTGTGTGTGTGTGTGTGTGTGTGTCTTTGTCCAGTCTAAGGCTCCTGGGATTTATTCATGTTGTCTTGTCCCTTTTAGTTAATATTCTACCCTATGGCATTAGAGCAACTTGTTTTTTAACAGTTATTAAATGTTTACTTTCTGTGCTTTATAATTTGCTCTGCTCAGCAGCTGTTAGGTATGGGGCCTCTTGATGGACAGGACATCAGCAGTGGATTTCAGGGCTGCAATAGGAGAGCATGAGCTTTCTTCACTGTCTCATAGAATAGTTGAGAGCAAGGAGGTGGGTGGCCATCCAGTGAAATCACCAAGAGCCAAGACCCATCGATCCGCTGATCATAGGAGAAGTGGTATGTTTAGAGTTTTGTGAAACGCACTCTCAATTGTGAGATCAAAATGCTTCAGGGGTGCCCACATTTTATATGTGGGTGTGATGGTTAATTTGACACAGTCTAGAACTGCCTGGGAAGGGAATCTCAAGGAGGGACTGTCAAGACTAGGTTAGCCTGTGGGCAAGTCAGGGAGTCAGGGGGAAGTTATTTTGTGTGGGGGCCCACAGAGGCTCCCTGGTAAAACCTTACTCAGGGTCAGATAATCTATCTTACTTTACCCAGCAGGGCTGCATAATGGGGTGATTTGGCCAAGGGCATGGTTACCAGGTGTTTCGAAAGTTCTACACTTGGCTGTGTGTTGTGCTTTGGTCTTGGAAGGAGGAGGTCTTTTGCCTCTCCCCTTGGTAGTATATAAGAAGCCCATTAGAATAAATTTCAAGGCGGCTGGGTATTGACCCAGGGCCCTCCTGAAGCTATCCTGTGTGTCTGTCTTTCTGTCTTTGTCTATATTTCTGTCTAATACTTCCTCATTCCTCTCTCCTCCCTCCAAGAGCCCTTCGACAGGTTGGAGTTGGACTCCGACAATTTTGATTACATTAACCGAGGCTAGAATACTTTCCCACTGAGGATGGCACCATTCCCTATGTAAAGGATCCAAGATTGTATAGGAATGCAGAAAGCCAGCTGAGTACAAGCATACATGCATTAATTCATTCCTTTCTGCTGCTTCTTTTTGTTTTATAATTTATTTTTAGTTTTGTTTTGCCTGCATGTATGTCTGTGTAAGAGTGTCAGAAGCCCTGGAACTGGAGTTACAGACAGGTGTGAGCTGCCATGTGGATGCTGGGACTTGAACCCTGGTGCTCTGGAAGAGTAGCTAGTACTCTTAACCACCGAACCATCCTGTCTGCTTCTTAACTATAGATGCAACCTGACCAAATGTCTCAAGCTCCTGCCACTAGGACTTCCTGAACTGAATTATAACCTGAAACTCTGAGCTAAAGTAAGCTCCTTTTCCCTGAGATACTTTTCTCAAGGTATTTTTATCACAGCAACAAGAAACAAAGTAAGACAACATGTGGCTATTTCTGGATCTTGTTTTGTTCCATCCAAATGGGGCCTGGCAAAAAAAAAATTTTTTGCTTCACTTTGCTATGATCCTTTCTAGCAATATGAATAGTTGAATTAGAAATTGCAGGAAATGGTGACGCACACCTTTAATCCCAGCACTCAGGAGGCAGAGGCAGGAGGATCTCGGTGAGTTTGAGGCCAGCCTGGTCTGTAATGCAAGTTCCAGCCCACCCAAGGTGAGACCCTGTCTCAAAAGAAAAGAAAAAAGAAAGTGCAGGAGCCCACCTTTTATCACAAATCCTATTTTAATCCTTTTCCCCCAATAAAGTCAGAGAAGTGCATATTCCAAACTGTCTTCATTTGTTTTATTCCAGAAATTCTTTTTATCTGAAATGTTTTCTGACTTTGAAGTTCTTAGGAATTGCTTTTTGGCACAGTTTATCTGCTTTGTCCCAAGTGGCCTCAGCAACCTCATCATTTCACTGCAGTGATGATGATTTTTGGCTTTTCAAGACAAGGAAAACGCCTATGGTTTCACTTTGAAGCTTGCTAGAGAAAAATTCCTGGGACCCTTATCATGAGGTAAGGAAATTTGAAGCGAAAACTAATTTGGATTTGGAAACAGTGACTGTATTTGGCTCCTCTGTCACCCACAGGATGTGAAGAGTCATTTAGGCCAGCTTCCTGTAACCTAGTGACAGATAAAGTGGTCCATTTGCAGCTGATGATGACAGAGAGACCTCATGTGCTGTTCAGGAAAGAGCTCCCTGCTGCCTCCTCACTCAGCTTCACCACCTCCAGAGGTTTGGGAATGCTTTTCTTGGTACAGCTAGGAGCAGAGCTGAAAGCAGGTTGGTTTTTTTGTTTGTTTGTTTGTTTGTTTGTTTTTCCCTTCCCTCCTCAAAGTCACCATTATCACAACCAGGAGATGTACAGGAGTGCTCCAGTCCACCTGCTTTCCACGCAGTGTTGCTCTGCACGCATCGTCATTGAGCCAACCAAGGGCTATATTCAAATCAATTACACTTTTACTGGTTTGTTTTCCTTCCTTTGCTGCTAAGATTTGCATGCGGGTCCTCCTCATGCATGCTAGGCAAGTAGTGCACCCTGGAGCCGTATCCCCAGCTTGGTATATTTTTATGACCTGTGCTAGAGGACGGCTCATACCAACATCTGTGAACCTAAGAACCTCTCTCTAGTTAGACATCCCTAGCACTGGCAGCTTGGAAGTCTCACTGTCTTCTTTTCCCAGCTCTAAACCTGCTCCTGTGGCTGAGTGCCAGGATCAGCCAGCAGCCAGGCCCAGGAGGTGGGGCAGGGTTGTGCTGAGTGGGCTGGCTCAGGATTTACTCTCTCTGCGCCAGACAGTAGGGACATTCAGCATAGAGGGCCTTGGGTGCGAATCAGATCTCCACAGTTGCAGGGGAGACCTTGGCACAGGACCCAGCAGAGGAGAGGCAGGGCCGGGAGCCTTGGGTGGTCCCGGAAGTTCCACTGCATCGTTCCCCAAAGCACAGCACTTGTCCTGGAGCATAGGGAGGCCCAATTAGTCTGTCATCTGGACATGGCTTTGGGGATGATGAGAACCCCAGGATACAAAGGGAGGATGGTGGCCAGTGGAGGGGAGCCAGAGTTAGAAAGAGAAGAGGAGCTGGAGGGCAGCATACTGTGGGAGCCACAGGAAGATGCCATTCACAGCTGAAAGGAAGAAACATGGTGTGTGTGTGTGTGTGTGTGTGTGTGTGTGTGTGTGTGTGTGTGTGTGCACGCACACGTGTGCTGGGGGAGAGCGAAGCCTGCCAGTCTGTGTGGCACATACCTGTCACCCTGGCACCTTGGAGGCTGAGGCAAGAGGATTCCCCAGTTCAAAGCCAGCAGTTACATAATGTGACCTTGTCAGAAAGAAAAATGGCAGAAAAAGGAGGGGAAAAATCTTTCCTAAACATGACTTTAGGAAACACGGTTTGAAATTTAAAATGATTTGGAGAAAGGATAGGACTGTAGGAACCCACATGGAGGTAATGGTGCAAAACCCAAGGCAAAAGTGTGAGAAAAACACGTGCCCGAGAGGAGCAGGGCCTACGGGTGCCGTGTGCTCAGAAAAGAGTAAGTCTCACATCCCAGAAGGGAAAAAGCAGATGGAGTAGAAGCCATCATTTTTTAAATGGAAGGAAAAGTTTCCGTGGTTTGAAGAACGCCCAGGGTTTTGCAGGTTGGAAGGCCCACTGGTTTCCAGGCAGAAATGATGGAAAAAGACTCATAACTAGGCAACGCCAGGGAAGAGCCCGGAATTCCATGATTAAAGGGAAACTTCACATAAGCTTCTCAGTGGAGAGAACAAGTAGCAAAGGGGGGCGCACGGGTCAGACTAAACTCCAACATCTCCTTGCAGTGCTAGACCCCTGCGAGGTTCAGTCCGAAAAGTGCCGCCTATGCGAAGGCAAGAGCCTGAGGTGGAGCCGCAGCACCCAAGGGAAAATGACTGAACATGGTGGCACTCGCTTGTCATCCAGTGCTGGAGTGGTAGACACGGGTGGACAGTGAGCATAGCCTACTTGGTGAACTCCAGGCCAGTGAGAGCCCCGACTCAAAAAGTCACAAGATGGGCAGCATCTGAGGAATGACGGCTGAGGCTGACCTCTAGCATAGCATACGTGTGCACCTGCACACATACAAGAAGGAAAGGAGGGAGGGGGGGAAGGAGGGGGGAGGGGTGAGAGGGGGGAGGGGACAGAGCTACCTATATGAATCTCCTCCACATCCTACTGAGAAACCATCCCATAGTGACCAGGCTGCCATTCACCCACCTAGGCAAGAAAAAACTATAATACAGCAAGAGGAAGCCAGGGTAAGCTGAGCCTCCAATCCATGTCTAGCCAGCTCCACATGATGAGGAGCAATGAGCTGGTGCTGTGGTTTGGCTATCCCCTGAGAAACTTGCATTGAGCCTAACCTGGTGGCACAGGCCTATAATCTAAGATACTTTGGAAGCTGAGGCTGGAGGATAGCAAGTTTAAAGCCTGCCAAGTTATAAGACGGCCTGGAACAACTTGGTGAGATGCTATCACAAAAACAAAAAACAAAACAAACGAACAACAATCAAAAACAAGTGAGGGCTGGCGTGGAGTTGAGCAGTAGACCACTCACCTGCTTGTCTGAGGCCCTTGGTTCAATCTGAAGTATGGCGTGGAGGTGACCCTCACGCTGAAATGTCATTGTCACTCTGATGGTACTAAAAGGCAGGACATGTCAGAGTTGACTAGGTCATGGGGAAGGGCAATGTCCTCATGGACAGATAAGGCCATTATCACAGGACTGGGTTATTTGCAGGCTCTCCCTCCCTCTCCCCTTCTTTCCTTTTATCCTTCTCTCCCTTATCATGCAATGCCTTCCATCATGTTAGGATCCAGCAAGAAGGCCTTCACCTAGACACAGGCGTGGACCTCCCAGTGAAGCTTCTAGTCTCTCTGATTTGCCGAGTTTGTAGTTGCAGCGGCAGGAAATGGCCTGGGGCAGATGAGTTTTTAGTGGGAACCTGCATTAGCTGCTTTTCTCATGGCAGTGACCAAATACTTGACATAGTGCTTCAGGGCTGGCTTGTTTCAGGACCCGGCGTGGCGGGCAGGCATGGTGGCAGGAGGAGGAGGAGGCTGTCTGCTCCCATCTGAGCAGATTAGAAAGCAGAGCAATCAATCCTAGTGCTCACCCAGCTTTCTCTTTCCCTTTCATTCAAATCAAGCTGCCAGTCCATGGGATGGCGTCACCCATTTCAGGGTGGGTCTTCCTCACTTAACCCTCTATGGAAATACATATGTTTGCATGCATGTGTGCAGGTGCCTGTGTGTGCGTTCTCAGAGTCCAGAGTCAGCATTAGGCGTCGTCCTCCATGATTTCCCCACCTTGTTTTTTGAGGCAGGGGCCCCTCACTGAATGTGGAGCTTATCTACTTTGCTAGAACAGCTATCCAGCAAGCCCTAGGGATCCTCTTGTCTCTGCCTTGAACACTGGGAATATAGGTGCACACCACCATGCCTGACTTTTTATATGGATGTTGAGGACCCAAACTCAAGTCCTCATGCTTGCAGGGCAAGCAGGTTATCAACTAAGCCATCCCCCAGCCTCAACAAGACTATTCTAAAACTAATCACACCACAGATGCCCTTCAGCAAGACTTTAGGAAGTAAAAACCATTAGGAAATTTTGCACGAACAGCAATAACGAAGGTAGGCCAGCTGGACAGGTAGAAATAGGTAGGAGTGGGGGTGGGGTGGAAATGATACAAGGAAATACCAGCAGCAACTGGGTTGTTCCCAAATGTTCCTATTTTCCTTAGTTTTTTTCTTCTTTCTCAGTGAAAATGTGACTTTTATTTTATTTTTTTAAAACTATTTGCCACTGTCACATTTTAGATCAGTTTCTGTTACTATAACAGAACTCATGAGACTGGGAAAGTTATAAAGGATAGAGATTTATTTTGTCTCACAGTATGGAGGTCTAAGAGCATGGTCCTGGTAGCTGCTCAGTATAACACGAATTCTAAAAAGTATTATTAATAGAAAACTCAGGAGCCAGATATTGGGGTGAATGCTGAATGATCAGAGAAACAAAACAAGCCACATCCAACCTCACCTTGCCAATTCCTCAGCTGATCTTGTTTCCTTAGACTGGAAGCCTCTGAATCCTTATCCGAATGGATCTCAGCTGAACTGCTGCTCAAAAGCCTAAAAGTTTAAAAAGCTTTAGTTCCTGGTCCTCATGCCTTATATACCTTTCTGCTTCCTGTCATCACTTCCTGGGATTAAAGGTGTGTGTCACCATGCCTGGCTGTTTCCAGTGTGGCCTTGAACTCAATCTAGAATGCTGGATCTCTGTCTCTAAAATGCTAGGATTAAAGGCATGTGCTACCACTGCCTAAACCTATGTTTAATATAGTGGCTGTTCTGTTCTCTGACCCCCAGATAAGTTTATTGGGATGCACAATATATCAACCACATTTCCCCTTTTTTTGTTTAAAATAAAAAGTTATAAGAAATATAAGAAAAAGTATATACAGTAAGTATATACAATATATACAGTCAAGAATTACATTAACAATGTCTAGTCCATTCACATTTGACAAATTCAGACAAAAAGTTTTATTTCTTATCCTATTTAAAACAAGTAGTTCCTTTTTAAAAATTAGATTCAATCATCTATCTTCTATCTTATCAGCTCAGCTTTCATGGTTCTCCATGCAGCAGAAAGGCCAATGGGTGTGATGGAAAGACAGGAGAGACAAAGGATCGCTGTATAACCATCTGCTCTCGTGCGGACAGTGCAGCTGTTCCCCAGAGAACTGAATTCATTCTCCAAGTAATAGCCTCAAAGGCCCCACTCCCAGCACCATTACATTGGCAAGCAAATCTCAACGTGGGTTTTGGCAAGAAAACCATATCCAAAACCATAGCAGCCATAAAACAAATAGCAGAGTTGTGCTTTGTAATTTACATGTGTATTTCAGGGGACGCTCCAAGGTCCAGTTGTGTTCCTGCTGATTCTGTTTCCTATGAGCACTGATCTTTACTCCACCAGGCTCTTCCATCCCCGACCCATCTACCTTGGCAGCCCCTCCATATGTCTTATAAGTCCATGATTTTTGTCTCCACTCTCAAGCTACAAGGGCTGTGAGCAGAGGCTGTAGTCCAGCCCTTCCTCAGACTTTCATTTCTCCTGACTCCCACTTAAATATCCCTCCATCCCACCCCAAATCTCAGGAGCAATGGAGACCATTCCCACTTCCTGCCATCACCCCTATTCCCACCCCAAACCCCACCACATCTGCAGGCCTCTGCCTCCTGGCTTTGCTGGCCCTCATCCTTTACTTCTCCCTTGAACCTAGGTCTGTTGATTACAAGACACTCTCTCTCTCTCTCTCTCTCTCTCTCTCTCTCTCTCTCTCTCTCTGTCTCTCTCCTTCTCCCTCCCTCTCCCTCTCCCTCTCTCCTTCCCTCCTTCTCTCCCCCGCCATGTCTCTAGCCCTTCTGCCTAGAAAAAGTTCAACTCTCCATCTCAGCATATCCCACCCCCTCTGGACCCAGAGCTTCCCATTCACCTTCCTCTGAATTCCTAACTCTCTCCTCTCCTCCGCTCTTGGCCCCACCCTTCCCTTGATTCAGCCCGACTCCACCCAGGCAGGAACACCCCAGTCTTTGCTTCTATGTGGCTCAGAAGCTTCACCCTGCCTTGTCTTGGCTGCTGTCTGTCTCAACATGTCTCTGACCACATCTTTCTGATTTTCTTCCCCAATACCTTTTCCTTGGATTTTGTCCCCAGATAGATGCCTTCTTGCCACACAAATGCCTCTGGAGAACTTAATTCCCCTGTTCAGAACTTCTGCAGAAAAATTATTTTCTCTCCAGCTTCTGGTAATAGAGATGGGTCAGGCTTTGAAAACTCTTGTTTTCATTATAAACATTTTTGTTTGTTTTTACCTCTGTCTTCCACCGCATTGGAAACTTCCCTTCCCTTCTTCTTCCTCCTGCTCCTCCTGCTCCTCCTCCTCCTCCTCCTCCTCTTCCTCTTCCTCCTCTTCTTCCTCCTCCTCCTCTTCCTCCTCCTCCTCTTCTTCCTCCTCCTCTTCTTCCTCTTCCTTCTCCTCCTTATTCTTTTCTTTTTTTGTTTTGTTTTTGAGACAGAGTTTCTCTGTGTAGCCCTGGCTGTCCTAGAACTCACTCTGTAGACCAGGCTGGCCTGGAACTCACAGAGATCCGCCCGTCTCTGGGAGAGCTGGGATTAAAGTCATGCTCCACCACTGCCCTGCTGATGCCATTCTTCTTTAGACAATTGTCCCCCAAAGTGGAATGGAACACTTCCCCCTCTTCCCAGGAATGCAGCCTGACTGGCATTTGAGTGCCTAAATTGGGGAAATTAGTTTCTCACTGGCTGACAATTTGGGTTCCAAACATAATGAGCAATCAAGGCTCTTCCTGATTATGGGAGAGTGAGGTTTAAGAAGGAGGATGAAGGCCCCTGGGAAGGACACCCAGAGAGAACTAGGAGAGGGTCTGAGAAGAGGGGGTGGGAATGGGAAGTATCAAGCCAATGGAACAGATAGGGACAGCCTTGGGGGCAGCAGCCAGCTGCCTGGTCTGCCCTCTGACCAGGGCTTTTGACAAGTGTCTGGGAGGATAGGAAACCAGCAGGACTGCCAGCCAGCTGTCTGCTTGTGGCTCCAGGAGGAGCCCTGACTGCCAGTGGTGTGCTGCATGGGGCAGGCCCCTAGAACCTGAACCTGAAGCACACCTCAACACCGCACGTTGGGAGGAGCAGTGGACAAATGGGACACCATAGCCATAGCCTGGTGCCCCGGGCAGTCTCCTCCAGGATATCTTCCAGAGACCTGGCAGTTCTCTTCTCCAGCAGCTCTTCCCAAATCCCCCCTTGTAGCTGCAGAAATACCTGACTTCCCTCCAAACTTGTGCCCCCTCCCTCTCCAGTCTCAGCAAAGGGACTAGAATCCAGAGGTCACTCTGGAGCCCCTCACAAGTCCCCAGGCCTCTCAGATCATTCCAGCCCTCCTTTCTGACCTGGCCATGGACACCAGCACACCCTTCTAACCAACTTTCCTCTTCCTTCCCCACACTTGCCCAGGGACTCCATGGTGAATAGCTTGGGCAATGCTGAGACCCTTTGAGAGACCTGAGACTGAAAAGGCTAAGGCATCGGAGGCTAAGGGGAGACACGTGGAGATGGGATTCAGCCATAGGGGCGGGGGGTGGGAGGCAGACAGGGATCAGCTGCCCAAATCCCAGCATGGACCCCAGAGCAGAGGAGAGACTAATGGGATAACATCCCACCATGAGAGTGTCCTGACCTCTCTTTAAGGAACTGGGGCTGTCAGCCAAGGCCAGAGTAGCCAGGAATGCAGGAGGCCTTACTGCTGAGGCTCAGACTTGGGGAGGCCCAAAAGGTCACAAGTCCTTCCTATATCAGTTAACAAGACCACACAGTGATAGCAGGAGCAGGTAGATGGAACTCAGGTTGCTGGACAGTGGGGGTGTGCAAGTCCAGGCCCTGCATGGAGCCCTTCTAAACAGATGCCAAATGTATCATCTAGCCCTAAGCATAAGATAGAGGCTGGGGCCCTACAGGGGATGAGAGTACCCTGATGCTGACCTCAGCCCGGACTCCCTGAAGTCAACTTCCTTAAGTTTGACAGCTCTCCTTCCAGAATAGCTTTCCTGTCTGTTGGCAGCAGCTCTTCCAGGCATGCACACACACACACACACACACACACACACACACACACACACACACACACACCCTGTTGTTACAGCATGACCATCTAAACCCATGATTGGTCTGTTTTTCACATGGTCTAGAACTGCCCATCTGAAATGGAGCTCAACAGAGGGACAAACAGGAGCTGTGCTGTGTTGGAGTCAGTCTCCAGTGGATTCACGGGGCTGGACACTGACAGTGTCTATGTACCACCTCTGGTCTTCAGGCTGCACATGGTCTATACCCATCTGAATCCCTTTGTCCTGACTAGAGCACACTTTTCTCCCCAGGCATTCCTCCTGGGACAGCTACCAATTCTCCTCCACCCCGCTTCTCTCAGTCTCAGAGTGCCTTGAGCAGAGCCCGGGGGGACAGCCTGTCTGTGCTTCCTACACCAAAGCAGTGCCCAGCAGATGTCCCAGCAAATTAAGGAGTCACAGCCGAGCAGGTCTGCGATAAGGACAGTTTTGGGTGAAGGTCAGTTTCTGTCTGCCCAAGCATGAGTTTTCCATGGCAACAGCAAGCCCTCCCCTCCCCCTGAGGGCAGTCCTTCTCTTGTCTCCACATCCTCCCATCACATAGCCTCGCCTCTTCTCTGGCTGATAATCCTGTGTACATTTTTACTCCAGTGCTTGTGAATAGAAGAGAGTGGGTGGAAACTATTCCCAGGGCCCAACCATCCCCAACTCAGTGCCTGGGCAGCTCTGTTCCCCTCCAGCCTGTCCCCACCCCAAGCCCTAGACAGATGCCAACCCTTAAGTTATGGAGCAGCTCCAACCCTGACTGGAATCAGCCTTCCACCCACACACACCTGTTCCCTAAAGACTCAGTCTGGCTCTGGCTTTGCTTGAAGGTCACTGACAATTCAGGGTCCTGCCCCTCTCCCTGAACTTGACAGTCCCCTACCCCTATCACTTAGGTTCCAGTCCCAGAGTTTTGTGTCCCCTCTGCCTAGCACTTTCCAGATGTCTTTCCACACCTACAGCCTCAGATCAGCATCCAGGGCCCACTGGCTTTTTACCCTGGAAGCCTATGAGGGCTAGCCTTGGCATCCATTCTGATGGTTTCTGATGGCCAGGTTACTGAGAATGACAGTGGCTGCCTCACTGGTCCCTTGCCTTCTGTACCCACTCCGTGCACCAGCAGCCTGGGATATTTGCAATAGCAGCTTTCTTATGTGTTGTTCCCAGCCATAACTTGTGACCCTTCATTAGGATGTTCAAGATGCCTCTTCTCTGTCCCTGGCAAGCTCTCTTGGGACCTGGGTCACTCAGAGCCTTGCAGTGTTCAGGAACACACCAAGCTCTCTGCTATATCTTAGTCATGTACATGCTGTAAACACCATCCGATGCTCTCCCCTAACATGGTGACTTCCACATGACCTGTCTTGTGACACATCCTCTCACTCCTTAAGCCCAGGCATCTAACCATCTTGTTCTCTGTGGTTTCTGACCACACAGAGTGTCATGGTCAGGGACTTCTCTGCTTACATATCTTTGTCCCTGAATTGGGCCAGGCTTCTAGAATCAGAGCCTGAGGCAGGGATCTAGGTTCTGGTGATTTACTAGAATGGAAGGGAGGTACTCTCAGGACACACACAAACACACCACACTCACACACACCACAGTCACACTCAAGGAAAGGAAGCAGAAGATAGGAATACAGAATGGATGTCAGGTAGAGTTTAGACAGGGCCCAATCCAGGGCCTTTGTAGCATAAGCCATACTGCCAACCTATCCCCTAAGGCAAGGAGGCTGTCTTTTTTTGTCCCTGGATCAGCTGGTTGTATGGAGGAAAGTTCTAGAATTCCCTGAAGAAGTGACTGTCATCAGCCGGGATGATTCACAGAACAAAGGGACCTATCTCACCTACAAGAGAATGGCTAGGTTGGGGTGTGTGTGCAGGGTACAGACAGCGTCCCCATGGAGTGGGACTTCTGACAGGTTTCTGAAGGACTGAGAAGTGAGGACGCTGGCTTTCCCAGTGCTAACAATCACTATCCTCACCATGTGCCTGCTGTCCTGGGAGAGGGTCCCACCCACAGCCTGAGGGAACACAGTAGAGCTGTCATAGGGACAAATGCCCACTCTCCAGAAAGAGACTCTCCAGTGAGCACGGCCCCACTCACTGGACATCTGTGTGCCCAACTGTGAAGGCAGCGTTCTTATCTAGTCTTCATAATGGTCACTTTGCATGTGGGAATACAGGCTGGGAGGAGTGATGGGACCTCAGACAGATGATGTAACTGAGAGGAAGAACTGAAATTCAACCCCAGGTGTAACTCTGACTGCTTTCATCCCCTTCTGTGTGGGTAGCCTTGATTTCAGCTCCCCCTGGAATAAGGAGCTGGGTAAGAAGCTGGGTCATGCTTGTGCCCTACAACAGTGCTCAGTTAAATTCAGAGTCCCCAAGGGTCACATCTGGCATTTGCAAGTTGGGAGGCCCACACATGTATTTTGCATATAATTTGCATACTGGATGCATCTGGCTTGCATGTGTTCACACTGAGACCCCATCAGCACTGCGTGGTGCTGAAGCTGTTTCTAAGCCACCCTTACTCCGTGAACGTTCATCTGGGCTTTACAGAGTCATGGTCTGGGTAGAGTCCAGGTTCCATGATTTCTGGACTCTCTCCCTGGTCCTCACCTCTAGGCTGTATACCTACCCACCCAGGGTCCTGAACAAGTGACTTTTGTCTAACAGGAAAGCACCACTGCAAACTGCTGTCCCAGAAACTTGTGTAAACTTGACAGTTGCCGTTTTTTATGTACATGTGCAGTCCAAATGGGTTACAATGGACTTTGAGGGAGCAGGGCTGGACAAAGAACTTGTTGTAAAAAGCTTTTAATAGAGAGGCCCAGGTGTACCCGTACAGAAAGAAGAGGTTGGGAAGGGATGGTGAGTGTGGGTGATGGTCTGGGTAGAGTCGAGAACCCATACCTCCACTGTTTGCTTAGGGAAGCATGGGCTGTGCCTCTCTGAGCAGCAGGGCCTCATCTGCAGCAGGGAGGCTCCTGCCAGAAAGCTGGCCGAATCTGAGCGTTCTATTTCTGTCTCTTTTAGAAGAGCTACATTCCAAAGACTGTGTGGCTTTTAACGATCTTAGGTGATGATCTCTGGATAAACAAGGAGCCATATACCCTGGGTGAGACAGAAGGCGGCTAGAAAGAAGACAGAGACCCCCTTCTGGGGAGGGCATGGAGGCAGAGAAGGGAACAGGTCCAAAGCATACAGCATGCCAAGCATCAGGGCCCCAGACTCACACACCACCAGGTAAGCTTACCTCTCTGCATCTTCCTGGGATCCATTTTCTCTTTTTCTGCCCCAGCAGGAGATCCACAGAGGAAGCAGGGCAGCTCTAGTGTCCAGTAGAGTTCTCACCCACCTCCTTCCCCGCTCCACCACTGAAGCATTCTAAATGCAAGGGTTTACTCCTGTGTCTGTCTAGGATGCATGCATGGGTCATTCTGACAGCTTCCCTGACTGTGCCTGTTAACCAGAGCTATAAAGGTAGGGAATGTGTGTGCCTCTGTGGGGTGTGCATGTTTCTGTGAGACAATGCAGCTAATTGTGAATTGTGTCTAGAGGTGCCTGTGCATGTCATGTGAACGGAAGCTGTGCTTCTGTGTGTGGTGCTTCTGGAGTCTCCATCCAGGTGGAGAGACTCCCATCTGAGCCAGGGAGGACATGACTGTCTGCCTCCCTCTCCTGCCTCTGGCCTCCCTAGGTTTCCTGTCTGGCAGATGCAGAGTGGCCTCATGATCCACAGGGAGACCCCTGTTTCTGACTGTATCCAGCCAAGCCCCTGAGCATCTCCCTGTGCCAGTGTTCTCCTCCTCCACTGGGATGGGGCTCAGGCATTGGCTCCCCAAACTGTTCCAATTAAAGAAGGAGCCTGTTTTTGATGTCAGCCACCTGGGAAGGGGAAGCAAGACCCATCTGTCCTTCTAGCCCCCTGTTACATGGACATTCTCAAGTTCAAACAGGGTCCAGCCTCCTTCCTGTGAGTTGTGGGCCCCACATCTGGGGCTGGGGAAGGGAGTGAGAGGAAGGGGTGGGACCCTTTGGAAAAAGATCACAGCTTCTGGGGTGGGGGAGCTTTCTCCCAGAGCCAGCCAAGTGGTGCTGCCAAGCAGTCAGAACCCAGCAGGGTGAGGAACTGGGCTCTGTTCATTTGCCCCTCAGATGTCTCACTTTCTGAAAAGCAGGAAGTTGATGGCTTCAAGAGCATGAGTACCCCATACTTGCAAAATGGCAACTAACATCTCTGGTAAATGTGCAACATTGGGGGTATCTAGAGAGTTGCCTGACCTGTTCAAGCTAGCTCAAATGGTGTGCTATTAGAAGTAGATCAAGGAAGCCATGGCTTGTCACCAAATGGCTCTGTGTTTCCCAAGCACTGTGGCATTCTCTCTAGGCTACTCTCCTTACTTCCTCCTAACTGGCACAGAGCTGTGGGCATAGCATGCCCTAGTGTGTCTTCTCACCTCCAGAAGCCCCTGTGCAGTGGCTTGAATAGAGCCCTATCCTGCTAAAATCCAGTTCCATCAGAACCTCAGATTGTGACCTTATTTGGAAATAGGGTCTTCGCAGATGTATTTACTTAAGATGAAGCTGTTCAATGGCCGCTGTCCTTATAAGAACACGGAAACACAGAAGAGGGTCATTCGAAGACCAAGAGAAGGGCTAAAGCAGAGCTGAAAGCGCTGCAGACATGAGCCAGAGATTGCTCAAAGCCACCAGCAGCTGGAAGAGGCAAAGAAGGATTCCTCCCTAGAGGAGTGGCCCAGCTAATACTTTGATTCTGGACATTAAGCCTCCAGAAATAGGGGGCAATAAATCACTGCCATTTCTAAACAGTTTTTGTTAAATTTATTATCTTATTTTAAGTATGTTTGTGTACCACAGTGAGTGCCTAGTCCTGGAGGGGCCAGAAGAGGGCATTGGATATACTGGAACTGGAGTTACACATACTTGCTGGTAACCACTAAGCCATCCAGTCCCATAAAATCCTGTTACTTCTCAGCCACTTGAACTGGTAGTTATGATGGCAACCCTAGAAACTAAAACACTCCTTGAAGGGGATTGCAGTCACCTGTGTCCCACCATTGCTGGGGTCAGGAGAAAGGACAATCAGCCTGGCTTAGGTCAGCTGCCTGCTGTAAGGGACCAGCCAGAGATGGCAGGACATAGATGTGGCTTCAGAACTGCTTCTTCCAGCATCCTGGATACCGGCACCTTCCCTCAAATGTGTTTACTCACACCTCAAAGTAACTTTTTACAAAATTAGTTATTTTACGTGTGGTTAATTTACCTGCATGCCCGGTGCCCAAGGAGGTCAGAAGAGGAGATGCAACAAATGCTTTGAACTGCTGAACTATCTCCAGCCCCTCAAATTTACTTTAGGAAGAAACTAGAGTTGGGGAGACAGTAGTCAGTGGAATGCTTGTTTGCCGTTGTAAGCGTGAAAACCTCAATTTGATTCTATAAAACAGATTTTAAAAAAAGAAGAGAAAGAAAAAGAAGCCAGGTATGTGGCAAGCACTTGTAAACCCAGTGCTGGAGAGGTAGAATTGGGGTCACTGGGGCTCACTGGCCAACCTAGCCCACTGGGCAGACTCCAGAACATTGAGCAACCCTGTCTCCAAAAGAACAAGGTGGGTGGTGTCTGAGAAACGGCACCTGAGGTTGACCTTGGCTCCATATGCATGTGAACACATATACGTGAACACCTCCCCAACACACCAAAGTGGGGGGCAGGGACCTCCAAGCAGGCCCCATATTCCATTGGGGTTCAGATTCAGAGGGCTGTGGTCCTGTGAGGATGAGACAAAGCCAGAAAGAAGTGGTCCTCTTAGATGACAGAATCAGGATTCAAAGGCTTCTCGCAGGGGAGGCAGTTAACGAGGTGATGTCTAGTAAGAAGGACTATATAGACCAACTCTTCGGTTACAAGAGTCATCGTTTTCATGAATGGAATGTGCAGGGAGCCTGGCCTAAGGTAGTTTCTTATGAGGCTGTCCTAGCAATATTCTCTGACCTGAAGCTAATAATGAAACAGACATCAGACCGTATTGGAGACACATGGGGCAGGAGTATGGAGGGGATTGTGAGTTTATTCTCGGCAGGGTTGGAGAGTTAATGGTGCAGCTCTTACCTAAGAGAAACGGACAGTGCTGACCCACCACTGAACCCAGACAGGCAGCCTGACCACCCTACCCGGGTGGCAGAAGTTGGTGGGAAGGGAAATCTGCAGTTATTAGACCTCCTGGGGCACCCATAGACAGTGGACAGTCTGAACCTTATTGTAGGAAAGTGGCTGGGAAAGGGTTTCCTGGTGTGCCTCTTAATACGGTCATCCCTGGTCCAGGGCCTGGACTGCAGTACCCATGTGCAAGTAAGACATTTAAGACTACTGTATCCGGCTAGATTATTGAGCGGGTCTGGGGGATCCCAGCAGGGAGGGCAGGCCTGTCTCCAAGCTTTGCTGCTTTTTGCCGGGTACCCTAGAGGTACTCAGGGGCTGCGCGTGTTTGGGGGCCCTCCTGGAATTCAGCGCCCTGCGTCCCGCCTGCTCGTTTTTTTTTTAACCTCGTGTTTGCACGGGGCCCCTCGGGCGTCAGCTCAGAACTGGGGCCGGGGGCTGGCCACGGGGAGGGGGGCTGGCGGAGCTCGCGGCGCGGCCCCAAGTTTATGCTAATCCGTGCAGAGCCCGCCTCCCGCCTCCCCTGCGCGGCCCCAGCCGCGAGTAGCCCCGGCCACTCGGCGGGACGCAGCGGCCGCGCAGCTCCAGGCGGCCGAACAAGCGCTGCGGGTGTCGCGAGTGGAGGCGGGAGCCAGGCTGGCGAGCGGAGGATCGCCCGCGGGAGGCACCGCGCGGGGCCGAGTGGAGACAGCGCGATGGGTCGCCGTCTGCCCATGTGGCTGTGCGCCGTCGCGGCGCTGCTCTCGGGGGCACAGGCCAAGGGCACCCCGCTCCTCGCACGGCCAGCACAGCCCAGTGCCTCCCGCTACAGCCTCTACACGACCGGATGGCGTCCGCGGCTGCGCCCGGGGCCGCACAAGTAAGCGCGGGGCCGGGCCGTGGCGGGAACGCGAGGGGGGCCCCCAGCGTGGCGCGCCGCCACTCCCACCTGCCAGGACCCGCGCGGAAGCATCGAGACCCGAGTACCTAGCCACGGAAGGGGCGGTTCCCCCGGCGCGATCTTTTGCGCGGGCAGGCACCCCACGCTCTAGGAGGCTGCGGGGTTGGCGAAGAACAAGTCAGCCGAGGGGGCCTGGCTCGGCGGCTGGGATCCTGGCAGTGCCCGTGGAAACCTTTCCAGCGAAGTAACATTTTCCAGCTGCGCTGTGAGCAAACTCCAGGCGCAGCGGACCAGGTGGAGGGAGAGAAGGCAGGGCTGTCCTCGCCTGGAACACGCGGGGCTCCCCTATCCGATTCCTTCTGTCTCTCCTCTGCCTTGCGTGGTTTTAGATAGAACTACACTTACTGTAGGCAGTCGCCCCCTCCCCTCCTGCGGTCTGGCCCCAGTAACCCTGTGGGAGCCCCAAGGTGGCTGAGCCCAGAGCTAGTGAGGACTTGTGGGTCCTGGGCTTGTACTATAGAAGAGACAGACTTCTACAGTGGTCGGTTTATACCCAAATTTGAATTCAGTGGAATGTAAGATCTTGTGGGCGAGTATCCAGGCCACAGCCACACTCTGTGAGCCCTGGAGCATCGGAGCAGCCTTCCTAGAAGGCAAGGATATGGCAAGGCAGAGGCCAGAGAACCTTTTCAGGGGAGGAAGGAGGAAAGCCTGATTAAAAAGAAGCCAGTAAGTTGTGGGCTAAGGAGCTTTGAAGGCCAAGATAAGGAGTTTAGAAACAGTGAAGAAGTTGGATGGTGGGAGAAGAGAAGATTGAGGGAGAAGCTGGGAAGGCCTTCTTAGAGGGATAGTTAGCCTCCCCCAGTCTCCTGGTTTAATCGAGCATTTGGCTCAGCAGCCACCCATCAAGGACACACAGATCAGAGCCCAGCGGTGGAACTGGGCCCACCCCAGAAGATCTGGACCCCAGGCAAAGGTCCAGGCTTCTATGGAACAGGAATAGATAAAAGAGATAGGGGCCGGGGGGGGGGGGGGGCAAGCAGTCTCCTGAGACCAACAGGTTGGGGCTCGGACCAAATATTCTAGAGGTGCTATTTCCCCCTCCAGGTCCCTCTGTGCCTATGTGGTGCACAGGAATGTGACCTGCGTTCTACAGGAGGGAGCAGAGAGCTATGTAAAGGCTGAGTACCGCCAGTGTGGGTGGGGGCCCAATTGCCCTTCCACAATCAGGTGAGTATATCCCAGGTACAGCCTTCAACTGAGAACAGAGCCATTTCTGCAAAGGATTGCTGTACTCTGGACTTGAAAGAACCTACCTGAGCCACAGTGCTGGCTAGAATGGACCAGGACCCCTGAAAGAGGCCATGAAAGACCCCTGAATTTGGAACTTGCAGCAAATCTTTCCCCATAGAGACAAGGCCGGGCTCAATTTATAGTCCAGTAACCTCAGGGATATAAGCGGGAGGCTGGGCTAAGAAGATGTGAGGGAGGCAGAGTTTAGGGAAGGAGAGGACAGGTTGATAGTACAGGGGCCCAGAGCTGAGACCCAAGGGAGGTTCTGGTGACCAGGAGAAGGTGAGGCAAAGGTGGACGCCAGAGGTCCCGGCATAGTAGGTCAGACAGGCCGCACGGGTGACGAGATCTAATTGTCTGCATTTGGAGAGTTGAATTGTGTATGTGTGAAAACAGACCTATGCTCTGCTGTACCAGAGAGAACAGGTGCAGGGCTGATCAGGTAAAGGAGGGTGAGTTCCTGGTGAGCCCTGCCTGCACTTTGGACTTTCCCTTCCTGCTCACAGCTGTCTCTGAGCAGAGCCCAGTTCCCCGAGTGACTAGAGATGGGTGGCAAGAGTGAAAAGCTGGTGGGCGCTGAGAGTAGCCCGGGGCAGTGAAAGGGACAAGGGACCATCCGAGCGGCAGTGAAAGGGACTGTCCACGCAGCCCCGGTGCAGTGGCTCTTCTATACACCAGGAGTTTGAAGCTCTGTTGGGATTCTGAGAGGCTCCGGGAAAGCCAGAATGGAATTTCTCATGGCAGCAGGAGCTGATGGGGACCTAGTGCTCTTGGGAAGGTTGGGGCTAAATCCTTGCTAGCATTCTCTTTAAGTAACCAGTATCAAGCAGGGCTTCTCCATGTGTCCTTCACTGCCAGGACTGAGGGCCTCTGTGAGGCCTACTCCACTGCATGGTTTTATCATCTAGAGGGTCAGAAGAGGAAACCCCTGGGAGTGGAAACATGCAAAGATTGTTTGGGATGCCAGCTAGGGGGCAGGAATCTCAGCCCACAGGTACAGGACTCTTGTCCCCTCTGATCCAGGTACCGCTCAGTGCTCAGACCCAGATACAAGATTGGCTACAAGACTGTGACAGACCTGGCCTGGCGTTGCTGCCCTGGTCTTACTGGACAAGGCTGCCCTGAACACCTCACGGACCATGGAGCTACCCCACCACACCGAGAGCCAGAGCCCCAGATTCCCTTAGGGCAGCTGGGCCCAGGCCCCAGACCTCCTCCTTACAGCAGAGAGGCCCCAAGCTCTCATGGTGAGTCTGTCCATGGATGTCCTCCAGAGGGAGTCAAGTTTCTTAGGCTTAGTGGCAGGGTGGGGAGGGAACCTATACAGGCTACAAGCTCTCTTAGAGCTGGGGGTGGAAGTGGAGAGGTACATCACATGTGGGGCATGACTGTTAGGCCTGAACTTTCCCCACCCAGATCTCATCATAAAGGTGAAGGAGCTGTGTCTAGGGCTGAGGATGACATGTTGGAGGGCCAGGGGTGCTCCTGAGGTCTTTTTTTTTTTTTTCCTTAGGAAGAAAAGGCCAAGGGCTGTTTGGTGAGCGGCTAGAACAGCTGGAGGGCGATGTTCGGCGCCTGTCACAAGCATATGGCACTCTGAGTGGTTTGGTGGCCAGCCATGAGGACCCCAATAGGATTACTGGTGACCCTAGGACTCCCGTTGCACCTATAGGCTTTGGAGTCATCCCTGAAGGGCTGGTAGACCCAGAAGACAGAGGCAGAGGACCACTCATCCCTCCTCTGGGTGAGATCCTGAATAAAGTGACAGAGGTGAGTAACACGTTACAGACCAAGGTGCAGCTCTTAGATGAGGTGCATGGGCTGGCCCTCGGTCACGAGGCTCACCTGCAGCGGCTGCGGGAAGCCCCGCCGTCCCCACTGACCTCCCTAGCACTGCTGGAGGAGTATGTGGACCAGCGGCTACAACGACTCTGGGGGAGCCTGCTGGATGGCTTTGAGCAGAAGCTGCAAGGTGTTCAAAGTGAGTGTGACCTGCACGTGCAGGAGGTGCGGCAGCAGTGTGAGGAGGGCCAAGCAGCCAGCCAGCGCTTGCACCAGAGCCTTGATGGCCGGGAGCTGGCCCTGCGTCGGGAGCTCTCACAGCTGGGCACTCAGCTGCAGGGCCTGACGCTGACTGGTGGGGGCACCTGCTGCAGCCAACTGGCTTTGATCAATGCCCGGGTGGACAGCCTTGAGAGGAACCTGCAGGCTGTCACGGAGGCGCAAGGTGGCCTCAGCACCCTGGCTGCAGATGAGCTTGCACGTATCTCTGCTGCTATGCTCCAGGGAGGTGTGGACGGGCTGCTTGAGGGCCTAGAGACCATTAATGGGACAGAGAATGGAGCAAGGGGCTGCTGCCTGAGAATGGAGATGGGGGGCTGGAGTGTCGGTGGCTTCGGGTCTATGCTGGAAGAGCGTGTACAGAGCCTAGAGGAGCGTCTGGCGGCCCTGACTGGAGAGCTGGGCCACAACAGTGCCACACCAGACAGATCCGCACGGCCGCTTGTGCAGACAGAGCTAGCCGTGCTGGAGCAACGACTAGTCTCCCTGGAGACCTCATGCACCCCAAGTACCACCTCAGCCATCCTGGACAACCTTGTGGCAGAGGTGAAGGCCTGGCAGAGCCGGAGTGAGGCCCTCCTACACCAGGTGGCCAGTCACACGGCTCTGCTCCAACAGCTCAATGGTACAGTAGCCGAAGTTCAGGGGCAGCTGGCAGAAGGGACAGGCAGCTCCCTCCAGGGTGAGATCACTTTGTTGAAGGTCAACTTGAATTCGGTGAGCAAGTCCCTCACAGGCCTCAGTGATTCCGTCAGCCAGTACTCGGATGCCTTCGTGACCGCCAACACATCCCTAGATGAACGAGAGCGAAAGGTGGAAGCGGAAGTCCACGCCATCCAGGAACAGGTCAGCAGTCAAGGCTCAAGGCTTCAGGCCGGCCACAGGCAGGTCCTGAACCTGCGAGGGGAGCTGGAAAGGCTCAAGGCTGGTGTGGCCAGTGTGGCTGGAGGGTTGAGCCGCTGCCGGGACACAGCCCAGGAACTCCAGCATACAGTGGGCCACTTTGACCAACGGGTGGCGCGAGTGGAAGGAGCCTATGAGAGGCTGGGCCTGTTGGCCGCCCACCTGAACAGTTTGCCTACTGAGCAGTTGAGCAGGTCCAGGGACGGCCTGTGGGGCCACATAGACAAGCTGAACCGCACGCTGGCCCAGCACACGCAGGACATTGCCCGACTCCGGGATGACCTGCTGGACTGCAGAGCCCAGCTGGCTGAGGTGAGGCCAGGGCAAGCTGACTAGGAACTGGACGGAATCTAAAGCCAGATCCCACCAACCCTGGGAATATCATCCCAGAGACCAACCCTACCCAGCAGCACGTTCCAGCCTTCCCTGGATGAATGGCCTTGGTCCAGCTCAGCCACCCTGAAAGGTCCAGCCATGGATCAGGATAACAGTCAAGGTGAGCTGTAGAAGATGCTGCCTCCAAGAGTCAAGGCAAGCACGTCACGCCTGCAGACAGAGTTGGACTTCTGAGATGGCACGCTGCAATGTCTGCACTCTCTTTTGTTGCAGACACACTGGAGTTAGCAACTGTGCAAAGCTTCGAGGCCAAGACTCAGATAAACCTGTCCATTGTTCCCTTTACCGACCAGGGACCAGTCACAGCCCTTGGGGGCATCTCTTCCCTTGTCCCGTGGGCTTCCATCCTTGGGTATGTAAGGAAGATGATGCCCACTGGACTTACCTGGCAGCTTCATAGGTGCTATTTCTGAACCAAAGACCAGAGGCCACCCGAGGTTTCCATTTCCCCACACATCCTTCAGGACAGAACAAAAGCATGCAGCCCAGCCAGGAGTTCTCTGTATTCCTTTTGATCTTGCCTCATGGTGAGGGTGTAGGCAGCTGTAGACTCCCAAAGAAAAGAAGGAATCCAAGCCCTGTTTGGAGACCCCACCCCAATTTATAATTTTCCTTTGAATTCACAAATACACCCACATGGTCCTCTCCAGTTAGAGGAAAATCTCTCCCCTGCTTCCCAGGTCAGTACCTCTGGCCAAGAGCAACCTTGGGGTCTGTTGAGGTGGACCCTGAGAAAGGGGCTGTAGCTGGATGAAAAGGAGTCCAGACTTTGCTATTCAACATCCTTACAACACCCCAGCCTTGCCAGGAGGTTCACAAACTGGAGAGAAGTTGGGGTGGGGAGCTGTCAAGGAACAACTGGAAAATACACATGCTTAGAGACTGACCACCTCTGCTGACTCCTGGCCTCAGTTTCCCCCAAAACAGCCTGGGCCTGCTCTGCTGTTTTTCTCCCCCACAGCCCTGCATTCTGACTTGTGGGCAGTCACTGTTTGCCCTCCACTCTGATGTGGCTGGAAGCAGGTTGAAGATTAAATCTTTGAACTGGTCTAAAGGTGCTTTCTTCACTAGTGGCAGTGGGAGGGAAAGCTACTGAAGTGTCATTCTGTGTCCCACTCTGCCTTGGATGACAGCTCATGCAGCCAGCTGGACACTAGACTGACCAGCAGATGCCAGGGCAGGATGGCCAGCAAACACCATCTGCTGTAGTCAGGATTGCTGAGCCCTCAGAAAGGGACCAAGAGCAGCAGGGCAGTGGTTTAGCAGGAA
The DNA here is from genome assembly GCF_007827085.1 of Peromyscus californicus insignis. Taxonomy (NCBI): domain Eukaryota; kingdom Metazoa; phylum Chordata; class Mammalia; order Rodentia; family Cricetidae; genus Peromyscus; species Peromyscus californicus. The sequence continues at coordinate 135,508,815 of NW_026294595.1, read as the reverse complement.
CCCCAATTCACAAGCCCTTCTGTGACCCCCAAGTCCTTCTCTCCTCTTGTCAGAGGGGCTCTGGACCATCCATGCTTGGGGCTGAGATTTCAAAGTATTTAGAGGAAGAAGTGATGCCTGGATCAGGAGCTATGGGCAGATAGGAACACAGTGACATCTGGCTTTGGAGGGTAGTCTGGGCTCCCAGGAAGGGGTAGGATAGTAGTGTTCCCAGAGGCACTCAGCCAGACCCTGAGAAAGGGGTTGTTGCTGGATGAAACGGGGCCTGCTGCTGACACCCTTCCCTGTCCATCTAGGTCTCAGGTTTTCATTGAGGCCACCTCCTCTGTTCTGTCTCAAGTTGAGGCAAGGCCCCAGGGTGGCAAGAGACAGATACACCTAGGACAACGGTTTTCAACCTTCCTAACGCTGTGACCCTTTAATACAGTTCCTCATGTTGTGGTGACCCCCCAACTGTAACGTTATTGTCATGGCTCCATCATAACTGTAATTTTGCTGCCATTATGAATTGTAATGTAAATATCCAGGATATCAGACATGTGACCCCTGTGAAGGGGTCACTACCCACAGGTTGAGAACCACTGAGCTAGGGGCTAAAGAATCCTGCAAGGGCCCTAGTGACACATTTAATTGTTAGAGGTCGGGGCTGTACTTAGGCCTGGCGCAGCTGCCCCACCCCTGGTGGGGAGGTAGGTCCTAGGCACACCCGTAGTCCCCAGGTACTCCCCATGCTCCCCCACAGCCAGCTGAGCCCCACTCGATGATGGTGCCATCTGTATCAGCAATGACGGCTTTGCCATTTCATTTCTTCAAGGAGATGGCCCCTTGTAGTGGCAGGTGCCCTGGTACTGAGTAATCACACCGAAGACTACAGCATTTGTGTTCCAAGGAGAAGGGAGGGTCTCTCGCTGCCAACCAATGTGCAGCCTCTTTGTTGGGTTGGCCCCATGGCACTCGTCTTATAATCCTTGGTGTCCTCAGCTCCCCACCAGGCCTAGGTCAGACCAAGGAGAATAGCCTGGGCAGGCTCAAGCCAGGCAATCGAAGTCCACACAGGGCAGTGGCTCCCGCCAATAGCAGAAGTTGCTGTATTCAGGGTTGGTCAAGTCTGTGCTGGGGCCACGCCCCACGGGTGGGAAGAGGAGCTCAACCACCTCCCCGAGCCGCTGGTACCTGTGGGGAGAACGGGCTGCGCTGAGTCTGAGTGGTCACGAGGCGGTGGCCTTCACAGCTGGTGAGGCCCAGGATTTGTCCAGGGGAGGAGGCATGGGAGACCTATGGCCTTACGTGGATTTGTGGTTCTTTATGAGTTCCTGCACGAGGTCTCCCCGGGGGTTGACTGTGAAGATTCGAGATTCAGGAAGGCCCACCTGCCGGTAGGCAAAAACATCCTACAGGAGACAGAAAGGGTTAGTTAGGGCGGTGTCTGAGACCGTGTGGGGCAGGGAGGAGGGGGACACTCACATTTGGCCTGTTCCCAAAGGCAGCATAGAAGGGTTGTTCTTGGGGCAGGAACAGCTGCTGGATGTCACTCAGGCAGGCAACCTTGAACACCTCTGGCTTTTTCTCGATCACCTCCCTGGAATGGTCACGGCCATGGACAGGGAAGAGGGAAAAGGAAAGGCAAGATATCAGAGGGTCAGAAGACATGTCTGGCCCGGGCTTGTCGGGCACCCACGAGCAAATGCGTGCTGGGCTGGAGGTGCTCTCGCCTTTCCCTGCAAGGGGCCGAAGGCTTGTGTGTGAGGGTGGTTACCTGTGGAGGGCGGAGAAGAGGCTGCTGGGAGACAGCAGGATGGGGCCCTTGGGAAGGCCACAGCCACGCTCGCTCACCCACTGCAAGTACCCCTTGGTGAGGTCAGCCATGCCGATGGCCCGTGCTGAGCAGTACAGGAATTTGTACCCATTTCTAGGGGTGGGAGACAGCCAATCAGAGACAACCTCCACATTCCCATTGCTCCTTTGCTGTAAGCCCAGCTCAACTCTGGGGCCCTGGCCTGCAAACCCAGAGGGCTTTGCAGGAAGAGGCCTTGGGAAGGCCTTGAGAGGTGACCCCCAGCAGCTATCCCAGCTAGAACATGGACTCTGTTTTATGGGCTTCCTGCTACCTTGAGGTCAGCAGGTAGACAACTCACAAGAGAACTAAACACCAGGAAGGTTTCAGTGTTTTATGGACTTCCCAGGCTACTTCTGTTATGGGCTCTGGCAGTGCCTAAGACTGGTTTCCCAGGGAAGAAGTTATGGTGGCCTAAGGTACCCTATGACTCTCTCCCTCCAGATAGGGGCTCTGGCCCAGCCAGAGCTCAGCACTCACAGGTGGATTTTGTGGTAGAGACTAGTAATGCCCTGATGTGTCCAGTCTTTCCCCAGCTGGGGCAGAATGTGGCCCAGAGCATCCGACCTATAGTCAGGGAAAAAAGGTCATTTAGGTCACCCAAATGGCTCCCACGCTCCATGGGTTTGGCCCAGTGTGTCTCAGCCCACCCAGAAGAAGGCATTTCACAATGCCCCCACACACCCAGAACAAAGGGAGGTAAGTCCCCAGGCATTCCCCCAGGCTCCTCACAGCTAGCTGGGTCTCACTTGGTGATGGTGCCATCAATGTCAGAGATGACCACCTTGTCGTCCCAGTTCCACAGGTAGATGGTGGCTTTGCAACGGCAGGTGCCTTGGTACTGGGTAGTCACACTGAAGACCACATCGTTAGCTCCTTCATGCAGGTTCAGACATCGCTGGGGATAGACAAAGGGGGAAATATGGTCCCCTACTACCTCTGCTTTGACTGTGGCTTTTGATCCCCATGAGTCTCTTTCTCTACTTCCTCTTAGTTAAGAGACCCTTCCTGAGGAGTCTCATGATAGCCACACATGGATACATTTCATGGGCAGAAGGCATCTGTGCTGCCCAGGGACCAGCACAGTACCAGGGTCAGGAGCCCTGACTTCCCTTCAACTCTCCACCACACAGATATCAGACAGGCCATGTCTGTGACTCTCTGCCTGTGTTTCTAGGTCAGCCCCAAGGCAAGGGCTGGTCTTGACAGGCAGATACTCTGTTCCAAAGGAGGGGACCCTATGAGATCATCTTAGAAAGCCTCTTTCTGGGGCCAGGATACCTGAGTCAGTATTCCCCTAAAGGGAAACCTAGCCCTGAATGTGATCCATAGATAATGATGGTGGCTGCTCTCCATCATAGCTAGGTGACCCCTGTGTCCTGGCTGATCCCAAAGTAGACAAGTACTTTAGGGTACCAGGCAAATGGCTGCTACCCTGTACCAAGCTGGTCAAACCTTGAATGCCTCCCTGACCATGGGGCCTCCAGCTACAGATCTACAGTGAAGGATGAAAGGGGTTGTCAGAATCTTAAGAGTTGTCAGCACGGATGACTTCAATGAGGTGTCCAAGGGACACTGACGGTAGATATTTTAGGACATAAGATCTGAGAGAAATGAGAAGTGAGCCCCCATCACTATACAAGCAGGGACCATCAGGGAAGCCGCCTATGGGGTAGATTCTGGCCTGTGGTGAACTGCATCTCATCTTGGCCCTGTGAGACTTGGATAGAATTAACACAGACCAGCCCCTCCACACAGAGACACACGGATGCACACACTCACGATCTGATCAGAAGACAGACGAAGGGACTTCTTGTAGGTAGGGATGTAGCCTGGAGTGGCAGGTGGCAGTGGGGGGACTTCAAGGATCACAGGGCTGTCTGGGGCGTCATCATCACTGCTTAGGACTTCTGTCTTCTCTCTGTGGGCATTGCTGGTGTTTGAGCCACCTCCCCCAGCCAAAGGGCCCTCTTTTGCTTACACTCAACCCAGGGCCTGTTCCTGTCCCTCTAGAGACTGCCTTCCCTTCAAGTGCCACCTATGAGGGATATCTACCCGGATTGGTGGGAGCCAGGCTGGAATGGAGGCCCACACCTCCTAGCTTCAGTATGCCTCCCTGGGATGTCCGCCCTGGAGATACTTTCCTGAACAGGTGTACCCTGGCACATCTCCCCAGTCCTCCTCGCTTTGGCTGCAGCTGACCTACTCTGCTTGGTCACTCTTTCCCCAAACTTGGATGGCTGGGCCACTCCCAAGGTTAAAAAAAAAAAAAAAAAAAAAAAGGAAGCCAAGTCAGCAAGTCCCTGGGTGCTGGGGAAGAGAGACCCTTGACCCTTCCCTTAATATAGCAGCCCCTTACTCAGGTTAGGATCTGCATAACTGTTCAGCTTTGTCATTTCCTATCAGAGGGATATTTGGCATATCTAGGTCTCAGCTTTCCCATCTGGGAGGTGGGAACATTTCTCAGGAAAATGAAGTGCTTGGGAATTGACAACCACCATGGCTAGGGAAGAGGTTCTGGAACTCCCCCACCCAACCAGCTCACCAGGCTCCAGCCCTGAGCCCTGCCAACAGGTCCAACTCACCCCTGCTGCTTCCTGGTTGTGGTTTTCTCCCTCTGGGCAGTGTGCTGTGGGAAGAACTTCCATAAGCAAATTCTGTTCCCCGCCCTGTGCTGGCCCTGGCCTGTGATCACTGACCACCCACCTACCTCCTGAGCTGAGAAGTCCCTGCGTCTCCAGGAAAACCACCAACGCCCACCCTTCCGGGGCATCTTCTCTTTCTCAAGTTTGTCCACAGTGCTCTGTGGGTAGATGATGGCCATGAGTTCTTTCTACCTCCCATAAATCTCTTATGTTGACATTGGGAACTCCATGAGGCCAGAATGTTGGCCCAACTTATAGCACAGTCCTGTCAACCTCTGGAGGCTAAAGAAAATGTCCACCACTCCTCCCCTCTGCGAGCCCAAGAATGACTCGTGGAACTCTGCAGAGGAGACCAAGGGCCATTCCTGTCTCACCAGAACTCCTGTCTCTGGCCTAGCTTCCAGATCTCATGAGCCCATGCCCTACTGGAGTGTTGAAGGTAATACTGCCCTGGGAGACTCTTAAGAACTGGTACCTCATGCATGATGCCTCCCAGTGGCCCCGGGTACAGACTGTCGTTAGGACACTCTTCAATCCAAAAGACAGACAGACAACTTCCTGAAGCCAGTGATCCTAACCCATGATCCTATCCCCCTCTTTGTATTCTGATCAGTATCTGACTGGGGCAGCATCACTTTGAGAAAAAAGCTGATTAGATGCATGCTAGATAACCCAGCAAAGTCCAGGGCAAGGCCTGCCTGGACGACATATTCTAGGTTCCAGAATTCAAGTCAGAAGGACATGAGCTTGAGGTCAACCAGCCTGGCTGCCAACAGGCTTGGGTGGGGGTCTCTCAAAGGCCTAAAGTGGTGGGTCTGTGTGGATAAAATGAGGACAGTCAAACAATGGAGTGACTCCCTTCCTATAGGCTCTAGATCCTAGCTTTGTTGCCCTGTGATAAGAGCCAGATATTACTAAAGGGATGCTGTCAACATTTAACCTTTGAGGAGGCCTAACTAAGTGAAGAATCATGGATAAGGCCAGAGTGGGGCCCTGGATGCATCCTAGACAGTATAAAGGGCAGGTAGAGTCACAGGCTGCCACTGCCCAAGAAGGACCTGACCTCACAGAAAGGGCAGGTAGCCCCAGAAGGCCAGGTGTAAGTTCTGAGGAGGAAGAAAAATGTTGGCTCCCTTCCCCTATCTCAGTATGTACACACTCTGTTCCCTGCCTGACCTGCTCAGGACTGTCACCCATATTCTAGCTAATGGGCACTTACTCAGCAAACACCCTATAATGAGTTGTCACAACACCAAGGCTGCTCATCCCCAGCACTCAATTGAATCTGATGCCCATCTGGATGACTCTTTGATCAATTGTGCCTTCCTAGGGATGTGTTTGTTTGGTGCATGACTCCTCAGGCTGGATGTGGCACATAAAAGGTACTCAATAGATGAGGAATGACCAAGGGAGCAATCACCCCTCAGTCCAGCACAGAGGAGGGGCAGGGTGGAACCCCGTTTCTCAGGCCCCATCTTTCAGATCCCAGACTCTCCCATTGAAGGTTTGTTTCAGTTGGTCATCTGCTGGACCTTTATCCTGCTCTGATTTCACCTGAGTTCCTCTGATGAGAAGTCCACACCCAACAGGACCCAGCCATGGCTGAGAACCCTGGGAATGATGGGCAAGACTTGGAGGACCTCTGTTTCCCGCCTCAAGAGTGGAGCCATAAGCTTCAAGGCCCATCTCCGTTCACCATCTGTTTTCTTGCCAGTGTTATGACTTCAAGGCAACGGCCCTAGTGGAATTGTAAGCATCACCTCAGGTAAGTTCCTCTGGAAGGCTTGCAGAGAAAGGATCATGGGAGCAGCCACAGCCCAGTTATAATGCCTAGAGAGACAGAATGAGATGTTAGGACGGCAGCAGCTGTGAAGGTATGGAGTGGCTAACTCAGGCCATCAGCCACCTTCAACCCACTACTCACTTCTCATTGATTTTCACCACGAGGTTTGGGTCATCCAGAAGCCCGGGATTTTTAGTGAGGTCCTCATAGGAGACCATGTGCTGGTTGAACTTCTCTGGGCACAGAGGCAGAAAGTGAGGGCTGACACTGCCATATCCCACAGGATCTGCTTCCCCCATATTCCTCCTACAAACCTCCTGTTGGCCAGATCTTTGACCTAGCAACATTTCCCCCTTCCTGTGGTTTTTATACCTGTTCCCACTCCAGATCTACAGGCTAGGTGAAGGCTTACTATCAAGCATTTGTATCCCAAAGATGTTGGTTGACAGTGGGCACCACAAGGCAGATCATGGCAGGAAGCCCAGCCAACCTCACATCCGTGCTACCCCACCCTCAAAAGTCTCCCCTGAGTTCTGGCTCCTGGAAGTCTTCTTTACCCTGCTATGACCTCTGGAGGATGTCTTTCTTCTCTCTTGGCCCCGAGGGGTCATCTCTGGTCTCCTATGTCTCCTGGGCGTCATATCTGTCTCCTTTTACCTCCTTTCATCCCTAGGGGCCTTCATCCCTTTTCTGATCCCTGAATATCTTCCCCATCCTCCCTTGGTTCCTCACTCTGCACTAATCCTTGGAAGGGCTGGCACCATGGTTGAACATACCCGGGGAGATGTCTCGGGTGTCAGCCAGTCCACCACAGAGCGACAATGCTATTTTGTCCACTGAGTCCAGAGTGGGTTCTGCTATGTGCTCGGGGTTGGGATTCTCCAGGAGTTTCCGGTTACTGGGCTCACTCCACCTCCTGGCCCCCATCCCACTGTCACTGAAGACAAAGAGGCCAGCCATGACATGAATCCAAAAGAAGACATAGGCAGCTCCCCTTTCCTCCCAGGATCCCTGGAGGCTTTTGGCTCCACAGGCCCCAGTCCCAAACTCCCTGTCCCCCAGAGCCCAGGCACCTCTGGGGGAAATAAAGGGCTGCATTCTCAGAGTCCAAGGAGGATAGATCATCCAGGTAGATGTCACTGGGCCCCAGGTGGTGGTTTCTCTTCAGGGAACCTGAGGGTAAAGGAGGGGACACCCGTCCACCAAACATGGGTTCAATGGCATGAGCAACATGTGGCCCTTTGCCTCTGAATGTCCTAAGGTGGTACTGTCCAATAGAACTCTCCCATGACAGAAATGTCCCATATCTGTATTGTCCAATGTGGCAGCCCCTAGCCACATGTGGCTACTAAGCACAATTCAGATAGGTTGGTATCACAAAGAAGTGGAATTTTACAATTTGTTTAATTTTAATTATTTCATTTTTCTTACCTATTTATTGTCATCTTCAAAAAACATTTTTATTTATTTTGTGTGTGATAGCATGGATATGTGTGTGTCATGGTACACATGCAGTGGTCAGAGGACCACAATACATGTGTGCAGGTCGGAGGTCAATACATGTGTGCAGGTCAGAGGACCACAATACATGTGTGCAGATCAGAGGTCAATACATGTGTGCAGGTCAGAGGTCAATACATGTGTGCAGGTCAGAGGATCACAATACATGTGTGCAGGTCAGAGGTCAATACATGTGTGCAGGTCAGAGGACCACAATACATGTGTGCAGGTCAGAGGTCAATACATGTGTGCAGGTCAGAGGTCAATACATATGTGCAGGTCAGAAGATCACAATACATGTGTGCAGGTCAGAGGACCACAATACATGTGTGCAGGTCAGAGGATCACAATACATGTGTGCAGGTCAGAGGTCAATACATGTGTTCAGGTCAGAGGTCAATACATGTGTGCAGGTCAGAGGACAACTTGCAGGAGTCAGCTCTCTCTTTCCACCATGAGGGTCCTGGGGATCAAACTCAGGGTGTCAGGCTTGGCAGTAAGAGCCTTACCCACTGAGCCCTCTCACTGACCCCATGCATTATTTCTTTGAGATAGGGCCTCATGTACCCAGGCTGGCTTTGAACTCACTATGTAGCCAAGGACAACCTTGAATTCCTGATCCCCCCCCCCACTACCTGTACCTCCCAAATTCTGGGATTAAAAACTTGTAGCACTGTACACAGTTTATGTGGGGCTGGGGCTCGAACCCTAGCTTCCTACATGTCAGTCACACTCTACCCACTGCATGCCATCCCCAGCCCTTCATTATTTCATGTTATTTAACTTCCTATAAATCAATGGCTATCAACTTGGACAATGCAGTCCAGGGGCCTTTCTTCCACACTTGAGTAAAGACAGGCTGGGAACTGAGAGCGGCCTGCCTGCCTGCCTACCCCAGCACGCATCCCTCCTCATTTAAGATGGCTATCTCAGGTCCTAGGCCTGAAACATCTCTCTCACCTTGGAGGTGTAACTCATGTAACTTCCTCTTCCTAGAATTTTATTTTCCTTCCTTCCATGGCTAAGTCTTCATTTTCCATGTCTCAGTTACAACTCTCACTATTCAGAGACCTTCCATGGCCATGTGACTTGACAGTCCCCATCCCTAAGCTAATGACTCTGTTCTGTGAGGTCTATGCCATGATCTCCCTTGTTTACACATATCCCATTTGGCTCCTCCAGTGGACTGGGCCCTGTGAACACTGGCCCAGCACAAGGCCCGGCATATAGCAGCTGCTCAAACTGTACCTAAAGACCTACAAGCCACCCAGGACATAACCTGAGGCCAGGGATGCACCGAGGGGGACCTAGCCACCACTCACCTTTTCCCTTGGAGACTTCTGGATGCCCAGAGGGAATGTGGCTCTCCAGAGTGGCCCAGCTCCATGATTTAGTGGCAGGAGGGTGGACTGCACCCCTAGGATTCTGAGTCTTGGTTTCCTTACTCTCTGGGGCAGCAAGAGGAGAATCCACTGGAGCCCCCTCACAATGTGTCTCTACATCAGGATGCACTGTATCAGCCCCGGCTGCTGGCTGCAGCAGTGGGAGTCTCAAAGGGTCCATACCAGCCACGGAGGAGGAAGAAGAAATGCCAGGTTCAGGTTGTCCGGGAAGAGCAGAGATTGCCTCGGCCATACTGTCAAGGACCATAGACAACTCAAGCCGCTCAGCTTTCGCCACCTTCAATCGGATAAATACAGGAAGACAGCCTGGTAAATGGGAGCTCACAAGGCTCACACTCCGGCAACTCTAATGATGATGCAGAAGGGCCAGGGAGTCCCTGAAAGGTGGAGGCTTGGGGCAGCATGGAGGAACCCACCTTAGGCAGTCTCCCCCAGGCCCACTGCATGTGAGATTCAGCTCTCAGGGGACTAGGCTCCAAGGACCCGCAGCTCCAGCTCAGAGTCACTCTTAGGGGACATTAGGTCACCTGATGAAAGGCTGCAAAAAACAAGCATTCAGAGACAATACTAGTTAACCTGTCACTACTCCGCAACCTAGCCCAACATAGAAAATTTTTTCCAACAGGTATTTATGCCTGTATTGAATCCAAAGTATACAAGAATATATATGTGTATATATGTATACATATATAAATATACATATATAAAGAACTCCTATAAATCAACAATAAGAAGGCAATCTGATTTTATTTTTTAAAGCTAGATGTGGTAACACATGCCTGTAATCTTAGCATCATCTTCTGCTACACAAGGAGTTCAAGGCCAACCTTGGCTATGTGAGACCCTGTCTCAAAAAATCAAAACAAATAGGATGGCAAGACGTGACATCTATAAGATCTCTTTAAGTGTATGTGTGCACATGAATGCAGTGCCTATGGAGGCCAGAAGAGGGCGTCAGATCTCCTGGAGCTGGAGTGACGGGCAGTTGCAAGCTGCTTAATACATGTGCTAGGAACTGAACTTGTATCCCCTGGAAGCACAGCAAGTGCAGAGCCATCTTTCCTGTCCCAAAGATGTGACTTCTTAATGGGTATGGAATTTCTTTCCAGCATGAAGGAAAGTTCTAGAACTAGAGAGTCGTTTCAGGCATGTAACACTGCAAACGGACTTCATGCCACTGAATTGTACACTCTGAACTGGTTAAAATGGTAAAGTTCATGTGAAGAATATTTTGCTACAACTTAAAAATTGACTTTGATCGCAAGCACTGCCAAACATAGTAAAATAAAACAAAAATCGCCCCCAAACTTGAATGTTTTACAAAAGAGAATGGACAGATGGACAGCAAACACATTGAGTGGGTTCTGAGGCATTAGTTAACACAAAGATGTAAGCTGAAACCAGGCTCACAGCAGCCTGCCACCACTGAACACTTACTTGGCCTGCGGGGTACACTCGCCATCAGAGTAAGGGTAGATGTCCTTAGGCTGCAATGAGGACTTCTCTTCCTCCTGAGCACTGCTTAGGGAGCACAGAGAAATGCTCAGTAACAGGCAAGGGCATGGAAACCTGGCTATCAGGACTTCAGACAGTAGAGACCAGAGATGCCAAGGCCCTTCTCCAAAGTTGCACAGCATCAGCAGAAGAAATGCTTCAACCCAGTGTTTCCCACAGCCTCCACCTGGTTCCTACCCACCTTGGGGACTCTGGTGTTGGCTTTTCTGACAAGGGCAGCTCACTCTCAGCACCTGCCTCCAACTCCTCAGAACTGGAGTCCACAGCATCCTCCCTGCGCCTGGGTTTCCTCCTGCGCCGCCTCTTTTTCCGCCCAGTGATGACGAGGGCCTCAGGCTCACTGGTTGTGCCCAGTTGGGAGTCTGAGGGAAAGCCTGACAGGCCTCCCCATGGGATGGGTGAGGTACACAGGCGAGGAGGTACATCTTCCTGTGGGGAGAACCGGGGGCAGAGCTGAAAGTGCTAGAGCCATCAGGCTGTCCAGAACCCCACAGTGAGCTCACTTAGGGACAGGCATGGGGGCTGAGCAGAGGCGGTGGCAGCCCACACTGGCCACAAAGCCCCCTCTCACTGAGGTGAGGTAGCAGTCGGGGCAGCTCCATCAGAACAGGCAGAAACAGGGGCCTCAGCCCCTCCCTGCCTCTTAATAACACCCATTTCTCTTCTAAGACTTAGCCAGGTGCCACTTCCTCCAGGAAGCTTGCCAGACTGCAGTTCCTTGCAATGACCAAGAGACTGCATCACTGGATATGCATGGGCCTGAATATCTGGAACTTTTTTTTTTTTAAGATTTATTTATTATGCATATAGTAGTCTGCCTGCATGTATGCCTGCAGGCCAGAAGAGGGCGCCAGATCTCATTATAGATAGTTGTGAGCCACCATGTGGTTGCTGGAAATTGAACTCAGGATTGAACTCTGGAAGAGGCCCTGGTCTGGAACTCTTTTTGAAAGTAAAGGAGTCACTTGTTTGAGTCTGCTGCATCAGGTCTGGCATACAGATAAAGGCTTTATCTGGCCTCAGATAAAGCTTATCAAGCAGTTAAAACTTTTTTGTTGGCTTGGGCTAGGCCCTGCCTTCATTCTACAAACACTCCACTTTTTACACACACACACACACACACACACACACACACACACACACACACCCCACACACAACCAAGTTCTGTGTTCTGGCTGTATGGTACTGACACAGACTAGAACAGCCAGGCTTTATTCTTTGCAGTCCCCTGACCCTCTTCTTTTCTGGGATTCCCAGCCAGGCCAACTTTCCACTCCCCAGGGGCCCAGCTCAGAGGGCTCCTGCTTCAGAAACCTTCCCCCAGGAAGTAGAATCAACCAGAATAGGGCTCCCCTTTCTGGGCTGTGACTGAATATCATGAGGCCAGCCTCAAGTGACCCAGTGCATTGGTTCTCTGTTGAAGAGAGATCCCTGAGGTCAGGGATAACAACAGATCCCAGGTTCTCTCCTCGCACAGCACCAGTGAAGGGGTGAGGTCAGGCATGAGAGCCAGGATGATGATCCCTACCTCATCACTGTCCAGCTCCTGGACAAAGAAGGCCTCGCCACTGTCCCCCAGCTTCATGTGCAAGTCCACAGGCTCTCCATTGATTTCAATGTCCACCTGCAATGGGAATGGTAGGTGAGGACTAAATGGCCGTAGGGTCGGGCCTCATGTCCTGATCCAGCACCCGGAGACACACTCCTGCTTGCTTCCAGCTCTGAGCTAGCTGGAGCTCTCTCCAAACTTCAGTGGCCCTGGCTGCTTATCACTCGGTCACCAGGAGAACATTGTTGTGACCTCATTCTTCTACTTCTTCCCAGCTCCCAGGTGTTGACTACATGAATAATGGTGAGAATTACCACTTGGAGTGTTTTATGTAGAGTATCCTGTTTACTTTTACAACAACCCTTTGTAGTAGCTCCTATCATTAGCTCCGTCTTATAGATAAGGAAACTGAGGCTGGTGTGTGTGTGTGTGTGTGTGTGTGTGTGTGTGTGTGTGTGTGTGTGTGTGTGTTGGGGGTATTTGTGAGGGCCTGCCCTCCCAGCAAGTGTCTATGAAACTCAAAAGGTCTTCAACTACACCTCAGTCCCCTTTTTTGTTTTTTGTGTGTGTGCAGTGTCATATGCGTGTGTGTATATTTGTGTGGGTGCCTGCATGTGTGGGTGCCTGCAACCAATCTTAGGTGTCTACACTGAGTCACACTCTACCTTCTTTTTTGAGACAGGCTCTCCCACCGATGGGTGAGGCTGGCAGGCTAGTGGGCTGCAGAGATCTACCTGCCTCTGCCTCTTCAGTGCTGGGATTACAGACATCTTCTGCACCTTGCTGTTTATGTGGGGAAAGTTTGCTGGGAACCCCAGCTCAGGGCATGGCAAGCTCTTTACTGATTCGGCCATCTGCCCAGCCCTACAGCCCAACCTCTTATCTCTGAGGTACACGGTCTTTCATAGATTATCCTTTCCTATCGGGGTTCTGAAAAATTCAGTCACCTCAACTTGAATGGGGTTTGGGCCCACTACACTGCTGCTCACACATGGACCTAGGTGCTAAGTGAAGTCTCTGTCATGAACCTGAGGGAACTGATGTGGCCCTACTAAAGGACTAAGCTTTGTCCCCACAGCCCTGGCCTCAAGGCTACATTATCTGTTCCTGTTTTCTGTCCCAAACTATTCCGTTGTTAGCACTAGGCATATAAAAACTCGTCCATTCCTAAAGGCCATGTGCCTGGGTTTGAGGACTAGGGCGATTAGCAAGGCCACAGGGGAGGTCCTAGTAAGTTGAGTCAGGCCTGGTAGCCACAGAATCTGGCTCTACTTCGCTGGGCTTTGGCAAATGAGAATCTCCTAGATCAAGGCCCTAAATCAGACCAAAAACATCAGTGAGGGCTGGTGAGGTGGCTCAGCAGGAATCGGCACTGGCCACCGAGCCTCACGACCTGAGTTCCATCCCTGGAACCCACGAAGTGGGAGGAAAGGACTGACTCCCACATTGTACACACACACACACACACACACACACACACACACACACAGAGAGAGAGAGAGAGAGAGAGAGAGAGAGAGAGAGAGAGAGAGAGAGAGAGAGACATATACAAGACACACATATACCAAATAAATACAATAAAATAAAATTTTAAAGAAAATTCAATGAAAACACAAAGGAAGGGAAACGGGATAGGCACCCCCCCACCCCCCACCCTTTACGGAAGCCAAGTCTTTTCTGGGACAGCAGTGATTGATGACACTGCCTTCAAAAGCCCACCCTGAGGAAGCCAGACCACAGGCCAAAGCACTCACCACCTTCTCCCGTGACCGCAGGACACCCAGCTTGCCGAACCGGACATGGAAGGGTGAGCATCGGAAGGAGCCATCTGTCTGCTTCACCACCAGCACATCGATGCCGCCACTCAACGTGGCGGGGTTTAGGCCCCTGTATAGTTCCTTAACTGTTCCAAACACCGTCTCTGCCAGCTGCCCCACATAGTTCATGGCTGCTGCTGGCCAGGACCTGGGATGCCCAAGCTTGAGTTGTGTCTAGACCTTGAAGAGGGAGCGCGTCTGTCCAGTGGCAGCAGCTGTGGGACGGGAGGATCTCCAGGAGACCTGGGCCTACTAGCTGAGGCTGGCCCACCGACCTAGTGTGGGGCCCTTGAGCAGCCGGCTGCCTTCTCCTACTGCCAATCTCCACATCTGTAAAAATAAGGACTCACGGTGAGACGATGCCTGGGTGCCTGTGCCTCTAAATGCCATGACTCATGGTAATGCCCATGAGCAGTCCATGGCACGACTCATCTAATCTTCACAACAACCCTGCAAGGCTGGCAGAGTGGGGTTATTGCTCATGTTTACAGATGGACCAGTCGAAGCTCAGAGAGGTGGAGTGACTTGCCCAGGCTCTCACACCTATAAGGAGGAACCTGAGGTTCAAGTCCAGGTCTGGGTGACTCACATCCAGAACCCTTGGCAGAAACAAATAGGAAGATTCGCCATGGAGACAGGACATTGTGGGCAGTGGGGGAGAGCCTCCAGATACAGCTAGCCTTGTTAGGTAACAGGTGGCACCCTAGAGGAAGTCTTCCGTTTGAGAAATGGGTCTAGACAGCTTGCTGCTTCCTGGCCCTAGAAATGGCTTATGCACTCCAGGTACCTAAACCTCTACTGAGCCCTATTACTAATCCAGACACCGAGGAAGGTCTCTGTGTAGCTTAAGGAACCACTCCAACCCTGAAACCCCCTTTTTCCTGGCTGGTGAGGCCCACAGCCCTACTTCATGGTCTCCAGGCCATTGTTCTCAGCTCCTGGCTTCAGACTAGAACTCAGACACACATTCAGGCCAACGTTGCTCTTTATCCCAGGCAGACTGGTCCCTCCGGCTTTCCTGCATCGGGCAGGGTGGGGAGAGGCAAAGGCACAGGCTTTGGGGGCAGCAAGGAAAAGCCAGGGCCATCAAGAAAGTCATAACCAGGCTGATAGTGTGTCCCCTCTCCCTACGCCACCCTTTCCAATTCAGACCATTGTACCTGCCGTGCCGCCAGGTAAGTGACCTACTGCTCCTCTGGCTGTCAGGACTGAGAACTGGACCCAAGACACCTCCACATGTCACCCTCCTCTCTCAGATCTTGCACAAGAATTCCTGGAGGACAAGGGTTCAGGATCATCCTTCAAAGAAGCCACTTATCAAGCTTTATGGGGCTAATGGAGCATAGACGGGGGCGGGGGAGCAGGAGAGAGGCTATGACTCAGGACTCTTGACTCCTCAGTTAGTCCATAGTCCCCGAACTACACCACAGTTGTCTGCAGAGAGAGCAGCCAACTCAGCATAGCTTTGTGATGCACTGAGCTTGGAATGTGGTCCATGGATTGGCAGCATAAGTGTCACTGGGGAGCTTGTTAGACATGTGGAAGCTTAGGTCTAACGCAGCCTTCCTGGGTACACATGTACATCAGAACATCCTTCCCAGGGGTGCTTGTATCCTTGAGTGTTGAGAAGAGTCATCTCAGGGTTCCCAGGCAGTAGCTGGATTTTTGTCAAAGTCTGAATGATGAACCCCGGTGGGCAACATTTTTTGAGGGAGTGTTGCTAATCACAGACTTTCCTCTCTCTGTGTCAACAGGTGGTGTACTTCAGAGGGTGGAAACAAAGACCTAGACAGATGAAGTGACCTGCCCAGACTCACAGCTAGTCACTGGCAGAGTAGAGATTAGCACCCAGGCAGTTTGGTACCCTTACCCACAATGCCCTGTGGCCATTCATGACCTGGGCATCTAATAATAAAGCCTTGACCTAGACAGCAGGAGGCTAAGTCAAAAATAAGGTGAAATTAAACTCTGTGGCTTCCTAATGCCACTCACAGTTTTAGTTTGCAAGATACCTATTGAGTGGGTCCTCGGTGGAAAGCTTCATCCTGCTCCCTCTAGCCTTGAGCTCAGTGACCCCAGATCTAAGGAGACAGACAGGCAGGACAGACATTTGGCTCTAGGCCAGTGAGTCCAGGAAAAGCAGAGAAGACCCAGGAGTTTCCAGGAATAAAGGAGTGAACATGGGAGGCCCGTAGTAGGGTGGCAGGCTTAGTTTGCTCAGTGTGTGTGTGTGTGTGTGTGTGTGTGTGTGTGCGCGCGCGCGCGCGCGTATGTGCATGCTAAGCAGAATACACTATACAACTGTATCTCTGGTCTCTGATCATTAGATACCAATATGTCCCCAGCTCCCATCCAAGGTTGTGACAGCCAAATTGTCTCCTGATATTAAATGCCTCCTGGGGTGCTGGGGATGTAGCCCAGTGGAAGAACACTTGCCTTGTATAAGCAAGGCGCTAGGCTTGACCCCCAACACTGCAAACAAAACCAGATGTCTCCTTGCAAGAAAAAGAGCTAGATGGCAGAGATGGGTACATGGGAGGGGGTGCCACTAGAGTTACTCAGATCTACTCATGAGGTATTCTCAGGCAAGCAACTTGCTGGGCTCAGTTTCCCTTGTGCAATATAGGCCTTAATTTAGAAGCATCT
Organism: Peromyscus californicus insignis; assembly: GCF_007827085.1. Lineage (NCBI taxonomy): Eukaryota > Metazoa > Chordata > Mammalia > Rodentia > Cricetidae > Peromyscus > Peromyscus californicus. The sequence continues at coordinate 135,492,122 of NW_026294595.1, read as the reverse complement.
TACTCAAATGTCAGAGGAGTCTAGAATCCCATTTGCGTGAGCTCTTGAGTACCTCTAACTAAAATCCCAGTGGTCTCCCCCACACCTTCATCCACCCCTAAGGGAACCTTCTTTTCTGCCTTCTTCAAACTGGGAGCTCTGCTTGCTGCCTTATACTATTGTCCCTTCCTGACTTTCCTGCTGTCTAGGTTAAGACTTTATTACCAGATAGCCGGATCATTGATGGCAGCAGAGCACTGTGGGTAAGAACACCATAGTTCCTGAGTTCTAATCTGCTCACTTACTAGCTATGACTTTGAGCAAATCACTTGATTTGTCTGAGTCTTAATTTCAGCTTCTTTAAGTGGGGATGATATCAGGAAGGTCTGAATACCTGATAAGATAATTGCATACAGCCTTGCTGTACGATATGTGTTGTGCCCATATGTGTCAGCTGGCAGAAACACCAGCATCTTTCTCAGCATCATGGCAGTCCCACTCACCCAGGCTGTGGGCAGTTCAGTAGGGCAGCCCCTACTTGCAGTTAACAGTGTAGACACAGCAAACTGGCACTCAACTTCCTGAACAGTGGGGACCTCACTATTTACAAAATGGACAGTGAACTCCAGGCCTTGTGGAGCACCTTGCTCAAGCCAGGCTAGAAATATTCACAAGGTTCCAGGCTAGTCTGCCTCTACCATAGGGAAGCCAGAACAAGTTGCCCTGGGACCTGACAGCTCTGCCCTCTTGGGTGCCCAGATTTTGAGGTGGGGGAGTCATGGAGTAGGGGTGACATCCCATCTGCCACCAAAGAGAGTAGGAGGATGAGCACTTTTGTTTATTTCTTTATAGCAGTGCTGGGGATGACACCCAGGGCCCCTCCTATCCCAGGGAAGTTCTCTACCACTAAGCTGCAATCCCCCAGCATAGGGTAGCAACTTCTGTTGCCCCAGAGAGGGAAAGTGCCGCCTCAGCTCCCCCCCCCCCCCCCCCCCCCATTGCCTGGCAAGACAGGCCAGACAGGAACCGGACATTCTTTGCAACTGAGGACACTCAGTACCAAGGACACACAGTCAGTCTAGGGCAGCCTCCATAGTACGTTACAGCATCTCCTCTCCAGCTTCCCAGTTTGGGCTATCCAGGGAACTCGCAGCCCCTGGGAGGAAGCGAGACCACCCCTCCCCCACTCTTGCCCGAGCTCCAGGTGGACTCTCGCACTAGAAATGAAGGTGAGATAGAAGAACAGGGTGGGAGAGAAACATTTTTCCCCCTGGTACAGCTAGATTCCTACCTAAGAATTCCCCTCCTCCCATGGACCTTCAGGACCCAGAGTAGCCGCCTCTACCTGTACGCAGAGGTTCCACAGGTAAGTGTCCAGGTCCTGGCACTTCCGCCTTCTCTGGGACCCAGTGAGATCCGGGCTCCACTCCTTCCACCAACCAGGTGCAACCTTCACTGTCCCTTACCGGTCCTGGCTCCACCCCTCACTTCGAGAAGACCCCGCCTCTGTCCCGTGTTCACACCCAAGGGCACCCTTTCTCCCGTGGAGACTGGGGAGCACCAGACTTCAGGACTCTGACCCGTGCCCAGCCTGGCCACCAGCTGCAACCACAGGGACACCAGAGACACAAGGACTTTGGAACCGCGTCTACCTACGTCCTGTTCCTTTCCACCTGGCTCTGTGACCTTGGGCGAATCTTCCACTGAATTGAAGCCGGTTGTTGCTTTATCAAAGAGGAAAGCTCCTTGTAGGATTTGCCAGAGTGCGTGAAATGTCTTTTTGGGGTGCTTGTTGCTCGGATTTCCCATCCCAGGAACAGCGTTCCTTGGCCCTCCACACCTCATTCTAGGCGAGCTCCAACTGCCCATGTGCTCACAGTAGTAATTTCTTATTTGCTCGATTAATGTCAGCCTTGTTTATTTGTTTTTGGAGTGCTGATATCAAACCCAGGGCTACACGCAAAGGGATCTACCACCGCTACATCACATAGCTCCACATGTCCTCTTTAATTGAATTTGAACTCCTTGTGGACAGATTACCTTCTGGAGCTCAGGGCCATTGCAATAAATACCTACTCCGTCATCCATCAGACTCGTCAATGGACAGGCAATGCACTCAATACCACCACCGTCCAGCAGAGGGCAGATGGTGACCAGCCTTCTCACCCAATCACCCAACACACTCAAAAGCAGGACAGATGGGCAGATTTGTAGGCTATAAAAGGCAAGGGGTCCGGGCCAGGACGGGAATGGCTATTCCCTTTAAATCAGTGGTTCGTTGCTTTTCCTGACTCAAAGACCTCTGTGACTGACTACCGGTAAGTATGTATGGCCTCTGAAAAGAAGATGTGCCAGAAAAGATCAAAAGTTGAAGGTGGTTTGTTCTAGAAAAGCACAAGCAGCCTTTGCTTAAAAGATGACTCAGTCAGCCCAGCATGGTGGCACAAGCCTTTATCCCAGCATTGGGAGGCAGAGACAGGTGGATCCCTGAGTTAAAGGCCACCCTGGTCTGTTGGAGTTCCAGGGATCCTGTCTCAAAAAAAAAAAAAAGCCTCAATAAAGGTGCTTGCTTCTGAGTTGAATAACTAATCCACACTTACAAGGTGTCCCAGGTAGGCTGTGAAACCTCCCACACTGTGCACATACTTTAAGTCAGTGGTTCTCAGCCTTCCTAATGCTGTGACTCTTTAATACAGTTCCTCATGTTGTGGTGATCTCCAGCCATACAACTATTTTCATTGCTACTTCATAACTATAATTTTGCTACTGTTATAAACCGTAATGAAAATATGTGATATGCAGGATATCTGATATGCAGGATATCTGATATGCGACCCCTGTGAGAGGGTGTTTTGACCCTTGAAGGGGCCGCAACCCACAATTTTGAGAAACACTGCTTTAAATAAATGTTCTGTGTTATTGATTTACTTTAAGGTAAAGGCATAAAAAGCAGACTTAGAGGGGTGGCAGTGGAGCCCTGGGAAAAGCCAGCTATAGAAAGGACTGGGAGGTGAGAAGTGAGAAGCTGTTGCCATGATGTGATCCAAGGTGACAGAGCTTGTTTAGAAATGACTGGCTTTTGTTGTCCTCTTTGTAGTGACTAGTTGCTATCTTTTTTTACCCCCCCAGAGCTGAGGACCAAACCCAGGAGCCCTGCTGAAAGCAGAGCAATCTCAGGGTGGCCCTGGGGGTTGTGGCAGGCCACAAGATTGTCCGTGGCACTGTGATATAGAATGATTATATTTGATGGTGAAACCTTGGAAAACAGGAACTTCTCAAAGAAGGCTGAGACAGAAGGAAGGAGGGGGGTCACAGACTGGGGCTCCTGAGGCTAGAGTCAAAGCTTTTTCTTGTTTAAAGATGGGGTCTCACAGCCAGACACAGTGGAGCAGGCCTGTAATCCCAGCACTCAGGAGGCAGAGGTAGGCTGATCTTTGTGAGTTCTGAGTTTGAGGCCAGCCTGGTTTACAAAGTGAGGTCCAGGACAGCCAGGACTATGTAGAGAAACCTTGTCTCAGCAAATGAATAAATAAATAATAAGGAAAGGAAGGAAGGAAGAAAGAAAGAAAGGAAAGAAAGAAAGGAAGGAAGGAAGGAAGGAAGGAAGGAAGGAAGGAAGGAAGGAAGGAAGGAAGGGCCCCACTATGTAGCTATATAGGTCAGGCCGGCCTCAACTCTCGCAGCTCTGCTTTTCTCTGCCTCCCTCCAGAGAACTAGGATTAAAGGTGTGCCCCACCATGCCCAGAGCAAATCTAACGTTTTGATCCTTAATTTCACTTTCAAAATGGTGATAAAATTTACCTTGCAGGGTTATATTTTGAAGATTTGATGATCGGTGGTCCTCAGTCTTGATTGCATCTTTAAATCCTCATGCCCTGGACAAAGGCTGACCCCATGACACTGAGATTTCAACCCCATGTAGTTTTACTGAGCTAAATAAATGCTGAACACAATGCAAGGCACACATTAGGCATTCAATACTGCTTATCATTGTTTAAGTGTTTGGGGTGTGTGTGTGTCTGTGTGTGTGTGTGTGTGTGTCTGTGTGTCTGTGTGTCTGTGCATGTTGGGGCGTGTCTAGGTGGATATGGAGGCTCTAGAAGATCTTTACCTCAATGCCTTGAGACAGGGTCTGCCTCTGAACAAGAAGCTTGCTTTATGGGCTCAGCTGACCAGTGATATCTCTGGATCTTCCTCTGTCTGTGTCACACAGTGCTGGGCTTATAGGCATGCACAGCCATGACTGGATTTTTTTTTAACCCACCAGGACAACAACGGGCATGTGCCATCAAGTCTGGCTTTCTTTTTTATTTTATTTTATTTTATAATTTTGTATGTTTGGGTGTTTTGCCTGCGTATATATCCATGAACCACCTGGGTGCAGTGCCCACAGAGGCCAGAAGAGGGCATTGGATCTCCTGGGACTGGAGTTAGAGCAGTTGTGAGAGTCCATTCAGGTTCTGGGAATCCAACACCCATGCTCTGCGGCCAGTGCTCTTAGCTGTTGAACCACGGCTGCAATCCCCATGACTGTTTCTTTATGTGGGTCCCAGGGATTTGAACTCTTCTTCATGCTTGTGAACAAGAGCTCTTGCCAGTGAGCCATCCCCTAACCCTTTCTTTTGTTTTATGTGGTTGGTTGGTTGGTTTGTTTGGGGGCGGGGCAGGATTTTGCTGTGTTGCTCAGGATGACTTCAAACTCCCGGTCTCAGGTGATCCTCTGGCCTCAGCCCCTTTAGTGGCTCTGACTATAGGTGCACAGCACCATGACCAGCCTTAATCCCACAGTTTTGAAGATGAAGCCCATGTTGTTTTCATTGTTTTTTGTTAGAGGGGGGAAAGTTCATACAAAGATTGTTGCAGAAATTGGATTTCCACCAAGCTTGTTTTCAGAACTCTGAATCGTCTGGAATTTGGTGATTATGAAGGAGTGTGAGGGAGCAAGAGGCAGTCTCTGGTTGTCTTATTTGTCCTAACACCCAGCCAAGCTGACCAAGGCAGGGACTATCCTGCTCTAGCTGGTAACTTATATCACCACCTCTGGGGTATCCTTTTTGTCTGAAAGTACTGTGTGTACTGCATTTGCTTATTTCTGGAGTTAAAGGTAAGGTCATTTTCCTCCTTTTCCTAGGTCCATGTGCTAGCTGGGGCCTACGCCCCTGGTGACTGTTGGTTTCTTAGTAATCCAAAAGTAGAGGCAGACTACCTTCTTTTTGAAATTTGGTAACCTATATGCTTCTTCATCCACAGGCAGGTCCAGTGACTATTTACTTTGCCCTACTACTTCCTTGCGGGTGAACCCAGCCTGAGGTGAATGGAAGCTGTGAGCCAGGCCTGCAGCTGTGATCACATGTCATAAGCGGCAAGACTGTCTGCCAGGAGCAGAGTCTCCACCGGTCGTAGTGGGACCGGATGCAGGGGTAGCCAGAATTGGCCCGCCTCAGGGAGCAGGCTCTAGGGGTAGGGAGGCAGGCAACTGGTATATGGCTGTGATTAGCAAATAAAACCAAATGACACTAGTTACATTTCAGTTTCAGATACACATTTCTTAGTGTATGTCTCCTGTAACATTCATTATTTACCTAAAATTCAAGATTAACTACATGCTTTCATTTTTCTTTGTTAAATCTGGTAAATCCGTGTCTGCTCAAATAGCTAAGGTCATAGTAACAGTCTCTGCTGTCCAACATTTCCACATTTAGCTTCCACAGCCCAGCTCCGGAACAATGCGTGGCTCCCAGCTGCTTCTACAATGTAACCAGGACTCCCTGGCCTCAGCTCTTCTGCAAGCCCAGCTGACCTGATTAAACCCATTCCCATCTCTGTCCATGTGTTCACTGAGTACCTACTGGGTGCAGGCATCATGCTGAATTCTTCCTTTTCATTGTCTCATTGACTTTTCATAAGACCCAGCACACAGGAACCCATAATAATTCCATTTACCAGTGAAAAGACAGGCACTCTAAGATAATGCTTCATGTATGTCTCAGGGTTTCTATTGCTGTGAAGAGACACCATGACCACAGCAACCCTTAAAAAGAAAAACATTTAATAGGGGTGGCTCACTCACAGTTTCAGAAGTTCAGGCCATTATCATCATGGTGGGACATGGCGGTGTACAGGCAGATGTGGCGCTGGACAAGTAGCTGAGAATGCTACATCTTGCAGGCAACAAGAAATGGTCTGAGACACTGGGTGGTATCTTGAGCATATATGAGACCTCAAAGCCTGCCTCCACAGTAACACACTTCCTCCAATAAGACTACACCTACTCCAACAAGGCCACACCTCCTAATAGTGCCACTCCCTATGAGATTATGGGGCCAATTACATTCAAACCACCACAATGTTGATTTGTTTATTTTGTGTGCACCTGTGTGTATATTTGTATGTGGACGAGTATACGAGTGCACACATGCTTGTAGAGGACAGAGGACAACCTTAGGTGTCATTCCTCAGAAGCCATTCCCATTGTTTAGGAGACAGGATCTCTCACTGGCCCCAGGGATCCAACTGTCTCTGCCTCCCCAGAGCTGAAATTACAAGCACACTAACACCACACCTGACTTCATTGTCCTTCTCCTCCTCTTCCTCCTTTTTCTTCTTCAACAGGTTCTCACTGTATATCCCTGGCTAGCCGGGAATTTGGAATTCAATATGGAGACCAGACTGACCTCAAACTCTCAGAGATCCACCTGCCTCTGCTTCCTGAATGCTAGAGTTAAATGTATGCACCACCATGTCCATCAACCCCTGGGTTTTTTGGGGAGTGTGTGGGGGGTGTTTGTTTGTTTTTTGGAGACAGGGTTTCTCTGTGTATCTTTGGTAACTGTCCTGGATCTTACTCTGTAGACCAGGCTGACTTTAAACTCACAGAGATCTGCCTGGCTCTGCCTCCCAAGTGCTGGGATTAAAGGCGTGCGCCACCACCACCTGGCTGGTTGGTTGTTTTTTTTTTAAATGCAGGCCCTTATGCTTGCAAGGCAAGCACTTTACTGGTTGTGCCATTTCCCCAGCCTCAGATAGTGTTCCTTAGACTGAGTTCCCTGGGCCAGCAGCAGTAGTAGCACTTGGGAGTGTGGTGGGAATTCATTCTCTGCCTACCCACCTGCCAGACCTGATGAGTCAGAAACTGAGGATGTGGGCTGGCAGCTGTTGGTGTCTTACATAAGTCCCTTCCCTTCTCTCCTGAACCCTTGGTTTGACACTCGGTCTAATATGAAATCTGAAATTGGTAAGAAATGAAGTCTCCACCCAGGCCGAGATTAAAGCACAGCAGAGGGCCTTCAGGTAGGTTGTTTCGGACCTACTGACGCCAGGGCTGGGCCAGGCCCTGGGCATGCCATATGGACTGCACAGTCATGGTGCTAGGTCTAAGCAACTGCCATGTAAGATGAGTACACCGCCAGGAGCCCACAGCCAGGTGAAGGGGGTCACAGAGAGCTTTCTCTAGTACGCATGGAGGCCTGAAAGGCCAGTTCAAATTAGAAGATGAGTGGGGCATTGTGGGGCCTACCTTACAGGGAGGCTGAATGGTGCTACCTGGAGGTAGTTTGGTGTTGGTGCCGCAAGGTGAGGAAAGTGGTTGTGATGTTCCCTGCCCTAAGAGCAAAGGAAAAAACACGGTGGATGTCGTGGAAGCCCTCTGGCTTCTAGGGAAAGGGAGCACTTCAGAAAATGGAGGGTGGAGGAGGGTGAGGAGAGATCCAAGGGGTGCTGGACCTTTCCATCCCTTAAGTCAAGAGAGCCTCTGTCCTCTAAGGCATCTGTAGAGATTCAACTCCCAATTACATCTGCCAGCAGGTAGGAGGTTCAGAAGTCCAGCCCATGCTCCGGGTACAAGGCCTGCTCTTCCAGGGCTAGCAGAGGGAAAGGGCTTGGGAAGCTGCTTCTCTGGCCCCACCCCTTCTGGGCTCTGCCTCTGCCGTCCTTGCCAAAGAAAAGCCTTTGGTGCCAGCTGAGGACTGACTGGCATGGCCATGTTGCCTGGCAGTGTCCAGGCTCCAACTGCCTTTCTCAGGAAAGACGTCAGATGTTTGAGCCTTTTCGGAATTTGACAGTAAATCTGACCTAAAGAGGAAAACCGAACGGCCACCGTGTAAAGTGGAGCTTTCTGTGTCTGAAAAGAAAGTTCTCCAGCAGGCTGGGGATGCAACCCTGTTGGTAGAGTGCTTGTTTAGTGTGCAAAAGACCCTGGGTTTAAACCCCAACAGTCCATAAAACTGAGCAAGGCAGAGGAGGAGGATCAAAAACGCAAGGCCTTCCTCGGTTACAAAGTGTGAGAGTCAACCTTGGGATAGGGAGACTGGTTTTTGTTGGGTTTTTTTTTTTTTTTTTTTGAGACAAGGTCTCATTACTTAGTCTTGACTGGCCTGGAGCTTGCTTTGTAGATCAGGCTGGCCTTGAACTCACAGAGATCCAGCTGCCTCTGCCTCTACAGTGCTGGGATTAAATGCATGTGCCACAATGCCCGGCCTGAGACTTTATCTTTAAAAAAAAAATTCTTCACAGGATGGAGAGATGTCTCAATTAACTCACCATTAAGAGTATTTACTGCTCTTCCAGAGGACCTGGGTTCAGTTCCCAGCACCCATATGGCAGCTCATAACCATCTGTAATTCCAGATTCAAGGGATCACACACTCTCATCTGGCCTCTGTGGGCACTGAATATATATGGTGCACACAAGCTCACACAAATACACATAAATAATGAATAAATGAACTTAAAAAAATCCTTTGGGACTCACCAAATGCCCAATACACAAATACTCCACACACCTAACTCTACAAGGCAGTACAGCTGAGCATCCCATGACTTACCAGGCTGTTTCTGTCACACCGGCTCACAGTTCATGGCACTGGTGCTTCTCCATCCAAGAATGAACTCTCTGTAGCTACTCATGTGGCGTTCCTACCAACCTCACAACTACTTGAGGGTCACCTCAATGGAGTCTTCTCTGTCTCTTCTGAGTCATGTTTCCTTCCTCCATTCTTTTCCTTCCATGGGTCTGGGAGATGGCTTAGTAGGGAAAGGGCGTGCTAAGAAAGCCTGAGGGCCAGAGTTTAGAGCCCCTCCCCTCACATGAAAGCTGGACGCAGAAGCAGCATGTCCCTGTCACTCTGGCTGCAGAGTGGGCATGTGTTGGGGGGAGAGTGGAGGGACAGCCGCAGAGTGGGGATGGACACAGGAGGATCCTAGGCGCTCTGGCCAACCGGTGTAACTGAAATATCTAGCTCTAGGTTCAGTCGAGAAACAGTCTCCAAAAATAAAAATAAAGAGCAAAGGAGGAAGATGACCATCTGGCCTCTACATATGCCTACACCCACATGTAACTCATCTGGGTGAGTACTCATGCACGAATGCGCGCACGCGCATACACACACACACACACACACACACACACACACACACACACACACAATCACTCCCTCACATGCTATTGTAGCTTACGTCTTGATGATAACTGGTGTTTGCCTCCCTCCACAGGAATGTGGACCCTGGGAGGACAAGATGTTTGGTCTGTCTTCACTAATCTGTCTGAAGATCAGGGTCTGGTGCACACTAGGCCTCCAATAAAAATAAGTGACCCTGTAGTCACATCTTCCACTGTCCCGCCTCCATCCCAGTCTCAGTCCCTTGTAACTGCCACTGGCTTCTTTTCCCGGGATGCTAGAACCTACCCCAGGGAGCAAGACTTGTTGGGTGTCTGCTCGCCTTGAGGCCTTGAGAGGATACTGGTCGTTTGGCCTTGCATCCCTGCCAAGTTGCAAGCGTGTGTGAGATGATAAATTCCAGCTTATTGTTATTATTGATTTTGAGGGCTGTGATAAGAGGGTAAAAGGACAGCAAATGAGGAGAAGGAGATGACAAGTAACCAGACAGTCAGAGTGGGGAGAAAATGCACTCACAGCTTTCCTGAGGTCCCTGCTCTGTCGTTTTCCTAGCAGCGCTTAGAGCAACAGCCAGCCGCAAGCCAGGGCTATGTGCCACGTACCATGAGTATGAGCCACGTGGCAGAAACAGGCCTGTTGAATCATGGAACGCGCGGCTTCTACTGGTTTGTAGAGTTTGGTGTGTGGAGTATTTTTGCTTTTTACAGTCCAGCTGTCTGTAATGATTTCCTTCCCGTGGCCTTGTTCACCAAAGTGTCCCTGAGTGACTAGCTGAGTCACTGCATTCCTTGCCGTTTAGGACACTGGCCCAAGCTCCAAGGACCAGTTCTTCTGTGGAGGTGGAACCTTTGTGGGTTGCCAAAGAGTGCCCAGGGAAGACAGAACAAAGAACTCCCATCTTTAACTTGCACCCTTCCCCAGAAATATAATTTAGAAAACAAGTAAAAATAAGCAAGAAATTCCATTTGTTAAATCACCAGGGAATGGCTATAAAGCCTGAAGAATTGTTTGTCAGTGACCGTATGGCCAGTGCCAAACTGAAATGGGTGGGACCCACTAGAAACCAAGGTCCATCCCTTAGTTGCAGTATGAAGGTCTGAAAGCCAAATAGAGAGAACTCTCCAGCCACCTGGTAGGACTATCTACATGTGCAGCTCCTCTGTAATGTAAGAGCCAGTTCTTGGTAAAAATCAAATGTGCACACAACTCACAGTGTAGCATTTTCATTTCTGGGGTGGTTTCTGAGAAAGTTTACTCAGATCTGTAAAAACAAAAAGAGATCATTTGTTATAGTGTTGGAGATAGGTGGGGGATTTGGAGCAAAAGGAGCCCTTGGGATTGAGTAAACAAAACATTGTAGAGGTACATTGTTGCTTTAATCATCAGCTTGACACAGCTTAGAATCTCCTGGGAAGAGGAGTCTCAATGAGGGATTGTCTACATGGGGCTGTTTTTCTGGGCGTATCTGTGAGTATTGTCTTGCTTACTTGATGTGGGTGGGAAGACCCAGCCTACTGTGGGTAGCACCATTCCCTAGTTAGGGAGTCCTGAACTGCGGGGAAAGCTAGCCAAGCACAAGCAAGCAAATGAGCATGAATGTGCTGATTTCTTTTTGCCTTTGACTGGATGTGATATGACTGTTTGAATAGCTGCCTTGACTTCCCCACAATGGGCTGTAACCTAAAATTATGAGTGGAAAAAAACCTTTCATTTTCCCCCTAGGTTTTTTTTTTTTTGTTTTTTTTTGGTCAGGATATTTTATCACAGCAACAGAAATGAAAACTAAAACATGTGCCTTGAAATTCTGCATGGTAGTAAAAACAAACAAATAAACAGACAAACAACCCCCACATAGATTGGCTGTACCTACAGCAACATGTATGGAGCTTACAGAGTTAAAGTGGGGAAAAGATAAAAGAGATTTTAAAATAATGTTCCTGTTTCATTAAGGCATAATTAATGTACAGTAAACCACACACATTTAAAGTGTTCAATTTGAGTTTTAACATGGGTATACAAGACTATGATTAGGATAATGATTGTATCTATCATGCTTCAGAATAGGAAGTGCACACACACACACACACAAATGGGCAGATGGTTAACACCTACTGTCAAATTTTAAAGAGTTAAACAGTTTATTTACATGTATAGTGTATGTACTATAACCCCATGTTTATAAGAGTAAATAATATTTGGACACCCTGAAAAAAATCTGAAAAATAACTACTGTGGTGGTTTGAATAAGAATGGCTGCAAAAGGCTCATATATTAATGTTTAGTCATCAGGGAGTGGAACTGTTTGAAAGGATTAGAAGGATTAGGAAGTGTGACTTTGTTGATGGAAGTGTGTCACTGAGGGTGTGCTTTGAAGTTTCAAAAGTCCATATCAAACACAGGCTCTCTCTCTGCCTATGTGTGAATCAAAATGTAAAGTTCTCAGTTCCAGAGTCACGCCTGCCTGCATGCTACCATGCTCCCTGCCATGATGATAATGGACTAAGTCTCTGAAACTGTAAACAAGCCCCCAGTTAAATATTTCCTTTATAAGAGTTTCTTTGGTCATGGTGTCTCTTCATGGCAATAGAGCAGTGACTAAGACACCTCTTCCAAAACTTCATGGCCCTATTTGTACACATTCCCTGCTGTTAGCCGGGGTGGTTGTGGCGCACACCTTTAGTCTCAGCACCCAGGAGGCAGAGGCAGGCAGATCTCTGTGAGTTTGAGGCCGGCCTGGTCTACAAAGCAAGTTCCAGGACAGCCAGGACTATTACATAGAGAAATCCTGTCTCAAAAAAACTAAAACAACAAAATAAAACTGCTGTGGGATGGTCTGTATGTCAAATGTGTTGCTGATTGGTCAATGAATAAATCACTGATTGGCAGTGGCCAGGCAGGAAGTATAGGCGGGACTAACAGAGAGGAGAATTGAGAAAACAGGAAGCTGGGTGGGAGAGACACTGCCAGCCGCCATCAGGACAAGGAAGATGTAAAGTACCGGTAAGCCACAAGCCATGTGGCAAGGTATAGATTAATAGAAATGGATTAATTTAAGCTGTAAGAACAGTTAGCAAGAAGCCTGCCACGGCCATACAGTTTGTAACCAATAGAAGTCTCTGTGTTTACTTGATCGGGTTTGAGTGGCTTGGGACTGGCGGGTGAGAGAGATTTGTCCTGACTGTGGGCCAGGCAGGAAAACTCTAGCAACACAAAACAGAACATTCCCTGCTGTAGCTGGGAACACATTTTGCTAATGTATATTTACCCCAGACTTCTGTGTGTCTGTTGTCCTGTGTCTGCATCATAGTCTTCAGGGTACTGTGAATGTTTATTGCAGTAGAAATGGCTCCCTAGCTTTGACTTGACGAACATATCCCAAATGTGATGATGGTGGACTCCTGTTCTCTGCTTGACAACAAGAGCAGTGCCAATAACTTCCTTCTGTTCACTCAGCTGCAGGACCAGTTTCTCTCTTCCTCTCTAAGTAGATGTTCCAGAAGAGAGTTGGATGGCTATCCATTTTGTATCACAGAACTTTTCCTGTAGTCATAAGGAGTGGTGGAGTGTTCTAGGGGCAAAGGCATGTTTGGTTTTGTCAGACTACGAATTTTATGATCTTTTCACAAGGTATGTCTTTGGTGTCTAGCTTGTTGGGCTCTCAACATTATTTGAGAGTCTGTGTGTGTGTGTGTGTGTGTGTGTGTGTGTGTGTGTGTGTGTGTGTGTGTTGTGTGTATGTGGTGGTCAGAGGTCAAGCTTGGGTGTTGTCCTGGAAGAGCTGTCCACAGTGTTTCTTGAAACAGGGTCTCTCATTGGCCTGGAGCTCACAGATTAAGCTAGGGTGGCTGGCTAGTGAGTCCTAGAGATCTGCTAGTCTCTGCCTTTCCACCGGTGGGATTACAAGCATGAGTCACCATGTCTGGCTTTTTAAACCTGGCGTCTATGGATTGAATTTAAGACCTCATGCTTGCACAGCATGCACCTTAGATGTTGAGCTGCCACTCCAGTCCCTCTTTATGGGATTTTTCTATGTTATACTACCTGTAGTTCCTTCAAGACAAGTTCTTTCTGGGCAGAAAGCTCAGCTTCAGTTAGCTTGTTGTCTACATAACATTTTTTTACAGCCTCCTTACTGTGTTATCCCATACATGTTATTTTTAGGACTTGCATAATATTCTTGAGTCCATCAGCCATTTTGGGACCACCTCTCTACTCATGAGGCAGACCCAATCATTAAGAAGGTTTGTAGAGGAAGATGGCTACCCTGGGATTACCACACCCCTTTGCAGAGATTCTAGATTTTCTAGCCCTTGATTTTTAAAAAAATATTTAAATTTTTTTTTATTTTTGTGTATAGCTATCTGCCTGCATGCATGTATGTGTACCATGTATGTGGAGTACCCTCAGGAGTCAGAAGAGAGTGTAGGATCCTCTGGAACTGGAGTTACAGATGGTTGTGAGCTGCCATGTGGGTTCTGAGAATTGAAATCAGGTCCTCTGGAAGAGCAACCAGTGCTCTTAACCATTGAGTCATCTCTTCATTCCTTATTTTTATTTCACTTTTAATTATGTGTATGTATGCATGACTATGTATGGGTTTGTTCACATGGATGCTAGATTCCCTGGAGCTGGAATTATAGGTAGCTGTGATTGGACTGACATGAGTGCTGGGAACTGAACTTGGGTCCTCTGCAAAAGCAGTTCTTAACTGTTGAGCCATCTCTGCAGACCCCTTACTCTAATCCATATGCATACATATGTACATTACAAACTGGGAGACATTACAAGCTAGGATCCACATCTGAGAAAAAATGTGAGTTTTTTTCTTTTTGAGTTTGGGTCATCTTGCTTAATATACTTTCCAGATCCGTCTGTTTCCCTGAATGTTGCACAATTTCATTTTGCTTTACAGCAGGGTTATAGATGAATCTTAAAGGGTCTTATTAATAAAAAACTCAGAGCCAGGTATTGGGGTGAACGATGAAAGATCAGAGAAACAGAACAAGCCACAGCTAGCCTCACCTTGTCAATTTCTCAGCTGTGTTGCTAGAGTTTTCCTGCCTGGCCCACAGTCAGGACAAATCTCTCTCACCTGCCAGTCCCACAGCCGCTCAGACCCAACCAAGTAAACACAGAGACTTCTATTGGTTACAAACTGTATGGCCGTGGCAGGCTTCTTGCTAACTGTTCTTACAGTTTAAATTAATCCATTTCTATTAATCTATACCTTGCCACGTGGCTTGTGGCTTACCGGTACTTTACATCTTCCTTGTCCTGATGGCGGCTGACAGTGTCTCCCTCACCCAGCTTCCTGTTCTCTCAATTCTCCTCTCTGTTAGTCCCGCCTATACTTCCTGCCTGGCCACTGCCAATCAGTGATTTATTCATTGACCAATCAGCAACACATTTGACATACAGACCATCCCACAGCACAGCTGATCTCGTTTCCTCAAACTGGAAGCCTCTGCGTCCTCATCCGAATGGATCTCAGCTGAACTGCTGCTAAAAGCTTAACAAAAACTTCTAGTTCCTGGTCCTCACACCTTAAATACCTTTCTGCTTCCTGCCATCACTTCCTGGGATTAAAGGCGTGTGTCACCATGCCTGGCTGTTTCCGGTATGGCTTTGAACTCACAGAGATCCAGATGGATCTCTGCCTCTGGA
Source organism: Peromyscus californicus insignis (assembly GCF_007827085.1). NCBI lineage: Eukaryota > Metazoa > Chordata > Mammalia > Rodentia > Cricetidae > Peromyscus > Peromyscus californicus. Next base: position 135,477,085 of record NW_026294595.1, on the reverse strand, counting down.
ATGCTAGGATTAAAGGTGCATGTACCACCAATTTTCTGGCCTCTATGTCTATTTAGTGGCTGTTCTGTTCTCTGACACCAGGTAAGTTTATTAGGGTGCACAGTATATTGGGGGACACAACATCACCACATTTCCCCCTTTTTTGTCTAAATAATAAAGGAAGCTTATAACTAATATAAGATAAAATAGATACAATAATTATATACAATATATACAGTCAAGAATTACATTAACAATGTCTAGTCCATTAACATTTGACAGATTCAGACAAAAAATTTCATTATTCATCCTGTAAAAATCCAATCCAGGCCGAACGGTGGTGGTGCACGCCTTTAATCCCAGCACTCGGGAGGCAGAGCCAGGCGGATCTCTGTGAGTTTGAGGCCAGCCTGGTCTACAGAGTGAGTTCCTGGAAAGGCGCAAAGCTACACAGAGAAACCCTGTCTTGAAAAACCAAAAAAAAAAAAAAAATCCAATCCAATGTAAAATATTTAAAACAAGTACTACCTTTATAAAAGTAGATTCAATAATCTACCCTTTTATCTTATCATATCTGTATTCTCTCTTTTTTCTTTTCATAGTAGATTCAATAATCTACCTTTTGTCATTTTGATATCTTCTCCTTTTTCTTTTTTAGAGTAGATTCAATGATCTACCCATCTATCCTATTATTTCTATATCTCTTTTTTTTAGAGTGGATTCAATAATCTACCTCTTATCTATATGCTCTTTTCTTTCTTTTTTTTAAACAAGAACCCTGAATCTAATCTCATTTGTTTAGCTTTTTTTTTAACCATTAACAGTTAACAACTTGTAACCAATCATCATAAACAATGACAATATCCATAACTCATTATACGACCAAAAAACCACCTACCCCACCTTTTGGGAAAGTGGGCGTTTTCTTAAAATTACTTCTTGCTTTTTGGGGTGAAGACATCTTTAGGGAATCCTGAAAAGAAAATTTGGGGGTTAATTGTCAAGTCCTGAGAGAGTTAGTTGTATCATTTGTCCAGTATCTGCATGATGGGAAAGTGCAGGGCTTGTTTTAAGTCCTTGCTTGAGTAGTCTGTGAGGCTGAATCATCTCAGCTAGCCATCTCAAAATTGTCCTGAGCAATTTGTAGTCGAAAGCAGATCTTTCAGTGGTGTTAATCAGCTTAATGGCTTTATCATAGACCATGTGGAATCATCATTGTGGGATCCCATCATCCTTTTGAAGATTTCAAAGTTGCTGTTAGGTGTGGTCATGGTTCCCTGCAGAAATTTTTCTTTTTTCTTTTTTTTTTTTGCCTCCTCTGTGGTTTGGAGCAATCACAGTCTGATAAATGTCTGTCTCACAGAACCACAAATATTCTTCCCTAGAAGAGAGTATCTTCACAGCAATTTCTCCCCACCACCTCGCCAAACTTCTCCAAACTGACCTTTGCCGATGCTTTCTTGTAACTTGATGGTCCTGGCAATTGTTCTCTGAACAAGCAGAGGTAAACCCTTCATCCCTGGTAGCAATGTAGTTGCCACCACCAGCATGATGAGAAGCAGCTTGTAGCTCAGAGCAGAAGCCACCACCTCCATGGTCCTGCCTCACTGTTTGTGACCCAGCCCTGGCCACAGCTTCTCCTCAGCAAGCCTCCTAGGCTGGCCTCAAACTGAGGATCCTCCTGCCTCTGCCTCCTTTGGGTGCCAGATGTAGCACGAATCTTAAAAGGTCTTATTAATAAAAACAAATCTGGGAGCAAGATATTGGGGTAGATACTGGAAGATCTGAGAAACAGAACAAGCCACAGCCAACCTCACCTCACCAATTCCTCAGCTGACCCTGTTTCCTCAAACTGGAAGCCTCTGTGTCCTTACCTGAATGCATCTTAGTTGAACTGCTGCTAAAAGCCTAAAAGCTTAACAAAAACTCTAGTTCCTGGTCCTCACACCTTATGTACCTTTCTGCTTCCTGCCATCATTTCCTGGGATTAAAGGCATGTATCACCATGCCTGGCTAATTCCAGTGTGGCTTTGAACTCACAGAGATCCAGATGGATCTCTGCCTTTGGAATGTTAGGATTAAAGGTGCATGTACCACCAATTTTCTGGCCTCTATGTCTATTTAGTGGCTGTTCTGTTCTCTGACACCAGGTAAGTTTATTAGGGTGCACAATATATCGGGGGACACAATATCATCACACAGGGTAAAATTCCATTGTGTACATGAACCAATTTCCATTATTTGTCTATTGATGAGCATCTAAGATGGCTCCTTTTACTTGCTATGGTGAATAGAGGAGCAATAAAAATGGCTGTGAAGCATCTTCATGGTAGGATATGGAGTCCTTTTATACGTTTACTTTTTTTTCAGACACACTCAGTTTTTTTAAGTGGGTTTTGAGGATCCAAACTCATGTCCTCTGTGGGAGCCCACAGAGGTTTCCTAGTGAGATCTGAGCTTGCTTTACCCAGCAGGGCTACATAAGGGGATGGATCGACCTAGTGCATGGTTACCAGGTGTTTGGAAGGGTCTGCACTTGGATGTGCACTATGCTTTGATCTGTCAAGGGAGAAATCTTTTGCCCCATCCCTTGGCATTCCTTTAAAAAGCCCTTTAGAAGAGACAGAAGGGGCTGGTGAATTTTGATCCATCCTCCCGAAGCTGTCCTGTGTTTCTGTCTGTCTCGTCTCTGCTATCTTTCTATCTAATAATTCCTTATGCCTCTCTCCTCTTCATAGGAACCCTGTAAAAGGTGTGGGTGGGCACCCCACAAATGGTGCCCAAACAGGGACTTGAGTGCAGAGGAAGTTAAGTGAGAGTGGAAAGAACCCTGTGGAGGCAACTGGATATGTCCGGGTTTTGTAGTGAAGGATAAGGGCGGTGGTATTTTATTCTTCTGGAGTTATAACTGTAAATATAAAGCAGTATAGAAACAGGCTGCAGAGTACCTCTCTCTGTCTAGGTTTGTTTCTTTCTTTCTTTCTCTCTTAATCTCTATCTATTAAAATTAGGGATAAAATATAGGGTTATGTATAGGAATATTGGGTAAGGAGAAACTTAGGATGAGAGTAGAATTTCCCTAGTGCCTGACCAGAAAACAGTGTCCAGGAACAAGCAACCACTGCAGATTTAGCAGTCTGAGAAAGTAAAGCCACTATGGGGCAGAAAAATAGTAAACAGATCTTTGAAGATTCACTAGTGGAAAGTTTAAAAAAAAAAAAGAGGGGTTAAGGTGGAACTACAATAAGTACAGAGGTTCTTGGAGTTCATAGGGGAACTGTGTCCTTGGTTTTCTAACTATGGGACTCTGAACGCAGACTCCTAGGGGAGATTTGGGGTCAAAATGAAAAAAAATATTATGAAGATTATGGACCAGGAAAGATTCCTGTGGAAACTTTTGGCCTGTGGGCATTGATTCAGGACAGTTTAGATCTAAGCCCTGAGAAGCAGGGGGGAGTTTTTCCTGAGGTTGATGTGAGAGAGACAAAACCCTCCACTCCACCAGCAGTGCCTGAGACCACTTTTATAACATCATCCCTGAGGTGGATGCAGGAGAGACAAAACCCTCTGCTTCACCAAGTGCCTGAGAACACTTTTATAACATCCTACTACCAGAGTCTGTTTCCTCTTGGCAAAAGCCAAGTTTAGGGAACAGAAGTCTTGGGGGGAAAATCTAGTAATTTCTCTCTAAAAAACTGAAAGCTTTTCAGGTCTCTCCCTTTTAGAAAGGTACTCATCTTCCTTCTGTAGGGGCAGAATTAGACTCACCTTGTGGGGGCCATCTATCAGAATGGAAAAGTCACCTGTAATTCCCTAGGGGAAAAAAACCCTCTTGGAATATGGCAAAGCCTCTCTGCTAGTCCTGTCTCCCCTTCAAACCCGTATTTTTTAAAAGCAGCTTTAAACAATTAAGAAGGGGGGAAATTGTACCCTCAGAAGCTTAATGGCTGTCTGAGCATTTGATGAGGAGTGGGGAACAGAGGAATGTCAGCTCCAATGATGCTCCTCCAGAGGAACTGGAGTGAAAGCAGCTGAACCTATGTTCCTGATATTGAGGTTCCATCCTGCAGTCTGGGGAAAGCAGGAGACTAAGGAAGCCTCCAGACTGCTGAAGAGTTTGGGACAAAGGTTTTGTCACTGTTTAGTAAAAGCTGAAAGGAAATGGAGCTCGGAGCCACACTGCTTTTGTTTGAGTATCAGCAAATTGATGCGTGGCTCTTTTAAAAAGATGATTTCTAATAGATGCGTAGGAAAATTTTTCTAAAAGCTTTACAGCAGCTCAATAGGCAATTCTACCCTCACCCTGAGGTGAGGCATTTGTTTGAATTGTGGCACTCAGGGGAGCTGCAATGAGTTTGGGTGATGAAACAGCACCTGGCTGGTGGCTGCTGTGCACACTTCTGCTGGTTCTGGAACAGCTGGAAGGGCTGGTGGGAAAGGTAGCTTTGGGAAGTGGCATTGTCCCAAGTGTTACAGCCCCCTAGCAATAGCACTCATCAAATCCCAGACTCAAGGGAGTTAGATACAACCACTCTAGAGCCACTGACAAATTAGGCTCTTGTTCCCAGCTGTCAGAGGAACTTTAAGAATGTTATCAAAACTGACTGTGAACTTCAGAAATGAATCAGTTTTGAGTTCACCTGAAATTTTAACTGTGGTGATTCTTGATTCATGTACTCTGTCTTGTTGGAAGAGAATGTTAAATGGTTCTATTAAGAGATCTGTTTTAGTTGTTTGCTAAAGTTTACAAGGTAAATCCTATAGTTTGTTTTTGAATGTAAGTTTGTAAGAAGTGTAAATACATGCAGTAAATAGTCATGCTAATTGTAAATATGTATAGTAATGTTCATAGCTAGAATTATGTTCATATTAATGAACCAGGGTTTGATGAAGCTAAGGGAATCTTTAAGTTTGATGCAGTCTGCATCAAGAATTTATTGATTTTTAAAAAGGCCTTGGCACAGCTAGTGCTGTTATAGATATCTTAAGACCCATTCAAAAAAGAACATTCCATCTTGGTCACCCTCTATTCCTTTATTGGGTGGTGTGGCAGCCTAGGGATCACTGGGCTGTTCAAACTACTTGCAAGCTCTTAGTAGGAACCTGAGATAAATTTGAATTAAGCTCTGTATCCCCTCATGACATAGGCTGGTAGTCAGGGACAGGCAATGTTCTTGTTAGCTGCCAACCTAAGACAAGAGTATGCTTGATGGAAAGTGTATCTCTGTGACGAGTAAGGTTTGTCTAACTGAAGAAGACAACCTCTGGCACACACAGTCTATCTGAGGGGCCTGAGGGGTTCTTTGAAATATTAAGAGGAGGGACTTGTGGAAGCCCACAGAGGTTTCCTAGTAAGATCTGAGCTTGCTTTACCCAGCAGGGCTGCATAAGGGGATGGATTGACCACATGTATGGTTACCAGGTATTTGGAAGGGTCTGCACTTGGATGTGCAGTATGCTTTGATCTAGTAAGGGGGAGGTTTTTTGCCCTGCCCCTTGGCATTCCTTTAAAATGCCCTTTAGAAGAGACAGAAGGGGCTGGTGGATTTTGATCCAGATCCTCCCAAAGCTATCCTGTTTTTCTGTCTGTCTCATCTCTGATATCTTCCTTAATTCCTTAGACCTCTCTCCTCCTCATAGGAACCCTGTAAAAGGTGGGGGCAGGCCTCCCACAAACCTCATGCTTGTGTGGCTAGCATTTTGCTCACTGAGCCATCCTCCTAGGACACTTAATTAAAACAACTTTTAAATTATATTTATTTATTTATGGGGCAAGAAAAGTAGCAGGAGTCAGTTCTTGCTTTCTACAGAATGGGTTCTGGGGATGGGACTCAGATTTTCAGGCTTGGCAGCAAGCGCCTAACCTTCTGAGCCCTCTCACTGGTCCTTTCTCTTTTGAAAAAAAAATAATCTGTCTCTTTGATTAAATATCATCAACAACTTCTCCTCCTCCTCCTCCTCCTCCTCCTCCTCCTCCTCCTCGTCCTCCTAGTCCTCCTCCTCTGGCATACCTCCATACACTAACATGTGTGTGCTGGTTACTGCCTTTGCCTGGGGTCACTTCTTGTCATCTCTCCAGATTCAGCTTCTAGCTTCCAGTGTCATTGGGAACCCTTTCCACACTTGCCTGTATCTTGTTTCTTTGGCCTTTTGGTTGTTTTCCCCCCGTTCTGACACTAGGCATTGAATTCAAGGCTTTGACTATGCCGGACAAGCACTGTACACCCCAGTTACAACTCTCTCCTCCCATTAGTCTTTATCTTTTGTTTTTGTTTTTCGAGTCAGGGTTTCTCTGTGTAGCCTTGGCTATCCTGGAACTCACTCTGTACACCAGGTTGGTCTCAAACTCACAGAGATCCACCTGCCTCTGCCTCCTGAATGCTGAGATTAAAGGCATGCACTACCACCACCCAGCTAGTCTTTATTTTGCAACAAGGTCTTGCTCAAGTTGCCAAGGCTGGCTCAAACTTGTAATCTTTCTACCTTATCCTCCTGAATATCTGGGGTTGCATATAAATATCACCATGCTTGCTACACACTGGTTATTATACCCTCGGTGCCATGTTTCCCAAAGCAGCTGGCCTTTGCATATTTTCTTCCAGAACCGTATCTTTGCATTTCTTTCTCTTCAGAAATATGGAGTTCCTTGGCATCTAGGGGAATGTCTTTCTTACCCTTGCATCACCTAGAGGACCTAGATCAGAAAAGGTGATTGGAAAAGTTGGTTGAATAAATGAAAATAAATTGGAGCACAACCTATTCCAAATACTCATTCATTCAAGAAATATTTATTGAGTTCCTGAACATGTCTGCCCATGTTCCAGATGTTGAAAATAAGCAAAACAAACATTCTTGTCCCAAGGGACATGAGAGACAAATATTGAGGTTTTAAGGGCTAGAACAAAGGAAGACAGAGTGATGGAGATTTGGACTTGATATCCATTGAAGTAACTACCGTTTGAGTAGAACTTTGAAGTGAGAACTCACCTTTTTGATGCCCAGGAGAAGACATACTAAATGCAAATGTCCTTCATGTTCCAGGAGCAGGAAGGAGGCTAGTATTGCTGGCTGAGGAATGAGGAAGAAGGAGATGCACTTGCTAGAAGAAAGAGCAGACTGCATGGGATCTATGGGCCCCTGGAATAAAGCTTTGGATTTTTTTTTTTTTGTTTGTTTTTTTTTTTTGGTTTTTCGAGACAGGGTTTCTCTGTGTAGCTTTGCGCCTTTCCTGGAACTCGCTTTGGAGACCAGGCTGGCCTCGAACTCACAGAGATCCGCCTGGCTCTGCCTCCCGAGTGCTGGGATTAAAGGCGTGCGCCACCACCGCCCGGCTAAAGCTTTGGATTTTTACTGTGCCCAAGATAGGAACCACTGGATGTTTTAAAGAGGAAAGGAGTATACTTTGACTTAGGCTTTAACAAGATCCCTGTGGCTGCTGTGTTGAGCACAGGCTGTAATGAAGAAGAGAAGGTAGGGAAGAAGCTCCTGCAGCATTCCCTGTGTACAGACTTCTAAAAAGAGGGCCAGCAGGCTTGCTCATGATTGAGATGACTATGATTGGAAGAGAGAGATGAAAGGTGTCTGCGATGGTTTAGCCTGGTCATTGAAAACGCTGGACTTGGTATAAACTGTAATGATGAATATTGTGTGATGGCCATACGCAGCATGTTAAGGTACAAGTTTTTAGTGTTTGACTCTGGACACGTTAAATTTGACACATTTCATAAGTTTGCTGACTGTAATAAACTCAGCCTTTTTATTTTTGTTGAGACAGGGTCTTACTATGTAGTCCAGGCTGATCCCAAACTTGCAATCCTCCTGCTTCAGCCTCTGTGAGTGAGATTACAGGTGTAGGCCATCACACACAGCCTTATTTTAAACACTAAACACCAAGACATGGAGCAGAAAGCTTTATAGAGACTGCCGTTTAATTCTCTTACTTATCCTATATATCCTAATATTTTGTTGCCTTTTGTGGATGAGAGATTATAGCCAATTGATGTTAGATATAAGCAGATTTGGGATTGGGACCTAGTCAGTCTTCAAAGCTCTATTTGTTAATCTGGATTCGAAGGGTGAGGACCACTTTCTGAACATAGTTGCCACAGACTTGGGTTCCGTTATAAAAAGATGCCTGGAATATGAAACAAGATTTTATCCCAGGCCAACAGCAGCTGCAAAAATGAACATGATGGGAGCGGGTGTTTGAAAGCTCCAGTATCCTAAGATAGTGTTAAGGAAGCGGTGACCATAAACTCGTTTCGGCTACTACTTCTTGGAGTAAACAAGATACTACAACCTGCAGTGAAACCTTGTTGGTGTTAAAAAAATATCTCCCTAAGGTTGGTAGTTTGGAATCACTGCACTGAGGAGATAGGGCGCAAGGGTTTGGGATCCCTGCCCAGACTGCCCTACAGAAAGACCAGGATATGGAGCACAAAGGCCGGGAACGGATAGGGCCGCAGCATCCGCCTCGATGTCCTCCTCCTCTACCCCCTCCGTCCTCCGCACAGAAGCCGTAGGCGGGTGGCTGGCTGGCGCATGCGCTCTGGATAAGGCCCGCTCCCCGCGACGTCAGGGGGCTCGCGCTCGTTCCCAAAGCCCCGCCCCTTAGCGCCTGAAGCGACCTGGGCGGAGGAGGGGGCGGCCACGCCCCCAGCCGAATCGCGGAGGGCCGATCGGAGCCGAACTCCTCCGAGCACCACCGAGCTCCGCCGAGCGGCCGGGAGACGGTTGGTGCAGCTCGTCCCCGCCGCAGAAGCAGTCCGTGGCTCCGGCGTCGCCGCCGCTGCCCCCGCCGCCGCCACCGCCGCGGGGCCTGCGCCGGCCGCCCGCCCGCCCGGGAGGGAGGGAGGCCTGCAGCGCGGGGAGAGCGGCCGGGCCGAGGGTGCCGCCGTCGCCAGGTGAGCGCCCGCCGAGACCCGTCGTCTCCTTCCGTAGCTGTCAGTCCCCGGTGTCTGTGCGTCTCCCCGCCTGTCAGCCCCTGTGTGTTTGCGAGCGCCTTCCCGCCAGGCCCGGCTCCCGCCGGGCCCTGTCAGCCAGCCGCCAGCACCCCCGCTCCGAGCGGCCCCGCCCCTTCCCCCTGACGCCCCGCCCTCCCCATCTGTCAGCGCCGCGCTCGCTGCGGGTCCGGCGTCCTGGAGTCCCCGGTCAAGGTGGTCGCGCGGGCCAGGGTGGCAGAGGGAGCCGGAGCGGGCGGTGGAGGCCTGGCCGTGGGCGCGCGTGTCCGCACTCCCGCGGGCGGCTGCGGGCGGCTGGCACCCCGGGCCTCTGGTGAAAAGAGCGTCGGGACTCGAACCACTCAGGGGTACAGTAGAATCCTCCTTCCCCACGCGGAAACACCAGGGTTCCGGGATGCCCAGATGGGCGTGTGAGCGGAGTTTGGGACTTGTTAAGCCTTGCCAGTTTGGGGGTTTTCATTCAGAGAAACCTGTTGGAAGTGACTGAGGAGTGGGTGGGATGCGGGGCTTAGGTGGCAAGTGTCTGCGAGCTTGAGTCGTTTCGAGTTGCGTTTATGAACAGTGATTGTCGTGGTATTGTGCGAGAAACGGTTACGTGATTCGGGTGGGGTAGAGGGTTAGAGAAGAGAAAGCATGTTCCTTTCTGCCTTTATCGGTGTCATGCCAACACATATATTTATCTAGATAGCCTACAATGTTTATTCATGAGGCATCCACACATTTTTTAATTAAAAAGGAATACGGCACTTTCCATTTATATACATGTTCTCATATGTTGCTATCTTGATTTTTTTTTGTTTGTGGTAACTTAGTGCTGCAATATTTCAAAACTAAAAGAAATGTGTTCTAAAACAATTGGTAGCTTGCCGGATAATTCTCAACCGAGGAGAAAAGAGCCAAAAGCACACTTCATTAGCTGGAACAACTGATTCGGGCTTAATTTGCTTCTAAGAGACATACAGTGGAAAAATCCAGAAACAGCAAAGGAGTATCAAAGAGCCTTAGGAAATGAGCGAAAAGGGCCTTTGTCTGTATGCCTTGGAGAGATGGTATCAAAGTTGCTTTAAGGGACAGGGCTGCCATGTAATGATAAACATATTAACCAAGTTGATTTTGTGACCTTGATACATTGGGCCATTCTTGATTTGTGCAGTGGTTCGTGACAGGCAAACACTGCATGGGAAGTGTGGTAATTTTTTGGACGAAAAAAGTTCCCTATGTTGTTTTTTTCCCCCTCAGTTGAAGTAAGATTTCAGACTAGCTTCGTCCATGATTGGGGGTGCAGTGTGTGTGCGCGCGTGCGTGTCGTATGTGCTTTTGCTTGCTTGTGTGAAGCCATTTCTCTGTTTTTCTGTCACTGATTTATATTTAAGGCAGAAAACTTGAGTAACAAAAGAATAAGTGAAAAAAAAACCCTTATAATCACACAAACTCTAGTAAACTTGTTTGGCATTTATTTTTTTCAGTCTTTTGTTCCCAATTATGTGTTTTCTTTTTTTTCACTCTCTCTATAAAGTGCTACCAGCCTATATGATTTTTATTGAATGCTTTTCCTTCCATTTATAAATAGATTATGAGGGGTATGACTAGCTTTTATGAGGAACTATTTTCCCTTTGTAATTCCTTTAAAAAGAAATCTAGGCCGTGGAAGTTCTCTTCTTGCACCCGGCCAGTAACTTCTCTGAAAGTCAGATCTCCAGTCCCTCCTGTGGCCTGCTGGCTGCCAGTCTCCAGCCTGGCCCAGTCAATCTCGGCTGCCTTTTTACGAACCTCAGTCATACTCCAGCCCTGTGCCTCTGCGGTTGCAGTTCCTCTGTGTGCACAGCTGGCCTCGATATTATAACATTAAGACGGATTTCCTTAGCTTTAGGTCTTGAGGTTTTCCCCAGCAACTCTTCACAATTCCTATCACCCCCTGCCTTCCATTCTGTGCTGTACTTATCACCACTTGGTAGTATTTATTTCTTGGCTTATTGTCTGTCTCCTTTGCTGTCTCACAAGCACGAGACCTTATTTCACTGAAATACCCTCGGGGTTTAGAACGGCCCCTGATCCACTATAGGTACTAAAATATTTGCTCAGTGAATAAGTAGAGGAATGCTAGTTGTCCATCTATTCATGTGACATTGCCGGTAGCCTTCTAGATAGCTACATCATGAGATAGAATAACAAATTGTTAAACTTTGCAACTTTCCTCTCCTTAACATATCTTAGAAGAATTGATAAGGTGAGGCTTGGGATCTTAGAACGACAGTCTTAGGAGCTGGAGAGACAGCTCTGCAGTTAAAAGCACTGGCTGCTCTTCCAGAGGACCAGGGGTCCATTTCCAGTGCCACATGGACAAATATCTGGAACTCCAGCCCCAGGAGATCCAGTGCCCTCCACTGGCTTCTGTGGGCACCAGGAACACAAGAAATACACAGATATACCCAAAGATAAAACATCCATACACATAAAATAAAAATAATAAAATAGAAAAACAATCTGGAGAGTTGGCTCAGCAGTGAAGAGCACTTGTTGCTCTTGCAGAAGATTGAGGTTTGAGTCCAAGCATCCACATGGCACCTTAGAACTGTCTGTAACTCCAGCCGCAGGGGAACTGACAATTTTCTGACCTCCATGGGTACCAGGCACATATATAGTGTTCATACATACGTACAGGCAAAACATTCATACACACAAAATAATAAAATCAATAAATCTGAAAAAAGAAAAACCTTGATTTAACTTGAACAGTTGAGGGAAGGAACATTTTTGGCAAATGTTGCTGGCATTCCGTCTTATGCATTATCCCTTGTGTCACACGGGGAATTTTTGAGAAGCCTAAAGTGTCCCAGTTTGGTTGTTCTTAGCAATAGTATAATCCTCAAGAGCATAGTGAGCTTTTTGTGTCCTCAGATACCAAAGGTGTAATTACAGCCTCAGTGTGTTTTCACTTGGGGAGTAGCTGTTATATTTACTTACTTTCTTGGCAGTTCTGTCCTTTTCATCTCTCTGCCTATCATTTTTAGATGGCTTTGGAGGTGCACTTACTTGCTTACTTTTTTTTTTTTATCATTTTATAATTAATCCTTGACCTTTGAGCATTTTTCAGTCTCTCGTGTGACCTTTGAACTGTTTGAAAGTGCCAGCTTTATCTTTCAGGAGGAAACAGCATCTGTAGTAAAATGTATCATTGTGCTTCCTTTGATTTTGAAGAGGGGCTAATGTTGGGTGTAAAATTCTTAAAAGTTTGAACTTCAGATAGGCTACTCTTTGAGTTTTTTTGGGGAAAAAAAAAGACGTTGTTTTCTTTGAACGATACCTAGAACAATACAGCCCAGAGACCGTAGAAAACCTTTTGATGCTCATGTTCCAGATATGTAAGAACTTGGTGGTAGTGGTTGTTGGTGGTGGTGATATAGTGTATATGTCCTAAATGGAAATTTTCTTCAGCTGAAGGCCTGTAGGAAATATGTTAAAATGTTTTCTTATTTATTTTCCTCAATGGGGATTTGTTGCAAATGTATTTGGGGGCAAGCCTGTGTGCTTTTTTTTTTTTTTTTTAAAGATTTATTTATTTATTATGTATACAGAAGAGGGCGCCAGATCTCATTACAGATGGTTGTGAGCCACCATGTGGTTGCTGGGACTTGAACTCAGGACCTCTGGAGGAGCAGTCGGTGCTCTTAACCTCTGAGCCATCTCTCCAGCCCCCACCTGTGTGCTTTTGTAGAGATCGCTTAATCCTGTTCAGTTTCAGATTGCCCACTCTTCCTTTGAGACAGGTCTTCATATATTGCTGAGGCTGTCCTTGAACTCATTATATAGCCCAGGATATCCTTGAACTTGTAATCATCCTGCCCCAGCTTCCTATGTTTTAGGAATAAAAGCAGGTAACCACCACACCTGAATTTTAATCTTTTCTCAGACCCCAGATAATCTCACCCAAGTCTTTAGTATGCCCTATATGGAGACAACTCCCTCTTCAAGCCTCCCACTCTTTCTGGCTCAAGGCTTGCATTTTCATCTACCAAACTTTCCTATTGTCTTTGCTTGCCACTTCATCTCAAACTTCACATGTCCACAACTTACCTGCTCCCTCCATTCCTCTCTCATGTTAGTGATATAACCTGGGTCCTTGGCTTTGCTAAGCAATCCCCGAAACCCCCAAATTGGTCTCTCCATCTTCCTCTCAAGCTTCCACATTTATAGTCATCATTCTTGACTCATCCCTTATGCCCATCCCAGAATATTTCAAATCCTTCTCCTATTTCCTAATCTGGCAGTCTCTTCTCTCAGCTGGATGACTGACTGTCAGTGCATCTTAGCTGGTCTTCTAGCTTCACTCTTGCCTACTTCCATAGCAGCCAGAGTAAACTCATTAAAAGGCAAGGGCGTGGAGTTGGGGATTTAGCTCAGTGGTAGAGTGCTTGCCTAGAAGTGCAAGGCCCTGGGTTCGGTCCTCAGCTCAACAACAACAACAACAACAACCAAAAAACAAAAACAAAACAAAACAACAACAACAACAACAAAAAACCCAAAATAACAAGAGTGTCCAAATCCTTCTCTTATTCTCAAGCATGCGTTTATATGGAAGGATATACAATATATGCATGCACATGAGTGCACGTGCACACACACTTGCACAAACTTTTATAGCGGGCGGTGGTGGCTCACGCCTTTAATCCCAGCACTCGAGAGGCAGAGGCAGGTGGATCTCTGTGAGTTTAAGGCCAGCCTGGGCTACCTAGTTAGTTCCAGGAAAGCTGCAAAGCTACACAGAGAAACCCTGTCTCGAAAAACAAAACAAAACAAAGACAAGGGCGGACCATCTCTTTGTTGAGTGGCTACTCACTGTATATAGAATCACATCTGTGCTTACTTTGAGGTGCCAGCCAGCCCCTCTGCCCTCTCTAGTCCCTGCTCATTGCTCATGTTTATCAAGTTGAACACCTTCAATTCCTCAAATATGCCAAATTCTCCTCCTTGTTTGTATAAATCCTTCTTTCTGCCTGGTACTTGTAGCATGAATCTTAAAAGTTCTTCTTAATAAAATCAAACCTGAGCCAGGTATTGGGGTGAATACTGGAAAATCAGAGTCAGAACAAGCCACAGCTAACCTCACCTGGCCAACTTCTCAGCTGATCTTGTTTCCTCAGACTGGAAGCCTCTGTGTCCTCATATCCGAATGGCTCTCAGCTGAACTGTGCTGCTCAAAACCTAAAAGCTTAACCAGCCAAATGCTTCTAGTTTCTGGTCTTCACACCTTATATACCTTTCTACTATCTGCCATCACTCCCTGGGATTAAAAGCTCACTTCTTGGGATTAAAGGCGTGTGTCACCATGCCTGGCTGTTTCCAATGGGGCCTTGAACTCACAGAGATCCCAGATGGATTTCTGCCTCTGGAATGCTAGGATTAAAGGCATGAGTGCCAACATTTTCTAGCCTAAGTATCTAGTGGCTTTTCTGTTCTCTGACCCCAGATAAGTTTATTAGGGTGCACAATATCTTGGGGAACACAATACCACCACAGGTACTCTTCTCAGAAAGATCCTTCCTTCTCAAACACCTAGCCTCAGTTAAGATTTACCTTCTCTTCAGAATGGCAGTTATTGATGGCTCCTTGTATAGTAGCTTCCTTCTCATCGTCCCATCTCGGTACATAGACATTTCCTGGTAGGCACTTACTAAAATCCCAAGAATTCATTTATGTTTGTTGCTTTCTTTATTGTCCCTTTCCCAATAGATTGCAAGATGTATGTGAGTGAGGACAGTTTTGCCTTGGTTAAGGCACAGCTCTGGCATGTGGCTCTCTTTGTAGGATCCTGTAGGTCAATGTTTCAAGCACATTGAATAATTATTATAACAAGTAACCTTTTAGAGAGTTACTAAGTACAAGGTCCACTGCTAAGTATATTCACACTTTACTCTAAATCATTGGGAGAACCTGGTAAGGTGCAATGATAATTAAGTTAACCATTTCTCTTTGTAGTTGAGGAATTGGAGTTTAAAGTAACACAATTGAGAAAGCAGTAGAGTTGGGATTTTAATCCACATGATCTTTCGTCCTTTCACCTTAATCATCTCTACCCTTTGACATGAATATAGGGTGAACGAATATGAGGAATGCTATGATCTTTATAGTTAATTACTGCTCATGTTGTGTTTTTAATGATGTATGGGAGATAAAAACTGAGAATATTTGGGTTATGGTCTTATGTAATTCTGGGAAGATTTAAAGTTTTTTTCTGTGTGTGTGTGTGTGTGTGTGTGTGTGTGTGTATGTGTGTATGTGTGTGTGCGCGCGCACGTTAACACATGTAGATGTATCCAACCTTCTTATTAAATAAGAAACACAGAACCAATGCAAAGAAGAAAGCCAAGAGGTCAGAGCTAAGAGCTAAAACCTTACCCTTCCTCCTGCGGTGGTCCTACCTCTCCGAACCAGAGCTACCCCCTGTGTTAAAGTCTTTATATAGAGTTCCTGTCCTGCCTTCTCATTGGTTGTAAACCCAACCACATGACCGCCTCCTCACGGCCTGTCTGTATAGGCCTCCAGGTTTTCCATGATTGGTATTGAGATTAAAGGCATGTGTATCCAATAATGGCTGTATCCCTGAACACACAGAGACTTACCCAGCTCTGCCTACCAAGTGCTGGAATTACAAGCATACGCCACCACTGCCCTGCTTTCCTATGGCTTGCTAATAGCTCTGACCCCTGGGCAACTTTATTTATTAACATACAAATAACATTTTAATACAAATAAAATATCACCATAAACACACATGTGTTTATGTTGGTATAGATTCCAGAATTGGACTTTGGGTGTCTTTCTTAATTGCTCCTTGCCTTTTTTCCCCTTTGGAGACAGGTCCTCACTCTGTAACCCTGAAGGTCTGGAACTCAATATGTGCACCAGACTGACCCCAAACTCCTAGAGATCCACCTGCTTCTGCTTCTAGAGTGTTGGGATTAAAGATGTGCATCTGCACATATGGCCCTTCTTTTTTTAAAAAAAAGTTTATTTTTCAGCTGTAAATGTAAAAGAAAAATGTGGTTCTCATCTCAGAGGGTCATTGTGAGGAACAGAATTGCACACACAAGAAAATCAGTGTCAATTATAAGGAAGGAAAGACTTGTAGTCTCACCTACAAATATGGCTTGGTTGAGAATGAAAGACATACAGCTAATAATTGTGTGTTCTTCCACTAACCCTGGTTTTGAGTCAGGATTTGTAATTATTCTGCGTATTCATGATAACTTTATGTTTGGATTTAAGCTTGTTTTATGCTTGGGAGGCAAGATAGCTTCTTCCTTTCTTTTTTCTTTTTCTTTTCTTTTCTTTTCTTTTTTTTCTTTTTTTGTTTTTCACTGTTTAGCTGAGGCTATCCTGGAACTCACTTTGTAGACCAGGCTGGCCTCGAACTCACAGAGATCTGCCTGCCTCTGCCTCCTGAGTGCTGCCATTAAAGGCATGCGCCACCACTGCCTGGCTTCCTTTCTTCTTTTAAAGCTCATCTCTGTCTTTAAGATTCTTAGAGGAGAGAACTTTCAAGAGGCTATTTTATTTTCCTTTTCTAGAAAATTACTCACTGGGGGTCTGGAGAGATGGCTGCTCTTCCAAAGGACATGAGTTCTGTTCCTAGTACCCACATGGTGGCTCACAGCCATCTGTTGTTACTACAGTCCCTGGAGGTCTAATGCCTTCTTATGACCCCCACCTGCACTTGGCATACAAATGGTACACATACATGCATGCAGGCAAAAACACTCATATGCATGAAATAAAATAAAAACATTAGAAAGCTATTCACCAGCATACTGTTTGTTTCAGGAATACTCCAATTCCTCCAGGGAATTTCAAATCATTGAATGAACAGGGCCCCATTACCTGACCAGCTCAGGTATCATGAAGTTGGCAGCCCTCATGATGGGACTCTCTGAGCATAGTTGTATTTTTTAGTGGTATTTATTGCTTATGGGTGAGTGATAGGATAATGGCTTCCACCCTTTTTGTATAAGTTACTTTTCTTATTGCTGTGACCAAATACTTGACTAAAAGTAACTTAGGTTTAAGAAGGGACACAGTCTTTCATGGAGAGAAGGCATGGTGACAGGAGTGTGAGGCAACTGGTCACAATGGGTCCACAGTCAGGAAGCCAAGAAAGATGCGTTTTGGCATAAAGCTGGTTTTCTCCATTTCCCCTTTTAATTAAATTAGGACTCTAGTTCATGTGATGGTGCTGCTTACATTCATCAGCAGCCTTCCTGATGATTGTTAATCCTTTCTGGAAACTCTCACAGACACACTCAAATGTGTGCCTCACTGATAACTTAAATGTTTACTAATCCAAAGAGCCACAGTAGAAATTAACCAGTAGAGAATGGAGTTGTTTGCTTAGAATAAGTGGAAAGAAGCCAAAGGAAAAAGGAAACATTTTGGCAACCAATTGAGGTCAGAAGGATGGAGAATGAATTTGAAACAATGTCTGTGATGGCTAGGCAG
Source organism: Peromyscus californicus insignis (assembly GCF_007827085.1). Lineage (NCBI taxonomy): Eukaryota > Metazoa > Chordata > Mammalia > Rodentia > Cricetidae > Peromyscus > Peromyscus californicus. The sequence continues at coordinate 135,459,653 of NW_026294595.1, read as the reverse complement.
CATCAAGATAGGAGAGGATGGATTAATTGAGACACCAGTAGCATTTAACTGCCTAATTTGGGGAGCGGAGAAGGCATATGGTTGGATTGAGCCAGAGTTGGGATTTGCTGAGGGTGAGTGGCAGAAGGACAGTGAAGCAGGTGCGCTGAGGGTATTGGTCAGAAAGTGATTAACATGACAGATGGGGTTCCAAGGCTACATGGCAAGGAGAAAAGAGCTAGAGGTGTTGATGGAGTCAAGGGATGAGTGTTTGGGAGTGATGAATAATACCAGGATGTGGGTAGAGCGACATGTGCATACAAGATTTCAGAGTTGGAGTACTTAATTAGTGGGCATGACAGACTCCTGTGTTTTAACACAGATATGAACCATTGAAGTGAACTCTGTGAAGAAGACTGAAGTCAAGGAGATTAAATAACTGAACAGCTGGATTTGTTTTAGTTGTCGGTAAGGTTAGAATAGCCATTAGGAGGATGGTAGCATGTATGGAACTGAGAGAAAAAGAGCTAGGTCTTCAGTGAATGAGGTGAGGGAAGAGGTCCCAGTGGCGAAAGAGGCTAAGATCTGTTAAAACCAGTCTGTAGGAGCCTCAAATTATCAGTGGATTCTGCTCAAAGGAGGATGTTAAAAGCATGACCCAGATGTACTGGTTGTAAGGTCTCTGGGAGAAGTCAGTTTTGGCCCTGTTCATCGTAATTCAAATGGTCTGCCTTGGTAACATGCACTACTGTGTTTCTAGAATGTGTATGAAAACAATGTTAAAAATAAGAGATACCAGGTTTGCCTATGGAACTATCTTGAGGAGAGGAACTTGAGAATATATATTTAACACTCCTCTCCCATATACCTATCCCTGGCACTTCTTTATAATTAGGTTGTTTTGGAGTAGTGTGTCCATAGTGATTAATAACACGGGAGTGCTAGGAACGTAATTTATTTGGTAGAGTGCTGACTTAGCAGGCACAAAGCGCTGGGTTCCATCCCTAGCATTACAAAAATATGGTTGCCCATAATCCTACCACTTAGGAGGTGGAGGCAGGAGAATCAGGAGTCCAAAGTTAACCTAGTCTATGTAGAGTTCAAGGCAAGGCTGGGCTATGTCGAGCGCACGCGCACACGCGCGCGCGCGCGCGCGCACACACACACACACACACACGGTGGGAGGAGGGTTCAGGGAGAGGGAGAGAGAGACTATGAATCTGAAAGTTGACTGCTGGGTCTAAAAGAAGTGACACCAAAGACAGTGAGCCTTTGCCTTGACTCTCAGGAGCTCATTTCCCCCAGTTCACCTGATAGCAGAAGCTAGGAAACGTTTCATTAGAGGCATCCACACTGAAAACAAGAAGGGTGCCAGGTAAGGATAGAAACACACTGCTTAATAAATTAGCAGAAAGATTAGCAGTTTGGAGGATGCTCATGAATCATTATTGTTATCCCATTCAACATAAATAGCTCTTCAGGCTTGGTTTGTTCATAAGGCAGGGAAATAATAGTCAATTTAGAAAGCTTTTCATCACAAACAAGCAAGTTTTAGTGATCCATAAAGTTAACTTATGCAACTAAATTCTGTCTCTGAAGATACTGAATTAAAAGAAAGATTTACTTAATACATCAAAGACAAAAGCAATTTTATTCATAAGGGATGCATAGCTGAATAGATATTCAGTATCATAATACCAATAGCCATGCTATCCTGTTCTTTTATCTCAACTAAGCAAATCTGTTTCTTTCCACGACAAGAGGGCCACTGCAAAAGAGTAGTTGCTAGGAATGGAACTGGAAGTTAGCTCCCTGGCTGACTGCTTAGAAGCTTCTGTTACTTGTGAGGAGGTTTTGAGCTGGAGTTGTACTGTTAGAATACTTAATTGTATACCTACCACATGGGTTGTCATACACAAACACTAAAGCTTTTGGGAGAAGAATGCAGTCAGGACTATAGGAAGTGGATGCTGTGGGCCTTCGACTTAAAACTTTGATTAGCTCTGTCCTGTGTTAGATTTCTATTTCCTCTTAGACAGAGAAGCCAGGCTTTCAGCTGATGAGCCCATTAACATCTCAGCTGCATTCCTGTAACCTCCACATCTTCCAGTCATGAGTCTCATTCTTCCTTCTCTTCCTCTTCTCTCCCTTTTCCTCCCCTCCCCCGCTTTACCATTGAACTTTAGGGACCCAGTTTGTTTCCACACTGAGAGGCCTAGAAAATAATGGCAGTGGAAGTTTAGCAAATGCCGACTAATCAGAACTTTCAGTTTTAAAATAAAAATATTCCATCTTAGAAAAAAACCCTGGAAATCAAGTTTTCTTTCCCTTTTAGAAAAACATTTTCTTCTAAAGCAGAGAAACACCGAACAAAGCCAATGAGCAGTTTGATGGTATTTCTTTAGTATCAGACTTCTTTTCCCTTCAGAGTTCAAAAACTCCTGAAACTGCTGTTTTGTGGTACTCTTTGTAATATTTGAATTACTAATAATATTCAGTTTGTGAAGCAATTTTTGTAAATGCCTGCTATGTACCAGGCGTCTTGGGGTTAAAAAAAAGGTGAGGGAGGTCTCTGGCCTCAAAGAACTTTTTTTCCCCCTAAGATAAAGAGGTATGGCCTTGTTGGAAGAAGTGTGTCACTGGGGGTGGGCTTTGAGGTCAAACGCCTACACCAGGCGCAGTGTCTGTCTGTCTGTCTCTCTGCCTATGGATAAGGATGTAGCTCTTAGCTACTTCTCCAGCACCATACCTACCTGCTGCCTCCATGCTCCCTGCTGCCATGTGTTCTGCCATGATGATAATGGACTAAGCCCCTGAAACCTTAGACAAGCCTCCAATTAAATGCTTTCCTTTATAAGAATTGCCTTGGTCATGGTGTCTTTTCACAGCACTAGAACAGTGATTAAGACAATGGTATTACCTATTGTTCCTAAGCTATAAAAATATACAGCGTATTACTGTTCTGAATACTAGAAGTAACTATGACACAGCAGTGTTTGTGTGTTTAAACTGAAAGTATAGTAAAATCCCCATGCAGTTGGAATTTTTCAGCTCCATCCTAATCATATGGGCCCACCATAATATATGCAGTCCATTGTTGACTGAAACATCATGATGTGGCTCATGATTATGTAATGTGATAAATGGAAAACCAAAATAATGGAATAGTTGGTGATGGAGCCCTGTGAGGGTGGGTCAGCTGCTCTCGGCTCTCCCTTGCTCTAGGATGACGAAGTACAAAGGGACTAACATAAAAGCTGTGAAGCAGTGCTCAGGGGAGCTCTTCCTGGTTGAGGGCTCTGTGTGCTTGGTTCTTGTGTGGTCTGCCTCAGGAAAAATAAATCTTGTTAGAGTGAATTCTCTCTCACTGATGAGTGTGTTCCTGTGACTGAGTCTTCACTCCTTTGGCAGGTTAGTGACTGCCAGGTAGATCACTGTGCTGGCTTTGTGGAAAGTAGGAGCTGAAGTCTTACCCTTGTAAAAGCTATTTTGTTTTTGAAGTGGGTGGGCCTTTGGCACTAACTGGTCAAGGGTAGTAGTACAATGAGGTCTTTGAAGGAAGGAGAATGTATCAAATTACTGTTTGTGGAACTTCGAAGTGGGAGTTGATTATTGCTTTCCATTGTCTGTTGGATGAAAGTTATACTCCACAGATTGATATTTAAAGACTTCCACAGTCTTTGATTAGTTCTCCAGACTACTTATCCTTTTCATTCATTCCAGCTCCTTTGTACATCAGCCAAGAGTGCCTCTGATAGAACACTAGAATGTGATTTGAGAGACCAGATGCTGTAGTGAAAATGCCTTTAGACTGTGAGTCAAGTACTGAACTGTGCCTCACTCTTGGCTCCTCCATTTACTAGTGATTTACTTATCCTCTAAATCATTCTCATTTATGACCCTTTGTAACAATGATGAGTGTCAAATGAGAAACTTTATTTTAGAGTTTCTTGGTGAGAATTAGTAATTTATAGAGGTTGTGTCTTTAGCCTAATCCACACAACAGGCTCTTGTATAAATTTTCTTCTTTGCCACTGTATCTTCTGCCTTCTCTCAGATACCTAAACTCATATGAGTAGAGAAGCACTAGCATATATAATAGACAACACTGCTGAAACCTCAGTGACCAAAAATAATAGACATATTTGTGCTTATTAATAATCTAAATAGCAAGGAAGAGAAGACCCAGTCCCATGAGTATATGCTGGCTTATAATCGTAAGTTGTCCTGGGGTAACAATGGCCAACAGCACGAGGGAAGAGACTGAGAATGAATGGTTGTCTAGGAGGCTTTTATGCACCAGATTTAGGATGGGAGCTGGTGAGTAAATCCAAATGAGAAAAGGTTGAGAAGAGGCTGGATAGGAAATGAGTTTGGTTGTATGACTGTTTGCACAGAGTGGTGCGAGGGCTCCAGGAAGAGTGAGGCAAGACCTGTGCTGTTTGAAGACAGAGTGAAGAGGTCCTTCTGCCTGGATAGTTAGGGACTGAGAAGGGCTGGAGGGCCTAAGACTGGCTTCTGGGTGGAGGCAGGTGGTTGCAAAGGTCAGGAGTGAGAACTAGGGGTGTTCACATACGTTCTAAAGTAACCTTCCAAACAGCTCTGGAGACAGACACTGTTTTCCTTTAAAGCCCGCACAACTAATAGGCAACCGAGAGAAGTGAGTTAAGTCTGTATTAGTGAGAACCAGGAAAATCCTACCTGGATGACCGGACAACTGAAGCCATGAAGTGGCTGGAGGTGAACCCCTGGGCATGGGGTAGAGGAAGATCTTTGTAGATGACCTCCCCTATGGCTGCTTTAGTTAGAGGAGAGGAAGTAAGAAACGAGGAACACTTCTAGGTGGAAGAAGCGGCCTGAGCAAGGCTCCAAAGGTGAAAACCTGCTTAGAGTGTTCCAGGTTTGAAAAGAGCTGGTTGGTAAAATCAGGTAGGAGGGAGAGCTGATGAGAAGATGGGAGGGAAGCAGAACCTAGATCATCCAAGAATTTCCAGGCTTGATATGGAGTTGAGATTTTACTTCAAGGGCAGCGGGAAACCATTATACATTTTGAGTAATGAGTAAGATGATCTCAATTTATATTTTGAAAAGACCATCCCATCTAGCTGATGAAGGAGGAACAGGTGGAGAGGAGGCCAGAATATAAATTCAATGTAGTAAATAGGTAAAAAGAATGCAAAGCCCAGTCTGGAGCTCAGAGAAGAGGTGCTGGCTAGAGAACAAAATGTGATCCTGTTTCCTGTTAGCTCAGTCTGTTCTAAGCCAAGCTTCCTGTGGGTAGCCTTATCCATGGCCTCTACTTCCTTACCTCCTGTGGTTCAGCCCTCTGTTCTCTAGCTCTGTAACTCCCTGAAATGTCTCAGGCAAAGGCCTCCCAGGGTCCTTTGTGGTTCTTAAGTCCAGGACACTCACTGTAGCAATTCCAGCCTGAGTTGCTTTCCCCTTTAATGCTTTTTTTTTTTTGGTTTTTCGAGACAGGGTTTCTTTGTGTATCTTTGTACCTTTCATGGAACTTGTTTTGTAGACCAGGCTGGCCTCAAACTCACAGAGATCCACCTGCCTCTGCCTCCTGAGTGCTGGGATTAAAGGTGTGCGCCACCACCGCCTGGCCCCTTTAATGCTTTTATTCTTGGGCTCTCAGGCCTGTGGCCTTTCAGGTCCTAAGTTCTCAGACCAGTCCTGATATGATGGCATTCTTGAGGCTTCTAGCCTCGAATTTTCTTGATTTCCTATGTTCCTCTGCTAAAAATGAACCTTCCCTTCTTCATCAGTCCTTGCCAGCCCTGTCTCAGATGCCCCCTCCTCTGAGGGCTTTCCCTGACCCCTCTGGCTGTGTTAGGCACCACTCTCTTGAATAATAAACTGGACACTTATGGTGGCACTTAGCTCCTGGTTTTCTTGTCTGCCCAGGTAATAGTGCACGAAGGATAGGATTACAACAAAATATTTCATGATCTAGGACAAAGATTGCTTTTCTTCATTTCAGATGAAAGCTATACTTTATTATGAAGGTGTCTGACCTTTAATAGAGCATTCATTTCTCACTGAGTCTGAAGGCTGGAGTTTGGGTATATCTTCTATGAACAGAAGAAATTAGTTTAATTTGAAATAATCATAAATTGTCTTCATATTCTGAAAGGAACAAAATGACTTAAAAAATCTGAATTGGCTGGGCGGTGGTGGCGCACGCCTTTAATCCCAGCACTCGGGAGGCAGAGCCAGGCGGATCTCTGTGAGTTCGAGGCCAGCCTGGACTAACTACCAAGTGAGTTCCAGGAAAGGCGCAAAGCTACACAGAGAAACCCTGTCTTGAAAAACCAAAAAAAAAAAAAAAAAAAAAAAAAAAATCTGAATTGTTTCAGAGGAACTTGTAAAGACTTGTGTTCCTCACTGGTATCTCTGCTCTCCTGCTTACTCTCCAGAACTTGTATGTGTCTTGTATTTTGTGATTTCACAGTTCTGGCTTTGACGTTACAATTGCCTCCATGGTGATGGGCACTAATGTTCTGTGCTGAATTGTGATAGCTGTGGAAAGTGGCAAACACACTGGACGAAAGATGAGCTTCTTCCTTTATGTTCTTGCCTCCTGCTAACCAGCTCATGGTGAAGAGAGAAAAAGAAGAGATGAGCAGAGATGGTGCTGTGTCAGTTAGTGCACAAGTCCAGCATTTGGAAGTTCAGTAAGGTTTGGTTGGTTAATGTCACTGAGCTCATGTCTTTCTGTTCCATTGAATCCTCTCTGTCTGTCTTTTGGTTTTGAAGCCACTCTACCTTTTTTTGGGGGGGGGGTAGAACAAAGAAAATACAATGTTGAATCTTCTTCCTACTGGCAACAAATTTTAGAATATATATATTAATATATACATTAATATTTAGTTTTCTAAACAGAATAAAAAGCAATCTTGCCTTTGTTTAAATTCTTAGCGTCATTACTCAAAATAATGCAACAGATTGTACTTGTGCTTTTTTTTTTTTTTTTTTTTGGTTTTTCGAGACAGGGTTTCTCTGTGTAGCTTTGCGCCTTTCCTAGGACTCACTTGGTAGCCCAGGCTGGCCTCGAACTCACAGAGATCCGCCTGGCTCTGCCTCCCGAGTGCTGGGATTAAAGGCGTGCGCCACCACCGCCCAGCGGTACTTGTGCTTTTTAAGTGTAGTGTTGGCCTGGATTTTTTTTCTATTTCCAGGGCTGCTCGAATAACTCTCAAATGGAGTAAAACTCCCTCTGCAACACAGCAGAGTAACTCATAGCACTTCTGCTCTCTCAAGTGTTTGTAGTTATCCTGATTAGAAATGTTGGCACATGTGAGCCATGCTATATTTATTATCACTTATATTTCTTTCTGATGTCTCAACTAGACATTAGTATTGTAGACACTCAAGAAGTGACCATAGATTTCCAGTATGCCCATTGATGATATGCTGAGAACTCCCCTTATGTAGGGACCTTCTTTGTTAGCTCAAGAACATTCTTCCTTAAAGGAAACTAGCCTCTGTCTTGGGAACTTTGATTCACCATTTTGCATAGCTAGTCTTTCGACCATATACAACCCTTTAGATTACTTAAAGCTGCCATCTTCCCTTTTATCCCTGTCTTCCTCTCCACACTCTGAATCCCTATTCTCTTCAGATGTAACCCTCCCTTGTACTCTACACACTGTGATCATAATAGTTGTCCCAAAATTTTAATGGATTTTTCCTCTCTCTCAATCACTTGCTGGTTTATTATTGTCTGAAACCCACCCTCATGGAACTCCTGTCAATATTGATTTCCATGTTTACTTAGGGAATTTTTTTAATTGCATTTATTTTGTGCTTATGTGTGTGTGAATGTGTACATGTTATGGTACATATGCAGAGGTCTGGGAATAATTTGGAGGAGTTGGTCTTCTTCTTTCTGCATGTGGGTTCTGGAGATATAACTCAAGTCATCAGGCTTGGTGATAAGTATATTTATCTGCTCAGCCATCTTGTAGGCCAGGAATATTTCTATCTCAGGAGTTTTTTTTTTAATAATTTGATTTCATATTACATATCAGCCACGGATACCTCTGTCCTCCCTCCTCCCGCCCTCCCCTCAGCCCACCCCCCATTCCCATCTCCTCCAGGGCAAGGACTCCCCTGGGGATTCAGCTCAACCTGGTAGATTCAGTCCAGGCAGGTCCAGTCCCCTCCTCCCAGGCTGCGCAAAGTGTCCCTGCATAGGCCCCAGGTTCCAAATAGCCAGCTTATGTACTAAGGACAGGTCCCAGTCCCACTGCCTGGGTGCCTCCCAAACAGTTCAAGCTAATCAACTGTCTCACTTATCCAGAGGGCCTGATCCAGTTGGGGGCTCCTCAGCTATTGGTTCATAGTTCATGTGTTTCCATTAGTTTGGCTATTTGTCCCTGTGCTTTTTCCAGTCTTGGTCTCAACAATTCTCACTCATACAATCCCTCCTCTTTCTCGCTGATTGGACTCCCAGAGCTCCACCTGGGGCCTGGCCGTGGATCTCTGCATCTGCTTCCATCAGTCATTGGTTGAGATTTCTAGCATGACAGTTAGGGTGTTTGGCCATCCTATCAGCAGAGTAGGTCAGTTCGGGCTTTCTCTTGACCATTGCCAGCAGTCTATTGTGGAGGTATCTTTGTGGATTTCTGGGGACCTTTCTAGCACTTTGCTTCTTTCTGTTCCATAGGGTCTTCATTTATCATGGTCTCTTTTTCCTTGTTCTCCCTCTCTGTTCTTGGTCCAGCTGGGGTCTTCCGCTCCCCTAAGCTCTCTTGCCCTCGACCCTTGCCCTTCATTACCCCCTCCCCACGTCCAGTTTGCTCATGTAGATCTCATCCATTTCTCTGTCATTGGGTGATCCCTGTGTCTTTCTTAGGGTGCTGTTTTCTAGGTAGCCTCCCTGGAGTTGTGAGTAGGAGTCTAGTCATCCTTTGTTTTACATCTAGTATCCTCCTATGAGTGAGTACATACCATGTTTGTCTTTCTGAGTCTGGGTTACCTCACTCAGGATGATTTTTTCTAGATCCATCCATTTGCCTGCAAACCTCATGATGTCATTGTTTTTCTCTGCTGAGTAGTACTCCATTGTGTACATGTACCACATTTTATTTATCCATTCTTCGGTTGAAGGGCATCTAGGTTGTTTCCAGGTTCTGACTATGAACATAGCTGAGCATGTGCCCTTGTGGTATGATTGAGCATTCCTTGGGTATATGCCCAAGAGTGGTATAGCTGGGTCTTGTGGGAGATTGATTCCCAGTTTTCTAAGAAAGTGCCATATTGATTTCCAAAGTGGCTGTACAAGCTTGCATTCCCACCGACAGTGGAGGAGAGTTCCCCTTGCTCCACATCCTCTCCAGCATAAGCTGTCTTCAGTGTTTTTGATCTTAGCCATTCTGACGGGTGTAAGGTGGTATCTCAGAGTCGTTTTGATTTGCATTTCCCTGATGATTAGGGATATTGAGCAATTCCTTAAATGTCTTTCAGCCATTTGAGTTTCCTCTGTTGAGAATTCTCTGTTTAGCTCTATAGCCCGTTTCTTAATTGGACTGTTGGGCATTTTGATGTCTAATTTCTTGAGTTCTTTATATATTCTGGATATCAGCCCTCTGTCAGATGTGGGGTTGATGAAGATCTTTTCCCTTTTTGCAGGCTGTCGCTTTGTCTTGTTGACCGTATCCTTTGCTCTACAAAAGCTTCTCAGTTTCAAGAAGTCCCATTGATTGATTGTTTCTCTCAGTGTCTGTGCTACTGGTGTTATATTTAGGAAGTGATCTCCTATGCCAATGCGTTCAAGACTACTACTTTCTCTTCTATCAGGTTCAGAGTAACTGGATTTATGTTGAGGTCTTTGATCCACTTGGACTTAAGTTTTGTGCATAGTGACAGATATGGATCTATTTCTAGCCTTCTACATGTTGACATCCAGTTATGCCAGCACCATTTGTTGAAGATGCTTTCTTTTTTCCATTGTACAGTTTTGGCTTCTTTGTCAAAAATTTTATGTTCATAGGTGTGCGGATTAATGACAAAGTCTTCAATTCAATTCCATTGGTCCACATGTCGGTTTTTATGCCAGTACCAAGCTGTTTTTATTACTGTAGCTTTATAGTAGAGCTTGAGGTCAGGGATCATGATGCCTCCAGAGGTTATTTTATTGTACAAGATTCTTTCGGCTATCCTGGGTTTTTTGTTTTCCCGTATGAAGTTGAGTATTATTCTTTCCAGGTCTGTGAAGAATTGTGTTGGTATTTTGATGGGGATTGCATTGAATCTGTAGATTGCTTTTGGTAAGATTGCCATTTTTACTATGTTAATCCTGCCTATCCACGAGCATGGGAGATCTTTCCATTTTCTGACGTCTTCTTCAATTTCTTTTTTCAGGGACTTAAAGTTCTTGTCATACAGGTCCTTCACTTGCTTAGTTAGAGTTACCCAAGGTATTTTATATCATTTGTGGCTATTGTAAAGGGTGATGTATCTCTGATTTCCTTCTCAGCCTGTTTATCAATTGTATATAGGAGGGCTACTGATTTTTTTTGAGTTGATCTTGTATCCTGCTATGTTGCTGAAGGTGTTTATAAGCTGTATCAGTTCCTTGGTCGAATTTTTGGGGTCACTCATGTATACTATCACTATCTCAGGAGTTTTAACTAGTAAGTTTCCTGTTGTGTTTTGTTATATTTGGTAATATTGTAATATACTTACCTCTAAAAGAAAGCAAATGTTTTAAAATTGGGGGGTGATGGGAAAATCTCAATAAGGTTATAGAATTTGATTTCTTGCTAGAGTTCATTTACACATGTCACTTGAATCTGATGACAAGAACCAGTTTGTTACAGATATTGTTAGTACCATGCAGCAGCCCTGTGTTAATAATAATACCATTCAGGTATAATGTTACTGACCCCATTTTAGTAAGTAAAAAAATAGAGGCTTAGAAAGGTTGAGACGCCGGGCGGTGGTGGCACACGCCTTTAATCCCAGCACTCGGGAGGCAGAGCCAGGCGGATCTCTGTGAGTTCGAGGCCAGCCTGGGCTACCAAGTGAGTCCCAAGAAAGGCGCAAAGCTACACACAGAAACCCTGTCTCGAAAAACCAAAAAAAAAAAAAAAGAAAGGTTGAGACTGCTCCATGGTTTATAGGCAACAAGCTGTCAGGTTGCCTCCCCACTACTTTGTTCATACCTTTCTTTGTACAACTTCCTTCTTTTGTGCTCCATACAGTGTTTAGCTTTCTGATCTTCTTTATTGGAATGCTATTTTTTTTTTCAGAATATTGGCAGATTCTTGTCAACTTACCAGGCCATTTAGAGGAACAGCATGCACATGGTGGGTGCTGACAGATAGAGTTGAGGCCCTTGGTGTACTGTGTCTCTAGACTCAATAACAAAAGGTCAAATCTCTCTTTCTCAGTCCTGAGTGACTAGAGTGACTCTAGGCTTTATAAGCCCAATTAAACCAATCAAAGTCTGATGCATCATAGAGGCCTAGAGCCAAACTAGTGGAAGTGTTTCTTCCCCTTGACATCAAATGGAATGCTGTGCATAGGATTTTATTGGAATCTTGGAAAAGAAATGTTGGCATTCTCAACTCAGGATAATTCCAGGAGAGGTAACTTAAAGAGGTGTAGGTTGTCTGTAGAGGAAAACATAGGGATATTATAGTAACTTCAGGTTATGGTAACAGAGGAGCTGTTACTACCCCACCTGAAAAGGAACGATGGATGAAAGTGCCTATAAGAAGTCAGAAGAGATTTTTATTTAGAGGACGGTTCTTTGAGAGGCTCCTGTACTTTTTGGATTAGGAGTGCAACCACACCAAATACAATGAATTCCTCTAGCCTTATCCCTTTCCTCACCCCTTATTTCCTTCTCTTGGCCTTTTTCTGAGACTTAGCATTAGCAATCAGTTGGGGTCCAAGGATCCCCAAGGCCTAGCCTGAGTAGGTTAGAGAGCAGGATAGACACGTGGATAACATGAGGCATAAGAACTCATGAAGTTTTACATTGGGGGAATACATGTGTGCTTTAGGTAGAAAGTGGGATAAAAGGATAAGATGAACATTTCTTGAGCATCACCATGTACTAGGGACTTTCTTATGACTTTATCTTTTAGTGTAAGTATGTTATTTTCTTGTTACAAATGTGGAGAATTTGAACCCAGATACCTTGGTCCTGAGTCTCAGCCAGTCCTTGTGAATCTGGTGATGATGGCTGGTGTTTACCACATCCCAGAAAGCTCTGTTTCAAGGCATTGCCAGGGGACAGGGAAGTGTAATAGAGCTGCTGTGTACCTTTCGCCTTCAAGTCTGTTAACTGTGGGCAAGGAAAAAGAAGAGGAAAAAAACTCAGCTTGGCATGAATGATGTTAAGCAAGATCAAATAAGGTGAAAAGCAAAATAGAATCCAGAAATTTAGTTTTGCTTTTACTCAGAGTTCATGGGCAGTTGCTGAACAAAGTCCTTTTTACTTCCCACAAATGCTCGAGCTCTCCTCCTCCTCCTCTTCTCCCTCTTCCTCCTCCTCTTCTAACAACATAAATGCCATTATTTTTAGTTTTTACTTGCTTGTAAACTTAGAGCTTTAAAATATTTAATTAATTAAAATGTTTTTATGTGTATGAATGTTTTTCCTGAATGCATGTCTGTGCACCACATTCATATAGTGCTCAAGGAGGCCAGAAGGGAGCATCAGATCCTCTGGAACTGGAGTTACAGATGGTTGTTGCTGCCATGTGGGTGCTGGAGATAGAACCTGGGTCCTCTGCCCATCTAAAGAGCTTTTAAAGGACAAAGACCCAATCAACCATGAAGATCAGTTATGTCATTGTTGCTACTTTATTTCTTATTAATGTAAAAATTATTATACTGCATAATGAGTTATTCTTACTTTGTTTCCTGAAATTTTTCATTATAAAAGTATGTATTGAAAGTTAACAGTGGGGCTGGAAAGATGTCTAAGTGGTTAGGAGCACTTGCTGCTCTTGCAGAGGATTCAGGTTTGAATCCCAGCACCCACATGGTGGCTAACAACAGTCTGTAACACTAGTTCCAGAGCACCTTCTGATCTCCACAGGCACTGTACAAATACAGGCCACAGATATACATGCAGGCAAAACATTATACACATAAAGTAAATGTAAATAAATCTTTAAAAAAAAAGAAAAGCAACAGTTACATGGAAATTCTTAGTAAGGTGCTGGGGAGATGGCTTAAGAGAGTAAGAATGCTTGGTGGCAAGCATGAAGACCTGAGTTAAAATTCCTATCACTCTCATTAAAAAATAAAAATAATAATTTTTAAGATTTATATGTATATATTTGCCTGTATGTATGATTGTGCATACCCCCTGGTGTCCTTGAACGTCAGAAGAGGGATTCAGATACCCTGGATCTGGAGTTGTAGATGGTTGTGAGCTACAATGTGAGTGTTGGAACAGAACTTGGGTCCTCTGCAAGAGCATCAAATGGTCAGCCACTGAATCATCTCTCCAGATCCCCCAAAAGAAATTTTTGATAAAAAGAAAATACCCTAATACACTTGAAAATAACTTTAATTTTTTCCTTTTTCCTGCTTTTTTTCTCATACGTGTAATTTTTACATGGCTAAAATTTTACAACTTTGTATTTTTTAGTTATCTCTCTAAACACTTCCCATGTTGCTATGAAACCTGCAAAATTATTTATAATGGTTTATAGTTTACCTTAACCTTTTTTTTTTACTTGTTAGACTTTTAAAATTATCCATAATCTTCTCCTGAGAGGACTGGTTGTTTTGTTGAACATACTGCCTTTCTCTATAGGCATATAGTTCTATCCTCCCTCTCTGAGGTGGGAAGAGATCTTCATTTCCTTAGGAGAACTTCAAGAGTAGGATGAGTGACTCCGAAGCTGTCAAGGAACACGATATGCAGTAGTTATAGAAAGGGTGGCTGGGAGCAGCAAGACTAGCTAAGTCAGTAAGCAGAATGGTTGCTTAAAATATTAACGTGGAGTTTTATTAAGTCTTAAGTTTTAAAAATGATTGCTAAAGGGAAATTTAACATCATTAACATTTACATATGAAATCTAGATGACAATCTGAGATATAGTTAAGTTAAAAACATCATTCTGGGCTAAATTAAATGTGACAGTTCTTAATCAATCTTATATTAAAGTAATGATATTGTCCCCAGTTATCTATGCCCCTTGAGTATTAACCTTGGCCTGCTAGTCCCCTGCACTGTGCCTTGGGATGTGTTTTTTTCTATCCTTAGCCATTCCTCACTCACAGTCTTGGGGAGCAGAGTCACTTTTGTCTGTAAAAGCTATAACCCAGAAAGAAGGGTCTTCTTTGAATGTCTTTTGAGTGGCTTGAATTTTCTTCCAGAATAACAGTCAAATTTCTTTCACTAAGCAGAAACCTTCAAAAAATCAGAGTAGTTTGGTTTTGAATCTCTGTATCCTTATTCTGGGCATAATGCCCAGCACATAGCAGATGCTCAAAAACACATTTGCAGAATGAAATGTCTTGAGACAGTCCTGAAATGTGTGAATAGTACTACAGTCTCCACATAGCTCTTCTGCAGCTTAATGTCTTCTAAGTCAGTTATTCCTCATAGTAGACTCTCTTGATCCTCATTGCCTATAGCCACTGTTGGCTATTAATTACTATAACATATATACCCAGATTTCCCAGAATGGTGTAATTTACAGTAATACATTCAAGTATGCATTGTTATTTTAGTTTGTTGAGAAATCCCTGGCTGCTTATGTCTTTGTATATAAGCTACTGTCAAACCTGGTATTTTACAAAATACTGTGTACATTGCCCCCTTCTACTTTAGTGTCACTTGGGGCTTGATGAGCTCTTCATTCAGTATCCTCATCCTTAAGGAAGTTCCAAGGAGGGACCTTGTGGAAACCTCCCTCCAAACTGGCAACTATCCCCAATTCCATGCTTTTCAGAATTTAGTTACAATGCAGGTTCTGATTCATTAGGTTTGAGTACAGCCTGAGATTACACCTCTGTAACAAATTCTCTCTAAGGTTTAGCTGATACTGTGGGGACTCCTGGATTTTACTCTGTGTAGCAAGGTGGAGTT
This sequence comes from Peromyscus californicus insignis, assembly GCF_007827085.1. Taxonomy (NCBI): domain Eukaryota; kingdom Metazoa; phylum Chordata; class Mammalia; order Rodentia; family Cricetidae; genus Peromyscus; species Peromyscus californicus. The sequence continues at coordinate 135,444,604 of NW_026294595.1, read as the reverse complement.
TGGGGGCAAAACTACTCTTGAGTGCAAATCTATCAGTGTTTGGATGGCTGAGCAGTTCCTATCCAAACCCTCAGAAGATTCTTTCTGATGCTCACTAGATAAAGAAAACAAGATGAATGTTGTTTCACTAGCTTTTAAGAGCTGCCCACGTTCTGTTCAAGTTCATTTGGATTCTTTCTTCCAGCAGAACAGCTCTCATATCCTACATATTCAGTATCTTTTCGAGTTGCTTTTCATTTAGACATTTGATAAAGCATTGATGTATACTGTTTTGGGGTTTTGTTTGTTTTGAGTTTTGGGAATATTTTCATATACCAGGTTACCAAAAAGACTGAATACATTGTTTATGTGGTACTGAGAATTGAATCCAGGACCTTGAACATGCTAGGCAAGCACTCTACCACTGAGCTATATCACTAGCCTAAACAGGTAGTTTTAAAATATTTGGCTATAAAGTATGCTGTTACTGATAAAATTCCTTTATAAGAAATGTTAATGCCATTCAGGTTTTTTTTTAACTTTATTGGAATTTGTAAAAAATGGATTCGTTGTTGAAATAACATTCCTGAATTGAAAAGATACTCATGCAGATGGCAGCTTTTGAGATTAGCCAAGTGAATTCTTTAGAACACAAGGTACGAGGTCAGAAGCATTGATGTTCCCCCCCCCTTTTTTCCAATTTTTAACTCTTTTAGCTTGAGTGAAAAGTGCTTTTCTTTGCTCTTTGTATAAGGCAAATAACAGAATATTTAATACTGTGTGTGTGTGGCTAGAACAGAGAACCTTGTGCATTTTAAGCCATAACTATGCTATTGAGTTATATCCCCAACTCTACCAACAATTTTTTATTATTTCAAAGAGTAATTACTATGCCAAGATGCAGACCTATTTATTACATCTACTTATTTTGTGCAGTTCATTGTGATTTGATTAATGGATTTTCTAATTGCTTTAGAGAATTTTTTGTGAGGTAGTTCTCAGTTTCTCAAACTTAAACTTAGAGGATGTTGATACAGAAGCCAGGAGGGAGGCCTTCAGGTGAAGAATGTGCTAGAGGAGACTGGAGAAGGGAAAGATAGGTAATATTTATTGAGAATCTGTAGCCATTTTTCTACATGTTCACTTAGAGTTCCTACCATGGAGACTTGATAATTGGAGAAATATTGGCTTTGCTAGTGTAGCTAAGTGGATAAGAGCAATAGCCTGGCTTAAAATCCCTGTCCTGCCACTATGTATAGGTGGCTATGTAACCTAAGGTAGAGAGTCTTTCACCTTTCTCTTTCTCTCTCTTCATCCAACTTAGATAACATAGCATTTGCTTTATAGATTATTGATTTCAGAAATAGTACCTGGCATGCAATCAGAATTTAGCAAAGCAAACTAATTCTCATTTATTACTTCTTTGTAGGTATATAGGTTTGTTTTGATCTTTATAGATATAGAAGTTTGCTTTGGTGTTTGAAATTGGGTCTTATTATCTTACTGAGTGTGATTTCAGACTCTTGGACCAGAACTACAGGTATATACCACCATGTCCAGCTATAAAGTTAGTGGAGTTTTAGGATCTTTTAATAACATTTAAAGTGATTATAGATTATTACTATTATTATTTTGGTTTTTTTGAGACAGGGTTTCTCTGTGTAACGGTTCTGGCTGTCCTGGAACTCACTTTGTAGACTAGGTTGGCCTCGAACTCACAGAGATCTGCCTGCTTTGGCCTCTCAAGTGCTGGGATAAAAGGCATGCATCACCACTGCCCAGCATGATTAAGCATATTTTTAAAGACCATAACAGAACTTTGTTAAACATTCCTTTCCAATGGCCCACTTTGAAAACCTCTTATTTAACTCAGGTCGGTCCAGTGTTGCTCAAAAATCTTTGGACTCACTATTAGTTTTTAATCTGTAATTATCTTTTTGTTACAGTTGCAACTAGAATGGAGGTAAATTCCTACATAAGTAAATTATTTATGTTTTTATTCAGATTTTTAAATTACTACTACTTTTTTTGTCAGCTTACTGGTAGGCACTTGGAATGTAGTGAACAAGTAAGATAGGGTCATTTCTCTGTGGAATTTGCACCTGAAGTGCAAAAGGCTTTCATGAGCTCATTGAATTATTTAAGAAATATGACAGTCTTAACTAACATGGATTAAACTGTTGAAAGGAAAAAGGCAAATTTTAGAACATTTGGTAGACATATCCAAACTCCATATTGGTATAGCATAATCATATCCTTGGCATGCTACCCAAGGAAGACAGAGACCTCCTTTGTGGACAAAATGGGAGACACCACTCTCTATTCAGTGCCATGATATAACCAGCTCCTTAGAGATTTGAAGTGAAACAAAGAGTGTCTTTACTTCCTCCCAATTGGACTAACAGTGAGTTTGGAGCCATTCATCCATGCACTTGACATTGGATAACACAACTGGAATTAGATTATCATTCAACAGTGATGTAGTGATGGTTGAAAATGGTTATATGATCAGGAATATTTTCTACAATACATTAATTAACCTGTCTAAAAGTGCTCTGAGTTTTTCCAAGGGTTTAAATAATTGTAAAATATGTACCCAAAATAAGCAATATGGCAGAGCCCTGAAGTTCAAAGGAACTTTACAAATATTTAGAATAGCTACATTTCTAGTACCAAAATGCTCTTGACTTACTTTCTAACATTTCTTTTTTTTTTTTTTTTTTTTTTTTTTTGGTTTTTCGAGACAGGGTTTCTCTGTGTAGCTTTGCACCTTTCCTGGAACTCACTTGGTAGCCCAGGCTGGCCTCGAACTCACAGAGATCCGCCTGGCTCTGCCTCCCGAGTGCTGGGATTAAAGGCGTGCGCCACCACTGCCCGGCTCTTTCTAACATTTCTAATGATGGAGAATGTCTAGGCATAGACTAAGGAGGGTATGGGAAGATAATACAAAGGTGGAACTGGTAGGGGACTGGAGACATAGTTAAGCGGTTAAGAGTGAGCACTGCTCTTACAGAAGACCTGAATTTGGTTCCCAGCATCCACAATGGGCAGCTCACAACCACCTGTAACTGCAGCTCCAGAACATTTGTCTTAGTTGTCGTTCTATTGCTGTGGAGAGACACCATGACCACAGCAACTCTTATAAAGAAAAACATTTAATTTAGGGCTTGCTTACAGTTCAGAGATTTAGTCCATTGTCATCACGGCAAGAAGCATGTTGGCATGCAGGCAGACATGGTACTAGAGAAGTAGCTGAGAATTCTACATCTGGATCTGAAGGCAGCCAGAAGAGAGAGTGACACTGGGCCTGGCTTCAGCATCTGAAACCTCAGAGTCCACCCCCAGTGACACACTTCCTCCAAGAAGGCCACATACTTCAACAAGGCCATACCTCCTAATAGTGCCACTCCCTATGAGTCAATGGGGGCCATTTTCATTCAAACCACCCCAATATTGGACATCCTCTTTTGTTTTGTTTGTTTGTTTTTTTTTTTTGTTTTTTTTTTTTTTTTTTGGTTTTTCGAGACAGGGTTTCTGTGTGTAGCTTTGCGCCTTTCCTGGGACTCACTTGGTAGTCCAGGCTGGCCTCGAACTCACAGAGATCCGCCTGCCTCTGCCTCCCAAGTGCTGGGATTAAAGGCGTGAGCCACCACCGCCCGGTGGACATCCTCTTTTGTATACTTCACAGTTTTATTTAAACATGCACTCCCCACATACACATAATTTTTTTTAAAGATTTATTTATTTATTATGTATACAGTGTTTGCCTGCATGTATGCCTGCAGGCCAGAAGAGGGCACCAGATCTCATTATAGATGGTTGTGAGCCACCATGTGGTTGCTGGGAATTGAACTCAGGACCTTTGGAAGAGCAGCCAGTGCTCTTAACTGCTGAGCCATCTCTCCAGCCCCATAATTTAAAAAATATATCTTTAACACAAAACAATAACAACAACAACAAAAAGGCCAGGCAGTGGTGTCGCATGCCTTTAATCCCAGCACTTGGGAGGCAGAAGCAGGTGGATCTCTGTGAGTTTGGTAACAAGATAGCCAAGGCTACACAAAGAAACCCTGTCTCGGGGTAGGGGAAGGGACCAACAGCAACAAAATAGGACTGGTAGTACCTATGGCAAATTGTACCTATGTCAGTGTAGTTTTTCCAGATACTGCTCTAGCCTGCAAAGACTAGTTTTTTTGTAGGCTAATTTTTGCCTGTAAACCTCTATGTGTTGTCCTTCCAGCAAATTTTGGCAATCTTTTTTTTTTTTTTTTTTTTTTTTTTTTGGTTTTTCGAGACAGGGTTTCTCTGTGTAGCTTTGCGCCTTTTCCTGGAACTCACTTGGTAGCCCAGGCTGGCCTCAAACTCACAGAGATCCGCCTGGCTCTGCCTAAGTGCTGGGATTAAAGGCACGCACCACCACCGCCCGGCAAATTTTGGCAATCTTAAGGGTTTTTTTTTTTTTTGTCTTGTAAAATTGTAATTAGCATATAGTTTAAACTGTATACTTGCTTAGAAAAAAATTTAAAGGGATGATGGCACTGAGTAAAAGTCACCATCATCATGAAGATTTCAGGTCCATGAATAAGAGACTCTAAAGTTAGACTCAAATGAAAATTTTAAAAAATGTGTTTGCTTTGCTCTACATTTGAATTTAAATGTTGTTGCTAGGCTTAGTTATTCACAAGCACCCATCTACCTGGTTGTCTCATGACTCATGTTGGCTTGCCCTGGGAGGCATGATCCAAGGAAGAGGGAAAGAAAACACCCAAGATGGAAGCCAGAGCTTCTCTATAACCTGGTTTTGGAAGTGACATTACATCACATCTGCTCTATTTGTTAGAAGTGAGTCAGTAAGTCTGGCCCACATTGCAGCAGAGAAGGTTACATAAGGGCATGAATACCAGGAGGCAGAGATCATTAGGGACCATCTCAAAGTCTGCCTAACACAGAGTGAGACATAAGGAAATTTAACATGCCACTTCTGTGAAGAAAAGAACTGACTGAGAGTATCTAAGCCATTATTCAGGCTGCACTGTTATTGGATAGCAAGCTAACTATCATTTGAGAGTGTAGGTGACATAGGTTTTCCAGACAAATACCGAGAAATTTAGCATGTAGTGATCATTATTAAACCCCTAAAGTAGCCGACAAATGAATGCAAAAGGAAGGAATGGGATGCAAGAAGCCATTTTACAACCGGTTACATTAATAACAGCTGTCTCTCTAAATCAATTATAAGTGGCTAATTTGGGGTAATGGAAATTATTTTTTTGTTTTTATTTTTTGCATTTTTAATTTAAAAGACTGCAAAAATACAAAAAGTACATTGTAAACAGTGACTATTATTCTGATGCCATTGTAAATTTTTCTTACCTGTATCAATGTAAGGACTCTATTAGCTAATACTTACAACTTGTACCAATAGTTAACACTGATGAACTTTTACTCTGTGGTAGGTAGACTGCTATGCATTTATAAGTATTCTCTTTCCTAGTCCTCAGTAACTCTCTGAGATAGGCACTACTGCTGTCTCTGTTTTACAAATGAAAACGCTCACATTATAAAAGCTCCCTAATTTTCTGGTGGTGGTACTGCCATAGAGAAGCACAGGCAGGTGACACTAGCTAGTGGGCAGCACAGCCAGAGCAAGAGGAGAACAGGTTTTACCCTGGAGCTCATGCTTCCAACTGTAACACTATTTCTGTCTTCTTTGATTTCTTTGTTTTGAGAGAATTATTGAAGTGCTAAGTTAACCCAGGAATTCCTGGAAAATAATTTGATGATGGTTTCTTACTAAATTTAGTATCATCTTGTTAGTGGGTGAGTTCCTGTCTTTTACTATTTAAACAAGAAAACCAAGGCCCAGGCACATAGGCCGACTTGTCTGTGGTTATGCAGCAACCTTTTAGATGCTGGTAACAGCAACATTCAAGAGTCAGGTAATGTTAGCATCATTTCTTTAAAATCTGAGTGTTAGCTTCAAAAAGATCAAGGTTTTATTACAATAGCTTAGAAAAATTAATTTTGTCCAGACTTGCTCATTCTGTAAGCTGGGACTCATAACTAGTCAATTTTATTTATTTATTTTCCTTTTGTTGTTGTTTTGAGACAGGGTATTGCTATATAGCCCTGGTTGTCCTGAAAATCACTGTGTATACCAGGCTGGCTTGTAACTCTCAGAGACCTATGCCTGCCTCACCTTCAAATGCTGAGACTAAAGATACACACCACCATGCTTGACTATTTTTAAGTACTTTAAAGTTTTAACTATAATTTCTGAAGGAACTATATTTTTAACTTTCATAAGAAAATACAAAGTACTTCTAGATACCATTAGGGAAAACTATATTATGCATATGTTTCAATAATATTTAATTATATATAATCATGCAAAAAGTAGGACTTCTAAAAGACATTGCATGATTGAATTAGTTCTTACATTTTTCTGTACATATACACAGTTTATATAAAGATAATTGATGATGTCATCTTTCATATGTGACTGTCTTATAGTTCCCTGTATCACAATTTTATAATTCAAAGAATGAATAAATATTTTTAAACAAATTGGTAAGTTTTTATCTTACAAGAAACTAAAAACGGAACAGTTCTGGACAGATTGAGTTAAAATTTTCTTATTCACATAAACATGTGTCCCGGTGCTGTTTTTCAAAGAAAATTTTAATTGTGGAATTGAGGGGAAAAAAAAAAGCTTGGTCACTCGACTCAACTCATTTGGTAAGAAGTGTGGGCTACAATCGTTTAAAAAGTACGTCTAGAAGTTTCTTCTTCCTTATTTGGGGAGCACAGTGAACTTTATTGGTAGTATGTGCAAGAATGGAGCTCCCTAAGTCCTTCCTCTTCTTCTGGGGATCTGAGATAGAGATTGTGAGGGAAAATGTTCTGTGTGTTGGCAGCTGAGTTGGGGCAGGGACTTCCTAGTATTTGAGAACCTCTCTCTCTTATTCTTTCTGGGGTGAGTAGTCTAGGGCTTCTTATTCTTTCAAGAGCATGTGATGATGAGGTTCATCACCCTGTTGCTGTTGCCAAATTCATTGACACACCAAACACTGAGCTTGACAAAAGTGGTCTTTGAAGGCAGTGCCAGCTCCAGCATCAAGTATCAAAAATGGAAGAGTGAATGTCATTATTAAAGTCACAGGAGACAATAAGACAACCTGATCCTCATTGTAGCTCAGAATGCTCTTTAGGGAGTTCTCTGATGTTTGCTTTACCACCTTCTTGATATCATCTCATTTGGCTGCTTTCTCTAGGTGATAGGTCAGATCCACAGTGGACATGTTGGGGATAGAAGGCCATACCAGTGAGCTTCACATTTATCTCTGGATGCATTCAAAGTCAGTGAATATAAGGATGGTGTTCTAAGTAGCCCCAGGACCATCATGTCACAGTTTCCAAGAGGGGACACTGACAGCCTTCTGGGTGATGGTAATGGCATGGACTGTGATCATGAGTTCTTCAGTGATGAAAGTTGTTGATTGATTTAGGTTGGGTATAGTTGGACTTCCTTGTTGGATTTTCTTTGGGACCTCCAGCTCCCCAATAATGACATGGAGATTTCTTATTAATTATGAAAGCTTGGCCTTAGCTTAGGTTTGTTCCCAACTAGCTCTTAAGACTTAAATTAACCCTTTATATTAATCTACATTCTGCCATGGCTAGTTACTTCTCCTCTATATTGTACGTCCAACTTCCTCAGTGTCTCACTGGCATCTCATGCATGTATAGATTCATCCCCAAGTTCCCTCTCTAACCACAAGTCCCACCTATTCTCTCCTGCCTAGCTATTGGCTATTCAGCTCTTCATTAAACCAATCAGTTATCTTAGGCAGAAAAGGGAAAACAGTGACACATCTTTACACAGTGTGATAAAATATCCTGCAACAAGGGGTACAGAGCTGGTGGCACAGAGGCAGTGCTGACAATCTGGTATGAGTTGTTATACTTCTGGTGGTTCACACCTATCACAAACAAGAGGGTATCAGCAGAAGAGGCAGAGATGATGACCCTTTTGGCTCAACCCTTTAAGTGGGCCCCCAACTACTTGATGATAGTGAAGACACTGGTAGGGTTGGTTTCACGACACAGTCAGCCATTTGATGTTGGTGAGATCTCTCTTCTGGAAGATGGAGATGGCCTTTTCATTGATGATAAGTTTCCTATTCTCAGCCTTGACTATGCTGTGGAAATTGCCATGTGTGGAATCATACTGGAACTTCAAGACCATGTAATTGAGGTCAATAAATGGGTCACTGATGCCAACAATATCCATTTTGCCAGAGTTGATGGCAGCCCAAGAGACCTGCTGCTCAGTATGGCCAAATTTATTTACTCTGACCTTTACCATCATGTCTCATGGATGAGGCTGGCACTGAGTGAGAAGAAATGGCTGTTTCTGGGAGGGAAAGGATCAGAGAGCATTTTTTTTTCTTTGATACAAGGCCTCATGTAGCTTAGTCTGTTCTCACCTGGTGTGCAGTGCTGAGGGTCAAACTCAGGGCTTCATGCATGCTGGGAAAGTTACATCCCTAGCCCCACTTCTGGAAGTTTCTTGGCCCATGGGTCACTAGAGTGTAATAATGCCCAGAATATAATTCACTCCACCCATTCTCTAAGGGAAAAGGGGTCCAACATGCTGGATGCCCTTTATATAGCTAAAAAGGTTTATAATGAAAATATTATTAATGACATCTCAGGAGGCATATTTTTGCAATGTTTTAAAACATTTGGCACAGCAAAATTTGGAGGTAAAGGGGAAGGTGAAATAGGACTAGCTTTTATCCCTTTTTCTATCTACATTGGACAGTAATGAAGTGGTTGTGGGAAGAAAAGGTGTAACCAGTGTTTATTGATATAAGTATCTTCCATGGAAAAGGGCAGTAGACAGGACCTTTGGCTTCAAGTAATGTACAGTTGGTGTGAATGTGAAAAGTAAGAGGAAATTACAGGTTAGCATTCCAATTCCACCAGACTGGTGAAAACAGGACAACCAAACTAGTATTTGGAGGAGGAGGAGCAGAGGCAATTAGGGGATGTTTGGAGAATGAAGTGCCTGAACTGAAAGCGTAAAGGACTAGTAAGAGTGAACCACACCAAGGGAGAAGTGAGAGTGTATATAGAGGAAGCAGTGTGACAAGAACTCAGGGGGAAAACATGTGGTAGGACCCTGAGGAATCTGGCAAGAACTTGCTATGCAGGTTGGGGGTGGGTAGGTGGAGCTAGAGCTTGGTGGTAATTAAATTGGTGGACTATGAGGCTGGGAAGGGTGGGGAAGAGCCTGGTTCAGCATTCATAGATTTGATGCTGAAGTTTTGAGGAAGGGAGCCTGAACACTATGTAGCAAGGAAACAACTGACCAGATTTCCATCAGAAAAGATCAAGCCTGCACACACCCTCAATCAGGAATCTGAGGTGGGAAGATTTCTAGTTTCAGGCCCTCCTGGACTGCATGGTCAGTTTGAGCCAAAAACCCCAAAAACTGGAAGAGAAGGTGGAAGGAAAAAGGGAGGAAAAAAATTCAGAGCAGTCTAGAGAGTGGAATGCAGAGAGCTTGGAGACTGGAATCTTGGTGAGAAGGGCTGTTGTAGCTAGAGTTCTCCTGCCTGGCCAACTGTCAGGACAAATCTCTCTCACCCGACAGTCCCACAACCACTCAGACCCAACCAAGTAAACACACAGAAACTTATATTGCTTACAAACTGTATGGCCGTGGCAGGCTTCTTGTTATCTAGTTCTTCTATCTTAAATTAACCCATTTCTATTAATCTATAAGTTGTCACGTGGCTCGTGGCTTTCCTGTACCTTACATCTGGCTTTTCATGGTGGCGGCTGGCAGCATCTCTCTGCCTCAGCCTTCCACTTCCCAGAATTCTCTTCTCTGCTTGTCCCGCCTATACTTCCTGCCTGGCTATTGGCCAATCAGCATTTTATTTATACAGAGTGATATCCACAGCACTTCCCCTTTTCTTTTTTTTAAAAGGAAGGTTTTAACTTTCATATAGTAAAATTACATATAACAAAACAATTATCCAGCAAGAATTACAGCTACAATATTAAAGAAGATATCATATCTATCTTATATTTGTGAGTCTAAGGTTTTATATCTAACTTATCTTTTATCATAACTGAGGAAATTATAAGTCTAGTCTTCGACTACATCAAAGACCCCAGAAGGATATACTATTACCTGAGAAACGGGAGAAGGATGCAAGCAACTTTCGGGAGTCTTGTAGGGTAGACAGAGACAGCTGGCAGCCTGGACAGTCACCTAATGTTCCTTTGTAAAGTTGGGGGATCTGTCTTCAGCCCACAGGCCTAGAGTCTCTCAGTCATTTCTCTCTGTGTCCTGTAGAATGTCTGGCAGTTTCCTCTGTGAAGCAGGAACCTGAAGGACCATTTCACCAAGTGAAGTTCAGTGGTCACCTTTCTATGAGTCCTGTATGTCCAGTCAATCAAGCAGTCCAGGCAAGAACAGTTTCTTGCCCAAATGGCTATTTATGCCAAGAAGATAAACTCCATATAGAGTGTATTCGATGCCCATCCTCCTCTCTGAAGTAAATTGGTGCTGCCAGGAGCAGACATGCCTCATTGTCCAGAAGGTTTAAATTTTTAAAACATTTTAAATGCCCTATTCTGTATGTCTTTGAAGTGTTTGAAGATTACCTACCTAATTGAATTATATCTATGTATACCTAGAAAACAACATGACTATAAGTTTGACTATCATAGAAGACTAATTATTAATCTGTATTTCTTAATTATCCATTACAATCTAAATGAGTTATATAAACATAATACCTCAAATGAGAGTAGAAATATACACACAGTATAACAAAATTAACTTTAAGTTTGTATCAATAAACTAAAATCCATAGCAATGTAAAACATTTTAAACAAGTTGCTCTTTAATAATCTACCCTTTCATCCTATCATATCTATATCAGGCTGTTTCTTTGAACAGATGTAACTGAATAGCCAGCATATTAAAGAAAATCTCAGGAAGGGAAATTAATAGGTATTGAATACTGGTGGAAGTTGGAGATAGTGGAAAAAAAAAGGTTTCGTTATTGCTTGTACATTGAGGTGAGCAATGGAAGAGATGGATCAGTTCTGAAGGAGAGGATGATTCTTTTGGGACAAGTTTGGGACAAGCAGCGCTTTGGAAGAAATGGGTTATTCAAGAGCTGGTGTGCAGTGTGCAGCTAGCAGGCCTGTGGTAAGAGGAAGCTGGCTTTGGAAATTGCTGGCATGTAAGGTAAGACCTGAAGCACCTGGAACAGCATAGATAAACACAGAACAGTTAGTGGCTTGAGCAGAGGAGAGTCTAGTACAGCTTGTTGCTTGGTGCCGTATAAATACCAAATGCAGTGCTTAAATTAATTTATTTAATCAAAAGCTGTATTTTTAAAAGTCATTATGCAATAAGCATTTTATACTTTGTAGTTGAAACATGATATACAATATTTATTGCTATAGGGAGACTAAATTGTATTACATTTTCTTTTAAGTTATGCATATAATTCACAGACATATACTTAACATATCCAAAAATATGTATGTGTGTAGAGAGTAAGAAGCTGTCCACTTTTACTTTTCTCCTAGCCCTTTGTCCTCTGAAGACCTTTAAGATGATTTTCTATTTACTATTGCTAAGAGAAGCTGAATAGGCTGTAATTTAGAAATTGGAGGTTGTGATTCTTCATGCTTGCCTTTGGCTCATAGATATGTTTTGTTAGTGTTCATTGACTAGTCTTCCTGGAAGAGGTACTTACCTTTGCCCTTTGTAGTGAACAGTCTTGATGTTACAGGATATCCAGCTTCATAGTGGAGAGCTGAAACCCTGCATTATGAACTCTGGGGATCTCTACAGAATTGGACAGATGCAGAACAGAGATGTGTCATTTCCATGACATAGAAAACCACTGCTGTGTCAATGTATGTAGACACACAACTGCACAACCCAGGTGGGACATCTAGGAGTTGTGGATGTGTCTTTGGAGGTGCATTCACATTTTAGTATCTTCACACCAATTTCTAGCTGTTAAGAGTAATCTTTAGGAAATATTAGTGAAAAGTAGCCATGTGTCATTGCCAATCTTATTAAATACCTCCACTATCCCTGCTTTACTATATGTAATGGACTTAGGGTTCTAGGGTGTATCTGATATATGAACCTCATTAGAGGTATTAAAAGCCTTGTATACATCTGAAGCATTACTCCTAGTGTTAAATGTGCATAAAAATACGTGTTGAGGAGGATTGCTACTTGATAGGAAGGGTGAGATAAAACATAGGATTGCCTTTGATATTTGCAGAATCTAGAACAATTAGTCCTGAGCAAAAATATTGCGAATTTTCTGGGCATTTCTTTGATGTCTTCAGAACTGTCCTGTTATCTTCTCCATTTTGGTAGAACAATACTGTCCTGGATTTAGTAATTAAAGCTACAAAGTTGAGATCTATCCTTAAACACTGTTCCTTATGTGCAGCCCACCAGAAGCCTGCTGATGCCTCCTGCTTCCAGCACACAGAGAACCCTCTCCATTGCCAGCAGCCTGCTGTGGCACTAATGCAGACTTCTGCAACAGCCATCTGCTTTCTCTTTCTGCACATATCCACATATCCCGGCCTCCATTATCATCCATTTGGCACTTCAGCCAGGGTGGTCTTTTTGGAAACCTAAGTCAACTGTGTTAAATGTCTTCTTCCCTTCTCTCTTACTTGAACCCAAATCCCTCTCCTCTTTATTCCCATCTCTTATAGCCCAGGCTGGCTTTGAACTCATTATGAGGCCAAGAATAACCTTGAATTTCTGATACTCCTGCATCAATTCCCAAGTGCTAGGATTACAGGCATGCATTATCATGTTCAGTTTTATGTGGTCCTGGGGATCAAATCTAGGACTTTGTGCATGCTAAGCAAGCACTGTACCAACTGAGCATACAGCCCTCACTTTTTAATCTACTGTTTTTCTTAGTTTGTTAGTTTGGTTTCTATTAATATAGAAAAGCAAACTTTCTTTTCTTTTGTGGGGGGAGATCAGTGAGCTTTATTGATAATATTCAAGAGAGTGGTGCTCCCTAAGTCCCTCCCCTCTTCTGGGGGTCAGGAATGGAAACTGTGAGGGGACATGCTCAGTGTTGGGGGCTGACTTGGGACAGGGACTCCTCAGTAGCCAAGAGCCTTTCTCTTCTTCCTGTGTTCTTGTTGGGGTGGATGGTTAATGACTTCTTACTCTTTGGAGGCCATGTATACCATGAGGTCTACTACTCTGTTTCTATAACCATAGTCATTGTCATATCAGGAAATGAGCTTTACGAAGTGGTCATTGAGAGCCATGCTAGCCCCATCTTCAAAGGCAGAAGGGTGGATGTCACTATTAAAATTACAGGAGACAACCTCGTCCTCAGTGTAGCCAAGTATGCCCTTAGTGGGCCCTGCAATCCCTGCCTCACTACCTTCTTGATGTTGTCATACTTGGCAGCTTTCTCAGGTAGCATGTCAGATCCATAAGAGACACATTGGGGGTAGGAACATGGAAGCCCATGCCAGTGAGCTTCCTGTTCAGCCCTGGGATGACCTTGTCCACAACCTTGGCAGCACCAGTGGATGCAAGGATGATATTCTGGGCAGCCCCATGGCTACCATGCTACAGCTTCTCAGAGGAGCCATCCACAGTCTTCTAGGTGGCAGTGATGGCATAGACTGTGGCCATGAGTCCTTCCACAATGCCGAAGTTGTCAATGGATGACCTTGGCCAAGGGGGCTAAGCAGTTGGTGGTATAGAAAGCATTGCTGACAATCTTGAGTGAGTTGTTACACTTCTCATGGTTCACACCCATCTCAAACATGGGAGCATAAGCATAAGAGACAGAGATGATGAGCTTTTCGGCCCTACCTTTCAATAGGACCCCCGCTTTCCCCATGGTGGTGAAGACACCAGTAGACTCCACAACATACTTGGCACCAGTATCAACAAATGTGATTTTGGTGGGCTTTCACTCCTGGAAGATGATGATGACCTTCCTGTTGATGACAAGTTTCCTTTTCTCATCCTTGATTCTGCCATGGAATTTGCCATGGTAGAGTCATACTGGAACTTGTAGACCATGTAGTTGAGGTCAATGAAAAGAGCCACTGATGGTAACAATATCCACTGTGCCAGAGTTGAAAGAAGCCCTGGTAACTAGGTGCCCAATATGGCCAAATGTGTTCACTCCAACCTTTACCACAGTGTCTCAGGGACTAGGCTGGCACTGCATGAGAAGATACAGGTGTCTATGGAATGGGGAGGAACAGAATCAGATAAACAATTTCAAACTAGGACAATACTGAATTTCCTGGTGAGTTTTAAAATATACACACCTGGGCCCACTCCTGCCAGTACTACTCAGTTGAATTGTGGGGTTTAGATGATTGCTGTTTTTAAGAAGCTCCCAGATAACTCTGCTTGTGTGATCAGAGTGGTAACTGAATTGGGTTCTCTCAACTCAAGTGGCAATTACCATTCTTTCAGAAGTAAATTCAAGCTACAGGTGCCCTTGTCCTAATAAGCACTCTGTTCAAAGCCAGTTACCTTCTGGGTATGTGTGTGCCTTGTTACTGTGTTGCTATTTTTTTCACTTTGTAGTCTTAGCGCCTGTGTGGGTGGTCTCCACAGCTAATACTCTCCTTCAATATAGAGAGCTGTTCTAATAGCTCAGTCCTTATGAGAACATTAGAGAATACAACCGTTCCCCAGACCTTTAATTATTCTCTTGGCAATCCCTGTCTCCTTTCTACTCCCACATCAGCTTCTACTATCTGAATTTAGGTTTGCTTCCCCCAGGGTTTTATGGATAAACACACAGTCTTAGGAGTCCTTTCTTTTTGCTTGATTCAGATAGAGGTTTTTTCCTACATGATCTTGATTGCTTTTTAAATTTTTTATGCTTTCAGTCATCACTCTGTTCTGATAACATTTTCCTATTATACTGTGCCACTCTATCATCCCTTTATATTTTATAATATATATTCTTATAATAACTAGTATTTTACATGGGGCATTTGAAGAGATGGAAGAGGGGCCTGGAGAGATAGTTCAGTTGATAGAGTTCTTGCTATGCAGCACGAGTTTAGACGCCTATTAACCATGTAGAAAGTTTGGGGCTGGCATGTGTCTGTAATCCCAGCTGGTATGTCATGGGTACAGAGACAGGGGGATATCATGGCCAGCCAGTTAAACTGAAAATCAGTAAGTCCCAGGTTCAGAGATAGACCCTGTCTCAAAAAATAAGGTGGGGAGTGATAGAAGACACCAGATGTCCACCTCTGGCCTCATACATGCATTTTTTTTGGGTAGACACACCTGCATACACATGTGCACATGCTGAACCAGAAATTCCTAACACTTTTTTATTATCCTAAAAAGTGCCCAAGAAATTTAGCATAATAGCCACAGAAGAGGAGCAATGGGTGTTTTAACTAAATGGAAAAACAACTTCATTCTGTTAATGAAAAATGAATGAAATGTTAATGAAAAAATGTTTCTTGTATCAAGTTAGCAAAGTGTGTTTGTGTGTATGGGTGTGGATATTATGGTAGGGAGTGTATGGGGGTGGAGAGTGTGTGAAATACAGAGAACAGGACATTGCATGCAGGCAAGAGTGTAGAAGATATTCTCATATACTTGTGGAATGAAAAGTGGCACAATGTAGCTTGTCAAGATGGGTCTTAAAATATTTGTAAAAATGCTTTGATCTAAGAATTCAAATTCTTGAGGCCTATCCTAATGAAATAATCATGGATGAAGACAGTAATTTACATGCAAAAATGATACAAGGTAGAGTAAAACCAAAGCCAAACATGTTTAGCGGTTTGGTAGTCAGGGTTCTCTAGAGTAACAGAACTTATAAAATGAATCTCTCTCTCTCTCTCTCTCTCTCTCTCTCTCTCTCTCTCTCTCTCTCTCTCTCTCTCTCCATACACACACACACACACACACACATAAAAGGGATTTATTAGAATGACTTACAGGCTGTGGTCTAGCTAATCCAACAATGGCTAGCTGTGAATGAAAAGTTCAACAATCCAGTGGTGGTTCAGTCCATGAGGCTAGATGTCTTAGCTGTTCTTCGGCACACCCTGGAATCCCAAAGAAGTAGGCTCTAATGCCAATGAAGGAATGGACTTGCCAGTGGAGCAAGACCAAGAGCAAGCAGACAAAAAACAAAAGCTTCCTTCTTCCATGTCCTTATATAGGCTTCCAGCAGAAGATTTGGCCCAGGTTAGAGGTGGGTTTTCCCAGCTCCAAAGATCTGAATTAAAGACATGTCTTCCTACCTCGAAGTTCAAGATTAGAAGTGGTTCTTTCTACCTCAAATTAAGCAAAAATACCTCAGAGGTGTGCCCTCCATTTTTGGATTTCAGTTAATTCCATATATATTCAATTTGATAACCAAGAATAGCCATCACAGTAGCGATTTTTAACTATGATAAATCTATGCAGCTAACAAAATAGAGCAATCAAGGTGAAGCTATAAAACATTGCAACAGGGCTGGAGAGATGGCTCAGAGGTTAAGAGCACCAACTGCTCTTCCAGAGGTCCTGAGTTCAATTCCCAGCAACCACATGGTGGCTCACAACCATCTGTAATGAGATCTGGCGCCCTCTTCTGTATACATAATAAATAAATAAATAAACATCTTTAAAAAAATTGCAACAACAGAGATAATGCTTGTGTAATGATGCTGAGTGAGAAAACACCCATAGCATATTGAGCCACAGTAAAAAGAACAATGAGATTTCACAGTCATGGTTGTTATTATGGTTTGAATTATGTGTTTTCACTATGCAGTCTTATGCTCTTCTTTATTTTCTATGTTTCTAAAGTAAATATATGAAATTATTATATTGCCAACTTGTTCCATAGAAATGTGTGGATGATAATAATCACATGAAAATGTTTAACCAGAGAAGCATAGTAAAAATACTCAACAACATGGGAAGTATTTGTTACACACATTAAAATGAAAATAACATTATTATATACATTATTTAGTTGGTTTGAGTGTGTGTGTGTGTGTGTGTGTGTGTGTGTGTGTGTGTGTGTGTGTGTATGTGATCAAATATTGACAGTACTGATGTCTGGGTAGCATATATTTTTGGAATTACTTTTATTTTTTTGTTTTTTAATTTATTTTTATTTTATATGCTTTGGTGTTTTGCCTGCATGTATGTCTGTGTGAAGGTGTCAGATCTTGGAGTCACAGACAGTTGTGAGCTGCCACATGGGTGCTGGGAATTGAACCTGGGTTCTCTGGAAGAGCAGTAAGTGCCCTTAATCACTGAGCTATCTCTCCAGCCCCCTAGTTTTCTTCTTTATGCCTTGACTTTTATTATGACTCAGTTTTTCTCACTGCTGTGATAGCATGTCTGATAGTAACAAGGGAAGAAAGATTTATTTTGGCTTATGGTTCCTATGCTGTCTGGTTTTATGTCAACTTAACACAAGCTAGAGTTATAGGGAGTGGAAGGAGCCTCAGTGAGAAAATGCCTCCTTGATTCCAGCTAGGGCATTTTCTTAATTAGTGATTGAGGTGGGAGGGCCCAGCCCATTGTGGGTGGTGCTATCCCTCGGCTGGCAGTCCTAGGTTCTGTAAGAAAACAAGCTGAGAAAGCCATGATGAGCAAGTCAGTAAGCAACACCCTTCCATGGCCTCTACAGGAGTTCCTGCCTCCAGGTTCCTGCCTTGCTTGAATTTCTGCCCTCACTGCTTCTGATGATGGACTTTTTGTGATATAGAACTGTGATTGAAATAAACCTTTCCTCCCCAAGTTGCTTTTGGTCATGGTGTTTCATCACAGCAATGCCAACCCTAACCAGGACAGTTTCAATGGTATCAGTCATTGTTGTTTGGCTCCACACATCTGGCATGACATCATGCTGGGGTGTGTGGCAGAGACTGTTCTTGGTAGGTGGAAAGCAGAAAGAGGGGGAATACAGGAAGAACTCAAGGCAGGAGATAGGCCTTAAGGGCATGCCCCTTCCTCCTCCTCTTCACCTGATTTCTGCCACCATTCTATAACGCCTAAGTGATAGTCTCCATGATCTAATTGCTTCTGGAAACACCCAGAGATATATTTTTACTAATACAGATGTTTCTAAAGTCAGTTAGTCAAAATTGACCATCACAGAGTACCCTCTATAGTCTTAAATACACTTTTGTATCTCCCAGTTTGCCATATAGAATATATATGGCTTTATAATCTGCTTTATTTTTACATATTAAAAAATCAAGTTAATGTGTCTATCCTCTATACTGTGCTTTATACTTTCAAACATACCTAAAATATTTGACATGGAGGGGAGGTTAGAGTTAGAGAAAGTTGAAAGAAATGTCCAAGTAATTAAGTTAGAATTTATTAAATGAAGGCCAGGGAGATGGCTCAGTGGGTACAGTGATTGCACAATAATATAAACCAGAATTTAGATCCACCGTGCTCACATAAAAGCTGGGTGCTGTGCTGCTCACCTATAACTTTAGTTCCAGGGTTGGTGTCAAGGTAGCTGGACACCTGGAGCTCTGTCTAGCCATTCTAGATGAAACAGCTGAGCCTTGGGTTCAGTAAAAGAAACTCTGTCTCAAAAATAAGGTGTGTAGTGATAGAGGAGGAAAACCTGATGTTAACTTCTGGCCTCTGCATTTGCACACCCACGCGTGCACCACATACACAACCCTGTAAATAATTAATTAAATTAAGATAAACTTCTGAACAACTTTAAAGAGATGCAGCATTGTTTCACTTAAAGATATATATGTATTTTTTAGATTTATTGTTATTATTTTATGTATGTGTTTTCCTTAATGTAGGTCTGTGTCCCACATGCATACCAGATGCCTGCAAAGGTGATGAGCTTCCATGTGTATGCTGAGAATCGAATCCTGGTCTTTTGCAACAACAACAAGAGCTTTTAACCACTTGTTTTTAAACTCTATAGCCCCGTGTGTTTTAATTTTAATTGCATTAATTGTGTGTGTTTGTGTGCATGCATGCAATAGCATGCAGGTGGAGGTCAGGAGTCAGCTTTCCAGAGTCAGTTCTCTTCTTCCTGAGATGTGGGTCCTGGAGATTAAACTCAGGTTATCAGGCTTGGTGGCAAATGTTTTCACCCAAAGAGCCAACTCATTGACCTTAAAGGTATGAGAATACATATTTTTCAAATATCTTACTTCTACCTCAAAATGATAACCACATAGTAATGATAAAAAACTGCCTTTGTGTCATTTTTTAAAAAAAGATCTTTGAACTTAAATTTTTAATAATTGAGGTGTAATTTACATAGAGGAAAACATGCAGATTTTAATTGTGTGGTTTTGAAAAGGGCACTCACCATCCCAAACCATGTTATATAGAACATTTTTGTACCCCTGGAAAAGATCTTTCATACTCTCTCTTGTCATCATTAACATGTAATCTCTTTTTAAATTTTTTACCACCAGAGATTACTTCTGTCTTCCCTAAAATTCTATAAGCCAGAATTGTATATTTTCCTTTAGGTCTAAGCTTCATTTGTTCAATATGATTTTGAGATCAATTTGTGATATATATTAGGTGAATATTCTTTTTTATTGATGAGTAGTGTTCCACTGCTTGTTTACCACAGTCTATCCATTCTCATGTTGGCCGACCATGTATCTGCTTAGATACCGGCTACTTTAAAATTGAGGCTGGTCAGTTTGTAGCTGTTTCAGAAACCTCAGCATGCCATCTGCTTCCCTTTTCCTGTCTGGTGGAGCTTGCAAACCAGGCATTTGCCTTGCAATAAAGAGTTGGCTTTCAGACACTTATAACAAGGACCACCACAGAGAGCAGAGAATAAAACTGAAGTCCCAGATGGCCACATCAGCAATTCAGCTTTTAAACACCAAATAGTGGGCCTGCAAATCAGTGAGGAGCTCACATTACAAAAAAAAAAAAAGGAAAAAAGCAAAGGGGGAAGAAAGGTCAGGCTAAGATTCAAGAAGCTATCCCAGTTACCATCCAATAGAGTGCATGGAGGCAAAGCACAGCAGTTGTCACAACACTGGAATTAGCCCTAGCCAGCCCTGCAGCAAGTGTCCCTGAGGGCCTGATCTGGGCTCCCTTCTGCTTTAGTCTTGTGGGTTGAGGAGCACTAGTGCTTGAAACCCTTGCTGTGCAGCCCTTGTCTACTCTTCTAGCAGAAGTGATATGAAAGGGCAAAGCAAAAACCCACTCTTGACTCCTGGAAATGAAAAGCACAGACTCAAGTAATTGTCCTGTGTTAGGGTACTATGTGCTACCCCAAATTAGAGATTCTGAGTTGTGAGTTTGAGAAGCCGAGGCTCATCTCTTGTAGAGTTTAGGCAGCTCACAACAACCTATAACTCCATGTTAACATACACATTCAGATACTCACACATTTGCACAAATATAAATAACATTTTTCTTTTCCTCTGTTCCACCACCAATCAGAAAGCCTCATGTCCCACCTGAGTCTTGACATTAAGTTCAGGTGAACTGAGTGCAACTAGAGCAGAAGAGTATGGAGGACAGGTACAATTCAGTTATCTTGTTGAAAGCCCTGAAGACAGGACCTCATTAGGTAGTGGCAGGTCCAGACAGAAAGCCCTTTCCACCTACTGTGTCAGGAGGACTTCCTGGTTCTGGAGCCTCTGAGAAGTTGACACCAGACACAGGTGCAGCAGTAATCCCTTGCTTCATAGACTCAATCTTCCAGTCTCAAATGACTTGTGCTTTTGGGGACTATACAATTTCCTTGAAGTTGCTAGTCTTAGAAAGCACTACAGTTATTTTTTCCTATGTTACCACATCTCTTTTAGTTTAAATTTTGATGTGAGAAAAGAAACAGATTGTGTTCAGCCCAAGGAATATCTATAATATCAAATGATTGTTTCTTCACAGGCCTTGCCAAAAACATTTAAGAAAACATTTTTTATAGAGCCTTTCTTTGAGCTGAAGACATAGATCAGAGGTTAAAAACACTCATTTGCTCTTGCAGAGGACCTGGGTTTGGTTCCTAGCACCCACATCAGGAAGCTCAAAACAGCCTATAATTCCAGTTCCAGGGGATCCAATGTACATGTGTGCATACATGCACAGAGATACACATACATTTGCATAAGTATAAATAAAATAAATCTTTTTTTTTAAGTCTTTCTTAGTCACAGACATTGTGGTTGCCTGCATAAGATCTGCACAAAATCAGCCGGGCGGTGGTGGCGCACACCTTTAATCCCAGCACTCGGGAGGCAGAGCCAGGCGGATCTCTGTGAGTTCGAGGCCAGCCTGGTCTCCAAAGCGAGTTCCAGGAAAGGCGCAAAGCTACACAGAGAAACCCTGTCTCGAAAAACCAAAAAAAAAAAAAAAAAAAAAAAAAAAAAGATCTGCACAAAATCAAGCCAGTCAGCATTCTAGCATAGAATTGGGAGGAGTTCATAATCCTCCAACTGAGGAGCTACACTGACAGTTGACTTGTAGGGAAGGGAGAGTCAGTTTTCTTTAAAGGTGTGGCTCTTGGTAGATCGTCAATGATCCAGTGGATGGCTCCACCCTGTGAGTTTTCAGCAGCACAAATTGGACTTTCTGGGTCATTACAAATAAGCAAGATAAGCTGGGTGTAGTGGTGCATGCCTTTAATCCCCGCACTTGGGAGGCAGAGGCAGGAGGATCTCTGTGAGTTCAAAGCCATCCTGCAAATCATGTTCCACAAAGAAACCCTGTCTTGAAAACAAAAACAAAAAAGCAAGATGAATGTGGATCTCAGAGAGAAGTTGGAATAGCAGGGTGTATGAATATGATCAAAATGCATTACAATGAAGTTCTTAAAGAATTAATGAAAATATTATACAAAAACAGGTTTCATAATTGAAATACTGAAATACAAACTCTTCACACACATACACACACTATCCTTATTAATCAGAGAAGTAAGAGTCTAATGTTTTAGAGCTAGAAATGATTTTTTTTATTATTGATTAAATTTATTATTTGACAATTAGAGAAAAAAATCCTCCCTGGGGCCAGAGAGGTGACCCAGTAGTTAAAAGTGCTAGAGGTGCAAGCTGGTCTGTGAGTTTCAAGTTCCATTCATTTGTGTGGAATTGCAGAGAGCCTTGAGTAGTTAAAACAATCTTGAAAAATTTAGTTGGAAGACTTGCATGTCCCTGTTTCAGCTTTCACTATGAAGCTGTAATAAACAGTGTGGTACTGACATAACAAGCATGTAGATAAATAGAATAAAACTGAGAATCCATAAATAACCCATGTGTGTGTGGCCAATTGGTTTTTGAAAATCATATTAAGACCGTTCAACAGTGAAAGGATAATGTCTTCAATGAATGGTGTAGAGACAATTCATTATCTTTATGTAAAACAGTGAAGTTGCATCCAAACACTATAAAAGGTTAAATGAATCAAAGACCCAGTTATGAGAACAGACTATGACACTCTCTCAAGTAAACATAAAGCAATTCTCTTAAAAAGACTTTATTTTATATATATGAGTGTTTTGTCTGCATATATGTACATGTATCACATGTATGTATGGTACCCATGGAGTCCAGAAGAGGACATCAGATCCCTGGAACTGGAGTTATGGATGGCTGTGAGCCACCATGTGGGTGCTGGGAACCAAAAACAGGTCTTCTGCAAGAATAACAAATGCTCGTAAGTGCTGAGCCAGGTCTTCAACCCCAAAGGCTAATCTTTAAAAATTTTCAACTATTATTTGTATGTGTATGTGAGGGTAAACACCTTGTGTCATGACAAAAGTGTAGAGATCAGAGGACAATTAGGATTCTGTTCTATCTTTCTACCGTGGGTTCTATGGCTTGAACTCAGTTTGTCAGGATTTGGTGACAAGTACTGTTGTTACCTTCTGAGTTATTTTAACAGTCATTGGACCGAAACAGTAAACAAAAAAATTTGGCAAATTGGAGTACATCAAAGTTTAATACTTTTGTGCACCAAGGGATACTATCAAGTAAATGGAAATAACTTACAGAACAAGAGAAAAATTAAAATCTCTTAAGGGCCAAACTATCTGTAGTCTTAAAACTGAAGAATAAAACAACACAATCAAAATATGAGTAAAGGACTTGAATACATTTTTTTCCAAAGAAGATGCATAAATGTTTCTACACATGGAAAAATATTCAGCCCCATTAGTCATTAAGGAAATGCAAAACAAAACCACAGTGACATACCACTTCATATCCATAGGATGACTGCAACCTTGAGAGCAAAGCAGAACAAAAGTATGGAAAGTTCTACGTATCGGTGAGGATGTGAAGAGTCCCCACCACATTCGCTGGTAGGAATGTAAAATAGTGTAGCTTCTGTTGAAAACAGTTTGGTAGCTCCCTAAAAAATTGAATGCAGAATTATCATGTGACCCAGCAATTTCACCCCTAGGTATTTTATGTCCCAGTAATTGGAAACATGTTTTCAAATATTTAATATATTTGATACATTTAATATAATATAATAATATAATATAACATATATTTATATATAAAATATAATAAATATATTCTATACTTATATTTAATTTAATATATTTAATAAATATTTAATGTTTATAGTAGTTTTATTAACAGCAATACTATTAACAGTGGTCAAAAGATGGAAACAATCTGGTATTCATCAGTACCTGAATCAATAAAAAATTGTGATTCATACAAGTTGGATTTTTTTTTGACATAAAAAGAAATGTAGTGACACATAATACAATTTAGATGAAACTCAGAGTTAAGTGAAAGAAGGCAGACATGGAAGGTCACGTTGCATGATAGCATTTATGAGAATTATTCTGAAGAAGTTGGGCATGGTGGCTCACACCTTATAATCTCAGCACTTAGGAGAATGAGGCAGAAGGATCTACATGAGTTTAAGACTAGTCTGGTAAGTTCCAGAACAACATACAAAAAGAAATAACCCAAAGAAATAAATTATTAAAGTAACAAAGCACATTAGTGATGTCTAGGGGTTAAAGAGGGGTACTAAAACTGCTTGAGTGCCAGTCTTCATTTTGAATTCTTGAAAATATAGGGGTTGGGGATTTAGCTCAGTGATAGAGCGCTTGCCTAGCAAGTGCCAAGGCCCTGGGTTCGGTCCTCAGCTCCGGAAAAAAAAAATTGTGATTAGGTAGAGGTAATTGTTGCTCAATACTGTGAATGGTCTAAATGCCACTCAGTTGTGCATTTAAAAACGATTAATACTACATTATGCAAATTTTGCTTCAATTAAAAATTATGTCATACACTTTCTATGATCTCACAAATAACTGTGGCTTTGCTGTCACAGTTACCTTGTGACTATTGGAATCCATGTAATTTTTTTAGTAGTGCTCCATTGGGACATTCTCTCTAGCTGTGGGTGGTTAATCTTGAAGACAGATGGTCCAAAGTGGGTTTCTTCCTGTAATAACAATTAAGGAATGTAGTTTTGATATATCATTTTTATTAACTTTGGAAAGCTTCTACCTTGGACTGAGTGATTTAAAATGTAGTCTGGTCTGACACTGATCATCTCCTTTACTTAACTTGGAAAGGCATGTTTAAAACAACTTTGTATTGTTTGGAAATGCAGCAAATTTTGATTTTATGAAAATGTATAGAAATTTTTAAAGACTTAGTAAGGAATGCAGTTGCAGTGAAGTTTTTGTGCTCTTTTTCTGCTATGCCAGTAGAAATGTTAGTTTTACTCTACAGCCACTGTGAATGCTTGTTGTTACCAGTTGAACTGGTGCTGGGAATATGAAAGCCTATTTTCAGTTCAGCGAAGCAGAGTTTATGCAGAACTTGCATACATTGATTTCTTTATCTTCCACCTGCTTTGTGGTTTTGAAGAATGGAGTTTAACTTGCATTCTGTCAGTAGAGTTGAGGATGAGAAGAGCTTCTCACACAGTAGACATGTGTCAGTCATGAAGCTTTTCTTCATGAAGGAGGCCAATGGCTTCTGGCCCATAGTCACTGCTGTGTTTTTTGTCCTTGACTTTTCAGATGTGTTTACATTAGTGTCTTATGTACTCCTACCTGATGGTCATTATGACCCAAACACACCATCCAGGCTAAGATTCTAAGAGCTATGAAGCAAATAGTATTCAATTGGTCTGTAATGAATCAAGACAGCTGAACTAGAGAGTAAAGAAATTTCTTGCTTATTTTGTGACTTTAAAGTTAGAGGTGATTTGGTAAACATAACAAAATAGCTAAAATAAATAGAATAAATCATAGAGGTGAGTGAGTGTAATAGCTTAAGATTAATTATTGCTTGAGATTTTCACATCATTGGATTTTCTTTTTTTTAATTACTTATTTTTATTTTATATGTCTGAGTGTCTTGTGTGCCTGCATGTATGTCTGTGCACCACATGTGTGCCTGGTACCCACAGGAAAAGATGCTAGATCCCTTGGAACTGGAACTACAGATGGCTGTGAGCTGCCCTGTGGGTTCTGGGAACTGAACCCAGGATATCTGCAAGAGTAACCAGTGCTCTTAGTCACTGATCCATCTCTCCAGCCCCCGGATTTTCTTTTTCTGATGTTCGTAGGATAATTTTTTAAAATAAGAAAAAGTTGGAGAATTATCATTAGGTTTTTAATAAGTTGTAAATTGGGAAAAATCTGGTGACAATTACTTTAACAAAACATACCAGCAGAGCAAGGAAAAAAAAGTAAATAGGGATGAAACCTAAACCTAATGGAAAATTCAAATTATATTTTCTCAGAAAGGTCTGCCTGTGAAAAGCAGCATAGCACACACTAAATGGCTTAAATAATTTACTGAACTTCTGCTGAGTTTCGTCAACTGGATTATTAGAACAATAGAATTTACATGCTAAGATCATGGTAAAGATTGTATGTGCTAACAAAGCTGAAGCTCCTTGAGCAGGGCTTGATGCAATGGGAAAGGCATATGTCCATGTTAAGGGTGAAAGAATGCTGATAATAACTTGTAACTTGTAGCTACTTTGGTTAGTGATTTGTTTGTGAGGGTCACACCTGCTCATATTCACAGATGTTCAACAGTCCTGACCATCTGTAGTGTAGCTAAGTATGAATGTTAGAAATTTCAAGCCCTTCTACTAGTGTTCTCACTTTGGGTCTGTTTTACTGCTAATTGACATTTTAACCAAGGAGAATGTGTAGCTAAAGTTTTCCTGCCTGGCCCACAGTCAGGACAAATCTCTCTCACCTGCCAGTCCCACAGCCACTCAGACCCAACCAAGTAAACACAGAGACTTATATTGCTTACAAACTGTATGGCCATGGCAGGCTTCTTGCTAACTGTTCTTACAGCTTAAATTAATCCATTTCCATTAATCTATACCTTGCCACGTGGCTTGTGACTTACCGGTACTTTACATCTTCCTTGACCTGATGGCGGCTGGCAGTGTCTCCCTGACTCAGCCTTCCACTTCCCAGCTTTATTCTCCTCCTTGTCCTGCCTATACTTCCTGCCTAGCCAATGGCCAATCAGTGTTTTATTTATTGACTAATCAGCAACACATTTGCCATACAGAACATCCCACAGCAAGAATGCTTTGGAAAAATGAATATAGAACTCAAGAGCACTGTTTTTTAAGACTTTTCTAAGTAATTTTAAGACCTCATAAAGCATCTTTGGTGGTTTTTGTTGAAAAGAGTTTGTTTTTATTCATTCACTAACAATTACCATGTGCCTAGCATTGCTCCTGGGCAAAATGGAATGATGTAGATACAAAGATCAGAGGGGAGGAGAAAGAGAAAATAGTTGCTTGGCATAGAAGTGAAGAATATGAATGCACACGTGTGTGTGTGTGTGTGTGTGTGTGTGTGTGTGTGTGTGTGTGTGTGTGTGTGTGTGAGACTCGAGTCCATTCCAGGAAAACCCTAGGGCTTTGAAGGAAGAACATAAAACATTAGCACATCCTTGGGGTGTACATCCTGGAAGTTGTAAGGCCACATGCTCATCAGCTGATGATTGCTGCCAAGCCATCTGAAGCTTAGCTAAATGGAGATGCAGAGATTTATATGAATCATCTTGTTTTGATGGCTGAACTCACTAACCTGTGTTCATATGCTCCTGTCTCTGCTTTAAGAGGTCAGAGCTCACATCATTGCTTGAGCAGCACTTGTAGTAGCCGTAAATCACCATGTGCAATTTGATAACCTCACTTTTCTCTGTGTATGTGGTATATGTGCAGAGCTATGAAAATGAATT
This sequence comes from Peromyscus californicus insignis, assembly GCF_007827085.1. NCBI lineage: Eukaryota > Metazoa > Chordata > Mammalia > Rodentia > Cricetidae > Peromyscus > Peromyscus californicus. The sequence continues at coordinate 135,417,373 of NW_026294595.1, read as the reverse complement.
AGCAAAGATTAATGAGAATAGATAACTGGGCTTCCTAGAATGTGATTTCTTTTCTCATGAGGTAATGGCATGATGTTTCTTTTACAGGACTGAATTGCAACTGCCAAGGCAATAAGTGACTCTTTAAATATGCCACAGGACTGCAGCAAGTGAAGGGGGCCCTGGAGAGGATGATGAAGTGAGAATGTTTGGCCCAAGGACAAGAAGTATGTCTCTATTTTAACAAAATTCTTGCTGTATCCATTACAAGACTGTAACGCCTGAGGTATTATAGTCATATTTAGTTTTCATTACTGTCTAACATTTTTTTTAATTAAAAAGTCTTTTTTTCATGGTGGAGTGGTGGTGTTGGTGTTGAGATAAGTCTCATGTAGCTTTGGTCTCCATCTCCAAATGCAGCACACACAGCTATTGGTTGTTGGTGGTCTTTTTTATTTCATTTTTATTTTTTAATTTTTATTTATTTATTTTTGTTTTTTTTCGAGACGGGGTTTCTCTGTGTAGCTTTGCGCCTTTCCTGGAACTCGCTTTGTAGACCAGGCTGGCCTTGAACTCACAGAGACCTGCCTGCCTCCCAAGTGCTGGGATTAAAGGCATGCGCCAACACTGCCCGGCCCATTTTAATTTTTAAAATTTTTATTCTTCTGTCTTATATTACATCCCAACTGCAGTTTCTGCTCCCCCCAAGTCTCTCCCTCCCACCTCCCCTCTCCCCCATATCCACCCCCCACTCCCTTTTCCCTCAGAAAAGAGCAAGCCTCCCAGGGACATCAACCAAGCACAGCATAACAAGCTGCAATAAGATCAGACACATACCATCACATCAAGGCTGGATGAGACAACCCAGTAGGGGGATAAGGTCCCACAAGCGGGTAAAAGAGTCAGAGACAGCCCCTGATCCCACCGTTAGGGATCCCATAAGAACATCAAACTACTTAGCTATAACATATATGCAGAGGACCTAAGTCAGACCCCTACAAGGCACCCTGATCTCTGGGAGCCCCCATGAGTCCTGGTCAGTTGATTCTGTGGGCCCTGTTCTTGTGGTGTTCCTGACCCTTCTGGTTCCTCCAATCCTTCCTCCCCCTCCTCTGCAGGACTCCCAGACCTCCTCCTAATGTTTGGCTGTGGGATTCTGCATCTGCTTCGATCAGTTGCTGGATGAAGTCTCTTTGGACTCTTTGATGACGATTCTGCTAGGCTCTGGTCCCAGAACGCTCTGCAGGCAGGACAAAGTGTCGGTCAAAGGTTTTGTGCCTTGGTTGGTGTCCTAATATCTCCACTTGAAGCCTTGCCTGGTTACAGAAGATGGCCAGTTCAGGCTTCATGTCCCCCATTACTAGGAGTCTTTGCTAGGATTACTCTGGTAGATTCCATGGAGTTTCTATTACACTAGGTTTCTACCTCACCTCCAAGTGCCCCCCAGTTCCAGTTGTTTCTCCCAGTATTTTCTCCCACCCCAACCTGATCCCTCCTGCTAAACCCCACCTGCCCCTAGTCCACCCTGAACATCTATTCTATTTCCCCTTCCCAGAGATATCCTTGCATCACTGGTAAGCCCTCCTTGTTACTTAGCCTCTCTGGGTCTGTGGATTGTAGCATGATTATCTTTTACTTTACAGCTAATATATACTTATAAGTGAGAACATACCATGTTTGTCTTTCTGGGTCTGGATTACCTCACTCAGGATGATTTTTTTTCTTGTTTTATCCATTTGCCTGCAGATTTCATGATGCTATTATTTTTAACAGATGAGTAATATGCCATAGTGTAAATGTGCCACATTATCTTCATCCATTTTTTTCTTTGAAGACTGTAGCTGGAGTTTTTCTCTCTGGGTCCTGCCAAGCCCTGGCAGTCCGGTAGCCCACTTATAAAATAAACATACTATTTTCAGTTTCTGGCTATTATGAATAAAGCAGCTAGGAGCATAGTTGAGTAAGTGTCCTTGTGGTATAATGGAGCATCCTTTAGGTATATGTCCAGAAGTAGTATAGCTGGGTCTTGAGGTAGATCAATTCCAAATTTTCTGAGAAACCACCAGTTTGCATTCTCACCAGCGATGGAGGAGTGTTCTCCTTGCTCCACATCCTCACTAGTGTGAGCTTTTACTTGTGTTTTTTATCTTAGACATCTTTACAGATATTAAGATGGAATCTCAAAGCCATTTTGATTTGCATTTCTCTGATAGCTAAGGATGTTGGACATTTAAGTGTTTCGTGGCCAATTGAGATTCCTCTGTTGAGAATTCTCTGCTTAGATCTGTACCCCATTTTTAAATTGTATTATTTAGTTTGTTGATGTATAGTTTCTTGAGTTCTTTATATTTTTTGGATATTAGCCCTATGTCAGATGTGGAGTTGGTGAAAATTTTCCCATTCTGTAGGCTGCCATTTTGTCGTATTGACAGTATCCTTTGCCTTACAGAATCTTTTAGTTTCATGAGTTCCCATTTATTAATTGTGGATCTTAGTGCCTGTACTATTGGTGTCCTATTCTGGAAGTTGTCTCCTGTGTGTTCAAGGCTATTCCCCACTTTCTCTTTTATCAGGTTCAATGTTTCTGGTTTTATGTTGAGGTTTTTGATCCACTTGGACTTGAGTTTTGTGCAGGGTGATAGATATGGATCTGTTTGCATTCTTCTACATACCAACATCCAGTTTGACCCACACTATTTGTTTAAGATGCTTTTTTTCCCATTGTATATTTCTAGCTTCTTTATAAAAAATCAAGTGTCTGTAGGTGTGTCAACTTACATCTGGGACTTTGTTTCAATTCCATTGATCAACATGTCTGTTTTAATGCCAGTACTATGTGGTTTTTATTACTGCAGGTCTGTAGTACAGCATGAAATCAGGGATGGTGATACCTCCAGAAGTTCTTTTATTATATTGGTTATTTCAGCTATCCTGAGTTTTTTGTTTTTCCGTATGAAGTTGAGTATTGTTCTTTCAAGGACTGTAAAGAATTGTGTTGGAATTTCGATGGAGATTGTGTTGACTCTATAGATTGCTTTTGGTAGGATGGCCATTTTTACTATGTTAATCCTACCCATCCATGATCATGGGAGATATTTCAAACTTCTGATATCTTCTCCAATTTCTTTCTTCAAAAACTTGAAGTTCTTGTAATACAGGTCTTTCACTTGCTTGATTAGAATTACTCCAAGATATTTTATATTATTTGTGGCTATTGTGAAGGGTATTGTTTCCCTGGTTTCTTTCTCAGCCCTTATGTTATTTGTATATCAGAAGGCTACTGATTTGGGGGAGTTAATCTTGTATCCAGCCACTTTGCTGATGGTGTTATCAGCTATAGGAATTTCCTGGTAGAATTTTTGGGGTCGTTTATATTTACTATCATATCATCTGCAAATAGCAATACATTGACTTTTTCCTTTCCAGTTTGTATCCCCTTGATCTCCTTTAGTTGTCTAATTGCTCTAGCTAGAACTTCAAGTACTATATTGAATAGATATGGAGAGAGTGGACAGCCTTGTCTTGTTAATGATTTTAGTGGAATTGCTTTGAGTTTCTCTCTATTTAATTTGATGTTGGCTGTAGACCTGTTTTATATTGCTTTTATTATGTTTAGGTATGTTTCTTGTATCTCTAATCTCTCCAAGACTTTTAGCATGAAAAAGAAAGCATATGAAAGACTTTTTCATTATCTAATGAGGTGATCATGCTTTTGTTTTTTCTTTCAGCTTGTTTATATAGTGAATTACATTGACAGATTTTCATATATTGAACCATCCTTGCATCTCTGGGATGACGCCTGCTTGATCATGGTGGATGATCTTTTTGATGTGTTCTTAGATTCAGTTTGCAAATATTTGAGTATTTTTGCATCAGTGTCCATGAAGGAAATTGGTATGTAATTCTCTTTCTTTTTTTGAATCTTTATGTGGTCTGACAATCAGGGTGACTGTGACCTTATAAAATGAATTTGGCAATGTTCCTTCTGTTTTTACTTTGTAGAATAGTTTGAGGAGGATTGGTATTAGATCTTCTTTGAAAGTCTGGTAGAATTCTGTGCTAAAACTGTCTGGCCCTGAGTCCTTTTTTGGTTGGGAAAATTTTAATGACTGCTTCTATTTTCTTAGAGGTTATAAATCTATTTAAATTGTTTAATCTGATCTTGATTTAACTTTGGTATGTGGTATATATTGAGAAAATTGTCCATTTCTTTTAGGTTTTCCAATTTTGTAGAGTACAGGTTTTTGAAGTATGACCCCAATGATCCTCTGGATTTCCTCAGTGTCTGTTGTTATGTCCCCATTTTCATTTCTGATTTTGTTAATTTGAATATTCTCTCTCTGCCTTTTGGTTAGTTTGGGTAAGAGTTTGTCTATCTTGTTGGTTTTTCTCAAAGAAACAACTCTTTATTTCATTGATCCCTTGTATTTTCTTTCTATTTTATTGATTTCAGTTCTCAGTTTGATTATTTCCTGCCATCTACTCCTCTTGCGTGTGTTTGCTTTTTTATGTTCTAGAGCTTTCAGGTGTGCTGTGAAGTTGCTAGTATGAGATCTCACCAATTTCTTCATGAAGGCATTTAGTGCTGTGAACTTTGTCTTAGCACCAATTTCATTGTGTCCCATAAGTTTGGGTATGCTGTGTATTCATTTTCATTGAAGTCTAGGAAGTTTTTAATTTCTTTATCTCTGCCTTGACCTAGTAGTAGTTCACTAGGGAGTTTTTCAGTTTCCATGAGTTTGTAGACTTTCTGTTGTTGTTGCAATATGGCTTTAATCCATGCTGATCTGATAGAATACAGGAGGTTATTTCAATTTTCTTGTGTTTGTTGAGACTTGCTTTGGGATCGAGTATGTGGTCAGTTTTGGAGAATATTCCATGAAGTGCTGAGAAGAAAGTATGTTCTTTTGTGTTTTCATGGGTGTAGTTAACCTCCTTAGGTTGGAGTTTCCCTTCTAGTACCTTTTTGAGGGTTGGGCTTGTGGACAGATACTGTTTAAATCTGACTTTGTCATGAAATGTCTTGTTTTCTCCATCTATGGTGATTGAAAGTTTTACTGGGTTTAGTACTCTGGACTGGCATCCATGGACTCTTAGAGTCTGCAAGACGTCTGTCCAGGCCCTTCTGGCTTTTAGAGTCCCCGTTCTTCTTCTATTCCTATTATTCTTATGCTTGATCTTTTCAGAGTTTCCTGGATGTTTTGTGTTAGGAATTTTTTAGATTTAACATTTTCTTTGACTGATGAATCTTTTTTTGTTTGTTTGTTTGGTTTTTTTATTTGTTTGTTTTGTTTTTTGTTTTTGTTTTTTTGTATCTTCACCATCTGAGATTCTTTCTTCCATCTCTTGTATTCTGTTGGTGGTGCTTGTGTCTGTAGTTCCTGTTCACTTACCTAGATTTTCCATTTCCGGAATTACCTCAGTTTGTATTTCCTTCTATTTCTGTTTTCAGGTCTTAAACACTTTCCTTCACCTGTTTGTTTGGTTTTTCTTGGCTTTCTTGGCATTCTTTAAGGGATTTATTGATTTTCCCCAATTTTGATAGTCTTTTTCTCAATGTCTTTACGGGACTTTTTTCCTCTGTAAGGACCTCTATCATCTTCATGAAGTTGATTTTAAGGTCTTTGTTTTGTGCTACAGTTGTTTTGGAATATTCAGGCCTTGCTGTTGTAGGATAGCTAGGCTCTGGTGGTACCATATTGCCTTTTCTGTTGTTTGTGTTCTTACACTGCCATTTAGGCATCTGGGTTTGGGATGACTATGGGTCTAGGTGCTGATTTCTGAATTTGCCTTTGTGTAATGAGTGTTTTGTTCGTTGGTTTCTGTTTCTTCTTTGGTCTTTGTGGCCTGGATTTCTGGCAGCCAACATGACCTCTACCCAGTAGGGAGTCTCTGTCCAAGTTGGTGGCTGGACTTCTAGTGGCTAGCTTGGCCTTTGGTACAGCAAGGGTCTCTGCCTGAGTGGGGGGGGGGGGGGTAGAATATGGTGGTCTAGCAGGGAGTCTCTGCCTGAGTTCACCTATCTGTTTTTCTGGCTTGTTTTGCCTATACCTATTTTTTGGACTCTCCTGGCCTGACTGGTGTGGCCTGCACCTAGGCAGTGGAAGTCTGCATGAGTTGGGGACAAGGGCATGGCAGCAGGACACAGCTATTTGGTTTGAACCCACACTTAACAATGAATGGAAAGTATCTCTTTTTAATATTTTGTTTCTTTTTTGAGTGCGATTTTCTCAAGTTTATTCTTCTTTTCTAATCACATTTACTAGTAGTATCACTTTTAGTTTATTCACAGCTATTCCTATTTGAAATAGTCAACTTTTCCTGGGTGGTGGTTTGCACCTTTAATCCCAGCACTCAGGAGGCAGAGTCAGGCAGATCTCTGAGTTTGAGGCCAGCCTGGTCTACAGAGTCAGTTCCAGAGCAGCCAGGCCTACACAGAGAAACCCTGTCTTGAAAAAACAACAATCAACAACAACAACAACAATAAAAAAGAAAGTAATATTAAACTTTCTTGGTTTTTTTTCTTTAAGTCAGAGTTTGCTATAAAGCTCATGATACTCTTGAATGTAAAATTCTGCCTTAGCTTCCAAAGGAGTATTAGGATTATATATGTGCCATCATACCTGGCTTTGAAACAAAACCTAAAAAATAAAAGGAAAGATATTTCTTAAAATAGGAAATGATGTAGTGAAGTAAGCTGTTCCTTAGCCAGTTTCTCCCTGAGGCAGCAGCTCCTGCAACTCCCACAGTGACTCCTGTCAAAGTAGTTGTGTTGTTTCTTTTTTTTTCATTTTTATTTACTTATTTTTATTATCATCTTAATACAGTACAAATTCTTATCCTAATAGTGAAATGTCTCATTAAGGCTTACCCAGTAATTGAGTAAAACCAAAACTTATTATAAGCCACAGTCATCCTAGGGTCCCCCTGCTATATATATTCTGTGGGTTGCAGTATGGTTATTCTTTGCTTTATATCTAGTCTCCACTTATGAGTGAGTACATACCATGTTTGTCCTTCTGGGTTTGGGTTACCTCACTCAGGATAATATTTTCTAGTTCCATCCATTTGTCTGCAAATTTCATGCTGTCATTGTTTTTCTCTGCTGAGTAGTACACCATTATGTACATGTACCACATTTTCTTACTCCATTCTTCAGTTGACGGGCATCTAGGTTGTTTCCAGGTTCTGGCTATTATGAATAGTGCTGATATGAACATAGCTGAGCATATATCTTTGTGGAATGATTGAGCATTCCTTGGGTATATGCCCAAGAGTGGTATGGCTGGATCTTGAGGTAGATCGATTCCCATTTTTCTGAGAAAGGGCCATACTGATTTCCACAGTGGTTGTACAAGTTTGCATTCCCACCAACAGTGGAGGAGTGTTCCCTTTGCTCTGCATCCTCTCCAACATAGACTGTCATTAGTGTTTTTGATCATAGCCATTCTGACAGGTGTAAGGTGATATCTCAGAGTGTTGTTTCTTAGAAGTGGGCATGATGACACATATGTGTAATAACCAGCACTCTGCAAGGCAGGAGAATTACTTCCAGTTTAAGAATAGCCTTGGCTGCATAAACAAAAGTCTGTCTCAAAAACAAAACAAAATGTAATTCCTTTTAAGTTCCTTGAAATTCCTTTGTTTGTGTCTTAGTTTGTATTCAGATTTTTCTTTGGGCCTCCAGCTCACAAATAACAACATGCAGACTTATTAATTATAAAAGCTTGGCCTTAGCTTAGGTTTGTTCTTAACTAGCTCTTATAATCTACATTCTTCTACAAGGCTCGTTACCTCATCTCTCTTCTGCCCATCCTGTCTTCCTCCTCATTTGGCTGGTGACTTCATACCCTTTTTCTTCCCAGAAAAAAGTTTTCTCTGTGCCCAGGAATTCCCCCCTATATCTCCTGCCTAGCTATTGGCCAAACAGCTTTTTATTACACCAATCATAGCAATACATCTTAACACAGTGTACAAATATCCCACAGTATTTCCCCCTTTTTTTGTCTAAATAAAAAGGAAAGGTCTTAATTATAAAGCAATAAAACTATATATAGTAAGAACTATTATCAGGTAAGAATTACATTTACAGTGTCCAGTGCATTTGCATTTGGCCAATTCAGAGAAAATACTCCATTATCTATCCTATTTTGATGAGTCCAAAGTTTTCTACCCAACTCACTCTCTATCCCAACATGTATTACCAACCCAAAACTGTCTTTTTAGACCTCAAAACATTTTCTTAGATAAGGAATTTAAGCTTTTATGTCTCTCAACTTCATATACTTTACACCTCTTTTGTGAGTTTCTTTTCTGAATTTCATGACAAGGAAAACTGTAACTATAACTATCTAGTCTTCAACCCCATCAAAGACCCCAAAAAGATATATTACCTGAGTAAACAGGAAGTGTAGAGCAAACGACTTCCAAAACTACAGAAATGACAGAAATAAATATCTGGCTGCCTGGACAGTCATCCAAGGTTCCTCTGCAACATTGGGGCATCCATCTTTGGTCTACAGACCTAAAATATCTGACAGACTTTTTTGTGAAGTAGGAATTTTGAAGGACTGTCTTACCTTGTCTTGGTAAAATTTGGCAGTTGTGGGAGCTCATGGAAGTATCCTTGTGAGACCTGAGTTTGCCTGACACAGTAGAGCTGCATAAGGGGATAATTTGACCATGGGGCAAGGTTGCAAGGTGGTTGGAAGGGTCTATACTTGGCTGTGCTGGGGGGAGATTTTTTGCTCCTCCCCTTGGCATTCCTTTAAAAGCCCTTTGGCAGAGACAGTCAGGGCCCAATGGATAAGAATCTAGGCCCTCCTGAGGCTATTCTGTGTTTCTCTATATCTATATCTATATCTATATCTATATATATGTTTCTATCTAATATTTCTTGCTGCTTCTTCTCAAGAGTACCCTGGGGAAATGTGGGGGTGGGATGGCCCTCCACAGTGACAGTGAACGTGGGACAAAGATAAAAAAGAAAAAATTCCAGGGTACTTGGCGAAAGTAGGAATTGGGTTTTCAGGTTTTGTAGTGAAAAAAGAAAAGCAGGGCAAAGGGTTTTATCCTTGACAGAAAAAGAAAAAAAAGGAGGGGTACTGAAAGGATGTCCAAGAGAAGGCTGCAGTGTAGAATTTTCTCTGTTAAGGTTTCTTTCTTTTTCTCTCCACTCTATCTTTCTATCTTAAGGGAAAAATGTAAGGTAGTGTAGGAAAAATTTAGAAAAAATCATATGGGAATATAGGATAAGATTAAACTGGGGCATGAAATTTAAGGAAAGTAGAGTGTAGTAATATAATGTAGAAAAAACTTAGAAAAGTAGAATGTAGGAATGTAATTTAAGAAAGAAAAAACTTAGGGTATAGTAGAATAAGATAAGCAGCAAGACAGGAACCATGTTCTTAATTTTCCAACTATGGGGCTAGGAATGCAAGCTTGGAAAAATCAGAGGAAATATCTATCAAAGAAGAGCTTAATGGGGAGAAAAGATTCCTGTGGGAAGCCTTTGGTCCCAACCAGCAGAGGAGAGAATTTCCCCTGAGGCAGATGAGGATGAAACAAAGACTCTCCGCTCTGTCTGTTGCAGTGCCTGAGAAAACTTGTACAATATGCTACCATCAGAATTAGTTTCCTCTTGGTCATTGAAGCCAAAGTTTAGAGAATAGAAATTTTTGGAAATCTTGGTGGTCTTTCTCTCTCAAAAACTGAAAGCTTTCTTGGGAAAAATTAATCTCTCTCTAAAAAACTAAAAAGCCTTTCAGAACTTTGTCTCTTAGATTTTTCTCTTTCTGTAAGAGCAAAATTAGATTCACCTGGACCTCTACGGGAAAAATCACCTGTGATTCACTCTAAGAAATAAATAACAAACCTCTTGGAACAGGGCAAAACCTCTCTGCTAAGTTCTGTCTTTCTTTCAAACCATGAAAAACAGCAGTCAGAACCCCCTGAGGCTAGATAGAACTTAGCCATAGAGCTCGGGAGAGTGCAGGCAGAAAGCCACAGAGAACCCAGTGAGGCAGGAAACTGCTGGCTGGGAGGAAGCAATGAAGATGAGCCTTTAGACTGCAGCTGCAGCTGTGGCATCAGTCAGGGACTTTGTTTCTGGGTGGGCATCTATCAGAATGAAAAGGTCGCTCAGAATCTCTCTAGCACAAAGATACCCTGAAGCAATGCAAACCCTCTCTATTAGCATTGTATCTCCTTAGCAAGGGGCCAGAAAGCCAGCACCTCCAAGTTTGAGTACGTTCCGGGGACCCTAAGATTCCTGCAGTGGTCAGACAGCTTCAAAAAAGGCAGTGCCAAACGCGGAAAAGCTGGAGCAGAATCAGGACAGAAGCCCCTACCTACAGTTAGCAGAGAAAGCCGCCACTGTGGCATCAGGGACTGTTTCTGGGGAAAGGCATGAGCCATGACCAAGCTAGTGGCTGTCTGAGAGGGTCTCTCTGAAGGAGCTGTGGGAAATGGTTGTTTTGAGTGTTTTCGTTCTTTCTCAATGATTGACTGGGGCAGATGAGCAATCCCTGAGGGAATTTTGGTATTAGGGGTACCTGCCTCTATGTGCCCTAATGGGTGGGTGCAACTCTGATCCAGGATTAGGATCCAGGCTCTCTGTCTCTCTCTGTCTCTCTCTGTCTCTCTCTGTCTCTCTCTGTCTCTCTCTCTCTCTCTCTCTCTCTCTCTCTCTCTCTCTCTCTCTCTCTCTCTCTCTCCAGCTATCTTTCTATCTAATATTTCATGTTGCTCCTGCTCAAGAGTACCCTGGGGAAATGATGTGGGGGTAGGATGGCCTCCCACAGGCAGTCACCTTCTTTCGTGTCTTACTTGTCCAATTTGGACAGCATATTTTTAGCAGTCAAGGCAAGGGCAGTTTCTTGCCCAGTGGCTGACTTTGCCACAATGAAAGCAAACTCCATATGGAGGTTCTTTGGTGACCATTATCCTTTTTTGAAGTAGATTGGTGCTGCCAGGAGCAGACATGTTTCACTGTCATGAAAAGCCTTATATTATTAAAACATTTTAAATGCCATATTCTGTAGTTCTCTGAAGTTTTTAAAGATCATCTGTCTATCTAAAATATATCTCTGTTTGACCTTGAAAACATGCCTAACATGGCACAAATTTGATTGTTATAGATGACTACTAACCTACATTTCTTTTTCTTTTTTTTTTTTTTCCGAGACAGGGTTTCTCTGTGTAGCTTTGTAGACCAGGCTGGCCTCAAACTCACAGAGATCTGCCTGCCTCTGCCTCCTGAGTGCTGGGATTAAAGGCGTGAGCCACCACTGCCCGGCTAACCTACATTTCTTAATTATCTTAAACAGTTTTTAATAATATCCTTTAATATCCTTTAAGGACTAGAACTTTACATTAAAATGAGCTACATAGGTGCAATACCTTAAACAATAGTAGAAACATATATACATTATGATAAAACAAGAATAACCTTAAATTTATATCAATATACAAAAATCCATACCAGTATAAGTATTTGAGACTAGTAATGTTATTTTAGCTTAAAGTAGATTCAATAATCTACCCTTTTTCCTATCATTTTTATACTAGATCCCCCCCTTTTCCCTTCAGAAAGAGATCCCTGAATCTAATCTCCTTTGCTCTGCTTTCTTACTAACCATGACCAACAACAGCTTGCAACCAAACCCCCTAAAGGACGATAAACATCCACAATCCATTGAATGAGCAAAAAACATTCACCCACCTCTTGGAAATGTGGGCATCATGTTCTCTAGACTTCTTCCTGTTGTCTAGGGGTGACAGCATCTCTAGGAGACCCTTAGAAAATTGGGATAATGGTCAAGTCCTGGGAGAGCTAGCTGTATTATTTTTTTTGTTTAGTCTCTGTATGGTGGGAAAGTGTAGAACTTAATCTAAAGTCTTGGTCGGAGTAGTCTCTGTGAGGCTGGACCATCTCAGCTAGCAACTTGAAGTTGTTCTGCATGCAGAATTTTGAAGAAACTGCAATAGAGGCATTCTGAGAGGCTGGATCACCTGGGCTACTTATCTTTGGCATCTGGTCCTTTTTTTCTGAAAACACATAAACTTTTAAAGGTATCATATATATATATATATATATATATATCTGTATTAACAAAAGTATGGAATGTGTGGTGTGCACAAGACAGCTAAAGATGATTTTCTTGTTCTACGTTTGAGTAGGTAAAAGGCATCTGTCAATTTTATAAGTCCATTTGGATTGCATATCCAAACTGTAATATAACAAGTCATGAGGACTCTGTAACCAACAAGATTTATCATGTTTCATCCAGTCTCAGAGCTGTTCCCATGTTGAGGGATCTGCATACACATTACCTGTCCTATAGTATTTCTTGGCTTTCCCCCTCATATCTGTAGCCAAGATCCTCAAGAGGTCTTCCCTGGTCAAATTTGATTTTTATTAACTTTGAAGGAATCCATAGTTTTTCATTTCCTTTGAAAAAAGCATGGTTTCTCCCACAACACAACACATTTTCCAACTTCCATTCTGAAGCCAAGACATCTCTAAAGTATATAGGCTGGTTTAATTTAGCAGTCCCTTTCATAATCCATTGTCTCTCAGCAGCGGTTGTTCTTTGTTCATTAGCATTCAAAAATTCAAAATTAGGGCTGGAGAGATGGCTCAGAGGTTAAGAGCACCAACTGCTCTTCCAGAGGTCCTGAGTTCAATTCCCAGCACCCACATGGTAGCTCACAACCATCTGTAATGAGATCTGGCACCCTCTTCCGTATACATAATAAATAAATAAATCTTTAAAAAAAACTGTTTTAAAAAATTCAAAATTAATAAAGTACCATGTAAGGTCCAAACTCCCTGTATTATAATATTTCCCATCCTTACATCCTTATGTTTTTTATATTACTTTATTCTTTCTTTAAAGATTTTATTATTTTTAAAGTAATTTTTTTTTTTTTTTTTGGTTTTTCGAGACAGGGTTTCTCTGTGTAGCTTTGCGCCTTTCCTGAAACTCACTTGGTAGCCCAGGCTGGCCTTGAACTCACAGAGATCTGCCTGGCTCTGCCTCCCGAGTGCTGGGATTAAAGGCATGCGCCACCACCGCCGGCCTTAAAGTACTTTTTAATGACTGTGTCTGGACCTGGTTTTTTGCAGGTGTGCTTGTAGGATTCTCTTTCCATACGAGACAAATCTTAAACTGCTAAGCTACCACCATGAAGTGGCACTGCTGACTGGCTCTGCCCCGCTTGGTTCTGTGAGAGCCTAGTCTCATGCCTGCGGGTACCTGGCCCTGGAGCCACATTACCCGCCCCAGCTCTGGGAATGTGTTGTGTCTGCCTGAAGCAGGAGTTTGTACCCAGTGTCAGTTGCTCAAGTGCTCAGCTGCACAGCAGGGCCTCTTAAAAGGGTGGAGCCTACCTGAGAGACTGCTTTCTCAGGCCCTATGTAGATATTTGAGTCTCCATGTTGGATTTTTCTTTGTGCAGCCAGCTCACAAATAATGACACGGAGACTTACTGATTATAAAAGCTTGGCTTTAGCTTAGGCTTATTGTTTCTAACTAGCTCTTATAACTTAAATTAACCCATATTTTTTTCATCTGCATTCTTTTAAGAGGCTTGTTACCTCATCTCTCTTCTGCCCATCCTGCTTCCTCTGTGTCTGGCTGGCAACTCCTCCCTTCTTCCCAGAGTTCTCTCTCTGCCCGGAAGTCCCACCTATACCTCCTGCTTAGCTTTTGGCTGTTCAGCTCTTTATTACATCAATCACAGCAATATATCTTCACAGTGCACAAATATCCCATAACTTTAGTTGTATAATTAATTTTTATTTTGTATTACTAAAAGAGATACTTATTCTGTTTCTCTCTCTCTCTTACTTTTTCTTTTCTTTTTTTCTTTCTTTGTTTTTTTCTTTTGGAACTCATTATGTTTACCAGCTTGGCTTTGAACTCAAGAGATCTATCTGCCTGCCTCTGCCTCCTGAGTTCTGCAATTTTAGTGGGCTCTGTTTCCTTTTTAAGATTTATTTTTATTTTAATACACGTGTGTGTGTGTGTGTGTGTGTGTGTGTGTGTGTGTGTGTGTGTGTGCACATTTTTGTGGGTACCCATGGAGGCCAGAAGAGGGTGTTTGATCCCCCTGGAGCTGGAATTGTGTGAGGCCCATCATGGGTGCTAGGAAACAAATTTGGGTCTTCTGCAGGAACAGTAAGCACTATTAATTTCTGAGCCATCTCTCCAGTCTCTGTTTTTAAAATAGTCTGCAATATGATTTCTTTTGCAGTGATTTTGTAACATTTCCTAGGCTTACTAATACTTTAGAGATTTTTTTCTCTAGCAAGCAGAATATTGTTGGGTTTCACCTTTGTGTTAATCTTTCTTGGAGATTTTGTGTCTGATGTAGATATTTATGCTTTCTGTTTTTAGGATAGCTATTGCATTTTCTTCTGTTTTCTGAATTTATTTCTTCATTTTAATATTAGTTCCTTTTCATAGAGTATTATTTGCTTCCTTTAGCCTTGAAATGAATTTTAAAGGTGAATTGAATTCTGCTAGTGCTAAAAAGAATGTTTGTATCTTTGTGTACATTCATCAGAGCAGAAGCAGGAATGTACCATTCCATCCATATTCAGAAACTCAATTTCTCCCTTTCTTGGCATCTTTTCTTCCTAATCTTTGTATTTCCTCCTGTCTACCATTTTTTCCTTTTCCTTTACATTCTATATATAGTCTCTAAAGTGTATATATTCTTCTGAGCTTTAGTTGTGTCTTCTGATTTTATTTTTAATTTCTGATCAATTTAGTTTATGACTACTGAGGTCTTGTCTAGAATTGATAGACAATGAGTGAGGGCAGAAGATACAGAAAGAAACATAGTTCTGCCCCTGCCTTCAAGATCCTCAGTCTAGCTGAAGTTGTTACAGGTGATACAAACCTAACAACAGTTGCAAAAGTTATGATATGTCAGATGTATTTGAGACAGGGAGTGGGAAGAGAATGTGTTTTGTTTGTTGACATAGAAATTGTGTGAGCTGAGAGTTGCTTTGACAGTGGGGTGGTGGTGGTGGTAGTAGCAGTGATGTTGTGAAACAGAGAAAAAGGGAAGGCACACTTAGGTGTCACCTTGTTCTTGGAAGAGTGGCTAGGGATAAAATGGGACAAAGGGGAGATTGAGACCAGTTGTGAAGCAGTTGAGTGCCTGCCCAGCAAGTTTAAGTCTGTATCCTATGGGCTGCACATCTGAAATCTTATAGGAGGGAAGTTGTGCTTGGAGTTCGTTCTTAGAAGGGTGACTCTGTGAAGCTAACTTCAGGAAGAGAAGTCATCTAAGCTTCTAAGATGACTTCATCTAAGACAACTGTGGTTGTCTCTAGATGAGAGGTGAAGGCTGTCAGTGTAAGGAGTCCACAGTGGGAATGGAGAAGATAGTTTGAGGTATCTGTGTAGGTATTAAAGGATGTCACCAAAGGCTTGCTTTGTTAGTTTTGTAGAAGGCAATGATAGATAGAACTGTGGACCAACTGGGATTGAGTGTATGAGGAGAGGACAAACAAATTTGGAGATAGGCAGAAGAGATTTATTTTTGAACTTGCTAATATCTAGGGAAACACCTAGAAGCTGAAATGGCCCATCAGGACCTGGAGATAAGGTGTAGTACTCACTTGCTTCAAGGAAAATGTGACGTCCTAACGGTAGGTATGAGCCCCTTCAAGTAGACCATGTAGGCAGAAAATAAACAAACTCTTGGAAAAGGCCAAACTCTGTGTGCAGGAAATCAAAACATAATGAGCACTTTAATGTCCAGCATGTAGTGGCTAAGGCTCTTCAGATGGCTTTCTTGATCTCCTCAAGAACCCTGTGCATGGAAATTATTACTCTGCTTTGTGAGCCAGGAAACTAAGACTCCAAGGCAAGCTAGTGGGATTGCAAGCCAGGACCTAATGCCAAGTCCATGCTTTTCTGCTAGAAGCAAAGAAATGGTGTGGAAGAGATGATTGCCTACAAGGGGCAGTGGTTAGTGGGGACACATACTCAGAGACAATAGGATAAGGGCACACTAAGCCACTGAATTCTCAGAAAACTAAAAGCTATGCCTGCATGCTCAGATCCCACACAGCACCCAAACTAGGCTGTCCTGGATTCAGTGAGGCCTTGGGAAAGCTTGGTGGCAGAGAAATGACAAGGGTACCTGGTCTGGGGAGCTGTGGCTTCCTGCTTGATTATTCACATATGACAGCTGTATCCTGCTCAAACATGACAGCGGTGTTCTAATTTGTTCAGGTTTTAAAACCCTTTGAGGTCTGTACCTCTTAGATTTCCTTGTCTTTAGACTTTAGATATAAAAATAAGGGCCTGATCCCTTTTGTGCTATCTGCTTGTTTAACTTGTTTACTTGAAAGTCTTGTTGTTTTGTTTTGTTTTGTTTTCTTTCTACATTATGTTTTCAGATGTTTCTAGGCTGTACACATTCTGTGGTGACTCTTTTGATTACTAATTATATATGAGCCCCGGGGGGCTTCTGGTTTCTTCTTTTAGCTCTTTCTACTCTTGAAGTCATTTCCTTCTGCCATTTCAGTCTTGTTCAATTCTATTTTCTCCAGAACTCTAATTCACAGGTTGTGACTCTCCTCTAGAAAACAGTTCTTTAACAACAGGAGTCAGTAGTGCTAAGAGCCAGGTTCTAGGGCCACACTGCCCAGGTTGAAATCTTGGCTATGACCAAAAGCCAAGTTATTACTTCATAAGTGTCTCAATTTGCTCATCTGTTAACTTGGAGTCAATAATAATATTGACTACCACAGGCTGTGATGAGGGCTAAAAGAAGTGTGTAAAGTATTTAGAATGAATGACATCTAGTATGTCATGTGCTACACCACTGTTAATTTAGCTTTCTAAGGGGGAAACAGTAGGAGAGATGAACTCTTCCTGATTGCCATTTGGTCCATACAAATAAGCAATACATTCACAGACCATTGAATCCTTACTTGATGAGTGAAAAATAGGCTACCAGGTAGTGTCCTCTTACATTTTTAAGGAGTTTAGCAATGAACAGTTTTTAGCTTTGGCCAAATGTAGCATCTGGAGGTATAGATGTCCACTGTGTGACCTCACTTTCCCTATCTCAGTGTTCAACTGATGTTCCTTAAAAATAAGCCATAAAATTATTTCTATTCTCCAGGGTACATATGCAAAGTTATATGTATGTATGAAGGGTAGCTCTCCCAAATTAAAAAAAAATACTCTTCTAGCTCTTTCATTTGCAAACAACACTTTGGGGATGGTTAATCTTCATTGTCAATTTGACTGGATTTGGAAGTACCTAAGAAACGTGTGTGTGTGTGTGTGTGTGTGTGTGTGTGTGTGTGTGTGTGCGTGTGTGTGTGTTGAATGTATGAGGTTACGTCTAGACTAACTGGAGAGGGAAGGTCCACCCTGAGTGTGGGTAGCACTATCCCTTGGAATGGGGCTCTAAAATGAAAAGGAGTGTTGGGGAAAGGAGGAAATGAGCTGAGCACCAGGATGTCTCTCTACGTCCTGACTGTGAACACAGAGCCACTTCTTTCTTCTGCTGCCATGTTCCCTGCCTTGATGAATTGTTTCTTCTCAAACTCCAAGCCAAAACAAATGAACCAAAAAGTTCCTTGTGTCAACTATTTACTCACAATGACAAGAACATTAATTCATACTATTTTTAACTGTCCACACAATTTGTATGTTGATCTTATTTTAGTCTTTTTATTTCTTTAGCAAGAATTTTTAAAATATTCAAGGTAGTCATTGTCTTAGTTCCTTCTCTATTGCCTTGGTAAAATACAATGACCAAGGCAGCTCATTTAAAAAAAATATTTATTTGGGCTTATCATTTCAGAGGGTTAGAATCCATGATGGTGGAGCAAAGACATGACAGCACCAACAGCTGAGAACTCATATCTCAAACCCATAAGCAGAAAGCAGGGAGTATACTGGGAATGTCTTTTGAAAGCTCCAAGTCCATACCCTTGTCTCCAACAAGGCCACACCTCCTAATCCTTTCCAAACAGTTCCCCCAACTGGGGACCAAGTTTCAAAAATATGAGACATTGGGACCATTCTTATTCAAACCACTGTCGCAGTGGTCTACACCCCACTTTTGGATTTGTCTTAGAAATGAATTATATTCCCTGTCTTGCGTATGTGCTTCTGTTCCCCTTTGTTGCCTTTTTTTGGTCTTAGAATTTTCATTAGGAATGAATATTTAGCAAATGATCTGCTGGTATCTATTGAAAAGACGCATTTGGTTTTTCTCATTTAACTTTCTGGTTTTGTACCATGTTTATCTTGAGATATCATTCCCCTGTGAGCCAATTCCTATCCATTTGGTTGTTATTTTATCATTTAATTATTTTTGCCAATGAGAAAACCTTAAGTCTATATTGAATCAGAGATGTTGTCTCTGACAAAGTTCCTTTTTGGAAATTTTTTTATGTTTACTCTAATTATGGAGAAAAAGTGTCACCTGTCATATTGCTTAATAGTTTAATAAGATCTGAATATTTCCATGTGCTTGATAAAGAATAATGCAGTTAAGCAAGATCCTAATATAGATTTTGCTGCTGTGTGGTCACTTTCATTCCCACATTATATTAGTTTTATCTAGGTTAACAACAGAGCAAGGTCTTTTATCTTTCCACTGTGGCCCTTTAAAGAAAATAATTATATAGCTAGTTGGGAACAGATTGCTTTTCACAGCTTAATAAACTAACTTGAGGAACACTTGAGGTCTTGACGAAAATGTCCAAGTCAGGAAACCTCACCTTTGATGCTTGTACAGAAGGAAGACTGAAGGAGTATTTCCCAGAATCTTAAAGAAGGGGCGGGGTGCATGGGTTTGAAGAGCGGAGGAGGGGCTTCAGGCTCAGGAATATGAGTTCTAATCCAGTTTCTTCAGAGGTGTGATGGATGAGAAGGGTGAAATCACTTGGAGATTTGCTGTTTTTACCAAGAAAAGTGGCTGTCTCCGAAGCTCTCTCAGCATTTTACAAGCTGCTTTATTCATCTCAATGTAAATAGGAATCAATTTTTTTTATTATTGTGGTTATGTGTGAAGAAAGATATAGTAAATTATTAAAGGTGTGATTTAAAAAAAGAAATTTTTTTAAAAAGTAACTTAACATGCCTTTGTAAAAAGTTGGAATAATAGAATAGTTATAGACTAACCAGACAGTAAAATGAATCTGATAATTCTTCATTAATGTTGGGTTTATTATAAAGCTCTAGATTTTTTCTATGTATTTTGATGTAAATAAATTTCTCATTATTTTTCTCTTTTATTCTGTCTCCCTCCTTTTTCCTATGTCTGTCTCACCCCTACCTTCATCTTACCAAAATTGCAATCGCATAGTCTTGAAACTCTAATTTTCATTTAATAGTATTTTATGGGCATCTTTCTGAGTCCATGCACATGTGTCTGTTTCACTGTTTATATAGTATTCCATAGTGTAGTGTGATCATAATTTATCTAATTAGTCCCCTTGTTAGATGTTAAACTTATTTCTGATTTTTATGTTTTGCTAACACCATATAAAAATTTTCTTACATGTTTGTATGTACAATATTATATAGGATATATTACTAAACATGGAGTTGTGGATTAAAGGTGATAAATACAAGAGTTCTTAAGTTTGTGAGTCCCTATAGATCAGATTCACAAAAAGTCACTACTCCTACCCCACAGCCAAAAAGGGAAAAGATTGTGAGCTGAATAAACTTAAATAATTTGCCTTAAGTCCATGGTAGAACTTGGATTGAAGCCCATGATTCCTGACTCCAGTGTGACTAAAAGAAAAAGAAGTTAAAAATTGAATATATAACTGTCTATTGTGCCAGTTTCTGAAGGAGGGTTATGAGAGTGCCACAATGTTTTCTTTTTCTTACAAAAAAAGAACTAACTCCCACAACTTGTCCTCTGAGTTCTACATATGGACCTTGGTATGTGGTATCCCTCTTCCCAAGTAAATAAATAAATATTTAATAATATATGTAGTATCTGGGCATGATGGCACATGTCTCCGATCTCTGTGAGTTCCAGGACAGCCAAGAGAGACCCTGTTTCAAAAACGTGTGTGTGTGTGTGTGTGTGTGTGTGTGTGTGTGTGTGTGTGTGTAACTAAAGTGCTTTTTGTGTGACAGTAGTGAGGAGAAATCATATCAACGAATCACTCAAGTTTAATTTTTAAAAACTATTACTGTATGTGTGTGTGTGTTTGTGCATGTGTACCTAATGTCGATATGTGACATAGTGTGCATGTGGACTTGGTTTTCTCCTTCCTCCGCTTGTTTGTGGATTTTAAGAATCAAACTCAAATTTTCAGGTGTGCCTTGAGAGTGCTTTTACTCACCAAGCCATCTTGCCAGCCCATAACTTAGTTTTAAGGAGAGCGAGCAAGTTTGTCAAAGAGGGAGTATTCCTGTAACAACCTTTAGCAGTGTTTTCATAGTCTCAAATAAGCTACCTTAACATGTATACTACTGAAAGGTAGCAAATATATAGAGGAGAAATTAGCTTGACCAAGTGACCAAGGCCAGCATTATCAGTAATATGTCAAATAATCTACCCCATGATATACACTAAGAAAAACCCAAAATATATAATTGTAACAGTATAATAGTAAGAAAACAAGCAGCTGCACCCAAATCAAGGAAATAGCCAACAAAATAACTGATGAATAAGTTTTTTAAGTGTCAAGAGTATGGATGACAAGGAAATAAGTGGGGGAGTTGTCAGATACTTCAGGAGACTAAAGAGAAGTAACCAAATATCCTGGTATCCCAGGAAGGAGTCTGGGACAGAAAAGAATATTGGCAGGAAAAACTGTCTCTTTTGAATATGGTTTTGGTTTAGTATTATGCCAACATTGTTGTCTGGGTTCTGCTAAACATATTATGGTATATAAAATGCTAACATTGGGGAAGCTATGTCAGGAATGTATGGAAATGGAACTATTGCTGTAATTTGTTTAAAAGCCTAAAATTTGATCAAAAAAGTTAAAAAAAAGAAGCCTATATAAGATTCCTTATAAAATTTCTGTATCTTTCTCTGTCTTCTTTATCTTCTAAGTAAAAATCTATCATGAGATTAGAAGAACTTTTTGGTTCTTGGTAGAAACTGGCTTAAGAATATGAAAGAAAGTTTAGTATTGAATTCTTGTCAGTGACTGAGTGATGCTACCAGTAACTTTCCATGGTCTTGCCTCTAGTCTCATTTTCTAATACATCTAATTTTCTAGACCCTTTAAAGGGGTATAGTAATGAAAAGCCATACTGATGAGAGAGATCTCTGAACATTTTCTAGAGCAAAGTGATCATGAACTTAGTCATTATAAGATAATGTACTTAATGGGGAAAAGTTTCCAAACCACACTTACACAGAATCATGAGTCTCAAGATCTCTTTCAGCTTCATGGAATTCTCTGAATACTGTGTTTGCTGCTGAGATCAAGATGACTTGAAAACTGGAGCACATCCATGAAGAAGTGACAAGACACTGTTTTCTGGAAGCATATGAAGTCCCTCCTTTGTCATTGGGAAATAGCCAAACTAAATCACTATATATAAAAAAAATCTGAAAAGCCAGGGGTTTGTAAAAATATTTATAGCATGATCTACAGGGAGAGCAGACTAGGAGTCTGCATGGAGTCTTGGATTTGGAGGAGAGGGATCTGTCAGAACATCTGGTTTACTCATGAGAAGAGAGAAGTCAGGCCCAGGGCAGACATTCTGGCTTCTGTGAAGTTGAGCATGCTAGATATGCAGGTTGAAGATCTTAAGGAGCTTTGAATTTGTTTCTAAGGCAGCAGCCTAGCTAGGAATTCTGTTTGCTAGAGGCTCTGGGTGAGTGACATAACAATGAGGCTCTAAGAAATCTTATTTCCTCTCATAGTGAGGGGTCTACTTTGTCTCCATCGAGTTTACTTGGTGTTTAGCCAGTTCTTCTCTACCTAGTTGTGAGTTGATTAATCTCTTACTGAACTAAAAGAAAAAAATCAGACTTCTGAACTTAACAAAGCTGAGTTAGGCATACTTGGTTGGATTGGTGTTTTGTGAGCAATAGTTCCATGCCAGGCACTGTTTTAGGTCCTGTCAATACAGCAGCAAACAAGCTCATCATAGTCCTTTCCTCATAGGGGCTCACAGGCAATGGAACTGCTCCTCTCCTAACTTGTGTCAGCCAGCTCATCTGCCTTACTTAGAAGTGCCTTCACTAAACCACTCTGGTGGCTATAAATGTGGTTTTTATTTAATACTAAAATGAACTATTGTTTTAGCTTCCAGAAGCGTTGGAAAGATACTTGTATGTATAGTCTGAGTTATATAATTTTGAAGCAGCATTTGGTCCCTTAGAACATAAAAACCAGCCCTTATCCTGACTGCTCCCCTCAGACTATGATGTTGAAGCTATTAGTGGGTTTTGCTCAGTGTACATGACAATCCAAAATGTGTTTACTAAAGCCCAGCAAGCTCTAAGAGGCAGTGTGGCCAGCTGGCAGCATCGAGAGGGAGCCAACTTGTCTCTGTTGCTGTGTGGACATTTCTCTCTTCCTGAATTTAATCTCCTGGGTCAGATTCCAAGCTATAACCTCACTCAAAGCAGTGAACCAACTATAGTAGTATAACAACCTGATTCTACAGCACTACTAGCCTCTTCCTGGGCGGGCCCTTCCAAAGAGGCTTTGGATCTTTTTATGTAGTAGAGATATATCCTCTACCTTGAGTTGGAAAACATGGATGTTACAGATTGTTAGTTAGTTTTTCTGTATCAAGGATACAGTCAGAGCCAGGCATGAAGACCCACCCTGTAATGCCAGCACTCCATACCTTAGAAGCTGAAGCAGAAAGAAAAGTCAGGGATCCATTACTAGTTGACATAGTGAGTTTGCAGTCCAGTGGAATGTTTGAATGAATGGTCATTCTTTCCAGTTACTTTTTCAGGGCAAAGTCTATGTTCATCAGCTGAGTTTGACCCATTCCTCTTCTCAGCAGTGGCTCTTACAGCCTGCCCTGCCTTGTTAGGCTCTAACAGCCAATGCCATGCCATCTTACAAGTCCTGGTTCTCCAGTCACCATCCTCCCTGTGAAGTGCTCTTTGGCCCTTTCACTCCCTCCCCCATCTTTTTTTTTTTAAGCAGTTTCATGTAGCTATCATTGGCCTCAAACTCACTGTATAGCCTAGGCTGGCCTCTACCTCTGAAGTGCTAGTGCTAGGATTACAGGTATGTGCCACCATTCTTGACTCTGCCTTCTTTACCCCATCAGCCTCTCTTTTGGGTTTTCCAAACCCAGTGTAGTATCTCTCCTAGAGCATACACAATAGGCTGACTATGACTACTGACATGTCCATCTCCTATTCTGAGGTGACCAAGATGTGTATCTTTGTCATTGTGTCCTCTTGTGCCCAGAGCTGCTGCTGCTGCTGCTGCTGCTGCTTTTTGTTGTTGTTGTTTGTTTGTTTTTTTCAAGACAGGGTTTCTCTGTGTAGTTTTGGAGCCTGTCCTGGACTCACTTTGTAGACCAGGCTGGCCTCAAACTCACAGAGTTCTGCCTGGCTCTGCCTCCCGAGTGCTGGGATTAAAGGCATGTGCTACCAATGCACAGCAACCCAGAGCTTCTTAACATCAATACTTAACATTCTAGTCACCACCCAAACACTTTACCTTTATTATTGTTTGTCATAATAATGCTGTGAGAGTAGCACATATTCTTGTTTCACAGATGAGGAAATGAGGCACAGAAAGGTTAAAGATTTTGCCCAAAGCCAGAAAGAGGTGGGGGTTGGAAGCCAGGTAGGAAGTTGGGATATGGGTCTTTTAAGCATTACTTGGAATATGTGTGGTAGTTCCCATGCTCTCCACTGTGTGACATATTGGCATACCAGCAGCTAGTGTTTATGGAATATTGCTTATGTGGCAGGCACTGGGTTGGGTTATATATCACCCCATCCTCACACAAAGTCCATGAGGCACACACAGTCATTCTGTAGATGAGGAAACTAAAATTCAGAGGGATTGAAGTTGAGCAACTTGTGCTAGGCAACATTACAGTATGGCCTAGTAAGATTTAATAGATGAATGAGGAAATATAGGAAAAGGGATAAGAGGTAAAGTAAGGTGCTTTGTGTGCCTTCCATTTTTTTCAGTATGATCTTTTCTAACATCTTACTATTAAAACTTTCAAACTTACTGTAAAGTTGCAAGAATATAACAGTGAGAAACCATATACCTACTGCTGTGTCTTGCCTGTTAATATTTCTCCTCATGTACTTCTTACCCCCTTTTTTCAACCATTTACCCATTATGATTTTGATTCATCCCTCCCTCAGTATTTCTGTGCATGTCATGGAGTAGAAGTCAGTGCTTGTTTATAGGTTTTAAATCCTATGTTTATTTACAGGGAGAGATGTGCATTCCATGGCGCATAAATGGTGGTCAGAAAATAACTTGTGGGAGATCTTGTCATAAAGAGGAGGAGCCCTTGTAATTGCCTGCTGAAATATTTTTCTGATGGCTGCTTTGGCATCACTTGATTGTATTTTCTCATTCAGGTTGTGATTTTCCTGGTTCTTGTTTTGAACAGTTTTTCTATAACATTGGGAAAATCTGGATCCTATTTAAGTCTGCTGTTGAGTCACCCTGTTGAAGTTTAGCAGTCCCAGTGGACTGCAAACTCTTTGGTTTGCTTAGTTCCTGTGGTGCTGCTGGGGGATCCCACTGGGCCTTATCGATAGAATCTTACATAAGAAGTTTCCCCAGGGCCTGGAGAAATGGCTCAGTGGTTAAGGGCACTGATTGCTCTTCCAGAGGACCTGGGTTCAATTCCCAATGACCACATGCAACTCACAGCTGTCTGTAACTCCAAGATCTGACATCCTCACACAGAAATATATGCAGGCATAATACCAATGCACATAAAATAAAAATAAATACATTATAAAAAAAATAAGACCCATCATTTATTTAAAAAAAAAAAAAGATAAAGAAGTTTCCCAAGGCCATGCTGCCTGGTGCCTGTATATAAGAGAGGAAGTCTCTGTCCCACTGGGATGAAGAGTACTTCTTGGGGACCCTGTAGAAAAGGTGAGGGTATTTCACTAGACTGATTTATTGTCAGCTGGTCCTGAGCTATCCTGCTATTGGTGTTGGCAGCTGGCCTGGTATTGTCAGGAGTCTTAGGCTGCCTTCTGTTGCTAGGTGAGGGGCTGGGAAACTTTGAGCCTGCCTCCTTTTTCTGTTGTATGATGGATATCATAACATTCCCCGCTGTTTTTAACCATCCACCTTCCTTCCTCTGTCTTTCCGATTTCCTTCCATTGACTCTGGTGTTGCTCCCATTGTACTTTAGGAGAGGTAGGTAAGAAGTGAGCTCCTGGGCTTGTCCATGTTGTCTGGCTCATGACACCGTTCTGTTTGGTCATTCATCTTTTGGATAATATGATTATTTTGAATGGTTACAACTTTAAACTTCATAAAGTGGGTGAGGGGCTTCTGGGGGAGGCTTTCCAGTAGCTTCAGGGTCTGAAAATATTTCTTACTCCACAGGCCCATGGGAGGCTGTTTCTCATCTTCCTTCCCCTTGCTTGGCTGCTTGTGTTTTTCATGTCTGCTTTAAAGGAAGCCAGCCCTTCCTTGTTCTTATGCTTGATGAATAATACAGTAAGTTTGCATACCTCTATGAAATTTAAAAATTAAGACAGATAAACTGTTAGCTTTGTAGGGGCTTTTCTTAGCTTTTTGGTCAATGTCATCTCACTATTGACAGGAATTTTATTTTAAATTCAACCATGCAAACTGTATCCATCAGTTAACTGTAAGTTATTTAATTTTTATGTTAGCATTTAAATTTATGCACTGAAAAACAATTTTTTTTATAAATGTGTTTTTTACATTCTTTTCTTACAAATGAGGGATTTGAGGTCATCTCAGTTCTTCCACAGTAAATGTGCCTTTGAAAAATCAGAAATTCCTAACATTGGAAGTCAGGGACCGTTTCATGTAGTTTACAATAGTAGTTTT
Organism: Peromyscus californicus insignis; assembly: GCF_007827085.1. Classification (NCBI taxonomy): domain Eukaryota; kingdom Metazoa; phylum Chordata; class Mammalia; order Rodentia; family Cricetidae; genus Peromyscus; species Peromyscus californicus. Next base: position 135,391,374 of record NW_026294595.1, on the reverse strand, counting down.
ACACAAATGATTTCAGGTTAAAATTGCATACTATTTATTCCCACCCATTTCCTTTATTGGCTGTGACACACAGGAATTACGCCCATTGCTTAACTAACCTTTCTGACCTTTTGTTACTTGGCTATAAATTGACTTGCGTCTTTTGCAAAAACACTGGTGGGGGGGGGATCTTTTTGTTAGAACTCAGCCAATTCCTGCTTCAGCGCAGAACAGTTTGTTCTCTTGAAGGAATGAGCCAGTTCAGTGAGCAGAAAAACACAGCCATAAACTGGCATCGGCAGGACCTGCAAAGATGATCGCCCATGTTCATTCCATAGAGCAAGGGACCACAAGAGAATGAGGTTTGAGGGAGAGAAACGTGCTTTTGAGTTCCACTGACTTTAGGTAAATGTAATTGACTTTCTAGAGTGAGTTGTGACCACATGAAAAGGGTTTTCTTCCTGTGCTCTGGTGGACATGAACTTTTAAACTATTTAAACAGGAGTATAGTGGAATTCTCTTTTGCCGTTCCACTGTTCCCTCAGAATGTGCATGGCATGTTCCCCTACATTTCATCTGATCTGCCTATCAGGATGGGAGCAGCTTCTGCTCAGCGTACAGACATTCCCTGACTGACTGTGTCTTGCAAGGTTGAGTGCTGGCCCATCCTTGAAAGAAGACATTGATGGCAGCCAGTGAATTAGAAGAAAACATGAAACATGCTTATACGACTGTGAGGCAGGTGTGGTAACAGAAAACACAAATTGCAGTATTTCACATAGTGGATGATGGACATGAGGGCCTTTGAGTAAGGTTTGGAGACTGTTTTAGGAGTTTGCCAGATAGCCAATGGTAAGGTTCTAGAGCTGCTCGGTTACTGCCTGGCCCTCTGCCCCTTGTAGTGTACTGAAGTTTTCTTTCTTTAAAAAGAGTTTCTGGGTAAATAGGAGTGGATTTAAAGTTTGGGAGTGATGACACAATCTGGGATTTGGGGTACTAGTAGAGTTACACTTGGATCTGATGAAGTAAGTAGGGAAGGCAGTGAAACTGGAACTGGCTAGCTAGGGGCCATGCACTATGCACCTCAGTCATAGCAAGAAGCAGCCTAGACTTTCTCCTATAGGCAGTAGAGCTGTACAAATGCCAGAAGCTGGAGATTGACTTGGGGTAGAATTGGGTGAGAAAAAGTAGGTTTGTGCTTACTAGACTAGAAATGTCAGGATGGACCAAACTAAGGAAAGACCACGATGTCAGGCTGAAGTGGTTCCTGCATGGTGTCAGTAGAGACAGTGATCTGCATCCTGGGAAGGCAGATATGGTTGTGACATAGAGGACTTTATGGGGAAGACAGGGCAGGTAGTGTAGATCACTGAAGTCTCTGCAGCATGTAAGAAGAGGACATTGCTTAGGGCTGACCTTGGTGGAGAAAGAGTACAGGGAGGAGACAGGAGATAGGAAATCTCCTGGACTCCCAACATGCTGTTAGTGACTCACATACACTGTCATGTCCAATGTAGTGTTCTCTATGCTGTTTTCACTTCGATATTATACCAATGAAAACTGGGATTTGGGAGCTTCATCGCTTTCCCAAAACCCAAGAGGCCTGCATGAGGAAGCAGCCGAGTCAGAGTTGGAGCCCAGTTTTATATGGCTTCAAACATAATGGCATGCCTACTCTTGGATCAGCTGAGCAATCCAGTGTTGAACATGCCTCTCTCTCTCTCTCTATATATATATATATATGTGTGTGTGTGTGTGTGTGTGTGTGTGTGTGTGTGTGTGTGTGTGTGTGTGTATGTGTGGGTGTGGGTGTGGGTGTGGGTGGGTGTGCATATATTCTTCTTTATTTGTTTGTTTGAGACAGAGCTATGCTCCTGGCTGACCTAGAACTTCCTATGTTGACCAGGCTGGCCTCAAACTTGCAGTGATTCTCTTTCCTCTCTCCTGCTTCCCCAGTGCTGTGCTGGCAGACTTGCTTCACAATGTCCAGCCTTGTATACATTCTTTCTGAGAGCTTACATCTACAAATAGTCATCTACTAATACTTAGATAATAGTATTAATGCTAATACAAGTAACATTTAGAATGTCTGCTTTTCTTTTTCTTCTTAAACTATTATAGTATAAAAATACCAGCATGATTTTATTTCTTGAAATCTCACCCTTGTGTATGAATTGCTTTGGGAAAAGGCCCAAATCAAACTGACAAAACATAAATATATATAACTTGAGAAAGTTACTGATTGATGGATTGAATTTGATAATATTTTATTTTGTTTTGTATATGAACATGTGTGCCACAGCGAGTATGGAGGTTCGAGGACCATTGTCTAGAGTTGGTTTTCTCCTTCTACTATGTAGGTTTTGGTTATCCAACTCAGGTCATCAGAGTTAGTGGAAAGCACCCTTACCCACTAAACCATCTCACCAGACCTAAAATATATGTTTCAATGTCCAGTGTATATATAACAATTTATGAGAACAACACACTTTGGCCTCCAGAAACTAAAGAACCATTTAGTACTAACGTGAATAGATGTGGTGTGGGATCACTGTTTAATAAATGCATGCTCTAAGAGGGTTCAGAAAAAACACATTTTTCAGATAACTATATCTTAAAAGGGGGGGTTATTCTGTAGAGCTCAGCTTTTGTCAACCCCAAGACAAATAAATAGTTCTCTGTTTGCTTCATTCATCCTTCAGTCATGATGACACAGATTCCAGGATTAGATCCTAGGAAATAGACCGTAAAGAAGCAAAAGCAAATCTGACTCCTTGAGACTGGTTAACCATTCCATTAAGTACCAGAGTGAAATCCACAGCCATCTGGAACTGGAGACGCACAGTTCTAGCATCAGGGATGTGCTTATGCTGTCTTTTCAGCATCCCCCTTTCCAATTTCTTTTGCTTGTTTCTCACAGTGAAGCAAAAGATAATGAATGTTGTCAAGATAGAAAACATGGTATCTCAATACTCAGTCTGTATTATTGTGTGGCATCACTGGTAAAAATGCTGGGTCTTTAAGGGAAATTGTAATATTTAATGTGGCCAAGCTGTAGCTGTAGCATATGCTCCTGTTCAAAGTCTGGATTATATATAGCTCAGGAGTGGAAAGCCAGCTCTGCTTTCCCCTAGTGGTGGATGAACATAGCAGGAGAGGCAGTTATGTAAGTGAGTGCTCATTAGTACTGCTGTAAATTCAGACAGCTGGGCCTCTGTGGTCCTTTGTCCACCTCAATGTTAACTCTCACTTGCTTCCTTGATAGCTGTGAGGCTTGGTGCACAAGAGAACACTGGAAACAAGGAACCCCAGTTGCAGCCTGACACTCTAGTTCACTGCAGCTCATAGACCTGTACACAAGCAATGCCAGCTCATGTGGAGCAAAAGGCTTGTGGTGTACTGGAGCTGAGAAGACACAGCAAGGAGAAACCCACTAACCAAGCTTGGGGTACTGGGCATACTGTGGGGTCCCTTAATCTGTAAATTTGCTTCTTTGTACTTCTGCTATGAAAACATGTTAATGCCTGTTCCATGGTTGGGTATTACGTCATAGTGTCAACACTAGATGTAGTAACTCATGTAATGTGCCTTCCCCAGATTGCTACTCGGTGAGCATTTTGCAAATGTTCATTTCTCCTCCATTTTCCTTTTCCCAACCTCTGCCCCAGCTCTGCCTTTTTCCTTTTGCTGAGAAATACAGTCCCATTCATGAACCCCATCACTATATATTCAGTACCTCAAAATACTCTCATCTTCACCTTCTTCCTTTTACTTTCTGCCTCCCAGGAATATGTATCCATACTCCCTTTTTGCTGTTCCTGGGGAACAGCAAGCCAAAGATGAGAGGTGGGGGAAAGGGGCTGGCCTGGGAAGATAAGAGTGGATCGCTCTCATAAGCATATCCTAGGTCACTATTTCTCCCAATCCAGGTACCCTCAAATCTCCCAAATAGGTGTGAGAGTCCCAGGCTCTTGACTCTCCTGCATCATTACCATGTCTTCTTTTCTTATATCCTACTCAAAAGAGAAAAGAGAGGATTTGATTTTGCCAAGCTTCCTAGTTCTACAGTCTGTTCTTGCCTTGTGTGGGTATATGTTGGGTTTTATTCACCAAGCTCTCATTGTGGTTTCTCACTGAGGCTCTGTGTGCTTTCACATTGTCAGAGTCCACATCGGAGGCACTTGGTGAGAGAGAGAGTTCTTGCAGCAGCATCTGTTCGCCTTTCCTCTAGCTCCAGGCCTCTCGTTACTCTGCACCTGCCCAGACTACCCCCATTCAGCCACCCCTTCTCTGGTACATCTTTACCTAAAGAGATAATCATGCCCTGGGGCATTTGGAAGAGTCTCAAAACTTGATTGGTTGTTACTACCCGGGGATTATGGGAAGCTACTGGTTTCTAATGAGTAAAGGTCAGGTATATGATGACACACTCTACAATGTACAGTATAGCATCCTACTACCAAAGTAGAGCTTCCAGTTGCAAATTTTCATTAGTACCAAGGTTGAGAAGCTCTGAATCAGGGTTTCTTGTGTTGTCCTGCCTGCCCCTGTCGCATTAAGGAGGTTTTCTAACCTCAGTAGCTGCTCCTTTCCCTGGATGGCTTCACTTCTTTTAAGTCTTCCTTCATTCCTTACCCAGTCAGAGTGGGTCCTCCCTTAAGTTCCTACCTGCTGTGTCCACTCATTGCAGCCCTTCCCACTGTTGCTTTGATAGCCCCTCACAAGGACTTGTTCTTCTGAGAGCAGAATAATAGCTTAATTGGAATGCAGATGATCATCCACCAAATTCAATATGCTGTTGTTATATAATGTTTATATATAAAAACCAAAAATATTCCAAGGGCCCAAACCATGACATTAAAAGAGTAAGGGCACATTGAGGAAAGAGCAGAGGACTCATAGTTCATACCTTCCCTGATGTTTAGGTTCCACATAGGAAGACAGAGACAATGTTGGCTTCCTGAGATTGTTTGAGACTGTGAGATGACATTAACAAACAACCTATCACATTCCAGTGTGTTACAGAACTGGAAAATGAAGCCAGGGTTCCAGCTAGTAGGTAATTAACAGACACAGAAAATGTCACTGTTTGTTATTGTCTAGTGGTAGTGACCTTGATTCCGGGTAGCTACCCAACATTCATCCTAATGAGCATGATCTCCTTTGCTATAGAAATACTTAAAAGTGTTAGTGCTGATGGAAACAGAAGGGGGGAGGATTGGGAGGTGGAAAGGGAGAATGGGGCATAGGGACTGGGAGGGGAGAATGGGGGGAAGGCTGCAGCTGGGATATAAAATAAATAGATGAATAATTAAAAATAGTGTTAGTCCTTTTCCTTACTCCATGGAAGCATGGGACATCCACCCCTATGTGACTAGTGTTTTGTTTTATGACTTCCTTTTAAGATTCCTTTTAAGGCTTTGAAAAGGCCTTAAGGCATATGAAATGTTTATCTTCCACTTTATCAGTATCTAAAGAAGGGTCAGAGGTCAGGGACAGATATACCTGATGGTTAGGCATTAGCATCATCAGCAGGGGTTACATAGCTACTAGAAACACATGGAATATCTCCTCACCCTATTTGTATCTTTGACTTCCCAGAATAGATACTACATCTCAGGACTTACCTATACACTGAAATATATTTTCTTGTACTATTCATTATTATAGGATGTTTGTTTTTCTCTTCTTGTCAGCCAGAAATACTGTGCTGTGAGTTAAACACACAAGCTTTGGATTCTGGGACACCTGTTGCTTCATGCTTGTGCAACCTAAGTGAGTTACTTAGCTGTTGAAGCCTCAAGTATCCCACTATGTAAAGCTATATTGATATTTAATTCATGGCATTATTGTAAGGCTCAAGTCCAGTGAGAAAACAAATGTAAGGAAGTTGGTGAGGGCTTCCAGTGATTTTGTGTAGTGAATGGTGGTGGCAGTGGTTGTACTGCTTGAAGACAGGCACTTAGTTATCTTTGAATTCTTCCTGCATCTACCATATATATCCAGTAGTCCTCAAACTTTTTTATTTGAAATAAGTGACAGATACATATATTTACACACAAGTACACATGGAGAGGATTGTCTGAAATAACAATAGTTTGAAACACTTGAAGTCATGTTTTTAGTGTTTGAGCTCATGTTCAGAAATATTATTCTTAAGAGGAAGTCTAAGATAGGCCAGGCCTTACCTTGCAGGTCCTAAGTGAGATCATCTGAACCACATCATCTGAGCCATCTCCTGAACCAACATCACTTGATAATGACCTACTGTCTGTGCCCTGCCTTCTGGAGAGCAATGTAAGCATGGTCATTGCATGCATTTCACTGGACCCTTGCTTGTTTTCCCTTATAGAGAGCTCAGGGGATGATTCTACTTGAGTGTCCCCAGGATGAATTGCCTCTGTACAGACATAAATATTTATTAAGTAATGAAAATAGCACCACTCAAAGTACATTTCTCTCAATATTGGGACTCTGAGGGTCAACTTATGTACCAGGTAAAGGGTAGGGAACTTTCTGGTTTCTTTCTTACCATGTCCCTCCTTCTTCTCTACTCTTTGCAGCAGCAAACGTTGTTTGTTTTCATCTTCAAAAGAAAAGGATTGGTCTCACTCCAAGCCTCATCCTTGGGTCTTGATTACTTAACTAAATCATGTCACCCCACATGTATGAATCCAGTGGCACTAGTACCAGAAGGAGATTTCAGGGCTGGATATGACCCAGAAAACCTAAAAGCCTGCTAAGGAGTTTGGGAGAAAAAAACCCACTCCTCAGTCTTGTAACAGGCCTACCCCCAAAACTAGCCTTCCTTCTGCCCTAGACTTTGGGAGATGTAAGCTTGGGACTGTTGTTTGTTAGCTATGATTAGGGAAGCCACCCTTAGGATATGACTAACAAATCGTAGCCTTTGTTTTTGTCACAGAATTCCTAAATCAAACTGAAGCCATCCAACATTGAACTTCCTTCCACATGTGTGCTAGAACCCTCCTTTATTGTGAGCCATCTTAAATTGGGTTTCTTACTTGCAGCTTGGAATCCATATGGTATTTGGTAGATATATAACCTTTAATTTTTAGCAGGTCAGTGACTCTGACTATGAAAAAGGGCCTGGGGAATTGAGGGACTCCACTTTTGCAAGGCACAGATTGTTTGTGAGAACATAATTCTGTAAGTTAATGACTTGCCTATATATTTTGATACTTTTTAAGTTTTGCTTTTTGTCTGTTTTCTTATGAAGCAAGATTTTACTCTGTGATCTCCCAGCGGGTGGAGTTACAGGCAGGATCCACCACACTTGGTTTTACTTGTTTTGGCTGATTAAATACAAACTTAGGTAAACCTACCAAACTTAACAGTTTCTTGTCATGTGTTTTTCACAGAGAACAAAGGTTAATAGCATTATGTAAGTTTCTACCAAAAAATGTTCATTATTTACTGTCCTACCAGTATTCAGTATTCTCCTCTCCATCAGTAATTCTTAGCTCCCCCTACCCTTTGTGCAAAAAACACAGCTTTTTTTCCCCACAGAGCCAGAATTTTGATGCCTTACCAGCCAAGGCTGCCTGACCACACAGAAGTGATCTAGTTGAACTTTATTCATTGTACCCCTACTAATAAAGTACTGCTAAGTCTGAGGAAAGACTTACATGACAGCCTTGAACTCTTTCCCAACTTGTTCAGAACAAAATAGAAAAACTTAACCATCTCTACTATTTCATGTCAGCAGTGACAAAGGCTTTGCTGAGCTCCATAGTGCCCTGGCCTGTGTGCTGCTTCTAGAATGCCAGCTGGAAGGCCAGGCCAAGGTGGCCAGCTGGTCATGGAACACTTATTCTAAGACTGGGCAGTCCCGTTCTTGTGACACTAGAATCAGAAACAGAATGGGCATGCTGCCATCTATTCAAACAGTGACCTATTTTTACAGTAATTGGGTTGGGTTTCTCTTTTCTCTTGGGAGGTAGCACTCTCACATTCTCCTGAGTGCTCAAGAAGACACTTCCCTGCTAACCTCTTTGGCTTGGCTTTTTTCAGTTTCACATAGGTCACTCTGAACTGAAGAGAGTAATATCTATCCCTTCTCTTCACCTGGAGGGTGGAGGATGGTTTATGAATATAAAATAGAAGGATAGGAAAAGTTTTAGCTGAAAAAAGGATAGATGCTTCTGAGGAAGAGCAAAACAGATCAACCAGACAGAGAGTGGTGTTTGGTTTCTAAGTGCAGGGTTATGCTCTTGAAATCCTAATCACATGTAGCAGCTAATGGCTTAGCCTCCAAACGTTGTTTGAGCTTTATATGTGTGATAGAGGCATAAAACTTCACAGATCTTTCTCAGATTGTGCTTAAAAGTGGCAAGGCCTGGTTGCCAGTGCAACAGAAGTGGAGGGTAGGCCTGGAGTGAGGCTGCTGGTTGTGTGCACTGAGAAGGATGTTAGAGGAACTCCTTCCCAGCCACACTTCGTGCCTGCAGCTGTTCTCTAGCCCTGCCTGGCTCGCTGCTGTGGAACCAGAGCCTGTCTAGGTCCTGGTTGTTATTGTTTGTCTCTTAGCATATGCTGTGCTCCTTGCAGGTTTGTGTTCTCCAGGTCCTTTTCTTCTGCCTCCCCAAGGAGATGACTGGATAGGGGAAAGTGTGTTACGTGGTTCTGTTCTCCCAAAGCTGACTAGCTACTTTTAAACCTTGGGGCTTTTGCACCTAAAATAAAACATAATCCTCTCTCCTGCCTGTTTAACTCCTTCTCATTCATTGGGCTGTTCTCATAGGATGTGAACTCTGGCTGATGTCCTGAGGGACACCTTGCTAATTGTTCTCTAGGATTTCCATTGTCGTTTCCTTTTGCATTAGCCTGTAGAACCATGAGCTTCTGTTTTGACCTGCATCTATCTGTCTCTTTCACAAAACTGTGAATGTCATTTAGGACACATCATCATCTTGATCAGGCAAGTCACATGAAAGAAGTGTGTATGTCATGAAAATGAACTTCCCATCTGGCACTAAGATGACTAAAGATATGGAGAGGACTGTAGGAGATTCTTTGTAAGGTCTGGAGAGACGACTCAGCAGTTAAGGGTACTTTCTGCTCTTCCAGAGGATCTGGGTTCAGTTCCCAACACAGATATGGCTCGTAACAACCTTCTGTAACTCTAGTTCCAGGGGATCCAACACCCTCTTTTGGCCTCCATGGGTACCACGTGAATGTGGTATACATACATACATGCAGACAAAAACTCAAACATGTAAAATAAAAATAAATATTTTTAAAATAGTCTTTTTTCGTTCCCATTTATCTTGAGAAAGAGTCTATGTATCCCAGAGTGACCTTGAACTGATGCTTCTTTAGCCTCAGTCTCCCAGTTGCTAGCTTTACAGGCATGCACCACTTCATGCAGTTTGCAGAAGGTTCTTGGCTGATTTCTGGGCATTTTGAGCTGCTGAATATCTCTTGTACTCAAAAATAAAAAGATATGTGCAATGTTTTGGAGCATATAGCTTAGGAAGCTATATGTAAACATAGCCTGTCGGTATTTGGGATGCAGAGTGTTGTGCATTGCTTAGTTGTATGTCAGTTTGATAGGTGCTAGAATCCTTTGGGAAAGGGGACTCTTGATTGAGAAAAATGCTTCTATATGATTGGCCTATAGGCAAATCAAGTATTTTCTTAATTAGTGATTGGTGTGGGAAGGCCCAGCCCACTGTGGGCAGTGCCACCCTGGGGCAGATCCTGGATGACATAAGAAAGCAGACTGAACAATCCGTGAGGAGCGAGCTAGTAAGCAGCACTCCTCCATGGCCTCTGCTTTGATTACTGCCTTGCTTGATTTCCTGCCCTGACTTCCCTCAGCGATAGGCTGTTACCTGGAAGTGTAAGATGACATAAACCCTTTCTTTCCCAAGTTGCTTTTGGTCTAGGTGTTTTATCACAGCAACAAAAACCCTAACTAAGGCAGAACATGGTCCCAGGTTGTGGGGTATTGATGTAATAGACCTTATAGTATATTTTTGGGAAGATTGTGGTAGCACACAGAAAGTAGTAAGAAGGGCTGTATTATACCACAACAGAACAGGGAAATGTGGTTTCATTACTTTTGGACATGATAAATATAATCCAAAATGCTGACAAATTCATATGATTTGGCAGATGGTATTATCATGCCTAAACATGGAATGCTTACATGTCAACAGTTGTACCAAAGTCTGAAGGCAGCATTCAAAAGGTGATTGGGTGGTATCAGTATTTACTAAGTTTGGGAGTTGAGGTTGCTTTTGTGGTACTTCCTACTTCCAAAGGAAGTGCAAAGTTAGTGTTTGATAATGGAAGATATAGTGATAAATGAATCCTATTAGTTACTTTGTACATTTGTCTAAGTTTTGTCATAATTTGTATCTCAGATTTTGATAAGTACAATTTCAAGAATGTTCCTTGATTGAAGGACAGTTACGTACACCAGAGGGTGCTATGCTTCAATGTTCATGCCTTCTTTTTCATTGTTATGGTTGTTTCATGTTTTGAGGAGTAGCCAGTTGAGATTGGCTCTCAACAAAGGACTGCCTAAACACATCCTTCTCTTTTGCTGCTCTCCAGCCTAATAAAGGGGTTCAGAAATACTACACCCCACACTCCCTGGGTCTGTTTCACTGTATTTCAGTTCTTAACTCTCAGGTTCTTTGTTAAAACTAGACAACTTTTTTTGTTGTTGTTACAGCTTAAGTACTTTTCAATATTCTTTCTTTGGTGGAAATGGAGACCATCTGGTTACTGTCGTCTTTGTAATAACAATGATTGAAATGGTTATTAAGTCACTCTTCGGCCTTTTCTCTTGTCTAGGCAAAGTTGTCTCTGTTCCTCTGGCCATGGCCCATAAATCTCAATTTCTAACCCTTTAATCATGTTGGTGGCTTTCTGTGGAAACTACATCAAAGGCTCATTTCAGTGCCTCTATTCTGGTAGGGTCTGGCCATCAGCATTTAATGGATATGGAATGTGGTTTTAGCCATCCTGTTTCCATGGCTAGTCCCCATGTTTCCAAGTCAGTCCCAGTGTGCTGACTGTTAGGGTCTATTTTCTCTGTCTCTTCACTGTGACACATTTTAAATACTTTTGATTAAGGTGTTGATTGGACTTAAATGTTGGTTAATAGACTTTTGCAGCCTAGCCTGTTGCATTTGAGATCCTTTTCTGCCTGGTTGTAAGTGACTTTTATTTTATGAGACGACAATCCTTTCTTGTATTTAGTCATTGTTGACTCAGCATCTGTGATTGTATACTATATGTTCAACTCTATACTAGAGATTGAGGATGAAAAAAATGAATAAAATGTAGGACTTGCCTTCAAGGATCTTATAATCTGGAAGGAAAGCCAGGCGGCACATGCTTAAAATTTATGATGGATATGCTATAATATAGATGGTTTAAGGGCAGTGGAAATTTGAAAGCCTTCATTGAAAATGTCCTGTTTGAATTGGGTTTTAGAAATTAAAAAAATGCTACTGCAGGTGAAGGTTAAGAGGGCAGCACTTTCAGGAAGCAAGGGTTTTAGTGTGGCCAGACATGTCCTTGAGTGACTAGTTGGAGAGGCAGGCAGATGGTATTCTGAAAAATTTCCCACATCAAGCCAAAGAGCATCCAACGAAAGCATGACATGAGATGCATATATCATTTTAAATGTTTTAAGAGGAGTTATAAGTAGCAGTCTAGTCATCTTTGTTTTACATCTAGTATCCTCCTATGTGTGAGTACATACCATATTTGTCTTTCTGAGTCTGGGTTACCTCACTCAGGATGATTTTTTTCTAGATCCATCCATTTGCCTGCAAACCTCATGATGTCATTGTTTTTCTCTGCTGAGTAGTACTCCATTGTGTACATGTACCACATTTTATTTATCCATTCTTCAGTTGAAGGGCATCTAGGTTGTTTCCAGGTTCTGGCTATTACAAACAATGCTGCTATGAACATAGCTGAGCATGTGCCCTTGTGGTATGATTGAGCATTCCTTGGGTATATGCCCAAGAGTGGTATAGCTGGGTCTTGTGGGAGATTGATTCCCAGTTTTCTAAGAAAGCGCCATATTGATTTCCAAAGTGGCTGTACAAGCTTACATTCCCACCGACAGTGGAGGAGAGTTCCCCTTGCTCCACATCCTCTCCAGCATAAGCTGTCTTCAGTGTTTTTGATCTTAGCCATTCTGACGGGTGTAAGGTGGTATCTCAGAGTCGTTTTGATTTGCATTTCCCTGATGATTAGGGATGTTGAGCAATTCCTTAAATGTCTTTCAGCCATTTGAGTTTCCTCTGTTGAGAATTCTCTGTTTAGCTCTATAGCCCGTTTCTTAATTGGACTGTTGGGCATTTTGATGTCTAATTTCTTGAGTTCTTTATATATTCTGGATATCAGCCCTCTGTCAGATGTGGGGTTAGAAAACAAGACCCTAAGAAAGACACAGGAATCACCCAATGACAGAGAAATGGATGAGATCTACATGAACAACCTGGATGTGAATGGGGGTAATGAAGGGCAAGGTTCAAGGGAAAGAGAGCTTAGGGGAGTGGGAGATCCCAGCTTAATCAAGAACAGAGAGGGAGAACACGGAATAAGAGACCATGATAAATGAAGACCACATGGGAATAGGAAGAAGCAAAGTGCTAGAGAGGTCCCCAGAAATCCACAAAGATACCTCCACAATAGACTGCTGGCAATGGTTGAGAGAAAGCCCGAACTGACCTCCTCTGGTGATAGGATGGCCAAACACCCTAACTGTCATACTAGAAATCTTATCCAATGACTGAGGGAAGCAAATGCAAAGATCCATGGCCAGGCCCCACGTGGAGCTCGGGGAGTTCAATCAGCGAGAAAGAGGAGGGATTGTATGAGCAAGAATTGTTGAGACCAAGACTGGAAAAAGCACAGGGACAAACAGCCAAACTAATGGAAACACATGAACTATGAACCAATAGCTGAGGAGCCCCCCCCAACTGGATCAGGCCCTCTGGATAAGTGAGACAGTTGATTAGCTTGAACTGTTTAGGAGGCACCCAGGCAGTGGTACCGGGACCTGTCCTTAATGCATGAGCTGGCTGTTTGGAACCTGGGACTTACACAAGGACGCTTCACTCAGCCTGGGAGGAGGGGACTGGACCTGCCTGGACTGAATCTACCAGGTTGAACTGAATCCCCAGGGGAGTCTTTGCCCTGGAGGAGATGAGAATCGGGAGGAGGACTGGGGGGAAGGTGGGGGTGGGGGGAGGGAGGAAGGAGGACAGGGGAATCCATGGCTGATATGTAAAATTAAATTAAATTATAAAATTAAAAAAAATTAAAATAAAAAACAGAGGAGTTAGAGAGATTTCTCAGCAGTTAAGAGTGATTGTTGTTCTTGCAGAGAACCTGAGTTCAGTTCCCAGCACCCATTTTGGGCAACTCACCTATAATTCCAGCTCCAATAGATCTAATATGCCTCTTCTAGCCTCTGTGGGCACTCATGTGCATACTCCCCCCCCCCAAAAAAAATACACACGTACATATAATCCAGTCTTTTTATAAGACATTATTTTTTTAAAGTAAAAATAAACATGAGCTATAGGTCATAAAAAGACCTGAGGAGGCCATGTGGTGGTGGCACATGCCTTTAATCCCAGCACTCCGGAGGCAGAGGCAGGTGGATCTCAGTGAGTTTGAGGCCAACCTGGCCTACAACGCAAGTTCCAGGACAGCCAGGGTGGTTACATAGAGAAACCCTGTCTTGAAAAACTAAAAAACATAAAATAAAACAAACAAACAAAAAAACCCAAAGGACCCAAAGGGAATCTTAACTGAATATTAGTAAGAGAACCCCATCCAAAAAGCCCACATTCTCTGTGATTCTATGGCATTCTAGAAAAGACAGAATTGTGTAAATAGTAAAAAGATCAGCGGTTTTCAGGGAAAGGAAAAGATAAATAGGTAGAACACAGCATGATACTGTAATAGTGAATACTGTCAATTTGCCCAAACTCATAGAGTATGCAAGTAGACCCTGGTGTAAACTGCAGAATCTGTGTATTCATTCTAGCAAATGCATTGTTCTGGTGGAGGATACTCATAATTCCATAGGCATTGTATGGATAGGGACAGGATATATGAGAAACCACTGTACTATCTCCTTAATTTTGCTGTGTATTTATAGCTCTAAGATTAAGGCTGGAGTTCAATGGTAGAGTGCTTTCTTAGCATGTGTGGGTTCTGAAACCTGCACTGGCCCCACCTGAAAGCCTCACTAGTCACAGTGGTTTTCTTTCCCTAAGTTCTGCAATGATAAGCAAGCAGAAGGGGAAGAGCACTTACAATCAGTTTATCCCACAACGTCTCAGCTGTTTTCTCCACTGCCTATGGCTCCAGTATAGGGCAGCCATGGTAGTATTGTCCAGTTGAAATAGAATGGAAGCCACATGTGTGGTTTTAAGGGTTCTAGGAGTCACACTGAAAAAGTAAAAGGAAACAGACAAAAATAATTTCAAGCATGTGTTTAATTTATTTAAAATATTATTTCAATGTGTATTCAGTATTAAAATTGTTAATAAAAATGTATAGATTAATGGAATAAAATAGCCCAGAAATTAACTGTTACACACATAGATGAACTTTGACCAATTCTTTTCAGTGGAACAAGGGAGAGTCTTTTCAACAAGTGGTAATGGGAAAACTGGATATCCCTAGGAAGATAGATAAAGCTGAACCCTTTTGCCATATGCAAAAAATAAATGCAGTGTGGGTCAAAGACCAAAATGAAAAATTAAAACTATGAAATACTTCAAAGAGATCACAGGGAAAATCTGTATGGCATTAGATTAGGCAATAATTTCTTATCTATGATACTAAAAGAATAGACAAAAGGTGATTAAATAGACAAATTGAACTACAACAAAAATCTCGAGTTGTACTTATCAAGGGCCACATTGAACAGATTGAAAAGTCAGTGCATGGAGTGATGGACTGTACCCCTGCACTGTTAGCCAAAGTGAACCCCTCCTGAACTTGCTCTTGTCAGGGATCTTGTCAGCTGTTAGAGAAGTAAATAATCCACTTCCTGAAGTTGGTTGGTCAGCCATTTTGTCAGAAATGAGAAAGCTGATGAATACAGCACGTAAGGGAAAGAAGGGAGAAGGGTGCGTGATGTGGAAGTGATGTCGAGATCTCTTCTTAGACATCTGCAGGAACTGTACGGCGCTCTGAATGTTTGTGTCCTTCAACGCTATGCACTGAAATTCTAACTCCCAGTGTAGGATGAGGAAGTGAAGCCTTTGGAAGGCCAGCAGGCCATGGAGACAGAAGCGTAGTGAGTAGGATTGGCACCTTTTAAAAAGAGGCCTTACATACTCTTCCGTCACATGAGGTCACAATGAGATGCTGATGACTGGCTGTTAGAAAATAGGCTTTTACCAGATAGTGTGTGCCAACAAACTGATCTTGAAGTTTCCAGAGCTGGGAGAAATTAATTTCTATCTATATGCCACCTGTCCTATGACATGTTTGTTGCAGCAGCCCCAACTGACTACAACAGATAGTGAGAGTGAAGTAAAGATCCATGGAACCTCGATGTTTTTCTTTTGGTTTTTTTTCTTAGAGAAGTAAGTACCCAGGTCAGAGAGGAACCTACCAGTGGTAGATGTAAATGGTGGAGCTGGTGTTTTTGAAGACACTCAGGTATGGAAGACTCCAAGTTCTGGCATGGGTGAGATTTGCACAAGTATGGGCCTTAAGCTCCTCTGGGTCCTAAGGGTCCTTAATGACTTTGGAGATTGAGATTAAAGCTACAGAAGAGTTGTTGGGAAGAGCCGCTTGACTGGTCACCTGGGAACAAGTAGTTTGATCAGAATGGGAAGAGGGAAGGCCTACAGTGAGCCAGAGGCTGAGCAAGGCAGTCAAGTGAATGGGACTGTGGCTAGCTAGCTGGCTCTACAGGAGAGAGGCGGGGTAGGAGAGGGCCATTTAAGGGGGTGTTTTCTGGGGTTTCTGGGAGTTAAGTAGTATTTTAAGTAAAGTCAGATGATGTTTTGTTTGTTTAAGGTTATCTTAGAAACAGTAACAGACCAACACATCCTTTGCTTAAAGGCAGATAAACAAATATACTTTTGCCAGATTTGTAAGGCAGACACATAGTATCAAAAAGAATTTAAAAAGGTTTATTTATTTATGTTTTGTGGGTTTGCCCGAATGCCTGCATGTTCACCACATGCATGCCTGATAATGAGGAAGCCAGATGCTAGAGTCAGAGCCCCTAGAACTGGAGTTACAGTACAGGTATGTGAGCTGCCATATGGGTGCTGGGAACCAAACCTAGGTCCTCTGTAGGAGCAGCCAGTGCTCTTAACCCCTGAGCCATCTCCCCCACTCCTTACATAAAATTTTAAAGCATACAATTAAGAGAAATTCTTAGAAACTGTTTTGTTTTTTTCTGAGAGAGGGTATCATTGTATAGCCCAGGCTAGCCTCAAGCTCATGATTCTCCTGCCTGTCCTCCCAAGTTCTGGGGTTGCAAGTGGAGCCACTGTGCCCAGTAGAAACTTGTTATTTAGGCACTTTCGATCTCAGAGAAAGGAAATAAGTGCATCCTACTTGGCTGAGAAAGTTCACTCACCCAAACACTATCCAAAGAGTCCTACTGGGTGAGTGTGCATGTGTGTGTATCTGTATGAACTAATCCCCAACACTGTCGATAGATTCTTGTTGAATGAGTGTATGTGTTTGTGCATGTGCCTATATGTATATACTCATGTACTGTAGGACAGTGATTGAGATGGGAGTATGTATCTTCATTTCTGGTTTGAAAATGATGTAAGTAAACAATTGGAGTCGTAGATTTTTGTATCTTTTTTAGTAAGGATTACTATTGCTGTGATGAAACACCATGACCAAATGCTACTTGGGGAGGAAAGGGTTTGCTTGGCTCACACTTCCACATCATAGTCCATCACTGAAGGAGGTCAGGACAGGAACTCAAACAGGGCAGGAACCTGGAGCAGGAGCTGATGCAGAGGCCATGGAGGAATGTTATTTACTAGCTTGCTCAACCTGTTTTCTTACAGAACTCAGGACCACAATGGGCTGGGCTCTCCCAATCAATTACTAATTAAAGAAATCCGCTAAAGGATTGTCTACAGCCAATCTTATGGAGATATTTTCTCAATTGAGGCTCCCTCCTCTATGATGACTCTAGCTTTGTCTATTGACCTATAACTAGCCTGCACTATGGGTATAACAGTGTTACAATGACTATTACTGTTTATCAGATGATAGGCTATGGTCCAGCAAGATGGCTTAGCAGGTAAGGGAACTTGCTGGCAAGCCTAACAAGCTCAATATCTGGAACCCACATAGTAGAACAAAACAACTCCCACAAAATGTCATTCCTGTGGCATGTGTGTCCATGCACAGGAAAATCAATAAATATAATAATAATGTTATAAAATAATAAAAAAGAAGACAAGCTGTATTTTTCCTTTTACATTTAATAGAAAACTGTCACAGTGGGACAAAGTGAGAAGATGACGTGAGTCAGTAGCACTCTACAGCAAACATCACAGGTGGGAAAACATCTTCTGTCAGGAATGTGTGTGGGCAGGACTGTGGCAACACAGCAGATCTGCTGGTTGGAGTGGTCGGAGTTCTGTTGAGTTTATACAAAGTTCAAATCTGTCCAACCCCATGTCTGTGAGTGGTAAAGAACTGCCAAGCCCAGAGCTGGGTTAGTTTTGCCCTCTGAGTGTGTCTTAGTTAGGGTTTCTATTGCTATGAAGAGACACCAGGACCACAGCAACTCTTAAAAAAGGAAAAGGTTTAATTGGGTGTGACTCACTTGCAATTCAGAAGTTTAGGCCGTTATTGTCATGGTGGGAAGCAAAGCAGCATGCAGGCAGACACGGTACTGGAGAAGGAGCTGAGAGTCCTATATCTTGTGCAGGCAACAGGAAGTGGTCTGAGATACTGGGTGTGGCTTGAGCATATATGAGACCTCAAAGCCCGCCTCCACAGTGACACACTTACTCCAACAAAACCACACCTACTCCAACAAGGTCACACTTCCTAATAATGCCACTCCCTTTGGGGGCCATTTTCTTTCAAACCACCACATTCCACTCTCTGGCCCCCAAAGGCTTGTAGCCATATAATAATGCAAAAATGCATTCAGTCCAACTTTTAAAAACATCATAGTCTATAACAGTCTCAAACTTATTTAGAAGTCCCTACTGAGATTCATGCAATCTCTTAACGTAATCCCCTGCAAAAGCAAAAAGCAAATCACATACTTCCAACATATAAAGGCACAGGGTATACATTACCATTCCAAAACGTAGGGAAGGAGCATAGTGAGGAAATACTGGACCAAAGCAAGACTGAAAACCAGCTGGACAAACTCAAAACTCAGCATCTCCATGTCTGATGTCAAAACGCTCTTCAGATCACCAATTCCTTTCCGCCTTGTTGACTGCAACACACTTCTTTCTCTTGGGCTAGTTCCACTTCCTGTCAGCAGCTTTCTTGGACAGGTATCCCACAGCTCTGGCATCTCCAACATCTTGGGTTCGCCAAGACAATCCAGGCTTCAACTTCACAGCTTCATGCAGTGGCCTCTCTAGGCCTCCATTCAGGGACACCCCGACACATGCCTAGCCTCAGTGACTTTACTTAGTCTCGGAGGCAAATTCCATAACCCCTTTCTTTTATCTTTAACTCTAAAGTCAGAACCGTATGGCAAAAGCCACCAAGATCTGCTGCTTGCTGGGGCTGGAACATGGCCCCCTTGTTCAGTTACATCTTTACCAGCTTTCTGTTTTCCATGGTTTCCTTCACTGCCTAAGCTTGGCTATCCTTGAACTTGCTCTGTAGACCAGGCTGGTCTCAAACTTAGAGATCCTCCAGCCTATGCCTCTGGACTGCTGGAATTAAAAGTGCCAGTTCTAAACTTTTCTTTGATTCCTTTTCACAAGTTTGAAACTTGGTTGGGTGCGATTTTGCCCTGAGGTCAATACTTCACTATTCCATTTCTTAATCTCTTTATCTTCTTGAACACAGGACTTAGCTCCATTTCACTTTCTGGTGCTTCTTTTCTCCTCAAATTTTACATTTTGTAGTTTACCTTGTTCAGCTTTCTCCTTTTCATTATAAATCTTCATTAGAGTTACCACTAATAACCACACAACAGAGTCTATACTAGGATGTTTTGAAATTTCCTCTTCCAATAGAATTAATCCAAAACTCTTCATTTAGCCTCAGACAGACTCTTTGGATAGGGATAAAAGGCAGCCACTTTCTTCACCAAAATGTCACAAGGATGATCTCTAGGCCACATATTATTCCTCTCCTCTGAAACCTCTTGATCCAGGCATCCACAGTTCATCAGAGCATACTCAACACCACTGTCTTCCATCCTCCAGCTAGTATGGCCCATTAAGTAGCACTTAAGCATTCAACTGCTTTTCTAATCCACAGTCTCAGGGTCCATATTCCTTCAAACAAAAGCATGGTCAGGCCTATCACAGCAACACCCCAGTCCCTGGTACCAACTTCTGTCTTAGTTAGGGTTTCTATTGCTGTGAAGAGACACCATGACCATGACACCTCTTTTTTTTTTTTTTTTTTTTTTTGGTTTTTCGAGACAGGGTTTCTCTGTGTAGCTTTGTGCCTTTTCCTGGAACTCACTTGGTAGCCCAGGCTGGCCTCGAACTCACAGAGATCCGCCTGGCTCTGCCTCCCGAGTGCTGGGATTAAAGGCGTGCGCCACCACTGCCCGGCTTCATGACACCTCTTATAAAGGAAAACATTTAATTGGGGTGTCTTACTTACAGTTCAGAGGTTCAGTCCATTATCATCATGGTGGGAAGCAAGGCAGCATGCAGGCAGACATGGTGCTGGAAAAGTAGCTGAGAGTCCTGTATCTTGTGCAGGCAACAGGAAGTGGTCTGAGATACTGGGTGTGGCTTGAGCATATATGAGACCTCAAAGCCCGCCTCCACAGTGACACACTTTCTTCCAAAAAGGCCATACCTACTCCAACCAAGACACACACCCTAATAGTGCCACTCCCTTTGGGGGCCATTTTCTCTAAAACCACCAACAGAGTGTGTACAGGTCTTCTTAATACTTTCTGCATTTAAAACTTGTAATTCATCTGGGAGCTTGAGACTAAAGCTCTCTACTCGTTTTTATCCCTCAGTTCTTGTTACTGTCAAATTACTAGCAGAAATAGCCTGCTCTTGTCAGATGTTATCACCTCTAAAGTGAATGCTAAGTTATTCTTCAGGCTCAGAAGGGTGAGCATAGTATAAATACAGAGGCCCCAGAATAAGGGTACTTGAAAGACTCAGTTCAAGCAACCCTCTCTGTGTGAGGGTCCTTCAGTGTATCACTACTTGGTAGTTAAAATAGTCTCTGTATGAGCATCTCCAGAGATAGGGAGCTCAACACTTAGCAAAAATGGAAAGGTGTTGGAGAATGGTGTTGTGTAGTGAACACATATAAAATTACCTTCATGTAGGTTTGATTTGCTAAGTTTATGCCATCTCTGAACTCAAGAAACCAACAGTCTGCTGTGGTTACTGGGCTACTCATCAATATCCTGGACCTTGCTCTTCTAGACACATCAGAATTGCCTGTCTACCCAAGATTAAGGGTAACTAATGAAATGTGAGAAAATATGTCACCTCCAGGGCCACTTTCAGGAAAGTATCTGCTTTGTTTCAGTATTTACTCTTGGGCCTGGTCACTGGCACTGTCTCAGATAGTGACTCCTCATTGAGTCCTAAAAGAAGAGCTGGGAGTTGGGCATGTAGGTCAATGGTAAAGTACTTGCCTCACACATACAAGGCCTTGTGTTCTATCTCCAGCACTGGGGCATAGACTGGAACATGCAGAAGTGAGCCATCTGGGTATGTGAGGAAGCCTACTCCAGGCGGAAATACCAGCTGGCGTTAGGATGTTGAAATTATACCAGTTGTAGAGAGAGGCCAGGAAGTGACCAGGTGAAAGAGCTGTGGGGTGGAGCGGTGCACTGTGATGTTCAGATTCCCCGGAGACAGGCAGTGCCAAAGGAGGACTTTAAATACAGCACTGACAGGATCTGTCTCATGTTCAGTTCAGCATGGCTCTATTGGCTGTACTGAGAATAAACTAGGAAAAGCCAGAGGGGACACAGGGACATCCATCAGGGTTTGAAAGTAGTCCAGGCAGGAGATGACAGTGGCTGGTATCAGGCTGGGAGAAACAGAGGCAATGAGGGTAGCTGGGTTCTGGAAACACTTTTGAAAGTACAGGGTATGTGTGCTTCATCCACATGGATGGAAACCAAGACTTCAACTTAGTCTTCAACTTAGGAAGATGGTATTACTATCAGCCAAAACACACTTGCAACTAGTAAGGGCAACAACGCAAAATGCAAAAGGAGATTTGAGCTGCTGATAATGGACTTCTGTTCTAGGGGGAAACTAGATTGAGCTGGTTTCCTCACAGTGTTTCAGGGAGCTAATGGGTCAGACTGCTAATGAGCAGGGAGGCTGTGAAATGCCAGTGTCCCCAGTGAAAAGATTCTAATCTTTGCCAAAAACCTCTCAAACCCACAGAAAAAATACAGGAAGTGGGGTGAGACTAAAGGGGTTGGGGTGGGGCTAGGAGCAAGTCTAGGGTAGCAGAAGAGGCGAGTGGCCAGGACTTGTTCTGTGGAGGTGTAAGAAAGCTGCTTTCAAAGTAGATATGTTACTGGGAAACAGACTTGAATCCTAAATTTTGTTTCAAATACAAAAGTAAATTGCTTTATTAAATTTAAGCCAAAATTTTAAAAAAGCATTATAAATGGTTCTGGATGTGATTTTACTTCTGAAATTACATTTGTTTTGTTTTAATTGAATTTTTCCAGTGTAGGCCACATAGTTTACAGGGTAAATAGCTTGTAGGCTGGCATGCTTACAAGAACCTCTGAAAAATAACCGCCCCCACCCCGGCTCACCCTGTAGATCCAGTGTCCCTCCTCCTCCCTCCAGGCTTAGTCTCATTGATGACTCTCTTCATTGACCTTATTACAAAGTCCACACAGCCGGGCGGTGGTGGCACACGCCTTTAATCCCAGCACTCGGGAGGCAGAGCCAGGCAGATCTCTGTGAGTTCGAGGCCAGCCTGGGCTACCAAGTGAGTTCCAGGAAAAGGCACAAAGCTACACAGAGAAACCCTGTCTCGAAAAACCAAAAAAAAAAACAACAACAAACAAACAAAGTCCACACAATTGGACACACAGTGCTTCAGTTTGTCACCGTGTGCAGAAAACAGAATTGTCTGTTTCTCTTTTGCTTATTTGAGGAAAATCTAAGACATCTGAAGTTGTGTTCAGTGGGTAAGGGCTTCAAAAACAGGCATTCTCACCCACTATTTATAAGATCCACTGAAAACAAAGATGGAGTTCTCTCCTTTATTCAGTTCAGCCACTCTGCATTTAGGAACACATCCTATTGATAAGCCCACATATATGTCAAGTATGTAGTACACGATCAGCACTGAAACAGCACTGGATGAGAAACAGCCTATACACTCACCAGTTAAATCAACATAGCATATCTAGATAGTGGAATAATATGCACTTGTGAAGAACAACAGGGAAGTACTTTTTATACTACTGTAAGCTAACCTTCAAGAGATAACCTGATATATTTTTAAAATACAAATACAGAATAAAACTCTGTGTGTGTGTGTGCATGTGAATGTGTGTGTACACTTCAAATCACTATAGAAAATACATGAGAAACAAGTCAGTGTTTGCTCCTGGGTTGAAGATGAAATAGTGAGACTCAGAGAAGCTTGCCCCATGAACCCTCTTAACTTTTGAACAATATGAATATTCTTTGCATTCAAAACAAAAAAGTTAAGTTTAACTAAATGCTAAAATAATGTATTTCCCAGAAACTATAAGTTGTTACATATAACAAGTAAGAAATAATAGACTAGAGGTGTGGAGGCCAAGGCCATTCCAGATATGTGACAGAGATGGGAAACTCGATAGGGCTCCTTTACACCCCAAATGACAACTATGATAGCCTCTGTAGTACTTTATTTACATGGGCACTGCCCCTCAGGATGCAATCCCCAAACATAACCTGTGTTTGCCTCCAAGTTAAAGCCATAGCTCTAAGGGGACTCGGGAGCACCCAATGTGGAGGAAGGGGCAATGTGTGAAGCCTGGCTGCCTTCTGAGCTATATTTCCACATGACCTGTTCTGCAGTCTCTTTTGAGTGTCACCAGGGCTCAGAGCTTACCACAGCTGTGATATTTACTGTATTAGTTGATCTCCCCTTGTAGGTGCAGAGGAAGTTATCTATTTACTACCTGACCAACAAGCTCTTTGTATTTGTATTTGTATTTGACTTGTCTCAGAGTTAAAGGTCATCGTCTCACCCTTTAGTAACTGCCTGTACAGTGTAAGCACCCTCAATTCATTCTGCAGTCTATATGGGGACCAGTTCTTTGAGCACATTCAAATTCATGCACCTTTCAGAATGTGGCAATTAGAAATGAAAGAAGCACTCAAGATGCAGCCCAACAGGATTCAGTGAAAACTGTGTTCACCATTTTGCAACTCCTATGACTACTCCCGACATCTATGTCAAAGTCTTGTTTCATTTTCCTCCTCCCAGAGGAGAAATCTGGGGTGAAGTGATCCAGCCAGCTAAGGAAGCCCCACTGGACTGAGCAGACTGGGATTATCTCATCACAAGGCCACCGGGGCATTCAGGCAGATATTTCTAACACTTCTGGACTTTCTGCCCTTTTCCGTCTTCGAATTCTACCATGTTCACAATGCCTGACATGTAATGATAGCTTCTAGTTATTAAATGCATGGGTAAATGGGATCTAGGAATGGGGTTAAGAATTCTAATAACTACAGTGCTATCTGTATTGGCTCATACTATAGCTCATATGAGTTAAAATCCTATTTCAGAATGTAGTGCAAGCAGATGAGAATTATATGCCGTCTGTACCTTGATCATCTTACTGACACTACTAACCAGGAAATTACTTAGGTACGAAAACTATTGACCTTCTTGTGTCTGGCTCATTTCACTCAGCTATCTCAAGGTTCCTCTATGTTGTAGTACTATATTACAATACCCTTCCTTTTAAAGACTAAATAATATTCCACCCTCTATTTACATCACATTCTCTTTTATTCCTTTGTCTGTCAGTGGACATTAGGTTGTGTCCACCTCTTGGCTCTTGTGAGTAATGCAAATGTAAGAGTTCATCAGGGAGCAAACCTATGCTTCTCCCCAGTCCTGTGATGCTGGTGGGTCAGCAGCTGCAGGTGTTGTCAATTAGCCTTATCTTTTAGTTCTTGTCATTAAACTAGCTCCCTCTTGAGCTTGCTTCCTAGTCCTTCCTAATGTCATCTGGGTTCTCTTCTTTTTAGGTGAACTCAACAAGTCAAATTTTAAATTTATTCTACTTGTAAAAAAGGGAAGGAAGCTATCAGGCCTTTTCTTGTCTTCTCTATTGAAAAAGCTCCAGGTCCTTCATCCCAAAGAGAGCCCTGCCCCAGGCCTGAGCACAGAGAAGAGTTGTAGGAGCCCAGGGTTCAGCCCCCTGGAAGTGAAGGCCCAAGACAAGCGTTCACTTCTGGGGTAGTACTTTGAATACTGTTAGTATCTTATCAGGAAGTTACTGTTGTCTCTTGATAGACAATATTAAATGCCACTCAGTGGATTGATCAGCCTTATGACTTAAGAGCCAGGTAAGTCTACAAAATCCACTTCTGATCTTATGCTAAACTATTGGGACCAACTGTACTTCATCAGTAAGGCTCCACATTTCCCCAGAACTCTTCAGGATCATGGTCATGTTCAGTGAACTGTCCTGAGAGGTAGTAGAACAAGGCATTTCAGGGCTGCTGTGTGCACTTGGCTCTGTCTTTGAGGAACCTTAGAGCACTGAAGTGGCTTGAGGGGAGGAGAAGAAGCCTCAGCACCTAAGCCTTCTTTAGGCTACAAAGCAATAAAACCAATCAAAACCCATGAAAGTAAGTTTGGCTATATAGATACTGTGCTGGCTAGTTTTCTATGGAATTGTCATAGGCTAGAGTCATCAGTGAGAAGGGAGCCTCAATTGAGACCTTGCCTCTGTTAAGAGTGGGTTATAAGTAAGCCTGTAGGGCACTTTCTTAATTAGTGATTGATGGGAGGGCCCAGCCCATTGTGGGTGCTATCCCTGGGCTAGTGGTCCTGGGTTCTATAAGAAAACAGGCTGAGCAAGCCATGAGGAGCAAACCAGTAAGCAGCACCCCTCCTTAGGCTTTACATCAGCTCCTGCTCCAGGTTCCTGCCCAGTCTGACTTTCTGTTCTGTTCGAGTTTCCTCCTTCAGTGATGGACTGTGATGTGGAAGTGTGAGCCAAGCAAACCCTTTCCTGCCCAAGTAGCATTTGGTCATGGTGTTTCATCACAGCAATAGTAACCCTAAGGTATCTTTTAATGATTTTTTTAAAAGAAAAGTAGAAGAAAGAAAAAGTAAAAGATGACAAGAAGAAGAAAAAGAAGAATGATCCCTAACCCACCAAACCCACTGGAATAATTCAGTTTGTAAAATCTTTGAGCCACCTGGAAGGAAATGTGAAAACAAAGGGACAATATTTGCTGTTTAGTAGATATCCAGGGTAAATGTAGCTTAAAAGGAAAATGGACTTAGAATTCGGATCTGCTGTGATGGGTATATCCTGTCCCTCTTCTTGCTCAGTATTGTCTCAGTGTTAAAAGAGGGTAGGAGCAGTAATAATCCCCTGGAGGCATCAAGGATGGAGCAGGAGAGACAGAGTATCATGTCTTTTGAATGGTGGAATTGTCATTAACTTGTTTGTTTTTTTTTTTATGGTGTGGAAAATTCCAAGAAAGATAGTCCATTTATGTAGGGTTGGCTTGGGCAGTGGGAAGGTGGGTGGTGATATCTGATTGTCTTGGCCAAAGTTAGTAATTTCCAAGAAAGGAAAGATAAACATTTAAAACAAAAACTGTTTTTAGAAGTTGATATAAAGACTTTGCTTATCATGCCAATTTTTATATGTCAGTTTTTCTTTTTATTATGAAAATATGAAATATATGCTCATAACTATTTCTGTGTGTCATACTAGCTAATTTGGAACTTTTGTTTTGACATAAATGAAATTCCAATGTTACATACAAAGAGATTAGAAGTAATTCTTTAATGCCATATAATGTCCAATTTTGGTAGATGGGCTAAAAAAAAGTATTACCTTTGCTCCCTGTATGGGCATTTAGCTCCTCCCTCCAAACAGGAGGTGGAATCTGTTTCTGCTCCCCTTTAATTGGCCTTATAACTTGTTTTTGACCAGTGGAGTGTGCCAAAGGTGACACTGGCAGTTCCAGCTCCAGCTCGTAAGATGACTGGCAGCTTCCTCTCTTGGAAGTCGTCTGTGACACAAGAAAGCTGACTACTCTAGACTACTATGCTATGAGAAGGCCCAAGCTGCCATCGAAGAAGAATAAGTCCTGTCCTAACTATCCCAGCCAGGGAATGGCTCACGTGAGAGAGGACGCCATGTCCTGGTCTCTAGCTTCCCTTCCATGCACAAAAAAATCTCCCAGCTAAGCCTACTCAGAATCATGAGAAAGACATTGTTTTCTTTAAACCACTGGATTTTGAGGTTTTTTTTTTTTTAAAAATTGTTTTTAATGTGATAATAAGCTAAAATGCCAACACATGTTCATGTTCCTCTGATTGTTAAAAAAAAAAAATAGCTTGGGGGGTGGTGCTCAGCAGATAAGTAAGTGCATTGGCTGATCTTCCAGAGGACCCCGGTTCAATTCCCAGCACCCACATAGCAGCTTACAGCTGTCTGTAACTCCAGTTCCAGAGGATCTGACACCCTCATACAGACACATATGCAAGCAAAACACAAATCAATACACATAAATAAAAATAAATAAATCATTTTTTAAAAATAGCTTTATGTTCTTAGTGTATTAGAATCAGGGTCCAGATAAGATGCAGCTCATTTGAAAATGAAATTTTTATTTTGAACAAAGCATTTACTCTAAAAGCCTGAATTCTGTGCCCTTGTTAGTGTTCTCTTGGTTTCCATTAAAAACAAAAATAACATTTGGATTGGGACTGGAGAGATGACTCAAGAGGTTCAGAGTACTGGCTACTCTTGCAGAAGACCCAGGTTTGAGTCCCAGCATTCACACAGTGGCTCACAACCATACCTAAATCTTGTCTTTGGGGATCTGATGCCCTTTTTTAACCTCCTTGGACACCAAGCATGCACATAGTGCACATACATACAAGCAGGCAAAACATTCATAACAAAAATAAATCTAAAATAAAATCTAGTAAATAAATCTAAAAAAAACAAAAAATTGAATTTATTTTATTTTATTGTGAGTATGGGTGTGCATGCATGCATGTGTGCATGAGTGTGTGTGTGTGTGTATGTGTTTGTGTGTGTGTGTGTGTGTGTGTGTGTGTGTGAGAGAGAGAGAGAGAGAGAGAGAGAGAGAGAGAGAGAGAGAGAGAGAGAGAGAGGAGAGAGCATTCATGTATCATGGCTTGCATGTGGAGGTCAGAGGACAATTTGCAGAAGTCAGTATCTTTCCATCATCTGAGTCCTGGGAATTGGACTCAGGTTGTCAAGCTTGGTCACAAATGCTTTTACTTGCTGAACCATCTCACTGGCCATATAAGAATATTTTAAAGCACTATGATTTTCTTTTTTAAAAATTTTTATTCTTTTTAACTTTTCATATACTCTACTTTGATCGTAGTCTTTCCTTCCCTCAGTTTCTCCCAGAACTTTCCCAACTCCCTATGCTCCCGGCTTCATGTTCTTTCTCACTCTCATAAAAAATATTCAAAGGACAAAAAATAGTAAAATATAACAAAAGAGCATACAAAACCATGGATTCCATTTTATGTTGGCCAACTACTCCTGAGCATAGGGCCTGCCTATAGTATGGTTGATATATCCAGTGTCACTCTGTTAGAGAGTGCTGAATTTTCCTTCTTCCAGCATGTATCAATTGCAAATAGCTTCTTGGTTAAGGATGAGAGTTTGTGCCCACTTCCCCTTCTCTGTGCTAGGATTTTGTCTGGCTTGAACTTGTGCAGATCTTGTAAGTAGCACCCTCCCCTACCTCTGTTCTTGGAGACAGGGTCTCTATGTGTCTGTCTTGGAATTCCCTGTGTAGAGACCAAGCTGGCCTCAAACTCATAGAAATCCACCTGCCTCTGTCTCTTAAGTGCTGAGGTTAAAGGTATGTACCACCCACACCCAGCCAGCAGTATCATTTTGATGGGCTAATTATTGTTTGGTTAAGAAGGAAGGACCATCTTCTCTAAGGAAAGGGAAGTATATGGTCTATAGAAGTTTCTACAGACGAAAGTGCAGATAGCTTACAGCGCCCACAGACACCTGCAGCTGCTGTCTTCTCTCTGTAAGGCAGGTAAAGGCAGGCTCATGATAGCCTAGAAGACAGTGAAGGATCTTGACTTAAGGAATAGGATTGCTTCCTTACACAAACAATTGGATTTCTTTTTCTTTTACTTTCTCTTATGTTTCATAAGTCTCTTGAGGTGGAACCGTGAATTTTGTCCAGTATTTATGGCTGTAGTTTACAGTGGTAGCTACTGCTACCAGTGGCTACCAACTGGGATCCTTTGATTCTGCCCAACAGTACTTATTCACCCTGTAACGTAGGGCCTGAAGAGATGGCTTAGTGGTTAAGAATGCTTGCTGCTCTTTAAGAGGACCCAACATTGGTTCTCAGCATTCATATCAGATGGTTTACAACATCCTCTAAGTCCAGCTGCAGGTATCCAGTGCCCTCTTATGTTCTCTTTGGGCATCCCCACACATAGTGCATACACATAGAGACATGCAGATACATAAATAAGTTAAACAAAAGAATAAAAACCCACTGCATAAAATATATCTTTTAGCCTTTCTGTTGCTGTGACAAATGTCTGAAATAAACAGCTTAAAAGAAAGGAAGCATTGGCTCCTTTGACTCATGCGTTCAGAGGGGTGAGTCCACTTCAAGAAGATACGGGGGAACACAGAAACTCATGTCCTGTGGCCAGGTGTCCGAAGAGACTGTCTACTGCAGCCTGGTTTCTCTGTTTGCCTGTGGGATGGCACATTTGCGGTGGTATTACCTGGTTAGTTAATCCTCTCTGGAAATGCCATCAGACATTCAGGAATTTGCTTGTTTATTAATCTCTTAGGTACTTCAGTCCCTTGAAAGTATCTAGCAAGATTGACCATTATAGTAACTTAATGATCCTCTCATCTGTCTTAACATGCTCATAACATACCTCTTTAATCTTCAGTTTTGTTTTTTGTGGGTTTTTTTTGTTTTTGTTTTGTTTTGTTTTGTTTTGGAGACAGGGTTTCTCTGTATAGCTCTGACTGTCCTGAATCTCGCTCTGTAGACCAGGCTGGCCTCAAACTCACAGAGATCCACCTGCCTCTGCCTCCTGAGTGCTGGGATTAAAGGCATGTTGCACCACCACCCGGCCTAATCATTCAGTTTTAAAGTTCAGTTTCTGGTTAAAAAAAAAAAAAAAAAGCCCCTTTTACTCTTCTTTCTCAAAAATGTAAAGCTGTTTTTTACCTTTTCCTTTGAAAGGACAATTCAGATTCAGTTTGCCAAATTCCATGAAAAATTCTTAGGGCATTTCTTTCCAACACTCTTAAAAACAAAGTATCAAACAAAGAGGAAAATTATACCATCAACATCTCCCTTTGTTTCGTGGCGTCTTGACTGTGACTATAGTCTCACTGAAGTCCAACATCTCTCGGGAAAATCCTGCTATCACTAGAGTTCTGAATCTTTACTTTCAGGTATAAGCTTTGGCTCTTCCTAGGTTTTCTTTTCTCTTTATTAAAGCTTTGTGCTTATTGTTAAAGACTTTAGAGCTTTTACTGCTAATGTAAATGGGCTTTCCCTCCTTCATTTCTCTAACCAGTCATTTCTGTCATATGGGAAAGTTTATAATTTATGTGTATTGCTAATATAGCCAGTCATCTTACTCAAATTTCTTATTGGGTAAAACGTTTGTCATGCAAGGATGAAGACCAGAGTTCAAGTCCCCAGAGTCCACACGAAAGCTGTGTTGCTATAGCAGCTGCCTGTAATCACATCATACAGGAGGTGGAGACAGTATTCCTAGAGCAAACTGGCTAGCCAGACTAGCCAAAACAGCAATCTCCAGGTTCAGCAAGGGACCCTGCCTCAGTATATAAAGATAGAGGGTGACCAAAGAAGACACCTGATGTCAACCTTGGGTACACACACACACACACACACACACACACACACACACACACACACACATGCACGCACGCACGCACGCACGTACAAACACACATGCACCTTCTCGTACTTGTGCCACTTCTCACCTTTTGTAAATAAAGCACTGGAGACATTATTTACCTGCCGCTCAGTGAAACCCAGCAGTCCCCATCACACATAGCAGCACTGGCCCTGTGCCTTTGCATTTGTGCCATGGAGGCAAGGTCCTGCATTACTTGCTACTGAGTTCTGCTGGCTGTCTGGGCTTGTGGTGAGCCCAAGCTCTCTTCTAGCTGGTGATGCATCTTCCAGTTAATGGGTCTCCATCTTTCTTTCCTCTCCCTGCCAAGCATGATGCTTGCAAACATTATCATTCACCCTTATTCTGGGTAGGCATAAATAACACAATGTGTCACCAAACTGTCACTTGAATTATAACCTTAAAAGTATGGGTGAAGCCGGGCGGTGGTGGCGCACGCCTTTAATCCCAGCACTCGGGAGGCAGAGCCAGGCGGATCTCTGTGAGTTCGAGGCCAGCCTGGTCTCCAAAGCGAGTTCCAGGAAAGGCGCAAAGCTACACAGAGAAACCCTGTCTCGAAAAACCAAAAAAAAAAAAAAAGTATGGGTGATGACCCTTTTCTGTAGAACTAAAGGCTGTGACTTTCCGGCCTCTACCTTCCCTCCCTCCCTCCCTCCCTTCCTCCCTCCTTCTCTCTCTCTCTTTCTTTTGTCTGTCTGACTGTCTGTCTTTCTCTCTGTCTCTTCTCTGTCTCTCTCTGTCTCTGTCTCTGTCTCTGTCACACACACACACACACACACACACACACACACACACACACACATACACACATTGTTATCCCCACAAGATAGAGTTTCTCACTGTCTTTCAGCTAGGCTGGATAACCAGCAATCTCCAGTGATTTTCTTGTCTCTGTCCTCTCCAGTGCATGGTTTAGCGTGATGTCCTCACGCTTGGTCAGTAGGCGCTCATAGCACTGAGCAATCTCCCCAGCACCACTTTACCTTTCTTGTTCTTCTAGTTAGTGTATGTTTAGTACTTTCATCCCAGGAGACTTCATACCATGGACACTTACACTTCTCCCTGCCTGTCAGCCCCTGGCAACTAATCTACTTTCTGTTTCTGTGCATTTACTCTTCTAGATGTCATATATAGATGAGAGATAAAGCATCATGGGACATTTTGTGGATGCTTTCTTTCACTTAGCATAATCTTTTCAGTTTTATCATGTTTCAGTATGTATTAAACCTCTCCCCTGCCAGATGTTATGGCAAATACATAGGATGATGAGGCAGAATCATGAGCTTGATGCCATCCCAAGGTACATGACAAAGTCATGCTTCAAAAGAGTAAAACAAAACAAAAATCAGAAAAACGTCATCCGGCTTTATGGTAGAAGAATATTCTACTAGATAGATGTTTCACATACTTTACACACTCATCAGTTTCTATTGTGAATGGTACCATGGTGAGCTGATAGTAAAGCTGTGTATGCTTTTGTGTGAGCACCTGTTCATTCTCTTTTGCATATGTCCAGGAGTGGAGTGGCTGGATAAATTTGGCAACTATGTATGTAGCTTTTTGAAGAACGGCCAAAATCTTTTGTTCAGAGTAGCTGCACCATTTTACATTCCTACCAGTAACAGTGAAAGCTCCAATTTCTTCACATTCTCACCAGTATTTGTTCTCTGCAATGTGATTGTAGTTGTCCTGGTGGGGTTCTGAGGGATTTCATTGTAGTTTTGATTTATGTTTCTTTAGCTACCAATGATGATGAGCACTTTTATTTTATTATTATTATTTGGTTTTTGAGACAGGGTCTCACTATGTAGCTCTGGCTGTCCTGAAACTCACTATGTAGACCAGGCTGGCCTTGAATTCATAGAGATCTGCCTGCCTCTGCTTCCCAAGTGCTGGGATTAAAGATATGTGCCATCATGTCTCGCTGTGGGATGGTCTGTATGTCAAATGTGTTGCTGATTGGTCAATGAATAAATCACTGATTGGTCAGTGGCCAGGCAGGAAGTATAGGCGGGACTAAGAGAGAGGAGAATTGAGAGAACAGGAAGCTGGGTGGGAGAGACACTGCCAGCCGCCATGATAAGCCGCATGTGTAGATGCCAGTAAGCCACGAGCCATGTGGCAAGGTATAGATTAATGGAAATGGATTAATTTAAGCTGTAAGAACAGTTAGCAAGAAGCCTGCCACGGCCATACAGTTGTAACCAATATAAGTCTCTGTGTTTACTTGATCGGGTTTGAGCGGCTTGGGACTGGAGGGTGAGAGAGATTTGTCCTGACTGTGGGCCAGGCAGGAAAACTCTAGCAACAATGTCTGGCAATGTTGAGCACTTTTCAATGTACTTATTACTCATTTGTATGTCCTTGGGGAAAAGTCTGACCAAATCCTTTGCTCATTTTTAACTAGATTGTCTTTTTCTTAAGTTGTAAAATATCTTCATATATATTCCAGGTATACCTTATCAGATATATGATTTTCAAAGCCCCCTTTTTTATGCTGAGTCTTAAACTCAGCTCCTCATGAATGTCAAGAAAGCATTCTGAGATCTTGTAACTTGTGACAGTGACCTTTGAAGTCCCTTTTTACTTTTGGTGACTCTCAGTTGATCTGCTGGTTTCTTCTTTCACTTGTGCTAGGAGTCTGTTGGAGGCCTTTCATGACTCATCCAAAAATATGAAGTGCTCACTAGAGAAGATAATTGTGTGTCATTCTTATGTTTGGCAGTTACGTAAAGCACTTATGA
Organism: Peromyscus californicus insignis; assembly: GCF_007827085.1. NCBI lineage: Eukaryota > Metazoa > Chordata > Mammalia > Rodentia > Cricetidae > Peromyscus > Peromyscus californicus. Next base: position 135,358,297 of record NW_026294595.1, on the reverse strand, counting down.
TGTTTGAATCTTAGATGGTTTTTTAATAAAAAAAAAAAAAAATCCAGAGCCAGATATCAGGGTGAAAGCTGAAAGATCAGAGAAGCCGAACAGCCAGCCACTAGTTCTTACCTTTATGAAATCCTCAGCCTAAAGAGAGAAAGAGTTCTTGTCTCCTCACACCTTAGATACCTTTCTCTACCCAGACATCACTTCCTAGAATTAAAGGTGTGTGTGCTTCCTAGTGCTGGGATTAAAGGTATGTGCCACCACTGCCTGGCTCTGTTTCCGGTGTGGCCTTGAACTCACAGATTCAGAGGATCTGTGCCTCCCGAGTGATAGGATTAAGGGTGTGTGCCATCACTGCCTGACCTCTATGTATAATCTAGTGGCTGGCTCTGTCCTCTGATCCTCAGGCAAGTTTATTAAGGTACACAATATATCACCACACACTTACTTTGAAGCATTTGCTAATTATCTTTAAAGGAACTTAGAAATTAAGTACTTTAGGCTAATAAACCTATTTATGGGCACTTACCCTCAGGAAATAACTTTTGGAAGAAAAAATATCCTGTATGGGCAGTTGTTCCTGTACTGTGACCCCTAAGAGTAGGCAATTGAAGTTCATGTGACACTGAGCAGGATTCATTAGAGTTAAGTCCACTGCAGTACATTATTAGACTGTTAGTAGACATTTTAATTATGAAAGCCATACAATGAGAATATGTATGATAGTGTGAGGAAAAGAAAATATATATGTTTGTTATGATTGAAAATATGTATATTTAGACACAGAAGAGTATTGAATTATTACTAGGTAGTTTTATTTTCTTAAACTTCACATACTATTATTATCTTTGTAATTAAATTCAGTAAATTTGTTCCCGACATTGGTAAGTTGGTAGTGGAAATAGTGACAAGTGGTTAGCTCTGGATGTGTGTTTATCTTATCATAGCCTTTTTAATAGCCGTTACTTTATCACCAGGATCATCAGGCTAGATTTAGAAGCCAAAAAAATATAGTTTATTCTTTTCGTTTACTAAGAATTTGAATCAAGATGTTTAAATTTTCTCTACCTTTTTATCAAATCCAAACACTGATTCTAATTTTATTTTAATATTAGAATCACTATACTCATAGTCATTATAGCTTGAACATTTGCTAAAAAGAAAGTTAATGATGGTGATGTATATTTTTTTAAAGGCCAGAGTTTTAGAAAGAAAATGTAATACAGATATAAGCTAGGGGTCAGTAGGAAGAGAAAGCACTTGGGAACAAGAGAGTGCACACCAGAGACAGGAGTGTGGCTCCTCAAGAGGCAGCCTTGATGGCTAACTGTTAACAAACAGGGCAGGGTCGCAGGACAAAATCACCTTCTCAGGGTGTCTCATGAAGTAGCCACACAGTTATTTTACATATAAGTAAATCCCTCAGTTCAATTTCAAGCAGATCAAAGATTCAATAGTAGTTTGTTTTTGTTTTTGTTTTTTTTTTAAGAACAAAAAAAGCCCAGCCTGATCTACAAAGTGAGTTTCAGGACAGCCAAGGCTACACAGAGAATTCCTGTCTTGGAAAACCAAACCAAACAACCAAACAAAGAACACAAGAAATAAAAATGAAAAAATACAAAAGAAATAAAAATGAAAAATACAAAACAAGGAAATACATGCTTGTGAGTAGTTACATGAATCCAAGATGAGGCCTCACTTTGAGTTGCTCCACCCAAACTGAGTATGTGGATGTCCTAACCTTCTGATCCTTGGCTTCACCTAAGTGACCGTGTCCTAGGAACATGGAGGGACTACAACTTTGGTTGGGAATACAGGTGGTAGGCCAACAGGAAAGGCCAGGCCTGACTAAAATGGACTTTGTCTCTGGGCCTGGTTTGAAGGAGACAGAGGCATTTTCATGTTCTTATATGTGGGAGGACTGTGAAAAGAAAACACTTGTTGGCTCAAATGTTTAAACAGGAATTACACTGGGTCTTTTGTTCTCAGTCCAAAATGGTCAGAAGTAATTTTTAGGTCCAAAGAGGGTGGCTTTCCTTTCCTCCCTCTTTCTTTTTCATAAGCTGAGTTACTGAATACAAAGATAAGGGGGTAAAAGAAACAAAAAGAAACTGTATAATTTAAGCTTATCAAATGGTACAGAACATCCCAGCTCATTCTTAGCACAGCTACCAGGGAGCTCCTGCCTTAGAACTCACAGCTAAGAAGCACATGAGCTTCTTGTGAAAAGACCTACAAGACAGAAAACCAGCAGTGGGTATGTGACTGGTGACCTAGAAACACAGATTCGGAGACTGCAAGATCTTCATCATACTTTTTCTCTTTCTCCTCAGGCTTAACAAGGAAAAGTGGCTTTCTGCAAATGACTGATAAAGCCACCCTTAGAAGCACTTCTCAGGCCCTCATGGAGTAGCTGAAATTTGTCCTGCAAGGCCCTCTTGCCTGCTGATCACCCAGAGTGATTGTCACCATGGCCAGCAAGAGGAAGTCCACCACCCCATGCATGATTCCGGTTAAGACTGTGGTGCTGCAGGGTGCCAGCACAGAGGCTCAGCCTGTGGCAACTTTGCCTGAAGGTCCCCAGCAGGATCTTCCCTCAGAAGCACCTGATGCCAGCAGCGAGGCAACCCCAAACTCCAACAGCACTGAGGGCTCTGCCCTGGCAAACGGGCACCGGAGCGCTTTGGATGGCTATGTGTATTCCTGTAAAGACTGTGATTTCAGGTCCCAGGACGTGACTCAGTTTGTAGGGCATATGAACTCAGAGCACATAGACTTTAATAAAAACCCAAATTTTGTATGTACAGGGTGCAGTTTCCTGGCAAAAACCCCTGAGGGGCTTTCCCTGCACAATGCCAAGTGTCACTCAGGGGAAGCCAGCTTTTTGTGGAATGTGACCAAGCCAGACAATCATGTAGTGGTAGAACAGAATGTCCCTGAGAATACTAGCATGTCTGACCTAGCAGGTGAATCTGCCACTGAAGGGACTGATGGACAGGCTGAAATCATTATTACCAAGACACCAATCATGAAGATAATGAAAGGCAAAGGCGAGGCCAAGAAAATCCATATGCTTAAAGAAAATGCTCCCAATCAGCCTGTGGGTGAGGCTTTGCCAAAGCCATTGGCTGGGGAGGCAGAGGTTAAAGAGGGGGACCACACTTTCGCCAATGGGGCAGCTCCAGTCAGTCAGGCATCTGCTAGCACCTCAAAGCCCCCTCATGCAGCCAATGGGCCCTTGATAGGAACAGTGCCAGTACTGCCAGCTGGTATAGCACAGTTCCTCTCCCTCCAGCAGCAGCCCCCAGTGCATGCCCAGCACCATACCCACCAGCCCCTGCCCACATCCAAGGCCCTTCCAAAAGTCATGATCCCCCTGAGCAGCATCCCAACATACAATGCAGCTATGGACTCCAACAGCTTTCTGAAAAACTCCTTCCACAAATTCCCCTACCCAAGCAAAGCTGAGCTCTGCTATTTGACTGTGGTGACCAAGTATCCAGAAGAACAGCTTAAGATCTGGTTCACAGCCCAGAGGCTGAAGCAGGGAATCAGCTGGTCTCCTGAGGAGATTGAAGATGCCCGGAAAAAGATGTTCAATACAGTCATCCAATCTGTGCCTCAGCCCACCATCACAGTTCTAAACACGCCCCTTGTTGCCAGTACCGGCAATGTACAGCATCTCATCCAGGCCGCTCTCCCAGGCCATGTTGTGGGACAGCCAGAGGGCACAGCAGGGGGCCTCCTGGTCACTCAGCCATTGATGGCCAACGGGTTACAAGCGTCAAGCTCATCTCTCCCCCTGACAACTGCATCTGTTCCCAAGCCAACTGTGGCACCCATCAACACTGTGTGTTCAAATACAACATCAGCTGTGAAGGTAGTCAATGCAGCCCAGTCACTCCTCACAGCATGCCCCAGCATAACTTCCCAAGCCTTCCTTGACGCAAGCATCTACAAAAACAAGAAGTCTCATGAACAGCTGTCAGCCCTGAAAGGAAGCTTCTGTCGGAACCAGTTCCCTGGGCAGAGTGAAGTAGAGCACCTGACCAAAGTGACGGGCCTCAGTACCAGAGAGGTGCGGAAGTGGTTCAGTGACCGGCGGTACCACTGCCGGAACCTGAAGGGCTCCAGGGCCATGATGCCTGGAGAGCATGGCTCTGTTCTCATTGACTCTGTGCCAGAGGTGCCCTTTCCTCTGTCATCCAAAGTTCCGGAGGTGACCTGTATCCCAACAGCAACCTCACTAGCAAGCCACCCTGCCACAAAACGACAATCTTGGCACCAGACCCCAGACTTCACACCAACCAAATACAAAGAGAGAGCCCCAGAGCAGCTTCGAGTCCTGGAGAGCAGCTTTGCACAAAACCCGCTTCCCCCTGAGGAGGAGCTGGATCGCCTGCGAAGTGAAACCAAAATGACCCGAAGGGAAATCGATGGCTGGTTCTCAGAGAGACGGAAGAAGGTGAATGCTGAGGAGCCCAAGAAGGCTGATGGGCAGGTACCTCAGGAGGAGGAGGGTGCTGAGGAGGAGGGCGGAGATGAAGAGTTGGCCAGTGAGCCGAGGGTCCCTGGTGAAAGTGGCTCTCCTGAACTGTTTCTTAGCCATACCTTGGCAGAACGCAAGGTCAGCCCCATAAAAATCAACCTCAAGAACCTGCGGGTCACTGAAGCCAGCGGCAAGAGTGAGCTTCCAGGGCTGGGTGTCTGCGAGCCTGAGGAAGATGGTTTGAACAAGCTGGTAGAACAGCCACCGGGCAAAGTGAGCTACAAGAAGACGGCACAGCAGCGTCACTTGCTACGGCAGCTCTTTGTCCAGACACAGTGGCCAAGCAACCAGGACTATGACTCCATCATGGCCCAAACAGGGCTGCCCCGGCCAGAGGTGGTACGCTGGTTTGGAGACAGCAGGTACGCCCTGAAGAATGGCCAGCTCAAGTGGTACGAAGACTATAAGAGGGGCAACTTCCCACCAGGTCTGCTCGTCATTGCCCCTGGCAACCGAGAGCTGCTGCAAGACTATTACATGACACACAAGATGCTGTGTGAGGAAGATTTGCAGACCCTCTGTGACAAGACCCAAATGAGTGCCCAGCAGGTCAAGCAATGGTTTGCTGAGAAAATGGGTGAAGAGACCCGGGCTGTGGCAGATACAAGCAGTGAGGACAAGGGCCCTGGAACTGGAGAGTCTGTGGCAGTGCACAGAGTGCTGGGTGATGCCTATTCAGAGATGTCGGAGAACAGTGAATCATGGGAGCCAAGTGCTCCTGAGGCCAGCTCAGAGCTCTTTGACACTTCGAGTCCCCAGTCTGGACGTCAGCTTGGTAAGGGACTCATGGGATCCATGCATGGCCTTCCTCTGAATCTGAGGGAGGGTGCCGTCACAGTGGGTATGGGTGCAGGTTTTATTGTCTCTAAGGCTACCTGGCGACCAGACTAATTGCTGAGGAGTAAATTCCAGGGAACAACTAGCAATAGAAGTCATAGAAGTAAAAGGCTGAGAATTGGACTTTTGTTTTGGTTCCTGTGTTTATTTGTGGTAGTGGTTTTGGTTTAAATCCATGCAGGGAAGAGAACATAGTAAACTTAGAGGGACTCATGCTTTCCTAGCCATTTCTTAGTATTGATTAAGATATCATCTGAGTCACAAAAATCTCAGACACTATGTGGAAGACAGGGTTAGGAGTTCAGAGGAAATTTAACTCAAATTGACAAGCAGAAGAGATTCTTTAATGGTCTCATTTATTTGTGTGTGCCTGGTGCCCACAAAGGTCAGAAGAGGGCATCAGATCCCCTGGAACTGGGGTTACAGGCAGTTCTGACTTGCCATGTAGGTTCTGGGACTCAACCCTGGGTCTTTTGGAATAGCAGCAAGTGCTCTTAACCGATGATCCATCTCTTCAGCCTCACAGGGTGCTTTCTTCCCCTAATGAAAATCTTATCTTAGGTTTGTATTGTTTTTCCTGATGTGGAAGAAATGTTTTTCATTATGGAAAATCACCTCTGTTTTAAGAAATATGAAATCCAAAGTTTGAATTTTGCCCTTGGGTTTCTCTGGGTGGTGGTATTTTAGTATTTAGAAGTAACATTAGATTTTTTAAGACCACAGTTGTGAAGCCATCGACACATCACATCTTCAGGTTTGTTTTTCTGTGTTTTGGGGTTCCTGAGTTCCAGACTCTTCCTTCACTGTCCCTTTGCATTTGTCTCCTGATGGAATGCCCCATCCCCGAACAGCTAGACCAAGGGAGCCTGGAGAGAAGAGTGTTGCAGAAGCTCAAGGCCTGGTCCTCCAAAATGGTAGCCTGGCCAGCTGGGCCAGGAAGGGGTAGAGGTGACCATAAAGTGTCTGTGGGATTGGACACTGTGCAGGTGTTCCCTGGAGACTGCTGCTTCTGTGGGAGGCCCTAACCCATCCCAGTGCTGCCCCTGAGATCCTGAGCGTTTCCTGGACAGTGGTGCACTGTGTGCATACAATGCCTGGACATTTTGTTTGCTTTGACCTAGTTCCCGTGCCCTATTTATTTCCTACTTAAGCCACAAAATTCTTACCCTTTCGCTGAATATTCTCCTTTATTTCAATATCTTTTTTGAAAGACTCTGCTGTTGCTTCACTTATTTAAGGAAAAGGAGATTTCTAAGTAATGGTTGTTGGGGGGAGGGTTGCCACCAGTGAGCACTTGGAGAAAGTGCTCGCTCTCTCTCTCTCTCTCTCTTCTCTCTCCTCTCTCTCTCTCTCCTCTCTCTCTCTCCTCCCTCCCTCCCTCCCCTCCCTCCCTCCCTCCCTCCCCTCCCTCCCCTCCCTCTCTCTCTCCTCTCTCTCTCTCTCTCTCTCTCTCTCCTCTCTCTCCTCCTCTCTCTGTGTGTGTGTATGTATATGTACAGGTAATGTGTCTGTGTTTGCTCATGCATGCGTGCCTGTGAAAGGCCAGAGGTCAACCCCGGATCTTTTCTCAGGAGGCATGTAGCTTGTTTTCCAGACAAGTTCTCTCCTGGGACTTGGGGCTTGACCATTAGGCTAGTGGGCCATCAAACTCCAGGGGTCCACCTGTTTCCACCTCCCCAGCAGTGGAATTGTAAGTGTGTACATCACACCTGGCTTTTGTTCATAAATTCTAGGGACCAAACTGGGGCTTTCATGCTTCGGAGGCAAGTGCTTTACTGAGTCGTCAACCCAGAAAACTTGCTGTTTCACACGCCTACTAAGGTAGAACTCAGCTTTGCAAAGCAAACAGGGAGTAAATATCTGGTGGACCCAAGTCACTGCTCAGCACTGGTTTCTTGATTATGATATCAAAAGCATTGGCAACAAAAAATAAATAAGTTGGGCTACATCAATATTTAAAGGACTTTGAGCTAGGCATGGTGGTGCACACCTCTAAATCAGCATTTAGGAAACAGAAATGGTTATGAGTTCCAGGCCAGCCTGGGATACATAGCAAGACCCTATCTCAAAACAGCAAAACAAAGTTTAAGAAGATTTTCAAATCTTTTTAAAGCTTTGGTGGCACATTCCTGTAATCTCACCATTACAGAAGCTGAAGTAGGAGAACTGAAAGTTTGAAGCCAGTCTGGTCAACATAATGAGGCCCTGTCTCAAAAGGAAATAAAATAAAAAGCTTTTGTGCATTAAATGGTAGCCTCTAGCACAGCATTTTTTAACCTGTGGGTCATGAACCCTTTGGGAGTCACATACCAGCTATCCTGCATATCATATATTTACATTACAATTTATAACAGTAACAAAATTATAAATATGAAGTAGCAACGAAAGAATTTTATGGTTGGGGGTCACCACAACATGAGCTGTATTAAAGGGTCCCAGCATTAGGAAGGTTGAGAACCACTGAGCTGGAGAGTGAAAAGGCAACTGACAGATGAGTGAAGACACCTAAAGATCATGCATCTAATAAAGAATTAATATGCAGAACACATAGAAGTACAATTCAACAACAAGCCATTAAAAATGGGTAAATTTATTGAAATAGATATTTCTCTTAAGGAGAGACCTACAAGCTCATGAAAAGATGGGCAACATCTTATGCTAGAGAGATGCCTCAGTGGTTAAGAGCACTGGCTACTCTTAAAGAGGACCTGGGTTCAGATTCCAGCACCCACATAGCAGCTCACAACCACTTTTAATTCCAGTCTCAGGAGATCCAGTGCTCTCTTCTGGTCTCCATGGGGACCAAGCACCACATGTAGTACACAGACATAGATGCAGGCAAAACACCCCATAGACATAAAAGTAATTTTTAAAAGACAAAAAAATGTTTAAAAAGGTGACTAAGATGTTTAGTTTTTAAGGAAATGCATATGAAACCTAGAGTGAGATTCCAGCTCACACTTAAATATGCTATTTGCTAACATGTACACAAACAGAAAATCACAGGCATTGGTGAGGATGTGGGGAAATTGGCTTATAGTATATTGCTATGAATAGAAAGTGATTAAACCTTGGGAAACTCTTCAGTAAATCTCAAGAAGCTGAATAGAGGCTTCTCATCCAACCCAGAAAAGAGGGCCTGAGCTGACACTGTGCACGAATGTTCAAAGCAGCAATATTCACAAGTTCCAAAAGAAGAAAACAACCTGTGCCCATTGCCACAGGAATGGATAAACAAATGTGCTATAAACATTCAATGGAATATTATTCAACTATAAAAAAGGAATAAAATGCCGATACATAGCACAACATGGATGCAACTTGAAAACATGCCAAGTGAAATAAACCAGTCACAAAAGACAAATATTGTATAATTCTATTATATGCAGTCTTTAGCCAAATTTATGAAAATTGAAGGTAGAATGTAGGCTACTTCTGAGAGAAGAATTGGTAGTTATTATATAATGGACATAGACCTTCTATTTATGGTGCTGAAAACTCTCTGGAAACAGGGTGGTGGTTCATAACAGAAATGTACATAGTATTGAGTCCTGTGTTTAGTATGGCTGTAATGAGAAATTTAGTGTTAGGTGTATTGTACCAAGATTTTTTTTAGCTGGAGAGGGGATGAGTGGGTAGAAATAACGAGCATGGCAGAACAGAGCAGAGGCGGCAGGGGTAGCCATGCTCTTGTGGTAGCATTGCCTCCACAAGCACCCTGGCTGCTGCTTCTCCCCTGTCAGCCTCAGGGGATCTGTACCTATGAGGTGAGACTCCTGATATGCTGCCCTGACCTTTATAAATGAAGGCATGAGGAGGGGGTACAGTAGCTGCCACGATGCCAGAACTCAGGGCTCTTATGGGCCAGGAGGCAGGACTAGCTGCTGTGGGATGGTCTGTATGTCAAATGTGTTGCTGATTGGTCAATGAATAAATCACTGATTGGCAGTGGCCAGGCAGGAAGTATAGGCGGGACTAACAGAGAGAAAAATTGAGAGAACAGGAAACTGGAGGGGGAGACACTGCCAGCCGCCATCAGGACAAGGAAGATGTAAAGTACCGGTAAGCCACAAGCCACGTGGCAAGGTATAGATTAATAGAAATGGATTAATTTAAACTGTAAGAACAGTTAGCAAGAAGCCTGCCACGGCCATACAGTTTGTAACCAATATAAGTCTCTGTGTTTACTTGATCGGGTTTGAGCGGCTTGGGACTGGCGGGTGAGAGAGATTTGCCCTGACTGTGGGCCAGGCAGAAAAACTCTAGCAACAACTAGCTGTTAGAATACAGGGGTAGCAGGCATCAGGGGTCAGTGGATGCAGTGATGATGGGCTAGGTGAGTGCCAGGAAGCCAAGAAGTCTGAAGGCCTCGTCAGATTCAGTCAGCATCCTGTCCTTAACCCACACTCTGCTCTTTCGCCTTCTCTCAGACTGGAGGGGACAGTGGCATGGCATTACTTATGGAATTAAGGAATCCCCAACACCACTGATACCACCCAGGATAGTGAGGACTGGGCATCCCTGGGAAGTATACAAGCTGTAGCTGCCATAGAATGACAGGTATGTGTTTTCTCCTCAGAAACAGACTGAATTTGATCTGATTACTGTGAAGGACCGGCCAGTCTGGGATGCTGTCTACCATGTGGAAGGGCCAAACCTGCCATGCATCATCTTGATGGCCAGCTTTGCCAGGCGCCCAAGAGAGCCTCTGGAGGCCTCACTGAGCCCAGAACCTGCCGCCACCCTAACCACCTGATACTTCTAAGCAAGTAGCAAGGGGTTCTCATCAGCCCATCCTCCCACTATGCAGGACCTCTCCTTTGCCTCCCAGGGACAAGCAGTTCACATTGCATAGACATAGACCCGGAGTCAAGTTCTTAGCATATACAGCTGCCCATATACATTTAATAAAGCATCCAACTGCAGACATTCTCAATACATAGGAGCTGGGGTTAGCAAAGCAGTACAGCTCTGACAATGCCATGTCTGTTCTCGCGGAAGCTGAGACTACAAGGGCCCTCATCGTCTGCAGCAGCAGGAGTCACAGGTGTGCTCAGAACTGCTTCAGGCCCAGCCCCACTTGCCTTCTCAAGGGCACAGAGCTGTTGAAGAGCCCTCTGCATCACTGAGTGGAAGCAAGCCACATTTTGTGCCAGGCTTGCCTTTGTTCTGACTGACAGAGCCCACTGTTATCCTAATTCTGAACACAACCCAGCTATGAGATTACCACTGGATGCTTCCCACTTTCTTTAGTTAACCGTAATTCTGATTTTTCATGGAGCTTGAATCATGGACCAACTTCTCCATTATCAGATCAGCTAAAGAAACCATTGTTGGAAAGCCCAGTGTACTGACCTGTATGCTCCCTTCAGCCCTTCAATTCAGACTCCTTTAGAGCAAAAGGAAGGCAAGGTAGAGCCAGTTGCTGTGGCTTTGGCCACCATGGTGCTCTCAATGCCTCCTGCGGGTCAGAGAAAGTACACCGTGGCTGGTAGAAAGAGTGAGGCTGAAGAACTTGGGAGTTTTTCTTTATGACCTGCACTGGTCTTGAACACAAAGACCTGCGGGTAGGAGTCCCTGGCAGAATGCCCTTGCCACACACCAAGGACCTGACCAACTACTGGTTTCATGATCCAGAGGTGCTGGACATCACTGGATAGATTCCTGTGAGATGTTTTTAAAGTTTGAATTTTATATTCCCAACCTGGGAAACAAGAACTCTATTTGCTTTTGCCTAAGCCTTGTGTCCTTTGAATTAAAATCACAAGAAAAGGTGCCTTTGAAACAATGGACAACTTGCTTATGGAGCTGTACTAAATAGTAAAGCCTCAGTGTCTCCAAGGTTGGCCTCTCTGAGAGCAGTGGATAAAGCAGGGCAGGGGAGGGACAAAGATGACAAACAGGATGTGTCATTCATGACCCCACTTACCTCTTGGAAACTCCACAGGAGACCCACAGGCAGGGCAAGCATTTTGACCAAGAAGTAGTGGTCAGCTTGTAGGTGTCATCTTCGCTCCCCCTCACAGGGGTGGGAACAGTCTGAGGATGAGCATGGCGGCCTTTAGCCTTCTAGGAAAGAGGGCTTTCTTTGTAACCCAGAGCCCTGGAACCATTATAAGATGTTTCTCTTGCCTTTCCTGTCCCCATAGGGATGACCTCACATTTGTCTCAGATTGGGGGTTTTTGACTACTTGGCAAGTTTTACAGCCTATTTTTGTATCCTTTCTCTTTGGGGAGGGAAGTTATTTGGCCCCAAACTTTGAGGAATTGCAAAGAATGGTGAGTGACTGCTTTCCTTCAGAGAACAGACATCTGAAAGTTTTCCTTTAGTGTTTGTGTACATGCAGATTTACATATCCACATATACAGTACACATACTTATTTGATACTTATAAAAACATACATCTGATGTACACGTGAGCTTCATGTGAATACCCTAGGGGGAAGTAGCCTGTGTGTGAAGAGATGAAAGTACACTGGGCAGCTGGAGCAGCAAAGGAAGCCATCTACTGTCTAAGAAAGCGCCTGTGTCTCACCTGAGCCCAGATGCCTGCTGGCTTTACTTTTAGAGCCCTGCTGCACTAGCTGAATGGTAGACCCTATACAAGGTCTGAACAATTTACACGGAACAAGTTACTTGGTGGACACTATGCTGGACACAGATAGCAGCCTGGTCTTGGGCACTGGGCAGTCTTCTGGATGGGAAGTTGCAGTAATACTGGCCCCAGTACACCTTTCTCAGAGCTGGTAATGGCAAGACTGCCCAGGTAAGGAATCCAACAGACTAAATGGACCTTGTTTTGGACCTTCCTTGGCTTTGGGATGGGGGAGGGAAATTGTGGCTTGGACCTTATGTTTGACAGGTACTGAGGGAGGTGGTCATGGGGCAGGCACTTCAGGGAAGAGCTCTGGGTGCCAAGCATGAGTGCACTGACAGAGGAGTAGGCGTGTAAGTCGGCAGCTACCATGTCTATGGCTACTACGTGACAGATCACAGCTGTCTCGTCCAGTTGGAGGGTCAGTTCTGTGTGCCTTCAGCAGAAGGCTGGCTGAGGGCTGCAGAGGTAGGATGGAATGTGCCTCTCCTAACAAAGCTTGCTTTGTAAGATGAGTCTTGCCCCATCCTCTGCACTTACTTGGACTCACCGGAGGCAGTAAACTCTAAGTGTTCTTTGTTGCCTGTATTATGTTTGATTTTTTTTCCTACTTACATAGGGTTGTGAGTTCAGTTCTTAACCAGACCCCATTCTAACGGAAATCTGAACTTATACATAGGCTTTGCATATTACTTGTAATTTTTTGATCGTATTTTTCTTTTGAGAGTTGGGTGTGTCAGTTTCAGGAGGCCTTCTCTGGATGGCTTGCCAGCACTTTGAGGTCTACTAGTGACTGCTCTTGTACTTTTCTCTTGGCTGAGTGACAGCAGCTGTCAGGTGGATAAAATACCTTAGCCTGAGGCACCCTTCCCTCTGGAAGCAGAAGAAGAATTGGGTCAGACCCAGTAGATTTCTGCCTGTATCCTCCAATCTGTCCCCAGCTGGCCTTGAGTGGCTCCTACCAGGAAGCTTAGCAGCACTCTCTAGGCCCAGATGACTCTGAGTTTACGTATTCTGTCAGTAGCTAAGCCATACCTGTGCCCCTTCCTCCCTGTTGGCCCTAGGACACCTGTCACACAGCTGCCTCGTGTGGAGAATGAGAGGCAGCCTTTCTGGTTAGAGTCTTTTGTGTTTCCCCCAGGTGACTGTTGAGCTGTCCCTGCCTTGAGCCTTTTGTCTTCCCAGTCTCTGTATGGACCAAAATCCTCAGATTGGAACAGCTCAGTAAGTTCCACTGACAGCCAAGTGCATAAAGGCACTTTCTGGGAAACCAAGCAAAAAGGAATCCTAAAACAAAACTTGGAACTTACATTTTTCCTAAAGTCTCTTGCCCTTTACCTGCTGTTCCCCACAGAAGAATGTTGGTTCCATCCACTTTTGCAGATGAATTTGTATCACATTCATTTGCAAGGCTCAATTGTCTGCAGGAGTCTTCTAGATTAGCTCATCCTGGCCAAGGTTTGGCAGGCTGCCTGGTTTTCCTTACTCCAGACTGGAACCCCCACTTCAGCATTCCTGACTTAGCTTCCTGTTCTTTTTCTCAAAAGCACACTGCTCACTACCATCCTGTCCAGACCTTTAGGGGTGACTTCCATGTGTTCTAGCCCTGGAGCCCACAGGTCTTCTCTAAGCACAGACCTTCCTGAGTCTTCAGCCTTAATTATCCACACTGCAGTTTGTTCTGCCTTGGTTCAGTGGAGCAGGTAAATGACTGGGCTGTATACTCCAGGGTAATGAGACTGTTGGGGGTCTTCGGTGGAACGGCTGGGCTTGATATTGACTGAGTAATATGACAACTGATTATACTGCTTGCTGTTTCAGTCGCTAACTGGTTTATTAGCCAGAAATCCAAATGGAACTGAGTCCTCAGAATCCATTTCTGCTGGAGTCTGTGTTCCTAGTGCCTGGCCACTAAGGGTGGCTGCATGGAGTGGTAAGCCCAGGTGCACTGAGAGCCCGGAACCTGCACTTGGTTATGAAGTTCACAGAGTGTATGGTCTTAGGACTGAGAACCTGCTTTGGGGTCTGAATGCTTGTCAACACTAGCCAGCAATCCTAAGGACCTGGTCCTCCAGACTTGAAAAACAATACAGGTTTTTCTAGCTCAGGGTCTAGCAGGAGCACCTCTTCCCAAGTCCTCTGAAGTCTGGAGCAAGGGTGGAAAACCAGGGGTTGGGAACGAGACGCAGGCAGACCCGGGTTGCCAAAGGACAGAAGTGGGTGCCTGTTTCCTTTTCCAGTCTCTTGTTATGGTTTGCAGGGCTGAATGGATTCAGGGTAGTTCTACTCTGCTGTCTCTGCCCTCCTTGAGCTAGACCTTCTCTTACTCGGGCAGGAACCAGGCAGAGCAGAGGGAGAACAGCTATTTGGCAGGGACTGTTTGCTGCATGGTGTCTTCCTACTGTTTACAAGGGTGGGCGGATGGCAAGTTAGGACACCTGAGAGGGACCTGCACATTGACCTGCTGTCATTGCTTCTTTCAAGAGATTGGTGGACTGTGCACATTTATGGGCACCTGTGTGTTAACAGCTTTTCTTGGTCAATGCCTTTTGACATGTATTCCCTTCTATGGAAGGTGGATGCTGCTGCCGTACTCTGTACAACTGGAGTTGAAGGTAAAATGTCTATGATAATGCCTGCTCAGACACTGAAGATAGAAAGTTGCCAGTGCTTGGTCCTTTCCAAGCAAGTCCCAGAAGAGTCCCTGTCCATCTGGGGAAAGTCTATTACAATGTGGTCCCTGTTAACCTGCAGTTTGCGCTTAGAGATCTTGTCCTTAGCTCCTGCCCACACAGCTTGGTCTTATTCTTGTAGCTTCTTTGGCTCAGGTCAGGGCCCCATGTGAGGAGGTTGGCTGCAGTGAGAGCCAGCACCCATTCCTCAGCAGGGTTCCAGCATGAGTTGGGTTGCTCCTTGTGAAATGGGGTGGGCCGAGGGCAGCAGTGGTCACTAGGGCAGTGATCTCTCTCCCATGCTTCTGAGTGGCCTGCTTTGTTCAGCTTTGCCAGGGAGGTCAGACTGTGTCACAATGTTATTAAACAGAGAGAACAGGCCAACCTTTCTCTGGCCCCTGCTGACTATTGTTCTTTGAGTTGTCCTGACACAGCCCTTGGGGAAGTTGGGGAGGCTGCCAAGGGCCTGCAGAGCCCTTGCTGACAACGTTCTGGTTCCTGGTCCTCTGGCACTTGCTTTATGTTCTGATCTCAGTGTGGATGGCTTTATTCTCGGGGGCCAGACTGCTGAGAAGTGTGACTGGTGAATGACTTGCAGTCTGCCTTTGGTGTGCTTCCTGTCTCCCAGGAACAGCTGAAGTGACTATCCTGGTGCTAAGTGGGGGGCAGCTGTCCTGTTGAATGGCAGGAGGGTCACCTGCTACTGTGACCAGCTATGAGAGCAAACTGAGAAATAGCTTATTCTGTCACATAGGCCTTTGTGGAGTGGGAATTTTCTGTGGCCCTGGCTGGCCTGAAACTCACTTTGTAGACCAGGCTGGCCTCAGACTTAGACACTCTTCCTGCCTCTGCCGCCCAAGCACTGAGTTACAGGCAGGCATGGGCCACACCTGCTGGAGTGTGGGGATCCTTTACCCTGGGAAACATTTGAATAGAAAGACAGCCTTTGCCTTTGGTGTGGGCTGTGTCTGGTGGGAGGTGCGGGGCTGACCTCCTCGGGCTGAGTGTCCGGGCCTCTTAAGGTCCCCCATGGGGATGCTGCTATTTCTAAGATGCAAATTGCACATTTCCTAGATTTTGTATCTGCAGATTTGGATAAGGGATGGGATGAGGGACAAAACTGCTTATGTAGTTTGAGTGGGCCTCAGTGGTACTTCCAACCTTTTGACTGTTCCTAAATAAAAATGTACAGACATTTCTTATCTGCTGACTGTGTGTGTGTATGTGGTGGGGGAAATTAATAAAAAGCTAAAAACCCCTCTATTGGTTTATTTATTTTTGCAAACCTGACCTTAAAATCAACAGATGTTGGGGCTCCCCTCAGCGCCCAGGGAAAACATTCCAATTCGCTTGTCTTCTGCCTTACTGAGTTCACTCTGATGGCTTCCATGTGAAACAACTGTGGAATTTTAAAATTGTGCCGAGCCAACCAAGTCTGATCTTAGAGCCATAGGACACGGGCAAGCTTTCTTGTTCCTTTTTCTGATGAGAAGAGTTGCCAGTAGAACATGCTGTTCACTAAGGAGGGCTTGTCACTATGCAGGGAGACTCGGGAGCCTTCTAGAGGACCAGGATCAAACCCACACCTCCAAGACTCAAAGCAACTTAATTTTGTTGGGATGACCACAGTGGCCTATCACACATGGAAAAGGGGCTCCTAAAGTAAACCCACCTGGGACAGAACAAGCATCAGGGGCTGCTCTTTCCCAAGGCCAGCTTGGGTCCTAAAGGAGTTGCTTTGTGTTCGATCTAAAGGGCCAGGTCACTGGACTGACTAAACTAGTTAATACCATGGAGCTATCTCTTGAGTCCTTGGTGGGCAGATCCAGAACACACTGGGTGTGGAGATGGCAGCAGCAGCCAGCAGCAGGGAGCTAGCTGCACATGATTACTAGTAGGAACAGGCTGGCCCATGGCCATATATCCTCTGGGGAAGCCTCTAAGGGCCAGATCTATTTCATTAAAATAAAGGCAGGTCTGGGCTTGTTTTGGTCACTAAGTTTGGTAAAGTAACCTCACACTCATCACCCTTCCATAGCTCTGACTTGGTTAGAGATAATGGATAAGTTGAATGACACGTGGCTGTCAAGTCCCCGTCCTCAGCTGAAGTTTAAGGTGGGTCTGGCCCCAGTTCTTTTTGCTAAGGGCACAGCTACCTGGTAAATGAATTTTCTTAGTAAAGGCCACAAACTGTTTCTGCCTTCTGACCCCAGGGTTTTCTGTCTGTGGCAAGAGGCAGAATGGCCCTGAAGTTGTAAGCAATGCTCTCTTGGTAAGTGTTCACTAGTGATCCCTCTTTACTTGTTCCTGGCCTGATAGCCAAACACAAGGACACTTCTTTTGGCTTGTGTTCCTGGTACCACTGACTTCCTTTCCAACCCCACTCTTTTGGTTTCTTCTGCCAAAGCCAGTGGTTTTCAACCTGACCACTCATTTTCATGACCCAAGGAGCCTGTGAATATCCATACAAGGCTCCAGTATCAGTATTTCTCAGATGCACCTGTGTTTAAGCACTACATGGCTGAGGCTCTACAGGTCATAACCCACTAGATGGAAGGCAATGTTACACCCAAGCTGTTGAATGTAGGGACACACTGCATGCATCGGGCAAGATAGCCATGAGGTGCCAAGACATTAAGACCCAGGTCATTTCTCCTTCCCCAACATTTGTCCCCTTCGCTGGGTATTCTGGGTCAGTCAGCAGTAGTCAGGATCACCTAAAGGATTTAAGAGATGAAACTGGTCCTTAAGTCTGCTCATTGAGAGAAGGATCAAGACTCAACTGTAAAGGAAATGGGGAAATGGGATAAGGTGTAATGACAAGTGAACCACAGTGTGTGAAGCTGCGTAAGGAAGGCAGAGCTGAGCTGCTCCTGGAAGACTTGCTCAGGAAATGGAGCTATCAATTGAAAATTTAAGTGCTCAGCACCAAGCAAAGATGTCACACATCAACACTGAAGACCAGCAGACATGGCTCCTACCTTCTCCTGGGCCACAGACTCGAATGTGAACTCAGAGCTCCTGATGAATCCCACCCACTGTTTCCTGTGAGTGGGAGGATCCTTCCCTTCTGTGATAGGATAAGAAAACTTCACAGTTCCTCGTGTTGTGGGACCCCAACCATAAAATTATTCCTTGCTATTTCATAACTAATTTTGATACTGTTATTGTAATGTATCTGATATGCAACCTCAAAGGGGTCACGACCCACAGGTTAAGAACTACTGGTTTAGATGACCACTATAAACCAGCCAGCACTCAAGTACTTGGTGCTATGTGAGCCGAGTCAGCAGCTAGTTCAGCACGGGTACACACTGCTTCACTGTGCCATAGTTTTTGTCCTGCTCCAGCAAAGTGCTGCAGGAGAGCCTCGTGAAGAGCCAGGCCTTCCGCAGCATGGTGTGGGCACAGAAGCTGGCAGTTAGAGAGGCACGCAGTGTAGCAACGGGCAGCACATACCCAAACACTACTTTTTTGAAATAGGTTTCTGTGCAGTGGAGACTGAACTTGCTCCTGGGTGGGGTGAGCTTCAGCTATACCATTAGAAGATGAAGTGGCAGAGGTGGCCTCACATTTCAGAGCCACAGGGAAGAGCTGTGTGTCTTCAGAAGTCTCCAGGGATGCCATACCACACTTGCTTCTATTCCCAATCAATCACCATGCTTTCCTGAGTCTCCAAGAAACGAACGAGTTAGAAGAAAAGGACATGAGGATGATTTATTTGGCAGTCAGATCTTAAGAGGGCAGCAGAACTAGCAGATGGCCAACCCTGAGCCCAAATGTGGGCAGTGGGTTTGCGTGTGCTGAATGCTGGCTATGCTGAGGCACCTTTGCGCCCACGGGCCTGGACCCCAGCCTCTGTTCTCAGAGGTGAGGCTGCCTTCCCAACATTCCCATCTCCTTTGCATCTTTTTTACCGGCTACACAGAAGCTGCGTGTAGCAGCAGCTTCACTCGGTACCTACTGCCTGACTCCACCTACCTATTCTCCATTTCATTCCTAAGGGAAAGCATACTGAGTCTTCCTTGCCATAAAACAAAAAAGCTCACCAGGGTAGACATTGCTCTTCTCTCTTCCTGCACCCCCAATACAGCCACCCCACAGAGCGGCTGTTCCCAAAGGCTCTATGCTGAGGCTTTCCTTCCAGGGTGAGGGGCAAGACTGAATAACTTAGTTACATTACCACTGAGAAGAAGAAAAAATAATACTGCTATTTTTATCATGATCCCCTGTATCTTTCAGGCTGAGTGGCATCCCCAGCCATGGGCAGTGTGCCCTTGTGCTGTGTCTTCCTCCTCGGGCAGGGCAGAGCCTTCTCCTTAGGCCCTGCATTCTTCCGTCCTGGCTCCAGGGCCAAACTGCAGGGCATCTACTGTTTTCCCCCTGACCAGCTGTGGTTTTAAAGCTACAGGACAATGTAAACTTTGTTTCCCTAGCCCAGCAAGGCTCTTCCTCCTCTTCCACTCTCAGGAATGTCAGCAGCTCCTTGAAGCCGCCTATACCACCAACTGAGGCAACTTCTCTCTCCAAGGGGCTGCAGCCCTGGTCCTGGCCCAAGATGGAAGGACCCACCTCCACATTCAGGGCCAGATATGTGTGCTTAATGCGAGACACAGTACAGTTTTTTGCCTTCACCCAGAGCTGGGCATGGAGGCCCAAAACAATCCATCTCATTAATGGCTTGGTTGTGTCTAGCCTTCACCGCTGGAATCCAGGCTCCAGGCTGCGAGACCAGGAAGGCTTTACAGTGAGCCGCTCCCAGAGAACCTAGTTCATGGCATTCCACAAGGTGGGCAGCACCTGCTGCTCTCCAACAAGGTGGGGGCACGACTAGAGGCGGTTGTCTCCATTGACCCGAGTCCTTCTTGGGGCCCTGAACAGAAGTAAAGTGTCCTTACTGGCCTTGTTGCCAGACAGGACAACCCAAAGACACAATTACTGCTTTCCACAAAGGAGAAAACTGTCAAAGGACTGACCTAACACAGAGTGCTGTTCTTTCTGGCTCCAGCACCCCTCCTCCGAGTTCCCACACTGGCCAATTTCCCCTTCACCTCCCTCACCTTCGTTCCCGACTGTCAAAATGGTCTGCAAGATGCTCCTGGGAGATGCGGAAGTCTTCAAATGGCTGCTGGTATCGGGCTTCAAAGGAGCCTTCCCGGGCCCGGACATGGAACAGCTGGCTGGAGGCATCTGAGGTCCGTTCCCTCAGGGATGTACCACTGAAGGGACTGAGGTCACCGTTCTCCTGCTCAGTGAGGGGAAGTACTCAGAAGTTGAGGTCTCTTCTGCACCTCGGGGGTGTGGGGTGGGGGTAGGGTGGTTCTCTGCTCACTCTGCTGCGGTTACCTTAGCAGGGAAAACTTCGATCTTGATGAGCAGGGAGGCCAACTCCAGGTCTTCACTGTAGTTGTTCTTCAAAGGCACTGCTCTGTATCCTAGGAGAAAAGCCTGGCTCTCAGTTTACCTACCAGGTGTCAAGCAAGTGGCTCAGTTCCACCCAGACAGCAAGACCAAAGAACACCATGTCAAGGAAGATTCCTCACCTGTCTTCAGGCCTTTTACTGGGAAAGTAGCCTGAGCTAAGAAGTTCTGGTCACTAAACATGTCTTCCTCGTACACCACAAAGCGTAGAAAGGCAAACTCAGGGTTACTGATCTGGAAGTGGAAGGGCTTAGCCGGCCACACAGGGTTCAGTCCATTGTCCACTGTGGAAACAAGGGCAAAAGCTCCCGTCACACCAAGAGCTGGGATGACTGGTAGAGAGAGATTTTTGTCACCCCAAGAGAATGACTTGGTAATGGGGGAAGGCTGACTGACCTACAAACTCTGTCTTTTGCTTGGTGCTGTCGTACTCCGCTCCAGCCACCTCAATCTCCACAAAAGGACACACAATACCTCGGCCATTCTTCGGCAGATGCCTGGCCCCCAGGACCTGTGAGGCAGGTAGGCAAAGATGGGGTAATGACTGTTCTCCTGCTCCCAACATCCTCACAGCAGAGGCGTGGGGAGCAAATGTGCCGTGGAGGCAGGGTGCCCCCTGCTGGGCCCCGAAGGTGCTGTCCAGTAGGCCCATCACCGTTCCAATCCAGAGCAAGCTGTTGGCTCTAAAAAATCTGAGCTTTAGCCAAGTGGCGTGTGCATTTTGCACTCCATTTCATGTTAAGTGCATGTCTGTTCCAACGTGGGAATCTTTTCAATTGTTTCCCTTTAGGGGAAACATTCTGGGAAGTAGCAGTCATGTCATCTATGGCTCTGTACTCCCAGGTGTGTCCAGCTGGCCACAGGCTGTCCATATCTTTCCAGACTCTGTTCAGGCCACCCCTGCTGATTCCCACGGTTGAGGGGGGGGGGGAGGGCTGAGCCTTGTCACAGCTTTTCACCGGACATGTGCTGGGGAGCTCTATTCTAGGGACCGGGAAAGGTGGCCAGGCAGCTGGTTATGCTCTAGAAAGCTCAGGTTTTGCTTGCTCCTGCAGACAGGAGCCTAGCTCATCACATGCCCCCTCCAGCCTGCTTTTTGCCACTCTGACCAGACTCTTCCTGCCAGGTAGTTAACTTTTCATAGGTTAGCCTGACTCTTTGTGCAAAAACTGGCCATGGTCGGCCTGGCTACTTCTGTGATCCCAACCCTAACTGAGGACCTGTAGCTAGCTTTCCACTTAAGATCGTTCTGCTACAAGCTCAAGAATAGTCCAAGAGAAGTTCCCTTCCCCAACTCAAGGCAGAAAATGCTGCTTACCTCTGGCTCTGTGCCCTTCCCCACTTACGCTGACCCACCTGGTCCCCAACTTCTTATCAAGTTTAGTATCAATATTCCTCATACACCTTTTCCCACCCTGAAGCACCCAGGTGAATACACCCACCTCAATGCAGATGACACAGGGCTCCAGACCTCGGAGGCTGCTCTTGTCAAAGGGGTCAAAGGCTTCGTCTCTCATGGTGCTTGGCTGCAGCACATAGCCACAATGCCCACCAGCCATGAAGAGGGCCTGGTTCATCTGCATAGGCTTGTCTGGAAGAGTAGGATTACAGTGTGTCCAGTGAAACTGCTCTAAGTGTCTCTCCCCACCCAATGAGGACCCCCTCACCTGGGGTCTGAAAATTGAGTGCTACAAGCTGGCTGCCACAGATCCACATGGGCAGAGGATCATAATTGGAGGAGTCCAGCCGCTGACCCTTGGGGTAGATTCGGGAGAGTTGCAGCCGATTGTACTGAAGGAACTTCTTGCCTTTGGCCTTGTTCACATACTTCTCAGCCTTGGTTTCCGGAAAGGAGGACATGTCCCGGTAACAAGCACGTTCTGTGCCAATCTCTGAGCCAAACAGCGAGAATATGTACAGAGCAGGCTCCTTGGGCAGTGTGTGTATGAGAGGGTACTAAACACCACTCTCATACCACTAGTCCCTTAGGCACCTGCACACCACACCTGGCCCCGCCTTACTTTCTTCATCAAAGGGAACAGGCCGGCAGTAGACCACAAGCTCAGAAAGCTCCAAGGCAATCTTCTTCCTCCTCTCCATCATCTTCCCCTCAGTAAGCTGGTGAGACACACAAGGCCCAGGCTAGAGCCCTGCCCAGGAGAAGGAAGCTCCTGCCAGCTCCTGCCAGCTTGGGCACACCCACACTTCAGGTATTTTGGGGCCCTCCCTTCCCCTTGCACCTTTCAAATACCAGCAGACAGAACTACTGGTTCCCAGTTTCAGCTCAAAATTGTTTTTTCTTTGTCTCCAAGGACACACTTGTTCCCCAACCCTCTTGGGATGGAAGCCTCACCATAACTTATGTCCTAAATGACCTCACAGGAAGCTCAAGGTGGGCAAGGCCTTCCCAGTATTGCTTTCTGATCCTTCTTTACCCAGCCTCATCCTTCAGCAAGAACATTGCTTCCTGATTCCCTGAAGTGCTCAGGACTTAAGCCTACTTGGCAACGACTCTGCCTAAGATGATCTTTACCACCTCAGTTCCCCCTGACAACACAGTCTTCCTCCTCCCATACCTATCTCAGCGGCAGCCTACTTAGACCCTCGACTCTGCTCCTCTATTCATACTCCACCTTCTCTTTCTAGCCTAGACTCAGGATCTAGCCCTTCAGCCACTGGTTCTTTCAGTGCCTTGTCCTCCAGGATACACTGACAAAATCCTCCACATCTCAACCCCTCCCTGCTTGGCTCAAGGTATCTGTTCTCCAAATCAGGCACAGATCTGCTCACCAAATGCACTAGAACAGCAAAGTATAAGTTCCTGTACATCTGTAAATGCTTCACCAGGCTCAATGGAAGAGGCCAGGTTCCCTCCAGAAAGCGGTTCCTTCCAAACAAATGCAAGCTACCCACTATCCACAAACTCCAACTCCCAGCTCTTCATGGTTAGCCACTCCAGACTCCCTACCACCCACTGCCATTCAACCTAGTCATGCCACTAACAGACCTCAATGGTGTCCCTAGGAGTATCTGTGGCTGCTAAAGCCAACGGATACCTACAGATGGTTACTGCACCTAAGAAGCCATCAGCACAGCAGAGTCCCACTACCGTGGGTAACTGCAACTTCTCTGCCTGCTGTTCCAGGCACACACTCTGTCACAAATGTTTACCTAAGCCCTCTTCCTACCATCACCACCTCATCTCTTCTAAGCCTGATTCTATTCCTGCTGCCAGCCTAGGACCTCTCTTACCTCTTGCCTTATAAAGACTCACTCAGGTGGTCCAGAGTACCTCCTGTTCAACACTTCCTAAGTACATCACACTTCTGTCTTGAGTCTGTTCTTCTGGGTCCCTTATCTAAGGCCAGACCACATCAGCAACCAGCAGTATGCTGCCTTCTGCAGAGGAGCTAGTTGAGGAGCTGGAGGCCTTGGCTCCCTGGCAGGCCCACATGCTGCCCTCACAGGCCCCAGCAGCACCTTCCAAGCTGTGGCAGTTCTCACCCTGGCATCTGCAGTCTGGGCCACTTCCCGGATCTTTTTCACCCAGTCTTGCAGCTCCTCCTGTGAGTCAGCTGCAACATCCAGGGACCAGTGAGCCAGCGATGCCATGCTGATGGAGAAGACGAAGAGCCGGTTGTTCTTGCCCTCAGGACGAATGGCTGTTGAGGGTGAAATAATACAGGGCTAGGAATGCTCTCCTTTGTCCTTCACTCCACTCCTTCAGCCAGTGGTTCTCAACCTTCCTAATGCTGCAACTCTTTAGTACAGTTCTTCATGCTGTGGTGACCCCAGCCATAAAATTACTGTTGTTACTTCAAAACTGTAATGTTGCTACTGTTATGAATGTTAGTGTAAATATCTGATATGCAGGATATCTGATATGTGGTCCCCAAAGGGATCATGACCCACAGGATGAGAACTGCTGCCTTACACACTGGCTCAAAGGAATTCATTCCATTTCTTCCTGGCCACACTTTATAAGCAAGCAAGACTAGTATAGAGACCCAATTCACAGAGGCTACTGTAGCTCAGACATACAGTAGTTGTGGTGGAGGCAAGGCTCCAACCCAGCTGTGACTCATACCTCTTCCTTGGGGCCATGCCTTTTAACCCCTGCCCTACCCTATCTTCAAGCCTCTGTTACAACTCTGTGGCCTAAACCATTAGGAGTGGATGTCAGCTTGTACTCAGCATCTCTGCCAACTTCTGAGTCTACTGTATCTGGCATAGGGTAAGCATGCAGGGTACCAGAGTATAAGAGTAGCCCCTGGGGATTCAGCCACTGGCTTCCTCCCCAGGAGCAGGAGGAACCACAAGGGCACCCTGACACTAGAGGAATCAAGAGACAGGAATTGGAGCTCACCCTGACACTAGAGGAATCAAGAGATAGGAATTGGAGCTCACCAATCTGACAGGCTGGCACATCTAAGACCCCCCGCAGCAAGTCCCCCAGTGGGCTGTTCTCATCCAGGTGCTGTAGGAAGCAAAGCCACAGGATAGTCAGCATGGCTGCTGCATGCACCAGTGAGGGGGATTTTCGCATGTGTGCGACTATCCTTTGGATATACTCATGACCAGCCAAGTGTGACTTAGGTACAATGGAGACTAGGAGTGTGGCCACACAGGATGTGCAACTGGCTCACATGTGACAGGAGGGTCTGGGTGTGATAGACACATGAAAGAGAACCTGTGACACTGTGTGGTTCCAGACATACCTCCCTCTCTGGCTCTAGAATTGCTGGGTTGACCATCTCTTCCACATAGTTTGAAGGAAACCACAGCTGCTTCTTCCCACCATAGTCCCCTCGCCACCTGTGGGAGCCATAGGGTACTGACTGCAGCAACCACCCCACACTCCCACAAGATCTTCTTGGGGGTTCCCACACATAAGTCAGACATTGCTACTGAACTTGAGACAGATACTCTCAAAGCATACTGTTACAGTATTCTCAGTGCCAGCTCCACAGAAGCCCTGGACACCCATCCCACCACACCACCAGACTCTCCAGCCTGGAGGGCCTGGCTCACCAGCCACCATCTTGCTTTTCCACATTCTGTATGATGGCACTCTTAGTAAAGGTCAGCTCATCCTCTCTCTGGGCCTTGTAGTCGAAGAGGGCTTTTACTGCACACTGCAGAGGTAAGACAATGGAACTGTGTGGAGTAAAGCAGAGGGGCACTCCCACCACGTCACCCAGTGTAGCACATGTACACAGACATGTGCCTGGGCTTAGGCCAGTGGGAGGTGTCACTGTTAGCAAGCATTCCTAGACACAGTTCTCAATGCTGCCTTATGGGAAGCTTCAGGGCAAGCAAGATAAGACAGGGGCTTTCTCCAGGGAATCTTCTGGCCACCGAGGTGGAAGCTTTGGAGTCCTGCCCTGGGTCTGCTCCTAGGAGTCCAGGCTGGTGGACCAATAAGAGTAAGTGCAGTCCTGTGTGCCTCCCTACATAGTTCGACCCTCACTCATCTCTGATGGCACCTTGGCTGCTGAAGAGAAGGAGTAAGGGATAGGGCAATCTGCCACATTAAAGAAAGGGGCAAAACCAAGAAGATCCTGTCTAATAAATAAATCTTCATGATGAAGGGAAGGAATGGCCAGTGTGCCGTCTAGCCTCTGTTCTACTATCCATGGAAGACATGGAGATCACTCTGAGGGAACAGTGACAAAGGGCCAGCACTAACCCAAAACACAGGGACTAGAGAGTGCTTCAACCTTGTAAGAGTTATGGTCACTTGTCAACCACAGATCTCTTACAACTGCCTGCGTCTCAGAAAACCACAACCATTACTTACTTCTCCACACCACACGGGACCCAGAATACAGAAATACAAGCCCCAAGCGAAGGGGCCCCTCCTTCCTCCTGGCTTCCTGTGTCAAGGACAGATATTTACCTTGAAAGTTGGCATAGGGTTTGCCTCCACATAGAAGCCAGGGTTGCGGCCCTCGTACAGTGCTCCATAATCGGGTTCCTGGAAAGAGGACACATTGTGACCTGTTAACACCCCAGAACTGAGCTAAAAGCAGCTGCTAGCTCCCACCTGCCTGGTTTCTGAAGCACAGCTGGCCTTCTTCTATAGGCTGTCTATCCCAGTTCACTCCCCGACTCCACGGAAGTGAGAGGGTGACCGTCGGGACTCGGCCTCCCCTCCTTTCTGCACTCTTCCCGAGGTCTACTCCCTTGGCCCCTGGAACTCAATGCCAACCACTCCCAAGCTGCCTGCTGCTGCCTGCCACCAGCCCCACATACTCAGTGAGTTCTTCAGGGAGCCCAAGGTCAGGAAGAGGTCCAGCCAACCCTCTTCTTTGGAAAACCCAGGTCTTCCCTCCAGAGCCTTCCTGCAGGCCTGAGGCATCTATACAATTGTACCTAGCTTGCTCTCTGCCCAACACACTCAGACCAAGCCCATGTGCGCACACCTCTCCCCATGTAAGCTCCCAGACCTTGCTGCCCACCCTCTGGCTCAAGGGGATCTGCCTGAATGCCCAGGCACGGCTCAGGTCCCACTCCCTCTACCTATACACCATGGCTCCCTGTTACTCCCAGAACCTTCCTGTGAACCCCAAACACCCCAGGACTCGATTTCAGCACATGCAGAGACTGTTAAATTATGGGTGTCCTCCAGCTACACTGCTATGCCCCCCCCAGCCCCGCCCTCTCACAGCTGTTCCAATCTTCTCCAGTGCTTCCTCGTTGATGGGGTAGCGAAGCTTCATTTTGCGGTACAGGGGGTGCTTTTCATAGTAACTGATGAGGTCAACGAGGCTGTCAAACTCCGAGTTGCCCAGCATCACAGTCTGGCCTTCCTGCTGCACTCGGCAGTGCTTGATCTTCCCCTCAGCCCTTCACCATGACAGGACAGTCAGCATGGAAGACAGTCCAGACCCCAGCAAGAACCCACACCCATGCAGCAGGCCTCACCGGAAAGAGATGGCATATGAGTTGGGCTCATTTCGTTTCCGCACCAGGAAGGCCCCATCACGGGGTACGCGCATCAGCATATGTTCAGCCTGAGCTCTGGTCAGGCTTGCGTGGTACCACCTGAAAACCAACAGAGTCAGGCCCTGACCAGAACTGCCCATGTCCCCACTCACCTCCCTGTCCCTTTCCTCACTCTTTGCTCTCGTGGGCATTGGTCTGGGGGACAGGCTCTGAAAGGCGCATCTCAAACTCGTTGCAGCGCAGTGGGACTTGCTGATAGTGTGTGATGAGGTCATAGAGAGAGTCGAAGACCAGGTTATCTGTCAAGAAGAACTTCGGTGTCCCAGCGTCCTGCCGGGAGTGGATACGGCAGTGCTGGACTTTCCCATTCCGCCTGAGGAAAGACAGGATGAGAGGGATGAAAAGCAGGTCAGAGCCCCAAATAATATGTAACTAGGCAAGTATAGAGTTTCAAAAGGGGAGGCCATTCTCCAAAGAAGCTTGGATAGTGGGGAAGGCACTAGAGGAGGACATACAGATCAAACACGCATGTTTAAGTACACACACACCTGTGAAGGAAAGAAGAATCATGTTCCATGGGAACGCTAGACTCAAGGCTGAAGTGTCAAACAGTTATTTCTGAGTATTACATGCATGGACTAAACACGGGTACGGGGCTAGATGTGGGTTACCAGAAAGACAGCGTGTAGTCACCCACGAAGGTCTCACTTTCTCGCACTAAGAAGGAGCCATCAGGAGCCCCGGTCTCGATGCAGTACTCAGTGAGCAGGCGCTCGGCAATGTGCCGCCCATCGCGCCCAGCCCCGAGCTTCCCATGGAACCACTTCTCACTGGAGTGCAGCTCTGTGCTGCTACTCGCCTAGACAGGAGGACAACAGCAAAGACACCCAGTGAGCACCCAGTTCTCATCCGACTGAACCCACACCCTGAACAATTCTACCTCCTTAGGCTCCTCTTCGTCCTCATTGCCCTGGTCACTGCTTGTCTCCTCAGAGTAGTAGATCTTGCTGCTAGTCAGAACAAAGTAGTGGGGATACCATTCCTGGAACAGACCAAAGGAGACGTGTGAGCCAGAGTCTAACATATGGCCCCACCATGTCCAGGCTCAGCTAGACCTCACATGATTCACGGGGTCCTCCAAGTAGAGGATACCATTCTTGATGGAGTTACTGATGTCATTCTCAGAATACATCACAGAAGTAGGCACCTCCTCGTAGGCACTGCCCTCAGCCAGCTTCTTGTGCTGTGGAAGCAGACCAGGTCACAGCAAACCCATTCCACACCTAGTCACATCTCTTTCTCTCTTTTTGTTTTTTGTTTGTTTGTTTTTTTTTTTTTTTTTTTTGGTTTTTCAAGACAGGGTTTCTCTGTGAAACACTTCTGGCTGTCCTGGATCTCGCTCTGTAGCCCAGGCTGGCCTCGAACTCACAGAGATCTGCCTGCCTCTGCCTCCCATGTGCTGGGATTAAAGGTGTGCGCCACCACCGGCTGACTAGTCTCATCTCTTAATTCAGGGTTTCTCCTACCAATTTTGCCACACCTTAATAAGGATCTTCCTCTTGAGCTGGTTGGGCGAAGGAAGTCCATCAGCAGCAATGTCCACGGGCTTGGTAAGGAGTATGTCGCCAAGCACCTTTTTGAAGTACTGAGCCATGTTTCTCTGCTGGGCAATGCTGCAGTGGTCCTCGATGGATAGGATGACTGGGTACCTGAAGGGCAAGAAGGAAGTACAGTTATGCTGGGTCAAACCTCAGTCCAAACAGAGTTCCTTACAGAGCAAAATGATGGGAGCAAAGGGCCTGGGGCACCTTCTCCACAGGACCCCTCGGAAGATAGGCACCCATGTGAAGGGGCACATCAGGAAGCAGCTAGGAGGCAGTGGGAACCAGGACATGGCAAGTGCTGCAGAAGGGAGCCCCTGAGCTGGTCTAATTATGAGGCTGCCCTGTCGAAAGACATTCCCCACTAAACATCAGGAAAGATGAGAAGCAGCCTCCAAATGTGGCTTGAGGATCCTTTCAGTACTTGGAGAGACTGGGGACTGCAGGCTCAGTGGTCGCTAGAAACTGAGAACGGCTCATAGGGAACACACTCTTTTCTGGGCAATGAAGGGAAAGGAGCTGACCTGAGACCAGTTACAGAAATGGTTTTTGAGGATGAGATGAACTTGAATGCTAGCCAGAGATGGGAGTGGGGGCAAGCCATGAGAGGGGTTCCAGAAGCAAGAGGACCCTCTAGAGGTTGCCCATGTCCTCCACACATACTTACTCTGAGGCTACGAAGGCATGCTCCTTGATGGTGTGCAGGACATCTGAGAACTTGATCTTGGTGGTGAGAGTATGCCCATGGTAGATGACTGGCATCCCATCTGGGCCATCCCAGCAGTCCACTAGGGAACACCATCATGGTCACATAGGCGGGCCTCTCACCTTCCCTCTCCAACCCCTAGCCCCAACGCACACTCAATGCAGCGACAGCCCATCCTCAGGCAGCGAGCATAGGCTTCTAGGGAGGACTCACTGGAGAACTGGTCCCCTGTCAGGTATCTGGATAAGAAAGAGAGACACATGTGGTCTGGTGGGCCTCCCTCCCCCCAGAAGAGGCTGGATGAACACAGAGAGGCATACTCACGTATTATGTGAGGAAGAGATCCAATAGTGAGAGAGGGGGTTGTTCATGGTGTCTGGGCACACGGCATCCAGCTGGGAGTTCCACACACTGTTCTCTTTGGAGAACAGAAAGGTGACAAACTACAGGGGTGAAGGTGGAGGAAAAAGAGAGTGTGTCCTGGCTGCCACTTGGGATGGAAGTGGGTGCACAAGAGTGCATTCATCCTCAGCTGTGCTGGCAACATGGGCAGTAGTTTGTGGCAACAGCTTCGAGGACACAGGAGGGTTCTGGTCACCCCACCTGTTTCTCTAACAGAATGGTGGGAAATGTGGAGCTCACCTCATCCAAGAAGAAGTATGGCTCCTCAATCTCTCGCAAGGGGTCTCGAAGGAAGCTGAGCATGAATTCCTGCACCTGGAGCCGGTCCACAGCCCACAGCTCCTGGTGGGTAGAGGAAGTCATGGAAGAAGCCTCCAATGATGAACCCACCCTTCAGCCTCACTCCCTGACCCAGCCATACCCCCTGGTACTCAAGCAGGAATTGCTGGAACTCAGAAAGGGACACCCGGCAGAGCTCCGGTCGCTCCCCAGTCCTGCAGGGAGAGAACAGAAGTGCCTGCAGCTGGCTGACTTGCAGCTGGCTGACTTGATCAACAGACAGGGGGCCCCTTGCAACTCCCAGCTAATGTAGACACCCAATGGTTTACCATGCCTCACCCCAACCCCAACTGCTTCCCACCTGGATCTGGAACCACCCAGAGAAGAACCCCAACTGGTTGTTCCAAACCAAACCTCAAAGTGCTGGTTTCCAAGAAGGGGAGGTCCATCTGCAGGAAACAGAATATGGTCAGGGAGAGAGCCCTGGGAGACCATGCAGGAAAGGGGCTCTTAGGAAAAAGGCTAGGGACCAGATGCCCGGGGTAGGGGTGGGGGCGCTGCAGCAATGGTACCCAGAAGCCCCCAAGCAGGGCAGCAGGGCTAGGAGAGGAGGTGGAGGACTTGGGGCAAGAGCAGGGGAGGGTAAGAGGCTCATGCACCGTCTTCTGGGCGCTGTACATGAGGCTGCGGTACAGCTGAGCAAACTGCCCGTAGGTGATGTCCCCGCTGCGCTGTTCTAGGTCCTACATAGTACAGAGCAGAACTGTCAGTCAGTCCCCTTAGGAGGAGCCGCTGGCTTCCCTGCCCTGCCAGTAGATAGCCCCAAGTGTCCATTACCGTCAGCCGTTCTCGGAGGAATCGCATGTTGGGGACCCGGTAGTTGACCTGTGACAGCATGTTCTTCAAGTCCTTGGCTGATATACTGAGAAAAAAAGGGTATCTTAAGCCGGGCGGTGGTGGCGCACGCCTTTAATCCCAGCACTCGGGAGGCAGAGCCAGGCGGATCTCTGTGAGTTCGAGGCCAGCCTGGGCTACAGAGTGAGTTCCAGGAAAAGGCGCAAAGCTACACAGAGAAACCCTGTCTCGAAAAACCAAAAAAAAAAAAAAAGGGTATCTTTCTGATCTGTAGGCTGAGCCCACCTAAGACTGGACCAGTAAACAGCTATCCTCTGGGAACCTGCATTCCTAAGGGCACACTGGGTCAAAGTTCATGGTGTAACAGATGGAAGTCCCTTCCTTTCTGAGCCTCAATTTCTGCATGTGAATAAAGAAAAGCTCAATATTCTACAAGTGACCAAACTCAGGAAAGCGGGTCGGTCAGGCAAGAGGGGAAGGATACGCCATCTCCAGCAGCTGTCCCAGCTCTGATCTTGCCTGCCTGTCCAGAACAGGGCAGTGCCCACTCACAATGTCTGCCACCTACTGGGATATCCTGAGACCCACAGCCCCTAGGATCATCTACACCCCAGAATAAGCAGCAGGGAGTAAAACATGGGCATGCTTAGCCACTAACTTCTGCTGCCTGGGCACACTCCTGAGGCAGGACAGTAACTGGCTCCAGGAAAAAATATCAGAGAGCTACCCTCTAGGCATGGGGGCTAGGACATGGACCTGTCAACAGGATGAACAACAAGATGGAGATGGATGCTCTCCTGGGAGTGGGTATTGGAATTAGAGGGCACACCTCCTCCTCTGGCCTAAGAGTCAGGCAGGAAGGACCAAAATTCCCTAAGGCTCAGATTTGCACCAATGGTTGAATGCTCTAGAGTAGTAGTTCTCAACTTTCCTAACACTGCGACCCTGTAATACAGTTCCTCATGTTATGGTGACCCCCAACCATAAAATTATTTTCGTTGCTACTTCATAACTGTAATTTTGCCACTGTTATGAGTTTTAATGTAAATATCTGATATGTAGATGGTCTTAAGCAATCCCTGTGAAAGGATCCTTTGACCCCAAGGGGGTCATGACTCACAGGTTCAGAACCACTACTCTAGAGTGTCTGTTCTGCATGGGGCACTGGGGCACTTGAACCTCGGTCAGCCACGGAGGTGCTGTCCAGAGGCCCCATTTTCCACCAAGGAGACAGAGCCCTAGTTCCCACCCTTTCCCACCTGCATACAGACAAGCTGTTCCTTTTGTCTTTCCCTGCTTGCTTCTTTAACAGTTGCCTCCTTCTCCTCCATGGTGAAACTCTTAGACTCAGCTGCACTCACTCCCTTTATGCCCCTGAGCTGCTCACCACTGGGCTGAAGCTGTTATTCCTACAATGTTATCAAACATGAGGGTAAACATACCCCCCCCCCCCCCCGGCTTCTCATGTGCTACTAGTCTGGAGTCAGCCACTGGACCTCTTCCCTTTTCTTGCTATCTGGGTCCCTGTGTGACCATCTCTACCCCAAGACTTTCCATTTCACCTGTACACACACCTACGTTCCTGCCTCCAGCCCCATTCTACCTGCCTGGTGACTCCACATCTCTACCTGGACACCTATGCATCATAAACTCACACCCTCACACCAACACTGAACCCTGAGCTCCGACAATGTGTCCCTCCCACCGTCTTCTTGTCTCAGCCAATGGCAACTTCACTTTCCAGTTCTCAAGTCAAAATCTTGAACTCTGACTCTTTGACTTCCGAAAATCAAAGGATTAGGAAATTCTTTTTAATATAATTTTAAACAATATAGCATAAACCCAACTAATTCCTACCATTATCACCCCAACTGAGCCCTCTCACCTTCCACCCAGAATGGTGGAACAGTATCTTAACAGCCCTCTACTCAGCAGTAGGATCTTGAGTACGCTGGCTAGTTTTATGTCAACTCGACACAAGCTAGAGTCCTAGGGAGAGAAAGGAGCCTTTAATTGAGAAAAATTCCTCCATAAGATGCAGCTGTAGGCAAGCCTGTAGGGGATTTCCTTAATTAGTGATACATGTGGGAAGGCCCAGCCCATTGTGGGTGGGTGGGGGGGCACCTCTAGGATGGTGGTCCTGGGTTCTATAAGAATGCAGGCCGAGCAAGCCATGAGGAGCAAGCCGGTAAGCAGCACTCCTCCATGGCCTCTGCATCAGCTCCTGCTTCTAGGTTCCTGCCCTGTTTGAGTTCCTGTCCTGACTTCCTTCAGTAATGAACAGTGATGTGGAAGTGTAAGCTGAATAAACCCTTTCCTTCCCAAGTTTCTTTGGTCATGGTGTATCATTATAGCAACAGAAATCATATTGAGGACACTGAGCAAATTCTAAGCCAGAGCAGGGCACTTCTCTGCACCTCCCATGACGTCCTGCCTCTGGGGACTATCAGAGAGCCTTGCAACAGTACAAGCTGCATACAGAGAGTACCATTTGGTCTTTGCTTCCTCCATCTCTTGGTCCTCCTGGCTGGACTGCCCGCCACCCTCCTAGGACCCAGAGCCAGCGCTGTATCCCACTCTCAGCAGTGTGAATTACTTGTGTCAGAAGCCCTAGCCTCTCTCAAGGTAGCTCAGTTCTATGGGCCCTCTACCTCAAACACACATTACTTTGGGTGCCTCTATCCACTGGTTGGGCACAAACCCCAGCTAAGCACCTACCGATCCTCACGGTTCCGGTCCACTGAATAGAACTGCTTCCGGAGCCACCTGCAGAGAAAGAAGCCTCAGGTGAGTGTCCCTCTCCAACTAAGGGAAAGCCTGGGAAGAAGAGCAGTTACTGTCTGTGGAGAGGCCGTAAGTCTCTGCCTCCTTTCCCCTGGTTCTAAGACATCTGGTCTTAAGCACAAGAAGATGAGTCTTACCTCTCAATCTGCAGAGGTGTGGCTGCCTGCAATGTATCCTCCATCAACCACGTTAGGCCCTTGATCCACATGTTCACCTCATCCTCAGATGTGGCTGTGAGCAGAACAGAAGCTGCGCTAATGGCACATCCTCTCCCAAGAGCAAGGGCAGCCTGGCTTTCCCTTTCCCTAGACCTCGCCTCCTCTAAGCCATCTCCCACCTTGCAGGCTCAGGGTCTTCAGACGGAATTCCATTCCATAGAGGATGACAAAGCAATGTGACTGGTCTGGCCGGAATGCAGGGTCTTCTTGGTAGCGGTCAAAGTCTCGTGATGTCTTCCCTGGTCGGATCTCCTTGATCTCACGGATATCAACTGGGAAGGTAGTAAAGGTCAAGGTCAGGCTGAGATCCTCACAGCCAGTATCAAAGAAAGCACAGCGTGCTTTTCTCAGTCGTTTCCATACTCTCCTCCCTCAGGGAATGGACCACAAAAAGGCAGACCGGACCCACTCATAGTTGTTCCAGGTGATAGAGAGAGCTGGGCTTATCTAAGAGTAGGCCTTTGTTTTTGTTTTTAAAGACTAAGGCTCTTTGGGGACAGGAAGGTAGGTGTATGTGTTAACCCTTCCCTATCTTTGTTCCATTGCTGGGAGTACAGGCTATACAGTTGTACCTGGAGCAGAGCTGGACACCAGAAGGAAAAACAGAGATCCAAGGGCAGTTCCTTATGGATCACTTTCTGACATAATACACAATACACATACCCAACTGCCCAATTGTAAAGTCCCAGAAGCAAGGCTGGGCAAGTCCAGATTGGTCTCAGAATCCCAGACAGAACCTTGGAGGAGGCCCAGAAAACTGGCAATTCCTGAAATGACCCACACCCCAAAGACATGCCCAAACCAGTCTTAGCAAAGGCCTAGTTCTAGCTAAGGCCAAGGCTGTCCAAGAATGCCAAGCATCTTGCGCTTGTGTGGCTTGGTATCCTTATCTCAGCTACCAAGGGGTTCTCAACTGCTCCCCCATTCTCACAAGCAAAGGTGAGGCAAGTACACGGGCCTGAGAGGTAAATGATCATTCTGGCTACTAACCTGAGTGACAGACGGAGCACCTGTAAACTAGTGGCACATTTAACTCCTCCTGGTGCAGACTCACCAACTAAAGAGCTAGGGGTCTGTCCGTTTCTCAGGAGAGTGGAACGGTGGGCTGCATGGACTGAGGTTAACTGTGAGTCTTGGCAGAGAGACAACTGTCCCCATCTACTGTTCCACTTCTGAAGGGTGGTAAGAGGACCAGAGAGGACGCTGGCAAGATCAAACGTGACACTGAAGGTGCAGGAAGAGTGTGCCACATGGAGGGAGCTGTTCCTTGGCCAGCACTTGCTTGGATGTGCACTCTGAGACTCTTCAGATATGAGAGGTCCTGCCACAACTGTCCCTTGACTGAACACCTATTCCATCCCTGAACGAGCTAGGAGCCTGGTCAGAGGTAAAAACTCAGCCTGGGAAGAGAGATTCAGGCTTGATAAGAGAGCTTTCTCTCAGCTTGGGTATGTCTTAAAATATTCTGACCAGTCCTCCTTCTGAGTAAATTCCCCTTAGATTCTAGTCCTGAACACCAGCATGGCTAGAACATCCCAAAGGCCCCAACCAGCTGCTCACAGTCTTCCTGTCTTGCCCCTTGAGTTGGCCACAGTAGCATCATCTGTCCCACCTGGAACAGAGGCATCACTTCTGGCCCTATCCCCTGCTGTGCTACCACAAACAGCACGGGCTTTACTTGGATCCAGTTCTGTCCTCCCAGCAAAGTCCTCAGGTCCATCCTCCAGTGGGAAGCCCGGACTTTCCTGTTGGTGGCCACAATTCTCACCAACTCCACATCCTCTCTGACTCTTTTGAACCATAAAACATTGTTTGGACACCTGGTCCTATCAGCCCATTCGTCCCCTCCTGAGGATGCCCACTGCTAACCCTCCACAAACGCATTCCTTTTACAGCTGCTGAGGTTCTGACGATGACAGGGCTCAGTGCTTTATCTGGAACCTTTGTCTCACCTTCTTCTGTGATCCTGCCAAACCAAACCAGACCTCCAGTAAGAACAGCAACTGTTCCTGCCCCATTTCATCCTGGAGCCTGGCCTGCCCAGTTCTCCAACTGGATTCTCTCCTACTGAAGACTCCACACAAGAAGTTCCATCCTGCCGTAATCCTCCTCTCAATGCCTCATGCTGCTATGGAATGTGCGTTCCTCACACTCCATGGCAGGCAGAGTCCCTTCCAGTACCCACTGAGTGACTGAATGCAAAACGAGAAAAACGCAGGCACATGGATTGGAGAAGTAAAAAGGCATGGGGGATGGAGTAAATTGGGAGCATTCTACTTGGTTCTAGACCCAGAGTGGGGAGAGCTGGGTCACAAACCCACAACTTGAGAACAGTTTCCACAGGTGGGAGAAAGAGCTTCCTTCCATTGGGGGAAATGCCTGCATCGTATACCACACAACCACCACAAACTCTGCCCTTTGAAACAGAAACTAGAATATTCTTCCAGTGCAAAGCTATCATTCCCCTCCCACACATTCGCGCCTGTGTGTGTGTGCATGCGCACACATGCCTACATGATCCACAGTTAGGGCCTTTCCTGCTGCTGCCCACCAGATTCTATACAGGCTATACACAATAAGGTGTGTACACAATAGGCAGACAGCTATAAAGTCTGTCCAAAGCTCATGGTTAGGCCACATGTGGTTCCCTCATATATAGTGGCACACATATACACATATGTATATATGTCCACAAAGCCAGTGGGCCCTGGGTGAGCTCTAACCTGCTCTGTATGACAGGCACATTTGCACCAAGTCCAATCTAAAGTCAGAGTGGGCATGTGGTTAAGTAGGGACCAGGACCAGGCAGCACAGAGCAGGCAGGCCCGGCACACCACCCTCCTAAGCCCACACTGGTCACACTGACCCCTTGCTCTTCCTCCTGTGAGGAGGCACCAGCATGGCC
Source organism: Peromyscus californicus insignis (assembly GCF_007827085.1). NCBI lineage: Eukaryota > Metazoa > Chordata > Mammalia > Rodentia > Cricetidae > Peromyscus > Peromyscus californicus. The sequence goes on along the minus strand of NW_026294595.1, from coordinate 135,321,536 downwards.
CTGAGGCCCTCTATGAAGTCTATGAAGTCAGAAGCAGACTGAAAAAGACCTGACAGCAATGAAATAGTCTAGCAGACCCTTGAAAGCACATCCTGTGTTATCTCTACCTGCCTCCCGCATCCAGAACAAACACTGCTGCTGTGGGATGTTCTGTATGGCAAATGTGTTGCTGATTTGTCTATAAATAAAACACTGATTGGCCATTGGCTAGGCAGGAAGTGTAGGCGGGACAAGGAAGAGAATAAAGCTGGGAAGTGGAAGGCTGAGTCAGAGAGACACTGCCAGCCGCCATGATAAGAAACAGCATGTGAAGATGCCGGTAAGCCACGAGCCATGTGGCAAGGTATAAATTAATGGAAATGGATTAATTTAAGCTGTAAGAACAGTTAGCAAGAAGCCTGCCACAGTCACACAGTTTGTAACCAGTATAAGTCTCTGTGTTTACTTGGTCGGGTCTGAGTGTCTGTGGGACTGGCAGGTGAGAGAGATTTATCCTGACTGTGGGCCAGGCAGGAAAACTCTAGCTACACACCGACATTCTTCTTATCTGAGAGAGCATAGGCTGGCTCCCAGAAGCTGCCATCACAGTGAAGAGACTCTCTAATCAGACATAGCCTCGGTGTTAGCTGCCAGCACAGCACAGTCTGGGTAAGATCTTCTGTATGTCAGGAATGACGTACGTGTGTGTGTGTGTGTGTGTGTGTGTGTGTGTGAGAGAGAGAGAGAGAGAGAGAGAGAGAGAGAGAGAGAGAGAGAGAGAGACAGAGAGAGAGAGAGACAGAGAGAGAGAGACAGAGAGAGAGAGACAGAGAGAGAGAGACAGACAGACAGACAGACAGACGCACGCACTTGTATAAACAAATGCTTGAACGTTCATTCCCTATGTCTGGAGGCCCATGAGCCAGCATTCCTTTCTCCCTAAAAACTATGGGAGAAGAGTGTTTAGAGAACACTGGGGAAAAGAAAATCCAGGATACTGAGAGGTCCCTGATACCCAGGATCTGGGGAAGTGAAAAGAAGAAGATCTGCTCTGAAAACAAGAGCAGATTTCCCACAATCGGGACCGTGACAACAGTCAACTGAGAGCCCCCTGACCTGAACGGGCGGTCTACTGTCAGGAGTTCCCATCTACGCACTCCTCCAGGACCAGAGCTCCAGGCCAAGCAAGAAGGCTTACCCAGGCTTTAGGAATGGCCTGGGCTGCCTGAAGTAAGGGACACCCAGTCCTTCACACACTTAATCTTCGTAAACTCTCACAAAGAAATCAAGACTTGGTTTTTGTTTTGTTACTTCTGTTTCTTTCTTTTTGGATAGCCCTGGATCTTGCAGTTCTCCAGATTCAGCTCTAGAGAGCTGAGATCACAAGTGTGAGCTGCCATGATAGGCTCTTCTCTAAGGATCTGGATTATGAGGAACCTCCCACACCTATGCCAAGGACTAGCATCACATGGTGACTCTGATGCCAGATTGTCTAGTATACCAGGCAGAATTCTGGGGGGGGGGGGGGGGGGGTGTCTGTGCTCCTCAGTGCCCCTAGTGGAGATCTACCTACTCCTATGCCCTCAAAAGCCTGCCCTGACCAGATGGTTCTGAAGCTTCTGAAGCTGCCAGGCCTAGCAAGGAAAACCAAGAACCACAGGGCCCTTCAAGGCCAGCTGTGAGGTCCTGGCAGTGCCTCACTCTTCCAGGTTCAATTTCCCAGCTGGAAAACAGTGAGTCCCTGCACTTTACAGGCTAAGGCCTAGTTGGGAAGCACATGTCTTTGTACCTGGGGCTTACGGAAGGTAGACCTAGGGAAGACGGACACAGCAGGTGCTGAGGCTCTGTTCAGAGGGCAAACTCAAGCCTCCAAGAGTCTGCTGAAGAGAAAAGCCACCAGGAAAAGAATCCCAGCAGCTGTTTCCTCGCTCACAACGGGGCCTTACAAGATGAGTACTTGTGGGGGTAGGAGTCCTGTTCTGATTAGCATACGCAGAGATGAACTACAAGCCTGTTTCCTGAGCCTCTAGCACCCGAACCTGCACACTCTGCACAGCGTACATGGATACTACAATGGTACAGTCCAGAAAAGAAGGGGACCAGTAACAAGGGTATCGGTGAGGAGGCACACACACATCCTACTGCTCAAACATCCACCTGGGAGCATGAGCCCTGACCTGCTCCATCATTCCAATCTTTTATACTCTGGTTTTGGAAGGAGTTGAAATGTGTTTGCTGCCTGGTATCTGGAGCATCTCTAAGATCTGAGACAGATGACACAAGACTAAATTTGTAAAATCAGAACGTGTACTATGAGGCCAGAGACTCTGGAAAGGCTACCTATTGCCCTCCCATCTCCTCCTCTCCTTTCTTTTCTGACTCCTGACTTGAGACTGAAAGCTGGAACAGTCAACTCACTGAGCATGCCGCTACAGGCACAAGCTGATGGCAGATCGTCTGAAGCTGGGAAATGGGGAAGAGGGCTCTTCTGGTGCTTGGCTCCTGAAGGCAGGCCCCACTTCCCAGCCATCAGGCTCGGCACATGCCTGCCGTCAGCTTTCCTGCCCATCACAGGACAACCACCCTGTGCATCCACTGCACAGATGGGCAACAGGTAAGTAGTCTATAATCTAGGACAGCAGGAGCACCAGAGAAAGGGAATAAAAAGACTAGGTCACTAAACCCTTTTTTAGGGTTCTTCAGTACACAGGCCCTGGGAACCAAGCCACAAAACCCAAAACCTTAATTTAGACCCAAGACTCTGGGCCAGAACTCATGTCCTAGCATTCCCCACCTCCACCAAAGCCAATTTCTAAGCAGCCCCACAGACAGATATCCCCCACATATAGGGTCACGGGGTCACACGGCAAAGGGAAGGTGGCGCCAAGACACACTGCCCTTCCAGTGCCTGTGCAGCAAGCAGCTGCTGCCACACCAGCAAATGTGATGAAAGGAACAGTGACCCCTCCTTGGAACCCTAGCCAAACCAGGTTACACCAGACGAGACTGCCTCCAACACCCTGACTGAGAAGAGCAGCTGGGCCTAACTGAATTTAGCCTCTTTCCTACCTTGGTAAACAGGAAACAGCCATTCAGACAGCTGAACAGACACCATGGGATCCCCTACACGGGACCTTGCACTGCGGTGATGTACAAATTGCTTCAGGTTACAGCCGCAAACACACAATCCTCACCAACACACGTCACCTAGACACTAGATTCCAGATGACTCTTCTCTTTAGGTAAATGAGGAAGGGAGGGCCCAACGAGTTTCATTACATGGTGGTTCATGGCAGATGGGGCTCTGGAGTGTCCCCATGGTAGTGCCAACTCTGACATTGGGTTTACAGGGAAAAAGAAAGGAGGCCATAGAGGGCTTCACACTACCCAGGCAGGCAGCCCTCTTTCCTAAAACATAGCTTATTTCAAGTGGTAACGGCATCTGTAGGTCCCAAGGAAGGGAGGAGGGGAAAGAAGGCCCCATACAGAGCACAGAGCCTGAAGAGACCTCATGGTCACTTGAGGTTCATTCACCTGTTGCATGATTGCTAGTTACCAAGCATCTATCTACTCCACACCAGGCCTGAGTTGGATCCTGGGGAAACATATCAATAGGCATGGAGTTCCTGCCCTTCAGAAAATCCCAGCCTGACGGAGGAAACAGATGGGGAAGCAGATAACTATGAGGTCATGCAAAGACTGGAACAGCAGGGAGACATCTGTGGTGCTGTGTGCACAACCTCCCTTCTGGTTGGTGTTCTGCTCTTGACTTTTTCCACACAACTCTGCCCAAACTTTCCTGCTTCTTTGTGAGCTACAGGCCCACCCCACTAAACATGGACAAGTGTCCTCACCTCTTCTGGTGCTCTGTCGTCTCAATGATAGTCATGCCCACAGCTCTAATTCCTTTGATTCACACAACATCGCTAGCCTCTAAATGTCTGGCACTACACTCCAACTGCTCACTTCCTATTCCTGTCTTCCACCCAAGGAACACACACACACACACACACACACACACACACACACACACACACACACCCCTAAACCAAAGACAAACTACAAACCAAATATTGTTTTCTCTCACCCAAAACTGTAGGTTTCTTGTCATACTTCTGTGGGTACACTAACAATATTACCATTCGAACAGATACATGAACTGAAAACTTCAGAAGACTAAGATTCCCATTTCTCACCCATTAAGATTCCCTTTTCTCAGGCTTAGCAATATGGCTCAGCAGGAAAAGGTACTTGTTGCCAATCCCCAGGACCCACATGGTGGAAGGAAAAACCCTTAAGACATACACACGTTTTGAAGGTTTTTTGATTTCGTTGTTTCTCATCAACCTCAGTCCAATCCTTCAAGTTCAGCTGACTCTGTTATTCACATTGAGCAACTAACCATAAGAAGGACATCATGGTAAGTGCTAGAGCTTGACTATGGGAGGAAGGATTAGGTTTGTACCACGCTAGAAAGATTATGTTAAACAGAGCCTACAGACATTTCTCAGAAACTGCAGAGCACAGAGGATGAGGTGGTTGTCTCTGCTGGGTGGGGAGGGCAGCAGCAGCAAGAGTGGCATCTGGCATCCTGTCACTAATCTGTTGCACATTTGTTGTGCATATTACATAAAGCTCTTAATTAAACTGTGCTGTTTCATCCTTACAACTAATACTATGAAGCAAACAAGTATTAGGGTTCCCATTTCCCAAGCAAGGACACTGAGCACAGAGTGGTTAATGATCCTACCCAAGGTGACAGTTGGCGAGTGGCAGAGCCAAGATACTTCAATGCCAAGCTGCATGTGCCCTGGGCTTGTGCTCTGTGCTGCCTTGGGATCCCTATGGGAAGCAGCCAAGTGGGAGCAACACAGGGGGATGGCAGGACTCCAAGCTGCACCATACATGCTGCTTTGTGGCACTCTTATAATAAAAGCCTTATGTGTACTGTTTTACATTTTATTATTATTATGTGTGTGCACATGTGATGTGTGAGGGTGCATACATCCCATGACACTTGGGGAAACCAGAGGACAACTATGGGTTCCAGTGATTAAAGGTCATCAGGCTTGCATGGCAAGTGTGTTTCCCCACTAAGCCGGCTCTCTCTCAGTTCTCATGTGTGTTTTAGGGCTATCTGGCTGTTTTCTGTAAATTCCTTGAGGACATGAACCATGTCTATCATTTTCACTGCTCCATGCCTAGCAGGAACTTAACAAGTGTGCAAGGAAAGAAAACTATAATCAGAGTCTTTCTTGGCTGACCAACCTGCTCCTGCCCAGCAGATAAGTAAAACCGCATAGCCTCGGATGCCTACAGACAGCTTTGCTGCCCTCTCTCTGGAAGGTCCTCCCAAAGGGCAGAGGATAGGCAATAGGTTAGGAAGTGAAAGGAGACTCTGGGATCTCCCTCCCACAGACAAAACACGCAGCTTCAGACTGAAGAGGAGACAAGAGGGAGAGGGGCTGGGGAGGTAAGGGAGCTTCCCTTGGCAAAACCCCTCAGCAAAAGGTTTTCTCACCTTTTGCTTGTGTAGATAGGGCCAGTCTTAAATCCAACAGAAGGTCACAGGGGTTAATTCTCAACGACAAAGGAAGTCATCAAGTTGGAGGCCTGGTGATGTCTTATGATGCAGATGTCTTATTTCTTTATACCCCAAGAAGTTTTTCCTGCCTTAGAGCTGAGTGGCCCAGCCCCTCCCCAGCACCTGCCACACTCCCTGGGTCCTGCCAGCCCAAGCCACTCCCCTTTTGCTTCCTAAAGAAGGAAGGCCCCAGAGAAAAACCCAGTCTGTCTTCAACCCACAGGAGAACTCACTGTCTAACCAGGAAGCCTAGCTTAGATTCTTTGAAATTCTCTCCACCCGCCAGATGAGAGAGAGAGATACCTTATGACCCCACCCCCAGTTTCAGTAATCTCTCACCCCACCCCTACCAACACACATCCTAGTACAGAGCTTCATGTTTCTAGTATAGGCCACTTCTCAGAGCAGAAATCAGGACAGCCTCTTGCGAGCAGGCTGGCACCAGGTACTTTGCTCTCATGTCCCTGCTGGACTCAAGAGGACCGCCACAAACCCCTGACAAAGTGCCATTGTCCCTCTGCGAACCTCCCTGGTAGATATGCTAAGTGGTCCCAAGCAAGGACATGCTCCCAGCTGGGCCTGACAAGTGAGCACAGGCACGTTACACTCCATTACTGCTGTAGGTGAAGAAGTGACTGGGGTGCAAAGAAAAAAGCTGCTCCAACACAGGAAGCATCAGGTGCGTCTGCAGAGCCTCAGAGAAGGGCTGCCACTGCCTGCTGGTTGATACTCCAACCTGTCAAATGAGGGAACTGTACTCCTGTGCTGACCTACTACCTCCAGAGGCTGAGAAGCCTGTGGGACCTGTGGCTAACTGAGGCTTTCTCCCCTCTTGCTTAGGGTAATCACCCTATGAACTTAGGCCCACTATCTGGGCCTGAGGCTATAATCTCCCCAGCACACGCCCACATCAACCTACACAGCCCGAAATAATAATAATAATAATAATAATAATTATTATTATTATTATTATTATTATTTTGGTTTTTCGAGACAGGGTTTCTCTGTGTAGCTTTGCGCCTTTCCTGGAACTCGCTTTAGAGACCAGGCTGGCCTCGAACTCACAGAGATCCGCCTGGCTCTGCCTCCCGAGTGCTGGGATTAAAGGCGTGCGCCACCACCGCCCGGCCACAGCCAGAAATTATATTGTCAAAGCCTTATTCTTACTACAGCTATGGCCAAACCAAGGACACTCTATCCCTCAGATACACATGTCCTCAAGAATCACTTCATAAGACTTCAACTCAGCAGTATATCCTGGAAACCTGTCCCGAAGTGAATGCCCCACTTGAGCTGAAGGAAAACTAGACCCACAAACAGATGGTGTCAGACTTGCTGTGGGCTCTCCATGGGCTCTCACTGGTCTCGCAAGTATACTCTTCCTAGTGTCCAAGTCCTGCTTCTAAGCACCGTAAGAGCCTCTACCCAGTGCTGATGTTCCAGTCAATGGGGAAGGGACTCTACAGAGCAGGGTGAGCTGCCAGAGCGAGGCCAACTCCGTCTGGCCCTCTGGCTCAGCCCTCAGCACTTTAAGGCAGTACTGTCTCCTGTCAGCCCTGGTTTTAAAGCTGTTGCATGTTCCGGATGGCAAACTCCCTAAGATCAAGGACTGGGCCATCTCTTTTTCTTGCTTCCCAAGTTCTCTCTGCCTAGCCTGGGTTCAGTAAAGGAGATGCCAGTCTTCTGCTGGAGAAAGCCTCACCCCATTTACTCTTGAATTTTGCTGAAGCCAGGGCCTCTGGCCAACACGGGAAGGGCCAGAGCCGGAAGGAAGCAGCAGAGCCTATACACAAAGCCTCTATGCGGGCTATAAAAAGGAGCCCCTCCCTGCTTCCCCCAGGACGGGCCTGGTTCCTAGGAGGTGAGGGCAGAGCACTAATACTTGTGCCTGGGCACAAAGCCACTACAGCCTCTCAAAGGCTAGCCCAGCACCACCTCGAAACTCTTCTTGAAAGGAGAGGGAGAGAGCACCAAGGCCTGAGCCAGGAATGCAAGTAGAGACTCTTGAGATCAACTCCACTGTCCCCACTGCCTCTCCTCACAGCTCCCCAGTATTCAGCTCATGGCCCAGTACTGCTTTCTCTGCTCCCTGGGGGCTAACAAGCAGATTCTCTAGAAGCCTCCAGGAGCCTGGATTCCCAATTCTCTGGAGGCTCTACATATGAAGCAGAGGTGCTGTGGGAGCAACTATGCCAAACAGCCCCTAGAAGCCCTAGTTCTCCAGTTATAGGGAAACACTGAGGCCACACCAGGTGATGCTCAGGGGGCAACTCAAAGTCCAAATGCTAAGACTCTGTACCTAGCTTTACATAGAAAGCCATTCCTTCCCAGCCCCAAAGCTCCAGATTCCTCTCTAGCCTAGTGTGTCCACAGTGTTCAGGTCTAGAGCACTGAGGCCACTCTCCAGAGACAGTGACAGTGTAGATGCCCGGTACATGTAGCATAAAGGACAGATGAACCTTTCTGGCACCAGCCTGAGGTCGGGGCCTTTGTCCTTGCAGCATGCAGTCAACCATCCTTTAGACAGAATGGCCCAAGCTGGTTTCCTTCACGGCACTCACCACACCCTGTAATTATTTGTCTGGCTCTGTCTGCCCTAACTGTATGTTCACTAGCAGACTTAACAATGCTTGCCACAGTGAGAAGCAGAGAACACTGGTGCCCTGCTTGTTTAGTGATCCAGTGAGGCCCGAGGAAGCCAGACTTCTTTTTTATTAAGATTTTTATTTCATACACACATACACACACACACACATATGCCTGAATGCATGTCTGTATACCACATGCATGCAATGCCCATGGAGGCCAGAAAAGGGCATCAGATTCCCTGCTAGGACAGGTTACAGATGGTTGTGAGACACCATATGGGTGCTGGGAATTATACCTGGGGCCTCTGGAAGAGCAGCCACTGATCTAACCACTGAGCTATCTCTCCACTCTCTCCCCTCCCTTCCTTTTTAAAGAAAGTGGTTATGTTGACATGGAGAACAACCTATTTAGTGATCTGCTGATACCATAAACTGGCAGAAGCAGGAGAAACCCCACCCAGCTCAGTGTGCCCAGCACACAGCAGCTAGGCCCGCCTAACACCTTAGGAATTGGTGTAGCAGCACAGGAATGGAGGCACACTGGAGTCTGTTGTGAGGCAAGCCTGGAAAGGTGCTTCCTGGGAGCACCTGGAACACTGTGCCTCATGACCCTTTACTCTGTAGAAGTGCTGATGGACTGTTACCATGAACCAGTGGGAGCAAGTCCAGGGATGAGGAGCTCTGGCTTCCATGTCAGATAGAACCTTCGCTGTAGGAGGGGAAGGTCTGGGAAGGCTAGGTATCTGGTTATCTAAGTACCCATGGCCAGAACAAGAGCTGGAGGTTCCAGTAGGCAGGCAATGAGTATCTAGCTTGTCCACAGATGAAACCTGGGCTGGGTAAACACAGCTGACCAGAGCATAGAACAGAGGTCAAGTATCTATAGAATGGCCCACTTTATTGTTACTTTCCTAGAATGGGAGAATAAACAATACTATAGCAAGAATCATAAATCCCACACTTAACGATGAACTTGCTCCATGACCTTACTCTTGGGACTCTTGTTTCCTTCTCTCTGTGATAGGGACAATTCCTGCTTTCCCTGGCTACATGGAGCTATGGGTGAGAAAACGCACCATGCACTCCCAGAACATCATTCTAATACCAGATCCTTCTGACGCCCCATTCTCTGTACCCAAAGTCAGGGAGACAATGGGTTCCCAGCAACACTCCAGTAGAAAACAGAACTCTGCTGTTAAATAAGATGAGAGCAAATGTTGTGCTTGGTCATTTTCACAAAAAAATCTCTTGTGCTTATGTACAATCTTACTTCATTAGCCTTAAGCTAATTCCATGAGGTGGGATTTTTTTGTTTGTCTGCCTTTTGTGTTTTTGAGACTGGTCTTACTCTGTGGCCTAGACTGGTCTATACTCACTGTATAGCCAAGATGGCCTTAAACTTGCCACACCTGGCTCCGAACTGTTTTATAGAACAGTCTGATAAGCTAAAAAGTAACTTAACCAGGGTCACAAGAACACATTTGAGTACTCACAGCTCAGGCACCAGGAGGGTAGGATTGGCTGCCTAAGGCCACCGAGGTATTCCTGTCACTATCAGAGTTTCCTCCAAGGCAGTGGAGTACTCTACACAGTGCATCAAAACATTCAAGTCCTCTTACCCCACACCGCTCCGAAAGACTCTCCTGAAGTACACAGACTCTCTTCATAAGACAGCAGAGAGGGGGAAAGTCAGTCTCCTACCAGCAACACTCAATCTCAATAGCAGGCTTCTATAACCTCAGGCCTTACCACTTCCTCTGATGTATTCAGCCTAGGATACACTGTCCTTGAAACCATGTTCCATAGGAAAGGAGACAGGGTGAAAAGAGACACTCTGAGTTAGTAGAAGCGGATGTAGCCCTACCACTCTGGGCTGTGGCAGAGCACTTCCTGGAAGACTGAGTGTCCCCTATCATTCAGATAGCGAGACCAATTCAATGCTGAACTGGCTTAGAAACAAACCAACATGTCTTCACGCAAAGCATCTGCTCCCAGCCAACAGTCTTCTCTCTATACAAATGCCCATGGTAGCAAAAAGCCCTGATCACAGAGGCACTGCTGAGAACTGCAGCTTCTTACCCTTCATCAAAGGACTTGGTGGCCAGGCACCAGCCTTTGACCACAACAGACACATCTACTCTCCTTCTAACCTGGCTCTCCTGGGGACTTAATCCTATTTCTCTCCTGTCGGATTCCACACTAAGCATGTACACCATGCCACACTTGATGCCAAGTACTTCACACAAATACTCTTCCATTCCTCACAGGAACCTTGAAATCAGTACTGTTTATAGATGAAAAGATCAGAAGGATAAGCACACGGTCGAGGTTACAGAGCAGGTGAGCCATGGATGGAACAACCCCTGCAGTGTGACTTTGCTGCCCAGTGCAGCCAACTACTCAACTTTGCACTCACCCTACTCACCCCGTTTTTCTCATCCCTGCATTCCGGTCCTGTCTCCTCCACAAGACAAGTAAGGGGTATGCAAACAATGTTTATTGAACAAATAAATGCCCATCATTCCAAGGGACCACCTGAAGCAATGCTGATAGTCAAGATCTCTAAACTCCAACTCAAGTGTATGCATCTATGTAGACCACCCCTTCCTGACACAAAGTCCTGGGAGAACCTGGAGGAGCTGGGCTTCCTAGAACTAGGTTTGCTCATCTTTGCTAGTCATCTGTGAAGCAGGTTCAGAGAAAACAAAGCCCCACCTGGACAGGGGACCTGGAAACTCATACCAGGCAAGCTTGGAGTGCTGAGGAAACAATAAGAGGTCTGACTTCCCCTGGAAAAATGAGTCAAAGAGGAAACACATGGCAGGGATGGCTAGCTCTGGAGACTCAGTCATATCTCTTGGTCTTCTTTCCCTAGGAGTACCTAGTCAGCACAAAGGGATCCTTGAGGACACTCGCCTAATGTTCTCAGGTTTCATGGGCCCACCTTCAGAGCAGAGGCCTATTCCTCACCAGTCAGATGCCCACAACCACAGGGATCACATCCCAGCAATCACAGCCTACCTTTAGTCTCTACCTGGAGCTACTGTGCCAACAATGGTCCTCAACTGGACAACCTCACTAAACATGGGTCTGAACTGTCTCACTACAGAGGCACTATATGGAAAACTAGAGCTAGAGCCTAGCAGGGCTGTCTAGATGCTCAAGAGGTCTTTGCCTGTAAATCCCTCTAAACATGGAGGTTTCTCCGAACAAAGAGCAACAAAGGCCACAGAAAACATGAGGCAAAGGCCCGCCGCCAATACAACCCGAGAGCACAGTCCTTGTAAAGATTGGCCATGCAGCCAGAGTGAAAGGTCTCTTTAGCGCTGGGCAGGAAGTCTATGACTGCTTTTAACTCACTGAAATTCTGCAACCTAAATGCCGAACAAGAGCCTAACTCAGGTCACACCACCACACAGAGTACCAAAGCACTTTCCACCCCTTTCAAGCCAAGCTGCTGCCTTACATCAGAAGGTGCTTACTTGTTTCACAAGTGCCAAAGTGAGAGAACACAAAAGTTAGGAAATGGCAGTCTGTCCTTCAGGTCCACAGGCACCGTGAGGGCAGCAGCAGTCTTTCTCTCTGGTCTGGCTTCAGGCAGTGCTAAGGTTATCACAAAAAGTCAAAACACCTGAGGCATTTGGGCCAGACATATTTGAGCAGGTGGTAGGGGACTCAGCTGGCATCTCAATCTTTCTCACAATCTGCAGGAGGCCACAAGGATATGACCAAGTAGTGAGGTGCAAAAGGGCAGAAGTGGGGCAGGGCTTCAGGGGAGTCTCCATTCACAAGGTGTGAACTCCACAGTCTGCCAGCTTTCAGTCTGGGCCCCCAAAAGCAAAGGGCCAGGCTCAATCTGGGAAAACGAGGTCCTCTGCATTCCAGCCTCCAACCCTCAAAGACCTGAGTGAGACAAAATGGACTAGCTGGTCCCCTCTCCAAACCCCTTCTTTCTGTCCAGGCCCCAACTTACAAAGACATCCAATGTACAAAACCCCAAAAATTTTCTCTAGAGAAACATGTTCTGTGTGTATGGTGAGTGAATGGGTAAATGATGTGCAGCAAAACAAGAAGAAACACGGTTTCTTCTTTTTTAGCGAACAGTGAGTTAAGTAAATGTGACCCTCTCTCAGCCCTCCTCCCTCCTCGTTCTTTCTTTCTCTTAAGAGCCACATTAGACCTCCCTCAGAACCCCATCCCAGGGTCTAGGAGGACAGTATCATCGACCATGGCTATCGCCACTAACAACTGTTTTTTAAACATCTTCAATGTCTCAAGTCACATCTATTACATATTTAATTGAATGCTTACTTTACATCAATTATCTCACTTCCAAGAATGACCATTTATAGTAAACATACTAACGTACAGAGGAACCAGGGCTCAGAGAAGGAAAGCACCTGGCTGGGTGACATACAGCTAACGTACTGGCTTCGAATGCACGCCTGTCTTCAACCACTGGGCCACACTTACTGCCTACTGGTCACACACGGTTTAGAATGCGGCTTGTACCAAATGCTACCAGGGAACTAATGCTACCACTTAAACAAGGAAATCCTTCAAATGTAAAAGAGGCGGCCATGCCTGCAACCTGATGTCTGGGTGATGTTCAGGACCTCCTGACCTGTCTGCAGTGTCCATCCCCCCACACTGGTTTCTTAAATCACTGAAATGTTCTTCCAGTGGAGGTCAGAGCTGATGAGGCCCTGATGATGGCTAGGTGCCACTTCTGTTTGGTATCTGTGTCAGACCTGAAGTTTGTAGTTGAGGATGGCTGCCTTACCACAAAAACCTTTCTTCTCCTCATCTCCTCACCCATTTACACACATGTACACCATACCCAGGAAGATCTGTGGGACTGTCTCTCTGTTGTTACTTCCTGACAGCTCCCCCTCACCCCCCCTCCGTGGTTCTGAGACTAGGTCTCTCTAATCATAGTCTCTTTGGGGTCCTTGCAAGAACCAGCTCAAAGCCTGGAGTTGCAAATACATCATCTTCTCAGCTGGGAGGACAGAGCTGAGTGCCCATCCAGCTTCACACCAAGGAAAATGACTCTCAGAAGAGCTGAGGTTTCTAAAAACCTCTTCTTCACTCCTGCCACCAGAGACCTGTGTAAACCCGCCAAACTTAGGTCTGGGAAGGCTCAGGCAGGAAACCAGGGGAGCAACTCTGGGCTCCCCGAAAGTCACTAAAGCATTCAACACAAAGGGCTGTCAGCTTCTGAGAAAAAGTACCTGGTCCCAAGGCCCTGGGAGCCTTTCTGAGTCCAAGCTCCTTGTTACAAGCTTGCAAGGGTAAAGGAGGAGCCTGGTAGTTTCACCAAGAGCCCCGGCTATGGCTCTGGATGTCGGCTTATTAACACAGACCTCCAAAACGCAGATTTGGGACAAAAGAAGCATCTGGGGGTAAAAAAGCTGCCACTGTTTTCTTTCAGCTTTTCTACTCCCACCCTCCCAAAGGATCACATTCTTCCCTATCTCCAAGAGGGAGATGAGTAGGCCCCGCTCTGCTCCAAAACCAGCCCTACCCCAACATCTGCCTAAGTTCTACATGGGGATTCCAAAAGGTTCTTGTGCCCATCCTAGAGCTCTGAGACTTTCACAGACAGCACTCTCTGGAGAAATGGCAGTGGGCAGGAAGGTCTTGTTGGTCCCTCGGGTTCTCAGGCTGGGTGAGGGGCCCCTGCCATGGCTTTCCGTCCCCGCGGCTGACAGCGGCCGGGTTCTAGGGGCCAGAATCCCGCTCCACTAGTCCAGACAGTGAGGACTTTTAGGCCTCAGGGCAAAGTGCCTGAGACACTCCCCCCTGGGGGAGGGGGTGTCCTATCAGGTGATCCAAGACCCGGATGCCCCCCGCCCAGAGTGATCACTAGGGACTAGGCGGAGACCAGGCGCGAGGCGCGAGGCCCGAAAGTTTGCCCAAGTGTTTGGGAAGCGGGCGGGCGCGAGCCAGGCCGGACAGGGGCGCACTTACTGGACCCCTCGATCTTGTCGGCGCCGCGGCTCCATGTGATCTGGCGCGTCTCCAACTTGACCTGGAAGGTCTTCCGTTCCGGCCGCTGCGACTTCTTGGAGTAGAACAAAGTCATGACGGTGCCCACCTCGAGGCTGCGGCAGAGGTGCAGCACCTCGGCTTCGGAGGGCGCGCCGGGCCCGCAGCCATTGGCGCAGGGGGTCGCGGCGCCCGCCATGCTGCAGCGACCTCGGCGACGCAGGCTGGCGGGCCCGGGGCGGCGGAGGCGGCAGCCCGGGAGGCAAGCGGGACCCGGTGGCGGCTCCTGCGGGCGGACACGGGGCGGGGACTGAGCGCGGGGGCGGGGCGGGACGAGGCTCCGCCCTCGGCGCGCCGGGAACAAAGGCGCTCCTGGGGACGACCCCCGCCCGCCGCCGCGCCTGCGCCCCGCGACCCCGGGCAGGCCTCAGCGGGAGGACCTACACCTCGGTCCCGCACAGCTTTCCCTGCGCGGGCCCTGACACGGTGCGGGGCACGGCTGCCCGTCACGCACGCAACCCCGCCCACAGGCTGCGGCCCGTCAGTCAGTCAGGCGCGCACACGGGCCTCCATCCCGCACGGGCCCCGCCGCAGTGTGCACGCCTCCCGGCGAGTGAGGGTGCGGCGCGACCCCCGGCCCGCCCGCCGAACCCGGTTACCTGGGCGGGCTGCCTGGCGGAGGGAGCCGCGCCAGGCTGGCCGCCTCACACCCGCGGCGGCGGCGGCGGCGGCGGCGGGGGCGGGCCCTCCGCGCACCCTCTCCGGGGAGGGGCGCGCCCGCGGATTGGCCAGCGGGCCGTGAGTGACAGCAGCCCGCCCCGCCCCCTCGCCACTGGCGTCTCTTAGGAGGGTTGAGCGAACCGGTCCTGGGGTGGCCTTCGAGGACGTCCTCGCGGGAAGAGGCCCTGCAGGCGTGCGTCGGGCCTTCAGAGCCTCGGCCGCGGGCCCCGTGCTCTTCGAGGCCTATCGTGCGTGGGCCGCTGCCCGCCTCACGCTCCGCCCGCACCCTACCTGCAGATGCTTTCCGGCGCGCTGATTTTTCCTCAGCTTTGTTTTTCTGCCCCGGCGCTGGTCCTTTCTCGCCCCTGAAGCTCGCTTTCCTTGGGACTCAGTGCTTTGCCAGTTGTCAGGTCGAGCCGACCCTTCCGGTGGCTTCGCCTCTGCGCAGACACAGGTGACGCCAATCCTGGATCTCCCCTGACCTCCCGACCCTGTCATCCCGTTCTCAGCACCACATCCTTGCTATCCTCATCACGTGTCTCCGTTCACTGGCTTTACCTTCTCTACGTGGCAGTAAACTCTTGAGTTGGAAAGGCCTCACACCTTGCCAGGAGCCCCTTTTCCCCTCTGCCTCACCACTAGGTAACCCACCGAGGTTCTTCCCTCCTGACGTTGGGGTTCTCTCCACCCTACCCATGATCCTGAGGCCCCATCTTCTCTCTCCGTGCACTGTCCTCTTGGGTCTTGCCTGTATCTGTCCTTCAGGATTTACCGCTAAAATGGAATGAAATCGTGATCCTTTTAAATACGCATGAAAACTCCCACTGCACTCCCTTCATGGCCCAGCAGTCCTGTCTTCCCCTGCCTCTCCTGCTTCTTCTCTCACCACTGACCCTTCATTCTGTTCTCCAGACATGACACCTCTCTGTGGCTGTTGAGTAATTTAAAATCTGTCTTCCTAAGGCTATTCTCTGAACAGCACCCGTAAACCTGAGGGTATCCCTTGATCATGTTGTCTGCCCAGTGTTGGGCAGCTACCCTGCAGCTCTGGACAGCTATCTGCATCTCAGAGGTGAGAAGTCCCACAGAGCATCTAGTGGATACAGAAAAACCTCCCTGGGATTTATGAGACTAGAATTTGTGAATGAATGAGTTAGTTGAGACAACCCACCCAACTGGGCCACCTCCAGCTTTGCCTTGCTGAAGTGGTGACTTGTGCTGTTTCCCTTGAGTGTGGTCCTCAAGAAACTCAGAATTCAGTATACTGAGGAACCTTGTCCTAAGGGATGGGGTAGTTGAGATGGACTGACTGCCACCTACTGATAGGCCTTTAATGTAGGAAGGAGGGAACTGGAATCGACCCAGTTGCTTGACCCTGGCTTGCACAACTAATGCTCATGTTATCCTCAAATCAAGGTTTCAGAGCACCACGACTCGAAGTGAAGCCACGTAAGAGTGGGAACCCGAGTCCATGTGTTTCTGTTCCACAAGAGAACCACTGGCTGATGTAAATCCTGGTGGTCAGCCACTAGCTGGTCAATCAGTGTAGGTAAGAGGAGGCATGTCTATGTCTGTAGGACTTCAAGAAAGGCCAGAGGATATAAGAAGATGACCAAGTGCATTTTAAGGGTGGGCTGGAGGAAAGTACTTTGCAGACAAGAGTAATAGCATGTACAAAGGCCCTAGACCAGAAAGAATCCTGGAGTTGACTCAGTGAAGGGGAATGATCAGCCAGGATGATGATACTAAGACAGATGGGGCTGAATAGCGCCTTCACTGCCTGCCTGGTCTTGTCGATTCTCCCAGGAGGCCCTTCTTAAATGTTAATCATTGTTGAGCCTTCTGTGCAAACTCCAACATCATAAGACTTCAATTCACTTTTAAAATCTATTTTCTGGAGGCTTACCAGTGTCCAGCCCAAACCTTTTGCTCTTGTGTATGTAACAAGACCCCCGGGCTGCATGAATCCCTTCCAACAGCAATTTGTTTGCCAGGCTTGTAATCAGGGAACAGGGCTTCATTTCCTCTTGGGACTTATTAGCTTCCCAGGCCTTAGGTGTCTCCTTCCACCAAAGGAAGTTTGGGAAAAGTAGGGCACACACAGGGTGTGGCCAGTGTAGGCTTTCCCCAGCTCAGCTCATATATAAGGATGCGTAGGTGTCACTGGTAATATATGCATTTGCGCTGTCTGGGAGGATCAGCCTTGGCACCCACACAAGGCACTAGCCTGTGACATCACCCAGACTAGCCCTGCTTGGTCTTATTTCTGGAAACACTCATGCTTCAGCATGCCTTAGCTTATACCAAGCCTGTGCTTGGAGCCTGAGAAACTGCCCCACTGCCCTTCTGGTCTGTGGACTTGATCTCACAGATACTGTATTTAATAACCACTTAGTGCAGTGGTAAGCATATTGTGAATTATACAGCTCTATAAGATTCTCTACTAATCGCCTCTTAACAAAACTGAGGCCTTTCTTGGCACAGTGGCACACTCCCAAGTCCTAGAACTTTGGAGGCTGATGCAGGAGGATCTCCAGTTTGAGGTCGAGGGGTTGGCACCATCCCAGGGTCACACAGCTTACAGGTGTCTGGGATAAACACTAACCCAGGCAGCCCAGCTTTTGTCTGTGCTGTACTGCCTACATGCAATACCAATTTTTTTCCTAATTTCACTTCTTTCTCAACACTGCTACCAGCTGTTTTCTGCATTTATTTATTGAGAGTGCATGCGCGCGTATGTGTGTGTGTGTGTGTGTGTGCACAGACATGTAGAGAGGTCAGCGGACAGTTTCTGGGAGTTGGTTCTTTGCTTCCACCATGTGGGTCCTAGGGATTGCATTCAGGTCATCAGGTTTGGCAGCAAGCACCTTTACCCACTGAGCCATCTCACTGTCTTTGTTTAGTTAGTTTGAGCATGTTTGCCAAAACTGGGTTTTGTTTTGTTTGTTTGAGACGAAGTCTCTGTAGCCCAGGCTAGTCTTGAATTTAGCAATTCTCCTGCCTCAGCCTCTCCGCCTTGCTGGGATTACAAGTGTGAGCAACTATGCCTGCTGGCTAGGTTGGGATTTTTTTTAGGATACTGACTCAAAGTTAGAGGATAGAATGCTTATTAGGGAGCATTGTAGAGGTCAGCATTGTCGAGGGAACAGGAAGGAAATAGGAGTGGGCACAGCCTCTATCACCCTCCAGGGACTTGTGGTGTCCAGTACTAGCCTCAAATGGATGTTCATTGTTCTGGGAAAAATTCATCCTCAGCCTGATGGCTCTTTGTGATCTTAGAGACTGGCAGCTGGTTTTCTGTTGACACCTCTTCCGGAAGTAATGACAAGTCTTTATTTGAATGAGGACCAGGCACAGTGTTCACTGCATTTTTCTTGAGGCAAAGTCTTGCTGTATAACCCAGGCTGGCCTAAAGCTTGAGGTCTCCCCAGCCTCCCATGAATTGAGATATCCAATAGGCACCACCACACCAAGCTCTTAACGAAAAATAGAGTACTTAAACACAAAAGAACACAAATACTGTGCTATTGAAATGGGAGATGTGGTTCTAAAAGAGGGATCATCATGTGATTGATATGGTGATAGAGCTGCTATGATTGAGAACCAAATGTGGCTGAGCTTTCTAGTACATAAAGCAGTAACTCTCAATGTTTGGTAACTGGTTCCTTGGAAAAAGGGGTAAAATTTTCCTGGAATTAAGTTTTTTTGTTTTTTGTTTTTAGAGACAGGGTTTCTCTGTGTAGTTTTGGTGCCTGTCCTGGATCTACACTCTGTAGACCAGGCTGGCCTCAAACTCACAGAGATCCGCCTGGCTCTTCTCCCAAGTGCTGGGAATAAAGGCTGTGCCACCGCTGTCCAGCTTGGAATTAAATTTTAAGAAAAGATTCTCACACAGATATGTATTTGATTCGAGTAACAGAGGATGTTCTCAGCAGGCTAGTACCAAGTGCTAACACATTTGTAATTTGTGTTATTATAATTGTGTATTTTATAATGAATGATTTTGAGCGACTATAAAAGTCGTAATTCAAAAAGCATAATTGAGTGATGCTCCTTTCATGAAGGGAGACAGACTTAAATAGACTTGAAATGTCTGGTTAATCCATGCATAAAGCTGGATTTTTCTTTTTCTTATCCCCTTTATTTACTGTTAGGTGTGCACACCTCAGTGAACCTTGAGCTTCACCTCAACCTGCAGTATAATAGACTCTTGTCCTCTAACTCCCACATCCATCTATGGCTCCACCTCTTCTAATAGCATAACCTCCTGGTTCTGTCCTTAAGTAGGTTGCATTCTCAGTCGCTTAAAGAACTTCATGGTATTTAACTCAAGTTAAAAATTACACCGTCCCAACAGCTCCCAACAGACTTCTCTGCACAACCCTAGCTGCCTCATTGCCGACTGTTCCCATTGGCTCTCCTCATCTGGGAATGGCAGGGTACAGTGACTGTTTCACGAAGTGTGGCACTGAAGACAGAGCGTAAACTGAAACCATGGGGGACTTGCTTTTCACTCTCCTACCCTTTCTTCCAGCCCAGCCCCCTACTGTGGCTTCCAGGTCTCAGTCAGCAGGGCGGGCAGGAACAGATCAAGCCTGTTGTAAAAGTGGCATGCCAAGCTCAGTATGACGAGGGTGCTGGGAGCAAGAAGGGCCTTATTCTTTAGTGACTGTGGGGAGAGAAGTGAGAGTTGCTGAGTATTCATGAAGAGACAGCCTTTCCAAATGATTCCAATACTCCTTTTCACTGCAAGGTCACCCCAAGGTATTTCGTGGAGTGTTTCTGCAAAGGAAGTGCCAAAATTTAGAGACCCATGATTAAAATGCCACATTTGTTTAGCGACAAGTATACTTGGAATAGCATTATTGAAAACCATTTATTTATGAATATTGATTCCTCACATTCACAATCCTACCAGCAAACTTTGCATGAATCTTTGAGTCTTTTTCACCATAACATGTTAAGAATATGTAATCAAAAAAAAAAAAAAAAAGAATATGTAATCAAAGCACATTGTTCCCACGGCTTCTGAAAGCCTAGCTTATTGAAGAATAATTTACACATAAGTTGTACCCGCCTTCTTTTTTTTAATTTATTTTTTTACTTTGTGAGTGCTTTGCTTGGTGCCCATGGAAGTAAGGAGAGGTTATTGGATAACCTGGAACTGGACTTGCTTACAAGGTTGTGAACCAACAAGTGGGTGCTAGGCATAAAACCCAGGTCCTCTGCAAGAGTAACAGTATTCTTAAACACTGAGGCATCTCTCCAGCGCCAAGGTGCACCCATCATAAGCATGAAGTTTGAATTTGAAAAATATACTCCTTGTAACTCTACCCAGACAATAAATAGGGCAAATGTCACTGGGAATTTTAACCTAAGCATAAATAATCACTGTGTTGTTTTACACATTATAAGGATTCTCAAATATAAGTAAAGACAAGGCAGTAAGTACAGCGAGCCTCCACCCAGCTTTGGGAGTTATGCTGAAGGTATTTTGTTGTTGGTTTTATGGTGTTGGAGACAGATCCCAGGGCCAAGTGCCCCACCTCTGAGCTACACCACAAGCCCCAGCTTCTACAATTGTGAACTGATGATCACTTGTTTTCCATAAATATTTCAGTGTTTGTCTAAAAGATTTTTAAAAAATATGTAAGTACAGCATAATTAAGTCTAAAAAATAACTATTTGGTAATTTATAAAGGCTGCTTACTTGGGGTTGTGTGAAATAGTCTGTTAAACTTCTTCTGTTTACTGACTTGTCAGGGAACTACTTACAAGTATCCAAAACTAGCGTTACTGAGATCGTTTCAGGGTAGTATGTTCTCCAAGAAGTGCTCTTTTGTTAAAAACAAGTTGAGAATGTCTCATTATAGGAGGGATTTGCAAGGTCTGAAATAAAAGTCAATTCTTTCTTAGAATTAATTTTTAAAAATCGCTTTAAGAAAATGCAGCTTAAGTAGTATTTAGGAAAGACTTTCAAAGTTGACAACTTACAGAAGTGAAAATGGGAGAAAGGAGCCTAAGGCTGAGGCTACCTGGTTCAGTGAACCTATAATCTGGGGTTGACACACAGGAAACCCAGGCCCAACAGGCTTGGATAGCAAGTGCCGAGCTGTCCTCAGGAGGTTCCTGTGGATGTCCCAGTAGACAGTTAGTGACAGTGCATGCAGAGCTCCAGAGCATGACTGGAATGGGCTAGGTCAAATAAGACAAGAACCCTGGCAGCTACAGACCTAACATTACAGGTATCTCAGCAACAAACAGCCTGACAAGAAATAGGGGTAAAACCAGTAAACA
Organism: Peromyscus californicus insignis; assembly: GCF_007827085.1. Taxonomy (NCBI): domain Eukaryota; kingdom Metazoa; phylum Chordata; class Mammalia; order Rodentia; family Cricetidae; genus Peromyscus; species Peromyscus californicus. The sequence goes on along the minus strand of NW_026294595.1, from coordinate 135,300,377 downwards.
TAGGAGCCAGAGAGGCATTTTAGAAGGGATGGTTACATGCTGTGAATCTTTTCAAATAAAATATCCAGAAAAGACATTGTTTAGAGGATGACCAGTGGAGGAGACACGTGGCAGTGTAGATTAGCTGCCAATGGGCATGAGGGATCTTAATCATATCAAAGTGGTCTTAAAACTGACCTGTGATGGACAAACCTGTCAGTAGTTACCAATCACTTTAAAATGTTGGATTTGTGACATGTAAAATACTTAATAATAGTGCTTTTAAAAAAAGTAGCACCCACTCCTGCTCACCAAGAACTTCCTTAAGCAAGATGCTGAAAGTATACTTTTCTCCTTGTTGCCTGGTCACTGGTGGCCAGGGCTAGAATTCAGGGCTGCAATGGGTGGGGAGTGACGAGTGGTGTGGATGACTCATGGCAGGTACTTGTTTGTGAGATCAGAGGAAGAGAGGTGGTAGCTGGGAAGGCTGGGGGTTGGGACGTTTCTCTTTTCCCTTTTTAATGTGGTAGCTGTTAGGTCTCACAGGTTTGGGCAGGGACAGTGAACTTGCCCCACTGATGACAAGGGGAAGGGAGATGTGTAGCTTGGGTGCCACATAGAAGCCACTCCTCTTTGCCTGCTACTGGACACCACAGGAGGGAATTTCTCAGATGCTGCCCATCTGCCTTCTCCTCTTGGATATGTGCTGGAATTGAGATGTACTGGGTTGCCAGCAGGGACATAAGTTTAGTCCTATCTCCAAGCTCAAACAGTTGTCAGAGCCCTTCTACTTCATCCCCATCATCAGTCCCCTGCCCCTCCCCCCAAATCCCAATCTTTGCAGCCACTTCTCAGTCCCAGTCAGAATCAGCTGAGATACTGTGGCTTTACTCCACCCAGGCCTGCCACCACTGCCTGGAATGTCCCTATTTGCTGTTATCTTGAGCAGCACCTACTTTTGCTTTTCATCTGTTATCAGAAGACCTGGCAGGTGGGGCTTGCCAGAGGTAGGTACTACTTCCTGCTCAGGATCTGCCTAGAGTTGACAACCTAGTTAATCAGGTCCTGCTCAGGTCCCCAAAATAAGGTTCATTTCTTACTAACCACCATCCAGAGATTATCAGTGGGCTACCAAAGACTTTCTGTTTTTACATTCTATCTGGCTAACCCAACACTACAGAATTCAAAATTCCCTGGCTATAATCTCTTGATTCCAGTGATGGTTTACTGTTTTTATTTTCTGGGGTTAAGTGCTGCCTCTTTCACTGGCCACTGAAGTTCAAGCTTCAATGAACCAAGAATTCTCTGCTGTGGGCCCAGCACCGGTGACAACTGAGACCATTAAGGAAGGTGGTTCTGAATAGACTACTTCATACCAGCAAGCTTGGGTGCAAGCCCTTTCAACTGGTGACCCATTCTGATCTTTCCATTGGCCTGAAGACTTCACCTTTTCATCCTGAATTTCAGATTCAGGATGATGGAAGGAACACTTTGTGGGGATTATGGCTACTTTTGGGTACCCAGAGCTCTGGGAATGGACACAGTTAACACCTTCAACCAATCAATGCAGTCTTCATTCTACCCCAGAGGCTTCTGAGATCTGGTACTCAGTGCTGACTAATCTGGTCTCAGTACTGACTGGATGCTTCACCATATAAGCAGAACTTTTGGGTACCCAGAGCTCTGGGAATGGACACAGTTAACACCTTCAACCAATCAATGCAGTCTTCATTCTACCCCAGAGGCTTCTGAGATCTGGTACTCAGTGCTGACTAATCTGGTCTCAGTACTGACTGGATGCTTCACCATATAAGCAGAACTCAAGCTACCTTCTGCTTCTGTCCAGTACACATGGAAAGCTCTCTACAATTGTAACCCAAATAAACGTGGCTGTCTTGCTCAATAGGCACTGCTCACACTGGGATTCAGCAGATCTTAAAGGTTTACTGTACCTTCGCTTGCTTTCTGGGCCTGTCTTTATGTAGGAAGACTTTGATACTCTTCATTCAACATCAAGACAGATGTACTTCCATGTCAAGCTCCATAACTATCTTCCCCTGGGAGGGACCTACCCTTGCTGACCTGAATGAATAGACTATGCACTACACTAAATCCCAGCCCCGAGCCTTCACTCTGGCCTGGGGCCTCATTCACAAAGAGGCAGACGATAAGTTTCCGTTAAGTTGTAGGAGTTTATTTTAAATAACCTACAGTTGATTAAAAGGGAATTCATGATAAAAATAGAAGATACTTGAGGAAAGATGAGGGAATGGACTCTGCACACACACTAAACTAACAATGCCTCTAAAACTAGTGATTATAGCAAAAAATGTCTTCACATTAAAATTTTGCTTTTTATGTTTTTTTTTTCAATTTTTTACACAATTACAAAAGAAAAATAAAAGCCCTAAAATCTTGATTATTTTTCTTTTTTGTTTTTGGGGGTTTGGTTTTTTAATTTTTTTTTTTTTTGGACCAAATGCTCATTTTCCTCTAAATTTATTGACCTGTGGAAGTTTTTATACAATAAAGTCTTTCAAATGAAAGACTGGGGTTTCCAAAGAAAAAGATGGATCTCTTAAAGGGTACAAAGAATGCTGAGAACAAAGGATGATGGGAAAACGGTTTCAGTCACTGATTATTTCATTATCTTTAGACTCACTCGCCCTTCATCCCTCCCCAACCCCAAGCTACACGATCTTTAAGATCAAGAAGAAGGCTTAAATATTTTAAAATAATTAAAAAGAAATAAAAATTCACATTTAAAAAGGAACACTCAAGTCAGGAAATATTTTCCCATCATGCTTTTCTGTGAATAGGTGTCTGAACCAAAACACTGCCGATGTCACAACTGCTTCAAGTTTAATGAAAACTGATTCCCATGACGATAGAGCGACAACTCTAATAGGTGCGCTGGGTTTTTGTTTTGTTCTACTTAACTTTAAATTCCTGAAATAGGGGAGAGGAGGGAATTTAGGAATCGTTTCTATTAAAATATAGAAGTTATTGCAAAACCCTAACTGTAAAAACGCACCAATATAATCAGACTTCGCATACAGTAGCTGAGAGAATCCAAACATTGCAGCAAAACTGAATTTGCCTGGCAGGATGCTGACAAATCCCCATCCACTTGCTCTCGAAAATAAAAACAAAATTCAAAACAAATCAAACAGCTAGAATTTTGATATCTGAAATATTTTTAAATAAGTTGTCCATAGGACAACTGGCTCAGCTCTCCCTTATAACATCTCCAGGTCTATCTTTTTGCAAAGATGTTGGTTTGTTAAGACTTGTGGCCTCTCCCTCAGGTGTGAGGGCAAGTGAGGCTCAGTTTATCCATCTTCCTCAAACCATGCTGTCCCTTTTCACAGAACCCCTGGCAAGACTGGTCAAAACTCGTAGTCTTCATCGGTCATATCAATGGCCCAAGCAAACTTCTCCCTCTGGGTTTTGTTGTAAATCTTCTCAATTGGGACCCCCCACTTCTTGCACCTGCAAAAATAAAGGTAGAGACAAGAAAGGAGATTAGTGTACCTTAATAATAGCCCACAGCAGAGGTCCTGGGTTTTCTGGTACACCAGAAATATTCAAAGAACTTTATTTCATTGCCCCATTTAATCTCAACAGAGATCTCTAAAGTAGGTATTACTGCAGAAACACAAACCAAAAAGGTAGACTGCAAATAGCCACACAGAGAAGGTAAACAGCAGTGTCCTCATGCTACTAGAAAGTGCAGCTGGAATTTTAACACTAAGGAGTTTGACCAAAGCCCACACTTCTGACCACTCTCACACTGCCCCTCAAGAGTTAATCCAGGCTCAGTGGGGGTCCTGGTTGGTTTTGCTGTTGTTCAACTTGACAGGCTAGATAGAGCTATCAGGGAAAAGGAACCTCAACTGAGAAAATGCCTTTATCGGATTGCCTGTAGGAAAGTCTATAGGGCATTTTCTTGACTAAAATTTGATGTCGGAGGGTCCAACCCAGAAAGCAGGCTGAGTAAGCTATGGAGCAAACTAGTAAGCAGTATTCCTCTGTGGTGGTCTCAGCTTCATTTCCTGCCTGGAGTCCCTGCCCTGACTTCCCTCAGTGATAGAGTGTGACCTGAGAGTTGTTAGGCTGAAACAAAACACCTTTTGAGCCACGGTGTTTTATCACAGCAATAGAAACCCTAACTAGGACAGCAGGGTAAGTCACTTGCCACCAAACCTAAAGACCAAAGTATGATCCTCAGGACCCACAGATGGAAGAGAGAATCTACCCACTCCTGCCAAATTGTCCTCTGACCTCCTCATGTACACTGTGGTATGTGCAGACATAAATAAATGAAAAAGGAAAATTAACCCAAGTAACACAAGTACAAAGCTGGGTCTCTGGTCTAGATTTCAACAACTCAAGCTAATTAAACATCTTCAGAAATAATCAACTTGTTTAGATGCTACTTATGACTATTTATGAAAGAATAAGAAACGGAGAAGTTACGTATCCATACAAAATAGGGAAAACCTATGTGCCTTTACTGAATGGTCTCTCTACATCTGTGTAGGTTACTTGGATCTACATTCTCAATTCTTTGCCTTGCTTTTCTTCCCTTTTTTTTGGAATTTGTTCTTATTTCTTTTTTGAGAAAGTCTTTCTATATAATCCAGGCTGACTTCAAACTTGCACAGATCATTCTGCTTTTGCCTCCTGAGTGCTGGGTTAAAGGCATACACTACCAAGCCCAGCTCACTTTCTTCTTTCATGTGCAAAATTTCTCTGAGGGGACTGGACAGATGGCTCAGTGTTTAAACTGCACTTGCTGCTCTTGTAGAGGACAAAACCAACATAGTAGTTCACAACTCCAGTTCCTGGTGATCTGACATACTTTTCTGGCATCCCTGGGTACTAGGCACACATATGGCAGGCTGGGTTTGGTAGTGTACGCCTTTAGTCCCAGCACTCAACAGGAACAGGCAGGTCTCCAGGTTCAAGGCCAACTTGGTCTACACAGCTAGTTCAAGGCTAGCCAGGACAACTTAGAACTAATCTCATAAAAAGATATTTTGGGTTTTTTTTTTTTCCACTGAAAAGTTCTGTTAAAATACAGATGAATTGACCCTTCTATTTTTCCTTCATAGAGGCCTAGGGGAGTCCAATCCTGTCACACCCACCTTCTCAGGATAACAGAAGATTGGGAGATGTACAGTAAGCAGGAACACTTGTGTGAAAACAGAAGTATGTAAGTTTGGGTCCCCATTGCCCATGGGGAAAACTGGGTGTGCTGTGAGCCACTATAATGGCAGCCCTGCAGGGTGGAGACACATGGATCCCAGGGGCTACTAGAGACCCTGTCTCATGGAACCAAGGCATAGTGATAGGAGGAAGATACCAAGTGTAGTCCTCTGGCCTCTGCAGGCATGGGCTCCTACACACATATGTGCCCTTGGGACCACCTGTGGACAGGGCTCAGCAATCAGAGCATCAGGCTCTCCCAGAAGTGTGCAACTTAGACATGGCATGAGGACACTGGCAATACTCTTGAGACTTTCTGCCTTTCCTACCTTAAGCAACAGCAGGAGATTTGCATAGGTCTAATGCTTACCAAGCCACTGTGATCCTAGGGTCCAGATAATTGAGTTTGGAGGTTCCCAAGGCAATTTGTTTATTCTCCTCTCGATCTGTGGCTTGAACTTCCAGCTTCATCAGCTGCTCTTCTAGTCTCTGTACAGCCTTCTTTTTTGACTCTACTACCCTGGAAGAATGGCAGTCATTACATATTAAGACTGACCTCTGGATAAGAACAGCCTACATCCTTAGATGCCACTTAGAGGAGAAAAAGCATGGAAAATTTCCCAAAGAAACTCTTGGAAAAAAAAAAATTCAGTATGGTGGTTTAGCCTGGGAAGAAGCTAAAAGGATTGTGAGATTCAAGACAGTCATAATGAGACCCTGCCTTCAAAGAAAAGAGGTAGGTGGGCTGGGACATCCAGGCCTAAATGATGAGGTCAACTGTTCTCTGTTAACCAGCCCTTGGTACAGTATCAAATACATACTTCTTGGTCTTTGCATCCTTCATGACTTTGGCATCAGCCTTAGCACTTTTCAGGTCCCTTCGAGCATCTGCTAACTGGTCTTTCTTGGCATCAATCTAAGCAGAGAAAAACAGCAGTAAAGTTAGGAATAAAATGAGCCAGAGAGGGAAAAGAAGAGTTCCATCTAAGAACGTAAAACCTGGGAGTTGTTAGTGTTTTCTAGGTACAAACACAGGGGTGGCTTTATGAAGACAGGGGATGTACAATGACCACAGAAAACAATCCAACCTCTGTTTGCTTCTCATTCATGTTCTTCAGTGAACTTTTTCTAAAAGAGTATCTGGAAATCTGGTTGTAATCTTTCAGGGGAACACTTGGCTTTAGAGAACAGAGAAGGGCCCAGATGGCAGCTATTATCAAATGAATCCTGTGCCAGGCTTTAGTTTTCCTTTGTTGTTAGTCTGTTTGTTTTTTTTTTTGAGACAAGGTCTCACTACGTAGACCAAGCTGGCCTAAACTCACAGAGATCTGCCTGATTCTGACTCTCAAATACTGGGATTATAGGTGTGGGTCACTACGCCTGGCCTTTTGCATCTTTTAAGAATACTGTAGGAGAAACTAAACACTGAAGCTGGACACTCAATATCTACTAAGGAAGTACAGGTCATTTCCCACACTCGGTCAACTTTTTTTTTTGGGGGGCCAGGTTTGAGGAAAAGGGTACATTAATATCTAGGAAATGAAAACATGGCAAATGGCATTAATTAGGAATGGCCTAGCCTTAGCTTTCTGTTTTAGAAAGTAAGGAAGTCTAAACTAAGAAGAAAATTAGTCATCACTCACTAAGAGATGTGAAAAGAATCAATTGATTTTTCCACCACAAAGGTAATCTTATGGAATCCCTATCTATAAAGAAAAGACAGAACATTTTCATCCTTTCTTGCTTTTTGGAACCCTTGAAAAGCTAAGTTCTGCTTTGGGTGTTGCTTAGAAACAGCAGTAGGATGCTGGGGTTAAAGCTGGTGAGTTTGTGCTGCTGGGTTCCCAAAAGTCCCACCACTGTGATCACCCTGATGACCTGTGAGGTCAAGAGAATATCCTAGAGTAAATACACACTGGCTTATTGTTGACTGAGCCTAAAATTTGTTAGACAAACACCCCACCCCACCCCACCCCCGGGGGAAACAAAACAAAATAAAACAAAAAACCCACACAAAATGCAGCCTAAGATTAGGAACAGTCCACCACTGTGAAAGAATCATTAAATATGTTTTACTGTTAGTGGATTCCTTCCAATATCTATGTCGTTCAAAACATTACTGGAACTGACTCTGCACACAAAAGCATCACAGCTACCACTAGCCAGATGCTTCTTGGGCCAGAAATGCAGTAAACCACAGTCTAAACCATTTCTGTGAATGCTACACTGGCAAGCTATGTCAAATTCTCTCAGAGCATCAAAGACTCCATTGATTCACTAGGCAGTGTGTGTGTGTGTGTGTGTGTGTGGGGGGGGGGGTGTTTGCTTTGTGGGCACATAGGCGAAGGTTCCTAGGCTTGGAGGGCTCATGTGGCAGACATCCTAAGCCACTCAAACAGGGGTTCCAGAGTAAGAGCAACAAATGCTCCAGGAAGGGTCTTCTGACCTAGGTAAACAGCACCCCAGTACTCATGCTTTAATCTGAGCTTGGAAATGACAACATGTGGAAAGTAAGCAGTATCAAGAGGATCTCTGTCTAACAGAGGTGCAAAGCAAAGGCAAATGCTAAGGTGGCAGTTTGTGAGTTTCTTGGCTTGCTGACCCTATACACGGACTAGAGAGCTCTGTGATCTGTATTCACTCACTGTGGATCCAGAGATCCCTTCAGGCCAGCTGCAGCAAAGCTTCTAGGTTGTATCTTTATATACATTATGCTGGGGTACTCAATCGAAGAAAAATATTCTGAGCCTGAATGTGTGTTAAGTTTCAATACAAAGCAGTTTCTAAAACTCAGTTGTCCAAGAACAGAATTCCATAAACTTCGGTGGAAAAAAATTGTATCTGCACTTTGGCTACTCTATAGTTGACTTTTATTATTTCCTTTTTATTTATGAGTGTGGGCAAGAACCCAAGGAAATATAACTTGTCCTGTGACTATTACCAACAGATGTTGAATACTTCCCTATTATACATTACAGTGTTACAGAACTCTTGAAATATCACTTTTATTTATTACTATCTTTTGGGGGGGGGGATCATTTGATATTTCCTCCGTGGAGAGTAGCTAGTCAGCTAAATACTTTTACTCCAGTTGGAATAGCAATAATTATAGTAGCTGATGTGAAGTAAGCTCATGTAGCACTATATAGTAATTATTAGGACCACCTCAAGACCTTAAATGGGGACATTTATTCCTGTGCCACAGACTGAATTTTAATATAACTGGTTTCCATTGTGCAAGTGCTTTAACATGAACTATCTGCAAATTTTCACTGTGGGTTAGGGAGTTCAAATGCATAGTTAATCAGCCAATGTTAATTATGCACGGTAGTGGAATAATATCACCTTGTTTTTGTATCAGTCTCTGCCTACAGGGCACAACCCTAACACAGTCAGATCTGAATTCAATAGATGTAAAGAGTTGTGCTAGGATTAGGGAGAATTAAACACCATTGCTTGACCTGAAACAATCTGATAGGAAAGAGTTAATTTTCCCTTCCCCTGCTTCTACCCTGGGGATTAAACCTAGGGTTTCATGTGTGGTAGACAAGCATAGGTAGGCTCTACCACTGAGGTTTATCTTCAGGATCTTAGCTAGAGCACTAAGACTTTATTTTTGTGGTGCTAGGGATGGAGCCTGAGGCCTGTTATACACCAGACAAGCATTCTACCACAAAGCTGCACTCTTATTTCCATTTTCCTTAAGCATATAACAGGGATGACAATTAGCTATTCAAGGGGCATCAAAGTTAGCACTTCAAAATAGAAAGTAATTAATATAGAACTTGTGTCCCCAGCACAAATATTTTAGGAAAAAACAAATACCACAATACTATCCAATTATCTCCACTTGTTATCTATAGAACAGATCTTTCTTCAGAACAGACCCAGACTAGCCTGCTGTTATCCCAGCCTACACAAGGTCAGATTCCAGACGCCTCTCATTTCCAGATGATATCATACATGACTCCCTTTGCTACCCCACCTTCAGACCCCACCATACCTTAGACTGCAAGTTCATCATTGACTTCTCAAAAGTCTTTGGTGGTGCCCTCTGGTGGTTACAAAGAATTGCAACAGCTCGATTGGCACGATTATAAGATAGAATCTTTGCTGGTACATTCTCATCAGCTGTAAAGAAATATAATAATAACAGAGTCAATTTGTATACCAAGAATGTATACATGCAGTATCTCTAGGGACTTCATCCTTGTGATGTTTGTACCAGTCTTCAACTTATAACCAACTTTCTCTGAAGGCACAAGGTCAAATTTTGAGTCAAAGGTAGGAAATTTCTACATAAGCCTGAATGAGTTCTTATCACAAGAGTTATTCTGGGCCTCTATTTACTTTTCTTTTTCATTTCTTTCTTTCTTTTCTCGAGACAGGGTTTCTCTGTATAGCTTTGGTGCCTGTCCTGGATATCGTTCTGTAGACCAGGCTGGCCTCAAACTGACTGGCTCTGCCTCCTGAGTGCTGGGATTAAAGGCGTGCGGAACTACCACCCGGCTTTTCTTTTCTCTTTTTAACTTTAGTAAGTTACTGTCTGTAACTCCAGTTCCAGAGAATCTGACACCCTCACATAGACACATATGCAGGTGAAAATCTGATGCACATAAAATAAAAATTAATAAATTAATCCCAGCTGTGGGGGGGGGGGGCTTAGGCAGAAGGTTTACTATTTGAGGCTAGCTTGGAACACTAATAAATTACAGCTAGCCTTCAGGTACAGTGTGAGAACTTGATTTAAGGGGGTAAGAAAAAAAGTACTAGGAGTAATTATTACATACTATTATTGAGACAAAAAATAGCAGAGAAAAAAATTTATTCTCATATTTTTCTGGTAATTGTGACAACTTTTACCCTCTCCAATTTAATAGCATTGTCTGTACCTTGTGAGCTTTAAGTAGCACAGACAAAACACAAAAAATTCTTAGATAAAGAAAGTTCCTTTAGCATTCTATGAGATTAATCTAGAATTTGGGGCAGGACTGGGAAGAAAGGCACTGGTTTTGTTTAGACAGCTAAGCCTCTTCTAGAGGTTGGAGGGAAAGAGTGAAGGTCAAGGACACTGGCACCATCCACAGGGCAGCCCTATAGTCACTACTTACGGGCTGTGAGCTCTTTAAGCTGCTGCTGTAGCGTGATGGAGGCATTGTACGTACGGAACACCTTGGCGGTCAAGCCCTCCATGAGATCCTGAAGATGCTTATTTAGAATACCAGTCTGCAGAAGACAAAGCAACACAGAGGATACTGGAACTGGGTAAAAGTCAAACTACCTTTTCCCTGGCAGCAAGTACTAGGAGTCACTGTGCCAGTGCTGTCAGCATCCCGACAAGTTACGGCCCTGTCCATCAAGGAGGGAGTTAGCCAAGAGGGAAAAAAAAATTCCAGAAATCATGATTGCACGATACCTTTCTACTAAGTACTTCAATCTTGAGCAGTTCAAAACAAGTGTGTTCTTTCCTATAAAAATCTCTCCCAGTACAGAAATCAATTGAGTCTTAGCTCCCTAGCACAGGCAGCTAGGCATCTCATAAAAGGATGCAGGAAAGTGGGAAAGATACAGTAGGCCTCAACTTCCTCTGCCTTAAGGCTTTGGTACTAATCTGAAGCAGAAGGTGTCTGTTTCTGGTTACAGATGCACTGTGTGCCCCAAGGGAGGAAGGGTATGTAGAATGTCACTGACAAGCTAGCCTAAATGGACAGCCCAAGCGTCCTTTGGCAACTTTTGTCTTTAGAAGCTGGAGATTGTCTGGGACTCTAGACCAGTGTCCTGTGTCTACTCACATTAAGTCGATCAAAAAGATCATCCTCGGGCTGCTTGTTCTCCATAAATAGTTGTAAGTTCTTAAAAACCTAAAAGAAATAAGTCCAATTATTATTTTTAAAATCTTTAGAATACCTTCAAATTCACAAAAACTTGCAAAACAGAGAAAAGGCACAGGGACCACCCATATATACTATACTGAAATTCTTGCTTTGTATGTATAAATTTACATAAACACCTAAGTATCTGTTCTGAGCCATTTGTGGGTTACATATTGTATCTCTTTAGCTCTAAACATCTCAGTGTCTGTTTCCTAAAAACAAATACTCCTATATAGTCAAACTATGCTTACCCCAGTTTTATATGACTTAGCTGATGTGTACAGTTATCTAGTAGGCTATAGTAGTAAAGCGCCTGTATGCCTATCTCATGGATCTATGGAACTGCAGCACACTCTACAGTGATGGGCTCAGAGCACTGAAAACTGAAAGATTATCATTTTATTCAGTTGGGAATTGGCTTGAGGCTAAACAAAGGCACAAGGTGGCAAAAGTGTGCAACATGACCAGAGGATGCTGATGTGCTTAAATCACTAAGTGGTTGGGTCCAATCTTATGCTGAGTTTGCTCTAAGGGCTAACTCTCTGCAGAATGTTACAAACTGCTTCCAGAGATGGCTTCACATTCCTAGCAAGTAGCAGAGATTGCAGGATGGGGCTAAAATGAGGCACACAGCACATACACAGCACCAAGCCATATCTCTCTTTGAGATTATTTTTGCTAGAGCCCAGCAAAATGTGGAGCATACAAAAAGCACTCAATAAATATTTGTTGAATGAACAAGTAAAAAAGCAAGCCAGAGAGCACAGGCCACATAAACTTACTCGTTTCTCAACTGGGACTTTGTTATAGTATCTGATTGAGTCCTTCCCAGGAAAGTCAAATTCCACCACATATTCCTGACCATCCAATTCTGGGTGTAGATTGATGTGTTCCACTCTAAGTGAACAGCAACCCACAGTGTCTGCCGTTTCTCCTTCCTCCTTCTCATTGCCTGCTCTCAGAGCAAGCTGCAAAGGAAAGGGGATTGGGGTTGTTAAGAAAGAGATAAGCATCAGTGAAGAGACATGGACCATATATAATCTCTAGGAAACCCCAAACCAGAAGCCCCCAATTCTTCTGTGGATGAAGCATCAGTCAGCACAGCCTGGAAACTCAGATTCTACAATGTTATGACTCATATGAGAGCCACAGGGATACTCAGAGACCAAGTTTCTCTACTCTATCCTTAGAATGGAGATAGAGGGAAGAGAAAAAATTTTTTTTAATTTAATTAACTTATTTATTTATTTTAGGTCTGGGTGCTCTGTCTGCATGTATGCCTACATGCCAGAAGAGGGTATTGGATCCCATTTTAGATGGTGTTGACCACCATGTGGTTGCTGGGAATTGAACTCAGGACCTCTGGAAGAGCAGCCAGTGCTCTTAACTGCTAAGCCATCTCTCCAGCCCCCAAGAGAAAAAATTTTAACAAGGCAACAAATATTTTTCCTTTGGGCAGTGGCAGTCAGATTAAAAACTATTATCAATTTTGTGAGAATTCAGAATTTGGGCTAAAATATAAGCACTGTAAAATGGGAAAAAAAATCACATGAGTACTAAGAAACTGAACTCTATAGCATTATCTTTCAAACTGTAGTTTTAATAAATCATACTTTTTGTTTAACCAACTTTACAGGTTATAATCAGCTTTTTCTAAAAGAATGAAGTGGAGAAGAAATATCAGAATTTAGGGCTAGCAGTTAAGCAGTGATTTGTGCAATTTCTGAATTAATTGCATACAAATAAATGTGAGCTGGACTTTGACATAAAATAAGTACTTTTCATTATGGGTTATGGTTTAAAAAAAAAAAAGAAAAAGAAAAGATTTTAAAGTGTCAGTTATCCTTAACCCCTCTCCCCCAAAAAAGTTCAATTTATGCAGATCCTCCTGTTATGAATATGAGTAGCACTCAACAATAAACATATTGGTGAATGCCTCTTTTTAATCCACATCTACTTTTCCTACTAGGATAGATTTGATTATAAGTCACACAGCAGATATACACTCCCAACCCCTGTACTTACGGAGTCGACACTCCCTATACCTATAAACAGAACTGTCCAATGCAAATAAAGGAACCTGCTCCCACCTTATCAATGAAGTACAGTGCTACAGCTCTCTGTCGAACTTTCATCTCTTTGGACTTCCAGTCTTCCCGATACTGATTTCGGATCTTGTCCACACACTTCTTCAGCCGCCGAGCAGTCTCGTATTTCTGCCAGTCTTTCTCACCCTGTAGAGACCCCACCCCAGAGGTGTATTATTTACAAAGAGTAAAATAACACACTGAATATTCAGAGCTTTATATCCAAGGACAGCAACTTGAGCTTAAGCAAGGCTGAAAAGCATAGAACCGAAGAGAAAGTCTGGAGTATTTAACCTGACGAAAATACATTCTGTTCTATTTTCATACAACTGACTCGTGTATAATTGCTAAGAAAGCTTCCCAATCTCTAAAATGCTCACACTCTTTGGAGAAACCCACAAACCATGCCCCCAAACTGACTTTTTTTTCTTAAGGTTTATTATTATGTATACAGTATTCTGTCTACATGTATGCCTGCAGGCCAGAAGAGGGCACCAGATCTTATTACAGATGGTTGTGAGCCACCATGTGGTTGCTGGGAATTGAACTCCAGGACTTCTGGAAGAACAAAAGTGCTTTTGACTGCTGAGCCATCTCTCCAGCCCCCCAAACTGACTTCTGTCAACATAAAGAATATAAGCATTCCCATTCCCTCACAAGTACCACAGCCTTGCTCCCAAATCTCAGATCCAATACCAGTTTTCTGCTAGCACTGAATTCTATTAAATTCAAGACAGCCATTGAGTTTCATGGAGCTATCAAAGAAACAGAACCTAAGACTACAACATGTAATCACCAAGGAACACAATGACTTCCATGAACAGTTGCAATTATTCATTATTTTCTAACTTCTGCATTTAAAAGCAGTGTCTGGTTAGACTGAGAAAAACAATGATTCTGGGAATAGCTTCATTCTTTTTTGTTTGTTTCAGGACAAGTTTTTTTGTATAGCCTTGCTTGTTTTAGAACTAGCTCCGTAGACCATGCTGGCCTTGAACTCAGAGATATGCCTGTCTCTGACTCCTGAGTGATGGGATTAAAGGCGTGCGCCACCACCGCCTGGTACCACACCTTTTTTTAATGGAACTTTTGGCATAAAGTTTAAAGGTCTGACCCTAAAGCCCATACAACTGTTAGGAAAATGTTACACATGCCTGGTATTGTAAACCTAACCAAGAACCTGTGACTAGGGAGCTCATACATCTGAAAGGTGAACGTACTGTTATGATTTTGCAAAATACTGGTATGGTATCAAACTGCCTTCTAAATACGTATCTCTGCACTCACAGACTAGTGCAGCTCTTGGTCCTCATCAGCAAAGCTTGTGCAATGAACGTGGTTAATACCAAGGCTGCAACTGATCAAAGTACAGAGAATAAGTGTCTGTGGAATGCTGCTCAGCCATGAATGGGACCTCCACATTATACACTCTGACCTCAAGGTTCAGGAAGCACTGGAAAAGGAGATGGAAAGACTTTTTAAGAGGCACAGGTCAGGGAGGACTGGGGCTAAAGTGTCTTCTGGACATCGTAATCCCATTACACAGGAACTTAAAAGCAGCTGTGGCTGCCTACACAAGATCAAGCCAGTTAACATTCCTGCATGAAGTAGGGAAGGGAGGGATAGCAAGCCCTAACTTGTAGCTGAGGAGTTACTGACATTTGGTGGCTGCTGGTGTGTACTTGATCAGTTTTCTTTAGAGGTGTGGTTCCTGGTAGCTTTCCCATGCTCCAGTGGATGGCTACACACACACACACACACACACACACATGGGTACCACTAACTCAACTGAGTGGGTTACTAAAAAGAGTTGCCATGAAACTGAGAGAAAGGTAGGGGTGTGTGTGTGTGTGTGTGTGTGTGTGTGTGTGTGTGTGTGTGTGTGTGTGATGGGGCGGGGAGGAATATGGGAATAGTTGAAGGTGGGAAGTTGGGGGTGATCCAAATACACTGTATGCATGTGGGAAGCCATTCCAGCTTTGATCCGGAAGTTCCAACCCTCATTGAGGCTTCGGTAACTGTCACGCCTACAAGGCGGGCCAAGAGAGGGTCCTAAAGACCCGAGAGCTGGATGCACCGGCTCTCTTGGTTCCTGGACCTTGGACGGGGGACGGGGAACGCTGGACACTGGAGGTAGACCCAGCAGAGTTCTCCAGAGAACACTGCCAGACTGCGCCACGCCTTTCCTAGACCCTGCAATCTACCTATCCCTTCATTCGTAAGTTATGCCACTAAATAAACCTCCCTTTTAACTACGTGGAGTGGCCTTAATAATTTCACCAATATGCATGTATGACATTTTTAAAGAATAAATAATAAATATCATAAAACTGGAAACAGACCCACAAGCAAGGACTAATAATGTCAAATGCGAAAGATCACATAGGCAAAGAGTTTGACACTAATACAGGAAAAACGGGTTCTTATAGACACAAGGATCTGGGGCTGGAGAGATGGCTTAGCAGTTGAGACAGACCTAGGTTCAGTACCCATATCAGTAGTGTCCTGTGACTCTAGCTTCAGAGGGATCTGATGCCTCCCACTTCTGTGGGTATTCAAATGCACATGCCCCCACACAGACACATGGGTAAAATAAACACACAGAATTAAAGAATAAAATTACTTAAGAATCTCTACTCCTGATCCTTTGATCCTCCAACAAATGAGAGGAGTGATTTCTTTTTATAAATTCTTGTTTTCCACCTGAGACATAAGGACCTGATCCATAGGACCTCATGAAATCCTTGAGACATAAGAACGATGGTCAAGGTAACCAGTTTTTATGCACAGAGGCATGGGGGTACATGGGACAAAAAGGCAAACTTCCAGATCTCAACAAGCTCAGAAAGCAATGCTTATTTGGATGTGCTAAGGAGTCATCAACATTTCCTCACAACTGTGTGTGTACTATTTGTATGTGCTGTTTGGTTTAAAACAAGAGGTTCAATAACTAATAGTTGTCTCATTTCCTGGGGAGCTGAAAATTTCTAAGTACAACTTGACATTTAAGAGAATGAATTAATTCAAAAAGTACAATACAAGCTGTCCTCCTGTATAAGGCAATGATGCATTTGTTACATAAACCACTACCAACAAGACACCTGAAAGGCTCACCAAAACACAATTATCAAGCCAGGAGTGGATTCTACCTCACCACTCCAACTCACACAGGCATCATCAGTCTATCTCAATGATTGCTTTGAGAAAGTCATATAAGTTACCCAAGACACCTCTATAGCAGCTTTCCCTTCATACTGGGATGGAGGACAGGAAAAGAGGTTACCCTGCAAAGGGCTAACAGGAGAGGGTGGGCCTCCAAGTATGCTTGCCCTGGTTGCTTTCAGTGCTGCTGAGCAATCTATAAAATGATAACAGACTTAAAACCTTCTTGGAATGCTTCTAGAAAATATCCACCTAGGCCTCCAGGGAAAGTCACAACAAAACCACTGTGGAAGGTGTGCTCCCTCAAACTTTGCTATCATATCAGCACATTACTGATGTGGAATAGAAAAGCAGTTTGGTTAAAAAAGACAGTTATTGTAGGAGTCTTTGACTCCTTCTCCTCTTTCCCTACTTGGCAACCTTTCCATGAGAGAGAAAACTAGTTAGTGACAGTTATAAACCAGAGAGCACCATACTTTCTCTTATAAATGTAGATACTTATCCACTCAAAAACACAGGCAGATGAGTTGAGGCTGCAGAGCAGGAAGTCAGCTGAGTTTGTCCTTTAACCCTTCTCAGGAATCTATATTGAGGAAGATGCCATTTGCCACTACACTTTGAGCATGCAAGACAAACTCAGCATGGTTGCTTAAACACTTGTTTCTCTCACTGGCCTGGAACTCACTCACCACTTAGGACTATGGTGATACATTGTGTACCCTAATAAAATTTGCCTGAAGATCAGAGGACAGAGCCAGCTACTAGATTAAACACAGAAGCCAGGCAGTTGTGGCACACACCTTTAATCCTAGCACTTGAACTCTGTGATTTCAAAGCCACCCTGGACTATATAACTCAGTGTAGGAGAAAAACCGAGCCAGTCAGTGGTGGCACACACCTTTAATCCCAGTATTTAGGAAGCACACATGCCATTAATCCAAGCACTAGAAAGGAAGTGATGGCTGGGCGGAGAAAGGCATATAAGGCAAGAGGAGACAGGAACTGAAGCTTTTCAGGCTAAGGAGTCCTAGAGGTAAGATGTGGCAGTGGCTTGTTCCCTTGTCTCTCTGATCTTTCAATATTTACCCCAATATCTGGTTCCGGGTTTTTATCAATAAGACCATTTAAGAATTCGTGCAATACAGGACAGATTGTCGGGTAAGACAGGCCCAGGGATCCCTACTGTCTTTACCTCCCCAGCACTGAGTTACAAGCAAGTACTACCATGCTCAGCTTTTTTTATTATTAATGTGAATTGCCACATCTTTTATTTTTATTTTTGAAAATGTCATACATGTGTGCTGTGTGATATTGTTCTGTATGCTGTGAATATGTGTTGCTCTGATTGGTTGAAAAATAAAATTCTGATTGGCCAGTAGCCAGGCAGAAAGTATAGGCGGGATAAGCAGACAAGGAGAATTCTGGGAAGAGGAGGGCTGAGTCAGGAGTCAACATCCAGACACAGAGGAAGCAAGATGACAAGGCAAAACTGAGAAAAGGTACTAAGCCACATAGTTAAACATAAATAAGAATTATGAGTTAATTTAAGTGTAAGAGCTAGTCAGTAATAAACCTGAGTTAATGGCCAAGCAGTTATAATTATTATAAGCCTCTGTGTGTTTACCTGGGGGATGTGCATGGGAGAAAGTAATCCCGACTGCCAGCTGGCCTGGACACAGGAAAACTTCCGACTACACATGTGTACAAATATGATCTTATCTGTCTCTCATTTTTCCTCAAGGCCTCCATACCGACTACCAACTTCTTCAAGTTTTTGGTTTTATGATAACTCACTAAGTATAGTTAGTGCACCCATAGATCCATGTATACAGACAGTGGCATGGTGGCATCAACTGGAGCATGTGAGATCTATCAGAATTTAAAAGAAAAAAAAAACAGTACAAACCAAGACCTTGCTACTTGGCCCTGGCTAGCCTGGAACTTGTTATGAAGACTAGGATAGCCTTAAACTCAGAGATCCCTCTGCCTCCCAAGTACTAGGATTAAAAGCTTGTGCCACCCTGTCCAGCATATCAAAATATTTTTT
The DNA here is from genome assembly GCF_007827085.1 of Peromyscus californicus insignis. Lineage (NCBI taxonomy): Eukaryota > Metazoa > Chordata > Mammalia > Rodentia > Cricetidae > Peromyscus > Peromyscus californicus. Next base: position 135,282,018 of record NW_026294595.1, on the reverse strand, counting down.
GTAATTAAGTGATTGAATATACTGGATTTGGTGCTAAAATATGACAATGCCAGATCTTAGGGACAAGAATGTACTATATATCTATTCTTACATATTTGAAATATTTTATTAAATATAAAATTCAGAAATGGTCAGAGGTTAAGAGCATTTGCTGCTCTTATAGAGGAACTAGGTTTGGTTCCTTCCCAGCATCCACACAGCAATTCAACACTATCCCTACCGCTAGTTCAGAGAATCTGATGCCTTTTTTTAGACTCCGTGGCCACTAGGCACTTAACACAGTGCACATGCATTCATGCAGGCAAACCACTCATATGCATAAAATAAAAATAAATCTAAAATAACAACAGCCCCTCAAAACTCCCCAAGTTTGAATCTTTGTTTAAGAAAATAAAAGGAAAAAAAATTATTTAAGAACAGAATGCTTCTCTGGGTAGCAATACAAAATTTTAAAAAACTATTCAAGGTGCTATCAAACTCCAACCTCATTACTGTTTTGTTAAATGGAAGACAGCCTAAGAGAGGACTGAGAGCAAGTTCAAGAAGCCACAGGCACCACCTCCTCACCCCTGGGCCCCAACAGTACCAGCTCTTTCCAGACCTGTAATGACTCTTTTTGGGATCTCATCATAGTTAAGTCAAGCATTCTACCTTGGGTACAAACATCTAGACAGGGACAATCTGGGTGATTCTCAAGTTTACTACCTTTTTGGGATCTCATCACACAGTTGACTCAAGTCAAGCATTCTACTTTGGGTACATGCATCTTGACAGGCCACAATTTAACTGCAGGATGTCATGGGAGAGCATGAAATTGGAGATCTAAATTACTTTCTAAGAAGAGTGACAGAGTTACCAGTTATCAGATCTAGGACAATTTTTTTAAATTCCCACAGACTGATTTATTCATCTACAAAGTGGAACCACAAATGAATGTGTGTGTGTGTGTGTGTGTGTGTGTGTGTGTGTGTGTGTGTGTGTGTGTATGTGTGTATGTATGTGTATATATATATATATGTATATGTATATGTATATGTATGTATGTATGTTATGGTTATTAAATGCCAACTTACATGAAAAAGGCTTTTAACACTAAAATAATACTCATCATAGTTTGACAATGTTCTGCTTGTGGTGATATACATAGAATTTACCATTAGCGTGACATTTAGTATATTCACAATGTTATGGAACCAACACTATTTGGTAGTTGTAGTGTAGGTGGTACATGCACATTGTGGTGTGTGGTATATGCACATGTGTATGTAGGTACAAATCCCTGTGCAAGTATAAGGAGACTCTCCACCTTATTTTTATGTGTACGGGTATTTTGCCTGTGTACCACATGCATGCAGTGCTCATAGAGGCTACAAGAGGGCATGAAATCCCCTGGAACAGAACTGGTTGTGAACTGCCATGTGGGTGCTGGGAATTGAACCCCAGTAGTCTTAGTGGGTACTCTTAGCCACTAAGCCATCTCTTCAGCCCCTCCACCTGATTACGACAGGATCTCTAACTAAACCTGAAGCTCCCAGCTAAGCTGGCTGACCAGTGGGCTCCTAGGATCAGCATGTATCTGTCCCAAACACTGGGGTTACAGGCATGCACGGCTATGCCCAGCTTTATGTAGGTGCTGGAGATATAAACTCAGGTCAGATCTTCTCACCCATTGAGCTATTTCCCCCAACCCTATTTGACAGTTTCAGTGTTACTTACCCTCTTTTGTTCATAAGCCCACAACTCTCTTTAAAGACCTCTTTAAAGATCTAATTTTAATCTGATTTCCTTTAAAAAAGGAATACTAAGGACGTTAAGAATAACTACTGTATTAATAAGAACAGTTAACTTTTTTCTAACACAACTGGATCCTTACACAATTTGCCTACCAACCTACAAGTGTGTAAAGGAATAAAACTAGGGTTTATTCACTTCTGTAGCTCTATAACCTAATTACAGGAGAGAAGAATAGCATGATTTTAACTGTCTTTCTCTGTTCTCCTTCCTGATTCTATACTTATTCAGAACTAGAAAAACTATTTTGCAGTTTATTTGAAAAACATATCCTGATGATATTTTTCAATAAGAAAGTAGTGAAACATGTCAGGCCACAGGGTGTAAGCTAGAAGGTATACACCTTACATAGCTTTTTCACCTGTAACTCTCAGATATTAACAGAAGCTAAATCCTTATAAACCAGAGTTTCAAAAGCCTTTAGCTTCAGACTTGTGAATGGGAAACAGTTCTAGACTACACAGGACTAATTCCTTAGCTGTATTTGCTCTCTTTTGGTTGTTCACATTTTCATAATGTCTGTTAGAGGAAACTACAAGCTACAAGAACTCTCCAGAGCAAAAGATATAGCTAGCTGGCTAACAAAATACCAAGACAGTCCCTCTCAATAAGTTTAACAACTGAAAACAACACATGAGTGTGTAAGATAGTATATGGTGGGCTTTCAATTACAACTGGTCCTAAAGGAACTTACTCACATGAGACCTCAGAAAGCCAGTATATAAAACTCTAGGTTATATATAGCTTGTTTCTACATCCAGATAAAGTAATTCCTACACTTCTCACATCCTGACCACCAGATAGTAAATGCTAACTGTAAAGGCAAGAGCTGCATCTGCACAATTGCTATTACTATAAATACACTGTGGTTGGAACATAGTAGGATTTCAGAAAATTTCTGTAGGTAAAATAACAATAGGACACAAACTGAAACATCTTTGGGAGGCTACCAAGTTAATGGTAAATGAAAGCACTTGTCTCCTTTCAGGGCAGAAGGTAGGTTTTTAACTTGTTAAATCAAGTCTACAAAGCACACTGCAACTCAGCCAAAAGAGAGGGAGAGATTATCAGGCCCACCAAGAGGTGTAGCCTATAGTTATGCTTACCTTGATTCGTGAACTGGGATTCAGCATGATGTATTTAATAGAACCTTGGATGTTCTCTGTCCAGGAGACCAGCCAAGTAACCTTGTTATCATGTCGGACTTCTTTCCATTTATGTCCTGGAGGAGGAGAAGGAACCTTGGCATCTCTGTGAAAATAACCGTGTAGATGGGAAGTGAAATGAAAAATAACAAACCATGTTCCTTTTCATAACCAGAAGTGAACCTATCTCCTAAGTATGTATTTCTAATCTCCCTTTCCCCAATTCTGAACAAAAACTTGGAGACTTACCCATAGAAATATTAAGCTGTCTTTACAAATATACTCTTAACACTATGAACAGTCCCAACCACCAGCCTTGAAGAAAGAAGCTTGCACCTCACTTCTGCCCCTAAAGGTGAACTTTTGTGCTCACTTGCTACAGTTGATAATGATGTCCTCAGGCATGATTCTTCTCTTCAGCATACCCATCTTGGGGTGGTTACCTCGTCCACGGAAAAGCCCTGGAGGCTCTATCTTGAAGTTGGCAATCCTCTCTCTATGATTATCCATAACACAAAAGCCATATTCTTTCAATAATTTTTCATTCTCTTCTTTTATTTTCTGAAATAGAGCAAGGAAGTACTCAAAATGGATTCAAACTCCTGTCTGCTAGTACTTATTTTTATCTCTTGCAGGAGAAAGGTCAAGGTTAAGTCCAAAATTCACTCAGAAATGAACTCAAATAAAGGAAAATGTCTACTGGATCTTTTTTTTTTTTTTTTTTTTTGGTTTTTCGAGACAGGGTTTCTCTGTGTAGCTTTGCGCCTTTCCTGGAACTCACTTGGTAGCCCAGCTGGCCTTGAACTCACAAAGATCCGCCTGGCTCTGCCTCCCGAGTGCTGGGATTAAAGGCGTGCACCACCACCGGGCTGTCTACTGGATCTTAAACTTACACATAATAAATCGCCAAAAGCAGAGGGAAGAACTTGGACTTGCCTCTACTGGATGTGCCTCCCCATGGGAGGCCTTGCCTTCTTGGGGGGGGGGGGGGAAGGGGATCTTTGATTAGTGTGTAAAATGAATGAAAAATTTTTAATAAAAATAAATAAATAAATCACCAAAAGATCTGCTGAGAATAACTGACCTTATATCTAACAGATTCTCACTTTTGTCTTTTGTAGTAGTGTTGAACGAAAACCAATGTATACTAGATAAGCACTCTACCACTGAGCTACAGCTTCAATCCTTGATCTTTTATTGTAAAGGGTATAGATTTATGAATGTCATTTATTTTTAGTTTAACTTAGTTTAATTTAAAGGATATGGTCTCATATATCCCAGGATGTCTTCAAACTCTCTATGTAACTAAAAATGACCATACATTTCTGATCTTCTTTGCCCACTTCCCAAGGGTTGATATTACAGGCATGTACTACCACCATGCATGGTTTTATGCAGTTCTGGAAGCAGAGTCAGGGCTTCACACAAGCCTTCAGGCAAGCCTTGTACCAAATGAGTTACTGCAGCCCAAGTCCTACTGAGATATTTTTAAATGTTAACCTTAAAAATTAATACTATGAAGAAGGAGAAGTAAATGTCAGCTAATGAGGGAGGACTGAAGACAGGTAAAGGAGACTTGAGTCACAGAAAGGATATAAATTTTTTCCCCTCTAGTTTCAACTCCTTTATGGATTTTTTTGTTTTGTTTTGTGGTGGAAGATAAATGCCTAAAAATGTATTTGGCAGCCAGATCTTTGAGGCCAGGCTGGACTACAGAGTGAGTTCCAGGACAGCCAGGGATACAGAGAAACCCTGTCTCGAAAAACCAAAAATAAATTTTGTGCGTGTGTTTGCGTGTATATAATATAATAGTGAAAGTATAAAATTTAACCCACACCTTCAGAATGACTATTCAGTTTCATTGAGATATATAGACTTTGGGTCTGATTAACTTTGATATGTGGTATTTCCATTCCTTTTTAGTTCTTTATAATCAAATTTTAATAAAAAACAAAAACTCATACTATGGGCTGGAGATGTAGCTTGGTTATAGAACACTTGTCTAGCATGCACAAACTTTCATTTCTTCATCTCCTAAAAGAACACTTACAGATCCACTTAACTGAACAGCATTTCCCATGGGGTTTTAAACCTCAATGAACTTGTCTCAGATTCTTTATTGGGTATTTGGCATATAGTTTTTTGTTTGTTTTCTAGGGTGAGGCAAACCTAGGGCTTTATGTCTGTTAGGTAATCATTCTCCTACTGAGTTAAATCCCCAACTCCATTCTTTATACTATGTGATCCTTAGCCCATGAAAATATAGTTGTATGTGGGGAGTTCAGCCTCTTAATTTTCTAACCATTCTCCACTACCTTATATATGGTGATTAGTGGTGGGTTTCCTCTCCTTCTTTCCTTGTTATTATTTTAGCTTTCAGACAGGGCTTCGCTATCCTTAAACTCTTGATCCTCCTGCCTTAGCTCTACCCAGTTCTGGGATTATAAGAGTGCAACATCATGGCCCATACGTGGATGAATTCTATGTAGTGACTCAATACAGTCTTGCTCAACTTACTGACCACAGGTGTCCTTGCCAGGGGCCTAGACAAGGCAATGTTTATAAAAATGTTGTTATTTGGACTAGTATTCCAAGAGCAAAGGTCCAAAGGGACCTTTATGTTTAAAAACACTGGGGCTATAGAGACAGCTCCATGGTTAAGGCGTTTCTAGCACCCATACTGGGCAGCTCACAACCACATGTAATAGCTCTAGGTGACCTGACACCTTCTGGTCTCCAGCTGTACCCACACACATATGCGTGCATGCGCATACAATTAAAAATTTTAAAATCCCCCTAAGTAAAAAACTGACCAAATTTCAATGACTTGGAAAACTACAAATAAAATGAACCTAAAATGAAAAAGTCTAATGCAATTTTTGTTTGTTTTATTGAGACAGCCTGGTTCTTGCTTTGCAGTCCAGAATGGAACTTGCAGTAATCCTCTTGCCTCAAGCCTAAGTGCTGGTATTATAGGCATGTACCAACACAGATAACTGTCAGTTAGAGTAGCTCAATACTTGTAAAAGTATGGACCAAAATAAATATTAAGTGACTTAAATTACAAGTCCTTTAAAATGCCAAAACTACAGCACCATGAAGTACAAAAAAACATTCTTTGAAATCCTTAACTTCTAGACCCTGGTTAGGAAAACAAAAAACCTGCCTCAGATTCCTCTAAACTAGGGCTTGGCAACTTTTTCTAAATAGAAACTATTTTAAGCTTGAAGGCTATACAGTTTGTTTCAACTACTCAGAGAATATGAAAATAAATACATTCATTTATGAAAACAGGCAGTTTGCAGAGAAAACACATGTTAGATACTAGAAGATCTTTTTCACGATGAGTGTGACCAACATTGGGGAATGGAGATGGAGGACAGTGGCTAGATACCAAAGTAAAACATCTCAAAAGAATAGGTAGGTACATGGCCAGTATTATTTCATGTCTTAAACCTGAGTACCGGTAGCCACTGAGGACCAGGACTCCCCGTGCTTAAACACTACAGTAATAAAATTACTGACTGCTACTGAAGTACTCACAAAGCTCAATCTAAATTAAAAAACAAAAAAACAAAAAAAACTTTACTAAGTGAATCTTTAACACTGAAAAATATAAAATTAATGAAGTCAGTATTGTCACAAGAACCAAGATAATTAGACAAGTAATTAGAATTTTTCTATCATACCAGTTTTTCTTCCTTGCTCATCTGCTTCCGAGCTTCTGACTGGGCTTTGAAATACTGGCTCATCTGTGTGAAGTCGCATTTGCTTAAGTTGGTAATCATATTTTTCTCGTCATTAGTCATTTCCTAGTTGAATGAAAAGAATATAAACATATTAGTAAGTCCTCCTATTTTTTTGTAATTAAAGCATTAAATAAAAGGTGTCGAGAAAGGTAGCCAATCTCTCTCAGTGAGGTATTTTTTCCTTGGGGGAGGGGGGTCGTTCTGTTATAAGTTGTATTCCTTTTTTCGTTTTGTTTTGGTTTTTGGTTTTTTCAAAGCTGAGGACCAAACCCAGGGCCTTAGCGCTCTACCACTGAGATAAATCCCCAACCCCTGTAAGTTATATTCTTTTTGTATAAAAATATTTAAGTGATTTATGGAGAAAAATTACTCTCATTTTTTTGAGATCCTTGACAAAAATACAAACTCATGAACACCATGCATATGAATACCAACCTGAGAAAACATATTAATCAATTTCTTTAGTAATGAGAGGAAAAACCTTTTCTTAGTCTCCTGGAGAACTACTTACTACTCCTGTTCTTATTAAATCTGGCTTTAGAGATCCTTAGATGGTAAGTTTTAACTCAGCCTTTGTTTACATTATTCAAATGGAGAACAATGCAGTTTTTACCTAGGCCAACAGTATAGGTAAGCCAATATGAATCAAAATGGAATAGGAGGTCAGACTAATCCTGTGCAAAGACAGCAGAGACAATCCCTGCAGAAACAAACTTTCCTTCGTTCAGCTGAAATTGAGGTTTTCTGTTTAACCTATCTGATCTATCTGACCAACTCCTTCCTGCAGTCACATGAAAGCTAAGAGAAAAACACTCTTGTTGGACAAAACCCAATTAAAATAGTAAGAGACAAAAGACATACATCCTTTAATCAAATTCAGAAAAGTTATTGATTAAACTATAATTTGCTTAAAAAAAAAACAACCTATCAAAACACTAATACATGGCTACACCTCCCAGTCAGCACTTTCGTAATCTATTAAATATATGAACACGAGTCACAATACCTTTCTCCAATCTTTAAAGAAATTTTTCCTGAATATTTCCTTAGTAGTATATTCATGGTCAAGCATTTTTGCAAAGAATGTAGCTACTTCTTCTGCTTTGGGACTCAACTTCATAACCTTACCTAAAAGGAAGAAAATGGTTCAAATCAGTGAGGCACATCATTAATATTCTATGAGTACTGAATACTGAAGACATCTTTACTGATGGCTTACCTCTCCAAAGTGTACAAAGGTCTGCTGACATATCATTATAACAACAACAGAGCAACATACTGTTATATATCTACTTAATAAAATTTCTCCTTCTCTTTAGTAGATATTTACCTGGGTCTTTTTTTGGAGACTATGCCAGTTAATTGTTCCCAGGTGCCTGCTCAGGACAGGGATGACCTGGGGAAGGCCCAGCCACTCTTCCTTTTCCTTTCAGCAAGCAGAGTCCTTTACACTTCTTCAATGGTTTTTAAAAATCAAATCCTCAGAAGGACTCCTGCCACTGCTAAGCTAAGCAGCCTCTGTTCAAGAAGGGGAGGAAAGGATAGGGGCAGGGAGTGGAAGAAAGGAATTGTGGGGAAAAGAAATAGGCATCTTTCTTCTTTAAAGTTACGTGGGTGGAATATGAATAAAATAAATATTCATTGCAGGCAAGCCCAGATTTCCCACATAAAAAGCCTAAACAAGACCTTCCTCTAGAACCTTGCTACGCAAAGTGCGGTACACAGACCAAAGGCATCACACGCAAGTTTGTTATAAATACCAAGTTTTGGGCCTCAACCCTAGACCTAGAATCAGAAACCGCATTGTGTATATGTGTGTGTTTGTGCATGTGGGGTTGTACATGTACAACAGTGCCCATGCATGTAGGGTTCAGTCCTTGCCTTCCATCTTGTTTTGAGATAAAGTCTCTCTTGTTTACTGCTACATATCCAGGCTAGCTGGGCATAGAGGCTCATGTCAATTCTCCTGTCTCTACCTCCCATCTCTCCATAGGGACATGCTGGAATTACAGACAAGTGTGCTATTTCATTCAACTTTGATGTGGGTTCTAAGGGAACAACCTTAGGTTACTAGGCTTGAATAGGAAGTACTTTTTAACCACAGAGCCATCCTCTGCCAGAAACAGCACTTTGCAACAATAGTGTACACAAAGAGTGAAACACGCTGCACCTGAAACCCTGGAAACAGCACCAGGAACTCACCTCTTTCAGGAAATCCCAATCAATCCACAGCACAATGTGTGCCTGGGTCTGGGCTGCATGTAAGTATATGTAAAAGCTGCTCTAAAAAAGTCCCTGTGTTCACAAGTAAAGCCAGTAAACTGATAAGGAAATTTTGGAGGACGCATAGGTTTTGTGTACCTTAGTGAGATCATAACTGTCAGTAAAAGGAAAGTACTTGGGAATTTAACCTACCAAATATTCAAAGACAATATTGCATTCCTAGGGCTAATTTCTATCTTTTCTTTAAAAAACAAAAACAACAACAAAACAAAAAACAAAAAACAACCAGCCAACAAACAAACAAACAAAATCCAACTTTATAATACTATAAAGAAGCAACCTATGCCATAACAACACTTGGCTGCATTCTAAATGAGATTAAATATAATCCTACTGACTTACAATTATGTAAGTACTAATAATTCAAAAGGATTCACATTCATTACAGAAATCTAAAACTTAACCAGAAGCCTACTCCTTGTATAATTCAGAAGACATCTTATCTTATAATGGATGGAAGTGCTCTTCCTGGCTGTAGGACACAGGGAATACAGGACAAACTGAAACTTGTGTGGTAGTGGAAGATCAGCTTGGAAGACATAATTTAAAGGGCCAGTAGGTGGTGTAGTTCCCTCTCAGTCTTTTCAAGCTTCTGTTTTGGAAAAAGACTTGGAGGAAGAAGTTTCCTGCTCCTCCCCCACCCTACCCTCAGGTCTCAACTAGAGTTGCCAGCAAAACTACAACATGCTTAAAATATAAAGGGGAAAAAAAAATGAAGCCAAGGTGGCACTGACCTACAATTATAATTATGTAGCATTCAGAAGGCTAAGACAGGAGGATTGTGAGTTTGAAGCTAGCCTAGGCTATAGAACCACCACCTCAAAACAAAACAAAAATAAAAATAGAGAAGAAAAAATGTAAATGAATGTGTTGCCTGATATGTTTCACATAAACTAGATATTCAATGTTTTTATTTTGGGGATGAGGGTATCTCTGGATGATTTCACTGGCTTTGTCCCAGTAAAGAAGCTACTATGACTCACTGTTCTAAAAAAATGGACTGTGGAAACATTGAACAACAGCTCCTACAGCAGAGCAGTGGGTGGAGGGCGTGTAGGTTCCCAGCAATAGCACTTTGTGGAAGAGGCTGAGCTCCTGGAAACAGAAACTGTTGAGTCAGCTGACAGTGAAGGTCCACAGCAGAGGCTGCAATTCTGTGCTTCAACAACCAGGTCCTGCCTATCAGAACTTACTTATCAGCTTGGACTAACAAATCAAATAGGAGTTTTACAACCTTAGGGAGGAAATCCCAGGAGGACCAACAGATAAAACACCAGCACTCCAATAGTAGAAAGCTAGGAAAATGGAGGAAGGGACTATAGCCAACAATGAGCTGGTTCCAGGCCTTAGTTTCTTATCTATCATCTAGTTTCCATCTATCACCACCTTGACTTTCACAGTGAGGCTTTTCCAGCTGAGCTTTCTAAAGCTAGTAAGCCCACAACAGGCTACAAAATACTAGCAGCAATTGTCTTTTTCAAGACCTTGGACTTTGCCACCTCATCAGGAAGTTTAACATCAAGTATTTTCATAAGAGTCTCCAGGAATGACCCAGTGTATTGTGCTTTTTGATCAAACCATGTCAGACCATGAAGTGTTTTATGATGTCAACTTTCTAAATAGTTTGAATCAGTAGTCTCTATCTATTATTACTAGGACCTGGGTGTCTGAAGACAAACATATTCAAAAAACACATTTTCCTGACATACAGAATGAGCCCTCTGGTCAAAACTAGTTGAACATCTGTTATCTGAAACATCTGGTATTTAGGCTTTCATTTCTTTCTCCCCGCTCCCCAAGTTTTTTAGAATGAGTGTGTGAGTGAGTGAGAGAGAGAATGTGTGTGTGTGTGTGTGTGTGTGTGTGTGTGTGTGTGTGTGTGTGTGTGTAAAGAAATGAAGTATCAGGCTGGGCATAATGGTGCACATCTTTAATTCCAGCACTCAGGAGGCAGAGACAGGTGGACCTCTGAGCTTGAGGCCAGCCAAGGCTATGTAGTGAGACTCTGTCTCAAAAATAAATAAACAAAAAATAATAAACAAATAAATAAATGAAAGAACAGAAAAAAAAAGAGAGAGAAAGAAAGAAATGAGTTATCTTGAGGATGAGACCCAGGTTTATAACAAATTTGTTTCATACACACTGTTTTAAATGCTAAAGTAATGTCACATAATATCTTTAATGATATGGTGCATACAAGTTTCACTTTTTTTTAAATTGCATGTATTTAGTGTGTGTATTATGTGTGCAATGTGGTGGTCAAGAACAACATGAAGGAAGTGCTTCTCTTCCTTCACCATGGAGGCACTAGGGATTAAACTGAAGTCATCAGGCTTCGAAGCAAGTGCCCTTGCAGAGCCATCTTGTTGGCCCTTAACGTTTCACTTTGTAGTGTCATGTTGTAATTTAAATTTTTAAAAAATTTTCTGAAATCCAGATTTCAATTGTTGGATGCTAATAAGCCTATCCCATCCTAAACCCACAGGCATCTATGGTCCTGAAGCATTGCTAGTGGTCAAAGAGACGTACCAAATAACTCAACTCTGAGTGCTTGCCACAGGTACTTCTCAGCAGCTTTTCTGTCCAGTGTTTCTCCATAATGGTAAATAGACTATTTGGTTCAGAAGCACCCAGTCCTAGCACTCATCTATTAAAGGGGCCCAGATCTAGTTGGTGAACTTTTTTTTAAAAATTTGTTTATTATGTATACAGTGTTCTGCTTGCGTATATCCCTTCAGGCCAGAAGAGGGAGCCAGATCTCATTACAGATGGTTGTGAGCCACCATGTGGTTGCTGGGAATTGAACTCAGGACCTCTGGAAGAACAGCCAGTGCTCTTAACCTCTGAGCCATCTCTCCAGCCCCTATTTGGTGAATCTTAAGCATACGTAGGGTTTGAGAAAAAAGACTCTAGCATCCCTGGACAGAACTCTTGGAATGAAGGCATTCAGTTGAACATTACCCCTGATATACTGTCAATAAAAGGCTTGTGAAAGACTACTCTCAAATCTTTCAAACTCAAGGACAAAAACACAGATGATGTGACTCTCAGCCAATCTGGAAAGTTCCAAGAGATCCAAGTAGGTCAAATAGGGTGGCACATGCCTCAGGAGCAGAGGTAGGTTTATCAACTGAATTCAGGGCCAGCTGATCTACATTATCAAGTTCTGGGCCAGGCAGGGCTATCTAGTTAGGAAGTATCTCCAAAATAAATAAATAAATAAATAAATAAATAAATAAATAAATAAATAAATAAAGTAAATAAATAAATAAGAGACCTAGGCAGAGCCTATCTTTAAAACTGACACATCAAAGGCAAAGTGTTGCACTATATAGAGTGAATGATACAGCTTATGATTTCTACTGACAGGATGAATGGAAGCAGCTAATACTTTGCCAAACATTATTTCTAGTGACAAGCAGTTTGTTGGTATATATTATCACCAAAATAAAATGCTACTATTTGAGAAAGGCTTTTCTAACGATTCCACAGAATACAACAGCTTCCTAAAAATTGAGTTCAGATAAAAACCTTCAGTGAGTAAGCCATAGCCTGGCTATGAGCCACAAAGATAAACCTTTCTAGGATTACAGATAAGATACCAACAGCCCCGTTTCTTATGGTACTTTTTAAGCAGCAAATGGGCGCTTTTACCAAACCAGACAAGGTCAATAAAACAAAGTGAAGTAACTAGATAGGACTGTCCAGTAGAGGCGGCACCTTCATTTTCTATCCCAATAGAAGCAAACTCTTCTTAGCCAAAATTCAAACAACCTGAAATAACTCACCATCATAGTAAAACTTGACACCCTCTGGAAGAGGCTCATATGGTGGAGCAAAGACAGGCCCTTTGTGTTCTAGGAATTTCCACTTGATGCCTTCAGGATAGCGTTCTTCTTCCCACCTTTCAAAGACAAGGCACAACCTTATTAAGTGATCACTTCACATAATAAAAAGACCCTCACCTATTAAATGCCAATAATAATTATCTAATCAATTGATGGTACTCATTCAAAATCTGGATAAGAATAACCTGTATCTCACAGAGAAAGGCAGCAATTTCAAGTACGATGAAAGAATGTGGTAACTATTTCATTCAACAGTTTCAGGTAAAAGACAGTAGGTATTAAAGACCATCATTCAAAGAGCCCAGCACTAACTAGGGAATATGAAAATGGGGTAACTGTTCTACCATGGCACCCTAATAACATGCCACAGTGGTATACATGAAAGAGGCATTACTATACTGATGACATGCAGGGAAAAGTACAAAACACAGCCAGGCAGGATGGTGCATGCCTTTAGTCCCAGCACATAAGAGGCAGAGGCAAGCAGAACTCTTGAGTTCTAGGACAGCCTGATCTATATATCTAGTTCTATAACAGCTAAGGCTACATAGTAATACCTTATCTCAAGACAAACTAAAAACAAAACAATCGGGGCTGGAGAGATGGCTCAGCGGTTAAGAGCACTGGCTGTTCTTCCAGAGGTCCTGAGTTCAATTCCCAGCAACCACATGGTGGCTCACAACCATCTGTAATGAGATCTGGTGCCCTCTTCTGGCCTGCAGTCGTACACACAGGCAGAACATTGTATACATAATTGATAAATAAATCTTTAAAAAAAAAAAAAAAAAAAAAAAAAAAAAAAAAAAAAAACAATCAAACCAAAAAGAAGTTCAAATGTAAAAAAAAGGATTGAAATAATAGTTTAACTGAGGCACACTGAGTTTAAGGCACTTCTGAAATACATCGAGCTATCTAGTAGACACTTAGCAAAATTCTAAATAAATCACAGGTGCCATAACTTTCTGAAACATTTTATTTAAAAGAAAATCAAGCATACAGAAAAAACTATGGATAATACAATTAACTGTGGATATATACAAAGAACTATTGAAATGAATTACATTTCTATTTTGACTGATAAAGTTAGTTGTGGATAAATATACAATAAATAATTTAGCAATTATCCTTATAAAAATGGTCTTATACATAACTATAACACATATTATCAGGTCTAACAAAATCAATTAATTTTCTAATGTTTAGTCTGATTATAAATTCACCAATGAGATTCAATGTATTTTACGGTTCAAGATCTACTGGAAGATTATGCATTGCAATTGACAGATGTTTCTAACACTTCCTTTACACAGACAGATCTTACCATTCTCACAGTTTGGAAAGAATCAGCTAGATAGAATGCATCTGACATACAGATTATTTTTAAACTTCTCAGATTCCATCTTTACTGCTACTTCTAAACAAAAAGAATTTTATGCACTCCTATGGGGATTTGTTTTTGTTTTTTTGAGACAGGGTTTCTCTGTGTGTCCCTGGCTATCCTGGAACTCGCTCTTTAGAACAGGTTGGTCTCAAACATCTGCCTGCCTCTGCCTCCCAAGTGCTGGGATTAAAGGCATGTGACACCACTGCCTGACTTATTCTGCTATTAACTAAATCCAAGTCCAATATTTTAAACAAAGTTCAGAAACAGAGTAAGAAATACATGAATCCCATCAAGTTGTAATAATACTGTTATATAAAACTGCAGTCAAAATATATTGTCAAGTAATTTTCAACAAGAGTTATGATGACCCAATGGTTAGAGGACAGATTCTAAACACTGGAGTTTGCAAAGAGTGACACTGGGAACGTTCTTTATACTATATACAAAAGTTAACTAAAAAAAAAAAAAAACCAAGAGGGGTTGGGGATTTAACTCATAGGTAGGGCACAAATATAAGAGTTAAAATGCATTTGGACATTTAGGAGAAAATAAAGGGGAACAGCTTTACAACATTGAATTTGACAGTGATTTCTTGGATATAATACCAAAAGTAACAACAAAACCACACACATGTAAATTGGGCTACAAAATTAAAAATACCTGTGGATCAAATGGCATATTCAAGAAAGTGAAAGGCAACTCACAATGAAAGAAAATACCTGAAAGCTAGAAGTCTAATAAAGAGTTACTATTATGAATACACAAAGAATTCCTTTTTGGTCATAATGGCATGGGCCAATAGTTCCAGTAACTTGAAATGCTGAAAAGAAAACTTGAGCCAGGAATCCAAGGCCAGCCAGAGCAACCACAACCAGCCAAAAGTTTTTGTTTATTTACTTTGTGTCTATGAATATTTTGCTCACATGCATGTATGTGCACCATGTATGCCTGTTGGATCTCCTGGAAATGGGGTTACAGATGGTTGTGAATCATTATGTGGGTGCTAGAAATCGAACCAGGTCCTTTGAAAGACCAACAAGTGCTCTTAACCATTGAGGCATCTCTCCAGCCCAAACAAACAAACAAACAAACGAATGAATGAATGCTGAATAGTAGAGGTACCTTCCAGTTTTCTACAATGGATACACTACTCCCTCCAGAGTATATAAGGATTCCAATTTCTATTTCTGTTCCACCAACACTCTTTTTTCCCCATCTTAATGGGTCTCATTATAGCTTTGTAATAGTGTAAAGTGGTATCTCATTACAGCTTTGATTTTTGTTAATTAAGATGACAAATTTTACGTGCATTTTAAATATACATTCACATTATAAGTATTTAAATAATGCAGTTTTTAAAGTGAAGATTTTATAAAATCTTATATCTGGAAGGAACAATAAAGGCTTCCTATAACCAATAACCACTTTAAAAATAGGAAGTTACTCTACCAGAGATGATAAAAGCCTGGAATGCAGGAAAATATCTAATCCCCAAATCTACTACTCTCCAATTCAGAGAAAACGTCTGCAAGCATATGAAGGCTTCTACAAGTGACTTAAATCTGTTTTAACAGTCACAGTGTTAATTGTGGAAGGGTTCAGAACACCATGTATCCTTTATATTCTTGAAACCAACTGCATTGTTTTGAAATTAAGATTCTAAATCATTTCTCAAATACCTTCAAATTCAACATGGTTTTTCTTCAGGATCTATAACAATTTCCTTACCATTTAAGCAAATTAAGAAATTCAATGAAAGCTGGGTGGTGGTGGCGCACACCTTTAATCCCAATACTCAGGAAGCAGAGGCAGGTGGATCTCTGTGAGTTCGGGCCAGCCTGGTCTACACAGAGAGTTCTAGGACAGCCAGAGCTATTACACAGAAAAATCCTGTCTTGAAAACCCCAAAAAAAAGAAAGAAAGAAAGAAAGAAAGAAAGAAAGAAAGAAAGAAAGAAAGAGAGATTTTTAATGAATCACTGAACACAAAACTTCAGTTTAGACAGAAAAATGCAAACATATCCTCGAATATATTAGTACACTGTTATGACTCAAATGGACCTAACAGGTATCTACAAAACATTTCACCCAAAAATGGACAAAAAAAAAAAAAAACATACCATCTTCTCAGCACAGCATGGAACCTTCTCCAAAATTGATCATATACTCAGTCACAAAGCAAGTCTCAACAGAGACAAAAAACTGAAATAACCCTCTGTATCTTATCAGATCACCATGGATTAAAGCTGAATTTCAACAATAACAGAAAACCTACAAACTCACGGAAACTGAACAACTCTCTACTGAGTTACCACTGGGTGAAGGAAGAAATAAGAAATTTATGACTTCCTAGACTTCAATGAAAATGAATGTACAGCATACCCAAACTTATGGGACAAGATGAAATTGCTGCTAAGAAGAAAGTTCACAGCACTAAGTGCCTTCATGAAGAATTTGGAGAGATCTCATAACAGCAACTTAACAACACACCTGAAAGCTCTAGAACAAAACAGAAGCAGACACTTCCAAGAGGAGTAGATGACAGGAAATAACCAAATTGAGGGCTGAAATCAATAAAATAGAAATTCTCTATAATACAAAGACAATACAAAGAATTCTCTATAATACAAAGAATCAATGAAACAAAGAGTTGGTTCTTCAAGAAAAATCAACAAAATAAACTCATATCCAAACTAACTAAAAAGCAGAGAGAGAATATCCAAATCAGCAAAATCAGAAAAGAAAAGGAGGACATTACAACAGACACTGAGGAAATCCAGAGAATCATTAGATCATACTTCAAAAACCTGTACTCTACAAAACTGGAAAATCTAAAAAGAAATGGATAATTTTCTCGATTATATATACCACTTACTAAAGTTAAATCAAGATCAGATAAACAATTTAAATAGACCTATAACCCCTAAGAAAATAGAAGCAGTCATTAAAAGTCTCCCAACCAAAAAAAAGCTCAGGGCCAGATGGTTTTAGTGCAGAATTCTACTAGACTTTCTAAGAGCTAATACCAACACTCCTCAAACTATTCCACAAAATAGAAACAGAAGGAACATTGCCAAATTCACATGAACTGTGAGCCAATGGCTGAGGAGCCCCCATGGAACTGGACCAGGACCTCTGGATAAGTGAGACAATTGATGAGCTTGAACTGTTTAGGAGGCCCCCAGGCAGTGGGACCGGGACCTGTCCTTGGTGCATGAGCTGGCTTTTTGGAACCTAGGGCCTATGCTGAGACACTTTGCTCAGCCTTGGTGCAGGGAGGAGGGGACCTGCCTCAACTGAATTTACCAGGCTGTTCTAACTCCCCAGGGGAGACCTTGCCTTGGAGGAGGTGGGAATGGGGGGTAGATTGGGAGGGGAAGGCTGGGGGGTGGGAGGAGGGAGGACAGGGGAATCCATGGCTGATATGTAAAATTAAATTAATTATAAAATAAAAATTTATTAAAAAAAACGGTTTATGGGGAGATATGTGATCCCACGTGTGTACATTTGTGAGACTGCAGGTGCTTGTGTGTGCAAGAAGTAAATGTCAAGTATCTTCCTCATCATTGTCTACCTTATTTTTTAAACAGGCTCTCTACCTAAACACAGAGCTCTTAAATCCAGCTAGGCTGGCTGGCCTGCAAGTGCCAGGAATTTGCCCACCTTTGCCTCCTCAACACTGGGATTATAGAAGTGTCCTGTCATGCTCTGCTTTTTACAATAGTGCTGGGGATCTGAACTCAGGTCCTCATGTTTGTGCCTCAAGCAATTTACCAACTGTTCTATTATCCAAGCCTGAAAATTTTAATTTTTGATGTGTTAAATTAATAATCCCCCCCCCCCCCCAAGCTCAGGACCGAACCCAGGGACTTGCGCTTGCTAGGCAGGTGCTCTACCACTGAGCTAAATCCCCAACCCCTAATAATTTATTTATCCTTTTTTTTTAAAGATTTATTTATTTATTATGTATACAGCATGTATGACTGCAGGCCAGAAGAGGGCACCAGATCTCAGTACAGATGGTTGTGAGCCACCATGTGGTTGCTGGGAATTGAACTCAGGACCTCTGGAAGGGCAGTCAGTACTCTTAAACTCTGAGCCATCACTCCAGCCCAATTTATTTATTCTTATTTTATGTACATTGAAGTACAAGATCTGAGGGGGTCAGATCTTGGGGTTACAGACAGTTGTGAGCTGCCATGTAGGTGCTGGGAATTGAACCTGGGTCCTCTGGAAGAGCAGTCAGTGCTCTTAACTGCTGAGTCATCTCTCCAGACCCCTAATTTTCTAGTGTTAAATTAGTAATTTCATTATAGCTCTGGTTATATTTTGCTTCAAAAGATCTTCACTTTTCTACAATTACACAGACATATGCCAAGATTTTCTTGAGGAGGTTTCCTAATAGGAAGTTTTCCAAACATGATTTATCACAGTAAATGCATTTCGAATAGTAATAAGGATCTGAGTAAGAAAGACAAAACAATATGCTGATAATTCTCAGCATAAAGACAGATAGGCAGGTTTAGCCTAATTTAACATTATACAGGGTAAACATGCACTGAGATATTACACCTCTAATAGCTCTAATTCGTAAGGAATGAATGCATTTGTGCCTTCCTCCTGTGCTGAATACCTTTCTATACATAGGCTACTTCTACAGCCCATTCTATTAAATGAGAAGAAACTGTTTTGAGATCCACTAGGTTTAAAGCTAGGAAATTACTTCATCAGGACCCAAAAGCTTATTTTAGCTATTGTTCTAGAGATTTGTTTTAAGTATTTCCCCCTCAGATGTCACAAAATTAACCTTAGTGATTCAAACTCTTGCTTAGTTAGGCTGCACAATCAAAGAGCGCTGACATCTTAACCTAATGCTGAAATGTTACCATTTCCACTTCTGCTCCTCTTCCTTTTTCGGCTTCTTTTTCTTATCTGACTCAGCAACTTTTTTATCTTTATCTTTATTCTTGGGTTTTTTCAATTTGCCATCCTACAAAGAAACAGAAAGCATTTAAGTCAGGACTAATTACACATCTGGAGGCCGTTTTGGGGAAGCCACCCAAAAGAAAAACTATAAAGAAAAAATGCTGGAACTGGCTGGGTGGTGGTGCACACCTTTAATCCCAGCATTTAGGAGGCAGAGGCAGGCAGATCTCTGAGTTTGAGGCCAGCCTGGACTATAGTACAGTTCCAGGACAGCCAGAGCTACACAGAGAACCCTATCTCAGGGGGGAGGAAAATGCTAGAACTGGAAGACCTTATATCTAACCCCATCCCAGAGATAAAAATTTATTTCCCCCGCTCCCTCTTGCAAATGATTACTCAGGAATATCACAAGAGGAAAGCCTGGTAAACTATTCCAACAATAATCCCAGGTATTTTCCTTATTTACTTTAAAAAGCTACTCATCTTTAATCTCTTCAAATATAATGAAGTATAGAAAAGCTACGCAATAAAAATTTAGTATTCTGCTGACCAGTGGTGGTGCACGCCTTTACTCCCAGCACTTAGGAGGCAGAGGCAGGCGGATCTCTGTGAGTTTGAGGCCAGTCTGATCTACAGAGGGAGTTCCAAGACAGATAAGACTACACAGAGAATCTCTGTCTCAAAAAAACACCAAAAAATAAATTCATAAAATTTAGTATTCTATTTAAGGGAATTCTGTGACTCAGTTACTCCTGCTCATATACACAAAGACTAAGTACTCTCAATGTGAACTGCTCACAGTGGCACAATAAAAGAACATCAGTCAGACATGGTGGTGAACACCTGTTGATCCTAGCCCTAACCCTCACATGGATCTACATTTTTCAATATCATCTAAGACTTTACTTGGTAAGTATTATATAGCAATGAAAGACGATTTATGGAATGGCCCAGCTAGAAACCATTTGGTTTGCTCTCTCCCAATCATAACCAAGGTAGTTCCAAAATCAGTTTGCCTTTTTATTAAGGTTATGTAGCTGTTGCTGAGCATAACGAGACCCTATTTTATTTTAAAACAAACAACAAAATCAAAACAAACAAACAAACAAAAACCAGAGAGACTAATGGAGATGGCTAGAGAACATCCTATAACTCCATAAAAGGATGTCAATCAAAGTAGGAATAAATTTAGGTCTCTAAGCAGATGATTTTGAAGACAAAAAGCAAATGCTATAGTATTTCACTGTAAGTAGGTATGAGGAATACAAGTGTGTAGAAGTAAAATAACAGCATCAAAATATCCTGTTAGTGGAGAGTGGACTCATGTCTAAAAATCCCTGTAGTCAAGAGGCTGAGGTAGAAAGACTGACAGGAGTTCAAGGTCAGCCTGGGTGGCAGAATGAGACTCCATCTTAAAAATACAAAATAGGCTGCGGGTGTAGCATACACTTTTAATCTTAGTATTCGGAAGACAGCAGCAGAGGGAGCTTTTTGAGTTTGAGGTCAACCTAGTCTACACAGAGAGCTCCAGATCAGCCAGAACTACAAAGTGAGACTCTGTCTTAATAACACAAACAAAAATAGGGGCTGGAAAGGTGGCTCAGCATTTAAGAGCAATAGCTCCTCTTGCAAAGGATATTGGATTCAGTTCACAGCACACATAGTAGTTCACAATATTCTGAAACTCCAGTTCCAGGGATCTGATGCCCTCTTCTAACCTCTGCAGGCACTGAACATATAGGTGGTACACAAACATACACGTAAGCAAACTCTCATACACATAAAATTTAAAAATCTATATTAAAAACAAAAAGTGGGGGAGGGGGACGGGGGTTGTTAAGAGTGATAGCCCAGATGATAAAAGCACCTGCTGTTCTTGCCGAGGACTGGATTTGGTTCCCAGAACCCTACAGTGGCTTACAACCAACTAATTTCAATTCAAAGGGATCTGATGCCCTCTACTGGTTTCTGTGGGCACATGCATATGGTGAACATACACTTTCATGGGAAAAACACACAGAAAATAAAAATAAATCTGTAATAGTAAATTAAAAAGTAAACATAAATGTATCATATGTTTTGATGATTAATCTTCATAGTCAACTTGACAGGATTTGGAATCACAGAAACACAGCTCTGGGCCATCATGGTATAGTGGGTTTGCCAGAAATGCTTAACTGAAGATGGAAGACCCACTCTGAATGTGGGTCCACTATCTTGGGGTCTCAGGTCCTAGACTTAATGGGCGGAGGGGGAGAAAAAGTGAGTAGAATAAGACCAATTCACCTCTCTGTTTCCTGTGTGCAGATACAATGTGACCATCTACCTTATATCCTGCTACCAACATGTATACCCTGAAATGATGGATTGTACTCTCAAACCATGAATCTTTTTCCTCTAAGTTGATTTTGTTAAAAAATTTGTCACAACAATAGTAATACAAAAAATTTGTAGAGAAGTGGGGCTGTTGCTCTATCCAGTCAGGTGGTTTGTAGAACTTTTGAATTGGTTTATCTCAACACTTTAAACACTTAAAGTCCAGTCTCTTCTGAGATTCACCTAATTCTGAGTCCCCATGAAATCAAAAATAAATTACACACATTCAATATACAGGGGCACAGAGTAAACATTACCATTTCAAAAGAGGAAAATGGGACAAAGCAAAGAAAGATCAAATCAAAGCAAGATTGAAATGTGGAAAGTGCCGGGCGGTGGTGGCGCACGCCTTTAATCCCAGCACTCAGGAGGCAGAGCCAGGCTGATCTCTGTGAGTTCGAGGCCAGCCTGGGCTACCAAGTGAGTTCCAGGAGAGGCGCAAAGCTACACAGAGAAACCCTGTCTCGAAAAACCAAAAAAAAAAAAAAAAAAAAGAAAAAAAAAAGAAATATGGAAAGCAAACACTAAATCCTCTATAGCTCCATGTCTATCATCTGGGGCCTTTAATACACTTCTTTAATAATCTATACTAATGTATCTAAATGAGAGTAGAGTGGCTGGCTACTCTAACAGCTACTCAACATTACACTATCAATTTCATGCACTGGTTCTCATTAACTTGAACTTCTTTCTACTAAGCAGACACTAATGATCTGAAAAGCTATAACCTAACTGCAAGACTTGATTATTTCTTTAGTTCACTATACCCATGGTTGTTTTTTGTTTTGCTTTTTGTTTTGTTTTGTTTTGGTTTTGGTTTTTTGAGACAGGTTTTCTACTGTGTAGTTTTAGTGCCTGTCCTGGATCTAGCTCTGTAGACCAGGCTGGCCTCAAACTCACAGAGATCCACCTGCCTCTGCTTCCCAGTGCTGGGATTAAAGGCGTGCACACCACCGCCACCCAGCACCCAAGAACATTTTAGACATGATTTCACTGAAGACCTTTCTTCTCCTTCTTGTGAAGTGCGAGGACCAGCACACTCTCACAAAGGAGGCAAGATAACAAGATAGCTAGTGTGTTGGCTCTAGACACACCATGTATACATGGTTATACAATTCAGCACAACCTCTAACAAATGATCAACCTCTCTAAACCTCAATTTTACACATCTGCCAATAAGGATGGAGACATTCATCTCTTGTGGTTGCCACAAGAACTAAAAGACACGTATGCAGAAAGTTGTCTGGGATGAAATAAATATCTATTACATTTAAATATGCATATCAAGTTCTTAATAATTTGATAAGTGGCATTTTTAATTGTTAGTTTGCAGCTCAGGCTAAACTTTGATCTCATAACCCCTCTACCTCAGTCCTCCAAGTGCTGAGATTGCAAGTTTGTAGTCACCATAACTGATCAAATTATTTTTCCCCCACTTCAAGACAAGGTCTCACTATGTATCCCTAGGTAGCCTCAAACTCACAGATCCTCCTGTCTCTGCCTCCTGAGTGCTGGGATTAAAGGTATGGGCACACCCAGCCTTAAATTACATCCTTAAAAACTCCTACCCCACTATCAATATCATTATTGCTAGTACTTTAAGTTATCCACTTTTAGGCCCATTTTGTCCATAGCATTGACTAACCTCAAAAGGAATATAAGAGTTAAAAATTCTACTCAAAAGACCAAGTTTAAGAGCCTTAGGAATTGCTGACATCTTTTTAAAAAAAATTCCTGGCTAACATCTTTTTAGTACAAAAAATCAAAAATATGAAAAAAACAAAAATTATATTATTCTATTTAAAATACTATACCACAAGCACCAAATTTAAAATCCTTAGAAAAGCACTTAAACTAAAGTAACATTTTTAAGGACGATTATAAACCAGCAGAAGAAAGGATGATGATAATGTGTATTTCAGACAGAAGAACAGCAGGTACTATACACAGAGCTCTGAAGCACAGAATTTGGTATGAAAAACAAACAGGCAGCCAATATGGCCAGAGTAAGGTGAGCTCGGGAAGAACAAAATGAAGCAGGCACAAGATACAGAGGCCAGACTGAGGACTGGTGCTCAAGACCATACTATGTCCAATAGGGCATTCATTAAAGGACTTTAAATTAGGACAGTTATTTAAAGTGAGGGAAGAGCATGCTTTATTGGATATAAAAGTTTATATGAATCTTCAGAGTTATAAGCCAAAATGTTTCTTATGAACATTTTTCTGCATACCTGCAGGTGGCATAATTTCTCTAAAGTATCAGTTAACAACGCAAGCTATGATTAGACAAAGAGTAAACTCAATGGTGGCTGAGGATAACTTAAAGATACTCTGGGGTCACTTCAAGATCTTGGCATGCTCAGTTCCACAGCCACAACTGGCCTGTAAAACTTTTCTCCACTATTACTATTAGAACAAACCAATACATTCCCAAAAGTCATTTGGCCTCAAGAGTTGTTTTAGGAACAATGAGATGGCTCAGCAGTTAAAGGCCTGATAACCTGAGTTCTATTTCCAGGAGAACCAAATTCTCAAAACTATCTCCTGATTTCCATGTGTGCACCATTATGTGCGTGCACATACACAAAATTGTTTAAAAATTCATGTTAAGGCTGTTTCATAAAAACTTAAACCTCAAAAACCTTTACTAACCTCTTCTTCTTCTAGTTTTCTTTTCTTCTCCTTCTTGATATCTTCTGTTTTAATTTTCTTAGGTTTATAATCAGCACTAGAAAGGGGAACACGAATAGGCAGTTAATGCAACTATGACTTACGAGTTCTCACCTACAGGATTAGGCTTTCCCAACTCTTGGAAGTTTCCATGGCAGGTGTGACTGCTGTTACTCTTGATTGGGCCTTCTACAGTAACCAAAGTGTAACAAGTAAAGACCAGACTAAGGATTGGAGAGATGCTCAGCTACTAAGAGCACAGGATGCTCTTTCAGAGGATCTAGGCTTAATTTCCAGCACTTACATGGGCCAGCTCACAATTGTCTGTAACTCCAGTTCCAGGGGATCTAATGTCCTCTTTAGGCCTCTGTGGGGACCAGGCATGCATGTGGTACACAAACAAATGTTCAAGCTCATAGACATAAAATAAAAAAATAAAGCTAACAAAAAGACAGACAGAAACAGACTAGAGACCAATAGATGTGACTCTATAAAGAGTTGCCTGATGTGGATGCTGGGAACCAAACTTGGGTCCTCCAGAAGAGCAACCACTAAGCCATTGCTGTAGCCAATGTATTTGATTTTTAATTGTTGGATGCATATATGACTGAGTGTTCATATTCATGTGGAGGCCAATGAACATCCTCCTTTGAGACATGGTTTTTCAGGAGTCTGGAGTTCACCAATTAAGGTAGACAAGGGAGTCTTAGGAATTCTCCTGTCTCTGCCTTCCCAGTCCTAGGATTATATGCATGCTCTACCACACCTGGAATTTATGTGGACTCCAGATCAAATTCAGATCCTCATGCTTGCAAGGTAAGCACTTCATCAACTGTGAAACAGCCTAAAACTTTCTATCAAAAATCTTTTGATTATCCATAGAGTATAATAAGGTACATAACTCAAACTAATAAATAGAATGTATTATCACTGGGTGAATCTAGGAAAGAGCCTTGAATAACAAGAGCAATTTCATTATCTCTGTACTGAAGGGTCCCTTATATATCAAAAGGCATAGATTCTAGAAGAAGAAGAAAAGAAAAATTGAGGTGGAGTCAGGTAGAGTCTCATGTAGCCCAAGCTAGCCTCAAATTCACTATGTATTCATTATGACTGAGTTTCTGATCCTCGTGTCTCCACTTCCCAAATGCTAGTATTACAGGCATACACTACCACATCCAGTTTTATGCAGTCCTGGAACCAATCTATGGCTTTCTGTGTGGTAGGCAAGCACTCTACCAATTGAGCTATATCCCTAAACCAATTTTCTTAATTTACTTGTGGTGTAAAACTGATGAATTCTAAGAGACTAAAATAAATATCCTTCATTAACTTTGTATTATTGAAATTTCTGTACTAAATATGCCTATCTTTTTAATAAGAAAAAAAACCTTACACATAACTAACATAAATTAATTTGTTTAGCAAACTCAATTTCCATAAATCAAGTCTATTAATCACAAAATGCCAATTAATGTAATTTTGGGGGATTTGTTGTTGTTGTTGTTTTATTTTTATTTTTCGAAACAGGGTTTCTCTGTGTAGTTTTGGTGCCTGTCCTAGATCTCGCTCTGTAGACCAGGCTGGCCTCAACTCACAGAGATCCACCTGGCTCTGCCTCCCAAGTGCTGGGATTAAAGGCGTGCACCAACACTGCCCAATCAATTAATGTAATTTTTGTTCATTAGAGATACATATGTATTCTTTAAACAGTCTTCTTTAAAAAAATGAGTATCCTCTCTTCTAACTCATTTTTTAAACTTTATAAATACACACACACACACACAAATAAATAGAAATATCACACACCAAAATTGACCTGACCCAAAACTCAATCAATGTCTATACTTGAATGAGCATTCATAATGGAAGTTCTGGAGCTTCATAATCAATTTTACATTTTCAGTACTGAATATATTTTATGCATTTATCAAGCACCAAAAACAAACAAAAAAAATCCATGACAAGTGAGAACTAGAAAAACAATTAGCTTTATACACTTTCATAACTAATTTCCATCACCAGCATTCAGTCTTTTGTCACTCCTTTCTATTTACCCTTTCCTATTCCCTTTCTTTGTTGTATACAGTATTTACAATTGTTTACATATATACAGAGATTTCATAAGAGACTGTGGTTTTTTTTCTTCTTTCTCAAATTATGTGGGGTGCCGGTGACGCACGCCTTTAATTCCAGCACTTGGGAGGCAGAGGCAGGTGAATCTCTTGAGTTCGAGGCCAGCCTGGTCTATAAAGTGAGTTCCAGGACAGGCTCCAAAAGCTACAGAGAAACCCTGTCTCAAAAAACTAAAAAGAAAAAAGAAATTATGTGACCATGCTTAGTATCATACATATTAAGGCCATCCATATTCCTGCATAAATTTTAACTTCATTTTTCTTTAGAGCTGAGTAGTGTATTCTATTATCCACACACATACAAAATTTTCCATATCCATTCATCTGTTGATGAACATGGCTGATTCCAATTTTTTTGCTATAGTTAATAAGGCAGTAACAAGCATTCTTTTAAAACTGAAATGTCATTAAATGTTCTTCTTCAGTCAAACAGGAAGAAATAACATACTCATCCTCATCTCGAGGTCTCTTCAGTGGCTTTATGTCCTCTTTTGGAGGAACAAAATAGCCATCATCTTCAGGTTCATCTTTAATTCGTGGTGGACTAAAGAGAGAAAAAAATAAAACAAAACAGCTAGTTATTGATTCTTGTTACTAGAATGCCTACATTATATTAAGTAACACAAAATAGGTGTCCTGGCTAGTTTTATGTCAACTTGACACAAGTTAGAATCTCATTTTAAAGGAATGAAGGTGCCTCAATTGAGAAAATACTTCCCTAAGATTGTTATAGGGCATTTTCTTAATTAGTGACTGATGTGGGATGGCCCAGCCCATTGTGGGTGATGATACATTGGGTCCTAGGTTCTATAAGAAAACGGGCTGAACAAGCCATAGGGAGCAGCACTCCTCCACGGTCTCTGCATCAGCTCCTGTCTCCAGGTTCCTGCCCAGTTTGAGTCCCTGTCCTGACTTCCTTCAGTGATGAACAGTGAGGCGGAAGCATAACCAAATAAACCTTTTCCTCCTCAAGTTGCATTTAGTCATGGTGTTTCATTACAGCAATAGTAACCCTAACCAAGACAGTAGGCATATTTCACTTACCAAAGAAAGACTAATGTGCACATGTATTTTCTACAATCACTTTTATATGCCATTACAAACTTATAAAAACCTTACTTAGGTAATACTGTCTTCATTTTACAGGTAAAAGGAGTCTTCATTTTACAGGTAAATGGATAACGTCAGGATTCAGGATAAAGGACCTTACTCCAAATTAAGCATTATTTATCTCACTAAAGTTTAGCTGCCTTTGTAAGTAGGGCTCAAATCAGAGGAATAAATTTAAATTATTTTCTTAACTTACATGATGGATCTACTATATATGTGACCCATGTCCCACAAATGACCCTAACTGTTTTAACAATCCAAAATTAAATAAAGCCTCTACAAGGAAAGAAAGAAAACCTGACTGCCTAAGCATGGTATGCTAAAATGGTGATATGGCAATGACATATGTATTTTCTTCAGTAGCACAGAAAAATGACCAGTCACACAAAATTACAACAAAAAGCTAGGTGTTAAAGAAGTACCAGAACAAAATAAAGTTATTCACATTAAGTCAAACCTTCCACTGTTCCAACTTGCTGGTTAGGTTTCTTATTTCACACAAAACATGTCTAAATCTTTTGCTAAGACTCTGCTCTCTGAAAATAAAGATTTTAGAATAGTAGATCAGAAATTGCCTGTCTGTGAAATGATGAAGGATAAGAGCCACAATAATAAAGAATATTCTTTGGAGGCTGGGGCAAAAGGACTATGAATTTAAGGGGGCGGGGGGAAGAAAAAGAAAAGGGAAAAAAACCCTTATATTCTAAAAATAAACTGGAAAAAAGTAGATATATACAAGGTCTGGAGGGAGCACTCAGTGGTTAAGAGCACATACTGCTCTTTCAGAGGATCTGAGTTTGATTCGTAACACTTACATCAGGTGACCCTTAACTGCCCCAACTAGAGCTATAGGGTAAACAACACCCTTGTCTGGTCTCCACAGGCACAACCACACACGGCACATGTGCATGTACCCACACCTACGATCTTTAAGCAGTATTAGAGAAATGGCTCATCAATTAAAAGTACTGGCTATTCTAGAGTACCCAGGCTTAATTCCAAACATGGCAGCACATATCTGCAGTTCCAGAGGATCTGATATCCTCATCATGTACGCAGTCAAAATACCCATACACTTAAAATGAAAGTAAATCCTAATAAAATAACAGATAAAAGCTGAGCATAGAGCTGGAGAGATGGCTCAGTGGTTAAGAACATTGGCAGTTCTTCTAGGGGTCCTGAGTTCAATTTCCAGCAGCCACATACTAGCTCACAGCCATCTATAATGGGATCTGATGCCCTCTTCTGGTATGTAGGTGTGCATGCAGATAGAGCACCATTTACATGTAATAAATAAATCTTAAAAGAAAAATTTTTAAAAGACGTGAAAATTGGGGTTGGAGATTTAGTTCAGGTAGAGCACTTGCCTAGCAAGTGCAATTGGGTTTGGTCCTCAGCTCAGAGGGGGGGAGAAAAGGCAGAGCATGGTAGCATATTCCTTTAATCCTAACACTCAGGAGGCAGAGGCAGGTGAATCTCTGAGTTCAAGGCTAGCTTTGTCTACAGAGTGAGTTCCAGGACAGCCAGGGCTACATAGTGAGAACCTGTCTTGAACTGTGCTTCGCACTCTACCCCCACAACACACACACACACACACACACACACACACACACACACACACACACACAAAGTACAACAGATAAATTCCTAGACATATGTATCTTACCAAAATTAAATCAAGAGGCTATAAACAAGTTAAACAGATCTATAACAAGAAAGAGACTGAAGCAGGCAAGAGTGGCCCAATAAACCGCCCAAGATTAGATGAATTCTGCTGTGGGATGTTCTATATGCTGTGAATGTGTTGCTCTGATTGGTTGATAAATAAAAGGCTGATTGGCCAGAAGCCAGGCAGGAAGTATAGACGGGGTAAACAGACAAGGAGAATTCTGGGAACAGGAAGGCTGAGCTGGGAGACACCAGCCCGCTGTCCAGGGAGCAGCATGTAATGGCACACAGGTAAAGCCACTGAAAACGTGACAATATATAGATTAACAGAAATGGGCTGAGTTTAAGTACAAGAGCTAGTCAGTAGGCCTAAGCCAATGGCCTAGTAGTTTTAATTAATATAAGTCTCTATGTGTTTACTTGGATCTGAGCGGCTGAGGACAGGGTGGGACACAAAAAAACTTCAGCTACAGAAGTCACTGCCAAATTCTACCAGATCTTTAAAGATATTAATACCAATACTCTTCAAACTGATCAGAAAAGAGAAAGCAAACACTTGCTAAACATTACCAAGATATCAAAACCAAGTAAGGAAATAAAAAATTATAAACCAATTTCCCTGATGAACATAAATGAAAAATTCTCAAATATTTGCAAACCAAATTTAAGAACACACTTAAAATGTACAAGACAAATGGAAAAATGGTTCAACACCTACAAGTCAATAAATGCAGTTACAGCATACACACACACACACACACACACACTTGGGGATAGAAATCACATGATCATCTCAATGATGCAGAAAGGGCATTTGACAAAGTTCAAAAACCCTTCATGACAAAAGCTCTGAAGAAAATAGGAGTATATTCCTAATAAAGGCCATATATATATATATGAGAGAGAGAGAGACATACTTAAAGCCAATATCATACTAAATGGGAAAAAACTGAAAACATGTCCTCTAAAATCAGACCAAGAAAAGAGGGTCCACTCTCTCTACACCTTAGATCAGTAAGGCAAGATAAAGAAACAAAAGGAGCCGGGCGGTGGTGGCGCACGCCTTTAATCCCAGCACTCAGGAGGCAGAGCCAGGCTGATCTCTGTGAGTTCGAGGCCAGCCTGGGCTACCAAGTGAGTTCCAGGAAAGGCGCAAAGCTACACAGAGAAACCCTGTCTCGAAAACAAAAACAAAAACAAAAACAACAACAACAAAAAAGGAATACAAATAGGAAAGGGAGAAGTCAAAGCATGCTATTTGCAGACAATATGAGCCCTTATTACAAGATACTAAGGACTCCACCAGGAAACTCTTTGATCTGATAAACACCGTCAAAAATAATGTACAAAAATGAGTAGTTTTTTTATATACCAATAATTAAGTTGACAAGAAGTAATTGGAGGAGGGGAGTTCCTATTCTAGTAATATAATAGATTAAAAACAAGCAAGCAAGCCGGGTGATGGTGGTGCAAGCCTTTAATCAGCACTCAGGGGGCAGATGCAGGTCTGTCTTTGTGAGTTCAAGGCCAGCCTGGTCTACAGAGTGAGTTCCAGGACAGAGAAATCCCATCTCAAAAAAACCAAAACCAAATAAAACAAACCAAAACACAACTAAGGTCGTCAAGATGTATCAATAGATGAAGATGTTTTGCTATCAATCCTGATAATGAGTTCATTACTACCTGGGACCCACATGGTGGAAAGAGAATTGATTCTTGGAAGCTATGCTTTGACTCCACGTTTGTGTATTTTATCGTATGCTTGTACACACACACAAAGCCACACAAATAGACAAATGTAATAAAAATAAAAACAAAGTTCACCAGTATGGTGGTACCCATCTTTAATCCCACCTCTCAAGAGCAAGAGGCAGCAGACCTCTGTGAACTCTATGCTAACTTGGCCTACATAGCAAGTTCCAGGCCAGCAAGGGCTACATAGTAAGACCCTGTGTCTCAATGAAAAGCAAACAAATACACTAGTAGAAATAAACCTAAAGAACGGCCGTGAAAGAAAGACTTGTACAATGAACATTAAGATTCTCTGAATAGATTTAAGACAACATTAGAAAATGCAACCTATCCATGATTGCACATTGGTAAAATTAGTACTGTGAACCTAACTATATTATAAGTTATCTACAGATTCAATGTGATTGCCATCAAAATTCCAATGACATTCTTCACAGAACTAGGGGAAAAAAAAAACCAAAAAATGTATATGTTAATACAAAAGATCCTATACAGACAGAGCAATCCTAAGCAGAAAGAACAACACTGGAGGCATAGCATAGTACCTGATCTCAAACTCTATTAGAGACCATGGTAACAAAAATAGCATAAAACAAGAATGTAGACCAATGGAATAAAAGAGGATCCAAAACAAACCCACAAAGCTACAGCCACCTAATTTTCATCAAAGGCACCAAAAGCATTTGGACAAAAAAGGCAGTCTCTTCAGCAAATGGTGCTACAAAACTAGACACTTATCTATTATACTGCACAAAAATTAATTCAAAACAGATTAAAGGCCTTAATGTAATATCTGAAATTCTAAAACTGATTGAGGGAAACACTTCCAAAACAGAGATAGGAATGAGCGACAACTTTCTGGAAAGAATCCCCAGAGTTTATGAAGTAATTGCCAAGAACAGACAACTAGAGTTGCACAAGATTAAAAGCACCTGTATACAAAGGAAACAGTTATCAGAGAAGTGACAGTTTACAATAGAAGCATTTGCCAACTATGTATCTGACAATAATGTACAAAGAACTCTAAAAACATCTATCAATAAATGAGCACGTGAAGAAGTCTCAAAATAAAATGAGCAATAAATACTTGAAAAAATAACATTCTGTTTTTGTTTGCTTGTTTGTTTTTCAAGACAGGGTTTCTCTGTGTAGTTTTGATGTCTGTCCTGGATCTTGCTTTGTAGACCAGGCTGGCCTCGAACTCACAGAGATCTGCCTGACTCTCTCTCCCAAGTGCTGGGATTAAAGGTGTGCGCCACCACCGCCCTGCCAAAAACAACATTCTTAGCCATTAGGGAAATGAAAATTAAAACCACCCCAGTCAGAACAGCTATCAAAAAGAAAAAGAAAAGTCCCCACCCCACCCCCCAAAAAATTCTGGTGAAGATGCAAACTGGTAGTAGGGCCACTATGGAAATCCTTCTGAGGACTAAGAACAAATGCCACTTCTACAGCTGCTGTGGAATAATCCTCTTGTACACTGTCACTCAAATTGGTTTAATAAAACACTGATTGGCCAGTAGCTAGACAGGAAGTACAGGCAGGGCGACCAAACTAAGGATGCTGGGTGAAGAAGTCGCCAGCCAGTTGCAGAGGAAGCAAGATGAGAATGCCATACTGAGAAAAGGAACCAAGCCATGTGGTTAAACACAGACAAGAATTATGGGTTAATTTAAGTGTAAGAGCTAGTTAGTAATAAGCCTGAGCTACTGGCCGAGCATTTATAAGTAATATTAAGCCTCCAAGTCAATTTGGGAAGCAGCTGCTGGATATTTAGAAGCTGCTGGCAGGACAGAGACTTCCGTTTACATACAGCTGTTCCTCTTTCTCCTCCCAAATCAATTACAAAGCCTTGGAGATCCAGAAGAAACACTGCAACACCCAACTGGTTCAAAGCAAATGCTCCATCTTAAGACAGTCATGTTTACTATACTTCAAGAAGTACTAAAATAATTTACCAAAAAGAAAAAAGTTTTAGTGGTGAAGCATCTAGATTCTCTACAAGACTCACTGCTAGCAAGTGCCTGCAGCAAAGTGAATCAGAGACTAGTGCCTAGGAGAAGCACATGTTCCCAACCCTTCTAACCTTCCAAAAACCTGTGAATGAACTCAGGACAACACAGCAAGTCCAAAGAATCTATTCAGATCTTAGTTTAACAAAAGTTTTGCACGGTCTCTGGGCAGAAATTAAGATATCATAACCCTCACTCAATTTATGTAAGACACAGAACCCCGAGGGTAGCTTGTAGAATACTTCGACTTTTTCTACATTCTTAAACCAGTTATGAAACATCCCTGCAGAAGGCTGCTTCTCTTTCTCTGAAGTACCTGGATACATGCATGGCACAGTCTCAAAATCTTTATCAAATAAAACAAAGTCCAAAGACTCAAGGAAGCAAACCTCCCGAGTCACTGTCTCAGTCAGTAAGATAAATGCTTTGAACAATCCCCTAACAAAACCATTCTATTGTTCTGTGGAAGGTATGAGAATATATAATGTGATTCTAAATGGTCTTCTGAATCTAGAGAGGACTTGGGAGCTTACTTGAGGGTACTGAAAATGAGGAAAAAGACAAGAAGGAGTGCAGACAGTAAAAATGGGCTATAGTTAGTATACATTTATATACATCTATCTAAATATATACTTATTCCTAAAATTAAGTCCAATAAGGGTCTATATATAAACCTTACAGTATTAAAAAGGAGTAATTCATAGTGACTAACAAATTCCATACCAAGTAGTTTCTTTTGAAATATCGGGGAATAGTAAGGTTACACTGTGGATACACTAAAAACCCATTAACTATATACACTCTAAAATGGCAAACTTTGTGGTATGCATATACCTCAACTTTAAAAAAATCTTATTCTATTAGCCTTCTCCATTTCTAAACTATCTGGCTAAGTGCTGTTCAATCTCACTAACTAGAACTGTAAAAACACAAGCTGGTCTAGGTCAAGTTCTCTTACTACTTACTGACTTTGTTTTGAACCATTAAGCTGGCTAAGTTAGTACATCTTGGAAAAGTGTAGACACCACCAGGTGGAGTCACCCAGAAAAAAAAAAGCTACCATAGCAGAAGATCTTACCTAGAGAAGCCATTTTCTTTCTCCTTCTTTATTTTTGCATCCCCAGCTGCTCTAATCTGCAAGGTAAAAACCACAGCAACTCATTAAGTGCTTTGGAAAGTATTAAATACTTAAAACAAATCTCTTATTCAAGACTATTACCATCAACTGGAGAGGTTAAAAATTGTTATTAGCATATATTAACTATACATAAAACAGGTTTCATTATGACATTTATACAAGTATATGAGGTATTCTGATCTATGCATAGCTTGTCCTCCCAGTCTCACTGATCCCCTTCCCAATAAGTCCTTTCAATTGCCATATCTTGTTTTGTCTTCTTTCTTTTTGAGTGACTCACTGAGTTGAATGAAGGTTGCTTACAGGAGTATAGGCACCTTACCAGTGACTACATCACTAGAGAGAATGTCTCTCTTTCCTCTAATAACCTTTAATGGGTGGTAAGTCTTGAAGAAGGAGTGAGGCCTCGTGAGTCCCTACCCTTCTCTAAGACAAAATGTTGATGGGGACAATATTGTTGTACGTGTCTTGTGTGGAAAATCACAATTGACTGTTCAAGAAGGCCAAGACCATGCCAGGCCATTTTGGAGCATCTTGATCCTGGATTGACTCTTGTTATCGAAACTAAGGTGGGTCAACTAAAGACCTTAACTTTTTCCCAAATTAGTTTTTGACAATTCTAGGTAAACTGACTGAGAAAGGTCTCAAAACAGCAACTTTTAAATTTTAAGATAATAGTGATTTCACTTCCCAGTAAATATATTCTCTGCTCAAAATTTGCTGCTGATGGTGCAGAGAAAAGAACAAATACCAAAATCAAAGAGAATGGACTAGTCTATCTCCTACTCTCTCTGGTTTAGGCATAGTGTATCTATTTTTCCAATCTCCTTCAACGTTCTTTTTTGTACTTGTCATTAAAAAACAGAACTTTCGCCGGGCGGTGGTGGCGCACGCCTTTAATCCCAGCACTCGGGAGGCAGAGCCAGGTGGATCTCTGTGAGTTCGAGGCCAGCCTGGTCTCCAAAGCGAGTACCAGGAAAGGCGCAAAGCTACACAGAGAAACCCTGTCTCGAAAAAACCAAAAAAAAAAAAAAAAAAAAAAAAAACAGAACTTTCAAAAATCTTGACACATACACACAAAGGGATGACCCTCAGCTTCCTTCACAAAACCATATGTACACTGGCTATCTTGGAGAAAGATGGGGACAGCAAGTCAGGAATGAACAAGGTGTCTTTTTCCACAATCTCTACTTTACCATGTCTGAGTTTTTTCATTCAAGATTCTTCAATCTTTCTTTTTTGAGACAGGATATATATCCCAGGCTGGAAATCACCTTGAACTCACTTTGTAACCCAAGACGACTTTGAATTTCTACTCCTCCTGTCTCCACCTCTCAAATGCTGGGATTATAGGCATGTACCAATACACCTGGTTTAGGTAGTGCTGGGGATCAAACTAAAGTGTTCCTGCATTCTAGTCACTCTACCATCTAGGCACATACCCAACTCTAGAATCTTCAATCTTCACCAAAAGGAGACCCAAAAAAGCTTTAGGCCTTCTTCCAAAAACAGAGCCTTTCTTAATACAGAAAGATGATGTTTCCAGAAACTTTATATCCTCATTGTAGTATAAAATAAACAGGTTTACTGTATTGTGAGAGACCCAGTGGTAAATGATTTAGTTTTCATAGTTTCAACAGGTTGACTCTAAAGTTTCCTTTTGGGAGGGAAGTGGGGAATTCAGTAAAACACTGCAAAGAAGCGGTGGGCTAGGCAGTGAACTACAGTATTGCCTGCTAACTCTGAAGTCTTCTTACAGACCGTTTTACTCCCAATACCAAGGGTATATACAACAAAGGTACTTTCATTACCTGCTTCCAAATGATCAAAATAAAAGCACATCTTAAGTCCCTTTTTTCCCCCTAAAGGAAAGTTATGTACCTTTTCCTCCTTTCGTTTTTCCTTGTCTCTGTCTTTATGTTTGTCTTTATGTTTTTCTGAGCTTCCATCTTTGTGTTTGGTTTTCTCTTTCTCTTTATGTTTCTTTTCAGAATCTTTATGTTCACTGTTAAAAATAAGACAAAGTATTAGCCTAGAGTTAGGACCACAAGATTAACTTAAAAGACATAAATCATGAAAACTTGTAATGCTTAGATAGTCCCAACAAAAGGTTCAAAGACTGCTGGCTGTATCAGTGGTCCCTCCTGGGTTAGTTCACCAAGAGTAACCAGAAACACCAAAAGAAATCATCTCTGGATTTTTGTTGTGATCTTCCCTCAGTTCCTAGGTACAAGCTGCCACTGAGACAGAAACCCACAATGAACCAGAGGGACAAAGAAGTATACACAGGGTGTAACTGCACTGCTATATTAGGAGCACAGGGAACAACTGGGAAGGAGAAAACATTCCATGGCATAACCTTGCTTTATGACTCTTTGTGAGAATGGCATGGGCCAAATGAGACCTGAGAGATGGTGCCCCTTTACGTGTTGACTCAGCAGTCAATCAAGTTCCTTAGAAATAAGGTTGCTAAAGTCCTGAACGTAGTCACTTGTTTCCTGTCCTCACAGAAGCTTCTTTAGGACTCCTTCATAGTTGTCACACATAGCCTGGGAATTTGGAGTTTCCCGCTTTTGGGTTCTTGCTCTAATTAATAAAAGAACTTAGAAACAAACAGACTCAGAAGGAAGATTAGGGCACACAAGAAGAAAATCTTGGTTCCTGCCAGCGGAAGGTAGAGAGAGAAGAGGAAGACAGAAAGCCATGCTGTTGAATTAGGCCAATATGTTCAGCAATGGAGGTCCCCAAATAGTCACATGGCAAACAAGCAGCTCCATGGCAGAAGGGGTGTGGGGAGTGAGTGTCTTCGAGAACAAGTGAGAAAGCCCAGAGTTGTCAGAGAGGAAGCATGTCCAGACTTTTCATTTATCAATGAAAAACAGATTTAAAATTAAAAGAAAAAGCTTTTCTAAATTAGGTCCCACAGAAGCAGGTAGATAAACTCTACAGCACTACATAATGGAAGCCCTGCAAATGACTGAATCCAGAACATTCTTTAAAAGTGACAGAATATATACAGCAAGTCTAGTGTTATTTATAACTTTCTAACAGCAAAAAAAGCAATGAAAGTTCTATCTCTAACAGTCACATCTAATATATGAGGACTCAATCCAACTTACTCAAAATGTAACTGGTGACTATGCCAGCCTCAAGACAAAATGTTATAAAGTGAATGGACCAACATACTTAAAGTTTCCCCATTAGCTTTAACTAGGAAGAACTAGTTACTTCTAGATGAAGTTTATAAATTCTGCTTGCCTCTTCCTCACAATAAGAAAAGACCCATCTGAAATCAAGGACAAATTCTACATTCATTATTTCAAAGTCTTGCTTTGAAAGAGGTAAGTGGTTATACTAGTAGCATGTAAAAATACAATTCCTATTTTGGAAAGCAAAATATTACACTACAAGGCACGAGCCATTAAAATGATCATACATGTTCATATAGGATCTACCTTCTAGAAATTTCTTATGGAAATAATGTTACATACAAAGATGTTTATTTTGGTACTTACCATAATAATCAAAAGGAAAAAGAAAATGAGAAAATGGGAAAATGGATACAATCTAAAAGATTAAACCAGAGAAGAAATTGTGTTATATCAAATTATGTAACTATAAAGGAATATTTGTTGACTACTATAAGAATACATGCAGAATATTCCTGACAAATGCCAACAGGACTACGAAAAAATGACTTTGACTGTAAATGTAGACAAAAACAGAGACTACCAGTAAAAACCAAATGCTACAGAACAATGTAGATAGTCATTTTCTTCCATATATCTGGCTTAACAGTTACGGCATTTGCTTATTGCAGGAGCTGATGGATTCCATAGCTAAGCAAAACAGAACTCAAATTCAATTATATAAATTGGGGGTTCATCCCAGGTGCAGGAGTGCTAATTATAGTAAGCCCAACCAATAGGGATAGTCAGGACTATAAGGTTCATCAGCTCATTCGCCACTTGTTTTACTCAGAGCAGAAAAAGCAGGTTTCACTGGCAATGACCTCAAGAAGCCCAAAAGGTCTCCTCTAAAGCTGTTTCCTAAAAGGATATTTGTCTATCAGGACAAAAAGTAATGGCATTAAATTAAGACAAGCCATAGAATATGAGTCAGCTACACCTACTGTTATACCCACCTCTATGCATGAAAGTAGCCATAGCTAGGACAGGCATCTGGGTTATAAGTACAGACTCTAAGAACTCTAAGAGAAACAGGACTACAGATTTAAGAGGAATGCAGGGACTAACACAGATGAGATGAAATGCCCATTTTGCCTTGTTTACATACTCCTCCCTCATTTACATTCTCCTCCTGTTCCCATCAGCTGTTATATAAGCGACAAGTTTCTAATCAGCAAACCTTTTAGCTCATGAAGGCTGAATGGCACAGAGAATGCTTGCTGATGGCATACAGTGACCACATTTCTCCACTAACAGTATTATCAGTCTACTCACTGTGTTCTTGTGTGTTTCAATCAAAGTACAATGTTTTATCAAAAAAAATTATCCTATAACCAGTATAAAGAAATTAATCCTTGGGGCTGGAGAGATGCCTCAGAGGTTAAGACGGTACTGGCTGCTCTTCCAGAGGTCCTAAGTTCAATTCCCAGTAACTACATGGTGGCTCACAACCATCTAATAAGATCTGGTGCCCTTTTCTGGCATGAAGGCATACATGCAGGCAGAACACTGTACATATAATAAATAAATTTAAAAGAAGAATCTAATCCTTTATATGTTGCTGAGCCTAAAATCTGACTCATTAATAAATAAATTTAAAAGAAGAATCTAATCCTTTATATGTTGCTGAGCCTAAAATCTGACTCATTAGGTGGCATAAACCTAATAATATGCAGAGTTCTGATATTACTGTATTTAGCTTCTATTATAAAAGTACAATAATAATAATAATAATAATAATAATAATAATAATAATAAACCCTATAACAAAGTCTAAACACTTAAGTGTCCTACATAAATTTTATATAAAAGCAAACTCTGGAAACAAATGCAGTCATCTTAAGGATGAATATATCTTCTCCCCACACTATCCTCTAACCAAGCATTGTACTTGGTTTTAGTAACTGCAAGTGTGTTTGTGTGTGTTTTGGTACTATGTAGTCCTGGCTAGCCTAAAACTCACTATGTATTCTAAGTTGGCCTTGAGCTTACAGAAATCTGCCAGCCTCTGCTGCGATTAAAGCCATGCAGCACACACGGCTGTACTTGTTTTCACAATCCTTACTGTACTTAATTTTGTAATATTCCCGAGAGGTACGTTTTATTTTCTTTCAGACTAATTTATATACAGAGGAAGTGGAAATTTAAAAACTAATGCAAATTCCGTTATAGAGAAGCCAGGATTAAACTCGGTATTTCCATTTAGAAGTTTGAAGCACCTGCTAGTACACTGTTATCACCTTTCCACTTAAATACTATTTAAAATATTTGTTTTGTTTCCTTGTTTACTGTAGATGGATGTTTTGCCTGCATATTATGTCTGCACAACATGCAGTCTTGGTACCTGAGAAACACAGTGGAGAGAGTCAGATCTCCTGGGGCCAGAGTTACAGAAGGTTGTGAGCTAGTATGTGAAGAAAGGTGGTCATTAAAATGGGGTCCTCTGAAAGAGTAGTTAAGTACTCTTAACTGCAGAAGAATCTCTCCAACCCCAGATATCACATTTCCACTTAGTTAATATTATCACTTGTTTTGTATAGAAAGTCTAAGATTTGACATATTAAGGTCATTGATATCTTGCCACCAAGTAGTTATTTCCTAAAACAGAAATCTTCACTACTTGAAAGAATCAGACCTTTGTGATTACTTCCTATGAAAATATAAATGGCTAATTAAGGAATGCTTCAGGCTCCATCTTCCTTTACATATTATACTACTCTTCCCAATTCTTCTTTTTTTAGCTTTTTATTTTATGTGTATCGGTGTGAAAGTGTCAGATGCCTTGGAACTAGAGTTATAGACAACTGTGAGCTGCCACGTGGGTGCTGGGAATTGAACCTGGGTCCTCTGGAACCACTAAGCCATCTCTCCAGCCCTCTTCTTTTTTTCTTTTGCTTTGTTTTTGTTTGTCAAGAAAGGATTTTTCTGGCTGGAGATGGCTAAGGTTAAGAGCACTGGCTGTTCCTCCAGAGGTCCTGAGTTCAATTCCCAGCAACCACATGGTGGCCCACAACCATCTAAAATTAGATCTTATACCCTCTTCTGGCATGCAGGCATACATGCAGGCAGAACACTGTATACATAATAAATAAATAATAAAAAAAGAATGAATGAATGGAAGGAAGGAAGGAAGGAAGGAAGGAAGGAAGGAAGGAAGGAAGGAAGGAAAGGTTTCTCTGTGTAACAGTACTAGCTGTCCTGTAACTCACTTTGTAGACCAGCCTGGTCTCAAACTCAAGAGATCTGCCTGCCTCTCTTACAAGTGCTGGGATTTAAGGGGTACACTACACCACCATCTCCCAATTCTCTTTCTTAATGAAAGTAATTAGAAAATTAATCTGCCTCAGTGGAAAACTCCTTGATTCATCAATCACGTCCCTCTGTGAATAAGATTATACTACACCAGCTGAATAACCAAAGTCATATTAAAGAAAGTAAACAGTATGTCTATATAAATACATATATGGCACTCACTCCTCTAAAGGCTCAGGATCACTGCAGTAGAGAGGGCAGAAAGAATATAGTAAGAGGCAGGGGGAATAGAATACAAACAAATTCTCTGAGAACTAATAATAAAAAAGAGAAAGATAAAGACTTAAAGCCGCCGGGCAGTAGTGGCGTATGCCTTTAATCCCAGCACTCGGGAGGCAGAGCCAGGCAGATCTCTGTGAGTTTGAGGCAAGCCTGGGCTACAGAGTGAGTTCCAGGACAGGCTCCAAAGCTACACAGAGAAACCCTGTCTCTCGAAAAACCAAAAATAAGACTTAAAGTCTTCTTTTCATAACGTTCATGATTGTCTTATGCTTCAACCAGTTGAATTCCAATGACGATGATGATAATGATAAAGATGATGGAAGAAAGTAGCCCATGCTATTTTTAAAGTGAGACAATAGTGAGACCTCTGGTCTGTGACTCTCATAGGAGCTAAGCAAACAAAAGATTGACCAGTATTTCTTTAAAGCATGTATTTAGACAGAAGGAAGGTGAGAGAAGGGACAAGCAAGGGGATGGCAGGAAGAAGCCAGGAAGATAAGGCATTTCTCTTTTGAATTAGAAAATTATTTAATTTTGTAGGGAAAAATTAAAAGGGGATGATGTACCCTTGTAAAACCTAGAGTCCTGATATTCTGGGAAGCTAGATGTTGGCTACAGGAAGACATCAAAATCTATTCTTTATGGACAATAGTGTTTAGGAAATAGAAGAATAGTAGCACACAACATATACACATCTTGCTCTAACAAAACCCTGAGGTAAGTACTGGCATCTCCACTTCACCCATCTGGAAATTAAAGCACAGAAAACTTAAGTAACTTGCCCAAAGAGAACTATTTAATAAGAAAGAATGAGGATTTAAACTCAGGCAGTCTGGCTCCAGAGTCCGTCATGAACTTGACCATTCTATTACTTCCCAAACAAAGCAGGCAAGCAAATAAATAAGTAAATACTATTAAGTTTAATAGAAATCTACTCATCTTCTGAGAAGAGGACTTAGTCACTGATGCTTGCCAACTATTCAAAGCAGCAGACCCTGAAGATCACAGACAATTGAATTTTAGGTACTCCAACAAGAGAGTGAGTTGGCTTCCAAGCTACAAAAGGAAAGAAATTAATGGCTTTTCAAGGAAAGCAGGCAGCTAAATAAAGCTTAAATGTTTTAAATAAAACAATTCAAGGTAACTTCAAAGTTTCCCCTCTGGGGAAAATAGAGCAACTAGTTTTCTTCCCCCCCACCCCATTTTTCTTTTCTGTGTAGCTTTGGAGCCTGTCCTGGAACTCGCTCTATAGCCCAGGCTGGCCTCGAACTCACAGAGA
Source organism: Peromyscus californicus insignis (assembly GCF_007827085.1). NCBI lineage: Eukaryota > Metazoa > Chordata > Mammalia > Rodentia > Cricetidae > Peromyscus > Peromyscus californicus. The sequence continues at coordinate 135,240,028 of NW_026294595.1, read as the reverse complement.
TCTGCCTGCCTCTGCCTCCCAAGTGCTGGGATTAAAGGTGTGCGCCACCACCGCCCGGCAGCAACTAGTTTTCAAAAGGCTCTAAGGCATGGTAGCTGCTTAATATCCACCATCATTATGCTACTAAACAAAATCACAAGGATTCTGCTCTTCTGAATTACCAGAGTTGCCCACCTTGGATCTAGTAGATGTCTGAAACCACAGATAGTACCAAACTCTATTTATAGGGGTGGAGTGGGGGTTGGCATTCCTTATACAAGCATATCTATGATAACATTTAATCTATAAATTAGGCATATTAGGGATTAATATCAACAATAACAATTTTCTGTAACTCTCAGCACATAATTATTCTCCCTCTCCTTTGAGAACTTTCCCTTTCCACTTACAAGAAACACTTTACTGCTTGCTTTGGTATATCCTAAATTCCTGCATCACTAGTCTCACACTTTGAAAGCATTAGGTAAAATTAGGTAAATTGAATACAAGTTTCAACTATGATGTGTTGACAGATGATCTTCAGATAACCAAGACAACTACTGACAAACACCATAAGAATACATACATATCGTGGATATACTGGATAGAGAGATGAATCAAGTCCCAGGGTTGTATTTCCTTAGAAAGTCATACAATTTGAAACTTATGAGCTGAGTAAGTGGCTTATACCTATGTAATCCCAATAAGCAGCTCTTCAGTTTGAAGCCAGCCTTGGGTAATCATCTCAAAACAACTTATGAACAATTTATCACTAGGAATTTTCCATTAGTATAGTTTGGACATCTTGTCTGAAGAAAATCATAGAAAGTCAAACTGTGGCCAAGAGAGATATACTATGTGTAATTACACAAAATTAAAGTAAAATGGAATTTAGGAACTATTTATTCCTTTGTTTGCATGCCGGAATAAAAGAGGACGTGCTCAAAGATGCCCAAATCAATGCACATTCTAACATTCTATTCCTTCTCCATCGAAGTTCCTTATCTTTAGCATTTTGGTTTTGAGTCATAGCATTTAATGGCTATGTATCTTATTATAATGAGCCAGCCAATTATCCAAAACAGGAACCTTTTCTGTATTATAAAGTCCCTTTTAAACTGTTTCCAGTAGCTTCTTCCTCCCTTTAAAATCAAGCACTAACTTTAAACAGTTTTCAGTAGGTAGTCTGTCTCAAGCCAGCATTAACTAAGATATCCCACCTAATTGCATTCCTTCCAAAACAAAATACATGCTACAATAGTAATATGTCTTGTTTATGCTTTGTTTATGGGAATAAAATTAGAGCTTGTATTTACTAGAAAAGTACTACCACAGAGCTATACCCCCTAACACTTTTCATACTTTTCTCACCATCTGGAATGCCCCTTTATTATATTTGACTGAGACAGTTATAGCCCAGTTTTGCCTGGAACTTGGTGACTCTCCGATGCAGTTACTTCCTAAGCCAAGTGTCACTGTGCCAAGCAGGAATACCTCTTTTTCTAGCCATTACCTTTCCTCCTTTTGAGATCATTAACTATTTTCAGTGTCTAGTTTCAATTGTTGTCTCTATGAGCTGGGTGTGGTGGCACACGCCTTTAATCCCAGCACTCAGCAGGCAGGTCAACCTGGTCTACAGAGCTATACAGAAACCCTGTCTCCAAAAAAAAAAAAAAAAAAAGTTGCCTCCACCATGAAATTTTAAAAGCAATGATTAGTATTCACTACAATAAGGGTAGAAATAACTGAAAATGCCATAACTCCAAATTAGATGGATCAATAATTAACTACTGAATTAGATCCCACTACAAAAACTGACAGCTCCAATTTATCTACATGATCTTCTATTAGGCTTTCTGGTAATCAACACTGTCACCATCATTATCTTAATTACTTAGCATGTTACAGTTTATAATGAGCTATCACGTACGTAAACAAATCCAAAAGCTTGCCAAGGCAGGTAATGTTATTCACAGTCAACCAAAAAAGAAAAAAGAAACAAAGAAGTTGAATGCTTGGATTATGACAAAGCTTGTGAATGACAGAACTTGGCCTTTTGTTTTATGGTGCTTTTCAATATCACACCTAGTATTGAAGAAAATATGACTACTAATGAATGACTAAGAGGGCTGTCTGGTCAGACTACAAGCCCAATAACACCTTGGGAGCTGGAAAAATAGTCCTTTTCTTTCAAAGTGTTTTTTTTTTAAAAAATATGAACTGTAAAAATGTTACTACTCTGTCCCTTGTTTGCTTTCTATTGCTGTGATAAAACATTGATCCAAAGGAACTTGGGGGGAAATGGTTTATTTGGCTTACATGTCCCAGGTCACAATCCATTGAAGGAAGCCAAGGCAGAAGTCAAGCAAAAGCCATGGAGGAATGCTGTTTACTGGCTTATCACGAATGGCTTGCCAAGCCCGCCTTCTTATACAACCCCAGGGATGGCACAGCCCACAGTAGATTGGGCCTTCTACCATCAACCAATAATCAAAAACATGCCCCCAGGCTTACCTACAAGCAGATTTTATGGAGGCATTTTCTCAAGTTCCCAATTGAGGTTCCCTCTTTCCAAATGACTGTAACTCATGCAAGTTCACAAAAAGTAACCAGCACATAATCATAGGTCAAGAAATAAATGAGGAAATGAGAGATGGTGAAATTGCTAAGAGCACTTGCTGCTCTTGCAGAGGACCTGGGTTCAGTTCCTAGCACCCACATGGTGGCTCGTAACCACCCACAGATTCCAATTCCAGGGGATTTGATGTCCTCTTCTTCTGACCTTTGTGGACACCAGGCACACATGTGGTACACATACATACATGCAGGCAAAATACTCATATACACATAAAATAAATCTAATAAAATAAAATAAATAATAAATTAACTTGACTGGTGTAAATGTTTGTGCAACATCACAGGCCAAAAAACCCAAACAAAAAACAAAAACAAAAACAAAAACAAAAACAGGAGGCAGAGATGAGTTTTCCTAAGGTCAAAATTTGATGTGACTAGTGCTTTTAGTAACAAATTTGAGGGACTTAGGATCCCAAAAGAAAGGTAGTGACATGAGCTGGTCTTTTAAAATTTACAGAATAACCTGGTGGTGATGGAGACCGCCTTTAATCCCAGCACTTGGGAGGCAGAGGCAGGTGGATCTCTGTGAGTTTGAGACCAGCTGGGTCCTGAGTTTCTGGACATCCAGGGCTGTTACACAGAGAAACCCTGTCTTGAAAAAAACAAAGAAAGCAAAACAAAAAAAATTAAGGGAACCTACAACATGCTTAGGAGGACAGTGCTTGTACTTGGGTAAATTGGCAACACAACTGACTTTGTTTAAGCAGGGAGTTAGATTTTTGTTTGTTTGTTTGTTTTGATTGTAAGGAATAATCTACTGGGGATATTGATTAGAGTCACAACTCTTTCTTATTGGATAATGTGACTTTTGTAGACATGACCTCAGACTCCTCTGCACACAAAGAAACAAATGAAATCATCTTCAGTATTGGCTACCTTGTTTTGCACCTTGAGTGAAACCAAATAACCAAGGTGGGATTCTTTCAGGTTTGTGTCCACAGCACCAGAAGAAAGAAAGGTAGCTCTCCTGTTTATACTATTATTGCACAGGAATGTAATACCTGGACTTGAGTCCTAAGTACAATCTGGTGACAAATAATCATAGATGAGGGGACACAGAAATACATTCCAAACTTCTGCTCCCTAACAGTAACAGCTGAAATGAGGACAATAATCACAAAGTTAACTAGGCTTGGTCAGAAAGAAAAACCAAAAAAGCATTTATAAGCATTCTGAAAAAAGTCATTCTAAGTTTTAATTATTCTGGGCTTCAGAATAATGAATCTGCAACAACAGAAAACTAAAGAAACCTCACACTACTAAGAACATCAGCAATCACTTATACAAGAACTGTATTAGAGTATAACCTTTACACACTTGCTTTGCTATAAAAACTATGTCTAGGGAATGGTCAAAACCAGAAGCAGTTGCAAGCTTCCTTACAAGGTATCTGGTTAACTGTCCTTGTAAACTTAACCACATATGAATTAGAGACTTACAGTCACAGAAACGGAGGCCAAGTTCTTTCAATGCTTCCTGGTAAAAAGGCTACTGGTTTATAGAAGTGTATTAAAAGACAGAGTGTATACCAAAACCTGCCTAAATTTAGGCTGGGCATGGTGGCGCATTGACTATAATTATTAATTCTCTTCAAAATAGTTTATGTGTGTGCATATATTGAGGCTGTGATAATACTAAAGAAACATGCATAGTTGTTAATGTTCTTTGTATCATCATGACATGAGGTTCTTTATCTTTGGCAATATTCTTTGCTTTCAAATCTACTTTCGTAGATATTACTATTAGCTGGACAAATGTAAACTGGAGAAGGTAAGATGCACAAGAACCAAAACTCAATTCAAGTGCTGAGATTAGTATTAAGAGTAAATAAAATAAACTAGCTGATCAAGTTATAAGCAATGACTGTGTAGTAGAAAAACCAGGAGGGGTACATGATTTGGGAAGAAATATCCTCACTAGAGAAAATTAAACTGGTTATTTTAATGATTCATAAATAAACCACAAAATGGTAAGAAATTTTCTCTTAACTTGTCTGCTGACAATAAGAAAAACTAGTGAAGTAGTTTTAAAATATAAATATAGCTTTAAAAATCCAAGGAACAATGGCATCAAATCATTTTTTTACAAAGGTAAGCTCTGCATGTTTGATTAAACAGCCTGTAGATCTATACTTTAGTATTATGAAATGTTATTAAAAGAAAACTCAATGTGCTTGCTTTATATATCATGATCTAAACAATAACATCCCAAGTGAGGCCTGAATTATAAAAGCATTCTCTTTAACAACTCCAGCAAATACAGTTTCTTACTTTGCTACCCATGCTACTGGTCTCACCTCAAGCTGATACCTATCCATGGGAGCCAAGGATGCCAACTCCCTAATAAGTGATGCCCTGTTGATCAATCCTTACCTGTTGCTATGCTTAGACTTTTCCCGGTCCTTTTCCTTATCCTTCTTGTGCTCTTTATGCCGGTGTTCTCGATCTTTATGTTTATCTTTGTGTTTGTGAGAATCTGCAACCATAAGAGACAAGTTGGTTACAAGAAATCATAAGTTATCTTTTGCCTACCTACCTGGAGAAACAGATGTTAAATGGCAAAGTGACCATACATACCAGCACATACTACTGGTAGGAAGATTTCACAAAGACACCCCATCGCCCTGCCTCAAATCCAGGAACTTCCGAATGATAAGGAAGCACTCTACCACTAAGCTGCCTCCGTGGTTTCATTTACTGCTGAGTGACATCCATTATATGGCTATACTGTAATTTATGACTCACATGCTAGTGGACATTTGCTTCTAAATGAAATAAAATTGCCAGGTCATATTTAAAAAGTACTTTTAACTTAAAGTGCTAAATTATGTATTAATAAGTGGTTGTACTATCATACGTATCCATGAACAATCATTAGTTTTAAGCTGCTACAAATCATTAGCAACATCTAGAATTATCAGTCTTGGCTTTTTTTGTTTGTTTGTTTCTCTTTAAGTCTTACTATGCAGCTCTGGCTGGCCTGAATTTTGTATGTTATCAGGCTGGCCTTAAACTCACCCACCCTTGCCTCCTGAGTGCATCACAATGCCTGGCTAACATAATCGTTACTGTCTTTTTTCCTACTCTAAAAAGGTATATTGTGGTGGCTTGAATAAGAATGACCCCCATAGACTCATGTGTTTGAATGCTTAGTCATCAGGAATGGCACTATTTGAAAATGTTAGGCAGTGTGGCCTTGTTGGAGTAGGTGTATCACCAGAGGTGGGATTTGTTCTCTTGACCTATAGATCAGGATGTAGCTCTAAGCTACACCTCCAGCCTGCCTGCCTGCTGCCATGCTCTCCGACATGATGATAGACTAAACCTCTGAAACTGTAAGCAAACCCACAATTATAAGCTTTATTTTATAAGAATTGCCTTGGTCAAGGTGTCTCTTCACAGCAATGTAACAGTGACTAAGATATATCTACCTCATTGTGATTTTTAAAGATTTTATTTTACACATGAGTATTTTGCCTGCGTGTATGTAAATGCTTTATGTGTGTGTGTGTGCTGGGTCCCCATAGAGGCCACAAGAGCATTAGATCCTCTGGAACTGGAGTCCCGGGGAGCCAAACCTAGGTCAAGAGCAAGTGCTCTTACCTTCTGAGCCAGCCCCCCCATTGTGGTTTTAGTCCTTGTTTTTCTAATGATTAAGAGATGTTTTAATGAAGATTATCTGTACTTACTGACTATTCACATACTTTGGTTAAATATCTATTGCAATATCATTCAATGTCCTGTTTGTATATATGTCTGTGTGAATTTGTATGCATCTTACTATTGAGTTGTACAAGTTTTTTTTATTTCTAGGTTGCAAATATTTTGGCCACATGTATTATAATACTATGATTATATTCTGTTAGTCATTGGCTTGCTATTTTGGATGGATACCCTCCTTCATACATCAGACACTCAACTGCTGGAGATTATAAAAGTGAACTTTCGCCGGGCGGTGGTGGCGCACGCCTTTAATCCCAGCACTCGGGAGGCAGAGCCAGGTGGATCTCTGTGAGTTCGAGGCCAGCCTGGACTACCAAGTGAGTTCCAGGAAAAGGCGCAAAGCTACACAGAGAAACCCTGTCTCGAAAAATCAAAAAAAAAAAAAAAAAAAGTGAACTTTCATAATGAGCCTTTTTTTTTTTTTTTTCAAAAAAAGCTTTATTCTGAATATGTGCATGGGTTTTTGGCTTGTATGTATGTCTATATGCTGTGTCCATGTAATGTGTGTCTGTGGAGGCCAGAAAAGAGCATCAGATTCACTGGAACTGGAGTTACAGATGGTTGGGAGCTTCCATGTGGGTGGTGGAAATCAAACCCAGGTCCTCTGGAAGAGCACTGGCAGCTCTTCACAGCCAAATTATCTCTGCAGCCCCCATAACTAGTCTTAAGTCGGGCTGGAGAGATGGCTCAGCGGTTAAGGGCACTGGCTGCTCTTCCAAAGGTCTTGAGTTCAATTCCCAGCAACCACATGGTGGTTCACAACCATCTATAATGAGATCTGGTGCCCTCTTCTGGCCTGCAGGCATACATGCAGGCAAACACTGTATACATAATAAATAAATAAATCTTTTTAAGAAAAAAAAATGTCCTAATTTATTTAATCAATTTTTCTCTTGGCATGAGCTTTGCTTATCAAAATATCAATTGTTCTCACCTACCCCCCAGTTCTCTTACAGAGGTTTTCTTTGTTTTGATGTATGTTGATTGTATAAAATAGTGGGTTTCATTATTGCATTGTCTCTCCCCACTTTTTGCTAGTATTAGGGAAACACTCTACCACAGAGCTACATTGTAGGCCTTATTATAACATTTCATACATGTTATATAAAATACTTTGATACTCCCTCCTTCATTACCCATATTATCCCCACTCCCACTGGATCCCATCCTATTCCCATTTACTATAGTGTCTATTTAGGATCACATAAGGGAAACTTACAATACTGTGTATCTCTGAGTCTGGCTTATTGCTGTGCACCTTATATCCCAGCTCTGGGGAGAACTCTGGAACTCCCAGTATAGTGAGAAATTCTATCTCTAAATAAATTAAATAAATAAATAAATAAATAAATAATAAGGTGAAAAGAGGCCAGAGAGAGGTTTCAGTAATTAAAAGTACTTGCTGTTCTTTAAGATAGATGACAGGAGTTCATTTCATAGCACACAATGTCCTGTAATTCTAGCTCCTGGAGATCTAACACACTCTTCTGGCCTCCAAGGGCATCTATACTCATACATACACATAAATAAATAATAAAATAAATCTTTAAAAAATAAGGCAGAGAGAGCCTGATGAAGACATCTGATACTGCCCTGCAAATGCACTTGCACCCTCCCATGCATGTCTACAAGTAAATGTCAGTATACAGCATGCAACATAGTAAAAGGCACTGGAACTTCCCTCTTGATTGCTCCTTTATCTAGTAGAAACCAGCTACCACACTAGCAGCACACTCAAGGCATGTGGTGAGGAACTGATGCTTTGTTCTAACAGCCACATGAAGAAATCATCTTAGAAGTGAATCCTCCACCGCCCAATTTAGCCTTCAGATGATTGTAACTCAGGTAGGCATGCAATCTTTATGAAATACTTTTTTTTAATGAATTCTTGGATTCAGCTAGCCTAAGAAGTTGGTACTATAAGGCATGTCACACTACGCCCAGCTTAATCAACTAAATTTGAAGTAGCATGCTCCACAGCAATAAGATTAAGTATAGATTAAGTATTGCTGACCTGCAGCTAAAGAAATGACACTTGGCATAATTGAGTATCTATTCTATACTGGGCCCCAAGGAAAGAGAAACATTAATATTTGCAAGATCATGTCTCTACTTCTAAGAAATTCCCATCCCACAGAGATGGGAACAAACCATAAAGTGTTGGAAGGCTGAACTCAAATCTTCCATGCAGTATACAGAACCAACCAACTTTTAAGTCTCCGGTCTTAGAATGCTGAGTCAATCAAGGTAAAATTTGTGACCTTTACCTCAGGTCATAAATGTGACAATATATGCACCAGAACTACAACATGAAATAAAGCATGAGTTGTTTGGTTTATAACCAGAAATCAGCAAACGAGCTTTAGAATTGAATGTTAAGATGCACTACTATGGCTCAAGGGCATAGCAGGTATGGTAGTTTGAATAGGTATGGCTCCCAAAGACTCATGTGTCTGAATGCTTGGCAAATAGGGAGTAGCACTATTAGGAGATATGGCCTTGTCAAAGTACAACCTTGTTGGAGAACTGTGTCACTGTGGAGGCAGCTTTGAGGTCTTAGATACTCAAGCTACACCCAGTGTGGCACAGTCTCCTGCAGACTGTGATCAAGATGTATAACTCTCAGCTCCTTCTCCAGCACCATGTCTGCTTGCACACTGCTTCCCACCACGTCGGTAATAGACTAAACCTCTGAAACTGTAAGCCAGCCCCAATTAAACTTTTTTCTTAATAAAAGTTGCCATGGTCATGGTGTCTCTTCACAGCAATAGAAACCCCAACTAAGACAGCAGGGAAATAATAACTGAGAAGAGGGGAGAAAAAGAGCACTACTGTATGTAATTCAATAAATCCATGAACATATATAAAAACACTGGCAGACAAACATCAAAATAGTGAATGTAATGATTTTAAAATTTAGAAATGTATGAACTTGAGTATATTTCATCTTATTTTCCATAATGAACTACTTTTATAATAAAGTTAGTTAAAGATTAGCAAACTTTAAAATTTATTTTGAAGCTGGGCCTGATAGTACATCTTTAATCTCAGCAATTTGAGTTCAAGGCCAGTCAGGTCTATATAGGGAGTTCCAAGACAGCCAGGGTTATAGAGAGACTCAATCTAAATAAATAAATAAATGAATGAATGAATGAGTGAATGAATGAATGAATGAATAACAAATAAATGAAATTCATTTTTGTCAAATCACTAAAAGGCACTGAACTTTAAAATAATAGTAACATTATCATACAAATTCAGAGTAATTCCTCCTAGGTTTCACATACATTATTAACTTTCTGAAATGCACAAAATTCAAAATTAATTTTAAAACCAGGTCTCCAGCCTTTGAAAACAAATGCTTTCTAGAACTGTAAAAATTATCCAGGGAGAAAATTAGGGCTGCTGGTAAATAATTCCATGGACACAAGTAAGATCTAGGCCAAAAATATGAACTCAAAGTCAGTATCTATCTACTATATTCTCAAACTGTGCTACAAAAGCTGTGATAGATTTAAAATTTTTTTTTTCTTAATTAAAATCTCTATGACTGGCAAGGTAGCTCAGTTGGAAAAGTACCTGTTGCCAAACCTGACAATTGTGTGCAAAATGACTTCCACCCCCATACAAATTAATGAAAATGTAACTAAAACATATGAATGTCTATTGAATTCTATAAATCTATTCATGAGTTTTACAAGGCAGACTTGGATATCTGAGGACAAATGATACAGAAGTAGATTTGAATCAGTACACAAGTAGCACTGTCCACATAGAGAAGAGATGTTAAACGATCATTTAACATTTAAAAAACTGAATTATCAGCCAGGCTGCGGTGGTGGTGCACGACTTTAATCCCTGCACTCAGGAAGCAGAGACAGGTGGATCTCTGTGAGTTCAAGGACAGCCTAGTCTACAGAGCGAGATCCAGGACAGGCACCAAAACTACAGAGAAACCCTGTGGGGATTGGGAGGACAGGACAGGACGGGACGGGACTGAATAATCTACTGAATTAACTGAAGAAGTGATCTGTATATGAGGAAGTAAACTGAGAAGTTAAAACCTCAAGCCTGGGAGTGGTGGTACACACCTTTAATCCCAGCACTTCGGAGGCCAGCCAGGGCTACACAAGAGAAGCCCTGTCTCAAAAAACCAAACAAACCAACAAAACACCCTCTAAAGATACATACTGAAGAGGTATTTCTGAGTAAATTGGGGTGGGATAAAGAATTATAACAAAGTTGCCAGTTATTTAAGTGATAGGTACATAGAAGCATCAAACTACCCTGTTACATACTGTGTGTATCCTTGAAACTTTACATAATAAACATGATCTCTAAGCATTTTCCTTTCTAATTTTGTTATTGTGTAAAGGTAAAGGAAAAAAATGAGCTTAATTCCAAGACAGAATCTGAATTAAGAAGGCAAAGAATGAAAAATAGTTTATGTTTGGGATTGGGGCTAAGGATCAATCCAATGCCTTCCTATTGAGTAACATCCCCAGACCTTGGGTTTTTGTTTTTGTTTTTGTTTTTAAAGGAGGTCTTGCTAAGTAAGTAGTTCAAGCTGTCTACAGAACTCAAGATCCTCCTGCCTCCGCCTCCTGAGTACTGGGATAACAGACCTTTGCCACTACACTGGGTACCAAAGATAAAGTTAATAGATAGCATTAACCCAGGGTCAGTGTTCTACTCTAGGTTGACAGCTACTTTAATCTGAAAAAGAACAAAAATCCATCATACTTAAGGGGAACTAGCTGAAAGGCAGTGTGTATAAGAAAGGGAAAAGAAAGAAATACTAGCTACTAACAACCCAGAAGACAGTGACAGCAAAGAGACTAAAAACAAGAAAAACATGCAAGTGCACTGAGGAAAATAGAAGCTGAATTCAGTTCTAAGAGCTCTATGTATAAAGAATGTAGAGGAAGAGTACAGGAAAATTCTCATCTTTAGATCCTAGTAGCTGGAAGAACAAGAGGCCCTAGTAAAAAACTGAAAGCTGTGCCCAAAAACTAAGACTTTATGTGTCTACAAGAAGCCAAGTATTCAAGGCAATAGTAGGACACCTGACCAAGATGCTGGTCAAAGGAGGAGGCAAGAAGTAGAAAGTAAAGCCAGTAAGAGCACACAGAACCCTACCCCACATGCTGAAAATACATTTGTAGAGAATATACTAGTGGTTTTAAAGATTAAGTATCCTCCTGGAATTTGTCAAAGAATAGCTATTGTTAAAATATTTATGAAAACAATTGTAACATTCCAAATATCTATCAAATGCAAAAGAAAGGGCAATAATCTTGACTGACAGCTAAGAAATTAAAGGTGCCAACCACTGTGTACTATATCACCATAAAATCTTACTCACTGTGAATTCAGTCACCCAATGGCTGTTATGCATGCATTCCACTTGAGCTCATGTAGAAGCATGCGCGCGCGCACACACAAACACCAACAACATGTTCCAATTCTTAGTATTTGAAAACGCTAGATGAAACCACAAAGACCCCTAAAGTCATTTTAAAAACAGAATAATGTGTGACACTGCTTCACTGCAATTTAAATAAAATTACTCCAAAAAGACACATAAGTAAATGAATAAATAGAAGAGACCAGAAATCAACATCTTTTGTTATTATTACCTAAAGTATTCCTCCCTGAGTTTGAAAAGGCTTTTAAGTAAAGAAACTTCCAGGTCCTGAGTTCAGTTCTCAGCACTCATGTTGGGTGAGCTCACAACTGCCTGTAACTCCAGCTCCGTATTCCAAGGACACATAGACACAAATAAAAATAAAGCAGAAAGAACCAAACTTCCAAATGATAACAATCTTCCATCTTCTTCCCACTTTAAGAGCAGTTTCTAGCTAGCATTACACAGGATTTGACAATTGTTGTGCAAAAAAATACTACCAGATTCAGGTTTTGTGAGAGCTAATTTAATTTACATGTATTCTCAAGTCCAAAGTACCCTACTAAAGACTGATCAGACAAGGACTCTGTACTCAAAGACTTTACAATCCAATCATGCAATTAATATTTGAACCTGAAGAGCCATTACCCAAGGCACACAAGAGAAAGGGACATTAGAACAGGAGCCGGCAACATGCAGTCTCTCAACATGTGGCCATTTTTTTAAATTAAATTTTTTCATTTATTTTACATACCGAACAGCCAGTTCCCCTCCCTTCTCATCTCCTCCCCTTTCTACCCACCTCCATCCACTCTTCCTCCATCTCCATTCAGAAAGGGACAGGCCTCCCATGGGATTCAACAAAGCATGGCACATCAAGTTGAGGCAGGACCAAGCTCCTCCCCCTGCATCAAGGTTGGGCGAGGCAACCCAGCCATGTGGCCATTTTTAATGAAAAGGAAATATACATATCAAAGGTAATAGCTATTATTTACTAAATATGCATTTCCCTTAATTTGACATTTTTGAAAATAAAGTATACCTAACTGTTACATACAATCCTTGTGACAGTAGAATTCCACAATGTCTATCTAATCAAGTAACTAACTCATGTGCTCACATCCCTCCTCTGACCCACCAGGGGTTCAACCTTCAAGGTGTCTCTAGAGGATGAATGGACAGCAGAAAGTTAGGATGAATGGATGGCAGCAAAGTTAAGAGGGAAAAACTTCCAAAACACAAGTGACAGGTGAAGGGAAGCAATCAGAAGACAGACTTAACACTAAGGACACAACAAAGAGTTAAGAAAAAGGATGAGGAAATTAAGACTATTCTGAAGAATTATAACAGAATTTCTATATTATCGACTTTCATAATTGTATTGATGCTATTAACTGTTTAAATTCTTGCTGCTTTTATTTTTCTACATTTACTTCTTATTTTATGTTTGTAAGCTACTTCTCTCCTTCCACTAGGTGGGTCCCAGGGATTGAATTCAGGTGGAAGAAGCAGTTTGGACTAAATCTTACTAGACGCTAAGAGGGAATTATAAGAAGCAAGCTCTCTAGGCAGATGGGCCTACCTGCAATAAAAAATAGGCAACAGCAACTAGTCACTATTATCATTGCTGAAACATTCATCCTCTCATGACTGATCAAAATTAAGTAAGATGCACTTCCTGCCAGTGAGGAAATGATGGAGTTGATTCTTGTCAAGAGCATATTTAAAAATAAAGTTTAGGGGGTTGGGGATTTAGCTCAGTGGTAAAGTGCTTGCCTAGCAAGCACAAGGCCCTGGGTTCGGTCCTCAGCTCCGGAAAATAAATAAATAAATAAATAAATAAATAAATAAATAAATAAATAAATAAATAAATAAATAAATAAAGTCTAGTGCATTGTATGATTCAGAGCCTAGGTTCAAAACCCAGCACAGCAAATTGATTAATTAAATCCCAATTATTTATGTTTATCTCTCTAAAGCCATTTGGTTCCCAAAAGTTTTCTTTTTTTTTAAAGTTACAGAAATACTCATTTTTTTCTTGTAGGTCTAGAGTCCTAATCCTCTTATTAGACAAAAAGAAAACATATCTAGAAATAAGAAACATCTGCATCAAATAAATCTGACAAAATTTGGTCTGTTAAAAAAGAAACTCTCGCTGGGCGGTGGTGTCGCACACCTTTAATCCCAGCACTCGGGAGGCAGAGGCAGGCAGATCTCTGTGAGTTCGAGGTCAGCCTGGGCTACAGAGTGAGTTCCAGGACAGGTTCCAAAGCTACACAAAGAAACCCCGTCTGGAGGCGGGGGGGGGGGGGGGGGGGGGGGGGGGGGGGGGGGACGGGACGGGACGGGACGGGACTATGGGGGGGGGGGGGGGGGACATGACACACACACGGACACGGACACGACGACACACGACACGAGACAAACCTCAAAGTTGACCTAATCTCAAAATGATAACGGAGCCAGAGATTTGTAAACCAAGTACCCTCTAGCCTCATCTGGCTAAATAAAATTTTCTTTTCCATAAGAAAATCAAACACACAAATTATATGAAAAAAAAAAAAGCCAAACCCACAAAACATTTTGCAAAACCTTAGAATGATAAGATGGGTGAGGGTGAGCACACCTCTAGTACCTTTAGCTACTCAGGAGTTGAAGAAGGAAGACTACTTGAATCCAAAGGTTCCCTGGGTAGTAGTGAGAACCTGCCCTCTCAAAAGAATGAGACAGAATATGAACAATCATAGGCAAACCTTACCACAGAGCTCTGAAAGAGATTAGAGGAAAACAGACTTGCTCCACAGTTAAAATGAACAAATTCTTGTTCTGTCATTTAGTATTTGACCTTGGATGCAAACCATTTAACTTTTACTCAAGAAAGAAGCACAGAAGCTGGCATGCCTTTAATCCCAGCACTGGGTAGGCAGAGGCCAGCCTGGGCTACAGAGTAAGTTCCAGGACAGCCAAAGCTACATAAAGAGAAACTCTTATCTCAACACCCCACCACCATCACCACCACCCAAAAGAGAAAGCAGTATAAAAGTCTCAGGAGCTTCATACCTCTGCTCATCTTAAACTTGGTATCTGAGTCCTTGGCAAAAAAAAAAATAAAATAAAAAAAAATGCTCCTCTTTGATAGATGAAATAATAGTCCAGACTCAGAAAATTTGCTATTATTTAATCATCTTCATTATTAGTTTATATAACTGAACTGAGCTTAGTCACTGCATACAAGTTAACAGTTCTGGCTCTATATGTGCGCTTAAAGCAGGAACCATACCCTAGGTACCTTGCCTGTTAAGGCAACACTAGATAAAGAGATGTTTTATTATTTTTCCTATACTGAGATCCTAAAAATGACTTAAAAAGAAATAGAATTTTGGCCTTCTCTAACAATCCTGTACTCAGAAGTCTGAGTAATTTCCAGGCTGGTCCAGGGAGATGGTTCAGCATGTACTAGTGTGAGCCACAACCAGAGAACCCACAGAGGCAGGCACCTGTACTTGCAACACTCTTATGGGAGGACAGGTAGCAGATATAGGAGAATCACTTCTAGAAGCTTGTGACTCAGCAGCAAACACAAGAGACCCCACCTCAAGGTAGAAGAGAACCAACTCCTGAAAGCTGTTCTCATTCCATAAACACTTTATATACACAAAACATACATGTTCTGTGTGTACACAAAATTAATTTTTTGTATTGTTTTTAAATAATTTCTAAGAAAACACCAGTTACAATCCCACATGCAGTGCATGTTTGTATTATTTTAGCTGCAGTCAGTAGGTGGCCATCTAACAAAGTAGCCAACCCTATTCCTCTTAGGGACTTTAATGCAGTCAAGCTCAATCCAAGCATAAACATTTACACTTTCTAAGAGAAAACACAGGCTGGGGGTGTGTGGCACAGGCTCAATGGTACTACTACATTTGCCTAGGAAATCAATTCCATCTTGTGGAGAAGGGATGTTAAAGAAGCAACACACATTAATAATTATAAAACTATTTCACAATCTTCAAGATTTCAAAGTAAGCAAATCAAGGCATGAGAAGAGTCCTTTGCTTCCATAAAAACAAAGAATGGAGAGACAGATTTCTTGTACAAAGAAGGAAACTCTGAGCCATGTTTGAAACCAGTGTAGTCTGTGTGTGTGTCTGGTTTATCTGTTAGTTCTTTCTTCTCTCCCCTCTCTCCTTTCCCCGCACCACCCCCCCTCTCCAGGGTCTCTCTACATAGCCCTGGCTGTCTTGGAACTCACTATGTAGTCCAGGCTGGCCTCTGCCTCCCAAGTGCTTAGATTAAAGGCTTGTACCACCAAGCATGGCCTGGAGCCAGACTCTTTACACCAACTTTTCTTGACAGACTTTGAGATATTATTATAGCAGTTATATAACAGTATGACCTCCTTCCTTCAAATACAGTAAGTACTCAAATCTGGTGTGTAATCAGTGTATAATATCAAAAGCTGTCTTCCCCAAGAAGGTACACACAGTACAACTTTTTCAAAGAAAAATCTCTATTCCTCGCTGATAAACAAATACAACCAGCTCACAAAATGGATATTGGAGCCACATGTGATGGCCCTTAAGTGTAATCTCAGTACTTGGGAGGCAGAGATAGGTGGACTGAGAATTGAGAGGCCAGGCTGTGATAATTAACAAGATCTTGTCTCAAAAAAGACAATGGCTCCTGGGCTTGGTGGCATATGCCTTTAATCCCAAAGGCTTAGGACACAAAGACAGGTGGATCCCTGTGAGTTGGAGGCCAGCCTACATAATGTATTCTAAGCCAGCCAGAACTAAAAAGTAAGACCTTGTCTCCAAAACAAATGAATGAATAAATACATAAATAAATGGACTTTAACAGCAGTTCTCAATCTGTGGGCCATAACCCCTTTGGGGCTCAAATGACCCTTTCACAGGAATTGCATATCAGATATTTACATTACAATTCATAACAACAGCAAATTACAGTTATGAAGTAGCAACAAAATAATTTTATGGTCAGAAGGTCACCACAACATGAGGAACTGTATTAGAGGGTCTCAGTATTAGGAAGGTTGAGAGAACTACTAGCTTAAAATGTAGCTCAGGCCGGGCGGTGGTGGCGCACGCCTTTAATCCCAGCACTCGGGAGGCAGAGCCAGGTGGATCTCTGTGAGTTCGAGGCCAGCCTGGTCTCCAAAGCGAGTTCCAGGAAAGGCGCAAAGCTACACAGAGAAACCCTGTCTCGAAAAACAAAAAAAAAAAAAAAAAATGTAGCTCAGTAGAGCACTTGCCGAGCATGTACAAAGCCTTGGGTTTGCCTCTCAGTACCACCAAACAACATAATAGACAATGAAATCATTTGACTGTACAGACCGATTTAATTTTAAAAAAAAAGATATTTATCACCTCATTATTGTAAAGCTCACTGAGATGATGCCTTGCATCTTCTTCCTCCATAAAATCACATCCCGAAAGCTGGAGTTTACACAAATCAACATTATACTTAATACTTATGCACTTTTATTTTCTAATGCTTTAAAAGACTCTTTTTGTTTAGGGCAGATAATGAACTGGTCTCTGGTCTTAAAGACTGACATCTGGAAATACGGTCATATATCAGGAATATGTGAATCTCCCCAGGAACCTGAAAGCCTATTGTCATTAAAAGGAAAGTTCAGCAAAAAAATTCCACCCTCTTTCAACAGTCTCAATTCACACTTTAAGAATGTTGGTTTACTTTTAGTCTAGATCCATTTTAATAACAGCTAATTCAAGTGAATCCATAGAAGAGTCCTTATTTTACAATTCTCATTGGCAATGTTTTCAAAATTCTAGGACATAATTAACAACTCTTTCAGTGAGAAGACACAGGTAGTTGCTGGCTAAAGAAAGGCTCTAGGAGTTCTGGAACTAAAAAGGAGAGAAAAAAGTTGGAAGGATTCACTTCTAAAGCAACCATGGGCTGGCTGGAGATGTGGTTCTGCAACTCTTGTGTAGCATGTATGGGTGAAGGCCTGGGTTAAATTCTCTATATAAAATAAATGAACAAATAGAGACATAGCACAAATATGCATACATGCAGCATGCATACCTTTAAGAATCCAAGAATTAAGCCAAGGGTGGTAGTGTATACCTTTAATTACAGCAAAGGTGGATGGATACCTGTTACTTTGAGGCAAGGCTGGTAGTCTACATAGTAAGCTCCAGGATAGTTAGAGCTATGAAGTGAGACCAAAAAAGATGGAGAGGAGGGAAGTAAGAGAGGTTGCAGGGGGGTGCTAGAGAGATGGCTCAGTGGTTAAGAGCACTGGTTGCTCTTCCAGGGGACTCCAGTTCAATTTCTAGCACATACATGGCAGTTCACATCTGTCTAATTCCAGTTCCAGGGCTTCTGACACCCTCACACAGACATATAAAAAAGAACAGCACAACCCAGTATCAAATTACTTAAGATCCATCACAAACAGAAACTTAGTCTAAAGGGATATTTTACTACAGCCATTGATATCCTGGGGATGTCATCAGGTTCCCATGTACCTTGTTCTGTTTCACATTTAACTCAAGCTGTGGCATCTAACAGTACATTAAACTCCTTGCTCTACAGTTTAGTTACAAATTAAACAACTGTGAGCTAATTAACACCTGAGCCTAAATTTCTAAAGTAGAAGTGAGTAGTGACAACCATGCCTCAAGATTGACAGGTGAAAATGCAGAGTCCTTCAAACATTGCTTGATTAATAGTAATTGATCAAATATCAAGCCATTTGTTTCACCTCTAAGCCTTCCCTACCCTAGTCTCCAAAACCTTGATTATAATTGAAGCTAAACCTATAAGAAACTGGGTCTATTGGTCTATTTCTAGTCTTTCCACAATCTACTCAAGTTGTTAAAGATCTTATCTGTCTACCGTCAGTGGTCTCAGTAGCCAAGGCTACAATACCATTTTGTTTCAGCAGATTAATATTTCTTAATTGTGAGTCCAATTATTTATAAGATGTAGCCTACACCCAACATGAGCATGCAAATGAGAAAACAACCCTGACCGGGATACAGGAAGGAATACAGTTCTAATCTGCTTTTACTAAAAGTTAACATATCCAATACTCTATCATTTATAGTGTAGTGTTTATCAACTATAACTTAATGTGAGTAAACTTGGTATGGGTAACATGCTAGAAGCTTAGAATTTCAAAAGTTATAAGCTCACGGTAACCATTTTAAAGTATGCTGATATATGGAATAGTATAAATTTAAGCCAACCTATTTTGCCAAATATAAAATAGACATAAACTACTTCATAGTTTCAGGGACACTGAGATAAAATAAGAACTCATTCTATCTAGAGGACTTTAAATTTCCTCTTTTGTTTAGCACTAAGGAGGTCAAGTGAAATGAGGACCTGCCTGAATTCCTAAGTGATACATTCTCTTAGCACATCATCTAGGATAAAACAATGTAAACATATAGATGAGAAATTCATTCAAACTTCTAACACAACAAATTCTCATTGGTCTTCAATTTCTTGCAAAGTTGCAAGAGCCCCAACCACCCCCTATTCTAAACAAAATATAAACTTTATCTCTTGGGTTGTATCTACATTTTATTTATAGAGTTGTGCTAATGACAGCAATCAGTCACACGTGACTAATTTAATTCAATAAAATGGGAGGAGTACTACCTTGCATGTTGGTGTCTTGCAACTGCAACATTGTAGCTATTCCTGGGCATCTGCTGTACCAGCTACCAGCTGCCATGAGCCGGTCTGGTAAGCTATACCAGCCAAATTCTGAGCATGAACTATGAGCGGCTGCATGCCAATGGAAGCCAGGTGTCCAGGCACAGATGGAGTTTTTACAGCAGGCCAGCCTCCCATGCTCTGACATGACACCCTATTCAGGATAAATATCTGTACCACAATACAAAACAGCAGGTACAGCTGCTGCACTTCATCTCTGCCACCAAAGATGCCTTTGTGTACCAAGGGAACACAACTGTAGAGCTTGACAGTGTCATGACCCTGAGGACTCCGATTCTATTGGATGACCATGATGTTCTAAGGAGTCCTCAATAAAGCACAGTACCACATACTAGGATGGACAGTGAAATGCAGAATGCAGAAGCATTTATTAGGTGACACAGATATCCCACTTGACAACTGAGGTTAGATAACATGTGACAGAAGGTGAGAGAGCTCAAGAAAATAGCTCACACCGGGGAAATAGAAAATCTGACTAATGACAAGGAACTGAAGAGACCTGTGGTAGTAGACAGACTGGTGTATGGTGAGAAGAAATCCCCTTAGGAAAACCCCCCCTCACATCACTGTGACAAACTAGGACCCTAAGGAAGGGTCTCTCATCTCAGTTGATCAGCTAAAGACCCCTCAAGAATACCTACCATATGGTTCTAAGGGGCATAGCCTACTGTAACAGATTTTTCTTTGGGCTGCCAGCTCACAAAAAAATGACAGAGATTTATTATTAATTATGAAAGCTTGGCCTATAGCTTAGGTTTGTCCCACTAGCTCTTATAACTTAAATTAACCCATTTGTATTAATCTACCTTTTGTCTCGTGGCTTTTTACATCTTCCATCGTGCACCTCCTGTTTCCTCTGGCATCTCTCTCATGCTGAAATTTATCTCCTCTTTATCTCTCTCAGCCCAGAAGTTCCACCTAACCTCTTCCTGCCTAGCTATTGGCCATTCAGCTCTTTATTAAAACAATCAGAAGGTGCCTTGGCAAAGACACATCTTCACAGTGTACAAAAAGATTATTTCAGAACACCATACTCTCAGGGGGGTAAATTTGGGGGTGTACTTCCTTCCCTATTAAAAGTCTGATATAATGAACAACTACCACACTGGAGAGCAGAGAATAGGATTTTGCTAATCTAGAAATTTAGGATCAAAACATTCTACTGTGTGACCTCTTCTGTACAGTAGCAACTGAGAATTCCTTGTCCTGACTCCCTACCTAGCATTCTGACCTACCTGTTGAAGATGAAGCATTTTCCTGCATGGCATGATCTACACAAGTGGGTCATCACAAAGTAGACTACTTCTGCACAATGTCCCTGGGAAGTCAAAGCCTAAGTCTGCAGAGGATATTCAACTGAAATATTAATCTACTTCAGGAACAAGGCAAGTGAGTTCCATTTTTACTAACTCATCTTTCTCTTTTAAGAATAATACTTAAAGTTAGAATGTTTTACTCTTGCCAGGTGGTGGTGGCGCATGCCTTTAATCCCAGTACTCAGGAGGCAGAGGCAGGTGGATCTCTGTGAGTTCGAGAGACAGGCTCCAAAGCTACACAGAGAAACCCTATCTCGAAAAACAAAAAACAAACAAAAATAACAATAATAATAAAATAAAATGTTTTACTTTTGCCTCCACGTAGGTCTCTGTAGTATGACTCATTTTCACAAGGACATCCCTGCACTACAAATGCTTCTCCTTTCCTAGGAGGTAGACTTGTCTAATTTGAACTTGCACCTTCTCAGGCCAGCCAATTTAGGATAAGCCCATTCCTGCAGGCTTGTCCTCTTTCACTTCCATTGACTGAGCTCTTAATGCGTGGGTAATAGAGATAATTTCCAATCTGCCTATACTACACAGGGGTCCTCAGCTCAGTCTAAACTGCCTTTGATTCCAACAGTCAGGAGCTTCAAATGGCCCCAAATTCAGTTTGTCTGGCCAAAAAGGTATCAGGGTGTTAATGTGTTTCTTCATTTACCCCACTGCTGTACCCACCAACAGGCCTTACTTTGAGGTACTATGAATGACTGTGGAAACATTCAGGCCATTCTCTGGACCACTAGTGAGTTGTAACTCAAGAAATCAGAGAGCCCCTTCCTCATTAGGAATTATTCAATATCACAATCTTAAGGAAGCACAAACACTGCACAAGTAATGAACCCCAGCCATGGAACTAAGTTACTACAAAACTAGCTTTAGGCTTTGTACAAATGCCAGAATTATAGAACTTAACAAGATTATATGATGATCAGTCAACTTATCTTATTCTTGTCAACAATTTGATGTGGGGGATATATTAGTACCAGGCCTAGTTGTTTACTTTTTGGGGTTTTTTTTTTTTTTTTTTTTTTTTTTTTGAGACAGGTTTTGCTATGTGGCCCAGGTTGGCTCAAAGTGGCAATCCTCCTGATTCTGCCTCCCAAACGCTGGGGCTATAGACATTAGTATTATTTTATACAACTTTGAACTTATAGATAAGTAAGTTGTGACATGCTGAAGGCTATCTAGCTAAGAAGTGTTGATCTAAGACTATCTGAAGTCCAGAGTCTCTCTTTGACTGATGTGGACTATGAACATCTTTCATTCTTCCTAAAAGTATGAGGTTAAACAAAGTTGAACTTCAAATCTTGTTCTATTCCACTGGCTCTGAAACTTCAGTATGCATCAGATCACCTAGAATTCTGCTTAAAAACTCGGACTGGAATGCTGTAGGTCTAGGCAAGGTCCATGATGAAATTCTATTTTCAACAAGTTCTTAGACAATGCTAATGCTGCTGATCAGGCAGAAAACCATACTCCAAGAACTATCACTGTTCTAGTCATGTTCTTCACTTAAACCAACATTACTAGCTGAAGACCCCAACTACTTTAATTACCTCTAGAGATGATCTTCAGTATTCTACTGTTTACCTAAAGCCCTCCCCTAAACCATCATAGGGCTGGAGAGATGGCTCATCAGAAACAGCATTTGCTGCTATCCCAGAGGACTCAAGTTTGGTTCCCAGCATCCACCTTCAGTAACATCAGCTCTAAGGGATCCCACACCCTCCTGCTTCAGAGGGCACTACACACACATGGCATAGACAGACAGACAGAAACGGGAAGTAAAAATACTATTTTTTAAAATAAAACAAGCTCTAGTTCTCTGAGCTCTAGTCAATCACCCCATCCAAAAAGATAACCTCAAGATTAAATGGTTTATTAAATATAGAAACAGAAAGACCAGGATTCTGGTAAGACACAGTAAAGGCAGTTAATTATCTCTAATATTTAGGTAAATCATCAATGAAAGATGGATTTCCTTTTTTTTTTTTTAAACAGGGCCTCATAAAGCCCAGGTTTGCCTCAAATTATGTAGCCAAGGATGGCTTTGAACTCCTGATTTTTCTTCCACTGTCTTCATGTATTGGCCATTATAAGCACACACCACAACTGGTACAGCTATTTACTTAAACTAGAATGGAGTTGGCATTAAGCTTTTATAAATGTACATTGAAAAACAATGCTCTGGTCTTTAAAAAAAAAAAAATTCCTTGGACTATAGGCAACTAATAACCACTGAAAGATGGAGAAGTAGTCTCTCTCAGAAATGAGACTAGTCCTCCCCTCTCCCCCGCCCCATTGGTTCTCTTTCACAAAGCGGTCCCCTCTGAAATCATATACACATATGCACATACCCTTGGGTAAGCCTTGTAGCTTGACTAACAGAGTATCTTAATCTAATGAAGCAAAATACACATCCTAGCCAATTAAGATAGTGAGGGCCTAACAGAAACCTCCATTTCTCTTTATGGGCCACCAGCACGAATGAGGACCATGCAGGATTCTTGAAGACACACTAACACAGATTTTCAGTATGGTATAATACAGAATCAACTTCCAAGAGTAGGACTAGGACCATGTATCTCTACCAAGCACTCCTATCTTACAAGACTGAGGATAAAATATTAGACCTACAATTCATAGGTGAAGACTAAAATTGGGACTGGAATAAAGCTCTATTAACTAGTTCAAAGA
Organism: Peromyscus californicus insignis; assembly: GCF_007827085.1. NCBI lineage: Eukaryota > Metazoa > Chordata > Mammalia > Rodentia > Cricetidae > Peromyscus > Peromyscus californicus. Next base: position 135,216,527 of record NW_026294595.1, on the reverse strand, counting down.
TCCAGCTGTTGAGCAAATGCTCAAGAACTCAAATTTGAGTTCCCTTAAAAACCTCTGCATCTATACTCAGCAGTGGGTAAAGGCCTATTTACCTTTTGCATTAGAAAAAGACTGATGCAAGAAAAAGTGGCATAAGCTTTAAATACAACTCTACTGTGCATTTTCCTACACAGAGGTCAATACAACCATACAGCATTAAGATTCATCTTCCGAGTTTTTCCCATATACTTTAAGAACCATTTTTCCACGACAAAACCTTCTGAAGGCTTTAAGGATTTCTTAAAATTAGAACCATTCTATAATCTCCAGTTACTATAACCTACCTTCAATTGAATATTAATTTTGCAGTCTGAACATATTGTGATGGTCTTTCTGATCAATGATCTCTAAGATCTATTATATTTAATCTAATGGACACTAGTGAAGCACTCCTAAATGACTTTTATTTCCTTTGAGTAGTATTTTAAAAAATAACAAATTCAAGACAACTCAATATTCAGCATTAACTAGACTTATGAGCCACTGTGGACATTTCTAGACTATGTAATTTTTTTTCCCACTATCTCACAAATACCTATCTTCTCATACAACTATTAACATGTACTTTGCTACCAAATTCTTTAATATGTTTTAATTTAGGTTTGTTTTTGTTTTTGCAGTTCTGGAGACTAAATCTACAGGCTTGCACATACTAGCTAGGCAAGTGCTCTATGCTGAGCTATATTGACAGCCATTTTTTTATAAACAGAAGCAACTCTGGAATGAAGATGACAAAACCAGACAATAGTGTACAGAGAGAAAAGTGGCAGGGTGGGTGAAATGGCTATGGCATATAGCACAGGAGTACCTTCTGAAGGACAGGGCCTGTTTCTCTCCGAAGTCTATTAACAGCTAAAGGGAGTGAATGAACAGAGCCTCTACATTGGGCCTTGAGGCTTTCTGTATTTCCATAGACTCAACTAGTCACAGAGAAATGAAATCTGGCAGAGTGAGAAAGCAACAGCCACCACCACCATGTGGTATTCTGAGCCATCAGGATTAAGCCCTTATATCTGAGGAATGTGGCCATGTCTCTGAGCACAGAGGTATTCTGACTAAAGACCACAGGAGACTGGCAAGAGGTGGAGTTTGCAATGTAGAGCTGTCCTCATCCTTGTAGGTGAAAGTGGCTTAGAAGACCTTGCCGTGCTTGTCAATGAAACTGGTCTGGAAGTAGTATATGTGTTTGGGCACCCCTACAGTGCAATTAGAGACCTTATCTCCAGGATCAGGCTGAACTCATACTAGATCAGCAAGCTTGTGCTCTTCTTTTAACAACAGACCAGACAAAGGTTTTGTAAGAACCAAGCAGAGGCACCTTTTGCCCTCAGCATACCACCAAGACTGCCAGCAGGACAGCAATGCTGATAGCTTGATTCATGGTGCCAAGAGCTCTGTCCTGGATTGTGGGCTTTGGTCTGTGGTGGCTGTAGCCTTGTTTAGAGAAGCACCACTGCCTCCTTTCTTTTATTTATTTATTTATTTATTTATTTATTTATTTAATTTATTTATTTATTTGGGTTTTTTTTTGAGAGAGCTTCTCTGTGTAGCTTTAGAGCCTTTCCTGGAACTCACTCTGTAGCCCAGGCTGGTGTTTGGAAGCACCACTGCCTCCTTTCTTATTTATTTAGGGTTTTTTTTGGATATGTAGTATTTTAATGGTTAAAATGTCACCTCTCTTTTAATAACTATTTTAACATGATCCTAATCAAAATACCGACTATTTTCCCTTTATATTTGACAAGATGATTATTAAATTTTTTTTAGAATGAGGGGGAAAATAGTCAGAAATATTTTGGTTTGGGTTCTGTTTGTTTTTTGAGACAGGGTTTCTCTGTGCAGCACTGACTGTCCTAGAACTCACTCTGTAGACCAGGTTGGCCTCAAACTCAAGAGATTCGCCTGCCTCTGCCTCCCAAGTGCTGGGATTAAAGGTGTGCGATATCACCGCCTGGCTTCATTTTTATTTTAAGGCAAGGTTTCACTAAATTGCTGAGGTTGGCATGGAACTCATTTGATGATCCTCTTGCCTCAACTTCTGAGAAGCTCAAATACAGGCCTGAGCTTACTTACATAAGATATTCTTATTTTCCCAAATCACTATTTCACAGGAGGCTGAGTTGGCAACTTTAAGTAAGACATGGAATAAAGATTAAATTCTCAGATGTTTTCAGTCTTTGAATTTAAAAATGTTTTGGGGAAGAAATGGCCTTTGAAAAAAACATACTGATAAAGCATGTTAACTTTCACAGTTTAAAAACAAAACAAAATAAAACAAAAAAAAACCCAAAACAATTAATTAATACATTTATTAAATGTATCCAAAATCTAGGCATCTTTAATTGAAAACTCACAGTTCTAGTAAAAGGCTGGGAAATTAGTCACATCTATAGATGGTCTTCATTTTTAAGCCTGTCTTCTCAATTGCTCTAGGAAATTAATTAGGCCTTAAACTTATTCTTAGAAAAGTGTGTGTGGGGTGGGGGGAGCTGGAGAGACGGATCAGTTGTTAAAAGCAGACTGCTTTTACAGAGGAAAGGACCTAAATTTGAGTCCTGGCACCCACCATCAGGTGGCTCACCAGCTCAGGGGAGAACCCAAAGCTTCTGACTTCCATGGCCATCTGCACTTCTGACTTCATGGCATCTGCGCATACACAGACACACAGATATATACATAATCAAAAATAAAAATAAAATATGTTTAAAAGGAAGAAAGAAAAGTAGGAACATAGTATATACTTGGGTCCTATTTAGTTCAAACATAGATATGGAAACCCTTTTATTTTACAGTGAGTGACTCCTTTTACAATGGGAAGATGAGTACAGAACAGGAAGTTCAATTAAGACAAGGAAAAGACATAACCAACTCTAGTTATAAGCCACAAATTTATTGTGTAACTGTCAGGAAGATTTAAAACATTAACAGGAAATACCAGTGAAGGATAATCCCAATACCAGCACTACTACAAATCTAACATAAAGATCTACTGGGGCAATAAAGATCTACTGAGGCATGGTGGCACATACCTTTAATCACTGCACTCAGAAGGAAGAGGCAACCTGGTCTATATAGTGAGACTATCTCAAACAAAAAAAAAAAAAAATAAATAAAGATCTATTTTAAAATACATGTAATCTCACTGAAGTTTAAATATTACAAAGTAGAGAGAGAATCTTCACATTCTTATATAATCCATAATAGTTTATGAAACAAAAAATGTTTAGCTGAGAAAAACCGGGGACAGGACAAGTTTCAGAGTGAGAACAAGGACTTACCTAGATTTTTTCTGAATTCTCCAATTTCTTTTTATGGTAGCTCCCTCTTTACCACCAACCCTCCAATACCAGTCCTGGTTCCAGCCTTAATACCAAAGAATCTCTTAGATATCTAATAGTCCAGGTGCATGGGGTCCAGGCTATCTCTACCAGCAGATAGTAAAGGACAGGCTGTGACCTCTGTAATAGGAAGCTTACTGACCACAACCTGAGTTTTGGAATCTGCACCAAGGCAATATGCTATCAAAATGGGGAGGTAAGAATGGAAAAAGTATAAAAAGTTTTCTTTCTGACCTCCAGTTCTCCATAAATCTACATATTCTCTACTACTCCCACTCAGTTCAGATTTAATAAAGTGTTTTGGTAAGAACTCTTAGTTAGTTCCCCTCCTTCCACTTCTACTTCTGTTACTAATCAAAAGCTCAACTACCAACTACAAAGAAAAATAGGAGATACCATAAAGAGATGGGTAAATTTAGTTTTTATTTGGTTGGTTTTTTTTGTTTTGTTTTTTTGAAACAGGCTTTCTCTGTGTAGCCCTGGCTGTCCTGGAACTTGGTCTGTAGACCAGGCTGGCCTCGAACTCGGAGATCTGCCTGCCTCTGCCTCCCAAGTGCTGGGATTAAAAGTGTGTGCTACCACCACCTGGCTAAATTAAGGGGTCTTAAGCAATTGATATAAACCTGCCAGATCAGTCTCCTGCCAATCAGTAACATGTCTATAAAAGTTTATCACTGGGCATTCAGAAATGGTAGCAAGGTTAAAATACAAACTTTTATTAAGTCTCAAAAAGATGTATTAGTCTACTGTAGTTCAAGTGTGGTGGAACACTGAGGAAACAAGAGGATCTTAGTTCAAGCCCAGCCTGGACTACACATTGAGTAAGGCTATGTCTCAAAACAAAACACCTCAACACCTAGAAACAAGAAAACTGGGTAGTACAACGAGAAACAATATAAAGAATATTGGGACCAAGGTTTGGCTAGTTCTTGCTCTTAAATAGGAAATCTAGCTGGGATTGGTGGTGCACACCTTTAATATCAGCACTTGGGAGGCAGAGGCAGGTGGATCTCTCTGAGTTTGAGGCCAGCCTGATCTACATAGTGAGTTCCAGAGCAACTAGGGCTATGTAGAGAGACATTATCTCCAGACAGACTGAGCGACTGACAGGCCGACCTGGGGCCTGTGAGATGGCTCAGCAGGTAAAGACCTGTTCAGCAAAGCCTCACAGCCTGAGCCCACATGATGGAAGAGAACTAACTCTGGCCAAGTGTCCTCTGACTAGATGTCACAGTGTGGCTGTGAGCTGTGCACACACACACACACACACACACACACACACACACACACACACACCCTACCCACGTGTGCAAGCAAACACACAAAGCAAATAAATAAATATTACAAAAAAACTAGGAAGCTGTTAAAATTCCAAAGTGTCCCTTAAGTTTGTTCTATCTATATAACAAAGTGGGTAACACTGCTTCAACACCATTCTTTGTATTTGTCAAGATGAATCTCTGGTCACTTCAATCCACAGAAACAAGCAAAAAATGTTGATTTAAAATGGGAGGGGTGGCCGGGCGGTGGTGGCGCATGCCTTTAATCCCAGCACTTGGGAGGCAGAGCCAGGTGGATCTTTGTGAGTTCGAGGCCAGCCTGGTCTACAGAGCGAGATCCAGGAAAGGCGCAAAGCTACACAGAGAAACCCTGTCTCGAAAGGAGGAAAAACAAAAAACAAAAAAACGGGAGGGGTGCATAACCAACAACAACAAAATAAAATAAAATGGGGTTAGTATTCTGGTAGAGATGCATATAAAAAATACTATGTGTTTCAGAAAATCTCAAGGATGGTACATAGAGGTGAAGATGGTAGGAAAGTGAATGTAACTAAAAACAAGATAACAAATTAAAGATGAGTTCCTACCAAAAAGAAATAAAAACTAAAGTTGCTTCTTTACCAAAATTTTGAGATGTTATATAACATACAGTTAACACACATTTTGATATGGGTAGTCTAAGTCAATGGTATTATAAATCTGTATGAACCCCAGAAGTATTACTTGTATTTAAGATATTTCTTTTTTCTTTCTTTCTTTTTTTTTTTTTTTTTTTTTTTTTTTGGTTTTTCGAGGCAGGGTTTCTCTGTGTAGCTTTGCGCCTTTCCTGGAACTCGCTTTGGAGACCAGGCTGGCTTCGAACTCAGAGAAATCTGCCTGGCTCTGCCTCCTGAGTGCTGGGATTAAAGGCGTGCGCAACCACCGCCCGGCTTAAGATATTTCTTAAACATATGCAACAGATATCATATTAAATAATACCTTATTGCCATTTCAGCCAACTATGAGACATTTCCTTTAAGACTACCAAAATATTATATTTATATATGGATTTCTGCCCCTTTTTTTCTCCTTCCCCCTGAGACAGGATTTCTCTGTGTAACAGCTCTGGCTATCCTGGAACTTACTCTGTAGACCAGGCTGGCCTTGAACTCACAGTGATCGCCTGTCTCTGCCTCCTGAGTGCTGGGACTAAAGATGTGTGCCACTACCACCCAGCACATGGGTTTCTGCTTTAAACATTTTCTTTCCTAATCAAGCCTTGGCCACTGTACTACCCTCCACCCTTCTTCACTCCCTTCTCAAGTGCCCAGGCCCACACTATCAGCACTGCACACTGCCAGCACCTAGATAGCCAAGTGGAAGAGTAGAGTTTGAAAAAAGGCTAATTCTTCCAAACTGATGGCTTCAGTTTTAGAGTCCCTGTTTCAGCTATTGGTCTGAAGCCACAGAAATAGAAAGGTGCTTCTCAAACTTCAGATTTACAAAGAATGAAAACACAGATGGACCTCCCCTGCCCCCACTCCCCTTCCTATGAAATCTTCCCTTAAACACAATACTCCATTGACTAAGTCTGGAAGTTCTATCCTAAATTCAACATCCTAAGTGACTTCTCAATTGTTTGCACAAATGCCTTTATTTTGCAAAGTTAGTAGATTAAAAGTAATCAATGTATAATCAGATAATTTAAACCACAGAACACTGAATTTCACTCAAGGACTCACACTTTTAAATGCCAAATATGTTTTTACCATTCCTTCAAGTTGTTTTTGTTTTATTTAGAAAACAACAACAAAAACAGAAACCACCTCTGGGTTTGACACCAAATACTTACTGCCAGCATTTGCAGTCAAGGTAAATTACACCTACATTCAAAGTAATTGCACTTGGAATTCATTTCAAAGTGAACCTAGAACCTTTAAATTAAGAGTCCAACATAGTTTCATAGGAGAAAGATGCAATCCCTCACACAACACACTTCTGGGGAAATGAATGGGTTTGAAGAAAGTCGGTTTTACTTTGCATCTAATAAATGACAAAAGTTACTGAAAACTGTAATGTACATTATGCACTCATGCCCAACCTGTAACAATACAATTTCAGAATAATGTGGTCTCCTAAAATGACACACATTCAGAAAGAACAACAAAATCATTTCCCATACCACAATCAACAGAAGACAACTGTTGCTGTAATTAATATACAGCTTTTCTAATATATTTAAAGATTGAAATAGCAGACTTTTTTAAAACTTTTCCATGCCACACACACCAAAAACAAAAAATCTTACAGCCTAATTTTGGTATATAAACCTTAAAACAGGTTAACTATAAAAATCCCTGCCACTCACACAAATAGCTATTACTTCACTATACCCAGAATAAATCAATATCTCTCAAACTTTCAAAATCCATGATTTTTATGCTGGCAGGAAAGACTTGACTTTCCCACCCCTGTTCTATTGGTTTACGTAAAATTTGAGGAACTTTGGGTTATTTTCCATTTTACACTATCTACTTACCAAAGGAAAGTAGAAGTTAGAGAGTTAGAAATATTACCCAGTTTGTGTCTTCTAAACCATAAGCTTTTTCTGATTTCTTTAGTAACTCCAGAATTTTCTTGTTTTACCAGAAATACCCAGGCTGAAATTTGTGAGACCTGATATGCTCCAAGATAATAGCAGCTTACTAATTTCAAAAAAGGTCTATCAAGGAGTACGGCTGCAGTGCAAAAAAAAAGGAAATACTCCACTGAAATCTAATATTTAGATTAGTCCAGACTGAGTCTAAAGGTTTCCAGATTTCATTCGGAAAGACCACCAGTTTTCAGCTTTAAAAAATGACAGTTTCAGAGCCACATCATGAGCTTTCTCATTACCTACCTCAACTCATACCCAACAGACAGCAAGCACAAAAGCACAACTATTAGGATCAAAAACAATTCCCCTCGTCCAAATTAAACCCACTAAGCCTACCCAGAATCAACACATGCTGTCAGATCATAGTATGATGGAGTCCAGTATTCTACTTTGATGCAGGGAAAAGAGCGAGCTCCATAACTCCAGTAAGATAAGCAGTTAACTTCCAGCCTTTGAAACAGAAAAGGATTACCAGCACCTTAAGCTAATGTTATCATCGGTACAGCTAGGCATCCTGTGCAGTACTGTAATAATGACTCAGCCTCACTATGGTTAGTGCTACTGACAAAGGGAACCCTTTTCATTCAGGTGAAAGGGAAGTATGAAGTATGGGCTATGTTCCTGAAACTCCTAGCTCGTTAATATCTTAAATACAAATATACTACACAAATAACATTTTCAAAGCAGTTGAGTATGGCCCAGAATGTTCTAAATTTCACACAAAAGGCTGTAATTTTTAAGTACTGTAAAGAATGAGCTCCACAGCAGGGGAAAAATCTTTTACATCTTACAGGATTCAGGCAAGCAAAATAAGGGATACGTGGTTTTACTTTGTGAACTTGCAGCTAATCTTAAGATGGTTCAGGATCACTTAAAATCATATTTAAGTAAATATCCTCACTATAAAGATCAATTAAGAAGCCAGGGTATAAAAGCTGGTTTTTATTTTTAAAACTGTCTTTCATATTTACTTGCTCAATCACTAGTTAACAGTGTATTACTTGATAAAGCAAACAGTTACTGAAACTACATGTAGACAATACCCACAAAGCTAATCACTACAACATCAGAACTTTAAGGTGGTAGGTACACAAAAGTGTTTTTCAAGATTTTGGTAAGAAGTAAATGGTGTGCCATTGATTACCACACTCCCACCTTGATCTACTCTATCAAAACAGGAAACTTCATTTCTTCATACCAGTATCATCCCTACTGTATGGAGATAACAGTACCTAACTCCTAAGGGCCCTTCCAAAGAATAAATTAGACTTAGACGAGCCAAGAAAGAGTTGAGGTGCAAGCCTGCAGTTAAGTGCTCAAAAAAATATCGTTGGAAAATGTAAATATATCCTAAAAGTTAAAAGAGGCAGTTTAAGTTACTCTCTATAAAAATGCAAAGATAACATACCCAGTCCATAATCATGCACATATTAAATAACTCCTTTCTATTATTTAGAAGAGAATTATGGAAGTCAAACTTAAGAGGAAAAAGGCTCAAGTTTGTTTCATCACTAAATACATCACTTACCAGATCAAATTAAAAAGCAAATACTTTATTATTAAATTCTTACCTTCCTTCAGAGAGCTTAAAACCACTTTTTACATCCACACCTACCACATTCTTTGCCCCCTTCCAAAGAAGCATATCCATATGCTAGATGGTTTTCTAAATTCAAGAGGTTTCATCTCCCTCTTTTAAAAGCCTGATAGGATGAACAATACATCCAAGAAACAACCCAACCCCTGACAATTCTTAGCTCCTAGTCTTGTACAACACCCTGCCCAGTCACTTCTGAGAAATTTCCCCACCCCCAGATAAAATTAAGTCCTTTATGCTCCCAAAGCATTTTGGGTACACATATGCTCTAACACCTACCTTGTAATTAACTAATTATGACTCCCCCAATAGGCTGAGTTAAGAGCAAGACTGAGATGTGGTCACAGGTTCAATTCTAGCACTAAGCACGGCATATATAAAGAGCTCAAGAAAAGCTATGCTTGACTTAGCTTCTCTCCTGACTTGGTGCCATCTCTTTTTAGAAATATAAATTTAAGGTATGGACTGCTGCACCAGAAAACCTACTCAACAGCTTCTCTCACTAAAGTTCCCCTGAACCCAAACTCAAATATGATTATGTACCAACCCAATCAGTGGGGATTTCCAGTATACTACAATGGGATTGCTGGAAAGCCCATAACTGTGAGCTTCTTACTGGGGTGGTGGGAGGGAGACACCCACCAACACATTCTTCCCTGAGTAGCTTTAGTGGAAATATTTTAAAAACACATGACTGGCAAGGGCTCAAAACATGAGGATGTGGGGAAAGCTAGCTAACTCATAATTCCTGAAATACAGCAGGTTTGGAGAAGAATGAACAGGAAGACAGGAGTGAGGGCTGACCACTCTTTGTTTCAATAAATAAAATTTTTTAAACTCCCTATAGCCCCCAAAGAAAAGGCCAGCACACCAGGTCCAGAGGAGCAACTCAGTCAACCTTCCTCTGAACAAATACACTAAACTGCGTCTCTTAAAAAATTTGCCTTGGGAACCCTAGCCACAAAGTTCTAGTCACTAATACTTTTAATTTTTTAAGGAAAATCAATATGCTCAAGTCCATCACTCACACAGAGACAACTTGAAAACTTTTTAAAGGGAGGAATATTTGCAAAGAACACAACTTGGGAAAACAATCCCAAAATACAAAGAACTCCACAAAAGGTGGCTTTAGTTTTTTGTAATTGCTACCATAAACATCTCACCATTAAAAAAATAAAAAAAGACGAAAAAACACAAAACCCAACAGCTGCCTAAGGGAACCTTTCATTCTGGAAGCAGAAAAAAGCAAGCAAACGTCAAGCAGAAAGCGAATAACTTCCAAAATAAAGTTCTATTTAGGAAAAAAGAATAATTTAGTCTCCAAGCCTTCCCTCTCGGGTGAGGTCTGTGATTTATACGGCTCTGCTCTGCAGAAAGCTCTTTCTGGACGGCTCAAGGAGCCGAGGGAGGGAGAGAAAGACACAGGCACAGAAAGGAGAGGAGAGATGAAAAAGAAAATGGCGCAGAGACTAAGTCCCGACCGTCGACAAGGCGACTTTCCCGGGAAGAATCCCGGCGGAGGAAGGCCGCCCGAGACCCAGCGACGAGCGACGCGGGGTCTCCGTTGCCCCCTCTGGGGAAGGCCGAGATCTGGGGGTGTTGGGACCCCGGGAAAGGGGGTCTAGAGGCGGCCCGATGGGAACAATGGGGCCGGTGAGCGAGGAGCCGGGACTTAGTCTCTGGGACGCCATGTCTGTCCTCTGCCCGGCTCCGGCCCGGCGCGGGGGAGGCGGCCGGCGGCGTGAGGGGACACTCGGGGCGGGGCGGGGGGCACACTCACCATTCAATCGGAAATCCGCTTCAATCTGAGGAAAGAAAAGGAGGGAAGATATAACAACCGGCCCATGAAGCCCCGGGGCGGCGGGCGAGAGCGCGCGGCCGGGGGCCGGGCCCACCCGGCGCCCCGGAACCCGGAGCCCGGAGCCCCGCGAACGACCCTCCCCAGGGCTGCCATCCCCCCCAAACTCCAACTTGACGGCTCCGCCCGGGGCCCGGCCATCCAAGCGGCTACAGCCGGCCGCCCTTCACCGCGGACTCGGGCCTGTCAACGCGGCGCGGCCGGAGCCGGGGCTGAGCCGGGGCTGAGCCGGGAGGCCGGCGGCGAGGCGGGGGCCCGCGGGTCGCACCTGGGAGTCGTTGTGGAGATGGTCCCCGCTCATGTCGGCCGGCGGACGAACGCTGAAGGCTCAGAGGCAGCGCGGGGGAGAGACGCGGACGGTCGGGGCGGCCTGAGCAGGCGGACGGAGTTCCCGAGAGGCACGGGCAGACGGCGACAGCAGCCACAGGCCCGAGACTCCCGGGGCAGCTGAGGAGGCGGCGGCAGCGGCGGCGACGCTGACAGACTGCCGGGCGGACGGGCGGGCGGGCGGGCGGGCGAGCGACGAGAACAGACCCCCAGCAGTTGTGTAACAGCCTAAGTTCGCATTTCCCCTCACTGCGCCTGCGCGGCCGCTTTTAAATGGGACGTCGGCGACGTCAGAGCTCGTGGAAAGGGGCTGAAGGCTGCGGCGGGTCTCTTCGAGGTCCGGGGGCCGAGCCGGTTTTGCTTTGCAAGTTCCGCCCCCTTCATTTGCATATGTTCGACCACGCCCACCCTCTCTGCCTAGCTGCGGGCTCGCGTTCTCCGAGGCGGTACACTGGCTCTGGGCAGTGCGCAGGCGCAGCGCGGGCACCGCCTTTGGACCCGGGACACCGGCGCGACCACGTGGTAGGCCTTTAAAGGCCGCGGCGGGACCCAGCTGGACCAGGCAGGGACCGAGTCTCCAGCTTCCGCATCTCTGGAGCCGGAGAAGCTCGATCTGTGCATACCTTGGCTGCGGGGATTTTAGTTCACCACCGTCCCTAAGGCGTATTGCTGGAGTCTCCTCCCAGCCATTGTCCAGACCTCAGACTTCTGGATTACTTCACACCCATTTTTTTTTTAATTATTTTAACTTTTGCAATTAAGTTTAGCTCCAGTTTACAGACTCATACATATATTCCTGTCACAAGGGCCAGCTGCATTCATTCATTCTACAAATGTATATTGAGCATCTACTGTGAGCCAGGAATTACGCTGATGTGAGAGCGCTGATGTTCCAGACCAAAGGGAATTGGACCTTCAGGTAAATGGGTCCCGGTTCTATCCAGGGTTGTACCCCGAGCATGCTATTGGGAGAGAGGTAAAGGGAGAACTATCATTTAGGGAGCACCATACTGGAAGGCTTGCCCTGAATCCTCACGGTCCTAGGTGTGGACCGCCTACTCCTATCAAGCTGTCTTAGGGATAAGTGACTTTGAATCACAAGTAACATCAACACTCAGGTGCCTCACAAGCACATCTCAGGCTGAACTCATCACCCTGGCTCAATCTCCAGTACTGCAAAATATAAATTCGAAAAATGTTCATAAATGCATTGAGTGATAAACACTTGGGGTTAATTCTTGTGAATGCTTCAAAACTCAACCCAGCCGGGCGGCAGTGGCACGCACCTTTAATCCCAGCACTTAGGAGGCAGAGGCAGGCGGATCTCTGTGAGTTCAAGGCCAGCCTGGGCTACAGAGTGAATTCCAGGAAAAGGCGCCAAAGCTACACAGAGAAACCCTGTCTCAAAAAATAAAAAAACTCAATCCAAATATTACCTAGAAGTGACACACACACGCGCGTGTTTTCCACCTGCAGATCACTTATGCCTCTCATAAAGTATCTCTCCTTTTATAACACGTCACAATCGCTAAATTACTTATAGGGGAGTTAGCGACTTTTTTTTGTCTGTCTTCTCTACATAATGCAAGGCAGTGAGAGTGAGGACTTGCCAATCTTGTTTAGCACTTAGTCCCCAGGACTCAGCAACAGGTCCTCTGACAGAAGGGGTCCTAGTCAGTAAGTGAAAGCAAGCAGAGTAATGCAGTGCCTAAGTGTAGTGGGTAGCCATTCCAGCTTTGATCTGGAAGTTCCAACCCCCATTGAGACTTCGGCAACTGTCACGCCTACAAGGCGGGGCCAAGGGAGGCGCCTGGGGACCTGAGATCTGGATCTGCGGGCGCTCTCTCTGGGTCGGGACCCTGGATAGTGGAGGTGGACCAAGCAGAGCTCCAGAGAACACCGCTGGACTGCGATACACCTTCCCCAGACCCCGCGACCTACCTATCCCTTAATTTGTAAGTTACGCCATTAAATAAATCTCCCTTTAACTACGTGGAGTGGCCTTAATAATTTCACCAATACTAAGAGCCCACACTTAGAAGTTAACCCAGCTTAATTTTGAATTCTGCTTTCCTATTAGCTGTGTGACCTTGGACAAATTGTGTAACCTCTCTGAATTCCAGTTTCTTCAACAGGACAATAGTGATAATTGTGTTTAATAGACTAGCCCAAACAAAAAGACCTTGTTTGAGGGCATGTAGATAATATGTATCATCCAGTTTTATTGAAACTCGGGTCTGCCTGATGCCAATGCTCTTTTCTCTGCAGCCATTATGCCAGAGCCAATTTTGCCTGGCTTAGTGTCTGTCCTCATAGCCTACCCAAGTCAAAAGCAATCCCAGACCAGCAGGGGAGGCATCTGGCTACCACGTGTATACTGCAGTTATGCTGAGATCATTCAACCTTCAAGAAAAACGGTGCCATCTTCCCCTGCTTTGGCTTCCAGCCCCTGGTGACTTGGAATAATCTTCATTTGCCTTTCAGGTCCCTCCCAGGAAGACCAGATAGGCATGGAGACAGAATGCAAGCCCCGGAAGGATGTATCAAGGGTAGTACACTAGGCACAGTCATGACTAGCCATCATCTGGTCACAAACTAAATGTCTCTGCCTCTATGTTTGGCAAGCAATGTCCACATGGCCACTCTCTGTCTTCCTCAACCAATGATCCTACACATGGTCATAATGCTTGAGAGGACTTTTGGTCCTACACAGACCAACATTTACATTTTAACTGATGTGTATCTATTTTAATATGTATGAAAAAAAACTTAACTACCACATGAAACACACGGTAATAACTGTTTGGGTTAAAGATTTTAAAAAAAATGTTGGGTGATTAATTTTAAATAAAAATATCCAGCTGGGTGTGGTGGCCCACACCTTTAATTAACTCACTACTCAGCAGGTAGAGACAAGGGGATCTTTGTGAGTTTGAGGCCAGCCTAGCATAGTGAGTTTCAGGCCAACCAGGACTACACAATGAGACTGTCTTAAAAATCCAGAAATGGTACAGAGAGGGAATATAAGACATACTCCAGGAAGGTCAAAGGCAAATATATATGAGGTTTGGGAAATACTGCTTTGACTCAAGACTGTTCATTGATGACCATCTCAGCCTCTGTAAAAATAACTAGCAGATGAAAGATGATGATATAGGTCTGTCTCCAAAGCATGACTTGTGAACGGTGGATGATTTATAGATGTTACAGCAAAAGAAACACACCACACATAAATGCATACATCATTATGATTTAACATTAAACAGATCTTTCCTCAGAGTTCTGCTTGAATATGTTGGCAATATGTCCACGCCTATATGATTCTTTTAAAGATGGCAGAGGTGGCCGGCCAGCAGTGGCGCACGCCTTTAATCCCAGCACTCAGGAGGTAGAGCCAGGCGGATCTCTGTGAGTTCGAGGCCAGCCTGGGCTACAGAGCAAGCTCCAGGACAGGCACCAAAACTACACAGAGAAAATCTGTCTCGAAAAAGCAAAAACAAACAAACAAAGATGGCAGAGGCATGCAGAGTTTCCAAAATGACTTTTTCTTTTCAATTTATTTATTTTTCATGTGCATTAGTATTTTGCCTGCATGTAAGTCTGTGTGAGAGGTGCCAGATTCCCTGGAACTGTAGTTATAGATCTTTATGAGCTGCCATATGAGTGGTGGGAATTAAACCTGTGTCTTTTGGAAGAGTAGCCAATGCCCTTAACTACTGAGCCATCTCTCCAGTCCCTGACTAGTGAGACAGAACATCTCTTTTTTTGTTTGTTTTGTTTTTGAGATAGTCTGTAGACCAGGCTGGCCTCAAACTCAGAGATTTGCCTGCCTCTGCCTTCTGAGTATTGGGATTAAAGGTGTGTGCCACCACTGTCCCTCTAAAATATCTTTAAACATAGAACCACACTCCCCTCACCTGCTGCTTGAGATTAGGCCTCCTTTGGAATGAATGGACTCAGGACACTGGATCTGGGAGGCTGCTCAAGATTCAGACCATGTCTGTTTGCTTCTTGGATTGGTTTTATTAAACCTGATCCAACTTTTGTCTTCCAGATTTAAACACTCGTGACGATGCCTAAACAACTTCTGCTTTCCAAGGACTTTCCCTCAGATGCACAAGGTTCTGTAGGGACCATATAGACAGCCACAAATGTGCTGTGGTTCCTCTTTGATGGTTGTCATGCATGGCCTAAACTGAACCACTCAGCTTAAATTCCTTGAGGCTTTAGACTTGAGAAAAAAGTAGTGTGGTCTCTCTTCTTACTACTAGGTCTGTAGTGTGTAAGTTAAGGAACAGCACTTTTTGTCAAAGCCAGAGGAAGCTGGGAGAGGTTGAGGGGAGTGCTAAGAGGCAGAGAAAAGACCCTGATGATGTTCAGGGATGTGGATTCTGCTTCATTATGATGTGTGATGCCTTTGTGGTATCCTTAAATACATTGCTCCTTTTGTTTCAGTAAGCTATAGTGGATCATATGACTAATATTTAACCCCAGTCTATGCTCAAATCAGGAAACTTTCAAGGCCTCAGCTGTGCTTTTGACCCCCACCTAGGATCTTCATGTTACAGGACCCAGATACCCCTCCTGACACTTTTGTTTTGTTTTGTTTTGTTTTGTTTTGTTTTGTTTTGTTTTGTTTTGTTTTAGAGACAGGGTTTCTCTGTGTAGCTTTGCACCTTTCCTGGAGCTTACACTGTAGCCCAGGCTGGCCTCGAACTCACAGAGATCTGCCTGGCTCTGCCTCCCAAGTGCTGGGATTAAAGGTGTGCACTACCACCACCCGGCTCTCCTCCTAACATCTTAAAAATATATTTGTTGTTTTTAACTTTGTTTGTTTTGTTTTTAACTTTTTGAGATAGGGTCTCATGTAGCCCAGGTTGGTCTTGAACTCACTGTTATAGCTAGCTCTGAACTCCTGATCCACTGCCCTGACTCTCCCAAGTGCTGGATTTAATACTGACATGCACCACCACACTCAGCCTTCCTGACATTCTTGGTATCAAGGTGCTTGGCTTCACTGGTTCTCTGAAACAGTGTTTTCTAACAGTTCCCCCTTGTCATAATGCCTTGCCTAGAGATCTACTGCCCTGTTAAGATTTGGACACTGTGGGAGGCCAGCTTCCACCTTTTCAAGAGTTCCTATGAGGAGAAGAGAGGGATAAGAAAATATTCGATAGAAAGTTAGTGAAGAGGAGAAAGACAGAAACAGGATATCTTTGGGAGGACCTGGGTCAATACCCAAAGGCCCCTTCTGCCTCTTCAAAAGGGCTTTTTAAAACAATGCCAAGGGGCGGGGCAAAAGACCACCCCCCTGCTAGATCAAAGCACACTGCACAACCAAGTACAGACCCTTCCAAACACCTGGTAACCACGCACGTGGTCAATCCATCCCCTTATGCAGCCCTGCTGGGTAAAGCAAGCTCAGATTCTTGAACCCTGAGTAATTTGGGCCTCCACAGGACACACTCAAAATAGAATCTGCTTGGTGATCCATGGAAGACTTTCATGCTGTTGATCCCAGTAGCAACAAGAAATGTCCTGCTGTCTGCTGGTACTACAACAGCTGCTCAGCAAAGGTTGACAATTGTCTAATTAAAAGGAAAGGCCAATGAGAAGGATCCAAGCCTGAACTGCACAATGAGCAGACTTCAGGTAGCTAGGATGTAGGAGTCTGCCACGTAGCTCAGGGTGGAGGGTAGGACTTGTGTATTTCCATTATCTTTCTACGTCCTCCTGCCTCAACCTCCCAGAGCACTGAGGTCACAGGCCCAAGCCATCTGTTGTCTTCCTTCTACAAAACATCTCTGCTGTGATAAGAGTATTAATTCGTTTAACCACTATTCCCTAAGGAATGGGAGTATTGTTGATACTACGAGGTAGACCGGTCCTATGCTAAGCCATGTAAGTACAGATACAAACAAAACCCAGTCTTCATTTTGGACAAAGTTCTAATGTAATAATGAGAAATTCAGGGGGCTGGAGAGATGACTCAGAGGTTAAGAGCACCGACTATTCTTCCAGAGGTCCTGAGTTCAATTCCCAGCACCCACATGGTGCCTCACAACCATCTGTAATGAGATCTGGTGCCCTCTTCTGTGTACATAACAAATAAATAAATAAATAATAAATAAATAAATAAGAAGAAAATACATGTTACTTGCCGGGCAGTGGTGGCGCAGGCCTTTAATCCCAGCACTCGGGAGGCAGAGCCAGGCGGATCTTTGTGAGTTCGAGGCCAGCCTGGTCTACAGAGCGAGATCCAGGAAAGGCGCAAAGCTACACAGAGAAACCAAAAAAATAAAATAAAATAAAATAAAATAAAATAAAATAAAATAAAATAAAAAAATGAGAAATTCACATTCCTCAACGGGTACCCTAAGGATTATAGGCATAAATAGCTTTAGATCACAATGGAAGAGAAAATCAATGTAAAGCTATGAGACAGAAGGAGCCTGGGAAGGTGGAAGGACCCTCCCCAGAACAGTGGAGCTACAGCAAGGAGAGGTAAGTTTAAACACGGTGTGAAAACCATGAGCATGGGTGGTGGACAGTTCAGTGGAGTTGACAATGGAGCCGGGGAGATTAGCTGGGAGACCTCCTGGGGTCATTATACTAACCACAGCAGGTCATTTGGAATGGGCCTGGAAAGTGAATTATAAAGGAGACAGGAGGATTTTGGCCCATCTACAGTCACACAGGAGCACACAGGGCAGGTGTGACAGCAGCTTTTGCTGACTCTCCTCAAAGGGTGTGCGGCCAGTTGGGTCATCCGGCTGCTGTGTGGGTCTAACTGCTTCCAGCTAGAGAAGCAGCAGGCAGTGGGAGGTAGAGAGGCAAGCACCGGGATTCCAGAAAACACCCAAAGATTCTGGGAGCTAGAGAAAGCCAAAGCTGACTCAGCGTGACTCCTCAGGAGAAGAAAAAAAAAGAAGTAGCAGTCCCACTTAACAACCAAATGGTGACAGCTAAGTCAGGGCCAGATTTTGAAAACATCATCCTTTCTTGTTCCCCTGTCACAGACCCTCCAAGTCCTCTATCACCCCCTCCTCTGACCCTGTCAGGAGCCTGGCTACTGTAAGGGACATCTTTTTCTACAGAAGTTCCTATAGCATTCGCTTTACTTGCTCCCTTCTTCCTGATGCCCTCCTTGACCTTGTTATTGTTAAAAAACAAAAACAATCAAACAAACAAACAAACAAAAAACCCAGTATTTCAAAAACAAGGCGAGATAGCACACACCTTTAGTCCCAGCATTCGGGAGGCAGAGGCAGACAGTTCTCTGTCAGTTCAAGGCCAGCCTGGTCTACATAGTGAGTGCCAGACCAGACATGGCTACAACAGCAAATAAAATAAAACCAGATACCTCCCATTGATTGATTGCTTACTCTGATATCTTTCCTATGCTAAGTGCCTCTGAGGTTTGTCTTACTAAATCCTTGCAGCAACTTGGAGCAGTTCCTAGTACTTCCTTCATTTTATCCGTATGTTAAGCCGCCCTTGAAGCCCAGCCCCTGAATACCTATGCTGCTTTCCCAAGTCTTTAGGTCACTGTTCCCCTCCCCTTTATGGAGATATTTGGACAGGCAATGACTGGGTGGGAGACCCTCTTGTTCTAAGTGTGCCATTATATCAGGGTTCTGGGCACACAAATTCAGGTCCTCACACTTAGGAGGCAGCGTTTTTTCCAGCTGAGCTCTCTTCCCAGCTTGTTATCAGTAGCATTCTCTTCTCCTTATGGATTCCCTCGTGGGAGCTTTATAGCCCCTATGTCGACTTCCACAGGTAGCCTCTCAAATGCATGTCTCTAGTCTTGACTCCTTTTGAAATATTTACTTATGTAATCCCACAGCCCTCAGGTCCTGAATTCTCCCTGAGCTTTCCTTGTCTCTCCGTTGGCCCTGCGCAGGTCTCGGGCTCAGAACCTTGTGTCCTCTTGAGTTAATGCTTAGTCCTGTTCTCCACACACCATATGTAGCTATTATCTCTGTGGAATCTACCAAGACATTCTTCAAAAGTTACCTACCTCCTCCTGCCCAATTTTCATTACATCCTGCCCCTTCACTAAGCTTGCTCTCTTTTTCTCTCCCTCTCTCCCTCCCTTCCTTCCTCCTGTGGTGATATATTGTTTGTAATCTAAGAAATAAAGCTTGCCTGAAGATCAGAGGACAGAGCCAGCCACAGAGTTAGCCACAGAGGTCGGGCAGTGGTGGAAACACCTTTAATCCTAGCACTCAGGAGGCAGAGGCAGAGATCCTTGTGGATCTCTGTGAGTTCAAGCCACACTGGGCTACACGAGATTAATCCAGTCTAAAAGAGAAACAGAGCCAGGCAGCGGGGGCACACACCTTTGATTCTAGCACTTGGGATCACACACCTTTAATCCCAGTACTGGGAAGGTTGAGACAGGAAGTGATAAGGCTGGGCAGAGAAAGGAATATGAGGCAGGAGGAGACAGGAACTCTGGCTCTTTCAGACTGAGGAGTTGGTGAGGTAGGAGGTGGTGCCTGTGGCTTGCTCTGCTTCTATGATTTTTCAGCTTTCACCCTGATACCTGGCTCCAGGTTTTTATTATAAAACCATTTAGGATTCATGCAGCACCCTCCCTCCCTCTCTCCCCCTCCTCTCAGATAAACACCAACAAACAAAAACCAGTGAGCCAAGTACTATACCTAGAACGAAGAATTAAGTTGTGAACTAGAGTTGCCTGGTGCCTGTTCTGAAGGAGTACAGATGTGGTAGATAAGACAGACAAGCGAACAAATACTTGTTATGCTGTAGGGGGAAATGCTGTATGTTTGTTGTGAAGTCCTTTAGAGGAGCCCTGATCCAAAAGTGACATTTGCGCTCAGGCCTGGAGGTAGATACAGAAGTTAGCAGGTTAAAAGTTGGTGTGGCGCACACCTTTAACCCCAGCACTCAGGAGGCAGAGCCAGGCAGATCTCTGTGAGTTCAAGGCCAGCCTGGGCTACAGAGCGAGATCCAGGACAGACACCAAAACTACAGGGAGAAACCCTGTCTCAAAAAACAAACAAACAAAAAAAAATTGGTGTGTGAGGAAATTGATCACTGGAAGCCAAGGAGACTGGTGGGAAAGACTTGGAAACTCGAGAGAGTTGTGAGCTTTGGGGGCGTTCCTGGATATTCAGTATGGCTGGGAGTGGAGTATCAGGATGGGGTGTGAGAGATGGGACCTAGAGTTTGGATAGAATTTAAGAGTCCCCAAGACTTGTTGTAAGATGGCAAGTGGGTTAAATTTCATCATTGATATTTATTTACTTATTTTGGTTTTTTAAGACAAGGTTTCTCTGTGTAGCCCTGACTGTCCTGGAACTTTCTCTGAAGACCAGGCTGGCCTCTGCCTCCTGAGAGCTGGAATACTGAGATTAAAGGCGTGGGCCGCTACTGCCCTGCCCAGCCAAGCCTCTCTTCTTTATAAGGTTACTCAGTCTGTAATATTTCATTATTGGCACAGAAAAGTAGACTGATAGAAGGCTGGATCAGTGAAAACGGCCCAACTCATGTAGGATTTCTTGAATTGGATTAGGGATTAGCAGTTTGTCCTCACATCAACAGAGAAACATAATCAATATGCATTATAGATAATGTTCCCTATAGAATGAAAAGTAGATTTGAAGAAGGACCTTAGGAAGGTGGTTGTTTTCATGTAAGCAAAAATAATGATGTTGGCTGAGGAGACGGTTCAGGTAATAAAGGGCTTGTGACAAGCACAAGAATCTGAGTTTGATCCCCCAGCAGTCATGTAAAATATGCTGCGTGTGGAAGCACATGTCTAGGGCTCCAGGGAACAGACCCAGAATGATCCTGCAGCGGGATGCCCAGCCAATCTAGTAAAGCACCAGGTTCAGCGAAAGACCCTGTCTCAGAACTAAAACCAACAAACAAACAAAACGAAAAGAAACATGAGAGTGATTGAGTAAGACTCCTGACATGACTGTCACCTTTATACACACATGTGCACACAAACCCTCCTCTCCAAACATACACAAATGATGTTGGTGGCCCTGATCAGCAAAACAGTCATGAGGATTGGGAGAAACTGGCAGTGGAAGGTGGTATTCATAGCTTAGGGTTGATGTCAGTGATTGATTATATTTGTCTAGGAAAGAGATGGGGAGGAGTGAAGGATGAGGTTGGAGGTACAAGTCACAAGAACAAGGAATACTGGGAGTTGATCTTTATCTTAGTTAGGGCTGCTATTGCTGTAACAAAACACCGTGACCAAAAGCAAGTTGGGGAGGCAAGGGTTTATTTGGCTCATGCTTCCACATCACTGTTCATCACTGAAGGAAGTCAGGACAGGAGCTCAAACTGAGAAGGAACCTGAAGGCAGGAACTGGCGCAGAAGCCATGGAGGGGTGCTGCTTACTGGCTTGCTCCCTATGGCTTGCTCAGCCTGCTTTCTTACAGAACCCAGGACCACCAGCCTAGGGGTGGCTCCACCCACAATGGACTATACCCTCCCACATCAATTACTAAGAACATGCAGGCCAGGAGTGGTTGCTTGTGCCTTTAATCCCAACACTCAGGAGGCAGAGGTAGATGGATCTCTATGAGTTCGAGGTCAGCTTGGTCTACAAAGTGAGTTCCATGACAACAAGGGCTACAAAGAGAAACCTTGTCTTGAAAATATGAAAAAAAAAAAAAAAAAAGTAAGGAAAGAAATGCTGTACAGGCTTGCCTACAGCCCCATCTTATAGCGGCATTTTCTCAATTGAAGTTCCTTCCTCTTAGATGACTATAGCTTGTGTCAGGTTGACATAACACTAGCCAGAACAACTTGGTTTGAGAAAAAGATGATGAATTCAGCTCTGCCTCTGCAGAGCTTAAAACGATTGTGTTTTAGCTGAGTCAGGACATCTGGTAGGCAGCAGGACACATGGCTTTGGAGCTCAGGAGAGGGACTGGAAGTTGACGCATTGAAGTAATACCTGAAGTAATCCGAGTAGATGAGGTCATTGGGAGAGCCTGGAAGCACAGCCTTATTTTAGGGATGGGCCTGGGTTGGTAAGTGAGTAGAAGATCAGGAAGTGGAGGCAGCAAGTTTAGACAAGTAGTTCAGAAGGTTTCCCTATAAACAGGGAGGAATGTAATGCAGTAGTAACTGGAGTAGCCTGGGGCTGAGAAAGGGTGTGTGTGTATATGTGTGTGTGTGTGTGTGTGAGAGAGAGAGAGAGAGAGAGAGAGACAGAGAGAGAGACAGAGGGAGAGACAGAGAGACAGAGAGAGGCAGAGAGAGAGAGAGAGAGAGAGAGAGAGAGAGAGAGAGAGAGAGAGAGAGAGAGAAAGGCGCAAAAGCTACACAGAGAAACCCTGTCTCGAAAAACCAAAAAAAAGAGAAAGAAACAAACAAAGAGCGTCTGCTGATTTCTAGTTCAGAGCTATTGGATCATCCCAACCAACCTTGAAAAAGCGCTAGCCCAGTTAATACCAGGAATTCTGGGTCAGTTAGAGTAGACACATCCCTTTGAAGGAGACAGCCTTCTTTGTCTCTAAAAAGCCACACTCTGCTTCCAACCTCACTCTCATGACTCTGTGCCTCTAGCCCCAGGAAATCACTTGAGGATTGACTCAGAGGACTAGTTTTTCAGGATGGCTTATCTTCCAGAGTCCTAAAGATATTTTTCTGCCAAAGGGTCTGCAGAAGACATCTCTATTTTTCAGGACTCTGGCTTTGGGTACCAGCAGTGGGCTCTGGCAGTGAATCTGGAGAAAGACACTCAGAAGCCAGGAAGATAGATAGATGTTCCTTTGTCGGCTTCTGCAATGAAGTTAAGTTACTCTGACATATCTCCATGGCTGTTTGATGTCAGACCCTGCTGGTACTACTCTGGATCAGAATTCACCACAGCCACCTCCCCTCCACCTGGAGGGAGAAGAGATAGATGGAGTAACCTATCAATTACAACATGGACTTCTGGAACCTCGTAAGAGAGCCCCCAGGACAGGGAATCCAGCCTTACATACTTGATGGAAAAAAGACAAGGCTATGGTCTCCAAATTCCCCCAATGACCCTGAATAACCTTGACCACGGCTCTTCCGCTTTGTTTTTTAATGTCAACACAATTATTTGTAATTTATTTATTTTTCTTATATATTTGTGTTCAGAACCAGGAAACAGAACACTAGGAATGTATTTGCACAAATCTTTCTTCTTCTTCTTCTTCTTCTTCTTCTTCTTCTTCTTCTTCTTCTTCTTCTTCTTCTCCTCCTCCTCCTCCTCCTCCTCCTCCTCCTCCTCCTCCTTCTTCTTCTCCTTGTTCAATTTTTTAATTTTCGAGACAGGGTTTCTCTGTGTAGCCCTGCCTGTCCTGGATCTCGCTCTGTAGATCAGGCTGGCCTCGAACTCACAGAGATCCGCCTGGCTCTGCCTCCTGAGTGCTGGGATTAAAAGTGTGCGCCACCACCGCCCAGCATATTTGCACAAATCTTTGTAGAATGTCTACATCTAGGAGCAAACTAAAAGCAGACGAGCCGACCAGCTCTGGATGTTGGCGAGGTCCAGGGCTTAACTCAGATCTGCTTTGCTCTTTGTGCCATTGATCCCTTCGTTCCTACCACTCTGAGTACCAGTACTGAGAAGTCTATAGTTTATAACCAGAGCCCTGCTCATAGATGTGGATATTCAGCTGCTTAGCCAGCATTTCCGTTTGGATTTTCATGTGCTTCTTAAGTATAATGTGCCCCAAGTCAAACTTCTCTTTCCTCCAAAACCTGTTCCTTCCTAGTCTTCCCTATGGTTGTTAATGGCTCAGGCAAAAACCTGGAGCCGTCCTTGGTGCTTGGTGCTAACTAATCTGTCAACAAATTTGTTTATATCACTTCAAATGCTCAAATGCTGAAAAATCTCTCACCGTTCTCTTTGCTTCCTCATTAACCCAAATCTCCATCATCTCCACTGGAGGTGTGTAATGCAGGAGCCTCCCAATGGTGTACTGTGCATCTGTGCTCCTCCCTCTGGTCCATGCCCACATCAGAACAAGTGATCCTTTGAATCAGAGTGCTCCTTTCAGAATGCAGCATCCCCACACTGCTACTTACGGTTCTCTAGGGATTCCCATTTCACTTAGAGTAAAGTCAAAGTCTTCATGGCAGTCTTCCAGACCTGCTCTACCTGCTTCCCTCTCAGCCTTATTTGACATCCATCTGCTAACACTGTCTACTAGCCACCTGGATCCCTGCATGGATCGCTGACTTGCTTGCCCACCAGCCTGGGCCCCTTGCATTTGGGGATACTTTTGCCTACAACCTCTTTTCCTCAGACATCTCCATGTCCCAGTCCCCTTTCTCTTTCATCCTGTTTGCAGTGACACTGTTCGTAACTACTCTGTTTGAGATTATAATGACTTAGTTCTTCTTACCCATCACTCCTGCATTCTCACCCAGGTGCTTAAATATATCTAAATATTTTACATGTTTGTTTATTGCTTTTCATACACTTCCCTCAACTACATTGTAATCTTCCTCTTTGTTTTTAAGACAGGGTCTCACTATATAGCCGTAGCTGACCTAGAACTCAATACGTCCCAGCCTGGCCTGGGACTTACAGAGATCGGCCTGCCTCTAGCCCGGCCTCCAGAATGCTAAGATTAAAGGTGGAGTCACTGTGTCTGTCCATAAGATGTAATCTTTTTGAAGACTGGTTTTGGGTTTTTTTGTTGTTGTTTGTTTGTTTTGGTGTTGTTTTTGTTTTTGAGACAGGGTTTCTCTGTGTAACTGTCCTGGCTGTCTCAGAACTTGCTCTGTAGACCAGGCTGGCCTCAAATTCAGAGATCTGCCTGCCTCTGCCTTCTGAGTGCTGGGTTTAAAGGTGTGCGCCACCGCCGCCGCCGCCGCCGCCGCCGCCGCCGCCGCCGCCACCACCACCACCACCTGGCTGTTTCATTTTTGAAGTAGGGTCTCATGTAACCACGGCTGTCCTTGAGCCCCTTTTGCACCCTAGGATGATCTTCAACTTCTGATCCTCCTGCCTCCATCTCCCGAGTTCTCAGATTGCTTTGGTTCTCCATCACTTCAGGTTTATGTGGTGCTAGGGAATCAAACTCTGGACTTTGAGCACACCAAGCAAGCACTTCATAAATGGAAGAATATCTCTAGTATTACATATCTTTTTTTGCTGGGGGGTGGTTTAAGACAGGGTTTCTCTGTATTTTTTGGTGCCTGTCCTGGATCTCACTCTGTAGATCAGGCTGGCCTTGAACTCACAGAGATCCGCCTGGCTCTGGGATTAAAGGCGTGTGCCAACACCGCCTGGCTAGTCTTACATATCTTAATGCTAAACTTCTACCATCTATGGCAGTGCCTGCACATGTAGGGTGCTCAAATAACATTTACTGAAAGAATAAATAAATTATGATCAGCAGTAAAGTTATTTTTTGTTTGTTTATTTGCTTTCTGAGACAGAGTTTCTCTGTGTAGCCCTGCCTGTCCTGGAACTTGCTCCTGAAGACTAGGCTGGGTTACCAATAAACTTCTAATGTGTCAAGCAGGACAGAAACATAGCCAGGGTCTTTATTATCCCCCCTCCCTCAGAAATGCAGTTCTCCTACATGCCCATCCACTAACTCATTCAAACTTCAGTAAACAGCCCCTGTGAACCTTCTCAGGGCTTCATGATAGCTGAGCTAATTCCTATCCAATCCCACTACAAGTTGGCTTGGTTCTCTAAGCCTTCTGTTTCTTTTGCTGCTTTCTTTACCCCTACTGCATGTCCTGGGTTCATAGACATCCATTCATGCATGTGTGTGGGCCTCTTGTCTCATTTGCTTCCTTTTTTTAGACTAAGTAGTTTAAAAATGTGTATATGCACATGTGCCATCAGGTCCTCTGAGAAGCTAATATACTATGGGCCATCTTCCTCCCAGAATATGATATGCCTATACATATATTCTACTATATATATGGTATGCCTAAACATAGCACTTTGCATAGACATGCATGTGTTCCTGGAGTCAGAGTCCCTCCTCTGGGGGTGTCTCTCTTGCTTTCCTCCCCTTTGGATTTCTGGTTGTTGCTGGCCCTCCAGATGGTCTACCTCAGCTTCTTTCAGAAGCCAGAAGTTTCTTCTAATTATCAACACGTATTGTTTATTTACAGCAAACTACAAGATTTATACAATATTTTATTTTTGAGGTAGGTTTCTTGCTCTGCCACTCAAGCTGACTGTGTACTTCTGGACTCAAGCAATCCTCCTGTCTCAGCCTCCTGAGTAGCCACACACCTGGCTGTGCTCCGCTGTACATATTGCATGCATCAGTTGACTTCATCCTCTCAATGACCCCAAGAGGAAGGAACTATTATAGTCTCAATCTTCCAGATGAGAGAACTGCTGAGCTACATGCTTTGCCAGTGCCTCAGTTCCAAGTCAAGAGTTTCTTTCTTCTGCTCAAAGGCTGTAGTTTATTAGCCGCTGTTTTCTTTGATCTCTTGAGTCTACCACCTGAGAGTCACCTTCTCCCTACCCTAGACCTACGCTGCCCTCACCCTATGACATATTGCTTGTTATTCTTAGCTGCTGTTATCTTTGATTGCCCCCATCCCCACCTGAGCTCTCCCGTCTTTACTACCCCCACTGCTCTAGCACCCTCTCTACCCCAGCCACACTTCAACTGACCGCAGGTGGCTTCTTTGCTTGAGCACATGTGAGCTGTGGCAGGGTTTCATTTCCCCTTCCATTCTCAGCCCAGCTTTGCTTGCCTCTGTGATCCTTGCTGGCCCTGAATGAGACACAGCAGTCCTTTTCACAGTGGGCCTTTCTGGTTCCCAAGTCACCATTTAAATCTAAGAAGGAAGAAGACAGCTAGCTGAGTGTCTTACTCTGTGCTAGGGTCTGTGATAGGCATGTGGACACAGAATCCAATTCAGAGAGGCCCCAGCTTGCAGGTACATCTGCGTGTAATTCCTGTGGGCTCCTGGATGCACTAGGGTAGCCAGTTCAGTTCCTTCTTCTCTCTGGATTTTGATGGTTGTGGACCTTTCTGCAGTACAACTAACCTTTAGCTGCCCTTTAGCCAGCAACATACTGTATGGGAAAACCACCTGGCTGGTGATTAACTCCCTCAAATCTCCCCAGCTCAAATCTCAGCCTAGTCTGTTAAGTTTTACTTGGGTTTATCAGTCACATGATTTTTCTCTTAGTTGGTTAGTGCAGTTTATCAACACAAAAGCAATTTATGAAAGTCTGTCAATATGTAATATGAAAAACTACACATAAAAATGGACTCAGGATGGGGAAATGGCCTGGTGACCTTAACTCAATCCCTGCTGCCCACACACACAAAAAGATGTGAGAGCTGACATGGTGGTACATACTTTTTTTTTTTTTTGGTTTTTTGAGACAGGGTTTCTCTGTGTAGCTTTGCGCCTTTTCCTGGAACTCACTTGGTAGCCCAGGCTAGCCTTGAACTCACAGAGATCCGCATGGCTCTGCCTCCCGAGTGCTGGGATTAAAGGCGTGTGCCGCCGCCGCCGCCGCCGCCGCCGCCGCCGCCGCCGCCGCCGCCGCCGCCACCCGGCGGTGGTACATACTTTTAATCCCAGTACTCGGCAGAGGCAAGAGGATCTCTGTGATTTTGAGGACAGCCTGGTCTACATAGTGAATTCCAGGACAGTCAGGACTACATAGTGAGACCCTATGAAAGAAAAAATAGAAAAGACAGTTGTGATGGTACAGGTCTGTAACACCAGCTTTCTGATGGCAAACAGGAGAATCAAACAACTCTCAGACCAGTGTGCAGCCCAATATCAGAAATAACTGAGAGAGACCCTGCGTTAAAAGCAAGGTGGAAGGAGAGAACTAACATACTGAAAGCTGTCCTCTGACCTCTACATGGGTGCTGGGTACACATGTACCTACACACGCACATACACACACACACATATACACACACACACACACACACTCACATAGAGACAGAGACAGAAAGACAGAGAGGGAATAAACATGTATAGCTTGATACATTTCACAAACTGAACACCTTTACAACCTATACACAATAAAAAAAGTTAAATGTTGACAGCACTGGGAGCCCCTCCCTCTGCTTCCTCCCTACCACAAAACCCCAAGGGTGACCACTATTCTGATGACTTCCACAGCAGAAATGGGCCTTGCCTGGTTTGGACCCACTGGTGCAATTTCAAAAGAGACATCTTCCCGACCACCACCCAGACACACGGTGGTCTGTGAGAGATCATGACTGATCTGATTTGTCAGTGACCAGATGACTGGGATAATGGATCAAGAGTCCCCTGGATTGAACCAAGAGTCTGGAGCCTCAGAGGAACTTGGGCTACAAATTGATCTTGCTCTGGAGCCTCCAGAATTCTAGTGTGTTCTTGTGTTTTTGAGACAGGATCTCTACATAACCCTGGCTGTCCTGGAACTCACTCTGTAGACCAGGCTAGCCTCAAATTAACAAAAATCCACCTCCTGAGTGCTGGGATTAAAGGTGTGCGCCACCACTCCCGGCCCCTACTCTGCTCTTAGGAAAGGGCCCAGACCATTTCTGATCACTTCCTCTGACCTTCAAGCTCTTTTCCCACTACTGCTTTTTCCCCACTACTGCTTTTTCCCCACCTAAGGTTCTGAAAAGGGGAAACTAGAGACTCTGGGAGGAGCTTCCTATCTACCTGACAAGACACTGGAGCTTTGGCTACTCTTAGTGATGCAAGAAACCTTCATCTCACAAGATCACCTATTGAATTGGCTAGACCACTCAAGTAACTTAGTTTTAGGTGATTTTATTTTTATTGTATGGATGGATGTTTTGCCATATGTCTGTGCATCACATACATATGTGTGTGCCCTAAGAGCCAGAAGAGGGCCTTGGATTCTCTGAAACTAGAGTTATAGATGGTTCTGAGCTGGCATGTGGGTGCTGGAAATAGAACCTGGGTCTTCTGGAAGAGCAGCAAGTGCTCTTACTTGCTGAGTCATCTCTCTATCCCTAGTTTGTGTGCATCAATCTTATTTTTTGAGACAGAGTCTCTTACTGAATCTGGAGCTCACCCATTCAGCTCAACTGTCTGTCTAACGTTAAAGACTACAATGTTCCTCTCCCCAGCAATTGGATTATAGACACATGCTGCCATGTCCAGCTTTTTACATGAGTACTGAGGATTCAAAGCCATGTCCTCATGCTTAGGCACCAGCCCTTTATCCCTTTTACGTTTAAAAATCCTATCAGTAGAGTCATCTCCCCATCCTCTCATTTTAGTTTTAAACAATTTAAACACACACACACACACACACACACACACACACACACACACACACACCCCGTGTACATACATGCCTCTTTTTTTTTTTTTTTTAAACTCAAATATGCTGGAACTTTTGCCAACCAATTCCAGTCCCGTCCTCTCTAGCTTCCAGAATATGTCAATTCAGTAGTCATGTTTCAAGGACAGGGATACCTGAGGTGGTTCCTTGAGTTCCGAGTTCTTTCTTTGGGGATTGTGGGACCTACTGTGTCAAGGATATGTCTCAAACCACACTTGCAAGAGTGTGCTCCTCTGGACACCAGTCCTCAGAAATGTTTTCTGAAAACAGAACTCTGAGCTCAGATAAGTTGAGGGAAATGCTACATGCTTTCTGTTCTGTTTCTAGTATCACATTTTACATGAGCACAAAGAGGACTCTGGAAGATCCTTAAAGTAGAAAACACAGTTTCACTTTGTTACCATTGTTTTCAATACTTATTTGACTTAAACTACTGTTTTCCCCCTGCAGAATGCTTAGAATATTTCTCAAAATTACTGTCCCCCAGAACAGGAAACAGGTCAGCCAGCTTCAAACATTCTTTAAAGATGTGTTGTTAAATCTGGGACCCACTGGCTTGTGGTGTTACTGGACTATCCAAATCAAGACCAGCAATGAGTGTAAGATAAACACAGGTTTAAAATGTCAGTAATGCTTAAAAATGTATTTATTTCTATTGCACACATATGACTATTTTGCCTGCATATGTGTCTGTGCACTGTGTACATGGTATCTTTGAAGAGGCCAGAATAGAGTACTGGATCACCTGGAACTGGGGAGTTATGGATGGTTGTGAGCTGTCATGGGGGTTCTGGGAACTGAACTTTTAACTGCTGAGCCATCCTCCAGCCCCAAAACGTCAATAATTTTTGCATTGATTACATGTTGGAATAACAACAGTATTTTGGAAACTTGGATTTAAATGTTATTAAAATTAATTTCATTAACATGAATTCCTAACTATGCTGCAAATCTCAGAGCAGAGCAAAGTCTATGTCTGGGAGAGAGAATCAGAGGTTGGACCCACGGTCCAGGCTTCTATTTGGAAATGGGTAGATGAAGGCTGATGATTGTGACTCTGAGTATGGAAGCTGTGATTGGGAACCAGAAATTGGTGGGAGGGGAAGATGCTAAGTTCAGGACAGCTCAGAGTTCCAGAAATATGAGGGGTACTCAAATGGGCATGTTCAAGATAAAGTGGATAGCCTGGTTTGGGACTTGGGTGGCAGTTATGAGTAGAGTTGAAAAGGAACTGTCTCCTCCAGGTGACTCATCTACAAAATGAGGGTGTAATCTTCTCAAGGCTAGTGAGCTGGTGAGGTGACACACCAGGTTAAAAGTGCCCTGCACTGCACAGACATGCAGTAGGTGCTTGGGACGTGCTAACTCCTTCAAAGGGTCTCATCACCAGTTCCCACATGGCCAGTGTGACTTTATTGTCAGTTGTTATCTTATGAGATCTAGAATTCATTTAGAGACAGGCCTCTGGGCATGCCTGGGAGGGATTATCTTGATTTGGTTAACTGAGTTGGGAAGATCCACCCACTGTGGGTGGTACCATTATCTGGGACGGAATCCTGGACAATATAAAAAGGAGAAACAGATAAGAATAAGCAATCGTCTCCTTTATTTTTTTGACTGCTGATGTGTGTCCAGCTGCCTTACTCTTCTGCTACCAGGACTTCCCTGTTGTGATAGACTGTACCCGAAAATTGTGAGTCTTCTCCCCTAAAAAACCCTTTCTCTTTTAAATTGCTTTTGTCAGGGTCTATTAGCATAATAGGAAAAGTAACTGAAAAAAAAATACAGCTAAAATCTTTGCACTAATGTCTTTACAGCCATTGTGTCCTCTTCCAGCGCCTATGGGAGCCACACCTGTGTTCTGAAGTCCCCAGTGCAGGCAGAGAGAGCTGTTTCTGGAAGAAGTTGGAGGGAATGAGGAGAGAAGGCTACTCTGTGGGTAAGCAGCTAGTCCATGCAGTCCACAGTACATACTGCTACCCCCAGCTCTGCCAGCGACACCGTCGGTAAACCTTGCCTCATTCGAAACCGCAGCCTTTGCGCTGTTCCAGGGGAAGTTGGCTAGCTGGCCCTTGCCTGCTTCTGTCCTTGCCACCTTCTCCCTTCCAGAAAGCTGCTCGCTTTGCTTTCTCTTGACCCACAAAAGACATCACTTCCTTGAAGACTTGGCTCGTGTTAAGCCTCCTGGCGGCTCCTTCCTGGGGCAGAGGGCCAAAATCCTGACAAGATTAAGATGAGGTTTTGGAATTGGGCCAAGCTGGAAAAACAGGAAAGGTGACGAACCAAGCTGCCTCCTTCTGGGGATTGTTTATTCCAGTGTTCCCTCAACTGAGTTCTGTGGGCACTCGCAGCCCTTGACATTTTACCCAGTGCACGCCTCTGGCCTTTTCCTGCCCCTGCCCCCCAGCACATCACTAGCTATTGAGACTGTTGGGTGGATTCACTCCTAGAACTACTTAGCTAACTACACCCAATCCTAGAAATCAGGAAGCACACAGATATATCTTGAGTGTCTACCATGTTTGATAGGAGGAGCCATCTTCTAAAATGAGCCCCCTACAACTTTCTCAGGGTAAGGAATGTTCTTCTTGGTTGAAAAAGGAGGCTCAGGGGGACCCCCCAAGGTCCCCAGCATATTAGTGTAGCATCCAGAAATGAGGAGGGTTGGAAGGAAGAAAGGTGACTTATCAATTCAGAGCACAGTGTTTCCTGGTCGATGAGGGTTTCTGCTGTGATTTCTGACTCTACCACTTAACGCCCGCCCCAGGAATGTGGGCGAGTTCTTAATAGGAAGCAGTGTAGGGGAGCATTTTAGAGCACAGGCCCCAGAGTCAAATGTCAGTTCTGCCATCTGCTAGTTATGTGACCTTGGGCAATTTCCTTTGCCTCTCTGCACTTTGGTTTCCGCAGCTCTAAAGCAGTGTAATAATAGCGCCTACCTCATCAACTTGTTGCAAGGATTAAACGTGATAATCCATGAGGAGCACTTAGCACGCTGTCTGGCTCATGGTCCAGTGCCATCCATGTCAGCTATGGGATGAATGTGGGCCTAGCCGACTTTGGACACCACCTGTTTCCCCGCCTGTCACCCTGGTGGCTCACTCAGCACTTGGCACATGGTAGGTACTCACTGCCTTCCTTGGCCACTGGAGGAGTGGTTAGAAGTTGACTCTGTTTCTGAAAACAGGCTTCAGGCAAATGTGTAGGAGTAGATTATGGAGGAGGAGGATTTTCAAGAGTTTCCCAACCAACAAACAAGTAATTGCTTTTTGCACGCTAGTATAAACTTGAAAATATTTCCAGATGGGAAATACCCATTGGATCCTTATGCCACACCCGTTTCTGATTGTAGCCTATTCAAGCAGAAACACACCTGAATTCATACCTATAGAAGCAAACTGTATTCACTGAGCTATTTACACAATACACAAACCTAAAAGCAGTTTAAAGTCTTAAGTAACCCCAATTCAAAAGAGTTACTGATTGCTTATCTGATTCATGACCTTCTAAACATTTCCTAGGCCTCTGTCTCTCACTTTTTAGCTCACTGTGTGTTTGAGACTTCAGGTTCACTAACTGTCTGTACCTTAGGGTAGGCCCCTGTGGGACAGAACACAGAATTCACAGAACACGTAAGCAGCAGTTAAAATTTCACAGTATGGATGACTCATCCATTCAACACACACTTAGCATTTGGGGCTTGGGAAACTGGAAATGACGAACCAAAGTACTACCTGGATTCTGAGTGAGATCTGAGACTGAATCAGCAAAAGACCTCTCTTGCAGAATGGTTCTATACCTGTTCACCAAGCCTCCGTGAGAGGACAGGGTGAGTAATATGGCCTTGATTACCAAGAAATTAGTGTTTTTGCTGCATAATTCCTTATATGTAGGAGACAGAACAGGAGCCAGACAGGCTGGTTTCTATGGCTGTGGGGCCAGTCACTTCCCTTTCTTGATCCTCAGGTTCCTCATTTGAAGAGTGGAGAGAATCTTCTTGCTTTAAAAGGCACATTTTCTCTGTTCATTCATAGAAGACAGTATTTCCATAGGGATGTGTTGCTCTGTGTTGTGGCTCTCTAGGAGAAAAAAAAAAAGAATTGGGGTCATTTGGTAGATTATATTATTGCTCAGCAAATATTTACTTCACCTAACCCTCCCCAGTTCGAGAGGCGTATACTTCCTCACCCTGTTGATACTGCACCTAGTCATGTGACTTGCTTGGGCCAAAAGAATATGCGTGGAAGTGGCAGCAGCTAGCTCCTCCAAGTCACTGAGTGTTTCCCTTTCCACCTCTTGAGCAATTGTCCTTGGCCATGAGAACACCAGGCATCAGGGAGTCCTTCAGCTGGACATAAGATGAACAGACATGTGAGGCAACTGTGCATGATCCAAAGCTTGGAGCCTAGCCTGACCCAGCTGACCCACAGACCCCTGGGTGAGAAATCAATGTTCATTGTTATGTGTACTGAGTTTCTGGAAGCTTACCATTTTTTTATTTGTTATTGATGCTTGAAATTTCATGTATTCTATGATCTAGTCAGGACAGTTAGCATATCCCTTACCTCACATGCTTTTTTTTTTTTTTGGTGAGAATATTAAAAATTTTTCTCCTTTTCCTCCTTTGTGTGTGTGTGTGTGTGTGTGTGTGTGTGTGTGTGTGTGTGTGGTGTGTGTGTATAGGCTAGATATCAACTTTGTGTGTCAGTACTCAGGAACCTTCCATTTTGTTTTCATTTTTAAATTAAATTATGTATCTATTATTATTTTGTGTATGTGTATGATGTGTGTGGGGCGTGAGTGCCACAGCACACGTGTGGAGGTCTGAGTACAGCCTTGGGGGAGTCACTTCTCTCCTTTCACCTTTACATGGGTTCTGAGGATGGAATTGAGGTCTTCAAGCTTGTACACAAACTCTACCAACCGAGCCTTCTCCTAACAATTTTGAAATATATGAGTTATTGTTTATTATAGTAACCTATAGCAACCCTATAGTAACAAGTGTTTATTCTTTCTTTCTAACCTCAGTTTTGTATCTGTTAGCCAACTTTTCTTCTCTCCCTCCTTCCTCTGGAAGTTGATGTTATGCAATACCGTCATGACAAAATCAGACCAATGTGAATCTTTAGCTGTCCGGACACTGACTGTAGCTTGGATCCTGGGGAAGGATTTTCTGTTTAGGTGACATCTGACTTGATATCTGAATGTTTAAAAGGGGCTGTGGCCAACTTGGGGAGGAGGGGTCTAGTTGCAGGGAGGAGCTGTATATACATTATTTTCTGAGTTGGCGGAAACTCTGCCTGGATTTTGGTGAGTGAGGGGAAATGAGGTCTGAGCCCTAGCCCATAACCTCAATATCAACATCACATCCCTTTCCAGACATTCCTCAGGCACTCACTCATAACATCAGCTCCAAAACTGAACTCCCAGACCTGTTTTTCCTCTTCTTTTCCCTTCTCAGTCGGTGAATGACACCACCATCTGCCTACCTAATTGCCCAAACAGAAAGCTGCACACCCCATTCTTCTTCCCCCTCTCCTCCCCTCCCCTCAGCCCCGCATCATCTGTCTCCAACTCTTGCCAACCCAACCAGTCCTTTTCTATTTGACTACCCCAGTTTAAATTGATCTTTCTTGCCTAGACATAGCAGGAGCCAGACCCCTGACCCCTGACCCCTGACCCCCTGGCCCCCTGACCCCCTGGCCCCCTGACCCCCTGGCCCCCTGACTCTCTGGCCTTTGCCCCTTTGTTTGTCTTTCTTCCGTGGTTGTTGTTGTTGTTGTTTTTTCAAGACAGGGTTTCTTTGTGTATCCTTGGCTGTCCTAGAACTAGCTATGTAGACCAGGTTGGCCTCAAACTCACAGAGATCCACCTGCCTCTGCCTCTTGAGTGCTGGAATTAAAGGTGTGTACCACCATGCCCAGCAGTGGTGCATGCCTTTAATCCCAGTACTCAGACGATGGATCTCTGTGAGTTTGAGCCCAGCCTGACCTACATAGCTAGTTTCAGGCCGTCCAGAGGTACATAGAGACCCTATCTAAAAAAAAAAAATAAATAAATAAAATGTATTTTTATCCCCTTTCAATGGGTAGAGTATCAGAAATTGTCAGCAATCCAGAATTCATAATTGATATTTTAACTTTCAACTTAGGATTATGGTGTTTTAACTTTTTGATTATTATTTTTGCAGAGGGCCTTGTGCATTCAGGTGACCATCCTACCACAGATCTCCATCTCTGTCACTGGTTCTTTCTGACTCAGTCTCACTAAGTTGCACAGTCTGGCCTGGAACCTTTGATCTTCTGCTTGCATCCTGCTGAGTAACTGGGATTAAGATCTGTACCATCAGCCTGGCTTGGTTTTGTTTTTGTGTTTCTTTTTAATGGTGCCAAGAACCTGATTTTTGAAAAGTATATTTTTTAGACTGGGCATGGTGGTGATGCACACTTTCAATCTCAGCATTCAGCATTCAGTGGGCAGAGGCAGGCAGATCTCCGAATTCAAGGCCAATCTGTTTTATGTGTGGAGTTTCAGGCCAGGTGGGGTTACATAGTGAGATCCCTTTTCCATATCCCCTTCCAAACATTATAGCTTTTTTGTTTTAAGACCCTGTAGCTAGAGTTTTCCTGCCTGGCCCACAGTCAGGACAAATCTCTCCCACCTGCCAGTCCCACAGCCGCTCAGACCCGACCAAGTAAACACAGAGACTTATATTGGTTACAAACTGTATGGCCGTGGCAGGCTTCTTGCTAACTGTTCTTACAGCTTAAATTAATCCATTTCCATTAATCTATACCTTGCCACGTGGCTCGTGGCTTACCGGCATCTTCACATGCTTTTTGTCATTGTGGCGGCTGGCAGTGTCTCTCTGACTCAGCCTTCCACTTCCCAGCTTTATTCTCCTCCTTGTCCCGCCTACACTTCCTGCCTAGCCACTGGCCAATCAGTGTTTTATTCATTGACTAATCAGCAACACATTTGCCATACAGAACATCCCACAGCAAGGCCCTACTGAGTCCAATCAGAGGCACCCATATATACCTGGGTGTGGAGCCATTCATTGGAGGATGGTCAGTTTACCAGGGGCCACAGCTATAAAAACAAAGCAAACCAAACCAAACCAATGAAAGAACAGAACTGGCTCTCCCTTCCCCAGCAGCCATCAGCTGCCAGTAGCTCCTCTGCTGGGGGTGGGGCTTGTGTGCCTCTCTACTCTCCCTGCTGGAATGTTGATTGGCTTGATCTTGCTCAGGTCTTGTGCAGGCGACCACAGCTGCTGCGAGTTCATGAGTGCAGTGGGCCTGTCATGTCCACAACATATTGTTTAGCCCCAATCCTCCCCAACCTCTGCCTCTTACAGTCTTTCTACCTCCTCTTCCCCAGTAAAGAAAAACCTGGCTTTAAAAAAAAATACATCTTTACTTATTTACATTGTATGTGTGATTGCATGCCCAGGTGTGCCACCGCATGCGGAAGTCAGGAGACAGCTCATAGGATTCAGCTTTTTCCTTTCTCTAAATGGATCCTAGGGGTTGAATTCAGGTGATAAGCTTGGTGGCAAACAGCTTTACCCAGTGCGCCACATTGCTGGCCCCAAACTTGTTTTTTTTTTCTTTTGGAGCTGAGGACTGAACCCACGGCCTTGCACTTGCTAGGCAAGCGCTCTACCACTGAGCTAAATCCCTAACCCTAAACCTGGTTTTTAATGGTACCATTAGATTCATTTTCTCCATCTTATTATATCTATAAAAATGATTTTATTAATGATATGCTTGTGGGAGACATTTTAAGATTTAAAACATTCTTTTTTTGCCTTTTGGGTATATTCTGTTGAGAATATAGAATCAAATTCTGCTTAAAATTTGAAATAATTCTTCTCTAAACACTTTCACCATCAATTTTATTCATAGTTTGGTACATTTGCTTCATTTTGCTTTCAAGTTCTAGGGATTACTTACAGTTCAATTTTGTTTAAATAATTACACGGAACATTTGTATTATTCCATAGCCCAGTCTTAAAGTACACTCAAGTTAGTCCAGCTTCTATACTTATTTTCTCCATGCTAATCTCTTTGTTTCCTGTGGGCAATTTTATTTATTTTTAAGGATGTGTTTTTACTTATATGTATGTGTGTGTATCATCCATGTGCAGGTGCCCAAGGAATCTAGAAGAGAGTGTTGGATCCCCTGGAACTGGAGTTATTAACCATTGTGAGTTGCCGTGTGGGTGCTGGGAACCAAACCAGAGTCATCTGCAAGAGCAGCAGTCTTTCCCACTCAGCCATCTCTCCAGCCCCAAATAAGTAAATCTTAGAGGGGGTGGGGAAAGGAGAATAGACTTTCTCTCTGAGCTTTTCCAGCCACTGTACTTTTCTATGTCTCAGTTTCTCAAATGGGAAGGAGTAACAAAGCATGTATCCCTGTGGGTTTTTGGCCAGACCAACTGGGCTAGTGCTGTTAAAATGCTACACCTAGAACCTAAGGGATGTTTGATAAATACCAGCTGTCTTTATTATATCTGTCATGAGCAGGAGGCATGGAGGCGTGTGGGCAGGCATGAGCCTCTGAGGAGGGTTTCTGCCTTGCTCCCCTGTCCCTGTAAGGGTGGCAGGAATCCTATAACCCAGAGACTAAAATAGACCATGATTATATGCTTGGAGATGAGGGCATAGGTCAGAGTTAGATGCTAGCACAAATAGTGGCCTCTAAGTTTCCATATATCCCTGTAGGTGGATTTCTCTGTCCCGCCATCCAGCTCCCAAATAACCACATGGAGACTTCTTATTAATTATGAAAGCTCACCCGATAGCTTAGGCTTGTTTTTAGCTAGCTCTTACACCTTAAACCCATTTCTAGTCATCTATGTGCTGCCCTGAGGCTCGTTTACCCCATCTACATCCTGTCTATCCTGCTTTCCTGCTTCTCCTGGCATCTCCTCTCAACTGGCGCCCAACGTTCGTGGTATGAATTCATGAAAAATCTGCTTGCCTGTGGCCTCAGCCGATTGTGGTGGCACATGCCGGTGGGATTTACTGAAGAAGGTAGAGGCAGGACGATCTGGAGTTTGAGGCCAACCTAGGAGAAGCTTCAGCCGGGGCCGAGCCACAAACAGTGGTGGGACCATGGAGGCAGCGACTGCTGCTCCGAATTGCTGGCTTCTTCTCATCGTGTTGGTGACTGCGGTGATGCTGCTACCTGGGACAAAGGGTTTACTACTGCTTGTTCAGAGAAGAATTGCCCGGACTATCGTGTTACAAGAAAGCATCAGCAAAGGTCAGTTTGGAAAAGTTTGGCAAGACAAATGTTGGGGAGAAATTGCTGTGAAGATTTCCTCTTTTAGGGAAAAACGTTCATGATTCCGAGACATTTATCAGACTGTGATTGCTCCAAACCACAGAGGAGGCACAAAAAAAAAAAAATAAGTCTGCAGGGAACTATGACCACACCTAACAGCAACTTTGAAATCTTCAAAAGGATGACGGGACCCCACAAAGATGATTCCACATGGACTATGATAAAGCCATTAAGCCGATTAACACCATGGAAAAATCGACTTTGGGTTACAAACTGGTCAGGACAATTTTGAGATGACTATCTGAGATGATCCAGCCTGACAGACTACTCGAGCAAGGACTTGTGACAAGCCCTGAACTTTCCTATTATGCAGAGACTGGACAAATGATACAGGACTTGACAATTAACCCAAAAATTTTCTTTTCAAGATTCCCTAAAGATATCTTCACCCCTAGAAAGCAAAAAGAAAAAGAGAATAAGATATGAGATAGATCATTGAATCTACTCTGAGAAAAAAGATAAAGAAATAATAGGATAAATAGGCAGATCACTGAATCTACACTGAAGAAAAAGGGGAAGATATAAAAATGACAAAACGTAGACTCCTGAATGTATTATGGAAAGAAAAAAGAGAGAATATGGATATGATAAGATAAAAAGGGAGATTATGGAATCTACTTTTAAAAAGGTACTACTTGTTTTAAATAAGATAAGTAATGAAAATTTTTTGGTCTGAGTTTATCAGATGTTACTGGACTGGACATTGTTAATATATATATAATGGAGTTTTTGTCTGAATCTGTCAAATATTAATGGACTAGACATCGTTAATGTAATCTTGACTGTGTATATTGTATATACTTATTGGATATAACTTTCTTGTATCAGTTATAAGCTTTTTTAAATTTTACACAAAAAGAGGGGAAATGTGGTATTGTGTTCCCTGAAATATTGTGCATGCTAATAAACTTATCTGGGGTCAGAGACAGAACAGCCACAATATTAAACTTAGAGGATAGGTAGTGGTAGCACACGCCTTTAATCCTAGCATTCCAGAGGCAGAAATCCATGTGTTCAAGGATACAGCCAAGCATGGTGACTCATGCCTTTAATCCCAGAAAGCGAGCCTTTAATCCCATGGACTGATGGTAGAAAGCAGAAAGATATATAAGGCATGGAGACCAGAAACTAGAAGCACTTGGCTGGTTAAGCGTTTGGCTGGTTAGCCTTCGGCTGGTTAGCCTTTCAGGCTTTTAGCATCAGTTCAGCTGAGATTCATTCTGGATGAGGACTCAGAGGCCTCCAGCCTGAAGAAACAAGACCAGCTGAGAAGTTGGCCAGGTGAGGTTAGCTGTGGCTTGTTCTGTCTCTCTGACCTTGCAGTGTTCACCCCAATAACTGGCCTCAGGTTTGATCTTATTAATAAGACCTTCTGAGATACCTGCTACACTACCATTCTTCTCAGTGTCCTCTCTGCCCTGAAAAATCCTGCCTAGCTATTAGCCATTCAGCTTTTTATTAAACCAATCAGAATGACACATATTCACAGTTTACAAAAAGATTATTCCACAACCTATCCCTCTTCCCAACAGTTTGGCTGTTGGCCACATATCTGAAACTCTCCTGAGACTCAGATGAACCCTGGAAGAAGAAAGGGGAAGCTCTCACACAACTACATTTAACCTGCATTTATTTAGAGTAAATATTTACCACAAATCAAAATGAGCCCTGGAGATAGAAATTGAATCCAATCACAGAAAAAAAAAACCATTTTATTTTATTTTGAGACAGTGTGTTATGTAGCTCAGCTAGCTTTAAACTGACTGTGTGGTCAAGGATAACCTTGAACTTCTGATCTTCCTGCCTCCACTTTTCTGAATGCTGGGATTATAGATATGCACCACCATGTCTTTTTATGTTGTACTGGGGATTGAACCCTGGGATTTGTGCATGCTAATTAAGTACTGTACCAACTGAGCTACATACCTAGCCCCCAAAGGCATCTTACATATTTGTTTTACATGAAATTCAAGGCCACCAACATTGTCTAATGGCACCTGGAGGCACAATAAGGGATGAGGTCTCTTAAGCCTGCTTCCCCAACAGTGTGAGAGAATGGAAGGACAGGAAAGGATATAGAAATACCTACCAGGGGGTAGCTTTGCTCACTGCACGGGTGGTGGTGGTGGTGGTGGTGGTGGTGGTGGTGGTGGTGGTGGTGGTGGTGGTGTTGTCTTGGACTGTCCTATCCAATATGGAAGCTAGGAGCTCTCTGTGGCTCCTGGCTGCCATATTGGAAAATGTAAAACAAGTCTCTTTCTGTCCCATCAGTGTTAGTTTTTCGGCTGCGTTGTGTTCTTACCCTGCAAGGAAATGCCACGAAACACGACAGAATCCGCTAACAAGAGTTTTATTAAAGGTAAAGGGACAGAGAGTGAACAGGCCTGCAGGAAACACGTGTGTGGAGAAGAAGGAGGAAGAAGAAGAAGAAGGAACCGGGAACATGGCGCCGGATTTTAAAGGCTGGGCGTGGACAGATCAGCGTCACTACTACACGCAAGCGCGTAGATCACATGGCCACGTTGCGCGCCTACATAGCCAATGGAACATCACGGATCTTGGTCACGCGAGATGCCCTGACCCGGAAATGGCTATCCTGACCTGGAACTGGCTAGGTGGAAGTGTCTGTTGGGCATATGCGAACACGCCCGACCGTGCGGGCATGTTGTAAACCTTTCAATCAGCCTGCTCCCAACTAATGACACAGAGACTTCTTATTAATTATGAAAGCCTGGCCTATAGCTTAGGCTTGTTCCTAACTAGCTTTTACAACTTAAATTAACCCATTTATATTAATCTATGTTCTATCATGTAGTGTTACCTGTCTTATATTTTTCACCTCCTGTTTCCCCTCTGTGTCTCTTGGTGTCTCCTGAGCGCCTAGATTCCTTCTCTTCTTCCTTTCTCTCCCCAGAAATCCTACCTATACCTCCTGCCTAGCTATTGACTGTTCAGCTTTTTATTACAACAGTCACAGCAATACACAGTGTGCAAATACCCTACAATAGAAAATCCGTCCCGGGCCAGGCGGTGGTGGCGCATGCCTTTAATCCCAGCACTCGGGAGGCAGAGCCAGGTGGATCTCTGTGAGTTCAAGGCCAGCCTGGTCTACAGAGCGAGATCCAGTACAGGCACCTGTCTCAAAAAACAAACAAACAAACACAAACAAACAAACAAACAAACAAACAGAAAATCCAGCTCTAGAAATTTCCATCACTGCTTAAATTTCTATTGAATAATGCTGATCCACTCTAGGCCCTGGTAAGACAGCACACATAGAAATGTTGATTGATGTGCACGGGGTGGTCTTGTGTAGAACTGTTTTTGGGGGTCTGCCTGAGTGCCCCCACCTCTGTGCCCAAATGGATCCTCTGAGGGTCTTGGGCAGCTGCCTGTGTCTGTGTGGGCTTCTCGGGTTCTTTGTCCTTCCTCCCACCTCCAAGAAGTATCTGCAGTTTTGACTCTTCCATCCTTATTCACCAAGCATGTTCTATGTCTTTCCAAGAGTCTTTCTCAGGATCCCAGACAAGCCTCAGGTTGGTTGGTCAGCTTGTTCTCCATCATCTGCCTAGGCTTGATGGAGGGTGGTTGGGAAGTGGAGACCAGCAGGAGCAGCCCACGTTGGTTTCTACTGACTTGCCGCTGATTTATATTTTCTGTTTTCCTTGGGCCTATCAAAGGGTGGTATGGAAACCTGCCCCTTCCTTTCACCATGCTGTTTACTTTTGAAAAAAAGGGAAATGGAACTGCCCAGTGTCCGGTCCGTTAACTAGGCTACCAATACCTTCCACCCTCCACTGAGACCGTTAGCTCTCAGTTCCACTCAGGTGCCTGTGCCTACCCATAAAGGTTTCCTCCAACATCACAAGGAACAATTGTAATTGTTGGAAGCTGATGCCCCAGACTCCAGAGGAAGTCTCCACCCATCTCTATTGTGCAGGGGTGATGCGAGTACTGCATTGTTGTCCAAGTTTCATTCAACAGATGCTGGCGATGTGCTCTGAGCCAGGCCCTGGGGTACTAGGCTCTACAAGACAAATGAAGCCCCTGCTTCCTGCTTGTTCCATCCTAGAGAGAGAGACAAACAGCAAAAAAGGAAAGAGGATCCTGGCTAGCAGATTGGTTTTGGGTTGGAGGGAACTGTGTGGGCTGGCTAAGTGTTCAAATTAGACTTGCCTTAGTCTACCCCCATGGGGGCGCCCTGTTCCTTGGGGTCTGAATCTCAGCTCCCTACCAGCCAGCTCTGCTGCCACTTAAATTCAGTTGCTGGCATTTCTCAGTGTTTCTCGGAGCTGAGAACTGACTTATTCCACCTCAGGGGAAGGGTGCGTTCTGAATGTGGTAGTGAGTGCTGGTTCCTGTTGAGCAGCATGTCCAGTGGAGA
This sequence comes from Peromyscus californicus insignis, assembly GCF_007827085.1. NCBI lineage: Eukaryota > Metazoa > Chordata > Mammalia > Rodentia > Cricetidae > Peromyscus > Peromyscus californicus. The sequence continues at coordinate 135,173,416 of NW_026294595.1, read as the reverse complement.
CACCAAGTGGTCAGACTCTGGAACAGCAATGGTTAAGCTGAGCTATGGCATAAGGTGGCTGCTGCTGTCTGGGTCCTGACCCAGACACAGTTGACTTGTCTTGGCTGAGTCCTGGTCCAGTCGCTGATAGAGCTCCAATACTAGCCTAGGCAGAGAGCCTGTCTTCCTAAACAGCATGTCTTTTGTTTTGTTTTTTTGAAACAGGTTTTCTCTGTGTAGCCTTGGCTTTCCTGGAACTCCCTTTGTAGAGGAGGCTGGCCTTGAACTCAGAGAGCCACCTGCCTTTGCCTCCCAAGTGCTGGGAGTTCTCAACCTTCCTAATGCTGTGACCCTTTAATACATTTCCTCATGTTGTGGTGACCCTCAACCATAAAATTATTCTCATTGCTACTCCATAACTGTAATTTTGCTACTGTTATGAATGTAAATATCTGATATGCAGGATATCTGATATGCAACCCCTGTAAAAGGATTGTTTGACCCCAAGGGGGTCATGACCCACAGGTTGAGAACCACAGGTAAAGGCATGTGTCACCATGCCCAGCTTCATGTCTTATTTTATATATTTGTTTATTTAAGACAGGGTCTAGGCTGTCCTTGAACTTAGGATCTGCCAAACTTAGCTTCCCAAGTAGTGGGAGTATACCATGCCTGGCCAAGAACCTTTGTTTAAAAATCTGTACTATTATGTCTGTCACTTTTTAAATTATTTTCATTTATGTCTTTCATACAATATGTTTTTATCATATTCTTTCTTCTCCCTGGTGATGGTTTGAAAGAAAATGGTCCCCAAAGGGAGTGACACTATTAGGAGTTGTAGCTATCTTGGAGTCGGTGTGGTCTTGTTGGAGGAAGTGTGTCACTGTGGAGGCAGGCTTTGACAGTTCATCTGTGCTCAAGTCACCCCTAGTGAAACAAACAGACCACTTCCTGTTGCCTTCTGATCAAGATGTAGCCAGCACCATGTCTGGCTGCACACCCACCATGAGGATAAGAGACTGAACCTCTGAAAATGTAAGCCACCACAATTAAATGTTTTTCCTTTATAAGAGTTGCTGTGAAAAAAAAAAAAAGAGTTGCTGTGGTCATGGTGTCTCTTCACAGCAATAGAAACCCTAACTAAGACATCCCCTAACTCCTCCAAAATCCTGCTCACCTCCTTACCCACCCAACTTCATGTTCTTTCTCTCAAAGAAGACCCCCTCAGGATTTAAAAAACAAAACAAAACAGTAAGACAAATATATATATATATACCAAACCAAAATAGAAAGCACATAAAAAACATGAAGTCTCTTTTGTGTCGGCCAACAGCTTCTAGGCATGGGACCTGCCCTAGAATGTGATTGATATACCTAGCATCACTCCATTGAAAAACACAACAAAACAAAACTGATTTTTCCTTCTCAGCAGGTGGAGACTTTGTGTCAACATTTTTTTTTTTTTTTTTTTGGTCACAGTCCTATGTTCATCGGTCCTGTTGTGCCTGAAAGATACTCTTTCCTTGGAGTCATCCACCACTGTTGGATCTCTAAGTTTTCCCACTTCTTTTTCCACATAGATCCCTGAGCCTTGAGGGAGGAATTTGATAAAGACACCCCATTTAGGGTTGAGTGCCCTCAAGTTTCTCATTCTCTGAACATTGTCCATTTGTGGGTCTCAGTGTTAATCACAATCTACTGCAAGAAGATGCTTCTCTGAGGAGGGTCTAGCCATGCTCCGATCTCTGGGCTTTTTGTTTGACTTCTAGAGTTCTTCATTTGAAGTTTTATTTCACTTTGGCTTTTCTTGAGTGGGTCTATTTCTTTGTTAAATTCTAGTTTCATATCTTGAATTGTTTTCATTATCTCATTCATCTGCTAGGTTTTCACGGTCTTCATTAAGGCATTTATTCATGTCCTCTTAAAGGTCTTTGAACAAATGAATAATTGCTACTTAGAAGTTCCTGTCATGTGCTTCAATGAATTTGGTTTTCTCAGGACATATTACAACAGGGCTTCTGGCTTCTAGAGGAGTCTTAGTGTCTCGGTTCTTCCTGTTTATGTTTTGTGCTGGGATCTAGGCATCTGGAGTCAGTACATTTGTGGTATTTCTTGGTGCAGATATCTGGTCTTGCCTTTGTTGGGTAGGTGTTCTGGTCTTTAGTTGTCATTGCCCAATCTGGATCCCAGTCAAGTGTGGCAGCTGTAGAGTCCCTGGTAGAGAGCAGTTCTGCAGGTTGGTGGGAGTCACAAAGGAATGTAGATGGGATAGACAGAATGGCTGGGTCCCAGCCAAGTATGGCAGCTGTGGGTCCCTGGTAGAGAGCTGTTCTGTGGGTTTGTGGGAAGTCACAAAGGAATGTAGATGGGTTAGAAGGAATGGCTGAAAGGGGCAGTAGAGAAGAATTAGGGGGACCCTGGATCCACACCATGAGTCAAAGTCCCAAGGATATGGAGGTAGACTTGGAGGAGGGACCCCTGGTATCCCCTTCATAAAGGTTTCCATATTAGAAGACTTTTTATAAAGCATCCATGTAACTGACATACATTGCTGGTATCCCAGAAAATCTCTCAGGCTTCCTTATTTTAGTTACCTATTCTTTTGCTGTGGCAGAATACCTGACCAAAGAGATGTAAGGGAGGAAGGATTTTCTTGGCTCATGGTGTGAGGGGATACCGTCCATTAGAGGAGGAAAAGCTGGACAGTGGTGGTTTGCAGCCAGGACTCCTTACTTGGGCACATGGTGGCTGAGTAGGAAGTGGAGAGGGAATGCCGGGTGAGACTCATCTAGTTTTTTCCTTTCTCCTCTCTTATTCTGTCTGGGTGTCCAGTGTATGGCATAGGGTGCTTCTTCACCTATAGCCACGGAAAATGAACTCACAGTCATCTTACAAGTGTGACTCCTAAGTCCCAGCTGCTTAAATTGTGGGTCACGACTCCATGTAGAGTTAAATAACAGAATGTGGGACTGTGAACTTTTGGCAACAGTAAAGGGGTTTGGAACTTTCAATAACCAAAATGTAATTCAAAATCAAATGCACACTGACTCAGACGTTTCCTGGCAGTGCTTGCCCATGTTGCATTGCATGGTTTCGCTGTAGTCTTGGTTCTGAACACAACATAGGAACTCTGTGCTTTGCATGTTGTCGCATCATGAAATAAAACCAGCCAGTGTTGTCTGAAACACCTTAGCTCAGAGACAAGACTGTTTATTCTATGTTATAAATTGCAGTCTTTTTACAGCTGCTCTGGATATCATTCTGTATAAATAAAACACTGATTGGCCAGTGGCCAGGCAGGAAGTATAGGCGGGACAAGGAGAGAGGAGAATTCTGGGAAGTGGAAGGCTGAGTCAGAGAGACACTGCCAGCAGCCGCCATGACAAGCAGCATGTGAAGACGCCGGTAAGCCACGAGCCATGTGGCAAGGTATAGATTTATAGAAATGGATTAATTTAAGATGTAAGAACTAGATAGCTAGAAGCCTGAGCCATTAGGCCAAACAGTTTAAATAATGTAAGTGTCTGTGTGTTTATTTTATAAGTGGGCTGTCAGACTGCTGGGGTTTGGCGGGACCGGAGAGAAAACTCTCCAGCTACGTAGGGCACATGCAAAATTTTCTGCTCTTATGAAAACATAGTGATTTAATTGTGAAAAATAAGGACTGTTAGTATTTCCCCATTGTCATTCCTCAGAATGTTAACTATCAAATTAACATATCTTTGTTTATCACTATTTTTAAAGCCTTATTTATTTTATGTGCATGAGCGTTTTGTGAACATGTATGTCTTTGCGTTATGTGTGCACCTAGTGCTGAGGGAGCCCAGAAGAGGGCATCAGATGCCCTGGGACTGGAGTTACAGAGGGTTATGAACAGCCATGTGAGTGCTTGCAATCAGCTCTGTTTCTCCAGAAGAGCAGTCAGTGCTCTTAACCTTCCAGCCCCCAAGTTAGCACAACTTTGTATTATATTGTGTCAGAATGTTTGAAATTGTTGTTTAAGTGGCTGACTCCAATTTCATTAAAAAAATTGTTAAATGAATTTTGGTTTGGAATCAGGAGAGAATTTTTAACAATATCTGAAATAGTCCAAAGATACACTTCTACAATTTTATACTGTATAGTTTTATAAAGTAGTATTTTCAGCATGGGTTATTGTAAAATGAAATTATTGATGACTCTGATAAATGTTAAATATATTCTGTGTCCTTCTGTATCCAATATTTGGCCAGTGGAAAGACAGATCAGTGGATAAAACCACATGTTGTACAAGCCCGATGACCTGAGTTCAGTCCCTGGATCCCACAGTGGAAGGAGAGGACTTCTGAAACAAGTTGTCCTTTGACCTCCACATGCGTGTCATGGCACTCAAACACACATGCACATACAATAATAATGAATATTAAGATAAATATAAATAAATAATACAATTTTTAAAATCTTAAAACCAAATATTCAGCCAAAATTTAATTCTGTATGCAGAAATAAAAATGTCCATCACACTTACTGGCTGCTCTCGCCGAGGACCCAGGTTCAGTTCCCAGCACCCACGTGGCCACTCACAACTGTTTATAACTCCAGCTCCAAGGGATCAGACACCTTCTGACCTTCTGGGGCACTAAGCACATACATGGTGTACTTGAACACACGCAGGCAAAACACTTGTACAACTAAAAACAAACAAACAAAAAAAACACTAAAAAAAAGTTTTAGAAAACCCAGTTCATCATGTAACTGCTTCTTAGAAACCCCCATCTGTATCTGCAACGCTTAACGTTGGAGAGTTTCCCAGGGGTCACTGTTTTTGCTAAGCTGGACCTTAGCATTGCATTGCAGGTTTTTTTTGAGGAGAATTAAGGGAAACAGCCCAGGAGGTTGACTGCTGGGTCTTGGTGAGGACAACGCTTGTTCATTCTACCCATGTAGGCTCTAGGACCTCAGAAGCCTAGTCTTCCTAATAGGCATAGGCATTTTCCCAGAGAATGGTTTTCTTCTAGCTGGCTTTAGGGATCACACAATATATTTTATTTTCCTTTTCACAATGACTGTTAGGAAGCTCATTCACATTATTGGCCTGTGGTTTCCAAGAACATGGGGTTCTGTGAGTGTCTCTGTACTGACTGCATTCCTGATTTCTCTTGGCTTTCCATTACTCATTTCCCTTTGTTTCTATTTCTTCACTTTCTTATTTTTTTTCACATTTTTTTTACTATAAAATGATCAGCTCTTCTTTCTTTCTTTCTCCCTTCTTCCTTCCTTCCTTTCTTTCTTTTTTAATGATCAGTTCTTGAGGTGACCACTTTAGGAACATGAGATGAGAGTATCAAAGTTGCCTTAGGGAATTAATATGAGGTCAGCTCAGTGTGTGTGGAGCAGAGAAGAGCTGAGTCTTCCAGTTTTCAGATACCAGCATTCTGTGATCACTTAGAATGGACGTGATCTGTAGCCATCTCTGTCCCTGGCATGACCTTCTTTTCATACCAGTGATGAATGGACTAGGCTCTGATCCTGGTATTTGACCCACATCCCCCGTTAGCCTGTGAAAGCTGACCACTTGCTATGTGCAGATTTCTTCAAAGCAGAGGCTACAATCAACCTGCCATTTAGAAGGGGAGATTTATGATTTTTAGCTAAAGGAAATGTTTTTACAGAGGGATAATTGGTTGCTGGGGTGACATCCACACTTGCCAGTGGCAGCTGCTGAGATGCTCAAGCTGGTGAGAAGCCTGCTCCTTCCTTGCTTCATGGTCTCTGAGGTGGGGGAGTCCAGACCCATAGCCAGAAGTCAGGGCAAATGGGAATTGGTGCCCTGAGGGACACATGGTTATGGCCCCTGGGCATACCAGTTCTATCTTTGAATCCATTTTGTGCATTCTGCTGAGCTGGAAGGATCTCAGCTGTTCTTTGGACCACGTCAGAAAGTGAAGAAATAATCTCAGTCTCTCACCCCATCCCTCCCTCTCTCTTTCAGAGAAGGTCTCATGCAGCCCAGGCCAGCTTTGAAATCAGTATGCAGTTGGGAATGACCCTGAACTGATTCTCCTGCCTCTGCCTCCCAAGTGCTAGAATACCAGGAGTGTGTCATCATGCTGGGTTTCTTCAGTGCATGGTCTAGAACCCAGGGCTCCAAGTGTGCCAGATATATTAGTTACTTTTCTTCTTGTAGCAAAATACCTGATGAGAAGCAAATTCAGGGAGAAAGGCTTATTACAGGTCTATCCATCAAAGTGAGGATGACATGGCCTCAGGCCTGAAGGCATGGGAGGCCAGCTGGTCATATTGCTTAAATAGCAAGGAAGGAGGGAGGAGGAGAGAAGGGGTGGGAGAGAGAGAGAGAGAGAGAGAGAGAGAGAGAGAGAGAGAGGAAGAAGAGGAGGAGGAGGAGGAGGAGGAGAGGAGAAGAGGAGGAGGGGAGGGGAGAGAGAACAGGGAGTGAGGATAACCTACCCCACAGGCCCACTTTTTTGAGCAAGGCTCCACCTCCTGAAGGTTCCACAGCCTTTCCAAACAGTGCCACCAGCTGGGGACCAAGTGTTCAAACACACGAGCCTATGAGGGACATTTTTTAAAATTAAGATTACATTTTTTTTTTAATTTATTGGAGTGAATATATGGAGGTTAGAGGATAACCTGTAGCAATCGGTTCCCTCCTTTCCTACCATGTGGGTCCTGGGAATGGAACTCAGGTTTTCAGGCTTCTAGGCAAGTGCCATTACCTGCTGAGCCTTCTTGCCAGCCTAAGACATTTCTTTTCTTTTCATTATTATTATTATTATTATTATTATTATTATTATTATTATTATTATTTACATTCCGACTGAAGTTTCCTCTCCCTCCACTCCTTCCAATTCTTCCCGTCTTCTGATATCTTCTCCATTTTCTTTCTTCAAAGATTTGACATTCTTGCCATACAGGTCTAAGACATTTCTTATTCAAACCACAACACTATGTAACTAAGCCGTATCTCCAGCCCATGAAATGGTCTTCCTAATTACACATCATGAAGTCTATCATACCCGAGATTTCCCCATGGGTGGAACTTGGTATTGCCCTCTTCCCTTGGCTGGTACTGCAGGTGAACAGTGAGACCACAGAGAGGTGATCACAATACTCTATTCAGACACTACGAAGACCCATAGAGTTCCGCCACAGTGGGGACATCGGATTAGTTATTTTGGTGCTACTATGACAGAATGTCTGATACAGCAACCTGAGGGGAGAAAGTTGTTGTTTTTTTCCTCACAGTCAGGGGCTTCAGAGCATCATAATGGGGAAGGCACAGCAGAGTGGCTCTGTCCTAGTGGCATGCAGTAGAGTGGAGCTGTTCCACCACGGTGGACCAGGAAGCAGAGAATGGGCAGAACCAAGGGCTGGGCTATGACTTCCACCAACCCATCTCTTAAAAACTTCACAGCCTCCCAACACACGTGCTAACAGCCAGAGGACAAGCATTCAAAACATGATCCAGAGGGAGACGTTTCAGACTCAAACCATAGCAAACTCATTGCCAAAAGTTTCTTTAGAAGGAGAAACAAGGTCATTTTCCTGGTTCCATAGTCTTCCTCTTGGCACAGCAGAGGGACCTGGGACTCAGTATCCTGGGAGCTGATAACACTGGGACCCTGGGCTGATATTTCAGCCCTTGTTAGCCAGCATTTATTGCCCCGGTAAGTGAAGGATCCACTTCAGTGCTGCTGGTCTCTTGTTAACCACAGCAGACTCTTCCCACTAGCTGACCAGAAACTGCAGGTTTTGTCTTTTTGCCTTTTTAGATACAGGGTCTCACTATGTATCTCTGGCTATTCTGGAAGTTGCTCTATAGACCAGGCTGGCCTCGAACTCACAGAGATCCACCTACCTCTGCCTCCCAAGTGCTGGGATTAAAGGTGTGCCATGCTGAAGCCACAACATCTTGCTGAAACCACAGATTCTTAATATAAACGATCACACAAATGGTTCTGATAGTCTTTGAGGGACTCTCACTCAGACTTTCCTCTGAAAGTTCACAAGCTAGGCCTCCACTGTCTCCACTGCTCTCACCATTGTCTTCCAAGTTCCCGCAGCGGTTCATTAAGCTCTGAACATGGAATGGTTTTCCCAATCCAAAGTCCAAGTACTTCCACAGTCCTCCCCAAAGCAACATGAACACCCAAGCAGAGAGCACGGAGGAACACTGCTTCCCGGCTCACTCTCTATAGATTGTTCTGATTCCTCTCTTGCCCAATCCAGGACCATTTGCCTAAGGATGACACCACCCACAGTGGGCTGGACCCTTCCACATCAATTTTTAATCAACAAAATGTACCACAGACATGCCCACAGGCCAACTGATGGAGGCCTTTTCTCAGCTGAGGACGCCTTTTCCCAGATGACTCTAGCTTGAGTCAAGTTGACGAAAACAGCTATGTCTAATTTCTGCCTCAGGCAGTGTGGGCTACTGTACCAGAATACCATTGATTGGGTGGACTGAACAATTGAAGTTTTTGTGTGTCAGGGTTAGAGAGGCTGAGAAGTTCAGGGTCAGGGGACTGGCAGATTCAGTGCGTGCTGGGGGCCTTCCTCTTGGGTTCAGACTATCTTATTGTAGTCTCACATTGTGGAGAGGAGGGAGTGAGGGAGAGAGGGAGAGAGGTGTTCTGGGATTGCAGTATGCACCATACCTAGCTCTTGTCTCTTTCTTTTTCTTTTCTTTCTTTTTTTTTTAAAGATATGTTTGTTATGTGGTTTTCTTTTTTCTTTTTTGTATTAATTTATGTACACTACATTGGTGCAGGAGCCCAGGGAAGCTATCAAACTGGAGTTGCAAGCAGTTGTGAGAGCCATGTGGGTGCTAGGAACTGAACTCAGGTCCTTTGCTTGAGCGGCAAGCACTCTTAACCACTCCTAAGCCATCTCTCCAGCCCTCTTTTTCTTTTTTTTTTTTTTGGGGGGGGGTGCACACCTGTGGAGGTCAGAGGTCAATGTCACACGTTTTCCTCAATCACTCTTCACATTATTATTACTATTTTAAACTTTTAAATCATCATCATCAGTATTTTTTTTTTTTTGTATGTGCCTGTGTGTGTGCGCATGTGCGTGCTTCTCGTGTGCATTGCTATTGGGAATGTGTAGCGGTAAGAGGATGACTTTTGGGAATTGGTTCTCTTCATCTTGCTGAGGCTGGGTCTCTTACACTGTTCCTGTCACACTGCACACTAGTCATCTGTTTCCCATCTTGCTGTAGTAGTGCTTGGATTATAGATGTTGCCGACAGCATTCAGCTTTTTTTATGTGGGTTCTGGGAATTGAACTCAGGTCATCAGGCTTGTACAGCAAGCACCTTTACCTGGTGAGCCATCTTGCCTGCCCCTCCAACTTATTTTTTGAGACAGGGTCTCTCAGTGAACCCATTCAGCTCAACTGACTGTCTAGCAAGGTCTGCAGATTCTCTTGTTTCTGTCTCCCAAGTGCTGGGATTATAGTACATGATGTTATGCTTATGTTTTTATGTGTGCCAGGCATTTTATAGCCTGAGCTGTCTCCCTCTTAAGGGCATAGGGCATACATTCTATTGCGAGGACAACCATTTGTTTTTTTTTGGGGGGGGTGGCGGTTAGAGACAGGGTTTCTCTGTGCAGCTTTGGTGCCTGTCCTGGATCTTGCTCTGTAGACCAGGCTGGCTTCGAACTCACAGAGATCTGCCTGCCTCTGCCTCCAGAGTGCTGGGATTAAAGGTGTGGCCTCTAGGACAACTGTCTTTAGGATGAAGTCATTTCCCAAAGGCCCCATGTCTCCATGTCTATTTCCTTATCTTGGGCTTGGTTTTCAGTGAATGAGTTCTGGAGGGGTGCAGGCATAAGCACCCCTCCATCACAAGTTCTGGTTCTGCCATTCTTACTTTTCTGCAGTTGGTGTTGCTAAGAGCTACCTGGAATCCTTCTGGAGTAATGTGGACATAACTAAGCAAACTGATAGTTTAAAAAAAACAAGGTAAGTCTGGCAGTGGTGGTGCATGCTTTTTTTTTTTTTGGTTTTTCAAGACAGGGTTTCTCTGTGTAGCTTTGCGCCTTTTCCTGGAACTCACTTGGTAGCCCAGGCTGGCCTTGAACTCACAGAGATCCGCCTGCCTCTGCCTCCCGAGTGCTAGGATTAAAAGCGTGCACCACCAGCCGGGCAGTGGTGGCGCACGCCTTTAATCCCAGCACTCGGGAGGCAGGGCCAGGCGGATCTCTGTGAGTTCGAGGTCAGCCTGGTCAACAGAGCGAGTTCCAGGACAGCCAGAGCTACACAGAGAAACCCTGTCTCAAAAAAACCAAAAATAAATAAATAAACAAACACATGGGATGTTGATATGGAGACATAAACCTATAATTCTTGCATTTGAGAGGCTGAGGCAGGAAGATTATGAATTTGAGGCCAGCCTGGACTACGTACACAGCAAGACACTGTCCAAAACTAAACAAAACACCAGAAAACCCACTGCCTGGCTATCATCACTCCCTCTACAAGCTCCCTTCTAGTTCTAATGTAATACTTAACATGTGCTGTATTTTGTCCCTCTGAGCTCCCATTTCAGAGGAAAAGAGGATGTATTCTAAAAGCATGAATTGAAGTTTAGACTCTGAATGAGGTCAAAACAGTTTATTACATTCGTTCATTCATTGGGTTGTTCAACAAGTGCAGATCATGCTTCTGCTTTCTCCAAGGCTGAGTGTCAAGTGTTGGGGTCTCAGCAGGTACAACATTCAGTCGGGGCTGCAGCCTGAAGAGCAGATGGCATGCCCTGCTGGCCCCAGCTCATCCAGGCCTCTCCCCAGGAAGGATATTGAGGTGGGTCAAGCTGACTTCTTGGTTTCAGGCCGAGACCCTTTCTCAGGCTGCTCCACTGCTCTAAGGGACAGAATAATGGGGGAGGTGCTGAGAACCAGAAGTGAAACTTCAGGACAGTCTGGTGAACTCACATGCACTGTCATCTCTGGAGCCTGAGAGAATGCAAGCTCAACTGCTTCAGGAACCCTACAGGGCTCTCATGCTGTGCCCAGCTGGGCACCAAGACCAGCCAGTGATCTTTTCTGCTCCCGCCCATCCCCCACATGGAGCAGGTGGCCAGGAAGTCAGGCTAGTTTCGCTCAGGGAGTGTCAGCAACTGTGCGTTGAACCCACAGATGAACCTCATTATCACTTGGTTGTGGCCCTACCAGGCAGCTTGGCTGTTGCATGTCCCCAGGCAAACTGCTGTCCTCTCTGGGTTTTCCCTTAATCACCTATCTGGAGAGCGCAGGGATGCCTTGTAGGGTTGTTCTGGTGAGTCATCTCTGCTTCTCAACCTACCGACCTCCATCAGGGTTTCTTAAAGGCTTGCCTCTCCTTTTTTTTTTTTTTTTTTTAATAGATGGTTGTGAGTCACCATGTGGATTCTGGGAATTGAATTCAAGATCTCTGGAAGAAGAGCCAATGTGCTTAACCTCTGAGTCTTCTCTCTAGCCCGGTAATGTGTGTGTGTTTTTTTTTTAATTATTTTTATTTTATGTGTAACAGTGTTTTCCTGAAGGTATGTCTGTATGAGGGTGTCAGATCTTGGAGCTACAGAGAGTTGTGAGCTGCCATGTGGGTGCTAGGAATTGAACCCAAGTCCTCTGGAAGAGCAGTCAATGTCCTTAACCACTGAGCCATCTCTCCAGCCTGTAACCTCCTTTTTAAAGGAGAAATTTTTATGAGCCCCTGGGTATATAGGCACCCAGGTATGCAAGTCAAACATCTACTAGAACTAAATCATGAAGAAATTAAAATAATTCTATGGTATACCTATGATTTTACCATTTAATAAAGTTTAAAACAAATTTACACACACTGAGAATAGATGGATGTATCTGGGCTTTCTTCTTCTTCTTCTTCTTCTTCTTCTTCTTTTTCTTATTTTTCTTTTCTTTTCTTTTTTTTTTCAGAGCTGAGGACCCAACCCAGGGCCTTGGCTTGCTAGGCAAGGACTCTACCACTGTGCTAAATCCCCAACCCCATGTTTTTCTAAGAAAGCGTTAAATCTTGCGTTGAAATGGGTCACTTGGTAAAGTGCTTGCTCTGAAGGAACGAGGATCTGAATTTGATCCTCCAGAACCTATATAAAAAAGCTGGACATGCCAGGCATGGTGGCGCACACCTTTAATTCCAGCACTTGGGAGGCAGACATGGGTGGATCTCTGTGAGTTTGAGCCCAGCCTAATCTATACAGAGAGTTCTAGGACAGCCAGGGCTACATAGAGAGACCCTTTCCTAAAAAACTAAACAAAACAAAACCAGAAAAACCTCCCCACCCCCAAATCCCACAAAAAAGCTGGGCATGAGGGTGCATTCTTGTAATTTCAGTGCGGGGGTGGGGTGGGGGGGGTGGGGGGGTGGGGGGTGGGGTGGGGTGGGTGGGTGGGTGGGTGGGTGGGGTGGGGGTGGGTGGGTGGAGTGGGGGTGGTGAAAACAGATGGTCCCTGGGGCTCCCTGACCAGCCAATCTCACCTGCTTGGCAAGTCTCAGGTCTCAGGGAGACCCTGTCCCAAAGTCTCAAACCAAACAAACAACCAACAAAAGGCAGACAGTGCCTGAGAATGATACCAAGGTTGTCCTCTGGCCTTCTGGTATACTTCCATGTGTACATATGTGCACACCTCCTCAATTAACTCTTGAATAAAAATTTGATACCAAAGGGCATCTTTAGTGTTATTCAGAGTCGATATTTTGATTTTGTAATTGTCAGTGCTGAGAATAATGCTTCACATAAATACATGGTGCAAAATGGTAAAAATATGGTTTGGGTCATTTCAGAAATTATTGTGAATTCTATCCTAATTCCAATCCCAAATTCATTTAACAATTTATGGGTGTGTGTGTGCGTGCACGTGCACGCTCGCACATCTCAGTGTGAGAGTCCATGAGCCTGTGCTTATGTGGAGGCCGGAGCAGGGCATTGAGTGACTGACTTCCTCTATTGCATTGAGGTAGGGTCTCTGACTCATCACTGTTTTGGCTATCTGGGCAGGGAGCTCTAGAGCTCCACCTGTCTCTACTCCCCAATATTGCGGTTATAGGTGTATACAGCTGTGCCTTGCACTTTTTAATTTAATTTAATTTTTTTCTTTTTGGTTTTTTCGAGACAGGATTTCTCTGTGTAGCTCTAGCTATCCTGGAACTCATTCTGTAGACCCAGCTGGCCTCGAACTCACAGAGATCTGCCTGCCTCTGCCTCCCAAGTGCTAGAATTAAAGGTGTGTGCCACCACTGCCCAGTGTACTTTTTTTTTTTTTTTTTTTTTGGTTTTTCGAGACAGGGTTTCTCTGTGTAGCTTTGCGCCTTTCCTGGAACTCACTTGGTAGCCCAGGCTGGCCTCGAACTCACAGAGATCCGCCTGGCTCTGCCTCCTGAGTGCTAGGATTAAAGGCGTGCACCACCACCGCCCGGCCTCCAGTGTACTTTTTTCATTTGAAGTTAGGTTCTCACTGGAGTCTTGGCTGGCCTGGAACTTGCTGTGTAGACCAGGCTGGCCTTGAATTTTCAGAGATCCACCAGCCTCTGTCTCTTGATTGCTGAGATTCAGGGTTTGCATTACTAAGTCTGGCTGATGCCCCATTTTTTTATGTGGGTGCTGAGGATTCAAATTCTTTGTGTGTGTGCAAAGCAAGTGTACTTATTGAACTATCTCTCCTGCTCCATAAATGAGTTTTAAAAACGAAAGTCAAGTCAATGACAGAAACAACAATTTTAAAGAAAGATTTACTTAGTTTTATTTTACATATGAATATTTGACTGCATGTATATCTGTGTGCCACATGCATGCCTGGCCAACTTGGAAGCCAGAAAAAGGGGTTAGATCCTTGGTACTGGAGTTACAGATGATTGGAGCTGTCAATGTGAGGGCTGGGAATTGAACCTGGGTCCTCTGGGAGAGCAGCCAACATTCTTAACCACTGAGCCAACTCTCTAGTTCAAACAAATAGCAGTTTTTAAAATCAAACTTCCTGCCAGGTGTGGTGATACACAACTTTAATTCCAGCACTCTAGAGATGGAGGCAGGAAGATTTCTGAATTTGAGGCCAGCCTGGTCTATGTGTGAGTTATAGACCAGCTGAGGATACATAGACTCTGTCTCAAAAACAATGAAAAGAAAACCAAACTTTCTGATGTAATTCAAAGATACACTAATTTATTACATGCTGAGGAATGACAGTTGGGAGATAAGAGAGCAGAAATTCTATTGTATGGAATAGAAAACATTGCAGTTGGGAGATGTGAGAACAGAAAACTTTGTATGTAACAGGAAGCACTGCAATTCATAGCATGCAGGGTCTTCAAATCAGAACCGAGATGCTTAGGCAGCGTTGGTTGTCACTGTGTGTCAGAGTGCCTGCTGTGTTCCAGACCCAGGCTGCAGTGAAACCACGTGGTGCAAGACAGGCGAACACTACCAGAATGCCTTGCGTTCATTATGTGTTTGATTTTAAATTAATATTTCCTTGTTGAGTGTCAAGAACCTTTTACTGTTGTCCATTTTTTCTTCGACCTCCACATTCAGTTACATGACTGACCTATGTGGGGTCATGATCCTAATTTAGGAAGTTTTAAGCTAAGATCTGTCGTCTCTCTAGGAAAACTTCTTAAAATAGAAAGTGGGATTTCATGATAAGGTCTTAGTGTGAGGGATGCACATTGCCGCTGATTTGGTCTGCAGGGATGTGCTTTATCACACACTTCAGCCAGCTGACAGGAGGACAGAGCCCTGTCACTGACACTTGCACTACACACTTAGATTTGTACTGACTCTCTGCTGTATTAAATCTCTTTTTAATCTCTCTGCACGTGAGCTTAGCCAAAAGACCAGGAAGTGACCCGCCTTAATCTCTCTCTATGAAATACACTCTGTTGGGGCAGGAGAGATGGCTTCTTGGTTAAGAGTGGATATGTCTCCTCCAGAGGACCCAAGTTTGGTTCCTGGCACCCACATTAGGCAGCTCCCAGTCTGCCTGTAACTTCAGCTCCATCGGGATCTGTCACCTTTGCCTCCAGGGGCACTGCATATGTGTGTGCGCACACACGCACACAAAATAAAATATTTTAAAAAGGAATATATCCTCTTTTACCATGTTGAAAATTAGACCCTCATGGATACAGGGGACACTAAAATTAGAGGACCCAATTTTATTTATTTGATTTGTCATCTATCACACACTCAAAAATAAAAATGGCAGCAGTCATACCCCCAGCAACTTCCTTTCTAGACATACTCGCAAACATTTGAAAAGTATATACTCTTCTAATTTAATTTGTGTTTTACATGTATTTATTTAGTATGTGTGTGCCCATGCATGTACTGTGGTGTGCAAGTAGAGGTCAGAGAACAGCTCATGGGAGCCAGTGCTCTCTCTTCACTATGTGGACTCCGGGAATTGAACTCAGGTAGTCAGGTGTGGCAGCAAGCACCCTTACGCGCTAAGCCATTTTGCTAGCCCTGAAATATATATAAATCTAATCTAATAGGCTATATATATACATATACACATGAATATATATGTGTGTATTTCATATTTATTTTATGTGTATAAGAGTCTTACCTGCGTGTATGTATGTGTACCATTTGTGTGCACTACCCACAGAAGCCAGAAGAGGGTGTTGGATTCCTTGGGAGTTAGAGATGATTGTGAGCTGCCATGTGGGTGATGGGAAATGAGCCCATGTCATCTCAAGAACAGCAGGAGCTCTAAACTAAACTGTTGATTCATCTCTCCAGCTTCTAAAGTTTATATTAGTACTTTTTATGCGTGTGTGTGTGCGCGCGCGCGCGCGCGCATGCATGTGCGCAAGCGCATTGGTGTTTTGCCTGCATGTATGTCTGTGTAAGGCTGTTGGATCTCCTGGAACTGGAGTTATAGACAGTTGTGAGCTGCCATGTCACTGCTGGGAATTGAACCAGAGTCTTCTGGAAGAATGGCCAGTGATTTTAACCTCTGGGCCATCTCTCCAACCCCTTATGGGAAATGTCATCTTCTCATACTTTCTTTCTATATTTTTAAATTTATTTTTGGTGTACATGCATGTACAAATACAGTTTACAGTGCTCACGTGGAGGTTAGAGGACAGCTTTCAGGAGTGGGTTCTCTCCTTCTACCAGAGAGTTCTGGGGATACATAAAGGTCATCTGCGGTGGCCATAAGTACCTTTGCTCACTGAGCCATCTTACTGGCTCAGTTCTTCCTATTTTAGAATTCCTCACATTTTAGAAATGGTCTTACAGCTGCATCGTCAGAGCCTATGGCTATTGCCCGGCATGCTCTCTCCTTCACAAGTCTCATTTAGTCTCAGTCACATAAGTAACTATGTATCCTACAAACAGTTTCCTTACATTTTATTCTCCGTAGTTTTGGTCATTTGAGTTGTATTTTTCTCTGACAGGTTTTTAGGAAGGACTCATGAGAATCCTCCTCCTTCAGTTCTCTCCTGTCAGCTGTTCGCAGCTGTGGTGAACATGGAAGCCGTTGACTTAGGAAGAGAAGCGGTTGGCCCCGTTGCTTTGGGTTTGTGTCAGGCAGAATCCTTTTCAGGGACATACTTCCTGTGACCTAAAGGCTTCCGCTAGTTCCTACCTCCTGCAGATTCCACTCTCTCTCAGTAGCTCTGCCTGGGGATCCATCCTTTAACACGATGTCTTCACGGAATGCTTAACTTTCAATTCATATAAGAACTTTGCTGCACTTACTATATTGTCAAGTTAGTTTTGCTGGGAAAGTTAGCATATCCTCTGTTAGAGATTATTTTTAAAATGTCACTTGGTTTTCTTTTGGCATAAAACATTGCTCAATAATATTTGAATTTATTTTCTTATATCAGTTATTTACTTAATTTTTATTCTGCCTAGACACACAAAGGGTGTTTTCCTCTTTCCCTGAAGTTCAGAAATTTTGTTAGACTATGTCTTAAATTTGTCTAATTGTTCTGCATTGATATTTCAGCTTTATTGTGTACTCACTCCCCCCCCCCCCCTTTGTTTTGTTTTTTCAAGACAGGTTTTTCTCTGTGCAGCCCTGGCTGTCCTGGAACTCTCTCTGTAGACCAGGCTGGCCTGAAACTCACAGAAGTCCATCTGCCTCTGCCTCCTGAATGCTGGGATTAAAGGCATGTTTTTTCTGGGGAAGGGGGGAGTCTCATTGTGTAGCCCTGGCTGTCCTGGAACTCACAGTGATCCACCTGCCTCCTCCCCAGTGCTGGGACAAAAGGCAGACGCTAGCATGCCCAGTTTTGTATGCTTTTTTTCAATGTGTTTTTTTTTTTTTTTTTTCTGTCGACATAAAATCTTTTACCTCTTTGGAGGCATTGTCCTGAGCCAGGGCTGATTGTGTCCTCTGAGTCTTCACTTCTAAAACAATCCTTAAAATGTATTTCTCATCTTTTCTCGAATTCCTTGCTGTACTCACAGGGCTTTCTAATGCTGATGTCTGTTGCTCTTTCACAGTCTTGCATGATTTCTGAATGCCTTGAATGTCATTTTGAAATAGGTTAGGGCTCTGTTCTGTTCTGAGACTCTCTCTCGGGCATGCTTTTCCTGTTGGTGGAAATGCTATTTTGTTCCTCATTTTTCTTGCTTGAATTAACTTCATTTGGGATTTAGCCTCAAGACTTTTCTATGGTTTATGTGAAAGCCATTTTCCTCAAATGAAGGAGCTGTACGGGCTAACAAGTGGAAGAACACTTTTTCGTGTGGTTTTAATGTGGCATACAAAAAGATTGCAGCCCTTTGCGGGGGATTCCTGGCTCAGTTTCTGGCCTCCCCTCCTTTTTGATTGTTCTGATCCCACTCATTTTTATGTGGGCTTTAGAGAGATTAATAAGCTCTGCTGGCATTGTGTGATCTCAGCAAGGAAGGAGGCCGAGACAGGGTTTCTCTATGTATTTGAGATTCACCTTGAACTGCTCATCCTCCGGTCTCAGTCTCCAGCACGACAGGCATACACCACCACACCCAGCCTTGGTCAGTTTGTCTGGTGGCAAGTTGCATACTGAGCCACAGGCATGATGAGATGATAAATGTCTGAGAGCTAATGGCTCCTGTGTCTGTTGCCAGGCTTCCAATTTGGCTCATTGCACTCAGTTCCTGCAGGTTTGAACTCTGCTCCTTGTACTTGGCTCATGGGAAGGACATGTGGTGGGTCCCCATCCCTGGTCTTTGCTGTGTCCTTTGGGGCGTTTCTTCTAGAGAACAGAAGAAAAGAACTGACTCCTATCACCTAAGAAAAAGAGGTTGGCCTGGGTTGTGAAGGGCCTGCTGTGAGCCTGTACCGCCATCTGCTGGTCACATGTTTGTTTACATAGAAGAGAGGCCACAGTTCCACCTCAGCCAATGACGTGGATTAATTTTTTTTCTACCTAGAAAGTTATATTTATGTTAATATAATGATAATCATAGGAAATAAAGAGTTTCTCTATTTTCTAGACACGCACACCTTTGTTTTTGGTTTTTATGGGACAGGGTCTCTCTCCATAGCTCTGGCTGTTTTGGAACTTACTTATGCAGCCCAGGCTGGCCTCAAGCTCACAGAGATCCATCTGCTTCTGTCTCCTGAGTGCTGGGATTAAAGGTGAGTGTCACCATGCCTAGCTGCACCTTTTCTCTTTAGAAAACATAAATAACGTGTATTTTTCCTCTCATTCCGTAGTTCAAGACTTCACTTTGAATTCTACTTTGCTGGACGCCAGAGAGTAAGGTGGTATTAATTCACCTGTTTCCAGGTCTGGCTGTGCTGGGCAAGAGAAGGGTGCTCAGGCTTAGTTCACAGGACTGTGGTTCTGCCCCCTTTTCATAGGAGAAGGGACTCTGCAGACATGGACCTGGAGGTGGGGAGGTTTCCCTGGCTTCCTGGGGTGGCCCGTTCCAATCCCCTGAGCCTTTCTCAGGAGAATGGCGCTTCTCTGTAAGCAGAGGCCTTGTCTTGGTTTCAGTTGGAGATGCAACAGTGAAGGACTGGAAGCTGGAAGGAAGGAAACCCAAGCCAAGGAATCTAAGTGACTTCTGGAAACGTAATTTTCTAGAAGAAAGCCACACTCGTGTTGCAGACTGACTGACTGGTTGGAACTTCATGATGGTGGAAAGTTGGATACTGTGGATATGAGGCCAAAATTATCTCAGATTCTTTTTAATACCCCGATGGCTGCTAGTTGCCTGCCTCTGTGTGTGACCTCACATCCTATTCTGAATGTGCGTATGTGCATCCATGAATGTGTTCATATGGAGGCCAGAGGATAACCTCAGATGTTCAGCTCATTTCATCAGCTTGGTTTTAATAATGATTTACTTACTTACTTACTATAGAGATGGGGGAACATGAGGTCAGAAGACAACTGTGGGAGATTGTTCTTTTCTTTGATCATGTGGGTATTTGGGATTGAACTCAGGCCACCAGGGTTGGTAGCAATCACCTATGCTCACCGAACCATCTCCATGTCCCCACCTTGTTTTGAATACAGATTCTTCTCTCACTGGCCTGGAGTTTGCCAGATGGACTATCCTGGCTGGCCTGCAAGCCCTAGGGATCTGTATGTCTCTGCCTTCCAAGTGCTGTGGTCACATGTGCATGCCACGGCACACAGCTTTTACACATGGCTTCTGGGGACTGGACTCGGGGCTCCATGCCTGTATGGCAAGTACTTGAACGGCAGAGTGGTCTTCCCAGACCCTGACATCCTTTTGACTGTCAGCCAGAACCTTTTTGATGTATCAGTCTAGCAGATCACTAGCTCCCATCAACCCCCAAACTAAGCATGTCATCAGATAGCATCTGAGACCTATAATAGACTTCTTGGCTTTGCTATGACTTACCTACCAGGTGGCTCCACCTACGTATATGAAAAATGCCCTGACTTATGGCTCTATTCTCTTCTGTAACTCTAAAAGAATACCATGAAATCATATCCACATTGGAGCACATTGGGGGTGGTAACCTGAACCTGTGTTCTTGGGCCATGTCCATCCATATTTGGCTCAAGAATAAACTTATCTCTTATTTCCTCTGATGTGTGAGCCATATTTTATGTCAACACTTCTAACCACTGGGGAAAAAAGAAAAAGGATATTTCTGGGAGCCCTGCAGAGGAATGCAGACCTGCTGACATCTTGGTTTCCATTCCAGGGACCTGTAAGTGCCGAAGTTTCTGATCTCTAGATGATCATCTGATGATGTCGTTGTGTGTGGTCATGAGTTACAAGATAGGAATGACAGCTTGCGTGTACATAGGAAGTGTTGCAAGGTCCCCTCCAACAAAGTAACCATTTTTTCTTTTACATATTTGTTTTTTAGATTTATTTATTTATTACATATGCAGTGTTCTGTCTGCACGTATCCCTGCAGGCCAGAAGAGGGCACCAGATCTCATTACAGATATTTGGGAGCCACCCATGTGGTTGCTGGGAATTGAACTCAGGACTTTTGGAAGAGCAGCCAGTGCCCTTAACCTCTGAGCCATCTCTCCAGCCCTCTTTTACATATTTTACAGTCATTTTCTGAGTACCTACTCTGTGCCCAGTGCAGGATTACAGGAGCGAACACAGCTCTTCTGTTACCGAATTTAGAGTCTGTACTGAGAGGTCAAGTTTGATCTTGTGACACCAATTAAAACAGCCAAATTAATAGCAAAAAAGAGTAAAAGGAGATTTAATGTGATAACATTGGGAAGAGAGGCAAAGATCCAGCGACTCTCTCAAGTCTACCTTTGGGGTCCTGAAATGAGATTAAAGTTTATAGGCCCAGGACATTCACATCTAAGCAGTCCTGGCCCAGGTGGGACCATGCCCACCACTGACCATCTTTGTCTGGACCTCAGACTCATCCTTGAAAGTGAACGTTTGACAAGTTGGAAATCTCTTTGTAGGAGACAAGTTTTCCCTCTGGCTGGTACACTTTCCTTCTTTCAGCATGAGATTCCTGGGAAAATTCCTTTATCTTTGGGGTCCATTGTTTCAATATTCTAATAGTTATATTGAAAGATACAAGTGTTCCTGTTTAGTGTCTTCATTTCTACCAGGCCAGCTATTTTGCTTTCATGATGGTGGTGGTGGGGTGGAGTGGGTCGGCAGCAGGGTAGCAGAACTTTAGCAGGTCACAAGCACACACCCAGCCACAGCATTGTAATAGCACTGGGCACAGGGAGTTGTGAGAGTGTGGAGTTGCGGCCCCTCCAGACCTCAGGCTCCAGGCGTAAGGAGTGGTGACCACTTCTCCTTGCTCAAATGTCACACAGATTTAATGTTTCCTGACTGGTGGTTGGGATTCAAAGGACAGCACTGCATGATGGACCCATTGGCTAAATGTGTGGTGAGCAGTGATTCAGGACTGATGTGGGTCCTTGTACTGATGCATTGGGGTATAGGGGCCTGGGCCCCATGCTTGAGGTCAGTGGGGGTCAGGGAGGTGTCTTAGTTAAGGTTTCTATTGCTGTGAAGAGACACCATGACCATGGCAACTCTTTTTTTTTTTTTTTTTTGGTTTTTCGAGACAGGGTTTCTCTGTGTAGCTTTGCGCCTTTCCTGGATCTCGCTCTGTAGACCAGGCTGACCTCGAACTCACAGAGATCCGCCTGGCTCTGCCTCCCGAGTGCTGGGATTAAAGGCGTGCGCCACCACCGCCCGGCCTAACCATGGCAACTCTTATAAAGGAAAAACATTTAATTGGGTGGCTTACATTTTCAGAGGTTTAGTCCATTGTCATCATGGTGTGACATGGTGGTGTGGAGGCAGACAGTGCTGGAGGTGAGAGTCCTACATCTTGATCAAAGGCAACAGGAAATAGTCTGTCTCACTGGGCATGTCTTGAACATATACGAGACCTCAAAGCCTGCCTCCACAGTGGCATACTTCCTCCAACAAGACCACAGCTACTCCAATAAGGCCACACCTCGTAAGAGTGCCACTCCCTTTGGGGGCCATTTTCTTTCAAACCACCACAGAGGGCTACCTGGATGGTGGGCCAAGAAGACCGGGCCTGATGTATGGCTGTACCCCCCCCACCCCTTTGCAGAGCAGTTCTAGAAAAAGCCTAGCCTGGGCCCAGGGCCATGACTTCAGAGGGTAGTGCTAAGTCTAGGTTTAGGATCTTGTGGCTACAGGTGAGGGGGTAGAAGCAGGAATACCTTCCTGGGCTCTGGGGGTCCTCCCTGACGGACCTTGTCCTGAGCACTCCTGTTGTATCCTGAGGTTTCCAAAGCTTCCTAGCAGCTGTCCATGCACCTCCAGTGTGAAGGAATGAAAGGGATTCCTTTGGAAACAACTGCCCAGGGGCTCAGAAACTCCCTGTGTCGGAGACTGGGGCATCCTCTCCAGCTAGTGGTGGGTGGGATCACACCATCTCCTCCCCAGTCCTTCCTTCCCCTTCCCTCCCCTTTCCCACTCCCCTTTCTTTATTTTTCAACAGTTTCTTGTTATGTATCTATCCCAGGCTTGTGGTGATATTTGTAGTCTAAGAAATGAAACTTGCCTAAAGGTCAGAGGACAGAGCCAGCCACAGAGGTCAGGCAATGTGGCACACACCTTTAATCCTAGCACTTGGGATCTCACACACCTTTAATCTCAGCACTTGAGAGTCACACGCCTTTAATCCCAGCACTCGGAAGGTTGAGACAGGAAGTGATATGGCTGGGCAGAGAAAGGAGTATAAGGCCTTTTCTGCTGAGGACTCTGAGATTCAGTCTGGGGATTCTTGGAAACAAGATCTTTTTGGCTGAGGAGTTGGTGAGGTGAGAAATGGCTGTGGCTTGTTTCTTCTGATATTTCAGCATTTACCCCAATATCTGGCTTCGGGTTTTTATTATAAGACCATTTAGGATTTGTGCAACACATGCTGGCCTTGAATAAACACACTTGAAGGAGTTTCTGATGGGAATTAGGGGACACTGAGTGACTCATACTGTAAAGATGGAAGAACCGCATTGTAGGTCTGGATGCAGATCAGAAGGATCCAGCGGACTGACCAAGCCCAAGTCAGTGAGAGTACAGGGCTGGAGAAGCTGCGCTGCTCCCGGTGGTGTATTTCAGGAGCTGCTGTTGGATCAGGGGCTTCGAGTCCAACTTCCTGTTCAGTTCTGTCCCGTTCGGCCCGGGCTGAGCCTGACAGCGTGGGTGGTGGAGAGTCTGGGGAGTGAGTTTGGTAGAGAAGGCGGTGTATTCTGGCACAGTCTCCTCTGCTCTTCCCGTCCCGACACCGGCCAGCTTTGCTCTTTACGTGCGTTTCTCAAGCAGCTGTCTGGTGTGGGAGCTCTAAAAGGAAGCGCGAGAGGGGGCCGATGGCTCAGTGGGTGAAGAGCATTCCGCACAAGCGTGGTGACCTGAGTTTGTCTAGAATATACACCAAAGCTTGAGGGGTGCTGCTCCTGGACTCTTAGCACCCCTCTTGGGAGCTGGGAGGAGACAGGAGGATGGCCCATAAGCTCGGCAGGGGCAGGGGTGGGGGGATAGCCTAGAGTATACAGTGTGGCCAAAGACAGGAGGAAACTGCCTCAATAAGCTGGAAGGCGGGAACTCTCTAGAAAGTTGTCTTCCTAACCTCCACATGTATATTGTAGCACATGTGTGCTCCTCCCCCACTGCACAAACACACATACACTGCATACATGGCTATATACACACACTGCAAACTACACACTGAACACACACACACACATACTGCAAACATGTACACACACATCACATACACACACATACATGCTCTATGCACACACTATTCACACTGCACACCACACACAATACACATACACTGCACACATCACACGAGTACTACAGACACATATACTGCACATACACATAGACACACGCATGTTGCACACACAAATGTGATGTCAGTGAGTATCAAAGTGAGCATGGGCAGAAACCACAGGGGCATTCTCACGGATTTGGCTGTTGTGAAAAGCGAACATGGAGGGCATCGGTTGTGGCACTGTCTAAAGGAAGGAAAATTTGGAAACAGCCCAAGTGTCAACATCAGGGGCTTGGAAAAATAAATTGTGGTACAGATGGGAGCCGTCAGTAGGCTGACACTTCCGTAGTTAAAATGAACGGCCTCAATGCATTGACATGCGAAGAGCTGAAAAATCACTCGGAATTGGAAAGCAAGCATTTTAGGAATTTATACATGTGTGAGAGGAATGAAAACAGGGCAGAGGAGAGGCACACTGCTTTCATTCATCAATGAGCAAATTAATGCCTCATTGTCTGAGTAAGTCTTCATAGTCTTTCAGATCTAAATTTAGTGCCTGACTTCTATGGGGGACCGTTCCCTGACCCCTGGGCTGGTTGTGGTGGTATTATGTCCCCCAAAATATTGTGCACCCTAATAAACTTATCTGGGGTTAGAGAACAGAACAGCCACTAGATATAGAGGCCAGAAAATGGTGGCACACACGTCTTTAATCCTAGCATTCCAGAGGCAGAGATCTACCTGGATCTCTGTGTGTTCAAGGATATAGCCAAGCATGGTGACTCACGCCTTTAATCCTAGAAAGTGAGCCTTTAATCCTAGGGAGTGATGGCAGAAAGCAGAAAGGTATATAAGGCGTGAGGACCAGAAACTAGAAGCTTTTAGCTGGTTAAGCTTTCAGGCTTTCGAGCAGCAGTTCAGCTGGGATCCAGCTGGATGAGGACTCAGAAGCTTCCAGTCTGAGGAAACAGGATCACCTGAGGAATAAGCGAGGTGAGGAAGCTGTAGCTTGTTCTGTTTCTCTGATCTTCCAGTATTCACCCCAATACCTGGCTCCAGGTTTGATTTTATTAATAAGACTCTTGAAGATTCCTGCTACACTTGGTAGGTGCGTTTATATATTTTTCCTTCATGTCCCTTGATACTGTTGTGTGATTATTTGTTAATGCCTATCTTCTCCACAACCTCATTTATTCAGACTCAGGCACCTTCTTCAACAAAGCATCCGGTACCTGGCCCAATGCCTGTCACTTGCAGGATGCCCAGTGAACGGCTTTCTGGGTAACTGCATCTTTGAGCTCAGGGTCCTTGTTTGTAAAAAGGATAATGATTCTTTCTTTATGTTTTTAAAATTGAAAAAGTATGCATGTGTGTGTGTGTGTGTGTGTGTGTGTGTGTGTGTGTGTGTGTGTGTGTGTGTAGGCCAGCGGTCATCTTGGCTGTTGCTTCTCAGGAACTGTCCAGCTTGTGTTATGAGTCGGGGTCTTTCACTGGTTTGGAGTTCATCAAATAGGCTGGCTGCCTGGCCAGCAAGCCCCAGGGACCCACCTGTCCCTGCCTCCCCAGAGTTGCTATTAAGCTTAGGACACCATGCTTGATGTTTTATTTATTATTATTACCATTAATTATTATTATTATTGGGACAGATTCTCATTATTTAACCATGGCTGGCCTGGAACTCACTTTGTAGACCAGATTGGCCTTGAACTCATAGAGATCTACTCATCTTTCTTTACCTAGGGCTGGGATTAAAGACATGGGCCATCATGCCTAGTGGCTGACTTTAAATGTGAGTTCTGGGGATTAAATTCAGGTCCATGTGCCTTCAAAGCAAGTACTTTACTAACAGCCGTCTCTCCACACCCATGACTTTTTTCTTTAGACAGGTGTTAGGATTTAAAATACAATGGATGAACACAACTGTCAAAGAGGTCAGTATTAGGACCTCAGTTTATTTATTTATTTAGAATTACTTTATTATTATTTTTTTAATGTGTATGAATGTTTTTGCTGTATGTATGTCTGTGTATCACATGTATGCCTGGTGCCCTTGGAGGTAAGAAGAGGATGTTGGATTCCCTGGGACTGGAGTTACAGACAGTTGTGAGCTGCCATGTGGGTGCTGGGAATTGAACCTGGGCCCTCTGCAGGAGCAGCCAGCACTCTTAACTGCTGAACCATCTCTCCAGCCCCAGGCCCTCAATCCATTTGTTGAGTGTGTTAATGTTCTTGTCCAAGAAACACTATGTGATCACCAGGTGGCGCTGTGATCATTTGGTTGGGAGTTTCTTAACGCATCAGCTCACACAAAGCTTCCTAGAGGCTTCCAGAGCTTCCTTCTTAGGTCCGCAGGTTCCCAAGGGACCATTCTGCCTCTGCTCTGTCCTCTCAGGGATGGTAGGCTGGAAACTCTGTTCTCTGAGTGGGGGCGGCTACACCACAGGACTGGGGTGCCCAGTGGGTAGGCCAGCCCTAGGAGAAACAGGGAAGAGGCATGCCAGAGGCTCAGCGTTTGGAACTGGAGGAGGTCTTATGCAAATGTGGGTTCTGAGCACCTCCAGGCCAGGCTATGAGTCAGCACCAGCACCCATTCTATGCCACGTTGTGGGTGTTGTTTCTCAGTGTTTTCTGGGAAGAGCTATTGCGGCCTTTGCTTTCCACACCAGAAACTCACAGAGAAAAGATGAAGAAGTTTGCAGGTTGAGAGTGGCCAGGCTGAATCTTGGCTTTGCTGCTTCCGCCTTTGACTTGGGATAAATATCGAGCTCTGCTGTCCCTCAGTGTCCTCCTTATGAAGCAAGTAAGATAGTGTTGACCTCGTAGAGTTTCCACGAGGATGAAGTGGCCAAAACCTGCACCCGAGGAACTTGGGAAGTGTTAGCTGTGGTCATTATGGTGTCACCATGCCACGTGGGAGGGTGGAAGAAACCTAGCTAAGCGTGGTCGAAGGAGACTAAGATACAAGGACCATCCGAAGCTGGGAGTTCAGAGTCAGCCTAAGCAACACAGCCAGACCCTGCCACCCTTCCCCGTCCTGCAGCCCCTGCCTCTCCATTTGACATTCCTGGTAAAGTTTGGCTTTGTCATTTACTGTCTGAGGCTTGCTTTTGGATAAGTCTGTCCTGAGTTTTCCTTTCTGAAACAGGAAAGACTAAAAGACTAATGCCCACCCTGTGGTGTCCTTGCAGCTGTTACACAAAGTATTGAACACTAGGCAGGTAATTGGTAATTCACAAGTTTGTAAAGTGTCACTTCCTGTTCTCAAGAAGAAGCAGATGGCCACATAAACTCAGGTGCCCTTCTTTGGGAGCCATTCACTTCTTTCTTGAGACTCCCTGCAACCTGCGACTCCCCTGTCAGGCTAGACCGGCTGACTAGGAGTTCCAGGGTGTCTGCCTGTGTCTGTCTCTCCAGAGCCAGGATTACAAATGCATGCCGCTACACCCAGCTTTTTATGAGGGGTCTGGGGCTCGAACTCAGGGCCTTATACTCACTTTACTGACTCAGCTCTTTCCTCTGCTCCCCTCTACTTCTTACACTTTCTTTCTTTGTTCCTGTGTGGATTGTCTTCCTTGAGAGACAGAGTGCCTCTCCACACTGTCCATGCATGGGGCTCCAGGTGCCCAGCAGAGAGCGGTGTCCTGGCTTCTTGTTGCTCAGGACAGTTGGGGAGTTATGGCTGTGTGTATGTGTGGGTGAAGCCTACTGAGAATCTAGACATCAGTAAAAGCTGAGGGCTAAAAGGCACCCACTGTGATCAGAAATTACCATGTGGTCCACTCTCCTCCTGAGTCTAGGATGGCCCATTCCCTGTCCCTCCCATATCGTCAGTGTTCTTGATATGTCTGCTTCTGCTGCTTGCTGGCAGAGGGCATGGAGATAAGGGGCTGGCTGAGGCCATCAAGGTGTGGTTACATGTTGTATTAGTTACTTTCCCATTTCTGTGTTTGCCTGAAGGAAACAAGGGAGGAAGACTTGATGTTGGCTCAGGGTTTGAGAGGTGAAGGTATGGTGAAGTTCATAGATGGTCCTTGAAGCAGAAGCATGTGTGTGGCAGTCTATTGACATGATTGGCAAACAGACCATTTGGGCCAGGCTGAGGCCAGGCTATAAAACCTTAAAGGCCGTCCCTGAATAATCCCATTCCTGCCAGTGTGTTCGCATTACAGCTCCACGCACTCAACAACTTCCCCCAAGGATCAGGGTGCTGTGAGCTTCCTGTCAGGGTCACCTCACACTTCTTTCTGGATGCTATCATCACACAAGGGTCACAGACATGGCAGCTCATCTAGATCTTCCTTTTAGATCAGATTTCCAAATAGGATGCACCATGATTGAGCCAAGGTCCTGGGGCATAAGGTGTGGGAGTCTTCCTGAATGCCCATTGTTTATTTTTCCTTTCTTCCTTCCTTCTTCTCCCTCCCTCCTTCCCTCCCTCCCTCCCTCTTTCCCTCCCTCCCTCCCTCCCTCCCTCCCTTCTTTCCTTCCTTCCTTCTTTTCTTTCTTTTTTCTTTTTGGTTTTGTTTTGTTTTTGAGACAGGGTTTCTTTGTGTAACCCTGGCTGTCCTGGAACTCATTCTATAGACCAGCCTGGCCTTGAACTCACAGAGATCTACCTGCCTTTGCCTTCTGAGTGCTGAGATTAAAGGCATGCGCCACCACTGTCTTGCTGCACTGTCTGGCTGTTTCTACTGATACCCTTTCCTCCTTCCTGCTCCAGCACTTAATTAAGCATTTGAAATATTTGTTTATCTATTGTGTGTGTGTCCCGATGTGCATGTGGAGGTCGGAGGACAACTTGCTGGAGTCGGTGCTCTCCTTTTACAATGTGGGTTTTGGGAATTGAACTCAGGTCATCAGGCTTGGCAACCCCTAAGCCATCTTGCCGGCCCCAGCACTTAAATTTAATGGCCCTTTGGCTGCTCCTCTTCTGTCGGACAGACTAATAGGTGTGAATGAATTGGGTTGCCATAGTGTAAGCGCGCCTGTAGTCAGCGGGTAGACAGCCGAATCTGCGATGAGCAGGTTCCGGGGACTCCAAGTCTTGGCTGTTTATTTCTCTTCTTAGGCTAGGTACTCATTGGGAGGTGTGCCCTTATCTAGAGTGGGTGGTACTCTGGAGACTGGAGGGTCCCAGGCCCTACTGTCTGGGTTTGCCCCTCCCCTGGAGCAGCCCCTGGCCTTGGCCAGTGGTGGGGTGTGGGGAGTGGGAGAGAGAGCAAATGGACAGCAGCTGTTAGGCAACTTTCTACATCTCCAGGAGATGTAGGAAAGCTCCTATGGCTCTTTGCAGATTTGTATTCCAAAGTGAAAAACAGAAATAATCCCAGTGGGGTCACAAAACAAAAGAGGGAGAACAAAAACACCCTCTCTGGCTCCAGTCTGCTCCCTGCCCTGTTGGCATTTGCTGTCATAGGAGCGACCGCCTCTGCCACAGGTCCCTGCCGGACTTGGCTTCCCACCCCCAAGGGACCTTAGTAGGCACCAAACCTCTCCAAGCCTCAGCTTCAGGAGGTGCCAACCCGGGGTTCTGCTGTCCTCATGGAAGGAGCTTGGGGCATGCATGCGTTTTGCAAGCAAGGTCTTCGGATGATAATTTTATCACAGGCAGAAGACAGACACACTCACACGCCCCCAAATCACTAATGGGGCCTCCCTCTGAAGGTGTTCCTGCTTCTCGAGTGGTGATTACTCAGTACCCTGTGTAATTATTTAATCAACCCAACTAAGTCCTCAGCGTGAGTGGAGCCGGGGGCAGCTGACCAGACCCCCTCCCCCACTCCTCAGAAGCATAATCAGCTGCAGAGAGGGAGTGAGTACTCCCAGCTATTCTTTCCTTTGTGCAAAGACTGGGCTGGGTAGGAGGGGAGGGTGGCTAGGAGGGAGGGGGACAGGTCACCTTGGGATTCCCTCACTGAGACATTGAGGACACTGAGGGCCAGAGACTGAAAGTCAGCAGTCAAGGGACTCACAGCAGCTCAGCTGCTGGAGGTCAGTCTCGGCGTGGGCTTCCTTCCTCTCTCCTCTTTCTCCCTCCTTTCCTCCCTTTCCACCCCCAGTTTCATAGGTACTAGGCACACACATGCATTCGTATTGTCAAGTGTGCAGATGACACACATGGAGTGAAAGCCTCCCTCTTTCCCCTCTTCCCCATGCACACCCCCATCCTCTTCCCAGAGGCAACCACAGCTGTCAGCCTGGAGACTTCTAGACCATTTCTTCTGCACTCACAGCTTTGTGCCCTGGATGCTCTGCTCACCTAAACATCCCTCATGCCGTCTAGACCAGCAGTTCACATTCAGGCACTGATTTTATCCCCGGGGACATGAAGCAATGTGTGGGGGACATTTTGATCCCTGTGCTGAGGAAGGACTGCTCCTGGTACCCAGTGATGGAGGCCAGGATGCTGCTAAACACATTACGTGACACAGGTCAGCTCTCAAGGCACAGTGATCCTGCCTGAGTATCAGTAGTACTGGCTAGGGCTGAGAAAGCCAGGTCTAGAAAGTTATCTACTTATTCCCCTCCCCAATCATCATCATTATCATCATCATCATCACCACCACCACCTTGAGAGTCCTGGCAGGTTAACAGATATCCTTTCCATTCTCATTACTTCTGCCTTTTCTTTTGACAACATCCTGGTCTGCATATGTCTTCCAATGGCTTTCGAATTGCCTCCAGGTGAGGGAATGAATGGAAGCCCCTGTGTGCTTCTCTGGTTGGATATTGGGGTCACTCCATTGTTACTGGGGTAAGTTATTGGTTGAATGACTTCCCAAGTCCTCATAAAATGCTTCTATTTTAAAGACCAGACACTTAAATCCAATTTTAATAGCTCCTGCCTTGAGTTCTTATACAAGTGGCCTTCTGGCCTTCCCTACCCAAAATCTAAGGTTCTAAGGAAGATGCTAACTTGTTTTAATGCTATCCTAGTACGGCTTCAGGAGGGCTAGAGGGAACCTGACCATCACAGGGTATGTTTGGTCCAGCCACACCAACCACCGCCATGGGTCCTGAAAGGAGCAGTTGGTTAGTAACTGAGGGAGACTTCTGTCTCCAGGCCTTGTTGTATATGTGTGTGTGTGTGTGTGTGTGTGTGTGTGTGTGTGTGTGTGCGCGCGCAGCAGGGGCTTAGGTGGAGAGGGACTGGCTGGGAGCTTCACTTTACAGATACCTCTCACTTTACCTGGCCTCTCATGGAAGGTCATGTGGAATGCCCACCATCTTTGAGAAGTCATGTCCTCTCCGAGTCTTCACTTGGAAGTCCCTTGGTTTAGCAAGGGGACCAAGTGTAGCAGAAGGAGGCGTGGCCATGGGGACAGATCCTGGGATCAGCAGAACGCACTACCAGATCAATTTCTTCAGAGATGAGAAAAGGCTGCACTAGCCAGCCTTCCATCTTCCTCTCCTTTCCCTCTCCACTCTCTCCAGAGCCTTGGCACTCAGATCTGAGGGCTCGTTCTTGCTCTCGTGGGAGTGTGAGGCTTGAGTGGAAGACAGCAGACATGGCCAGGGCAGTCCGGAGGGCCACACTTGACCCCAGCTCCCCTCTTTGTCCAAACTTGGAACCAGTGGCCACACAAGTGTAATTAGTTAATCAATCATCCCGAGTGATAAACAGGATGATAGATGCAGGTCTCACTTGATCACTTTTTTATTAAGGAGAAATAAATCAACCCCACATTGTTGCTATAAACCTTTCAAACTGGTCAGATCCTGGCTGGCGAAAGCTGATTAACATGGCCACATAGAGGGACCATTTGTAGCTGATCATTGAGATCAATCTATCCCTGTCACTTTCCCTCGGTGGAGGAGGTGGCAGAAGCCAGGTGCTGCCCCACCATGCACCGTTTCCCTGTCCTTTTGATGCATGACAGGAGCGGTCTGTGTGTACATGAGCTTTGGTGTCAGGGAGCTGTGCCAGGAACCAGCCAACTGTGTGACCTCAGTTCCTCTCTGAGTTATAGCTTTCTCTTTGTTAAGCAAGGGGATGGAGAGCTGGCTCAGCGGTTAAAAACACTGGCTGCTCTTCCAGAGGACCTGGGTTCAAGTCCTAGTACCCACATGGCAGCTCACAACTGTCTTTAACTCCAGTTCCAGGGGAACCAATGCCCTCTCTGGCCTATGCAGGCATTGCATGCATCTATGACCATCCATACATGTGAACTATAAATAAATCTTAAACAAGAAAAAGGTATGTCCTCCTCTGACAGTTGTTCTGAGTATCTTGGTGCCAAACTTTTTGGTTTCAGGACCCCTTTATGTACCTAAAATTTGCCGAACTCTCTCCAAAACTTTTGTTCATGTGATTTGTACCTACCAATATTTGCTACATTAGAAATTAAAGCAGAAAATTTAAAATCTACTCATTTATTTAAAATAATAGTCACAAATCTATTTCAGTTAATGTAAACAATGTTTTCAATAAAAACAGAGGTGGGGGATGGGGTGGGTGGCTCAGTTGATATAGGACTTACTATGCTAACATGAAGACCTGGGTTCAGACTCCCAGCACCTGCATAAAATAAACAAACAAACAAACAAACAAAAACTAGGTGTGGCAGCACGTGCCTGTAATTCCCAGCACCGAGGAGGTAGAGACAGGAAGATCCCTGAGACCAGTCTAGCTGAATTAGTGAGCTCCAGATTCAATGAGAGGCCTTGTCTCCAAAAGAGATGGTGGGGAGTGATTAAGGAAGACACTAGACATCAATGTTTGCACAAACATGTATACCTGCACACATGCACATGCACACACACACACACACACACACACACACACACACACACACATACACGGGGGGGGGGGGGGGCAGGGAAGATTTTTTGTTTCTGGCCCAATACACTGTTAGATTCTTATATGTATTTCTGGGTTCATTGTGGTGAGTTGTTATAGGTCAAAAGTATGGAGAAAACCCAGGTAGCAAAAGGGGTGTGTGCTGTTTTCTTTTTTTGAGATTGGGGGCTCTCACTATGTCGTTCAGATCGTCCTTGAACTCCTGGACTCAGGTGGTCTTCCCATCTGGCCTCTGGAGCCGCTGTTCGACATACTGTGCGGGCACTCTGGCAGGCAGCCTCTGGAAAACCTCCCCATAGACTCATGAGAGAATGAGAAGAAAAAGATAAGTAACTGGCTGGGCTCCATTCTGAGTGCTATAGTTAGCAGCTTTGCCCTCGTGGGCTTCCATAAAGGATGTCCGCTGCTGAGAATGAGCTGAAGCCACAGGTGGAAGGAGGTGACATGGGGGGAATCTCTTGCAGGAGCTGGTCCCAGGCAGGCCTCTGCCAATAGCTGACCTCCTCTGAAGCCTGTGCTCCGTCTATGGAGGGAGTGCCGAGTTGTCTGTATGGCGGCCACCCGGTCTCCTGTCAACCCCTCTACCAGCATTATCCTGGCGCTGACTGATGATACTGTATCACAAGCTCCCTTATCTCCCAATGTCTGAATGACCCAACCAATGAAATATTCCAGCTGGAGACTGAGGGCGATAGGGATTTGGGGACAGGAGCCATAGCTGCTGTGTCTCTTTTCCTCTGGGTCTCAGTGAAGCTCCCCATCTGGTCCCTTCAGCCTCTGGTGTGGACGGGGCTTCTCACTGCTGCTCTTGCTGGGGTGTAACACCTTCCTGTTTGGTTTTCTTGTATCCTAAGAATTAAACTCTCCTTGATTGGCACCTGCTTCTTGCGGGAAGGGAGGAAATACGGGATACTTTGGCAATAAGCTCCACAACTGGAGCTCCCTGAGAGATGAGTGTTTCCAAGACTCTGATGCTCAGGGTTAATGTTTACAGTCTGAACTCTTGGCTATGGCCTGCAAGAATCGATCCTACCAGCTTCCTCATCCTTAGATGATTGGGATTCTAGCCTCATTTTCCTTTCCTCCCTCCAGGTCTTGTTCTTCAAATAAGCTCTTCTGCCACAGGGACTTTGCACATGTTGATTTCGAAGTCAAGGCCACATTTCTTCAGCACTTCCCTTAATTAACATATTCCCTTCCTTTGCATGGCAGTTTGCGACTGTGTGGTGTCCCTGCTCTCTTTGAGTTCCCTGTCTAGGTAAAGTCCCACTATTCCAGGCTGCCAGAGCACTACAAACGCTACAGTTTTACATTTGTATGCATTTAACAAACACGTCTTCGGAGTTTGCCATGTACCAGGCACTGTGCCAAGTGTTTGTAAATATCCAATCATCTAATTCTGCATACAACCGTGAGATAAATACTGGTAGAATCCCCATTGTACAATGAGGAAACTGAGACACCACAAGGTTGAGGGACTTTGTCAAGGTCACCCAGCTGTAAAGGACCAGGAAGCCTGGCTCTCTTGTCTCCTCTCCTTTTCAAGTTATTCCATCAAACCTGTTTCCCCAGCCAGAGTGCAAACATGTAACGCTTACTATGTTAGTTTGTATCCTCAGGGGCTTACTATGTTATTTTGTATCCTCAGGGTCGGGCTCAGTGTCTGACACACACTGGGTGCTTCACAAATATTTGTGGAATGAACAAGTGGTAGACAACAGCCACGAATTGTCATGTTGCCTTCCACCTGCAGGGTCCCAGGGCTCGCTACAGCCTGGTCTCTTCTTGGAGTGCGTGGGATGCCACCCATTTCCTGGGGAATCTTCCTATAGGTATGCAGCCTCCACTCTTCCAAATCCTGGAACCCTGGGCGTCTCCCTTGCCTTGGATGCCGCTAGCAGCTGCTCCTCCCACAGTGGCTGTAGGAGTGCTCCCAACGCCAATCCACACTGCTCCTCGGAAGCAAGCCATCCCCTGCACGAGTGACCTGCTAAGAGTGCAGTTTTCTCTCCCTCTCGCCCGGACTTTGATTTGATCAGGCCAAATCTGAAATGATGTGTGAAAGTAATGATATTTGGTAATTAAATCTCTGGTGACGGCCACTGCAATTTGTGCTACATGCATTGTTCATAAGGAAAAAAAAAAAGCATCAATTCATTTTCTGACCGGCTACTCCAGGGACTGGCAATTAGGGGCCGCTCATCTCTCGTCGCCTCGCATATTAAAGAGCTACTGAAACGCAGAGAGAATTTGGGAGGGTTTCTCCCCCCCTCAACCTTCTAATAATGTTAGCTTAATTAGGGAGGCTCAATGATAAAGGGACAGTTTGGGATGATTTGAGCAGACTGTGGTGGAAGGGAGAGAATGAGCTAACAGAGGAAGGAAGGTGTGGGGTGAGATTCGGGGTAGCCCACCCTGGGACACTTGGTGGTGGCCAAGGACAAAGGGCACTGGGAACCCCTGCTAAGCCCTGCTTCCTCTCCATCTTGTTGGGCCTTTTTTCTTTCCCATCTTCCCTTCTCTCTTTCGCTTCCTCCCTCTGTTTTCCTCTCCTCCTTCCCTGTCTTCTCCACACCCCCCCTTTTTTGTGGCTGAGCTTTGGAATGCTCCTTCCTCATTTGCCCCTCACATGATGACCCAGTTTCTCCATCCATCTTCCCTCACCCTGAGTGGAATTCCCCACCTCCAGCGTTCCTCAGCAAGTGTAGCCTGTGAGGTAACAGTCTCTCCAGACCCGGAAGTTGGTGCTTTTCCTTCCATGGGTTTCCACACACCACAGCCTGGATTGACTTTGTAGTATCAGAGGGAGCAATTCCACTGCCCTCCAAATGCTCTGTGTTCTACCTGTCCCCTCCCCACTCCTATGGCCTCTGGCAAACACTGATCTTCAACTGGAATGTGATACAGTCGGAATCAGGCTGCAAGGAGCTCTTTATTCTCTCTCTCTCTCTCTCTCTCTCTCTCTCTCTCTCTCTCTCTCTCTCTCATTTCCTTCCTTCTTTCTTGCCTTCTTCCTTCCTCCCTCCCCCCCCCCTTTTTTTGAGATAAGGTTTCTTTGTGTAACCACTCTGGTTGTCCTGGAACTCGCTCTGTAGACCAGGCTGGCCTGGAACTCACAGAGATCTGCCTGCCTCTGCCTCCCAAGTGCTGGGATCAAAGGCGTGAGCCACCATCACCGGCCTGAAGAAGGCTTTTCAGAGAGGCTTTGTGCTCAATCACTTGTGTCCCAGCTTCTGCTTCTGTCTGTACATGTCCAGCAAGCCCCTAACCCTAATCCACCACCCACCTAGTGATTGTTTTGGACACACACACACACACACACACACACACACACACACACACACACGAGTGGGAGAGGCTGATTCACAAAGTGGCAGGGGTGCAGATGGTCCTGGTTAGAAAAATACGACAGTTAGCAAGTGTTGGATCTAAGAGGACCCCAGAGCAAAACTAAACCTGGAAATGACTAAGCCAGCATCACTGGGCTTCAGACTTTTCCAGATAAGGAGCTCCTCTAGTGCTTCCATTCACCCAGTGCAGTCTGTTCTACAGGAGAAACATACTCAAGGTCAGGCACCCTGCTGGAACCTCACAGAAGCAAAAACAACACTGGTCTGCCGTCCAGGTCTGTCTGATGCGAGGCCAGCGGGGAATAGTCTCTAGCCACTTGACTGGAGCAAAGCCTTGATCTAACACATGCAGCCACACTTGAGGTGTGGCTAGAGGGCTTGAGACCCTGACAGTTTAGTGTACTTGGTTTTAATTACTGCAGTTTCATTTTATCTTTTGAAGGTATCTGGAAGCACATCACTGACTGACTTGTTCGGGATGTTCACACTGCTTGTCATTCTCAAGGTTTTTCCACAAATGAGAGTCACGCCTAAAACGTTCACTGCACTCAGTTTTCTCACTTCTTTTTCATTTATTAGATTTATTCATTTTATTTTGTGTGTGAGTGTTTTACCTGAATGTGTGTATGTACACTACATACATTCTTGGTGCCAGTAGCAGTCAGAAGAGGGCATCTGGTTCCCTAGAACTGGAGTTATGGATGGCTGTGAACCACCATATGGGTGCTGGGAATTGAACCTGGGTCCTTTGCAAGAACAATAAGTGCTCCTAACCATTCTCCAGGCCATTTCTCCAGCCCTGAATATTCTATAAACATACTTGAGAGTAAAATTAATATATCACATCTCACTCAACGTTTCACCAATTATTTTTTATAAAACTATAACGTCTATATATCCATTAGATACTTTTGTATTGTAGTTTATCTTTTAAAAACGATGTCTCACTAAAATGATGTTATCCAGTCTGGTTTTGAACTCCTGGACTCAAGCTGAGCCTCTGGAGTAGCAGGGACTACACATGCGTGGACTTTGCCGAGCTTTGATGTGTACATTTAAATAGGACCTGTAGCTGGTGGCTACTGTACGACAGTATGCCAGAACCTTGGAGAGTTTATGGCAGCCACCCCCCACCCCTGCTGTCAGCCCGTAGCCCTCTGGTC
The DNA here is from genome assembly GCF_007827085.1 of Peromyscus californicus insignis. Classification (NCBI taxonomy): domain Eukaryota; kingdom Metazoa; phylum Chordata; class Mammalia; order Rodentia; family Cricetidae; genus Peromyscus; species Peromyscus californicus. The sequence goes on along the minus strand of NW_026294595.1, from coordinate 135,136,431 downwards.
CTGCTTGCATCCCATTGCCCTGGCAGGGCTGGCAAAGGGGTAAGGGTTCTGCGCTCACCCTTTGCCATACTCATGGCCTGTTGTCTTTTACTAGTACTTGTTGAATAAACACGTCATGCCATGACCTTAATCTGCAGGATGCCAACACTCTCCCCAGGATCCCTGCTCAGCGGCGGCTCCCATTTCACAGTAGAAGAAAGAGGCTCACCAAGGCTGGTGCTATTCCGTAAGTCACACAGCTGGAAAACACGTGGCCAGGGAAGTTTGGCTTCAAATCCTTGCATAATGCACAGGGCCAGGCTCAGGGGCAGCTCCAGGCTCTCAGGCCCTGTCCATCTCCACGTGGATTCAAATGCAAGTCTCTATTGTGAGGCAGAGGCAGTGCGGGTAAGGGAGAAAAGAAATGAGGGGAGAGAGAGCTAGTTGAGGGGTATTATTAGTTTCTACTGGACTCAATGTCCCAGGTAGATTCAAAGGGCTGGAGAGATGGGGTGTTCACTGATCACTCATTGGAGCAGGGGCACATGGTGACACCGGCTGGCAGCTGAGGTGGACAAAATACATTCTGTGCACAAAGGAAGCTCCCAGGCAAGAAAATGGCAGCTGGCAGCAGCCCTCCCTCAAGAGTGTTGGAGAAATCCCTTACACTTGACTGAGCTGCCGGAGTCACTGGGAGCCAGGATCTTCAGGAGGTAGTTTTCTTCTGCTGGTTCTGAATGTCTCAGGGACCACGGCTGCTTTTTAAGGGTTAGCCACAGCAAAGCAGATGGTGCCTGGGTGATGATCTTTGGAAGCCATATGGATTTGCAATTCAGAAAGGAGGGAGGCTTGGAGTCTTTGCATATGTATAAAGAAAGCTTTTCCTACAGCGGTACGGGTGTGAATTAGGTTTGGGGCATGCTTAAATTCACTTAAGGGCGCAGACTTTTGGGGGAACATTCCAGAGGTCTTTAGCGATATCCTTCAGCATATAAACAACTTACAGATTATAAATTATTCAACTTCCTTGAAGCAAGTCCCTTAATCATGGATCATAGGCAACTCTTAGCCTACTTTGAGTTACGAGGTACTTGAAAAAGAAAAGTGGCTTTGTGTGTGTGTGTGTATGTCTATTCAGCAATTCTGGTTTGCTTTTGAAGACAGTGACTTCTCCTTTCTCAATTCAGATTGGAGTAAAACTTCTTTGGGAGGATGGCTTTCACCTTTAAATCATTGAGACTTAATTTTCTTCCTCTGCCATACCCTTTCTTAAACTTTAGAGAAGCCAGAAGCTACAGTCCAGGCTGACTAGACAGTTGTCCTGGCTTCTGAAGTCTGCTGCCATACTTGAGTAGGTATTGGTTCTGCATTAGTCCCTCTTTGTTCATTTGGCCCTAACTGAGGCCTTGTAAAGTAGGATTTGCCCTCTGATTTCATTACAAGGAGCTGGGCAGGGAAACTTCAGTGCAGCTCATGAGGTATAGAGTGTAGGATACTTTAGGGATTATGGATGCTTCCGGGCTCTAGTGCATGGGGGAGTCAGTCACCTGCACTGCCCAGGCTTCCTCTAGCCCAGTGGTTCTCAACCTTCCTAATGCTGTGACCCTTTAATACAGCTCCTCAGGTTGTGGTGACCCCCCAATCCTAAAATTATTTTTGTTGCTACTTCACAACTGTAAATTTTTGCTACTGTTATGAATCATAATGTAAATATTTTTGGAGACAGAAGGTTGGCAAAAGGGGTTGTGACCCATAGGTTGAGAACCAAGGCTCTGGACTAATGATGCCAGACTAGTTGGGAATGGAGCAGGAAAGTGGATTTTCAAAGTCACACAGATGGGAATGATGGGGAGGCTCTTGGTAGACAGGACCAGAAGCTATGATGACATTTGAAAGCATGCAGCCCTATTCCTGACATCTAATGTCAGGGTCATTGCACTGACATGGAGAGCAGAGCCAGGCAGGCTTAAATTGAATATTAAATCTGCTGAGATTTGCTGTGATTTGGAGCTAGGTGTCTTGTCCTGTGGAATCTGCCTTTGAATTTTGACAACATAATTATAATTAATGAGACTTACAGGGGCTGTTTGGGATATTCGGTGAGATACTCAGGTCCCCAGGGGTGGCTGTCCCTTATTAAGAGCCATAGCACCCACCTCTTCCAGCCTGGTCCCTGGGAGCTGGCCTCTTTCTCATCCTGCCTGGAAGCTAGCTGCTGACCCTGAGTCCCCTGGCTGGCCACTTCTGGGGAAGCCACCCCCTTTGCTGATGCCCACAGCATGCTCAGTGGTGCCCATCTTCTCTCTAGGAGGATGGTATCGACATTTCAAAAACAGTTTAATTATTCTGCGGCTGCCTGGCTATTAGCTGCGACAAGAGAGCTCAGGGCTATTTTTCAGCATTAATTTTCCATTTGAAATGAATTCCTTTTGGTTACACTTTTTAAATGTTTCTTTTAATTAGACGCAATTACTTCAGAAGAATTGCTTTTATTCCTCAGCCTGAGATCCCAGCGATAAAGTCGCTATCTGGCCCCACCGAACGGCCGGGACGGCTCATTTAGTCTCTGCACTAAAGTATATTGAACTAGGAAATTATACAGCGAATCAACTATTAATTCCTTTTATGATCGCTCACTCTAACATCTTGAATGAGATCTTCAGGGGGAAATTTAGTCACAATAGGGATCATTGTTCCCCACTTCCAGCCCTCGGCCCAGCATGAGGGAGGCTGCCCTGGTGATAGGCAAGGCACAGGGGCAGGATGCCATGGTGCTCTTGGCTTTCCTGGGGGCTTTGGGGTAGGGGATGGTACGGGTGAAGCTGCTTGGCCGGTCTGGAGGGAGTCCTTTTCAGCCCCCAAGAAGAAGGAGGTTGGCTGTGGCTTTGCCCGAGACAGAAAGTGTCCCTGCCTTTGAAGGTTGGTTCTGTGGTCCTTCGTGGTGCAGTTCTGCAGGCGGCCTGAGAGCCAGTAGGTGGCGCTCTCCCACTGCGTTGGCAATTCCATCTGAGCTGGTAGAGGAAGCTTGGTAGTCACTTGGGAGAATCCTTTCAGAGACCTTTGCTGGAACCAAGCTTAACAGACGGGGAAACTGAGGTACAGAGAGGGGTGTGTAGTCACAGACGAAGACTGAACCAGCGCCCCCCCTTTGGACCATGTCTCTGAATTTGACCATTTACGGGGGATGTTGCTGCTGAAGGAACCCTCCTTTGGTCCTCTGCCACTTCTACACTCCCAGCTTGTTAGAAGAGGAAGGGCTAGGCAGGATCAAAGGGCTTCCAGGGGCGCTTGTAATGGAAAGGTTCTAGGGATGGGGTGAACCAGAGGAGGTCCTCATGCTGGCTGTGGGATTACTGCTCTACCTGGTTGTTGGAGGAGGACCTGGAGGGAACATTCACTTGAGATCCCAATGTGATGGGTATGTAGGTGTGTGCCTCATTTTTTTCTATCTGGTTCTCTTAGGGGAGGCGGGGTTTGAAGGATGGGTAGGAGTTTCAGGGGAGGAGAAGGCACACCTAGAAGAGGGGAATGCCTGTGACAGAGTCCCACCCCTCCCCCCAGGTCTGTGTTCCCGTGCTGGGAGTTTGTATTGAGGACAGTAGGAGCTATGCTCAGATCTGTGATGACAGATTGCCCTGGCTGCTCTGTATAGGACTTGAGAAAACAGGCCACAGAGTCGGGGAGGGGGGTAGAGTGGGGTGGGGGGATGGGTGGGCGAGGAGGGCTCTTGCTATTGGCCAGGTAGAGGTGAAAGTGGCCTGTGTCTGATAGGGACAGTAGGAGTGGCTCTTCCAGGGTCAGGACTGCCTTAGGACATTCATGGCATGAGACACTAACTACTGTCTTTATGAGACTCCTCTGAGAACAGACTTTCAGGGGCTCTAAACATTTCATTTCTTTCTGATGAGGAAAAAAAAGTACATTTTTTTTTTGCCTACTTTCAAGGTTCATTTCCGCTGGATTTTGAAGGAAATCAAAACATTTTCCTGGGTCTCTGAAATATCATGGGCCCCAAGCACTGCTCCTGCTCCCAAAGAGCAAACGGTTTGTACCACTTTGGAGAAAACAAAAAAACAACAACAACAAAGCAGACTTTGGAGTTTGGATCTCCTGCTTTGAGACTGATGGAGGAGGGAAGGCTTTTGCTACCTCTTTGTCCCCAGCCGTGCTTGCTTTCTCGGTGCCAGGACAATGTCAGCACTTACGTGTGGGTGTCACTATGAGCAAATGGAGGTTGGGGACTAACTTTTGGGAATAGGCTTTCTCTACCCTGAAGATCGTGGAGATCAAACTCAGGTCTTCAGGCTTGGTGGCAAATGCCTTTACCTGCTGAGCCATCTTTCTAGTCCTTCCTGATTCCTGAGGATCACAGAGTGATTCTCTGAGGTCAGGGCTATTATTCGTGCTACTTCGTAAGTGAGAAAAACCAATGCTCAGAGAGAGTTGCTTGGCTAAGGCCGCAGAGCAATGGAGGCGGCAGGGTGTGCCATGGAGATGGCAGAAAGGAAGGTTCTTGAGCCAATCCTGAATGTGGGCCTGGGTCACAGCAGGCAGTCGCTGTCTGGGAATAGCTATCACTGTTGAGTGCTTACACGTGGTCTCGGTTGTATGGAGTGCCTGTCATCAGGGATGATCTTGTCAGTCCCTTGCCCTGTTCCCAAGCCTCTGCTCTCAAGGAGACCAAGGTGCTCAGGTGCCTCAGTGGACCTGCCGGCTCGTAGGCCCAGGATATAGAGCTGGCTGGGCTCTCCCTGAGTGCTCCCCACCCTTGCCAGCACAGGAGAGCCAAGGTCAAATCGGGAAGGGAGTTCCAGTATTCAGCTCCTTTTGCATATGTCTGGATTCTGAGGAAGACATGGCTGCCATGGTATTCCCGGCCCAGAATCATCTGGGGGAAGGGAGGGTGGGCTATGGAGGAGACATGGTCCTTGTGCAGGCTAGTTTCTCTGCTGTCCCCAGGCAGCCTGCTCTGGTTGGAATGTTTATGTTCTTGCAAATTCACACATTGAAGACTGCACTCACAATGAGATATTATAGAGAATAAAGGTTTTGGGTGGTGACTGGGTCTTATGAATGGGATTCATCTCTCTCTAACAATAAAGAGGTGGAGAGTTCTCTACCATGTGACAAGATAGTCTTTGCCAGACTTGAGCACGCTGGCCTCTGACCTCCAGCCTCCAGAACTGGGAGGAAGACTCATGTTCTGTCCACTGGTTGTGATTTGATATTCTGTTACAGCAGGCTGAGCCAAGGGACATTTCTTCTATTTGACCTTGGTTCTGGCCAGGGTGTTCTGATCTATGAGAACCCTGGACTCAGGCCATGGCTGACTGAAGAGAATAGGACTCATATATGTAAGCCATGAATGGTACAGTTGTGTTGACTGTTTCCTGGGATTCGGGACTTCTAGCTCCTTAATGGGGAATAGTCCTGGACAAACCATGTTTTGGTCACTCTAAGCTCTCTGTGTGTGATTTGAACATTGTTTCTGCTAAAGACGCTGGCTGCTTATCATCTCTTCTTTGAAAAAACGTTGGACCTGTCCCACATTTCCAGGGGACTTAGCATAGACAGTTCAGTTGCCTAGAGGGGATGGTTTGATTGGCTGATTAAAACACTTCAGAAATAAAGAAGAATCAAAAAACCTTAGAAATGTGTATTTGCTACAATTCAACTGTGAGAAAATGTGTTCTTTAACTTATATAACTTTTTAAATAAACTTCCTGAATAAAATCCTAGTTTTTTTTTTTGAGGCACAGAAGATAAACAAAGCTACACACAACAACAACAGTGGCATTTGGGGAAGAGTAATGGCCTTCCAGAGCTATTGAGGCTTCCAGTCACATTTGTTTGTTGGATTTGAACTCTCTTGAGCAGAAACGACCCAAAGCTGTCCCGGAAAAGTTCTATTTCCACCTAAATTTCATTCTGAGAGGAAACTTTTGTGTCCATCTTTTCATTCTGAGAAGTAAACAGAACTATACAATGTTCATACAATTAAAGCCTGTGATGTCTGTGAGGGTGGTTGATGCTTTCAAGCACATAAGAAACTGATCAAAAAAGAAAGCTTATTAAGAACAAGGCATCAAGGTAGGAGAAGGCTGAGGTGTGAGGGAGAGCTTGTGATTGAAGAGGAAGTATATATTGGACTTTTTTTTTCTTTTTTCTTTCTTATATTGGACTTTTTCTACTCACTTTCCTCACTGCTGTGACAGGATGCCTGGCAGTTCAAGGGAAGAAGGATTCACTTTGTCTCACAGTTCAGAGGGAACAGTCCATCATGGTAGGGAAGGCTTGGCAGCTGGGTCAGTTTGGTTTGTGTCTGTGGGACCTTGTGGCAGCTGCTTCTTGTGTGGTTCTGACCAGAAAGCAGAAAGTTTGGGCAGGAAGAGAGGCCAGGATCTGCCCCTCAAGGCCCACCCCTGAGTGACTCATCTTCTCTGGCAAGGCTTCTCCTCATGACATTCCCACAATCTCCCCCAAATCGAGTTGTCCACCAGAGACAAAGTGTTCAAACCAGTTTACCTGAGAGGAGCGTTTGTGCCTGGAACCAAAGCAAGGAATAACACATCCATACAAGGAATAACACATTCATACAAGGAATAACACAGCCATACAAGGAATAACACATCTGTACAAGGAATAACATATCCATACAAGGAATAACACATTCATACAAGGAATAACACATCCATACAAGGAATAATAACACATCCATACAAGGAATAACATATCCATACAAGGAATAATAACACATCCATACAAGGAATAACACATCCATACAAGGAATAACATATCCATACAAGGAATAACACATCCATACAAGGAATAACACATCCGTACAAGGAATATCATATCCATACAGGTGTGACAATGCCTACTGTGCTGTTTGGAGAATGTGGGGTCAGGATGAAGCTGCAAGCTTCATCTCTCTGGATTTCTCACTTTACAGGTAGACACAATTCTGCAGCCTCTCCAACTCTAGTTTAGTTCTCTGTGAAACAGACAGCTGAGTGTTGGGTTGGTGCAAGCATTCAACAAAATACAACGTGCTTAGCACAGTCCCTGCCACATGGGATGGCTTGACAAATGGAAGTTAATTGTCTTTTTATGAAAAGATAACAGAAGTGATTAGAGTAGAAACCCAAAGGATTCAGAGGCTCAGTTAACACAATGCCTCAAGCCATTACCCTCAGTTTGAGAAATCACCGGAATCTCTTGGGTGGCTCCTTAGATGCCAGGAGGCTGGGCCCCATCTGAGAGCTGAGTCAGTAGACCTGGGACCTCAGAAGTCTTTCCCAGGTGATGCTGGAGGCTTGCTTGGCTATGAGATTGGCAGTCAAAAAGGGAAGGGAAGCTGCCTGTTTGAAGCACTTAAGTCCATAAAATGATGTGCAGGCACATAAGAGCATGGTAAAAGCTAGCTTGGAGCCAGGCAGAGCCTGGGGGCTCACTGACCAGACTGTGTAGCCAACACAGAGGACTTCAGGTTCAGTGAAGCCTTGTCTCAAAAAGCAAGATGCAGAGCAATGCCTGGTGTCCACCTGTGGCTGTCACAATCACACACACACAGGTGAGTGCACCCACATTCACACACCAGCAGGAGGTATTTATGATCCTGGCTTCCACCCCTAAAAGGGTGTGTTGGGGGCCATGGGCAGAGGCTGTTGTCTGCATCAACATTGTTTGAGAGCAAGTTTGAAAGCAAGGATATTTCACTGACACACATGTGAGTGCCAAGTTGTATATTTTAAAAGTGAACAACTTAGTTTTTCTGACAGAGTCTCACTATGTAACCCTGTCTGGCTCGAAACTCCCCATGTAGACCAGGCTGGCCTCCACCTCACAGATATCCATCCACCTGTCTCTGCCTCCTAGGTGCTGGGATTAAAGACATGGCTAGCCAAAGGTGAACAATTTTTGCCAATTATTCCTCGACAGGAATTGAGATTATTATAGGGAAGGCCTTCAGAAGGCTCCTTGGCAGGATGTGACTGGGACCTACTGGCCTGACTTAGACATTGATTGATGGGAGCTGGTCTTTCTGGGTGAGGAAATGGCACAGGTATGTCATAGATTCTCTTCTTTTTGTTGAGGAGGAACCCAGGGTCTTATGCATGTTAGACAATCACTCTACTCCAAACTATGTCCTTAGCTCTGCCATGGGGCTATAGCATGCATGGGTAGTGCAAAGAAAGTCCATCTGCCCAGGCTAATAACGGTAGGTCCAGTAACTGTGAACAGTGTGGGAAAAGGGTCTTGAATATGCAGCATTTGAACCCTACCAGTTAACCTTCATTTTCTCATCTTTCCCTCTTGGACCTCAACTTCAGGGTGCAGAAAATTTGGGGACAATTTATTTTAAAGATGTCCACCTTATCCCCTGCTCTTCCAAGCCAAGGGCAGAGAGGAGAGCCAAGTTCCAGCTGGAGTTCCAAGAACATATGGGCCTTGGAAATCATAATAAGAAGGAGCCATCTTCTTCATTAATTGATTAATGTAATTAAAGAAAGATAAGTATGTCGATGCCGAGCACATTAGAGTTAATTTGTACAGGCAATTAGCTGTACTCCCTCCTTCATGCTAACTGCCTCAGAAACTGCACACAGACACCCTGGGGTCAAGTCTGGTCCCCAAGGACCTTGTTCTAGGACCCCAAGAAGAGCACGAGTCTCTCCAGGCAGGGACTAGAGCAAAACTCTATTACCTTGCAAGAAGTCCCTTAACTTATGTGCTTCTTAGTTTCTTCTAAGCCCAATGGGGTTAATGAACTGATCTCTATTGGAGCGGTGATCACACAGTGAGGAGGTGTGTGTGCCAGGAACAGCATGTCCTCTTCTTCTTTGCGTCTTTCTGGGGATATCATCCTTTTCAGGCCTGGCCACACCTTGCACTGGGCTTGAGATGTTCTAGCAGGTTCCAAAGACTTCATGGGTCTCGTTCTTGCTGCATTTTCCTCTATCCCAACCTGACATCCACCCTCACTTGCTCTCCTAGGGCTGTCTCCAAGCTTGTCTGTCTGTCTCCATGTCTGCCTGTCTTCTATACATACATTGCTTCCAGACAGAGGTGCTCCTGGGGATGCCGAGGTCCTCTCTGTAGCCAGCTGCCTCCCAGCTCTTGTAGTCCAGGGATCCAGGTGTTTGCGTGAGGTCTCCCTCAAGGTTTAGTCACTATAAAGCTGACTCCTTCGTTTCTCCTGTCTCAACACCAACCTTTTCTAAGGTTCCTGACTTTTGCCCTACTGTCTTAACAAATCCAGTAGGTTCCAAGGAGGCCTCCCGGGCACTTTCTCTCTCACCCCCATCCCCACCATGTGCCCTGAAGAATCCTCCCCAGAGTGACTCCCACCATTATCTACCTATCCCTGTATCTACCTTAGAGGCCATCTTCCTCTGCTCACCTGCCCACAGCTTCCTGAAGATTACCACCCCAGACCACGCCCATTTCCTATCCCATCCTCTATCCTGCTCACTCTCCTTGCTTGGGTAGCCTCATCCCCTTCTCAAACCACAGGCTCTCATTTTAGTTGACAAACACACACACAACTGTTTTCTCCACCCATCGACAGAGATAACCCATTTACCACATCAACACTCTGTTCCCAACTGCTCCCCACCTTCCCTCAGCCTCCTCTCTCATAGTCTATTTTTAAAAATTAATTTATTTAAATTTATTTTATGTGCATTGGTGTGAAGGTGTCAGATTCCCTGGACCTGAAGTTACAGACAGTTGTGAGTTGCCATGTGGGTGCTGGGAATTGAACCTGGGTCCTCTGGAAGAGCAGCCAGTGCTCTTAACTGCTGAGCCATCTCTCCAGCCTCCTCTCTCATAGTCTCATGCCAGGATACAGCACCTGTATCCATCAGTGTCTCCAGCCAACAGCTGGGGGTCCCACTCCTGGCAACACTCTCCTCCTCATCTGCCACATCTGAGCACTGGTAAGTTTTTACAGCTTTATTGAGGTACAATTGACAAAAATTTAAAGGTTTTAACATCAGATATGTTGCTGGAAGACTCTCACTACACTGAAGATAATGAACATTTTTATCAGATCTTGAAGTTTCCTTATGACCCTATGTAAGACTTCCTGATTCGTATTGCATTTCCATCTGATCCTCCGGCAGCCCCAGATTCATTTTCTGTCACTGAACAGTTGTTTGAGGGCACATGAAATGACTCAGTGCCTTCAAAGACTTGCTGCCAAGCTTGATGACCAGAGTTTGGTCCCCAGGACCCACATAGTGAAAGGAGAGAACCAACTCCTGAAAAATGTCTTCCAACCTCCATGTGCCCGCTCCCCTTGTTAGATAAATGTAAAACAAAATAAAAAAGAGTAGTTTTCTTTTTTATAGAATTTTATATAAATGGAAATTACACACAATGTGTTTTTCCCCCCCTGCGGCCTTTCTCAGTCATAATTATTTTTTAACATCATATTTTTATTGATTATTTGGAAATTTCACATAATGCACCCCGATCATTTTGACTTCCCTCCCTGTCCTCCCAGATCCACACCCTTACCCTTGTGACCCTCCCCAAAACAAAAGAAGAAGAAAAAAAGAAAAAAATCAAGTTCAATTTGTGTTGCCCATATACTCACTGGAGCATGATCAAACCCCAGTGGCCAGCCTCTAAAAGTCTTTTCTCATCCCTACCCCTGCTAGAAGCTATCACCTGTGAGGAGCTACACTTCAGCATCCCGATCACAGGTTTTTTTTTTTTTTTGGTTTTTCGAGACAGGGTTTCTCTGTGTAGCTTTGCACCTTTCCTGGAACTCACTTGGTAGCCCAGGCTGGCCTCGAACTCACAGAGATCCGCCTGGCTCTGCCTCCCGAGTGCTGGGATTAAAGGCGTGTGCCACCACCGCCCAGCCGATCACAGTTTTTAAGAGTTCTCTTCAATGGCTTCCTGTCTAGATTGTTTCTTTCTTTGGGAGTGGGGGCAAGGAGAGGTTGTCACAGAAGTCTTCTATGTCTCTCATTCTCTACTGTGAGTCAGCAGTCATTAATAACACTGCAAAAGATGCTTCCTTGCCCTTTACAGTCAATGGAAACATGGATCATAGACTTCCACATGGTTTCTGGCTACAGCACGGGCCAAGTATATCAACATGGCCTCCAGCGGCGATGGGGACCACGGACTCTAATATGGCCTACGCAACAGCATGGACAGTGGAAATCAACATGGATTCAGATAGCAGCACAGACCACAGATATCTCCATGGCCTTCAGTGGTAGCACAGCCACAGACCTCAACACAGTAAATGTTACTTTTACTGGTAACATGGGCCATGGACATCAACATGGCTCTTGACATGGTCTCCGGCAGCAACACGACCCTCAGACATCAACATGGCTTCAGGTGGCAGCACAGACCATGGGCATCCCCATGGCCTTCAGTGGCAACATAGGCCACAGATGGACATCAACATGGCTCCTAAGTCACAGCATAGACCATGGACATCCACACGGACCTTGGGCATCAAAATGGCCTAGGGTGGCAGCAGGGACCATGGATGTAAGCACATTCCCCAGCTATAATCCATGGATTATGGATACTAACATGACCTCCAGGGGCATCAGGGACCGTGGAGGGCTTCAAGGAAGTCCAGTCTATTCTCCATCTCAGATAGCCTGTCACTGTTTTGAGCCAGGGTGATTGTGCATTTGGGCAGTGTGTTTGGGGGCAGAGCCTGTGCTATCTCCAGGCTGCTTCACACCATCCTGCCAGCTCCGCTTGGCGAGGACACACTCCTCTGTTCATGGCATCCTTCGCCCACAACTGTCCCTGCGGCGGTGTCTCTAGTTCTGCCTCTTTCCTTCACATATGTGTTTGTTGAAGTGGCATTGCAAACAGTGCCACACAGTATGGAGTCTCATATATAGATAAAGCTACACAACTGCCACACATATGCAGAGGGCCTGGGTTGGTCCCATGTAGGCTCCCTGGTTGTTGGTTCAGACTCTGTGAGTTTCCATGAGCCAGGCTGGTGGTTTCTGTGGGCTTTCCTGTGATGTCCCTGATCCCCCTGTTTCCTACAATCCTTCCTTTCTCCTCAGTGGGACTTCCCGAGCTTGGCCCAATGTTTGGCCATGGGTCTCTGAATCTGCCTCCATCAGTCACTGGATGAAGGCTCTCCAGTGACACCAATCTGATCACAGGGGATGGCCAGTTCAGGCTTTACATGCAAATACTTGTTACAATGAGTTATTGGTCTGGTTCCAGGTTTCTGGTTTCTGAAACACCACAACCACTGGACCATCCCTGAAACTCGTCTGGGATATCTTGGCTGTTGCATTCTCCTCCATGCTGCCCCTCAGGCCGAGAACATGGTCTATTTATTAATGCCATGTTCTTTGTCCACTGTGGTCATGCTCCCATATCCTTCCCATGCCCTTTCTCCCCTGCACATGCAATTCTGTTCTGCCATCTTTCCTTCCAATTTTGAGTCTACTTTTTACAAAGCATCTTTCCGTAGGACCTGCCCTTCTCTAGCTGTCCTGGGGGTACTGCGGGCTCTGCAGACTCCTCCGCCACCTCCTCGTCTCTCCTCAAAGCCTTTATGGGTCTCTCAAGCTCATTGGGGGCTGCTCTGTGGTGCCATCTTTGATTACAGCCGTGCTTCAGGTTTTCATCTTTGTGGCGATGACATGCTCCTGGATCTGGTTCTGCAGGACCGACTCCTCCACGAGCTCCAACAGCTCATAGATGGAGTAGATGTTGGGGTGGACTAACTTGAAGGTTGGATCTAGGCCCAGATGGCAGCTGAATTGATCAGCCCGGGCCTTCCAGATGGCATCCACCCTGTGGGACTTCCTATTCATAATTATTTTGATCACCATTTTATTGACTGTCTCAATATTGCCAGATGCCTTTATATTGCTGAATAGTATTCCACTGTGTGGATATACCACCATTTGTTTACCTATTCAGCTGCTGATGGACATTTGGGTTGCTCTGGGTTTGGATTCTTTTTTTTTTTTTTTTTTTTTTTTTTTTTTTTTTTTTTTTTTTTTAAGTTTTTCGAGACAGGGTTTCTCTGTGTAGCTTTGCGCCTGTCCTGGAACTCACTTGGTAGTCCAGGCTGGCCTCGAACTCACAAAGATCCGCCTGCCTCTGCCTCCCGAGTGCTGGGATTAAAGGCGTGCGCCACCACCGCCCGGCTTGGGTTTGGATTCTTACAACTAATGATGCTATGGAAATTACCGAACAAGTCTTTGTGTGAACATATAATCTGATTTTCCCAGGAGTGGAATGTCTGGATAATATGTTGGTGGATATTTAATATTTTAAACATGCCATGCCGGGTGGTGGTGGCGCATGCCTTTAATCCCAGCACTTGGGAGGCAGAGCCAGGTGGATCTTTGTGATTTCAAGGCCAGCCTGGTCTACAAAGTGAGATCCAGGACAGGCACCAAAACAACGCTGAGAAACCCTGTCTCAAAAAAAAAAAAAAAAAAAAAAAAAAAAAAGGCAAGCAGGGATATTTATAACAATTTGAGGAGGAAAGGAACACCAGGAAATCTGATGTTGAAGCCAAATACTGCACCCAAGGAGATAAAAACATGCCATGCCGGACATAGTGGTGCATGCCTTTAATCCCAGCCCTCAGGAGGCAGAGGCAGGCAGACTTGTGAGTTAGAGGCCAGCCTGGTCTACATAGAGAGTTCCAGGCCAGCCAGAGTTGCAAAGTTTCAAAAACAAGCAAAACCAAAATCAAACCTGCCATTTTTTTTCTGCTTAGTTGTGCCATATTATACTCTTACCATCATCAAGGGCAACTTTAAGACACTCCCTATCCTTGGCAATATTTTATGTGGCGTCCACTAAGTTTTGGTCATGCAGATAGGACAATGATAATTTCTGATTATGGTTTTGATGTGTTCTTAGGTAATAACAGGGAAAATTTTCAGGTTCTTATTTGGCAAGTGTTTGTTTACAATTTACCTATTTAAAACTTTTGAACTATTTGTTTAGGACAGAGTCTGGATTGATTTTACATATTTGGAATACAAAGTCTGTATCACGTATGTCATTTGAAATCATTTCCCCTGGCCTCTGGCTTGTCTTTTCATTCTCCTTAAAGTGTCTTTAAAAAAGTAAAAGTTGTAAATTTTAATGAGATTCAACTCATCAAGTGTTTTTTTTTAATACAAACTATTCTTTTAAAAAATAAAAATTATTTATTATTTATCCATCTCTGTGTGAGAGTGTGTGTGTGTGTGTGCAGTTGGCATGTCACGTGTGTGGAGGTCAGAGGACAGTCTGTGAGAGCCGATTTCCTCCTCCTACGATGTGGGTTCCAGAGGTCAGACTCAGGTTTCAGGCTTGGTTCCTGTTCTTGCCTTCTTGCTGGCCCCGTGAGTCATTCCCACTTGACGGTGTCTAATGCAAAATCATGAAGATTTTCTCCAACAACTGTAGGAAAAATATATAACTACAGTTCTGATGCTTTATGGTGTTAGTTTTCTACATTTCTGCCTCTCTTTTGATAACAGAGTGAACTAAAATCCACGTAATCTACAGTTTACCCATTTAAAGTGAATAGCCTGGGGCTGAGGATATGGTATATCATGTAGCACATGTCTTGGGTTTGACCCCAGCTGTGCCTAGAAAGTATAAAATTCCATTAAAAAATTTAGTCACAGTTTTACACCCACACAGTCTTCATCAATGCCCACTTCTATTTTTTTTCCACTTTCTTACTAGAATTCTTTGAAGTAGGAGTTTTTTTTTTTTTTTAATTTGATGAACCGCACTCTTTGATCAGGTTTGAGTTAATGTTTGATCCTGGTACAAGATATAGATTAAGATTTTTAAAAAATATTAAAATTCATTTTCTCCACAGAACGTGGTTCTTTTTCTGAAAATCAATGGACACACACATATATATATATATATATATTTTTTAGAAAGTCCTATTAATTGTGTGTATATGGTGTGTGGTGTGTGTGTGTGTGTGTGTGTGTGTGTGTGTGTGTGTGTGTGTGTGTATGTGTGTGAGCATACTGGAGTACATGCATGTCTATGGTGTGTGCAATGCATGTGCACGGAGACTAGAAGAAGACATCAGGTATCTTATTGCCCTGAGACAGAACTGAACTGGGAGTTCATCGTTTTGGCAGGCTTGCCACCAGGGAGCTCCTGGAAACCTACCCGAAGCTGGGGTGGTAGATACATATGATACATACACACAACCATGCTTGACTTTTATGTAGGTGCTGGGAATTTGAACTCAGATCCTCATGCTCACACAGCAAGCACTCTTACCCACTGATCTATACATTATTTTTTTTCAAAACCTAAGTCTTTCTATACAGCCCAGGTTGTCCTCAGCTCTATCCTCCTGCCTCAGCCTCCTGAGGGCTGGGATTGTAGGTGTGTGCCATCATGTCTGCCTAGTCTTACTAATTTTACCTTCAAAATGCTCCTTCAACTTGTCTCCTTTTCTCTGTCTCTACAGTCACCTCCTTAGTCTGGGCCACCACCAGCCTTTGGACAAATGTAACGCCTTGTCCATGACTCCCTCTTCTCTCTTGCTCCTCCAATTTGTTCTTTATTCAATAACCAGAAAGGATTTCCCTAGGTGACTTCCATGTTCAAACTTTTCTAGGCTCCCACTCCCCTTGAAATGTGAACTCTGTGTGTGTGTGTGTGTTTTGGGACAGGGTTTCTCTGTGTAGCCCTGGCTGTCATGGAACTGTCTCTGTAGACCAGGCTGGCCTCGAACTCACAGAGATCCGCCTGCCTCTGCCTCCCGAGTGCTGGGATTAAAGGTGTGTGCACCACCACCGACCGGCGAAAGGTGAACTTTTACCACTACCACTTGAAGATCTTTTCTTTGACTTCTGTGCTTGCCACCACCTTTTCCTTCCTCTTTGGCCTTTTCGGAGTCCTGGGGATGCATTCTCCTCTCTGCTTCTCTTTACCTCGGAGCCTTTGTTTGTGCTGGGCCCTTTCCCAGGGAAACTCTCCTTCTCACTTGGCTATCCTCATGTATCTAAGAGACACTTAAACTTGTTCCAATGTTGCTTTTTCAAGGAAGATGACTCTTCTCCCTTCTTCATCTAGCTCTAGTCTTTATTGCCTGTTTTCTTAATTCATTAACTCTCAGCCTTCATATTGTTCAATAATGCACTATGACTATGTAACAATAACAGCACAGAGTCTCAGGGACATTCAGCAATAAATGTTTATTTTATTTATGAGCCGGTGGCTCAGCTATCATATACTTATCATTTGTGGCCTTCCAGCCTCCTGGGGTTAGCAGGATCTCAAGGCTCATGGCTGTGGCTCAAGTATAAGAGGACAGGCTTACCATGCAAGCACAATTCAGATGACTGCTCATGTGTCACTGACTAAAGCAGCACTCACTTTGGCCAGTGTCTATGTGTGTGGGTGCTGGACTGCAGTATTATGTGGCAAAGGCTTGCTGCAGAGAGGGGTGGGGAACTGTCGTCAGTCATTCACTCTTCACATTCTTCTCCTGGCTACACTGAACAATTATTAGAATACATTTTCATTTGCCTCTTTGCTACTGACTTTTCTTCCCATTTGCTTTCTTACTCCTCAGTGTCTAGTACTGTGCTTGGCACATTTTAGGTGATGATATTGCAGTGGTTGACTGAACGAATGAATGAGGTTTTTTTTTTTTTCATTTCTTTGAACCTCTATTCCTTCTCCATGAAATGGGGATCATAGAGTTCAGATTACTAGATTATTGGGGGGACTCCACCAAGTTTGATGCTGGTGTTTGGAAGGCCCACAGAATTTGGTAGTTCAAGGTTTAGTTCAGACAGAGACTCCCACCTGCCCCAGAAGACCTTTTGGCACATCTTCAGTACTACTCCTCAAGTCAGTGAATTGCATCCAGGCTCCAGAAGCCAATGTAGTGTAGCCAATTTGAATGCTGTGGCCCCTTAAAAACCAGCCATGTACCTGAGTTGCTGGGAAGCCTATGCTTCCAGAAAAAAGAATTATAATGTGGAAGAAAAGAAAGCTGTGTGATAAAAATCCACACAAGATGTGACTATTAGCATCTGCCTGCCTGTGTAGCTGCTTCTTAGGTATAGAACATAAAACATGCCCCAGTCCTCTCCATCATTTTGGGAAGGGTAGACCCAACACTGTTGTGTCGGAAGCCCAAGACTTCCTATGTAGAGAAGAGTCACCATCTTGAGCTAAATCTACCTCTCAGCTACCTCCAATTCCATTTTGTTTTTTGGACAGTGTTTTTTTATATAACCCAGGCTGGCTTCAAACTCTTGGCAACCCTACCTTAGCCTCCTGGGTTCTGGAATTACAGATGTAGGTCACCATGTCTGGCTTCAAATTTAAAAAAAAAAATCCACATCCTTTCTGACACATAATAATAGTGCCACTGCTTATGAGGAATAATATCATATTCCTATTTTTTTGTGTGGTGTATATAGATTTGCATGTGCGCACGTGTATGTATGTACAGAAGTCAGAGGTCAACACTGGATGTCTTCCAATGATCTGGCTGCTAGACTGGCTGGTCAACAAACCCCTGGGGTCCTCTTGTCTCTGATTTCCTAGTGCTGGGAGAACAGGAGCATGCAGTCATATCTGGCTTCTTATGTGGGTTCTGGGGATCTGAACTCAGGCTCTCATGCTTGCGTAGAAGCACTTTACTGATGGAGCTGTCTTCCTGTCACTTTGGGTTTTAGTTCCCTTAAGTGACCTTTGTGTTTCTTTTTCACGGCCTGGAAGTGGGGGCATTACCACTACCTGTCTGTCATAGGTATCCGAGTTGACTATGGCAGCAAGGATGACTACAGAGTGAAATGGATCAGGATCTGACCACATAGAAGTCTTCTGGGTTCATAGGGATGATGGAAGATTGGATGACATGATACTTGGGGAGTTCTCAGCACACTGCTTGTGTCACAGGAAGTGCGTATATTGTACTGTGGTTGTTACTATCAGCAGCAGCAGCAGCAGCAGCATTGGTTATTATTACACTTTCCATCATTTTCATCGTCGTCATCATCATCATCTTCCCTAGATACGGTCAGGTGAGGCAGAGGTTGCTAGCTGGCCTCCAAAATGTCATAGTTTCCCTTTCATAAAAAAAGAACAGCTTCCCAGACAGAAACTACATTTCCCATACTTCCTTGCATGTATGTGGGACCATGTGACTAGTTCTCATTAGTGGACTGTGAACAGAAACATATAGGCAGAGAAAATTCCGAGTTGACTCTACCTTCCCTGTGTTCAAGTTCTCTCTCTCTCTCTCTCTCTCTCTCTCTCTCTCTCTCTCTCTCTCTCTCTCTCTCTCTCTCTCTGTGTATGACATGTGTGTAGGGGGAGGTGAGAGATTTGTGGATTCACTTTTCTCCTTCCACCTTTAAATGAGTTCCAGGAATTGAACTCAGGTCATCAGATTTAGTAGGAAGTGCCTTTACCCACTGAGCCATCCTGATAGCTGGAGAAGTAAAATGCTGCTGTTGGTATGCCATCCAATCTATGGTACTTGGTTGTGTCAGCTCAAATTGACAACTGCTCAGAGTCTTCACTGTGTCTACTGCGTAGAGGTATCCACATAGACATCTGGAGCTCTGGGGAAAGTGGCACACTGTACATACTAGGTGAGCCCTTGCTGGCAGGTGCTGGTATCCAGTGAGGCCAGACCAAACAGGGAAGAGTCTCTCAAAACTGGGCCAGACGCGGGTGCCTCTTGTCCAGGAACCACCCCAGTTATTCTGGGTCAGAGACCTTTCTAAAGTGCTCTGGAAACACAGAGCAGGGAGGGAAGCCAGGAAAGGTCACATTCTGGGGGTCATTTTGGTTCTGGTCTTTTTTTTTTTTAAGTTTATTTATTTATTTTTATTTGATGTGCAGTGGTGTTTTGCCTGCATGTACGTTTGTGTGAGGATGCCAGATCTCTTGGAACTGGAGTTACAGACAGTTGTGAACTGCCACTTCGGTGCTGGGAATTGAACCCGGGTCCTCTGGAAGAGCAGCCAGTGCTCTTAACCACTGAGCCATCTCTTCAGCCCTAGTGCTCTGTCTTCATGCAGACCAGGAGGAATCTGATCCTATTACAGATGGTTGTGAGCCACCATGTGGTTGCTGGGAATTGAACTCAGGACCTCTGGAAGAGCAGCCAGTGCTCTTAACCCCTGAGCCATCTCTCCAGTCCCTGGTTCTGGTCTTTGAAGGACAAGCAAAAGTGTATAAAACAAGTGAGAGCAGAGAGGCTATCTTAGACCTGGAAGACAGTGGGTTCAAGGGTTGTGAAGTGGGAAAACATGCCTTGGGGAGAAATTCAGTGTGCCTAGAGAGGAGCATGCTTGCTGTGGAGCTGAGGAAGTGAGGAATAAGCTCAGGTCAAACATTCAAGGCCTTGAGGGTGGGACCAACCAAGTTTAATTCCTGATCAAGATGAGTCAACAGAGGGTTAAAAACATCACAGAGATGGTTCAGCAGGGAAAAATGCCTGACACCAAGCCTGATGACCCAAGTTTGATCCCTAGCACTCGATGGTAGAAAAAGAGAACCCCTGCAAGTTGTCTTCTGACTCCTCCACATGTGCCATGGCGTGTGTGTGCCCACACACATATCACATACACATATAATGTAATAAAAAATTAAACAGCACCACCACAACTATTGCTAATCCATTAGAACTGGTCATATATACACTTAGGCCCCATCAACCAACAGGCAAAGAGATAATAATAACTAACCAACCTCTCTCCTTTGACCCTGGCCACCAAGACCTTGTCCCCACTACAGAAGCACATATCTGCTGCTCTGTGTCTATAAGCAGAGATGCATATGTGTATATATAAGCTCCCCCCACCCCCCACACAAACAGTGGCATTCTAATCACACTGTTCAGCACTTTGCTTTTCTTCACTTAACAATATATCTTGGAGAT
Organism: Peromyscus californicus insignis; assembly: GCF_007827085.1. Lineage (NCBI taxonomy): Eukaryota > Metazoa > Chordata > Mammalia > Rodentia > Cricetidae > Peromyscus > Peromyscus californicus. Next base: position 135,116,543 of record NW_026294595.1, on the reverse strand, counting down.
TGTTTCATATCCGTACATAAAGAGCTGCCTCATTCTTTTTTAACAGCCATAAAGATTTCCATCCTAAGGATGTATTGCAATTTGTCTGAGCGGTCCCCTCTTGATGGACATTCAGGCTGTCTCCAATCTTCTGTTATTATAAACCGTGCTGCAGTGAATAGCCTTGTACATCTAACTTTGCATACATATATTCGAGTATGTCTGTGGAATCCATTCCAGAGCAGTGGGATTTATGGGTCAATGGGCACGTGAGTCAAAACTTTTGATGGAGCGTGCTGAATTGCCATCCATGCAAACTGCTGTTTTACACTCCCTGTAACCTTTAGAGTGCTGGCTTTCTCATACCCTGGCTAGCATAGTATGTTGGATCAAATGTTTTGATTTTGGTCAGTCCCACAGGTTTAAAAAAAAAAAAAAGGAAAGGTGTCTCACTGTGGTTTGAACTGAGAATTCCTTTTCACTGTGATGGCAGTTGCACATTCTTTTGTCTGCTCATGTTTAAGTTTCCAGATCTGGGATCTGCTTGTTCACATCCTTTTATCATTTTTAAAAGTCGAGTTGACGACCTTTCTTCTTTCCGAATTGTTAGTGTACTAATACTGGTGGCTCTACTTCCTGCTGCTGGCGATTTTTCTCCTCTCCATGGCCCATTCTGCAGGTTTCCATCCTGGCATGCACAGCCTATGTATACAGACACCCTGCTCTGAGGGTTAGCAGTGGCCTCACTGACTAGGAAATGGCATAGGTTAGGCAATGGGGGATATGATTAGCCTTTCCACAGAGGAGTGGTAAATGGGAGGAATCCGTCTGTCATTTGGCAATGGAGTCAACTCTTCTAGAAGCCTCTAAGTGAGGCAGGCCTCCTGACTGCCTCCCTAGCAGCTCTCCTCTCTTCTCTCTGGTTCAATACCACACTCTCTTCCCACACCCCAGGGGTCCTCTCTGCTCACTTTCCCCTTTCCTAATATTAGCACAGGCCCGGCCCCGCCCCCCGTCACAGGCAGTGATTATATAGCAAATTAACCACAAGCTGTTCGGTCCTCATCCAGTGCCAGTTGGGGAGATACTACTGAGTAATGGCTTGTGTAGTCGATGCTCTCATCTGTAATTTGTGTATGCAATAAATGCAGAAATAAAAACCAATCCATATGAAAAAGGGACCAAGTAGAAGGGAGCCAGGGTGGGAGGAAGAAATCATGAATTTTGTGGACTGCATCTTACAGTCTGGCTTCAATTTCCTCTTGAGTAATGCAGTCATTGCCTACATTTGATTGATGCTTGTGTTTGGCTAAAGGATGGAAGCAGGCAGGAGAGATGGAGGGTAGGGATTTGAGTCCTGACTCCTCAAAATGTGTCTTTGAGAATGGGACAGTGATTCCCTGAACTCAGTTTCTTCATCTATAAAATGGGGGGAAAATATTTATCTCTGAGGCTGGAAAGATTCTCACTTGCCACTGAACCTAATGACCTGAGTTCAGTCACTGGGCTGTGTATGGTGGAAGGGGGAAACCCACTCCAGTGAGTGGTCCTCTGACCTCCATGTGTGCGCTGGGGTGAGTGTGTAAACACACACACACACACACACACACACACACACTAAATAAACATAACAAAAAAAGATGGTAGATCAGTTCGGGCTGTCTCTCGACCATTGCCAGCAGTCTGTTGTGTGGGTATCTTTGTGGATTTCTGTGGGCCTCTCTAGCACTTTGCTTCTTCCTGTTCTCATGTGGTCTTCATTTACCATGGTCTCCTATTCCTTGTTCTCCCTCTCTGTTGTTGATCCAGCTGGGATCTCCCGCTCCCCCAAGCTCTCTTTCCCTCGACCCTCGCCTTTCATTACCCCCATGGCCAAACACCCTAATTGTTGTGCTAGAAACCTCATCCAACTACTGAGGGATCTGGATGCAGAGATCCATGACTAGGCCCTGGGTGGATCTCTGGGAGTCCAATTAACGAGAATGAGGAGGGTTTATATGAGCGAGAATTGTTGAGACCAAGGTTGGATAAAGCACAGGGACAAATAGCCAAATGAATGGAAACACATGAACTATGAACCAATGGCTGAGGGGTCCACACTGGATCAGGCCCTCCGAATGGGAGAGACAGTTGATTGGCTTGATCTGTTTGGGAGGCATCCAGGCAGTGGGACCAGATCTTGTGCTCATTGCATGAGTTGGCTGTTTGAAACCTGGGGCCTATGCAGGATTGTTTGGCTCGGCCTGGGAGGAGGGGACTAGACCTACCTGGACTGAGTCTACCAGGTTGACCTCAGTCTGTGGGGAAGGCTTTGCCCTGGAGGAGATGGGAATGGGGGGGGGGCGTTGGGGGGAAGGTGAGGGGGACGGGAGGGGGGAGAACAAGGGAATCCGTGACCGATATGTAGAACTGAATTGTATTGCAAAATAAATTAAAATAAATTAAAAAAAAAAAAAGATGGTAGAGAGCTTGGATTCTGGAACATGGTATATCCACTGTAAATGCTCCTCTCTTTATCCCTGTGGACTTCTTCTTTTCTTCCCTCCCACATCCCCTCTCTCCTTTCTCCCTCCTTCCTTGATTGGACCATGCATAAATTTAATAAAAACTTAACTTTGAAAGAATACTTGAATCATACGCAGTTGTGATAAAGATAGATGTTGTGTGTCCCTTTCTGAACTTCCGAGTGATGCTGTCTTATAACTCACATCATCACAAGCAGGACATTGTCATCTGTACAATCTGTGAATCTCATCTGTATTTCCCCAGCGTTGACTGCACTTGGATGTGTGGATTCCGTTATACGCAATTTGATTATCACTTGTGTAGTTGTGTGTCTACCCCCAGGCAGCATACACACAACAGTCTCCTGCATGCTGCTCCCTGACAGATGTGCCTATCTTCTTCCTGCATTTCAGCCCGCCCCCCTCCCCCCAGACTCCAATCCCTGGCAACCACTCACCTCTATTTTAAAACTTTTATTTTCTCTAATGGAGCCATATAATTGCAACCTTTTAAGACTAGCTTTTTTTCTTTTTCCTCAAATGTTCACGCTTGTATGTATGTATGTACGTGTCTGTGTGTGTGTGTGTGTGTGTGTGTGTGTGTGTGTGTGTGTGTGTGTATGTGTGTTGTCTGCAATGTATGTCTGTGCACCACTTGTATGCCCAGTACCCACAGAGGCTAGAAGAGGGCATCAGAGCCCCTGGACTGGAGTCATAGAAGTTGTGAACTGCCATGTGAGTGCTGGGATCTGAACCCAGGGTCCTCTAGAAGAGCAGCAAGAGCTCTTAAACTCTGAGCCAACCCTCCAATTCCAGGATTGACTTTTACTCAACATAATTCCCTGCAGGTTCGTGGAAGGTGAATACATTAATAAGTCACTCCTTTTTATTGCTAAATACTATTCCACGCAGGGATATATCAGAACTGGTTTAACTGTTCATCCATCAGAGGACATCTAGGTTACTTCCAGTTTCACACCATTTTCACGAAGTTTCCTTCATGTGAGAACACATATTTTCCTTTCTGTGGGATAAATATTCAAGAGTGCAGTTGCTGGGTCATAAGATACTGTATGTTTACTTATAAAGCAATGACATTCCATCGATCTGTTTTCTGAAGCAGGTGTGCCACTTTATATATCTACTGAGATGTACCAGTGATCTAACTTCTCTCTACTCTTGCCAACTTTTGGTTTTGGCATCTAATATTTTTAGTCATCCTTTTAAAGTTTATTTTTCATGTGCGTGGGTGTCCATGATGTATATGCGTGCATGTATGTACTACAGTGTGTGTATGGAGATCAGAGAACAACTGTGTGCATTTGCTTCCCTCCTTCCACCTTCTTGTGGATTCCAGGAGTCAAACTCAGTTGTTTTTACACACTGAGCCATCTTGCAGGTACCTAATTTAGTCATTCTTGAATTCTTATTTATTTTAAGACAGGGTCTCACTATGTAGCTCAGCTGGTCTCAAACTCACTGTCCTCCTGCCTCAGGCTCCTAGTGCCATCTTTTTCTCCTGGTTAATGATATTTACCATCTTCTCATGTCTGTTTGATAGACCATTTCTTCACTCCTTTTGCTGATTTTCTAATTGGGTTGTTTGCCTTTTTACTGTTGAGGTTTTTATTTTCTGTGTTTTCTTTCTCCCTCTTTTTTTTTTTCCCAAATAACAGTTTTATTGGGACATAATTCACATACTATAAAGCTCATACTTTACACATGTACAACTGGCTGGTTTTTAGTGTGTTCACGGAGCTGCGTGTCCATCACCATGGTCTAGCTTCAGAGCGTTTCATGTCTTCATCATGAAAGCTCACACCCTGTGACAGTAGCCTCCCATTCTGTCATTCCCCAGCCCCTAGCAGCTACTCATGGCTTTTTTGTCTTTGTGAATTTGTCTGTTATGGACATTTCAATTTTTTTTAATTTTTATTTTATTTTTAGTATTGGAATTGAACTCAGGACCTCATGAACTCTAAGGGTGCACAGTACTGCTACTGAGCAATGCCTCTGGCCCCCGAACATTTATACAAGTGAGATCATGTCATACATGATGGTGTAGGCTTGGCCTTTTCCACTTTGTGTGTTTTCAAGCTTTATTCAAGTTGCAGTATTGTTCAGAAATTCATTCTTTTCTATAGATGACTAGTACTCTATTATGTGGCTATACCATATTTTGTTAGCCACTCATTAACAGATGGACGTTTGTGTTGTTTTACTTCCAGACTGTTATTAATAGTGCTGTTACAGGGCTGGTGAGATAGCTCAGAAGTTAAGAGCACTTGCTGATTTTCCACAAGACTTGAGTCTTAGACTGAATAAAATAGAAAGTGAGTCGAGCACCAGCATTCACAGCTTTCTCTTTCTAGACTATGGATGCAATGTGACCGGGCTCAAGCTCCTGCTGTGAAGGCTTTCCTACCATGACGGACTGTACCCTTCCTTGGACTATGAGATAAAAATAAACCTTTTTTAAAGTTGCTTCTGTTGGGTATTTTGTCACAGCAACAAGAAAAGAAACTAATGAGCCTTCCTTTTCAAGATTATTTTATTGATTTATTTTTATTTATTTATTTTTGAGGCAAAGTGTCATGTATCCTAGGCTGGCTTTGAACTCACTATGTAAAGGACAAACATGCACTTCTGATCCTCCTGCCTCTACTTCCTGAGTGCTGGCATTACAAGTGTGCACCACCAAGCCTAGTTTCAAGTGGTGCTGGTAAATTGAACTTAGGGCTTCCTGCATGCTAGGCAAAAACTCAGCTGAGCTACATCCCCAGATGATCCTATTGTGCTTTACTGTGTATTCTTGAATTTATATATGCACTTTTCAATCAGCTTGTCTACTTATGGAAAAGGGCAATGGAAACTTTGGTAAGGATTACACTGGTTTTATGAATCGATACAAAGAGTAAAGTCATCTCAACAATATTATTTTATGAATATTTTCTCTCTTGCTTAGATCATATTTAATTCCTTATGATGTTTTGCTATTTTCAGTGTTTTCCACATCTTTTGTTACATTCCTAAGTATTTTATTCTTTTTTCATGCTATTACAAAATGAACTGGTTTCCTAATTTCATGTTTTGGATGTTCATTGTAATGCATAAGCCTGATCTTAGGAGAAAAGCACTGAGTTCCTTTCCTTTAGGTAAGATGATGGTCATTTTAAAAAAAATAGGTAACCTTTATCAGGTTGCTTTCTGACTTGTTAATTTAAGAAAGTTATGAGATGGAATTATATCTTATTGAATATTTTATCTCCATCAGATGAGATAATTGTATAATTTTTTGTCCTTCATTCTATTAATATGGTGCATTACATTGGTTGACTTCTATGTTAGGCCATCCTTGCATTTATAGAAGTGGTAACTCCTGGTCACGAACTGCTTAGTTTGATTTGCTATACTTTTCTGAGAATTTTTGAGTCTTATTCTTGAATTTGAGAGCTCTTTTGTGTGTGTGTATCATAGTTGCTAGTCTCTTCAGAAGAATGTTTTGGTTGCAAGCTAAATTGAGCAAACTGTTTTGTTTAAACTGTGGATTGCACCCAGGGTATTGAGAATGCTAGATGAGTGTTCTGCAGTGAGCTTCAGCTGCAGGCCTTGAGGAAACTCTCCCTTGTAGAAAGATAAGGCCTATAAGGCAGAGAGATGAGCCAACCTGGAGTCTGCCTGAGGGCCTAGCAACAGGCACTGTCAGAAGTCCTGATTGTGCCTAGCCAATGAGGGGCAGCCACACAATGTCACTGGATCAGGATACAGCCTGGGTGCTTCGAGAAGGGTATATAAGGCTCTCCCTGTTACTGAATAAATGAGTCTGCTGTTTGCTTTTTACCTGACTCCTGGTGTGTCTGTGCTTTGACTCCACACCTTCTCACCCCTCCCCCGAGGGAGCTCAAGATCACTCAGATAGACTCCAATTAGTCTATTTCTTTTTTCTTTTTGGTTTTTCGAGATAGGGTTTCTCCGTGTAATTTTGGTGCCTGTCCTGGATCTTGCTCTGTAATCAGCCTGGTCTGGCCTCGAACTCACAGAGATCCACCTGGCTCTGCCTCCTGAGTGCTGGGATTAAAGGTGTGCACCACCGCTGCCCGACTCAATTAGCCTTTCTTTCTTTCTTTCTTTCTTTCTTTCTTTTTCTTTCTTTCTTTCTTTCTTTCTTTCTTTCTTTCCTTCCTTCCTTCCTTCCTTCCTTCCTTCCTTCCTGTCTTTCTTTTTTTTTTTTTTTTGGTTTTTCGAGACAGGGTTTCTCTGTAGCTTTGCGCCTTTCCTGGAACTCACTTGGTAGCCCAGGCTAGCCTCGAACTCACAGAGATCCGCCTGCCTCTGCCTCCTGGGTAGAGCTGGCTCAGCCGTTAAAGGCTGGGCTCACAACCAAAAATTAGTCTATTTCTAATAACCAGTGGGATCAAGGGGACTCTGTCCTTCCTACTTGAAACACAATGTCCTTTAAATGATCCTGATTGGCTCAAATGGGGTCATGTGATCAGGAGAGGTGGGGTCACCTTGAATGATGGCCCTAGAAACACTGCATGTAAAGATGGCTGAGGAAATTAGACATTCTTCTCAGCATGGGGCCAGTGAAAATTTGTTTCTTTTTTATATAATATTTAATACTTCAAAATTATGAAACAGTATTTTGTCAAGTGAAATATGGATTACATGCATATTCATACATATAAGTATGAAGTAGAAAATTCAAATATTTTGCAAACACATGTGATTAGCTGCTTTTCTATTGCTGTGATAAAACACTGTTACAAAGGTAACTTATAGAAAAAAGGAGTTTATTTGGCTTTTTGGTTCCAGAAGGCTGGAGTCCATGATGGCAGAGTGAAAGCAGCCCTCGGGAGCAGGAAGCTGAGGGCTCACATCTTCAACCACTAGAAGCAGAGGAAGAGACCTAGGAACCATGGGAGTCTTTAAACTCCCCAAGCCCACCTCCAGGGGACATTTTTCCTCCAACAAGGCCATACCTCTTTAAATGTACCACCAACTAGGGCCCACATATTCAAACATCTGAGCCCGGGGGGGGGGCGGGGGGGGGCATTCTCATTCAAACCCCTGAGTCACAACATGACTCAGGGAACATGGCTGCTGACATCAGAGACTCATTCCGATCTTGGAAACAAGGGTTCCAATTTCTTCACTACCACTTCACTTGCCGACATTTGTTACCCTTTTAATTTTGAGAATAGCTGTTCTAACAGACGTTAAGTGATGCCTCTTTGTGGTTTTTGTTTGAATTTTCCTGATGATTAGTGATGTTGAACACCTTTTCATGTGCCTGCTAACCATGTGTGTCTTAAGTTTTTTTTTTAAGATTTACTTCCTTTTATGTGTTTGAGTGTTTTTCTTGCACGTATGTGGATCACATCTGTGTTAGATGCTTGAGGCCATCAGAAGAGGGAATCAGATCCCCTGGAATTGGAGTTACAGATGGTTAGTTGTGAGCCATCATGTGAGTGCTGGGAACTGAACCTCGGTCCTTTGGAAGGGTGACCGGGGCTCTTCACCGCTGAGCCACATCTTTAGCCTTCACTGTATGTTATTGATGTTCCCATAAAAGATGTTGGTTTCATTCTGAAGTACACACATTTTAAAGACATTAAACCGCTCAAAGAATATTTGTTAAAAAGTTAATCTTGGAGCTGGGAAAATGGCCCCGTGGGCACAAACATAAAAACCTGAGTTCAGATCCCCAGCACTCATGTGAGAGCTGGACACAGTGGTGTGTGTGACCCCAGCACTGGAGTGGCAGTGTTGGTGGAGACAGGAGGAGCCTAGGGGCTTGCTGGCTAGCCAGCCAAGCTGAAATGATCTCCAGGCTCAGTGAGAGCTCCCATCTTGAAATAAAGTGGGGAGAGATAGATACCCAACGTTGGCCTATATGTTGTGAAGTAAGGCCCTTGATAGAACCATCTGTAGGTTCTGTAAGAGACAGCTCCCTTCAACCCTTACCTAAAGGGTGTTTTGAGGACATTGTTTAATTCAGTAGTTCTCAATTAGAGCTTTGAATTTTTATTTTTGGAAAGTGTGTCATTTACTTTCAAGGTATATCACAATGAGATTTACAGCTAAGGAATGATACAACACAGAAGACATGTGCAGGGCCCTGGGTTTGCTCCCCAACACCAGAAAACACCAGTAACAATAAGAAACCTAAGTAAAGGGCTGGAGAGAGAGTTCAGTGGGTAGAGGCGATGGCCAGCAACCACGATGACCCGGGTTCAATCCCTGGGAATTCACGTGGTGGGAGGAAGAGATTGGCATCTGTAAAAGTTGTTCTCTGACCTCCACATGTGCACCTTGGCATGCACATGACTCCCTTCCAGTAAACAAACTAATGAGCAAATAAGCAATGTGAATCCCCTTCCCCCATCTAATATAAAAATTTCCTTTAGTATTTGGGGAAAAATACCCTAAAATTCTTCCAAGGAACTTAAAGAATTTTTTCTTATTAATGATAGCAAGAGAAGAACTAAGTAGTTGATTTATTTCCTTTTTCACTTTGACTGTCAGGAAACTCAGACCAAATTAAAGGTCTAAACATAAACACTGTGTAGCAGCTTACATGCGGCATATATATTAATTTCCCCTTTTTTGGTCTTGACATTCGTGCCTAATTTGCGTTTCTGTTCCTAATTCTTTTCCTCTACTCATTCTTCACCATGCCCCAAGCAACACTAAAATCCCTTGTGGGATAAGATGGACATACACACACACTCATATAAATATTTAAACATGTATTTTATCATGCTTATTACATTTGACATGGCCTTGCCGTGTCCTTGGGAATCGGGCAGAAAAATGAGGCCCCTACAGTTTGTTGCTTAACCACCTCAGATCTAAGGGAATTCCTTTGGAGATTTCTTCTATCTTTTATCTAAGCCTAGGCCATAGAGCCCTCTAGACCTTTGACCCTTCAAAACCAGAGCTGCCATGCTGGACATTAGGCACGAGGAGAGTGGACATCAGTTTCCTCTAACTTGTTCTTGGGAGGCCACTGGGGGGTCCCTTCTGCTTCCCAGCAAGCGAAGGTCACTGTGAAGAGGCCAAGCAGGCCGGATTCCGCAAGGCAGTGTGGCGGCCCACGCAGACACACACTGGGAAGGAACGAGATTGCATCTTCCCCTGGACCAGCGAGATTCTATAAACATAATCAAAATGTAATAGAAACTTTTTGGAAATGCTGTTATGAGGAGAAAGCATCAATCTTGATGGAACCCCGCTCAACAGGCTTTGCGGAGCTAATCAATCATGCTCAGGACTCGGCCTCCCCATCTGTCTGCGCTGGGGACCGAGCAGAGCTTGCTCGCTCCCGGGCTGGGGCTGCGTCCCCTCACCAGGCAATCCATCATGCTGCAGGGGGATGGCGGGAGGGAATAATAGCACGCTAATAAACTAGGGGCTTTTTTCATTCCCAACTAATTTTTAGTAAATGAGCCCAATCCAGACAGAGCAGGAAAAGAGCCCGAGGAGATGGGGTGTCTGAGATGCGCCTCGCTGGCTGGGGACAATGGCTCCGGGTCTGGGATGATTCTCAGAGAGCAGTTGAGAAGGAAAGGGCCTGCAGAGGGAAGAATGAGCCCCGAACTACTTCCGGGTTTGTAATATGGACTTCCGGTTCTGGCTCTTCGTGTTGATGAGGAGGGATGGCTCAGTTAATACCTGTGTTGGGTTTGAAATTTGGGAGTGCAGAGGACCGTGGCTTTTGAGGGAAAGTAGTAGTCACGGAGTTTAGGTCTAAGCCTTGGGCTGAAAGTTGAGAACAGGAAATAAACCCGGGGTCAGAAGCCAGGGAGAAGAATGAGGAATAGGATGTAGGATGGCTTTGGGACAGAGTCTGGGAATAGTCAGAGGTCACAAAGCCACATCATCTGGCAGTGTCCGCCTTGAGGCAAACCTCCCAGGACAGGACCAGGAAGAGAGGTATTCTTAGACTCCTGTAATTTGGGGAACTCTGGCTTTTTTAAACTTCTCTTTCTGTCTCAGCATTTTGCTTATCACAGCAGAGGGGAGGAACTTAAAGATGTTTGTTAAAGGCATACAAGAAGCAGGTTTGTTTTAGAGCAGGTGTTGATGGTCTGGTCTCAGAAAGCACTTGACAAAAAGCATATGGATTTGTATTCTCCTGCTGCAGGAAAAACTACTCCCTGTAGCTGGAGTTTTCCTGCCTGGCCCACAGTCAGGACAAATCTCTCTCACCCGCCAGTCCCAAGCCGCTCAAACCCGATCAAGTAAACACAGAGACTTATATTGGTTACAAACTGTATGGCCGTGGCAGGCTTCTTGCTAACTGTTCTTACAGCTTAAATTAATCCATTTCTATTAATCTATACCTTGCCACGTGGCTTGTGGCTTACCGGTACTTTACATCTTCCTTGTCCTGATGGCGGCTGGCAGTGTCTCCCTCTCCCAGCTTCTTGTCCTCTCTCTTCTCCTCTCTTAGTCCCGCCTATACTTCCTGCCTAGCCACTGCCAATCAGTGATTTATTCATTGACCAATCAGCAACACATTTGACATATAGACCATCCCACATCACTTCCCCTTTTCTTTTCTTAAAAAGGAAGGTTTTAACCTTTACACATCTCCAAAGTCAGCTTGGTATATTTGGGAATTTGGGCGTAGCTTCTCTTACTACTTCCTGCTGGAGGGGGGCGCTGTATCTTCTGGGGAAACAAAGAAAATTTTAGGATCATGGAGTAGTCCGTGAGGCTGTATCATCTGAGCCAGTTGCCTTGAAACGGTTCTGGATGTTGGATCATCTGGGCCATGGTGTCATCGGAGACCTTTCAGGTGGTCTTGGCTGGTCAAACCTGATGTGTCTTAATCTGGAACAAATCCATAGCCTCTTGCTTTCTGTGGAAACAAAAGAGACTCTTTTCCAAAGCAACATATCCTTACATCCAAATTTTGAAGTCAAAGTATCTTTAAAATATACATACTGGTTTAACTCAGCTTCCTTTACAATCAAATATCTCTCTGTAGTTAAGAATCCCAAAGACAACACAATCCAGACTCTCTGTGTAATAGTCATCTCTACGTGGCTTATTTTTTATATTAATTTTACTGTCTCTTTAAAGACTTTATTTTTTAAAACCATGTATTTGTTTCTATACTGTATATATCACCTTTTTTTTTCTTTCAAGCCTACGTATATTTTACATACATTTTAAACTATTACATCTGAATCTGTCTTATTGTGAATCTATTGTTTTAAGCTGCAGCCTTCTAAGCCTGAAACGGTGCTGGTGCTGTGGCTACTGGCTCCGCCCACCTCAGCTTCCCAACATGGCGGCAGTATGCTTACCGCCAGCTCTGGGAGCTATCGTGGGTCTATGCTTTTATCCAAGCAGCGTGTAGCCCAGAAACCTCTTTTTTTGTTTTGTACTAGCAAAGGCTAAATCCACAATGTAGCTTAATGTGCCACTTGCAGAGGCCTCATTCCCGCCATACTGCAAGTCGAGCGCGCACGCCAGCAACCCGCCAGTAGCTCAAACCGGCAGCTGCCGCTCATTTGAGAGAGACAATTAGGAAGCTGTTTTTAGCTCCGTTTTAGAATCTTTTTTCTCAGGTTTTAGGTGGAAACTCTTGCCACCACGTTGGACGCCATTTTTTGCTAAAGTTTTCCTGCCTGGCCCACAGTCAGGACAAATCTCTCTCACCCGCCAGTCCCAAGCCGCTCAAACCCGATCAAGTAAACACAGAGACTTATATTGGTTACAAACTGTATGGCCGTGGCAGGCTTCTTGCTAACTGTTCTTACAGCTTAAATTAATCCATTTCTATTAATCTATACCTTGCCACGTGGCTTGTGGCTTACCGGTACTTTACATCTTCCTTGTCCTGATGGCGGCTGGCAGTGTCTCCCTCTCCCAGCTTCTTGTCCTCTCTCTTCTCCTCTCTTAGTCCCGCCTATACTTCCTGCCTAGCCACTGCCAATCAGTGATTTATTCATTGACCAATCAGCAACACATTTGACATATAGACCATCCCACATCAACTCCCAAACTACGTGGTAACTTAGGACAACACAAAAAATTACTATTATCTCATAGTTACATCTGTCAGGGCTGTGGGGTTGCTTTGTCTGTTCCCAGGCTGGGTGAATCTTTCCGGTGTTGAACTCTTCTGTCTTGCTCCAAAAATTTAGAGATGGTTCTAAATTGTTTAGCATCTCTCTCATTAAAAAGCGGAGGTCTGTCTCTCTCCAAATACAGCCTGTGACCATTTCACCAATAGAATGTGGGAAAAATGAAGCCCAGCCACTACTAGGCACAGTTTTTTAAAGGCCCGGAAGCTCATACTCTGGTCTCCTTGGAGCCTGAGTTACTGAGTAAGAAGTTTAACAGTGCTGTTGGACACTCCAGTCAGGCATTATATCCACACACAGAGAAGAAACCACGGGATAAGCCCAGCCTTCCAGTTCCCGCTCAGGTCCATACCTAAGAAGGCCTCCATCTTGGATGCTTCAGCCCAGTCCACTCCAGCCCAGACGCTGGCGGAATACAAAGTAAACATAGTTTCACTGTGGTGGTTTGAAAGACAGTGACCCCCAAAGCGAGAGGCACTATTAGGAGGTGTGGCCTTGTTGAAGTTGTCACTGTGGGTGCAGGCTTTGAGCTCTTTTTCTCTCAAGCTTTCCTCAGTGTGACAGTCAGTCAACTTCCTGTTACCTGCCTGCAAGATGTAGCACTCTCAGCTCCAGCACCACGTCTGCCTGCACAACACCATGCTCCCCACCATGATCATAATGGACTGAACCTCTGAAATTGTAAGTGACTCACCCTCAACTAAATGTTTTCTTTATAAGAGTTGCCCTGGTCATGGTGTCTCTTCACAGCAATAGAAACTCTAACGAAGACATTCACTTAAAGTAAAAAAATGACTTAGGTGTGCTGGCTAGTTTTATGTCAACTTGACCCAGGCTAGTGTCATGGGGGTGGGGGCTCAATTGAGAAAATGTCTCTATAAGATCAGGTTGAAGGCAAGCCTGTAGGGCATTTTCTTAATTAGTGATTGATGAGGGAGGGCCCAGCCCATTATGGGTAGGGCCACCCCAGGGATGGTGGTCCTGGGTTCATAAGAAAGCAGGCTGAGCAAGCCATGGGAAGCAAGCCAGTAAGCAGCACTCCTCCATGACCTCTGCATCAGCTCCTGCCTCCAGGTTCCTGCCCTGCTTGAGTTCAGGCCCCGACTTCCTCAGTGATGGACAGTTATCTGGAAGTGAAAGTGGAGTAAATCCTTTCCTTCCCAAGTTGCTTTTGGTCACTTTGCTGTTTCATCACAGCAATGATAACAAGTACATTGGGTAAACCCTGCTCCAGAAAAATGAGACACAGTCAAATATTTTTCTTATAAAAAATGTGTTGGGTAGGGACCTGGGGAGATGTCTCAGAAGCTAAGAATGTGCACTGCTCTTAAAGAGGACTGGAGTTTGAGTCCCAGCACCCAGATCTGATGGCTCACCAAAGCCAACAACTCCAGCTTCAGGGTGGTCCGATGCTTCTGGCCTCCTCTGGCATCTGTGCTCACATGCTCATACTTACACACACACAACATTAAAAATAAATGTTAAGAAATGTGTGTGCACGCAGGTGCACATGTATGTACATTTGTGTGATGGTCAGAGAAGAGCCTCAGAAACACTATCTACCTCCTTTGAGACAGTTTTTCTCATCGGCCTGGATTTCACCAATTAGGATAAACTTGCTGGCCAGTGAACCCCAGGGACCCCTTCTACTTTTACCTCCTCTGTGTTAGGATTACAAGCTCACACCGCCATGCCCGGTTTTACTTTAGGTTCTGGAGATTGAACTCAGGTCCTCATGTCCCTGATGTAAATATTTTACTGATTGAACTACCACAAAGAATTTATCTTTTGCAAGAAATTAATTGGAACAGCCCCAAATCCCAAGAAAAGACTGTTGATTATACCCAGCCCAACTGCATGTTTTGTTCTTGGATTCCTTCTGTGATTATTTCTTCCCCCAAATCTTTAGACTTTTATGTAACATTCATGCATAGAGAACAGGGCAATTGTCAGCTTTGGAGGTCTTCCCTTCTCTAGTGGGATGGTGATGGATCTCTTCCCTTCTTCCTTTTCTCCTTCTTCCCTGCTCCTCTCTGTCCTTCCTGTATGCATTTGTTGGTGAGAGAATCAGGAAATGTTTCTCAGAGGAGATGATGCTGAATTGGGTCTTGACAGGAGGGAATGTAAGAGTTGAACAGACACACATGAAAGGACCCTCTCTAGCCAGGACATGTGGTAGAGTGGGCGCTGGTTGTGATGGTTTGAATGAAAAACGTCCACTGTAGGCTCCTTTATTTGAACACATGGTCTCCAGTTGGTGGAGTTATTTGGGGGAGGTTATAGAACCTTTATCCCACGGAGTCTTGCTATAGGAAGTACGTCACTTCTGGTGGGCTGTAAAGGTTTACAGCCTTGCAACACTTCCTGTTCTCTCTCATTACTTCCTGTGTGCAGACAAAATGTGGTCATGTCTTGTTGTTTTTGCTTCTTGACTTCCAGGTGAGGTCATGCTCCTGTTGTCCCACTGTCTGAACTGCCAATACATAGAATGTTAGTAGCTTGTTAGTTATAGACAGATTATAGGTAGATTAATAGCCTTTACAGTCAAACAAGAGTGTTATAAACACTAACAGGTGGAAAGGCCAAGTCATGATTGTACCTGGTCCCATAGCAGGTCATCCTTAAGTGGTGTCACTACCTCTGGACTTCTAGAACCATATATATTCCATCCAAGAATTTCAGAAAAAGCCATGGATATGGGTCAGGTCTGTGGCCATATCAGAGCAGTGGCCAGGAACTGTGACAGCCTCTGCAATTGGCATCTAAATAACATTTAGTGTTAGTCTATTTTCTGTTGGTAATAGCACAGCACTACAGACTGGGTAAGTCATAAGGAAAAGAGGTTTCTTTAGTTCATAGTTCTGTAGGCTCAAGGGCCTGTATCTGGGAACATCCTAAGGTGGAGCAGGCACCACATGACAAGAGACCAGAAAGCTCATATGTGTCTCCTACAGGCTTTCCTACTAAAGGAACTCAAAGCCACCATACTTATGTGCATGGTGAAAACAGCTCACGTTTTGATAGACTCTCTTTAACCTATACACCGTGGGCATAACCCACTGTTACTGTAGACTGTAGAGAGATTTGACCAGGCTGCTCACCAACTCACCTTTTTTTTTTTTTTTTTTAAATTGTACTGGTGGTGGGAATGTTCTTGGGCTGGCAAAATGTTTCACTGGGTAAAGGTGTTTACTGCCAAGCTGATGACCCGTGTTTGATCCCTGGATGGTGGAAGGAGAGAGCTGAAGGGACTTTCACAAGTTGTCCTCTGACCTCCACATGTGTGTTGTGGCATGTGCACAGAGCACCCATGTTGAACTGTTTGCCATCATTTGTAACCATTTCCAAGAGATCTGATGCCCTCTGCTGGCCTCTGTAGGCACTTGCATGCACTTGCACACATAGCATGCATGCACACACAAACACACACATATTAAAATAATAATGATAATACAGTAAACAACGAATTAGTGTTTCCATTGTATTGGCATTATAAATAATTTAGAGGTAGTTCAAACTGTGTAGGAAAAATGTATGTAGGTTCTATGTAAGTACTATATCATTTTATATAATGGATGTCATGGTTCAAATATGACATGTCCTCCACAAGCTCATCTGATGAACACTTGGTCCCCACTGGTGGCACTGTTTGAGGAGGTGGTGGGTCTGCTGAAGGTGGGAGGAAATAGTTTACAGGGAACTGTATTTGCCTTCATCCCTTCTGGTCACTGCTCTACTCGCTTTCCTGGCCTACCTGCTGTGATTCAAGCTGATCCACCACACCCTCTCTACCATGATAGACAGAAACCTCTGTATTCAAGAACAAATGAAAATTTACTTCCTTAAAACACACACACACTCACACAGGGCCACTGTGAAGTCCTTAAGAGCCAGCCAGACATTTCTCTTTAGTGGAATATCGGGATGGGAGCAGGGGTCTGTCTGTTTGTTTTAACAGAAAGAAGGTTGCTAAACATGCTTTTTGGTGACCAATTTTTTTTCAACAAAATTGCTCTGTCGGCACGCTTTAGAGTCAGTATATTGAGCTTCCGCCATTTTTAACGGCTGGATAATAGTCCATGTGCTATATGTTCTAATTGTTTCAGCTCGTAATGCATGTAACGGAACACCTCAAAACTCAAGTGGCTTAAGACAGCAACCATTTGTTACTATTCCTGGGGAACTATTGTAACAATGTTTTATCAGGGGGCTGCTCTCAGGAGAAGTGCAGTTGAGGAAGTTTGATAAAAGAGTTGAAGGAAATTAGCTTAAGCTTCAGCTTGGTCCCAAGGAGGAACGTTGGAGGGAAAAACGCACTCCAGCCTTGGTCCCGCCTGAGTGTCTTTAGATCCACACATCTTCTGTTAACCCTTCACTGGCCACAAGTGCACAGCTCGGTTAGCCAATGGCAAGCCTGTGGAGAAAGCGAAGCTATTAGTAGTCAGTGTTCAAGTAGTCAGATACAACAGAGGACATTGAATATTGTACCATTGGGGGTTACACACAGATGCGCGCGCGCGTGCGCGCGCGCACACACACACACACACACACACACACACACACACACCCCCCATACCCATCAGTGGGAGTGGAGGTACACTCCACCTACAGTCGGAAGCCCTGTGAAGGTTACTAGGCTTGCTTGTCAAGTCTCAGGATGGCGACATTAGAATGGGCACCAACATTCCAATCTTGTGCTTGCTCAGATTTGCACAGTGCGAACATTTCTCTGGTAATTGCAACAGATTCCCAGCTGGGTCTCAGGGGAGATGTGACTCTGTGGCCGAGAAGGAGCCTGAGCCAGGCAGGTGTAGTGTAGGCATAGGAGGCGGAGTAAGAGAGATATAGTAGCCATGTTGGTTGAGGGCTTGACCACTACACCCAAGGCTTGAGGTTTCTCGTGTAAGCTTTTGGTAAACTTGGCATGTAGCCCTACCACAGAATCCACATTGTAATTCTTTATTTTTGTAAAAATAAAGATTTTATTTATTTTATTTGTGTGTATGTATGTGTATATTTTATATTTGTGTGTGTGTGTGTGTGTGTGTTTGTGTATGGGTAGATGCACACATATGTGGATGCCTGTGGAGGCCAGAAGAGGGTATTGGATCTCCTGGAGCTGGAGTTCCAGGCACTTATGAGCTGCCCATTCTGGGTCATGGGAACCAAACTTGGATCCTCTGGAAAGGCAAGCAAGTTCTCTTGACTGCTGAGTCTTCTCTCCAGCCACACGTACCCATTTTATAGACCAGAAAATGGAGGCTTAAAGAGGCAAGTGTCTTGCTGGTCTTCAACCGCCCCCTCTTCCCTAAGAGGTCTCTAGGGACCTTCCATCTTGGGAGAGAGATTGACTGAAGTCTAATCTGCTCTTCAAGTTTGGGGGCAGGTAGAGTAGCTTGAGTGCCATGATTTTGAGAATCCCTGAGGGAGCGATATGGAAAAGACAGACGATAGAAGACTGATTTTGATGTTCCAATCCAGTGGTGATTTCCTGGGACCTGCTCTCCCAGTGTGTTCACTTGAAACTTCTCCCAGTTCTGCCAGTCGTGAGGGCGGGAGGACTGGAATCCTCTCGGGGCCGAGGCTGCCGCTCAGCTCGCCATGCAGCCTGACAAGTCAAGTGACTAAAATCCATTAATTAGCAGTTTTGGAAACAGTTGCAAAGTTAATTATTCCGTTTTCTGATGAAAGAAAGCTAATTTTTGGCATTTACCCTGACAGTGACATGAACTAACATTTTTCGAGTTGACATCCCTCAAGATAAATGATGCCAGGAGGCGTCTCTGCAAACATCCTGACCCACAGCTTGCTGCGAGGCCCGCCTGCTCCCAGTGCCTTCGCCACACTGCCTGGCCTGGTGAATTTGTGGGCATGTGGGAGAACCCAGTAAAGGTTTCTTCTGGAGGAGGAGAAGGGCGATGAAGATGGGAGCTGGTGACACACAGAAGAGACTCAGCGCTGGAGGGACTGTTTGCTTACTCAGGGTTTGCTCTGACTGAGAGAGCAGGGATGGCATTAATATGACTGTCCATCCGTCAGGAGGTGCGTACCCAGGGGAGGATTCTTCTTTTTCCAAGTGCTTGCTTCCATACTGAGATCTCTGCCATCGACTTGGCTTTTGCATACAAGCCCTGCACACCCAGTTGCCTGTTTGACATCTCAAAGGCATCTCAGATTTGGCACGTCCCAAAGGAAGCCAGAGTCCCCTGCTAATATTGACTTTCCCCAAGTTTTTCTTGTTCATGGACATGGCACCTACATCTATTTAAGGGCTCAAGTCAGAACCCAGTCCAAAACCAAAACCCAGACCCTCTGTGATTTTCCTTCTCTTTACGCATTCCCCACAGCCAGTCCGTCAGCAAGGTCTGTTGAGGCCGCCTCCAAAACAGCTCCAAAACATGCCTCGGGTGTGGCATCTGCTACCTTTGTATATGCCACTGCTGACCTTGTCAAAGCATCATCATTCTCTCCAACTGGGCTTCCTGTGGGAATACAGCATGTCCCACCAGTGAAAATGTCAACATTTTCTTGGCACTGCACCAAAAAAGCAAAAGAAAACAAAATAAGTGACTGTAATTTTTGTGTATGTGAGTTGTGTGTTTGTGTGTGTGCAGTATGTAGGTGGCGTGTATGTAGTGATATGTGTGTGTGTCTGTGGTATGTGTATGTAGTTTCTGTACATGTTAATGTGTGTGTGTGGCATGCGTATGTGGTATGTGTGTGTAATTTCTGTATATGTATATATGTGTATGTGTAGGTGGTGTGTATGTGGTGGTATGTATATATGTATATGTGTGTATGGTGTGTGGATGTAGTGTGTGTACATGGTGTGTATGTGGTGGTGTGTGTGTATGTAGTGTGTATGTGGTGGTATGTGTTTAGGTTTGTATGTGGTATGTGTGTATATTTGTGTAGATGATGTGTGTATGTATGTGTGAGATGTATGTATATGATGTGCACATGTAGGTATGTGTGTAGGTGTGTATATGGTATGTGTATATATATGTGTGTATTGGTGTATGTATGTATGTGTGAGATGTATGTATATGATGTGCATATGTATGTATATGGAATGGTGCATGTGTGTGTGTGAGTGTGTGTGTGAGAGGACAATCTCTGGTGTCCACCCACCCAAGGTGTCTTCAGATGTTGTCCACTCTTTTTGAATGGCCTCTCGTTGGCCTGGAACTCACCAAGCAGGCTAGGTGGGTTGGCCAGTGAGTCCCAGAAATCCACTTGCCTCTGCTTCGCACCATTAGGATTTGAAGAGTTTGTCATGATGACTGGTTTTCATTTCAACCACAGGTCCTCATGTTTGTGAGGCCACACTTCACTGACTAAGGTATCCCCAGCTCCATAATTTTAACACTATTTAATCAACTCGCTACATTCAAACTACTGTCATATTAACATAATCAGTATTAAACAGTATTGAGACACTTTACATTCTTCTCTTAAAGGTGTGTGTGTAGGTAGTGTGTGTATGTATATTTGAGGTGGTGTGTGTGTGTATGTATGTGTGTGTGGTGAATATGTAGTGTCTTCAAAATGCAGCACACATTTTACACTTACTTTTATTGGGGTTGCAAAATCTTCATCCTAAACACTTGATTTGTATTTAGGTTTTATAAACTTGACAGTTGGAATCACATTCCTAAGTTATTCTAAACTTACTGAAAGTTCAAATAGCTGAATCAAGTAGTGTTTGAGTGTAAGTGCAATCAATTGAAAAAAGCAGAAGATGTTTGCTGTCCTGGTTTCTCTAACTACATTTCTAAGTGTGGCTGGGGAAGCTGCTCTTGAAAGCACAGTTCAAAATGATCCCCTTTCCCATTCTTGCCTTGTCCACTTCTTCTCCATAAGCATGAGAGAGAGAGAGAGAGAGAGAGAGAGAGAGAGAGAGAGAGAGAGAGACAGAGACAGAGACAGAGAGACAGAGACAGAGACAGAGACAGGCAGAGAGAGACAGAAGGAGAAGATGTAAATGGATCATGACCTATCCCACAGTCCTAGGGTAGAAATAGGGACTTGGGGCTGAGGACGTAGTTGGTTGGTAGAATGCCTAGCATGCAGTAAGCTTCTGTCCCCAGCAACTGGGAATTGAGTGTGGTGATACATGCCTGTAATCCCAGCACTTAGGAGGTGGAGGCAGGAGGATTAGGAGTTCAAAGTCATCCTCGGCTACATAAAAGTAGCTATCCGGGGCTACATGAGACCTTGTCTCAAAACATGCCCTGCACCTCCATCCCTTTACCTGCCCCCCACCCCAAAAGAGAGCCAAACAAAACCAACCAACCAACTAACCGACCAACCAGCCAACCAACCAACCAACCAGCCAACCAACTAAACAAACGAAAAAAATGAGGAAACATGAACTCCTAATGGAGGCTCCAGGTTCTTGTCCAGCCTGGCTCCTGCCTGCCTGCCTCGCCCACCCACCTCATGCTTCTCTCCCTATACACCGTTCGTCTAGTGACATGGGCTTATCTTCATTTCTTGTAACATATCCCTGATGCTGCAGAAGTGTGACTGCAAAGAATGGTGTGGAACTGGTGTTGGGGTGCCTCTCAGGCCAGGCGCTCCTGGAGGTCAAGAGAGTAGGGGAGTGGAGCTATGGAGGCGGGAGTCAGGATCGGCTTACCCCTCTGTGGCTTCCTCTCTGGAGAACTGAGCTGGGATCAAGTGCTCTGGGTAGCATCCCTCTTAACACAGGCGAATTAATTGGAAACAGATGTCAGGCAGTGGGAGTTAAATACAGACATCTCAGCAAATGTCAGCCCTTCCCCTGGGCCACAGCGGAGTCCTCCGTTCTCATCCTCACCGGAGAATTGGGAACAAACCTCCTACACATGCTGATGGCATGGCTTGACCCCCAGGGTCTTTTGGCCCTTTGCAAAATCTCAAGTCAAATGACAGCTCCAAAAATCAGAGCCCACTGGGGTGTTCATTTGTTTCAAACAAGCTGCTCTCTCAAATGAACTGACTCTAAGGGTCTCATTTAGCCCAGGTTGGCTTCGAACTTACTACAGAGTTGAGGATGGACTTGGACTTTAATTCTCCTGCCTCTAACTCCTTAGTGCTAGGATTACACTGCACTACCACACCTAGCTTATAAAGTGCTGGAGATGAAACCCAGGGTCCCTGCATGCTAGGCAAGCACTCTATTGACTAGATTACACCCCAGCTCCAAATGAACCAACTCAGGTAGCTACAGGAGCCTTGGGTTTTAAGAACGGGGAAGTTGCATATTATTTTTTGACTTTAAGGGGTAAAACAGGCCTATGGGAGGTATTTTCCAAGACTACCCATCAGGTTAGTGTCCTAGCTAAGTCAGTGACTATTTTCTTTTTTTTTTTTTTTTTTTTTTTTTTTTTTTTTTTTTGGTTTTTCGAGACAGGGTTTCTCTGTGTAGCTTTGCGCCTTTCCTGGAACTCGCTTTGGAGACCAGGCTGGCCTCGAACTCACAGAGATCCGCCTGGCTCTGCCTCCCGAGTGCTGGGATTAAAGGCGTGCGCCACCACCGCCCGGCCTATTTTCTAAATCAGATGTCTTCTCCCTCTACGCCTCTCTCTGCCTTGGAGTGAACTGAAACTCCTACATAGGCTGGAAGGTCTTTGACCCCTTGCTCTCTGCCCTCTTACCTCAGCCTCATCTCTTCAGCACTCCTGGAGTAAGAGACTCTCTTATATTCCTGAGTTGTATCACTCTGACACTTTTGTCCATGACATTTCTTTTGTCTCCACACCGGAGTACAAAAGAACGCCTGTTCTTTGTACTCAAGGATACCACCCTCCCCATAGAAGTCCCTTGACTCCAAGGTCAACAACTTCCCTTGACCCTTTCTTCTGGGCTCCTCTAGCCACTGTGGTGTTTGTGAATTTCTCTGCTTTTTCCTTGATGCTCCGTGCTCTTGTATGTTCACCTATTTTTGCTTCCCTGGTGTTTGATGCAGTATGACCCATAGATTTTACATGAGTTTTGTGACTTTGATGTCATCAAAGCCAAAGGACACCTAGCTTTGCCCTTTTAGCTCCTCTGGAGCATTGGATGTCCCGGAGCTCTGTGATGTGCTGTTCCTCTTCTTAGCACCTGTGGCTCCTTCCTGAACTGATTTCCCTCCTCTCTACTTTAGCCACTTTGTGCTGCTATCAAAGAGGGCAGGGCAACTTTATTATATAATATAAACATATATTATATATTATATTATATATTTATAATATAACAATATTATATTAAAAATATGAGTGGACTGACAGATGTAGACTGCCAGGAGCCCCTCAGGAGCCAGTGATGGATGAAACTCTGAGGTGACTTTAGCTGCTTTTTGCTGCTATCACCAAGGGCAGGGTAACTTTGTAAAGTAAAGAGGTTTTTTTTTTTTTGGCTTTTCGAGACAGGGTTTCTCTGTGTAGTTTTGCGCCTTTCCTGGAACTCACTTTGTAGCCCAGGCTGGCCTCGAACTCACAGAGATCCTCCTGCCTCCGCCTCCCGAGAAGTAAAGAGGTTTGCATAGCTCTCGGGTCTAGAGATTGACAGGATGGTGCCAGTATCCTCTTGGCTCTGGTGAGGACCTCATGGCACTGAGTCAGGAACATGTGTGTGAGGAGGAATAGATCACATCTCAAAGCAGCAAGACAGAGTGATGCTGGGATTGGGTTTTTTCTTTAACATTTTTGTTTAATTTTCACTTGTATGTATGAAGCATATGGTCAAATGTGTGTACAGAGCACATATATGGATGTCAGGGGATAATCTCACATGTCATTGGTTCACAGGCACCTTCCACCTTTTGCCTGAGACAAGGTCTCTCTTTGGCCTGGAAGTTCTCAAGGTAGGCCAGGCTAGCTAGCCCAGAGCTTCTAGGGATCCACCTCTCATCAGAGCTGCTGTCCTTTCTCTGGGACAGTCTCCCTTTATTTATGGCCCAACCAGTTTCTCTTTAACTTTGGGTTTCAGGTCGAAGGATGACCTCTTTGAGCCTTCATATGGGTGGGGGCACTGGTACTTCAGAGGATTGAATCTGTGAGCTGAGGGGTAGGACTGGTAGAGTTGCATGTGGGAAGCCTGCAGAGAAGTTGACTTGGGGTTCCTATTCTCAGCCCTGAGGTAGGCAGGTCCCAGTACTGCTGGGTTATTAACTCCCTTCAGTACACTTCCAGCCACTGTGATAAAACACTCAGCTGAAGGCAGCAAGAGCTCATAAAAGCAGGATTTAGTGCCATTTTATAGATGTCAGGGCTGGCTTCTACACCGAAGCTGGTATATGCTTAAAATCCACATCAGGGGGTTGGCAGGTGTGTGTGTGTGTGTGTGTGTGTGTGTGTGTGTGTGTGTGTGTGTGTGTGTTGGGGGGATGGACAGCAAGATGGCTTAGTGGGTAAAAGCATTTGCCACACAAGCCTAGAGACCTGAGTTCAAAACCACATAAAGGTGGAAAGAGAGACCCAACTTCAAAGTTATCCTTTGGCCTCTACACACATGCCATAGCATGTGTAACTGCCCCACCTGACTAGTAAATAAAACATCAAAAACATTCATACCTGACTTAATGCCTTTGGGGAGGAGGACCGAAGCCTTGGAGGAGGCTTACCTCCTAGGTCACATCCCAGGGGTAAAGCAGGGTGTGTGCACTCCTAGCAGGGATCAGACTGAGTTAACCTGGTCTTCCTAACTTCTTAGGAAGCAGTCTGAGCAGGGCTGCAAGGGTGGGCTTTGGAAACCTGTATTCCAGTTCTGGCTGAGTGATCCCATGGTGCCTGTTTGCTGAGAATGTGAACACAGTGATAGAATGAAGGGAGCCCCAGCCCCGGAGGGCTGTCAGTCATCCTGAACCCTGGCCTTACTATTTCTTGCTTTGGCCCCATTCAAGTCATTTTCAAAAGTTGCCAGAAATAACAAAACAAGTACAAGATGCTATAACGAATCATCTCCAAATCTCTAGCAATCTCTTGCTTTCATCCAAGTATAACATGGGCTAGGCAGTGCTTTGCTGCCTTGACTCAAGGGAGCCAGGTTCTGTCTTCCACAAGGCCTTCTTGGACCCTTCTGCTAGATCTTCTGAAATAACCAGGACTGTAATTTTAGTGGGACATTTTAGTGACAGAGGTTTGCAAATTGCACTCATATGCCAGTCAGCCTCCAGTTGGTTTTGGTAAGTAAAGTTCTATTGGTACATAGTCACATCCATTTGTTTCCTTATTATTCAGGAAATACTGCTTGCACACTAACATGGCAACATTGAGTTCTTGTGATGAAGCCCACATGGCCTTCAAAGCCCCAAGTATTCACGAGTTCTTCCTTTACAGAAAAACGTTTGCTGAGTGCATATGATACATTCCAGGTCAGGCCACAACCTTTAGTCCACCTCTAGTCCACTGACCACAACCCAGTCATTAAATAAATATAAAACCATTTCAGGGGAACCTGGGAAGTGTAGGAGAGCAGGTGGGTTTGACCACATTGACAGTCTCCTCCATATTTACCTCAGGAACATTATGAGGATGCCGTAAAATAATGTGTGGAAAGTGAGTCTTCAACTCTCTGCACTTGGCAACAGTTCACAGCGACACCCATGTCTCTAAGGTCTCAGGGATACACTAAGTGGCTAGGATAAGGGATTATGTGGGAGAGCTTCTTTCCAATCCTTAGTTCTGGAGGGAAGAAAAGTAGATTGCTCAGGTCTCTTGGTACCCAGGATTTGAGCCTAGTGCCTTGTTTCATTTGATCTGAATTTGGGGCTCTGCCTGCTGTCATACATCCAGCTGGATCTGAAAACACAAAGAACTCAGGGTGCTTTTTTGGGCTCTACACCTGGTGTGGTAGGGGAGGTGCTGTGTGCTCGCCCAGCTCACGGTACCCTGGCTGGACATTCATGACCAGATGCCTGTTCCTTTCCAACCCCAGCCTTGTCTTTAACCACCACTTAAAAACAGCAAACATGAGAAATTATAAAATACTTTCTATTAATTATAACATATGAAAGATATATAACATTGAGCTTATGTTATTAATGATATTTTTACTTTGGAAAGTAAGTATAATAAAATTTGCTTAAAGCATCGACTGGAGGTTAATTAGTAGTTAAGCCTGATATTTTAAAGTTAATTCATTAATGTGAAAGTGATTATTCACTAATAATAATGAGGCAATTCTCACTTTAAGGCCAAGCTTACTGAGTTTCCCCCTTTTGCATTTATTTTGCCTAGAATTGAGATCCTGAATGCATGTGCTATGGAGAGCATGCAACAGAAGTGATTTTTTTTCTTAATGATGCAAACTTTGTTTTAGTAGTAGAAATCTAGAGCTACTTACAGTGACAGTTGTTTGCAAGCTTCATTTCAAGGCTATGATCTAGAACCAGGCTAATAACAATCAGCAATAGTAGCCTAGTGACATGCTTTGGTTACAGGGTAAAAACACCTACCCACACGTGAGTCTTGGCATTGGATCACCCTTCAGTACTATTGTCACCGTCAGAGGAGATTTGACTCAGAGGAAGCATTCTTGCCTTTCCCCATCAGGCATATATGGAGCCTGAGAGCTGAGTCTACATTCCAACTCTTTGCTCTCAACTCAGATGGTGCCCTTACTAATGGCCCAGGACAAATCACGAGCTGGGAGCAGGGAAGGCATTTTCATTCATAGAGATTTCCAGCATCCATTGGGTGGTGGTTGGTGGCAGTGCTGGGGTGGTTGGGAATGAGGCAGACTTGTGTTCAAACTGTGCCAGTACCAGGCTAGCAAGATGGTTCAGCAGGTCCAGGTGCTTGCCACCAAGAGGACCCGAGTTTGATCCCTGGGACCCACATTCAAGAAGGAAAGAACTGACTCTGGAAGTTGTCCTCTGACCTCCACACCCCTACCCCATGTCATGTGTGGATGCACATACACATAGACACAGAGACAGACAAATACATTGTGCATGTGCGCATGTACACACACACACACACACACACACACACACACACACACACACACACACGCATGTGTGCACATACACCAAATCTTAGAGGGCATTCCTGAGGAAGGGGCAGAAAGATCATTAGAACCAGGGGTCGGAGAGAACTGTAGAAAACAGTGTCTCTTGGACATGACAGGGCTACTCACGGACTCGCAGCTTCTGTGGTTATCTGTATAAAACCTGCATGTAAGAAAGCCAGTCAGCACTCCAGCACGGAGTGGAGATGGGCTCACAGCCCCCTGCCCCTAACTCAGGAGCTCCTGACAGTTGATGGCTACTAAGGGAGGGAGGGCAAGTTGGGAGGAGGGGTCAGGGATGGTGGCAAACTTCGAAGGAGTTAGGAGGAGTGTGTGTGTGCGTGGTGAATATGATCAAAACACATTATATGTATGTGTGCAGTTCTCAAAGACTTAGTAACAATATTATATTAAAAATATGAGTGGACTGACAGATGTAGACTGCCAGGAGCCCCTCAACAGCTCCTTTTGGAGCGAGTGATGGATGAAACTCCGAGGTGACTGCTGGAGTATGACAGGTTTGTCAGCCCAGCCCTTCTGCCCTTCCGTGGTGGGATCCTTTTACTTCAGACCTCTTGGTGTCTTTTTTATGCTTTTTTTTAAAACCAGGCTAGGGAGGCTAGCTCTATCTGGATGCCCTGATTGCTTACCAGGGAGAGAAATAGTTCATGAAATGTCACAAGCCAGGACTTCTCCAGGGTCCGACAGCCCAGAGGAGGTGCAGAAGCAACAAGTGTGACAGATGCTCTTTGGGGGAGGTATGGCCACCTTCAGAATCAGCTGGCAGAGTGCCCCTCCTCTTTCATCCCCTTTCCCTTTCTGATACTGGTTGTATTCTATGTCTTTTTCATAGCCAAGAGGCCGCCATGCTGAGAAAGCACTACTTTCTTCTCTCCCTTCTAACTTAGGTTGGTGTCTGGTCCTTGTAAGTTTCTTCTCATGTGCTTCAAGAATCAGATGGCCTGGCGACCAGTTCAGCAGTCAGAAAGTCCCAATTCTGCTAGGGAGATGGAACCCTACAGGATAGAAGTCACCTTGTGGAACCCCTCCCCCTTTTACCTTCTGATAGGGCAAGGATGGTGCCTTCGTTCCAAGTTGTGGCCGTGTGCAGTAAAGTTACATAGGCCGTGTGCCTTGGAGAACATGGATGGTGTCTTGCCTACTAAGTATGGTGGGGGGGGGACTCTGGGCTAATGAGGTTTTTCTACTGTGGAGCTCTGAATAACCTATGATCACTGATATTCATTGCGACAAAACAAGCTGCATGAGTTTCCTCAGTGTATTTGATCCAAGAATCCTTCTTTGGAGGGCATTTCACAGGACCGTATTCCATGGCCTTAGTTGTACATGTAGGAATCCAGCTGTCGGCACCCAGGTCCCTTGGAGGCCCACATCTGAGGCTCCCTTAGGCTTATAGGAGTGCTTCTTTTTGAGGTAGAGAGAAGGCCCTATGCAGAGTGAGTGAGGCCCTTGCTTCCCTCTTGCATGGTGTGTTGGACGCAGAAGACTTAACCATGCCCCCTGTATGCCCTCACATGTTTCCCACAATGCACAAGGCTTCATAACAAGCAAATAGACAGTGGTGGTCGTGAGGGACCTGCATACTATGAGGCCACCATGCTCTTCTACCTAGTGCTATGAAAACACAAGGTACTCACCTCCTTGCATAAAGAAACAACAATTTTAGGTGATAAAGTGCTTGCCTTGCAAGCACAAGGACCAGAGTTCAATCCTAAAAACTCACGTAAGAAGAACATTGTGAGGCTGTGCATGCTTGTAATCTTAGTGATGAGGAGGTAGAGACAAGGTGCTTTCTGGGGCTTGCTGGCTAGCTAGCCTAGCTTATCTGGTGAGTTCCAGGCCAATGAGAGACCCTGTCTCAAAAACCAAGGCGGACTATGCTTTATAAATTATATCTAATGTTATCCCCTGACCCCTTCATGCATGCACGGACAATCTTGTATTGCATGTGTACCTGCACACATGCTTTCTGCAAGTGCATACACACAGACACACAGACACACACACACAGACACACACAGACACAAACACAGACACAGACACACAGACACACACACACACACAGACACACACAGACACAAACACAGACACAGACACACAGACACACACACACAGACACACACAGACACAAACACAGACACAGACACAAAGACACACACACACAGACACAAACACAGACACACACACACACACACACACACACACACACACACACACACCTAGCTTACTAATCAGGCCCTGCCATACTGAGTCATTCTTATCTTCCTCTTTTTTTGGGGGAGAGGGCTGATGAATAGAGGGACAGGAGACCTCACTGAACAAGCTAAACTTTCACAAAACCATTCCACATCGCCAAGAAAACCAGTGTCATGCCTTTCCAGGTGAGACGTGTTGTGATGAGACATTCCCGCCTGTGGTGGCTCCTTTAGTTCTGTGTCTTTGCCAGCCTGGTATGGCTCTTCCTATGGTTGATTGACCTGTGAGTGAGGGAAGGAAGGAAGCCAGCACCTTGAGGCTTCAGTCATGGTGACTGGGGGTATGGATGGTTGTCTGTACAGGGTGAAGCTGTGTTGGGATCTCCAGTGGGGGTGGGAGCAGGGTTCTTAGGCCTTGAGATGAGTGTAGAGGTCCTGAGCAACAGTTTTTTATTTATATCTGCAGAATGGACAGTGTTTGGTGTCTCTGCCCCCATTGAAATGCGGTGCAGACGGTGTCTGGGTTGAGGACTGCAGTCTCAGGATGTTGTGGGGCTACCCTCTTTGTTTGCATCCAGGGGTTCCTGTTCAGTGCTATGCCCTTCCCTTTAGGATGGCCTTCATGGTACTGTTGCCAATACAGTCCACCATGAAGGGCCACATGGGGACGTGGGGATAGTGCATTCACGCGCTTGTGACCATCAGCAGTGGCAGCGACAACACGGGTGTGGGAAAGGGTTCCCTGGTCTCCAGACCGCAATGGGCAAATCAGGGCTGGAGGAGGAAGAGACAGGGAGGGGAGGGTTTGGGGAGGAGGAAGTGGAGGGTGGAGGAGGGAAGAGAGGGACCTTGAGAGCAGGGAGAGTGGGTGGGGTAGGTGGGAGGAGAGGGGCAGAGGGAGCAGGGGTCCCTGACTAGGAGGCATTCAAGATAAGGGTGACACGTGAGTGACACCCAGTGACTGAAGAGAGAGAAGAAGTTGGCGGCCTGAAAGGGAGGGAGACAGAAAGCAGGGCTTTTCAATATGAGCATTCATGTCGCACTGACAGCAGTCATTTATCACACCCTGAATGGGAGCGCAGGGCCCAGTGCCCCGCCAAAGGGCTCTGGTTAAAGTTTTACCTGCCTGTGAAAGGGCCGGGGTCTGGCTAAGCAGCAGCAGCTCTCCCTTCTGTGGCTGCGGGGGCGGCCCACAGGAAACCATCTGTTGGAGCAGAAAGACCCTGGCATGAGGAGATGACCAGGGGACAGGATGTTTCTGGGTATAGAAACACCCTCCAGGCATCCAGGCCTGTTGGAATAGAAGCCCCCCTCCCATGTGGGTTTGGAAAGGCCAACTCCAAGCACCGAACTAGCCTGCCCCCAAATCAATCTTGTGAGTCTGGCGAGGGCTTGGGGTGGGGACAGGGGTGCATATTTGCCAAAGGGTGTCAGTGCTATACAGCTCAACTTTGTGTGTGCATGTATGTGGATCACTCTCCCCACCCCCCACCCCGTGTGTGTGTGTGTGTGTGTGTGTGTGTGTGTGTGTGTGTGTGTGTGTGTGTAAGCCAGAATTCAACACGGGACATTTTTCGTCAACCACTCTCCATATTACTTTTGAGTTAGTATCTCTTGACTGCACATTAAACTCACTGATTCAACTCAGCTAGATGGCCAGTAAACTCCAAGAAGCTGCCCATCTTGGCCTCTCTGGCTCTGGAATCTCAGATGCATACTGCTGTGCCTAGCTCTTTATGTGGCTCCTAGGGATCTGAACTCAGGCCCTTCTGCTTCTATGGCAAGCACTTTACTGAATGAGCCACCTCCCCAGCCCCTAAGCGCAATTAAAACAACAACAACAAAACCCCCAAAATGTTATGTAGTCCTCATGTGTCAGACACCAGTTCCCCCTCCTGCCTAGTCCCTCTGGCTTGTCCTAATTGCTTTGGGGACTGAACAGGGAGTCTGCATTTGTGCCCTGCGTAGGGGATATTAAGGAATAGAGTCCCTCTCGGTTTTTCATGTCATTAATTGGTGATCTTCAGACTCTGAAATAGCATTTTCTCTGTCCCATCTCTTATTTCATTATCCTCAGTTCAATACACACCAGTGCAGCACAGGCAGCCTGCTCAGATAGATTAGGAATTATTTAAATGAGATGGGGATGTATGGGTAGTTAAAAACGCAGTCTTCTATTCTGCCCTAATTATGCATCAAATTATGTTACAATTATTCCCAAATATAAACTCGCTGAGAATCTCAAAAGGGGAAGCCCAGAACATTGGGAGGAAAGTGCAATAGGAAGGACATGGAGCCTAGGGCATGGGGGGAGCAACCATCCTGGTCCCTAAATGTGGTTTCAAACCTTAGCAATGTGTGCGTTCTTCTGTCTCCCTCCCTCCTTCCCTCCCTCCCCCTCTCCCTTTTCTCCCCTCTCTCCATCCTCCGTTTCTTCTTCCTTTCTTCTTTTTCTTTTTTTCCTTTCTCTTGTTCTCCTCTCCTTTCTTCCCTTCTCCCCCCCCTCCCCCTCCCCCACTCCCCTACCGCCATGCTAGGTCTACTTTAGGAATCAGTGTCTTAAGCCCCTGCAGCTGTGCATTCTAAAAGAACTCCTGCAGCCTCTCAGCTCAGTTTCCTCACTGTGAGGTGGGGTGCTAACACATGTTGCCTGCCTGGCCCACAGGAAGCTTTGGAAGATAGACTGAGCGGTCACCATTACTGCCGTCAACTAACTGTTGGGTCTGTCCTGGTCATCAAGGGTCTCTGAGGGCTTGGAGCCTGAGGGGGGCGGTCTTCCTACTCTCCACTCCAGTTCTTATTTCCTTTGTTCAGATGATTAGACTGAACTGGGCCTGGGGTAACCATAACTTGGGGTTCAGGCTTTCCACATAGGACCTAACAAATGCTTACAGAGCACCTTTCCGTGATGCTCGTGCCATTCTCAGAGGAAGGGGAGCGTTTTCCTGTGTGATGTCTCAGACAAAGCAGGGCTCCAGAAGCAGAGGGAGTCACTAGGTCCCCAGGCTTCTGATCAGGTTTTCTGGGAGTTCTTTGCTTTTATCGACTTATTTAATGCTATTAGCTACTCTCATAGGCATCTCTGGGGATGAGTACTGATTCATCTTTATTAATAACTTATTAATAATTATTAATCATTATGAAGCTGCTCATGCTGCAGGGCTCTGAGTCTAGCTACTTCCATTCCTCCTCTCCCTTGCCTGCTGCTCACAGCCTTGCACATTTTAGGCCTCAAGTGGGCTGGAGGCAGGGGCATTGCTGTCCGGAAGGTGCTTCTCCTGCTCTTTGGGTATTAGGTGGGGATGTTGCTCGGGGCTACCAGAGAACTGTCCAGTCATTCCCCCAAACATGCCCCTGCCATATGGATTGCATTGTACTCTCAGAAGGTGTTGCAGTGACAGCCCCTGCTACCTGGGAACAGGACCTTATTCACTAACAGGCAACTCACAAAAAACCATGTTAAACTGAGGTCTGTAGGTAGGCACTTATAAATATGCTCCATATCCAACAGAAAGAGAAATTTTCACAGAGCTAGCTGTAGAAAGGGAATTTCGAGGAGAGGCACAGAGAGAAGGCTATGGGAAGCTGAGGATGGAGTTTTGGAATGGCGTTTTTGTAAGCCAAGGTTTTCATTTAGTGAGACGATGAGGGATAGCTGCTCCCTGACTGCCTAAGAAGAACCCAGCCCTGAGATACTTGATGATGGACTTTTGCTTCCAGAACTTCAGTATAATGCATCTGTTGTTAAGTGTGTAGGACTTGGTTACAGCAGCTGTGGGTCCCTAATACAATGATGGGGTGGAGATGGGACAGAGAGGGAGTAAAAAGCTATTGGCTAGGGACCAGGAGCTGGGCTTTGATGAGTGTCTTGAAGGTGGGATCAGTCTTATGTGAACCAATCTTTGTCAATGTGTTTTGTGACAGCCAGGGTACCCAAGTGACGATGACATGCCTTCTGTAACGTGAGTTATCTTTGGGGCTGGACCATGTATCTAGTCACAGACTTAGAGGAGGAGACCATATAAGCCAGGTGGATGGGTCCAGCACCCAGTGCGGGTGCTTCTCAGAAAGGGCATGTGTGTTCACTCTTTATGACTTCTTCTGGGGTCCCCACCTTCAGAGGTGAGAGAGAGATAACCTGGGCAACCCTTTCTTTCCTAAACAACCTCCGCCCAGTGAGATCTGTCCTTCAAGCACCTCCTAGACTCTCTGAGAGAAGCTAGGGCCTGACCTTGGAGTCTCTTTGATTTGCAAATTTGCTTGTTTTCACTTTTAAGGACCTGTTTCTAATTAAGGTATCCAAAGCCCATGTGTTATTTTTAGATGCATCCTCCTTTAAAATGTGTTTTTTTATTTTTTAAAATTTTTTTCAGTGTGTGTGTGTAAGACAATTTGTGCTAATTAGATGTAAAAATCATTCCTGAGAAAATTATGTAATTGACAAGCAGTTTACAAAATAGACCTCTGATATTTGTACCGCAGCTTCGCTGTGCAATCTGTAAACACTCAGTGTACTCCAAGAGAAGGTGGCTTGGGACTGCTCTCTCCAAGTGACACTTCAGGTCCATACTGTGGAGGTCCATGCTCCCTAGAGCATATTGGGCAGCGCCGGTCAGGCCCCTTGCTTTGTTTCCTGTTTCCCAGTGGTTCACATTTGGCTTTCTTAGCTCTGTCTGAGCTCTGATGGGACTCACAAGTAAGTCCTCACACCCAGACAGGAAGAAGGCCTTTTGGGTGGTGCTTTAGATCAGTGGTTCTCAACCATCCCAACGCTGCAGCCCTTTAATACAGTTCCTCATGTTGCGGTGACCCCCCAACCATAAAATTATCTTAATTCCTACTTCATAACTGTAATTTTCTACTGTTATGAATCATAATGAAAATATCTGTGTTTTCTGATAGTCTTAGGCGACCCCTGTGAAAGGGTCCTTTGACCCCCCCAAAAGGGTCGTGACCCACAGGTTGAGAATGGCTGCTTTGGGGAAGGGAGGGAAGTCTTCAATGGCTCATACAGACCTCTTCTCTCGCTGATGTTTTGACTGATAAATTAACATGAGGCCCCTAGCAGATGTTAGTTACTTGGCTAGGTACATGTTGGATCTGTGTTCATCAAACCCAGTAGGAAGGGATGGAAACTGCATCTAGGAAATGACTCAGTAGATGCACAGTGCAGGAAGATAGGAACTTGGAGCAGTGCATTCTCCAGGGTCCAGTCAGGACACTGAATTCACACCAGGTTTCAACAGGAAGAATTCTACATTAAGAACAACCAAGTGAGGCTGGAGAGAGAGCTCGATATTTAAGAGCCCTGGCTGCTCTCCCACTGGACTGGGTTTGGTTTCCAGCACCCACATGGCAAGTCAACTGTCAGTAACCCCAGTCCCAGGGGACCTGACACCTTCTGCTGGCCTCTGAGGGCACCAGGCATCAGGAGCACACAGAGTGTAAGTGCTACGCAAGCAAATATAACACATCAAAATGAAAGTTTTTTTTCCTTTTAAGGAACAGTTAGGTATTAGACAACTGAAAAGGTAAAAAGTGAACTCAGGGCTTTGATGCGGGAGACCACTGCAGAAAGCAACTGTCCGGGCAGAGGAAACCCAGGGAGGAGGCTGGGCATATAAAAAGTCTGAAGCTGGGAGGAGCCCCACGGGCTCAGAATTTAGGCCTGAGGGAGGATGTTAATCTGACAGGGACTGGTGTTTTTGAGGGCATGTAAGGAAGCTGGGCCCTGCAAAGATTGAAAGCGCTGCTGACTGGAATTGGTTCCTTACCTGGATGAGCTTCTTCTACCAGTGTGAGGTAGTATTCTCAGGTGACCCAATCCAGAACAACAACAAAAACGAAAATCGGAAAGCATGAGCATGTGTGCTCCTTTTTCTCCTCACCCTGAAGGCTCGTCTTGGCAGTGTCTTTGAACCAGGGAGAAACATGGTTTGCAAAGTTCCAGCCCCACCATTGAAAAACAGAGCATGTTAGGGTAGGTCGAAGCCAGAACGAAACAATTTTGTAAGGGATACAATGTACATCAACAGACACTCGATGTAGTTAAAGGCTGGTTATTAGGAGCATTATCTAATCCGAGGGAGGTGGTAGTCACTTCTTTGAACTGATCTGATCAGTGGGTTCAGGTGTGTGTCTGAAACAAGAGCTAGGCTCTCTTGAGCCTGCCTGGAGATGATGACTTTGCCTGCAGAGGAGATTCAGAATGACGGCAACACCAAGAACATCAAGTCAGAGGACCGAGGGCACCAGAGGAAGGTAAATAAAGACTGTTTTAGACTGCTGAGATTTCAGGCGAGAGGCAGAGAGGAGCTGGCATGCATGATTCCAGGTAGGTGGCAATACTGGTGGAGGACTCCAGAAACATAGGTTCCTGCTTGGGATAGGGAAGGTTTATTCTTCCTAAAAATATGAGAATGAGACATTTCTCTTGATTGTAGAATTGAAACCTTAGAATGTTAGATCACCAAGATTTCTGCAGGTCTATGTGGATCAAACTTCCTGACGTGTGTGGGGGCACTGAGAGCTTCCTCCCTCCTCTACCCTGCCTGAGACCAGGCTAGATCAGGCATTGGTGTCCCCCGCCTCACCCCCCGCACCCCAACTGGTGCCTCACCCCCCGGGTCAGGTCTTCAAAGATCCATCTTCAGACTCCTTTGTTTTCTAGATGTTTCTCCAAAGTTAGATCCTTTCCTAAGAGGAATTTTGGCACCAGCCCTCAAGATAACTACAACTACACCCCCCTCCCCTAACTTTCTTGTATTTACAAACATTGAAAGAGGCAAATAAGTCATTTGTAATGAAGCCCCTATGCAGGACCACAGTTAGCATTCTGGCCTTTCTTTTCTGCACAGATATATATTCACTTTTAAAGGCAAATCCACATTTTTTTCTTCCTTTTTTTTCCTTCTTTAACCCACAAGCAGCTTTAAAAGGCCAATATGTGTTTTTTTCTTTTCTTTCTTTCTTTTTTTTTTTTTTTTTAAGATCTGAATTCACACCAGTGGCCTAATATTCACCTCTTGGACTATTCCATGAACTTGTATAAGGTATTTGGCTCATAATTGATTTTGAGTTTGCTTTCATGGCCAGATTCCTTGGATTTTCTTGAGAATACAAAGAGCAAGACACGCCCTAAGCATGCTAAAATTATGTTCAGCTAACAGCGCCGCCTCTAAAACCCCTCTGCACAAATACTGTTTCAGCTGGACATTTTTGTGTAAGATAAAATCCACAGATTAATTTGACAGTAAAATAATTTCTTCAGATGACAGACAGAACACCATCATCACACTGCATATATGAAAAATAATTCCTTGGTGCCATCTTATATCTGGTCACATTTAATTTTCTCTAATTATCACAGGAAGAGTCTTCTTGCCTTCAGTTCTTGAACTGGGGTCCAGCCAAAAGTCCCCATTGTGTATTTGATTGGTACATCTCAGGGACCTTTCTTACTTCACACCACCACTCTCTTCTTAAGGACTATACCCTCTGTGTGATGGAGGGCCCGGTATAAAAACCTTGTACAGTTCTCCAGGAGTTTTAGAAGGCTGCTTTTCTGGAGGGCTTTAACCATCGGGGCCTCTGCTAGAGATTTGAGAGAGCTCACATCTTGCTCATCCTCAGCACCAAATTAAAAAAAAAAAAAATCAATGTGAGAGGTGAATGGTGGTACCTGACAGTTGCTTTAACTTGCTTCTCTATGATTTTACATATAGATGAGCAGTTCTTCCATATGCATATTAACTGTTTGTATTTCCTCCTGTTTGAATGGTCTGCCTTGACCTCTGCCCCTTTTAAAAAGTGGTATTGATTATTGTTCCTGAGTCTATAGCATAGAGAAATTTAAATTTTTATGTGGTCACATTTATTATCTTTTCCTTCATGAATTTCTCCATGTTTTTATACTTAGAAAACACTTTCACTTTCCTCCGCCCCTCCCCCCTTCTCCTCTTCTTGTTTTCTTGTTTGGTTATTATTGAGCCTTTATTTATTTATTTATTTTTTTTTTTTTGGTTTTTCGAGACAGGGTTTCTCTGTAGCTTTGCGCCTTTCCTGGGACTCACTTGGTAGCCCAGGCTGGCCTCGAACTCACAGAGATCCGCCTGCCTCTGCCTCCCGAGTGCTGGGATTAAAGGCGTGCGCCACCACCGCCCGGCACACCTTTATTTTATTTATTTTTATTTATTTATTTTTTATTTATTTATTTTTTTTGGTTTTTCGAGACAGGGTTTCTCTGTGTAGCTTTGCGCCTCTCCTGGAACTCACTTGGTAGCCCAGGCTGGCCTCGAACTCACAGAGATCCGCGTGGCTCTGCCTCCCGAGTGCTGGGATTAAAGGCGTGCGCCACCACCGTCCGGCTTTATTGAGCCTTTAAATCCATGAGGGAATCCCTTATGTTGGACCGTTGTTCTAGTACCACGGACTGAACAATTCATTTCTTCACTAGTCTTTGGTATGTCTTTATCATTCTCTAATTATATATGGTGTGGGAATGTCCATACACAAGTCACATGCGCGCGCGCGCGCACACACACACACACACACACACACTGAAGGGCTTGCACAGTCATTTGTTTCGTGGGGCCTCTTTGGGTAGTAGTAAGTGCCCTGTTAAGGGAGGTAAGCAAGCAGGGAGTTTGAAGTCTTTCCTTCCTGGCATTCCGGGAGGGGGGGGGGAGGAGCGGGGCTGTGTGTGTGGGGGAAGCGTGGGTGGGTGGGGCTTTCTCTACCCTGAAGGCCTCTGTCTCCTCTCTTGCCTTTTTCCTATTCTTCCTGCCTCCAGAGTAGATAGTCAGATTGTTGTTCCTGCCTGGGTTGATGGCAGGGACTGAGCCTGGCCTCACTGGAAGGACCCGAAGTCCTGGCTGGGTGACTACCCATACTGCAGACCCACACGCTGTCCACCTCTCCAGATGCTTGGCTGTTGTAACATTTCCCTCAGTTAACAGTTTTGGCTAATGTTTTTGTTTGCTACCCTCTAGACTGTAAGCTACAGATGAGGACAGAGGCTTTGGAGTCTCCTTCAGGTCAGCACACGGGGGCATGGAGGAGTGCAAAGAAGGACCAGCGTGGCTAGTTCTTTGGAACTAGCGTGGCTAGTTCTTTGGAACTGAAGGCTGGGGGACTCAATGGCCTTGTAATCTGGGTGAATAGCAGAGACAATTATCTTTTAGGAAGCAAAGGGACAGCATATCTGAAATGATCACCCTAGAAAACCCAGAACACTGTGGGCCCAGAGCCAGTCTGGCCGGGTGCATCCCCGGTCCGCATGGAGCCAAGAAAGTCACTCCCTTAACCCCCCGAACAGACACCTGACCTCTGGAGCCAATTATTCCTCTTCTCCACTAGCATATTCCCGACAAAATGGGGTCGGGAGACATTTGCATCCAAACCACCAAGCTCTTTAAATGCTGGGGCCTGGAGGCCCGATGGGTTTATTAGATTATCATTGTGGAAGTTAATAAAGAATTAATTTCTCTTCATGTGACATCTAAAGGCAGTTATTTCAGGAGCCTGTCCATTTACACAAAGCCAAGTATTTGTCAAGTGTCAGAGGCAATTCCCAGGTCCCAGTCCCACCCCCCTTCAATAATTCTGGATTAGGGACAGCTTGAAATGACATTACACAAATTTTCTTTCAAGATGCATTGGGCTCTGGGGACCACTCAGGAATTTCAGGTTCTTGAAGGTTATTCTGTCAGCAAAAGGGCCAGGTTGGGGGTGGCTGGAGCCACTGCAGCATTCCAGCTGGGTCAGCTTTGCGGGGGGGTGGGGGGTGGGGGGGGTGGGGGGGAGTGGGTGTGTGTGTGTGGGGGGGTGTGGGAGGGTGTGGGGGGTGTGGGGGTGTGGGGGTGGGGGGGTGTGGGGGTGGGTGGGGGGGTGGGGGAGGCGATGGGGACACAGTAGGAGGAGCTATGAAGGGCCATTAGTCCACAGGGGACCATTTGCCTGAGGAAAACAACTTCCTGCTATTTATATCTCAAACCTTGCACCCAGCTTGATGGTTTTTTCTTGTTCTTTGCTTAGGCCCAGGGAGGGGTTGTGGCCTGCCTGGGACTGCAGGGCTGGCCCACGTCACCTTGTGGTGATATATTAGGGAAGGTCAAGGCACCATCAATACCTGTCTTAGAGTTAAGTGCAGGGGAGCGAAGGCACCATGGGGACAGACTCACTGCTACATGCTAAAGATAGAGTAGAAGAGCCAAGTGCCCCTTAGAGTCATGGGGC
The DNA here is from genome assembly GCF_007827085.1 of Peromyscus californicus insignis. NCBI lineage: Eukaryota > Metazoa > Chordata > Mammalia > Rodentia > Cricetidae > Peromyscus > Peromyscus californicus. Next base: position 135,077,528 of record NW_026294595.1, on the reverse strand, counting down.
ATCAGTGTCTGGAGTTGGGCAAGGAGAAGCCTGAGGCTCGTCTCAGCAGAACCGGCCTTAGGAGGCCAGTAGAATAGCCTGGCCTCTGCCACAGTTCCAGATGTGGACATTTGGTCACTTGCTATATACCTCCCTAAGAACATCCCATTGGACGCTCTGCTGCACTCCCTCAAACCGAACTCTTCACTGATTACCATCTCCTGGGTACCTTGAACTCAAGTGCTGGGTTTTCATTCTCTCCTCCAAATGCCTCAACCTTTCAGATTTCCCCATCATCTTTACTTGAAACAACTCTTCTCTTCACTTTTGTTGTTTAAATTCTGGTTCAGACATCATTTCCTCTCCGAAGGTCCTGGATGTCCCTGGGAAGAATCTGAGTGTCTTGCTGGGGCCACAGTCACCTGTGTAGCTCCTCTGCAAATTCAAAAAAGCCCCCTTGCCCAGTATGCATAGTCACATCTTTTAGTTCCACTGACCTCTTTGCCTGGCTACTTTAGGGAGTACATAACCTGGATGAGGCCACATGGCAACCCTGTTCCTTCTGAGATCTCACAGCTCTCTGTTCCAGTTTCTTTTTACAGCTATGCCACCCTATCACCAGCCAGGCGGCTCAAAACAGCACACATGCATCATTGTTTAGCCTTTTCCTCCTTCTAGAAGCTACTTGTATTCCTTGACTTGTGGCCCCTTCCTTCATTTTCCAAGCCATCATTGTGGCGTCACCATGGTCCCGACTGACAACTGTGTCCATTGTCACACCTTCTCTGGCTGATGCCCGCCTCTTCTTTCACTCCTAAGAACCCTTGTAATACATTGAACCCAACCCTCTAGGCAACCCCAGATCATCTCCCTATCACAGGAAGCTGAACTGAATCATATGGCAGAGTACCTTTTGCCACGTGAGCCACATAGTCACAGACGACAGGCATCTTGAGGCCCGTATCTTGCCCACTATCAGCTGTACAATCTCTGAGAACAGGATCCCCTGTGTATTCAGGGCTTTCATCAGAACCTACCCTAGACTGGCACAGACGTGATCAAAGAAGGCTTGGTGACTGAGTAACCTTGAGGGTGCTTGCTCACAGGCTCTCCCCTGGGAGACAGAGGCAGTAGAAGGCACGGTAGTGCACACGGTCTTCCTTGGGGAGAGGGCTACAGATCTGCATTGTTCCCCAGCTGCTCTCAGCTGGGGTGACAAATATTTGGCAATGACTGGAGACATTTTTTGTTCCCAGAGACGCTGCTAAACACTCTGTGCTGCACATGGGCATCAAAGATGCCCCCAGCTGCAAACACGCATGGGTGCGGAGATTGCAAATGCTGATGCGTGCTAAGATGAGTGACTGGGAAGTCCCAGAAGAGGGCTGCGTGCTGGGATGGGGTTCTAAACACCTCCGATTCTCAACATGCTGAGCCTGGGTGGGTCAAACCCAAATGCTCAGCTCTCCTCTTGAAACCTCGTTCTTCCCTTGCCCTGTCCTCTGGTGCCCAAGCCGTTCTTTTTATCCTACCACTCCAATTGCATCTCTCCCTTATCTCTATTCTCCTTCATGGCAGCCCTTAGGGCTTACACAGACTTGCATCAAGCCTGTGGTCCAGTTTATGGTGAGGAGAAATAAGAGGTTGATTAAATGATCAATTACTTTGTTTATTGATCCAGCCCACGTTTGTAGAAGTGAACTATGCCACAGGCATAGGGTGGACTTTGGTGTCTGGAGGCAGTCCGACAGTTGTGTTAACTTTCATAACGCTTAGAGCCTCTGGGGAATACAGACATGGAACAGCTAATTTCCTTCCCCGTTATTTAATTTCAGTTGTGAGAGATGTTTGGGACTGGAGAAACTGGTAGTCACACCAGTGGAGGTTACAGAAAAAGTGACTTTTGAGCCTGGAGCTGGTTAGACATGAACTGGATATGGATTCTGCCCCAGGTCCTGGGAGTGGACCAAGCTGTGGCTTATTGCTGTTAGACCCTGGAATCTGAGGTAGAAGCTGTCTGCTGAGGACAGCGGCAGGACCAGGGGCTGTGCAAATCAAGATGACCTCTGCTAGGCTTTGGGGCTCTGCAGAAAGAGTACCCCGAACTATGGTTCCTGGCGAGTTTGTTCAGGTAGCACTGTTAATCTAGCTTCCCGGGAAGGCTTCAGGCTGGGAGGGGATGGAGAAGCCAGGGCTTGAAAGGGCAGGGCAGGAGAGGTGCAGCACAGGGAGGGCTGAATTGCCCAGGGAAGCCAGGAACCGGAATGTTATTAACTTCTTACCTGGAGTGGAACCCGGCTCTGTGGGTTTGTAATTGTGTCTTTGCTCTGGTGACAGGTCAGAGTCTGTTTCCTCTGCTACCTGTGAGCTCACAGGACAGGCATCAGTCCATCATAGTACCCCAGCACTTTGCACTGGGGTACTGGTGGGTGCTCCATACACATGTGCACCTCAAGTGGCTCAAAACGTTGGAATGTTGTGGGCTGGACTATGTGTCATTCAAGTCTAAACGTCGCTGGGCGGTGGTGGCGCACGCCTTTAATCCCAGCACTCGGGAGGCAGAGCCAGGTGGATCTCTGTGAGTTCGAGGCCAGCCTGGTCTCCAAAGCGAGTTCCAGGAAAGGCACAAAGCTACATAGAGAAACCCTGTCTCAAAAAACAAAAGACAAAAACAAAAACAAACAAACAAACAAAAAAAATCAAGTCTAAACGTCGAAGCCCCAATTCCGCAATACCTCAGAACCTGACTCTGGAAATAGGGCACATGCAGATGTAATGAGTTCACATGGGTCATATAGGTGTGGGGTTGTGTCCCTGACCTAATACGACTGGTGTCTTTATAAAAGAAGAAGCATGAGATGCCATGTGAAGATGGAGGCCATGCTGCCCCAAGCAAGCCAAGGACCTATCAGTTGCCGGGAAAGAGGCATGGGGTGCATCCTTCCCTTGAGCCTTCAGGGTGACCATGGACTTTAGAATTGTGAGAGTCAGGGTCTATTCAGTTACTTAGTGTGTAATACTTTATTTCAACATCTGCGGACTGTCACCCTCTGGGAATTTTGTGTATTTTGTGTCTAAGGTAGTAGTGGCCCTGCCTGGCTCTGATGTGTGTGTGTGTGTGTGTGTGTGTGTGTGTGTGTGTGTGTGTGTACTCATATGTTGATAGAAGCTGAGCCCCAAACACAAACACAGAGGAAGAGAGTGATCTTCTTCTTCTGGCCAAGCTTCTGAAGGCAGCCTAGGCAAGAAAAGTTAGCATGGAACAGTCATCTCTTTCAGTTCCTAGAGCCTAAATTTGCAAATCAAAGGGTCAGGGCTTGCTGGGATGGATTTTAGGGGTCCATTTGGAGTGGTGACAGAGGGATGCTCTGCTGGTGGACAGCAGCCAGGTGCATCTGAAAGGGGCCTGCCTCGGCCCTTGTTCCCTGCATGGTGGCTATGTCCCCTACAGGCAGACATCCTGGTCCAGGTTAACTTTTAACCAGAGGACTCAGGTCCTCAGCTGCAGCGTCTGGGCTTCCTGCAGGCCTTGAGCAGGCTGGCTTTTCTGCTCTTGTCTCTAGTGAGGTGGGGTCTCTGATGAATTGGCTGCACACCCCCAACCAGAGCCCTGCCACCATGTTGAATACTGATGTCCCTAGCAAAGATGAATGGGTCCTACTAATGAGCTGGAGACAGCGGCACTGTGACCCTTGACCCCACACACTCAGAGCCAGCGGTCTGGGGAATGGCCGCCCTGAGCCTGCTTAATGTGTCGGGCTGGCCTCTGAAAGAAAAACACATTTATTGCTACTTAGAGAGAATTGATCTAATTGGGACGGAAACATTGTGCTGATGGAACATGGAATTTTTATGAGGTGGGTGACTCAAGTTCAACTAAGGTATCCCTGAGGGGAGGGGCAGAAGTGAGTTTCCAGGGATTTTTTTTTTTTTTTTAACCCCAAACCTCCTTCTAGGAGATACCGAGTTTCTGGACCGGTCTGGGTTTGAATTCCAGTGGTGCTGGCCATGGAATCTGCACCCTGGGAACATTTGGCAGCTTGGTTGTTTAACTGTAAAAAGTGTGCATGTGTGTTGGGGGGTGGGTAATTACAGCTTTGGTTAATGCGGAATTGTTGGGTGAAGGAGGCAACTGATTGACATTCTAGGTGCCTCCAGGCTTCAGTCCTGCCCTCAGCAGGAGGCAGAGTCCAACAGGACTTGCTTGCGCCAAGAGGACAAGTGGTTTCAGTTTATTTGGCCAAGTCCTTCGCAGTTCCTTGAACACCCAGCCAAAGCTTCGTTGGCTACAGCTAAGGTGATTCATGTGCTGGTTATTTTTAGACAGAGCTCGGTCCTGGTCTCCAACACTGGTGGCGGTGGTGGGGCACACTCCCTTGACAGCCTCAGAGTCACCCTTGGCTGCTACTCCTCCATCTCTTCTTACTGCAATCAAGTCTGTTTAAGATTGACTAGCTTTTCCTAAACTTCCCTTGACACCATCCCACTGTTCTGGTCTCCATACAGGCTGCCTTGGTCACAGGCTGCTCTGGTTGAGGATGGCTCTTCTCTTTTTCCTTGCTTGTTGTTTTGTTCAGCTCCGGCCAAACCTCTATAGCCACCCCTCGAAACTAGTTCCTGCTCTGAACCAGTCCATCCCACACACGGGTGTGTCTTCAACAAGTAGGGGTATCCCTTGAATCATGCTACTCATTCTTCAGTGCAAATTTCTGGCTCCCCAGAGCCTCATGGTGTCCAAGTAGCCACAGCAGGCTCATGGATGTGGTAAATATATAACGTATCTTCTAAACAGAGGCATTTTATCCACGAGTTGTAAGTTGTATGGTTGCCTAGTGTATTAGTTGCTCATCTTGTTGCTTTGACAGAATATCTGACAAAGAAAACTGAAGACGGAAGAATTTATATGGGCTTAACAGCTGGAGGGCATAAGTCCATCCTGGCGGGCAAGGGATAGAGGCAGGAGCTTAAGGCAGCTGGTCACATCGCATCCACAGTCAGGATGCAGAGGGATGATGGCCGATGCTCATGCAGCTTTCTCTTTTATACAGTTTAGGACCTAAGTCAAAATAGAATGGAGTTAATGAGTCTTCCTATCATGTAACCTAATCTCGAAACCCCTTCACAGACGTGCTTACAGGCTTGCCTCTTGAGTGACACTAACTATCAAACATCACCTCTAGTCAAAAGACACAAACTGGGACTGTGCTGGCAAAGTGGGATTTGGGGTCCTTCTATCCATCATGGGCTGGCTTTTGTCTCCTATCCAGCCACTTGTCACAGGACCTCTCCTGCTTCTGCAAGTCCCCAATGCTGGCTCATTTTGTTCACCTATGCCCTGGCACACACTGTTCTCTCTAGCTGGAATAAATGTCCTCTGTCTCTGTTTTGGCCAGTGTTCTTCCCTTCTAGCCCTGGATGAGTGGTCATCTCTGCTGTTTTCTTCCTGGCTCCCATTGACCCTGAAAGATGTCCCTCTATGTTTGTTTTCTGTTGGTGCTTAATGACTATCTCAAGATAGAGTGGCACAAAGTAACACATTACCTGACAGTTTTGTGCTTCAGGATTTGGACTTGACCTAACTATGTGATTCTGTCTCAGGCTCTACCAGGAGGCTGTGGCACGGTTCTGGTTACCTAGTATCTGAGGTTGGAAGACTGCATTTCAAGATAGTGTCTTCTTGGGGGTGGCAGCAGGTGCAGGCTGTTGGCAGGAGGCCTCTGCTCTTCTCCATGGGGGGCCTTTTCTTAGGACTTCTTGGGTGTCCTCATGATGTGGCCATTTTCCCTGCGATGAATGGTCTAGAAGGATGCAAGGAGGAGGCTGAGGTGCCCTTCTGCCCTGAGTGATACCAGTGGGTATGCCTTAGGTAATGTGCTGGTTCTGTCCCTTCCTAGTAGAAATCCCAGACTTCTGAAAGGGGCCTGCCTGGGCCCTTGTTCCCTGCATGGTGGCTACGGCCCCTACAGACAGACTTCCTGGTCCGGGTTAACTTTTAACCAGAGGACTCAAGTCCTCAACCTCTGGGTCTGGGCTTCCTGCAGGCCTTGAGAAGGCAGGCTTTTCTGCTCTTGTCTCTAGTGAGGCAGGGTCTCTGATGAATTGGCTGCACACCCCCACCCAGAGCCCTGTCTGAAACTCCAGTTCCAGAGGATCTGATTCCCTCACACAGACATACATGCAGGCAAAACGCTAATGAACATAAAACAAAAATAAATTATATAGTAAGAAAAAAAAGAGAGAAATCCTATAGGACATGTGAATGTATGTTTGTTAAAAACCAGTCACTAAGTTCAACCCATACTTAAATTAGGTGCCCCCTTTCAGAGGAAAGGATATTTGGGGAAACAGTTTAAAACCATCAAGATAGTCATTCAGAGGATAGTCTGCAAGTGACTTATCCACGCCACATTAAAAAACCATGCATTATCCCAGTCTCACTCACCTCAGCAGGTTGAGTCAGAGCTAGAAGGTGGTGGGGCCAGAAGGGATATAAATGGGGCCAAGAATATGTTTCTATCCCAGTCTTCCCAACTCTTGAGAAGCATTCCAACTGGTCATTGGAAGCATGGTATTCATTTCTCTGGGTTAGAGTCATGACTCAGTCACTTACCACACAATGTGACATTATACTATGACCTAAGCTGGCTCTGTCTTATTTTCTTCATTTGAAGAATGGGGGTAATAATACCTCACAGATGTTCTTAGGCTAAATGAGTTAAATTTGTGCAGTGTCTAGAAATTTGTGCAATGTTTAGAAATGTTTGTTTAATTAAGAAGATAACAAAGACAAGAACCTGGGAAAAGCTCATTCAAATAATCTCTTTTTCTTTCTTTTCTTTTTTGTTTTTTTAATACAGGGTTTCCCTGTGTACCTCTGGCTGTCCTGGAACTCACTCTGTAGACCAGGCTGGCCTTGAACTCACAGAGATCCACCTGCCTCTGCCTTCTGAGTGCTGCGATTACAGGCGTGTGCCACCACCACCCAGTTATCTCTTTACTTTTCTATTTTCCACCTTAAGTAGAGCATCTAGAAGACATCTCTAGTCATACAGTCTTTAACAGTGAGTTCTCTGTGTGTGTGTTTGTGGATTGACTATTGGTGGTTTTCAAATGACATGCCTTCTATCACGGAATCACCCAGAGGGCTTATTAGAAAGGGTCCAAGAGTTTCCTATGCTCCAGGCCAACACATTCTTCCCCAGGAGTCTTTCAAGAGCAGTCAAGGTGAAGAATGGCAAGAATGGGCTAGTGAAGGCAGGGACTTTGCCAGGGAGCTTAGTCAGGCTTTGGTTTAGATGAGGCTCTCCCTAAATAGAGTGGTTGGGTTCAGGCCTGCCAGGCACAAAGATACTAAGAATTTTCTTCAGTCCAAACTGGGACTTGGTGTCCAACAAAAGATTTTTGCCGAGTTCTCAAGTCAACTGGAAAGTGCCACCAGGCAGTGGGATTGTGTTTTAAGGAGATGACCCAAAGGCTCATTGTGACAGACATCACGGTGGGTGAGGGTATCTAAGATGAATAGTTTTAACTGAGATGGGGGCTTCTGATATTGATCCGCCTGGGTTGCTGAAGGAGCTGAAGTACCAATGTCCTGGAAGGTGCAAGTGGTGGTGGTGGGGTCACCAAGGTCAAGAATTAAATTGTTGTTATTTTCGTTAGTGTAAAGAAACTCATTGGAGAGCAGCAGGTAGGATGCTCAGGTCCTGAGTAGCATGGCTGCTTCTCAGCATGAAAAGTATGGAGGAGGCAGGCTGCTCTGGCTGCTGTGGGTTCCCTCTTGGAGGTCCTGCACTGGGGCTGTTACCAGAAGGGCCCCACGGATTTGTGCACATTCCGAGCTGCTAATGTGTCTTCTGCCATCAACAGAGCCTGCACTTTTAGAAGATTGCTCAGGCTGGAGTCGACTGGTGGCAGCTGGAATGGAAGCAGGGAAACAAGCAAGAAAGTAATAGGAATAGAAGTAGCCAGATTCAAGGTAAGTGGGGACCAAGGAGAGAGAGAGAGAAGAATCCAGACGTGGTCCTTGGTATTTTCTTCCATCAACTGGATGGAAGAGACAATACTTTTTACTAGGACAGGAGACCTGGAAATCAAGAGTTTTCTTCCAGTGGCAGGGGAGATGGCTCAGTCAGTAGAGTGTTTGCTATGCAGATATGAGGACCTCAATTTGATTTCTAGTATCCCTGCTAAAATGCTGGATGTGTTGACACAGGTTTGTAATCGTAGTTACAATCTGGTTAGGCAGAGACAAGTGAATCCCTGAAGTTTGATGGTCATCCAGCCTAGCCTACTTGGTTAGTTTCAGGCCAACAAGAGACCATGTCTCAAAACCCAATGTAGGCAGCATCTGAGGAATGAAAACCAAGGTTGTTCTCTGGCTTCCAAGTGCACTTGCACGTACATGTACCCATTCACACATATATACACATTCTCCTCCATGTGCATATGGATGCACACACACACACACACACACACACACACACACACACACACACACACACACCCTTTCTTATATCCATGTTATCTTTGAGATCCCTTTTGGAAAGCTACATAAAGAAAGTAGGAGTTCATTGGGGAGGACTGGGAGCTGGAGATGAAAAGGTGAGACATCATGAAAGATGCAGTAGGTGCTTTTATTGTTGGGTGAATACTAGACTGTTTTGGTGGTACAACCCAGGCTACATGCCATACTGCATTGATAGCCAAGCTGCTGTTGCATAGCATGCAACCATATTGATGCTATTTCAACCTTGGGACTAGAGAGGATTACAGAGAGAGAGAGAGAGAGAGAGAGAGAGAGAGAGAGAGAGAGAGAGAGAGAGAGAAGTGGAGACCCAAGGTGAAGTCCTGGGGGCTCCAGCACTTAGAAGTTGCAGAGTGGGAGAGAGAGAGATGCCAAAGACGAGAAGGAGCACCCAGAGAAACAGGAGGAGGACCAGACAGGGTGATGTCATGGAAGACACACACACACAAGAAGATGCTGCGAAGTTGTTGCAAAAAAGATGCTGCTGCTAGTTGAATACAGCCCAGAGTTAAGTGAGAGATCTGGAGGGAGGAGCCCAAGGGTTAAGACAGGATCCCCGCCCCCCATGATCCCCCATGAGTCCTCTACTTGAGGCATCGTCACAGTTGCAGCTTCTGCAGAAAAGGCTTTGAGAGCAGAAGCTTGTCTGGGAGGCGACCCCAGGATGTGTGTGTAGGATCAGGAAGTGAAGGGAACAAACCGAGTATACTGACTAGTGGACCTTTGCCGTGGGAGGGTAGAGTACAGTCCTCCTGGGGCCCCAGGGAAGACAGCAGAGCATGTACTCCTGAGTTATCTATCCAGAGAGGCAAAGAAGCTGGGGTGTTCATACCTCAACTCATCACTGTCATTGATGAAGTCATGATTCAGGATTATCTGATCCCTAGAGCTTCCTGCTCCCAATACTCTTGCAGCCAGAGTAACTGTCAGCAGGGGTGTAGGTACTGAGTGAGAAGTTTCCTGGGGGTGGGAAGATGGGTAGAGGTGCCAGAGTTTTGTGGGGGAGAAACAGGCAGGACACAAGGCTCTGCCACCAAAGACTCACAATGCTTTAGACAAAGTGAGCTGTCTTTGGGTCACCACCAGAGGGTGGCTGATCAAGGCTGTGTGGGGGACGAGCGCCAAGTCTGAGGACACCAAGTGGGTCCATCGCTGGTTCATCCCAGGCTGTGTCTAGCCTTAGACCCCTAAACCTTCCCCCCAAAGAAGGGCTGTGGGAGGGAGAAAGATGGTGTGAGGGTGCCAGGTGGAGTTTGGCTCTCCCCCAGATGAGAGTCTGCTTGAGTGCTGAAGTGGGGATGAAAAATGAGCAGCCTCCCGTGCATTAAATATTTAATATTCTCTCCCTGGGAGGTGTCAGGGAGAGGACCTTATAATAAATACTGCACAGGACAATTCTATCATGGAGCTCGTCAGTTAATGGCCTTGTTTTGTCTGACAGAAATGTTATGGATGCTGTGTCTGGGGCCTGTTTCGGGAGGGTGTCTCTCTTGAGCCTTAGGCCTGAGAGGCCAGGATTCAGCTCTAGAGGAAGTTTTCCAGTTTGCTAACTTTTACCCTATGGTTGCAGAATGACAGGGGTGATAGTTATGCATAACAAAGACTCATGGAAGAAACTCCACAAAACTTGGAATTTGCAAGGTCCTATTCTAAGTGTTCCATGGATTTCAATAACAGAGTCCTCTCTCTTGCTACAATGGCAATTTCTACTGTGTAGGTAGGAAATGGACAACACTAACAGTAAATGGAAAAGGTGGCATATGAAGCCAGGCAGCTGGCCCCCAAGTCTGGGTTTCAACCACCATGCCAGTGCTGCTGGACTTGTGTACACTGTGGGTTTGGATCCCAGCTCCATCGCTTATTAGCTGTGTGACAGGGTAGCATGTCTCAACTTCTGTGAGCTACAGCTGCTGTGTATACAAAGATGAACTTGGATGAACTTGGGGCTTGGATGGGGAATCACACGTGAAGTTCTGTATCTCCTCATTGGTAAAAGTTAGTCCTTGTCAGTACTTGAACCTGATGTGTGTGACCCTATGGCAAGCTACTTGACCCCTCTGAGTGTTGGCTTTCTTATCTGTGACTGGAATTAAAAGTCATGTCCCCCAGAGATACCAGGAGAGAGAGAGGGAGTGTGTTCTTTGATCTTTGGACTTTGAGCTAAGTGGCCAGTGTTCTGTTTGGTCCTAGGGACTGTGGGTGTACTCTGGGGCCCAGGTGTGAATGAAGGGGTCCCAGCACACTTGGCAGACTGAGCCCAAGCCAGTAAGTTCCAGCATGCCCCAGTGTGACATTCTTGAGTTGGGGAAATTGAGAATGAACTAGCCCTGAGAGTGGGTGTCAGTGTGCCCGAGTGGGTCGAGTGTGACCTAGCCCCGAGAGTGGGTGTCAGTGTGCCCAAGTGGGTTGAGTGTGAACTAGCTCTGAGAGTGGGTGTCAGTGTGCCTGAGTGGGTCGAGTGTGAACTAGCCCCGAGAGTGGGTGTCAGTGTGCCTGAGTGGGTGAAGTGTGAACTAGCCTTGAGAGTGGGTGTCAGTGTGCCTGAGTGGGTCGAGTGTGAACTAGCCTTGAGAGTGGGCTGAGTGTGAACTAGCCTTGAGAGTGGGTGTCAGTGTGCCTGAGTGAACCTCTGATCTCTGGAGGACCCTCAGCCCTGAGCCTCCTGCTGGATGAATGCTTCACATCCCTTTAATGACAGCTAAATTGATGTGACACGGCAGGGCCCAGCCCAACTTAGGTTCTGAGAAGTGAGAATTCACAATTCCACATATCTCAACAGACATACCAGAGCCTGTGCCCCACTGTGCTGAGCAGTTCTGGACACGTCTGGATGCTCAGGCCTGCTGTTCTTCCACTAAATACTACAAGATGTGGCTGTTTTATGAGATCAGCTCTTGGAAGACACACATGGCTGCCACCTCTGGTCCAGGATGAGAGAGTGGGATGGGAGAGATGAGGCCTAGTGTATAGCTGAGCTCAGAACTGCCAGCTCCTCTAGCTCCTGAAATCAGAAATGCTTTGACCACAGTGTTCTAAAGGTCATTCCAAAGGTCTTGAGTTCTGGTGGAGGGTACTCCTCGTGGGGGTTGGGTGAGTCTCATCACTATCCTGTTTTACACCTCTGGAGCTGCAGCTGGGGAGGAGGGAGGCAGGAGGGAGGAAGGAAGAGTGCGTGGTCAGCAGGCTCTTTATGGATGGTCTAGGGGATGCAAAGTGAAGGGAAACTCCTTGCTCCCCAGCAGCCGGTGCTCCAGTCTCGGCCTGCCTGGGAGAACTGGGATGTGCTCAGCTAATTTATATTAATTCAAGCCCATTAATGATGAGCTATTGCCTCTCTTTTCTCTCTTTCCTCTTATAGCAAGAGCACAGGACTCAGATTCAAGTACTGAATTCTGTTGGTTCTTAGATGATAAGCCCTAAATAGGATTCCAAGACCAGTAACTGCAGCTCCTAATTCTTACCCTGTTCCTCCTCCTCTCTACCATGACACATATCCCAGAGTTCTTTACTTCTGGTTTCTACTAGCCCTTGTCCTAATGAAGAAGCCTCCAAGTCTGCAATGAACAGTCCTGTGTTCATGTAAAGGTGAGAAATTTCCTGTCAACTCAGATTGCATTTGCTACAGTCAAATAATTCAGTCTTTTGAACAACCTGTTCCCTTCTTCCTGCTCATGCTGGGAACTTCTCAAGGGACAGGGGTGTTTCTCCTGGTTTTGTTCTGTGAATTCCCCTTTATAGCCTGCATTCCTAACCTAAAGGGAATGTCACAGTGGTCTTACAAAGTAAAGACAGGGCTGATGGAATTGTCATTATTTTACAGAGGAAGAAAGAGAGGCCCCAAGAGAGACTAAACTAAGCCGATCATCTGTGACTCCTGAGTACAAGCACACAGTCTCTTCTTTTCTTAGGGCAGTGGGGCAAGCACCCACTATGTATACTAGGTAGGCACTCTACCACTGAGCTACACATCCAGACTTTAGTGTACAGCTCCTATTGCATGTCTTACCCCATCTATATAGAGAGGGCACCAAAGGAAAGGGTCTGTCCAAGTCCAGCTTGGTGACCAGTGAGTTTATTGGGGTCACTTATAAGAGCATGGACGACTCAAAGGAAGCTGTGTCGCCGAGACACCTGCTGTGACTTATACCAGCTACAGCATTGAGAAGTCTCACTGTAGTCAACTGTCTATTGTTTACATAGTGTCCACTGGAATCTCAGGGAGAGGAAGGGCCTCTTGAGTCATAGAGCTTCTCCACGTGTTCCACAAGAGAATGTTATGGACCGATTTCTCACGAGTCTCTTGCTTCAAGACAGAGATGGTGGTGTACAACTTGGAAGAAACAGCCATGCTCTACCTTTTGTGTTTTTGTGTGTGCATTGTGTTGCACATGTGTGGTGTATGTATGTGTATGCATGTGTGTGGGCAGCTGCACACACATCTATGTGTGCATGCATGTAGGGGTCAGCGGTCAATACCAGGTGCTTTCCTCAATAAGTCTCCACTTTTTTTTCCCCAGAAAAAGCTTGTTTACTTATTATTGTTGAATTGCCCAATGAATTACTCTACATATATTATAAAGAATGGTATAAATCTGTATGTTAAAATGGGAAAACATCCAAAACACACATGCAAAAATTTAGCAAACTGCAAAACAGAATGTAAGGTAGAACTGGGTGCTATTTTCTTAATAAAATTTCAATTTGAGGAAAGTTTGGAAGAGGTTAGAGAGAATTTCATACACCCAAGACTTAATTCCTCTTATTATTCTTATATTCCTAACATAGAGCATCTGCCAACTTTCTCCTGTAGCATTTTGTTTGAGGGATGTTTTTTGATAAACATGCACATACAACATTGGGGGATTCCGAGAAATGTTTGTCAAAACATACAGAATTACAGATATGTCTGCCTTACTAGTTGAGCCGGGATCTTTCATTGAACTTGGAGCTCACTAATTCTTCTAGCAGGCCCCAAGGATCTTCCCATGCCCTCCTGCCCAACACCAAGGCTGTGCTTGTACCTGTGTGCTGCCACACCTGTTTATTTGTTTCATGTGGGGGCTGTGGATCCTAACTCTGGCCCTCGTGCGTCTGCAGTAAGTGGTTTACTGACTGAGCCATTTTCTGAGCCTGTACTATATCTTTTAAAGTCATGTGAGGAGACTTCTAACTAATTATCCAGAAGTAATATTTAGTTCCATATAGGGTAGGACAAGTCCAGGCCACAGGATTGCCTGTTTCGGGTAGTTTGTTTTCAGGCTGCCTGGGTAGAGGTCTAAATCGGCTCAGGTGTAGCCCCCAGAGAGCAAAGCAGGTGCTTCTGAATACTGAGCTTATGGAGAGAAGCTGGAGTCAAAGGCAAGCCCCTCTCCCTCCCAGGCCTCAGTCTTCCCATCTAGAATCTAGATGATGGGGTTGAGGAGCGTGGGGGTCCTAGGAGCACAGGCCTGGATCCCCAGCTGTTTGTGTTAGCCCCCAGGAACAGTGGTTAAGTGTCAGGAGTGACCCTGAGGGCTGCAGAGTCTGGCCCCACCCTTGGACCCCCCCCCCCCCCCCCCCATGCCTCTACCTAGCCGCAGCAGCTCCGTTCCTGCTTCTGCTTTTGGCTCTGGTTGGAGATGTTAAACTTTGGGTGCGTCTGAAACACTCACACAGAAGCTCACACAAATGATTTCCTCCCAACATTAACATATTTCCTTTTTGAACCCCTGTGAGGCTTTTCTCCAAAGTAATGGATTTTTCCCCCCCACCCCCAAATGTATTCAAATCTGGCCTCAGTTAAGTCAGAAGATTCCTATCGGCCCAGCAGGGCTTCCCTCCTGTTTCCTCGCAAATCAGCATCCTTTTTATTTTCCCCTCAGATCTCCGGGTAAAAGGGAAGCTTTCTTTGCAAGAGTTTCACTGGAATGGACAGACAGACGGACTCGGTGTGGCTGGGCCTTTGATAGCCAAGAACACAAGATTTGACTTCAGGGGGCTCAGAAACTTCATCAGCCAAGGAGGAGGATGCAGAGTATGGGAAGGATCCTGCTGAAACAACCCTTTGAAACCCCGCCCCCGCCCCCCAACCCCAAGTGATGTTTGATGTGCCTTGTTGCCTTTTAGCCAAAGCTGTACCTTTGGCATCAAAACTACCTTTTGAAAAAAAAATTAGCTGTATTTTAGGGCACAGAAAGTGTAAATTTAATATTAAGTCTTAATGGGGAAAGTCTTTGAAAAGGTATTTCTGGGCCTGGGATCGTTTAATACCTCTCCTGATCTAGCAACACAAGTTCTTCTCTATCCACAACCCCCCTTTAATTCTTAATCCCCCTCTTTCTCAATCCTGGGCCTCTGTGATGGCAGGTCAAGGCACAGTGTTCCATGGGGAGCAGTGACTTCCAGCAAATGCCCCCGCCCCACCCCCCATTTTAAAACACCTGTCAGTTTCCGAGTTTTATTCTTGGTGTTTAAAGGGGGTAGTCCAGGCTGGCAGTGAGGTACCCACAGACTTGCTGGTATTGACAGCTAGAGCTGCAGTCTGGTTGCCTCAGAGAGGACAGAGCACTCAGGGTCTAGAGGGACTTCATGGAGAGATGGACAAGTAGTTGCTGATAGATCATGGACTCCCTGGGGCCCAGGCTGGTCAGAACACAAATGACTTTCTAAGCTCTTGCCCCAGGAGCCCCTCAATTCTTCCTTCTCTGGAGCAGAACAGCTAGTACCAAGGACAGCTCTGTCCATTCTCTGCTCTGACTGGTGAGTTGGAGTTAAGGGAGACTTCTCAGTTAAAAATGAGCTTAAATGCCTGGGAAGGAGTACCATGCCCCTGGAAACAGGATCCAGCATCCAGACAAGGCAATTCTGCTGTATGGAAGGACTCACAGACTTGCTCTGTGGGTGTGTGGGGACACTCGCTGAGAACCCTGAGGTTGTGTTTAGTGCAGTGAGAGGATTCATCGGGGAGCCCTGTGGCTTGACCATCTTAGATACCATCACGTCTGGTCTAAATTATCACTTCCTCATCCCCAGCCACCCATTCCTCCTCTAGTTTTAATGAACATTTCTGAGTGCCATTCTCTACATATCAACCCTTGACATAGGACCTCCCATGGCTCCCTAGTTCCTTTGTAATAAAGTCACCTCACCCTGGAAACTGAGGTCTTCAACCAGCTCACCCTGTTCCCTTCCCTCTGCTGTTCCTTGCCACACCCCTGCGTTTGCTGCCTCATCTGCTCATATTCTTTCTTCTTTGCCTGGCAAATGCCTGCACTCTGACCAGGTCCTTCCCAGTCTGTCAGGCACTGAACTTCCGTCATTGGCTTTAGAGATGCCTCATATTTCTTTAGATATGACAGCTTCTTGCTATATAGCTCTCTGCACCTTGTCTACCTGCCCCTTTCTAAGATCTTTAGAGATAAAAGTCCGGGTCTTAGTTTTTGCATTTTTGTTATCCAACCTCCTTCTCCCACCTTCAATAAATGCTGCTAATCTTGCTTTACTGATGAGAAACTACAACTCAGAGAATGTGAGTAACTTTTTAGTGGTTACACAGCTTGGAAGTTGGATACCCTGAGAAACAGGGTAATCTATAGGAGAAAAGGAGGTTCTTAGGGCTCAAAGACCAATTGAAGCCAGAGCTAGTGAGTGCAGGTGGCCCAGCAGAAGCCCGGCTTGCAGGCAAGCCCTTTCATTCTTGGCTACCTTCTAGGCAAGGAAAACTGCACACAGTGTCCTGAGTGTTTTCTGGGGTGGAGGCATCCCAGATCTTGGCTGGTGGAGTTGGGATCCCTGAGGCTGAGGGAGGAAGAGGAGCCTACAGATTGAGCAGAAGTGGAGAAGTACCCGGGGCATCTTCCAGGTCCCCTAATACTGCCCATAGCTAGTTCTGAGAAGGTAGAGAAAGAGGAAACCCCAGCTCACAACGCCCACTGATTCACGTCAGTTCCCTGCACCCCGTCTGCCCCAAGGCATTAGCCCTTTATGACTTCATATTAATCTGCAGGCACTTATTGCTCTGCAAGGCTGTTTTGACAAAAGTTCATTATCAAGACTGCTAAATGCTTTTAAAGCATTGATTGGGCGAATTATTACATCACTGGGGTAGACACTGTGTTTGAAGATGGATGGTGTTGCTCAGACCATTTGAAATTTTCCTTCTTTTAATTGGATCGATCCCCAGAATAAACGAAGTTTAATTGAATTTTGAGGAAAATTGAGCAGTTGTTTGTGAGTCTCTGTCGATAAGCATTATTTCAATTACATGGTGATAAGTGAGCAGGGGCGGGGTGGTGGTGGGGGGATGGGCTGGGGGAGGTTTTGTCTGCTGCACCGCAGACTGGGTGAGCATTTCCCTGAAGTCAGTCCCACCTGGTCCTGCTCATTCAAGAACTCTTTACTGAAAGTTGGCTTTCTGCGAAGCCAAACTGTAGGTCAGCTCCTTTCCTGTTGGCTCACACTAGCAAAGTCCAGAAAGGCAGGCTCTGTACCTCTGCCATGTGACATTGAAACAACATGCAGATGTTATTACTCAGCTTACTGGAAGGTAGTACAGGTCTAGTCTCAGACCAGAAGGGAAACAGCCCTGAATGTATGTCAGATGATGAGGGAAAACCTTGGAGTCATCACTGAGTTATCCTTTTTTTCTTTTTTTAAAATAAGGTCTCACTATATTGTCAGGCTGTAGGTAGAGGTGGCAGCATGTTCATTGAGTGTGAGATGCATAGGCCATTGTGGCTGGTGCATGATGAGCAGGGAGTTTACAGGTCAGCAAAGGACTGACCACAGATGAGCTTGGGACCAAACTCACATCTACAGAGCTCATTTTAGGGCCTGATCCACTTGACTAGTTTTCCTTCCGTCTTTCTTGGAGTCCCATGCAGATCAATGGGAAAGCACCCTGTGCCCTCTGCTTCCTGGGCCATTATGAGAAGACAACAGTCTACAGTCCCAGTAGACTTTGCTGGGATTGGCTGAGAGTCCTTGGATCCTTCTGAGTGGAGCCTTCCTATGCCAGATGAGTCTTTCTAAAGACTTCCTTCCTATGTAGCCAAGATTCAGAAGGTAACTGCAGGTAGTGAGAGGGCTTCATCTGGGGGTGGTTTATAACCTAGTGAACATTTGGCAGTGTTCAGAGACATTCTCAATTATTGAAATTGGAAAGTAGTGTTTCTAATATGTAGTGAGTAGAGGCCATGGATGCTATTATTCTTCAGTGCAGAGAATAGCATCCTAAACAAAGAATTGTTGAGTCAGTAGGGTGGAGTCTAAGTCAGGCTCCCCAGGTAGTCCTGGGTAGTGGATACTGGCCCTTTTACACTCACAGCCAGTACATGGCAAAGTTGGAAGTCTGCCTTTCACAAGCCATGGGAAACTTCTTGGCCAAGCTGCACCACTTTAGTGACTCGATCCCAGGTTTACCCTGTCTTTGTTCAGTCCCTCCTAGACTTTAGGGAGGGAGTGTCGCTTCCCTAGTTAAGGGCCTCAGGACCGTATGTGCTTCAGGGTGCTCTCTAGGACTTCAAGTTCATTGTGGCTACATGCCCCCACCTGCTCATAAAGCTAAGTACTTGGATAGTACACACCGTGTGTGGTATGGCGGGATTTCCATGGTTCCCTCACTGGTCACTAATTGCAAACAATAAAATAAAACATCATATTGCTACCAAGGCTACACTGCAGCTAAAAATCACCAAAATCAAGTTCATTTCCATTCATACAAGTGTGTGAAACAAACTCGTTGGAAACAAATGCATTCCCAGCTCGCGAATTCAGATGGTGGCAAATGGCCTTTCTGTTTCTGGAGCATCTTCTTATCCCCAGGAATTTCTTGAAAGGGCCTTCTGGACCGCTTGAGGCACCTTCAGGCCAATTCCATTTCTCCTGGCCACTTTTCTGGAGATGGAATTTGGAAAAGTGCAGGCAGCTTGGGGGCCACAGCCTCCTAGCCAGAGGATCAAATGAACTGCAAGTCAAGCCATTCCCATGCTCAGATGCTTGCTTCGGTGGTTGATCACACTTTGATGGCTGTGTTTCTCCTAAAGGCACTGGGGTCTCTCACCACACAGGGTTCTGTTTATCCTCCTGAGTCTTGTTTTTTTTCCCCTCTATCCAGCAAAGGGTCGACTTTGCCCTGAACAACTTGTGTCCAGGCAGCGATTTTTTTCTTCTATCTTGAGATAGAAGAAATTGCAATTCACACCTGTGAATTTAACATATGCTCCATGGTTCCAACTCAAACATTATTTCTTCTGGAAAAAAAAAAATCTTTCTTTCATCTGGGACTCCCCTGTTGTTACTGATATTCTCAAAGCACTGTGTCCACACTGCTATGCAAGCTGGTTGTGCAGGGTAGAGCGAATGGTTATTCATTTACATAACCCACATAAAACCAATGCCCCACGATCAAAGGAATTTAGAACAACTTAAATTATTTATTGAAATCTCTCAAAGAATGTTAAAGATCTAAATATTAATTCACAGCACAGAGCTTCTTGCCTTTTCCTTTCCTCATTCTCTGCCTTCTTCTATCTCTGCTTGGAACTTTTTTCCCTCTCCTTATAATGCACAAAAATTCTCTCTGGACAAAACCCGCTCGTACCCCTTGGCTCCCCTTTCCCTCTCTTCCTCTCAGTTTCTTTCCTCCTAAGTGGTTTTCCTTCCCTCCCACATGAAAGCTGAAAAACAGAATTGTAGGGTAGTTCCTGGAAGACTCAGGGTCTGGCTGGGATGGGAGCAGAGAAAGTGTCAAGGGGGTAGAAGATACACGCGTGCTTCGAGGGGCACAGCACCTGTAGTTTTATAGTCTTTTCTTTTTTATAGTCTTTTTCCTCTGTTGTTACCTGGCCTCAAGCTCCATGTTTGTCTCCCCACTCTTCTCACTCAGAGAGACGCAAGCATCACATTAGGTGTGTTGCAAGACATACATACTTAGCCTAGATCCTGTGGATCGGTGCTGAGGGACATGGGGAGTGCATATGTGTGCAATCTGAGACTTGCTGCTATCATTCTCCAATGGGTCTGTATCCATTGAAGTTGCTTTATTTTTCCCCCCTATGGCTCACATTAATTTGCTTTTGTTTTTCATGTGTAAACGAGAAGTTATTTTTTTTTACATGTTCTCTGCATCTTGAAACAGATTTTTAATTATACATCTCAATGTTTTTAATGCGAACATATGAGCAGCTATCAAAAGTGCAGATAAATGCACCACTTTTTTTCCGACTGTTTGTCACAATATTTACTTTTTGCAAAGCATTCTGGGGATACAGTCTCACATGTCCACTTTCTGGAGGCTGTTTTGGATTGTCTGTCAGTGGCATGGTCAGTGTTTTGAAAGCTGGGAAAGAGAGGGGCTAGGGTTTGTACTGTAATTGTTCGAGTGGGTAGGTTTTGAAATACATTGTGATACCTCTGCATAAGATGCCTGTACATCAGGAATGGAGGTGGGGCTGACTTTTCAGGGAGAGCTTCCTTCCAATAGGCCAGTCAGTTATGTCCTAGGGATGATGTGGGCCCGCCTTCCTCCCTCCCTCTCGCCATTTATCAGATAGTTCTGTTTATATTCTCAGTACTCGGTCTGCAAAGAGAAACTGACGAGAGGCTTTGGGACAGAGCAGCTTTAAGTCACCACAGGATTAGGTGGTCACAGAAAGGTGTATGCAGGTGGTGTACAGAGAGTAGAGACCTGAGGTGGACTGGCTAGTTTTATGTCAACTGGACATAGGCTAGAGTCATCAGAGAGGAGGGACCCTCAATTAAGAAAATGTCTCCAAAGGGTCAGGCAGTGGGCAAGCCTGTAGGGCATTTTCTTAATTAGTGATTGCTGGGGGTGAGCCCAGTCCATTGTGGGTGGGGCCAACCCTGGGCTGGTGGTCCTTGGTTCTATAGGAAAGTAGACTGAGCAAGCCATGGGGAGCAAGCCAGTAAGCAGCACTCCTCTGTGGCCTCTGCACTAGCCCCTGCCCTGCTTGAGTTCCTGCCCTCACTGCCCTTGATGAACTATGAGTGAAGTAAAGCCTTTCCATCCCGACTTGCATTTGGTCATGGTGTTCCATTGCAGCAAGAGTGACCCTAACTAGGACATGAGGCTTGATATCTTGTGCACAGAGTGATGGGAAGTCCCTTGTCTTTCCTTGCCTAAGGGGAGAGGAGCGGTCCATTATCCTGAGATAAGGTTTTAAGATTTGCCATGGTTTGCATAGTGGTCAGGCAAAGACTTTCTCCTCCATGTCAAGGTGGGCACTATACTTGCCTGCTCCAATGAGTTAGCCTTTGTCCTGTGCTGCAGCATGGATTCACAGGAGCAGGGTGATACTCTTTACTCTGAGACTTAGCTTTGGCTCAAACCCAATCTCTGCCCTGGAGTTCAGTCTAATCCTTGATGTCTACAGGCCCAGAAGTGATTTTTGTATGCTCCTGAGGTTGTAAGGGTGTTGTCTAAAGTGGCTGTCTGGTGGGGGGATCTGACAGCCATAGGCTGGGTCAATATTGTATGTGTACTTGGTGTGTGTGTGTGTGTGTGTGTGTGTGTGTGTGTGTGTGTGTGTGTTATGCATGTGGAAGCCAGAAGATAATCTTGGGTGTCATTATTTAGGAGCCATACACAGTGATTTTGGTGACAGTCTGCCATTGGCTTGGAACTCATCTAACAGGCTAGCCTGGGAGAACAATGACCCCCAGGGATCTGCCTGTCTCTACCTCCTCAGCCAGGGTAAGATACCTACCTGCTCCAGCTGGGGACTCTACATGCAGAGCATGGTCCAAGCACAAGGAACCAGATATTTCTTACCTGTATGGAGTCAGACAGGGACCAGACACACAAAGGACAGGTGTGCCCCAATAGCCAAGGGCCACGCTTGATCAGGCCACCTCCTATTTGGATCACCTGTCACTGTTACCTTTCTGATTTCCCAGGTCTCATTTACTGGGTATCTGCCACCTGTAGCGAGTTTACCCCTGGGTACCCCAGAAGCACAAGCGTGATTCCAGAAGTTTAGACGGAGTCCTCACTGCCTGCCACAAGTACAATCTCAAAACAGTTAGAGGACTAGATCACACCTGCTTGTTAGTTTGTAGTTCTGGAGGTAGAAGTCTGAAGTACCTATTACTGGGCTGACATGGTGTTAGCAGGGCCGGGTTCCTTCTGCAGCCTCAAGGGGAGTGTGTGTGTCCTGAATTTTCCCATCTTATGGAGGTGACCTGCATTCCTCGGTTCCTAGTCCCTCCTTCCATTTCCGAAGCCAGCAGCATGTCACCCAGCCACTGTCACCCTTCCTGTGCTTGCATTGGGGCCCTTGGATGGTTCAGGAAAGGCTTCCCATCTTGATGTCTTCAATCATTTGCCAAGTCCCCTTTGTCACATCAGGCTTTGGTACTCTGGATGTGGACCTCTTTTGGGGACTCATTCTGCCTACCACAGACTTCTTTGCTGGGTTCTGCCTTTTCGGATTCCTCTTTGAAAATCCCAAACTCCTAAAGTCTCTACTTTTCACCCCATTGAGATCTATAACATTTCTTTCTTTTTTTTTTTTTGAGACAGGGTTTCTCTGTGTAGCCCTGGCTGTCCTGGAACTTGTTCTATAGACCAGATTGGCCTCAAACTCAGAGATCTGCCTGCCCCTGCCTCCCTAATGCTGGGATTAAAGGCATGTGCCACCATGCCTGGCTAGATCTATAATGTTTAAATCTCAGAAGAATCCTGGAAACTTACTTATTGGTGGATTTGAAGTCACAGGGCAGCGCTTATCCCTCCCTTGGGAGCCTGGAGGCAGTGATGGGAATAAAGGCATTGAGCCCTGCTTCTGCATCAGCCTCATGTTGAGGTCCCCTCTGGGCCAAGCTGGTTCTCAGGGTTGTGCTTGATATTTGCTGCCTGGCCTGCTGGGCTGTAAGTCTTCAAGTGTAATTTAGGACAATTAAAATGAAGTGTTAGCACACGGCGTGTTTCCCTTGCGATGGATGATGATTCTCTAGTATTGTGTGTAGCTGAGCAGCTGGGTCCCTTGATCCATCAGAGGCAGGCAATGCCAGCCTCCAAGCTCACGGCTGATCTCCCACGCAGAATGAATTAACGTGGCAGATATAATTTCCCTGGGTCAGCATGCTTCACCCTGCAGATCCATCTCGGTTGGAGTGCGGGGGAGGCTGAGTGAAGCCACCTGCTTGCCTGGCCATAGAGACTTTGTCTAGGACTGTCTGCCTACCCGCCCCCCACCAGCTTCAGCTTAGAGCTGAGAATTGCTCTCTCTTGCCTAATCACAGAGGGGGAGGGGACTCAATCAACTTGGGTGTAAAATTCTAGAGTCCTTTGGAAAATGCGATTGGAGCTGAGTCCCGCCTGTTAACATCTCCTAGTTAATTATCACAGGCTGTATTTTTGGCATCAGGGCTGAGCTAGAGGAGGGGAGGGGGGTGTTGGGGTGGGATCTTCTTCACAATACTAGTTTTAGGAGTCGTTTATCTTGTCTTTTAGACTAATTATCCCAAACTCACCACTAGGCTGTCACACTTACATGCTCCAATAAATGTAGTTTTAAATCAGCCACTGACTTTGCGGCTGGGGTGGCAGCATCCCTGGTTCGTGTCTAACTAGGGCCATCCATCTGCAATCATGGCACTGAGGGGAGGTGGCACTGTTCGGCCTCTATGAATGATCATGCTTATTTATATGCAAATACGTTTGACAAATCAATAATGTATGATTTAGCTGCTTGGTGTGTGTTAGTACATGGACTGGCAATCCCAGGTGGGGGGTCCAGAGAAGGGCCTTTTGGCCTCTGGCTCCTCCCAATGAGCCTTCTCTTCTGCTATCTTCAGCTCCCAAGATTCTCAAGTTCAAGGCTCTCTCTTTCCCCTTGTTCAGATTAAGAATTTGTCCCTGTCTTCATGCCTGTTTTGGGCTCTGCTTTCATTAGGACTTGTCCCTTTTATTAGACTAAACACACTATTCAACAAATATTTACTGTGCACTTACTTGTGGTAGAATATTATTTTAAGGTGTGTTACTTTTGTTTGTGTTGCATTTGTTTAACTCTGTGAAGCTGTGTTACTGTGCCTGTCTAAAACACCTGATGGTCTAATAAAGAGCTGAATGGCTAATAGCAAGGCAGGAGAAAGGATAGGCGGGGCTGGCAGGCAGAGAGGATATATAGAAAAAGAAGAAGTGACCAGAGAAGGAGGAGGACTCCAGGGGCCAGCCAGCCACTACACAGCCAGCCAGGGAGTAAGAGTGAGATTTACAGAAGTAAGAGAACGGGAAAAGCCCAGAGGCAAAAGGTAGATGGGATAATTTAAGAAAAGCTGGCTAGAAACAAGCCAAGCTAAGGCTGGGTATTTATAATTAAGAATAAGTCTCTGTGTGTGATTTATTTGGGATCTGGGTGGTGGGCCCCCCCCAAATGAGCCAAAAACTACCAGCAACACTTACTACTGTATCTCTGACTATATATGTATATATATTTATATCCATATATTGTTATGGGTTTTGTTGCTGTGACCAAAATACCTGATACAAACTTACATGGGGAAGGATTCATGTTGGTTTACAGTTCATGGAGGGGAAGATGTGGTAATAGCAGCAGGAGGCAGGTCAGTCACATTACCGTAGTCAGGAAGTGAGGCAGGGCTATAAAATCTCAAGGCCTGGATCTAGTGATCCACTTCCTGCAGTCAGGCTCCATCTCCTACAGGCTCTACAACCTTCCCAGCTAGCACCACCAGCTGGGGATAAGATGTTGAAACATGAGCCCATGGGAGCTAGTTCACATCCAGCCCACAATGGTCCATGTATGAAACAAACTTTTCAACTGTATATACTTTTTTCAAGTACTGTTCTGGAGTGCTTTATATGTAGTATAATGTAGTCCTCCTAACGAGTTGGTATCAGACCCATTTTATAGACAGGAAAACTGAGGCACTGGATTGTCCAAAACTATACAACAAGAGAGCATGTTTTGAGAGGCAAAATCAGACTGGTCCAGTCTCTGCTTTTGTCTATCTTTATTGAGAAGTACAGAGTCTATATCTTGGGTGTGAAGGTAAAGATGAGGCTCTGATCTTATGCAGCGTTCAATCTGGGCATAATGAATATGAGCAGAATATAAGTCTAAACAAAACAATGTGCTGGATGTAATTACTGTCATGACAATGATGGAGTCACAAAACTTAACCTGACTGAGTGCTGTGCAGTGGAGAGATGGTCAGTCCAAAAAGGGGCCTTAGCTGGACTCTTTCCACTCTTGGGGCTTCTGATCTAGTGCAGGGGG
The DNA here is from genome assembly GCF_007827085.1 of Peromyscus californicus insignis. Lineage (NCBI taxonomy): Eukaryota > Metazoa > Chordata > Mammalia > Rodentia > Cricetidae > Peromyscus > Peromyscus californicus. The sequence continues at coordinate 135,052,781 of NW_026294595.1, read as the reverse complement.
CTGGCAATAATATTCTCAGATGCAGACTCAAAAGTAGCATCAGAGTTCAGGAGAAGGAGGGTAAGGAAAGGCGGCCATTTTGATCTCAGGGAGATCTTCAACACGGATGAGGATCACTAAGTGTCAGATACCTTATCTCAGTCAACACCCACCACCGTGTTCAGGCAAATCCTCCTATTCTTCCCACTTTACTGATGAGAAAGCTGAGACCCACTCAGGTTAAGTGGCTTAAGCAAGATTACATAGTGAGAATGTGGGAGGGGGGCTGGTGTGAGAGACAGATCTGCTTTCTCTGGTTCCTGCTAAAGCCGAGTTATTCACAAAGCCTCTAGAGCAGTGATTCTCAAGCTGTGGGTCACAAACCCTTATGGGAGTCGCATATTAGATATTATGCATGTCAGATATTTACATTATGATTCATAACAGTAGCAAAATTATAGTTATCAAGTAGCAACAAAAATAATTTTATGGTTGGGGGTCACCACAACATGAGGAACTGTATTAAAGGGTGGCAGCATCAGAGAGGTTGAGAGCCGCTGTGCTAGAGTATGGCCTGTCCAGGGACTGACTCGAGGTCTGGTTCCATCTTTCTGTCTCACTCAGATCCACCCACACTTGCTGATAGGTAGTAGATTTGGAGCCACTGTATCCTCAGGGCAATCGTCTTCTTTACCCTCCGGAGCCTCCCTGTGCCTCTCAGAAACAAGCCTGGTTTCTCTGCAGTCTGCTCTCAGTTGTAGCCAAACTGAGCTACTGCTCAAGCTGTTCCCTCAGCTGAACACCCCTCTTTGCTAAGACAACTTTCTCCTTTAAGTCTCTGTGCGTATTTCCCTTCCTCTAAGATACCTTAGTAGATTCCGGTAAAGCAAAAAAGCTTCTCCTCATTTGGTCTCCATTTGCTCCATGTGGTAACTACTTTCTAAGATGGCCCCAATGATCCTGGCTTCATGGTACTCATGACCTTCTTGTACACTCCTATATTGTATCATTTATTCATGTGATCAACAGGATACAGCCAAAGTGATGGTTTGTGACTTCTGTTTGTAGCTCTTGAAACACACCAATGTTCTTTTTCTCTTCTTTCTTTCTTTCTTTCTTTCTTTCTTTCTTTCTTTCTTTCTTTCTTTCTTTCTTTCTTTCTTTCTTTCTTTCTTTCTTCCTTCCTTCCTTCCTTCCTTCCTTCCTTCCTTCCTTCCTTCCTTCCTTCCTTCCTTCCTTTCTTTCTTTCTTTCTTGATCTCTTGCTTGGGAAAAGCCAGTTGCCACGCTGGGAGGGCACCCAGCTCTTTGGAAGGCCAAATGTGGTGAGGAGATGACGTCTTCTGCTAACGGCCAGTGCTGGTTTCTGCTTTGGCATCAAACCCTCTCTCGCCCCAGTGTATCCTTCCAGTCACTGCAGCCCTGGTTGACACCCTGACAGCTACCCTGTGAGAAATCCTGGGCAAACTCAGCCAGCCAAACTAGTTCTAAATTCCTGGCTCACAGGAATTGTGTTCCATAATAAACATTTATTGTTTGATGCCACTAAGCTTGGAATAATTTGTTAAGCAGTCATAGACATTGACTATATTGAACAGATCCCCTTTTCAATATTTTTCCACTTGTTTTTGGGCTCCCTGAGGGTGGACCTGTGTCTTTTTCTCAGCCTTGTCCTTATCACTTGGCAAGGGGTCTGGCATCTGGCAGATAAAAGAAGTTGACTTTTACCTGCTTGATTCCAGGGAAGGGGGTTTCCAGACCCTTCATACGGAGGGACTGGACTGATTCCTGATTCGATTTCTTGGAAAGAGAGCTGTTTTCCCTGAGAGAACCTTACTGTTTTCTGCTTTTCTGTTCCTTTTGTGTGACTTGGAAGCCACCACGGGGTGGTTTGAACAGGTTCCCTTCTCTGCAGAAGTTCCCAAGATCCAGAAGCAAGTGGCGGGAAACAGATATTTTGCTGACTTGTAAAAGCAGCGTCAGGCTGTGCCCAGATGCTAGGGTGGTCATCAATTCCAGTTAGTGGCTTCCTTCCTGGCTGTGGAGGCTGTTTCTGCTGTATCCCTGGACTATTAGTACTGGTTCTCCTTAGCACTGGTGGCCAGTCCCAGCTCTGGGTTGGAGACATTCACTTCCTGCAGGGCTCATGGCCATGAAATATTCAGTGACAGTGACTTCTCCTCTCATATTTCTTCATATTCAGGGTGGCCACTCAATTGATATGTAAATAAAGTGCACTAGCATTGAGCCTGTCCCATGCTGCATTATTTAAGCCTCAAAACGATGCATCATCCGTCATGGGGCCCATTGGAGGGACCCTGCTGGGTGCTGGGCAATAAAGCCCGCAAGAGCCTCATCAGAAGCAGCGGGTGGCCTAGTGGAAGTTCATTTATGCATGAAATATTCAGCCAGCAACAGTACCAGTCTTAAACATCAGTAATTGGGGGGTTTCTATTGCTCCTAACTAGTGCCTCTAAATTATTGCAAAAGACTGGCCAATTTACAAATTACACATATTTGTCATGCTCTTGTACCTTTCCTGAGCTAACTGAAATGGCCTGTGTTGTGGCTGTGCACATACTCGCCATGGTGAACAGTGCCCAGAGGAGCTGGCTCCTCTCTGGAGCAGAGTAGAACCCATCTCACACGTGCAAGCCCTGTCTGCCATTCACCTCCTAATCCCGATTGACGACAATGGCCCCTTTTATGGACCACTCATTACCTCCTTCTGTGGAGGCCTGGTGTCTGAAGGAGCCTGGCTCCATTCTCTGCTCTGTCATGTTCTTGTGTAGCTCTGTGTGAGGCAATGTCTCATTCAACAAACATTCACAAAGCATCTGGGTGACATGTTGAGGCACAACATAGACCCAAAGCAGAGGTCCTCAAGGAGCTTACAGTTCCATTTGGATTGCTGAACACCAGAATGCTGTCTGCAGCTGGCTTCTCCTAGGTAGACTCAGCCTGTAGGCTGCAAATGGTTTACTTGGGGAGGTCACCTCAGGAAATGGTGCTGGGGCTATGGACATGGGGCAGGGCAGGGAAGGAAGTTCCTGGAGGAAGTGTTACTAAGGAGGGCAACTGGGGCTCGGTCTCTAGGGCCTCACGAGAGACAGTGTTGAATGCACAAGGGTGTTGCCCCATTAAAGCGGGGGGACTGGGGTATTCATCCTACCTTAGGGGGACACAGTAGAGAGGTTTCCTTGTTGTGCAGTGGGAGGGATGTTGGCAAAGGCAATAGACTTGGCGTCCTCCCCAGCGACACCTGAGGGAAACAGCAAGTGTCTTATAACCAGCCATCTGGACAGAGTAAGGTTTTTCTTGTCTGGATTCTGGCACAGTCCCTATGTGCATTGGTACTTCGGGCTTTCAGGGATCAGGTGGGGGTGTGGAGACCCCTGTGAGGATGGCTGTTACTCTTTCTGGCAAAGGGGCTCCTGCTCTTTGGTTAAGTGCTGCCTACATTGGGCAGGAGTGGGAAGAAGGACGAGGATGATGGAAAATCTCTGATTATCCCGAGTGCATTTTCACTCAGCTGGTGATAGCATTCTGGCCCCAGTGAAGTCCCCTCCTCAGAGAGGACTTCCTTTCTTACCACTGATCCAGAAGAGCATCCCCACCCCTTATTCATCTGCTTACCTTTGTTGTGTCTGCTTCTCCACTCCCAGGAATGAATGGCCAATCTGCTTTACTTGCTCTGGCATCCTGGCAACTCACGCAACATGAGGCTCACAGAGGGTCTTCAGAGAATGCTTCTCCAAGGGTGAGCAAGTGCGTGAGGTAGACGTTTCGATTCTTCCTGTCACAGACATAGTGGAGTTGAGAGACACAGAGCGAGTAGACCACTTGGTGGAGTCAGGGCTAGAATCCAAGCACTGACCCCAGTGTTCTTCAGCAAGAACGGCCTCATGGTTCTCTCCTAAACCCTTGGCACCCCACCAGCATTCTTATCCCTTTGAACTGGGGAATCTCCTTGAGGCCAAATTCAGCATTGAGAGACACAGGACGAGAATTTCTGAAAGCTCATCTGTATCCCTCCTCATGGCCAGGCCCAGCAGGCTAGAGTATGGTTGCTGTGTGAGGAAGCTGTTTCCTGCCCCCGCAGGGACATACTGCTGGGCACTGAATCTCCAGTCTCAGCTATTAAAGGAATTCAAGTTCTCAGGGAAGAGAAAAGATCCAGGAAACCCTTCAGGACCAAAGTATTTTTTTTTGGATAACTCCTTAAAGGCATTTCCTGTACAGGTAGCCATTTCCTTTTCTTTTATCTTTTTATTACCATATATTAATTACACATGATATTGGATTTCATTATGATACTTCCATATATATGTATATGTATGCATATTCGTATATACACATATACATATTCAATATTACCCTTTCTTGTCTCCTCCCATCCCTTTCTCTTCCTAGTAACTAGTCACCCTTCTACTTTAATTGTGTGTGTGTGTGTGTGTGTGTGTGTGAGAGAGAGAGAGAGAGAGAGAGAGAGAGAGAGAAAATGAGCCACTGAAATTACACTCGCTTACAGGCAGCATGGGTATCTTACTATTGGGTATACTCCTGAAGGAAATGCTTTTTGCCACCTCCCCCCCCCCCCCCCCCCCCCCCCCCCCCCCCCCCCCCCCCCCGCAACCATCAGGGATAGTTGGGTTGGGCCTCTTGAATATATGTCTCTCCTCCATTATGAGGCCCCCTCTTGTGCAGGTTTTGTGCAGCCAATCACAGTTGCACGAGCCATCTTCTGCCTAGAAGATAGCATTCCATTCCTCTCTCTGGCTTTTACATTTTTTTTCCCTTTTTCCATGATGATCTCTGAGCCTTGGCGGGGTATGGTGGTGATATAGATGTCCCAATCATGACTGAACATTCAACAGTCACTTATTCTCATCACTTTGACCAGGTATGAGTATTTGCAATAACAAATGCCCATTACTAAGAGAAGGTTCTCTGACCAAAGCCGACAGCAGCTCTAATCTATGGGCATAAACATAACTTATCAGAAGGCAATTTGATGGGTGCATCATGTCTACTTAGTCAAGCAAAACAGCTGCTTCCCCACTAGAGCCTATGGGCTCCTTAGCCATGGGCTTTGGACCATGTTTATGGTAGCAGATGTGAATTCTTTTCTGTGGAGTGGAATCAAAGCAGAGGGTGGTTGGTTATCCCCATAACAGGCTGGCCACTACTGTACCAGTGGACACATCTTTGCCTGGCTGGTGACCAGTGTACCAAGCAGGACTCACAGCTGAGTAAGACCATTAATGAGAATTTCCCCCAAGCAACCTGCTTAATACCTTCAAGGGAGTAGCTTTTTCTTTGTCTCTCTTTGCAATGGGCTGGAATTTTCCTTATGGATTTGAAAACTGATACATATGAGTTTAAGTGGAATTAGATAAAACAACAAAAATATGAAATAATCTTAGTTTTAATCACTCATTTATTTTATTATCTATCTATCTATCTACCTACCTACTTATCTACCTGTCTGAGATAGAGTATTTCAAATGACCTGGAATTCACTATGTAGTCCAGGCTGACCTTGAACTTGTGGAAAACCTGCTTTAGACTCAAAATGCTAGGATTTAGATATAAACCACCATGCCAGTTTTATGATTTCATATTTATAGGAAGTCACAGTGATAACTGAAAAGGATTTCTATATACTACTCAAAGTTGACACATTATTATGTTTCTTTGTTTATGTGTGTGTGTATGAATACATATATAAATAAAAATTTTCTAAACTGTTTGGTAGGAAATGGTGAACATTCTTTGCTGATTCTGTGCCCAAGCTCCTACAACCACGAAATACATTATCCTGTTTCTTCTTCTTTAAGATTTACTTTTATACTTATTTATGTATTTGTGTGTAAGTGTGTGTGTATGTGTGTGTGTGTATGTGTATGTGTGTTTGTCTACCACGTATGTGTGGGTGCCCTTGGAAGCCAGAAGAGGGTGTTGGATCCCCCAGAGGTAGAGTTACAGGGTTGTAAGCTGCCCAATGTGGGTGCTGGGAAACAAATTCTTGTCCTGCTCCATCAGCCTGTTTCTTGCTCCACACTTTTGTGTGTGCAGTTTCCAGTGTCAGGAAAGAGCTAGGAAAGCCTTTACCTTTGTGTTTTGTTTTAAGCATTCCCAACTCTGGAAACCATGGTCATGTCCTTCTCCTTTGCATATTCCTAGGACTGAAAATGGTTTTCTTCATCCAGACTGGAGCTCCTTGAGGGCAGACCTGGGGCTCATTCACAGCGCAAACCTCAGCTCTGATGAGCAGCTGGGACATGTGGGTGGGATGACCTAGAGTAACAACACACTATTTGATCTACTTCTGAGATCTGTGCTCTTTTAATTCCACACACCACATTCTTCACTCTTTAGTTTCCTAAGAGGCCTGGGCACTAGAAGGTAGGGGGATTTTATCAGGAAAAAAGGAAACTCAGCATTCTGGTTTGATTTGGGCAGAATGTTGATTGTTACTTTCCTCCTCCCATATTTCAACAATCTCTGCATTTTACCCTTTCAGACTGCCCTGGGTCCAGCCAGGAGGTGCCTGCTTCTCTTCCATTTCTAAGCTTCCCAAACAAACTTCCTATTAATGCTTGCCTGATGCAAATGTCAAATGGTCCTGTGTGGATGCTATTAAAATAATGAATGCAGAAGGGGATAGATGAACAAGGCTAGGAATCGATCTTGGACCCCTGATGAGATCATTAAGAACTGGGGGGGAGGGGAGGGGGCATCATTCTCACAGGTTGAAATTTCACTCGTGCCTCTTCTTCCCCTCCATCAACTCCTTTCCTCCTTCCTGTCTCCCTGCTGATTTATGGGCTGGATGCCTCCCCTCCCCCCACCCATTACCCTCAATGCAGTGCTAACTCACCATGGAAAATCTATTTGTGTCAAATGGAATTTTATCTTGGCCTAGGAATTAATGCAGTTTGTAAAAGATGTTTTAATCACACTTTCCTTAATGCGAGAGTATTGAAAAAAAAAAAAAGCTGTCCCAAAGACTCAGGCAGGTGTCATGAAGATGTTTCTTAGCTCCTTGATGAGGGCACAGAGCAACTGGTCTAGACTTGGTCATAGTTGAGGATGGTCACATATGGTGGAAGAAGGAGAGACTGTCCTGGGAGGGTTCAGCTAGGGATAGAGAAGGGCATGGAGAGTGCTTTAAATTAGGCCCTTAAGAGAAATTGTCTCTTTTATTATTGTCAATGATTCTTCTTGGACTTAGGTTCTCACAACTATAAAATAAAGATTTAACTTCTGATTATTTGATTCAATTCACGGAAGAGGGAGCAGATGCAGGGATAAAGAAGCTTGGTACGCACAGGTCCAAATCCCAGTGGCTCCACTTCCTGGATGTGTGAGGATGCCTCCCTGAGGTGCAGTAAAATGGGAATTACCTTCTTTAGCACTCCCTGCATCATGTGAGGATTAGATGAACAGATACACGGGAAACTGCACAGCTTGAGGCTGGAGCAGGGGGAGCCCTTCCAGGGATGCTGTGTGTCCTTCGTTCTCCCCAGTTCCCTCCTCTCCTAGAGTCAGAAGACATTAGGTCACGCTGCAACATTGACACTGCAGACCAGCCAGGCACGCAGTAGGCACTTTCCAAATAAGCACTGAGTGAAAGACTAGCTTGTCTGGGGGATTACTGCTATAATTCACTATCTCTTTGGCCTATAAAGAAAATGGTTCTGTGAAAAAGATACCACCCCTGCAGGTAGCTTGTAGGTTTGCTGTTTTCTTTGCAGCCTGTCTGAATTTCCCCTGCCTCCCCCATATTCATTCACTCTCTGTGCTGTTACATTAATGCTTCTATTATCTGACTTCTCAATATTTACTTCTTTGCTCTTTGCCTGTCCTTCCACTGGATTCAAAACTTCTTCATGGCTTATGTCTTTCTCACATACCATCGCATTGTTAGGACCTGGCAAATAGTTAATGGTCAAGAAAACATTGCTTGACTGTCTTTATAAACAATTTGCAGAATAAACGAAATGGCTTCCTTTGTGGATCCCTGCTTGTCTGTGTAGGTGTCAGGGACTCAGCCCTGGGACAGCCTACTTCTGGAATGGCTCATTCAAAGATCTTAAAACTGTAGCCAAAGGAGTAGGTGTGGCCTAGGGGGACACATGAGAAGAGATGACTGATGGAGCGATGTAAGATCCATGAACACCGTAAAACACACCTCCCCTGCCTCATTTGATCTGACTACAAAGACCACCTCTCTCTGGGAGTGGGAGGAAGGAAGAGGCTGGGCCTTGGAAACCAGGTAGGAAATGGTTTAAAAGTTGATCCATGGCTGAGGAATCCCTGACCATGTACCTATAGCCAGCTTTGAAAGCATGAGAAAGGAGATATCTGTGCCATTTGGTCCTGGTTTGATGGTTGACCTCCCCTCCAGCCATGCACCAGAGCTGGAGAAACAGAGTGGCTGCTGGGACCAGGTCAGGTGCTGCCACAGAGCCTCGTGCAGGTGTGCACAGCTTTGGGAACCACAGAAGGTTTCTATTTGTCACAGGCTCCCCAGCTCATAGAAGCTCAGGACTTTTACAGCTGCATTTGACCTAATCTCTCTGCTGTGATTTGGTCTGGAAAAAGCTCTGACTGAGCCTGGTTGTTGTGGGGGATGGAAAGCCAAAGGCTGTAGGAAGGGTGAATGGGCTCATTCATTTACTTAACCATTTAGCCACTCCGTTAATTAATTTGCTCAATTGTTTTTTTTTTTTTTTCATCTTCTACATGTTAACCAACGTCAGGACAATGTATTTAATCATGCAAAAGACAGACATGGTATCTGCCAGCATGAAGCATATAGTCTAACGGAGGGAAATCACCCACAAGACTAATGCACACACACACAAAATCTATAATCACTATGATAACCTACTGTGAAGGGAAATTTCAGGTATGTGTTGTTTTTATCTTAGGCACAGTGGCTGTGCCTAAATCTACTGCCAGCAATTGTGACTCCACAGTTACCAGCCTGTTTCTCTGGCAGCTGCCTGGCTGCTCAGACAACAGCCTGGAGGGAATTCTGTTCCCACAGGCATTGGCTCTGCCATTGCCGCTAAAGGTAGCTTTAACTAAATCTCTATCATTCTATTTATAAATAAAACCCAAGACTCAACAGCTGGGGTGAAAACCTGATAGTTCAGAGAGGTTACATAGCACCTAGTTAACCTTCTCTCCTTGATGGCATCTCCCAAAAGTCTGTCCTTCCACTCCGCCAAAACAGAAAAAGCTATGCCATTCAAAACCCCTCCCTACTACTTCCGGTGCTTCTCTTTATCTCTTCCAGATGCCCATTGATGCTCTGTGGTTACTTTCTGTCAACTAGTTGCTAACTCAACCCCCTGACCCAAGGTTAATTTTATTTAACTAGTGCAAATGCAAACTCAGGGTCCACAGTGTGATCAAATATCCCCCAACAGGTATGTATCAGTTCTTGATAGTAAGAGAACGTTGTTTAACAAATCATTCCAAAAGGGCCTGCTTTAAAACACTGTTTAATTAAGTCAGCCTTTCAGGTTGAGATCTGTGTGGTAGCTTTTCTTGCCTTGTCTGGATCCCTCATATATCTGATGGTTTGGGTTAGGTTGGCTGGCCAAGATGGCTTTACCTGAGACATCTTACTTTTTCTGCAGCATGGAACATTCTCCAGGTGCAAGTAGAGAAACTAGAGGTAAGTAAAAGTATGCAGTGCTGCCGAGCGGCTGCAAGAGCCCTCTCTGACCATGTGACTTTCCAGCTGACCTACGCAGGGGTAGAAGGAGTTAGCCACTGTGGCAGTCCTGGCCGTCATTCCATTTCCCCTGCTCTAGTGGGTGGCAAGAGGGGAGGTCAGCCATCAAACCAGGGGCAAACGGCAGAAGAGATCTCCCTTTCTCGTGCTGTCAGAGCTGGCTATGGGACACTTGGTCAGGGATTCACCGGAGAAAGCCCATCTCCACTTGCTGGCTCATTTTGTTGGCGAAGGCAAGTTTTGGGGCCAACCTAAGTTTCAGTGGTGGGAAGCTGGACTCTATCTCCTGTATAGAGGGACTGTCAATCAGGTTAAGGATACAGATGGGGCTGGGGCAAGGGGAAGCACTGGGGTACCAGTGTATTACCGCATAGCATGATTGGGTGCACCAGGATGCTTGATTTCAAATGAGAGGTTTCAGGAAGCCTCTCTGAGGTTGTGACATTTCGGCTAAGTTTTAAAGAGTTAGCCAAGTGAAGATAGAAGACGAACATCCCAGGCTGAGAACATGGACTGGCTGAGCTCTGAGGAGTGACTGAACTAGACAGAATCAAGATAATCACTGGAAGGCTGCGCAAGAGTCAGATTTAGGTTTAGATGAGGCCGAGGGAGAGCAGAGGCCAGCCCAAGCACACTCGAGAGCAAGACCTGCCGGAGCAGAGGAAACACAAGGGCTTAGATTTATAGAGTATATATAATGACATAAGCCCGAGTCGGTGGGAGACAGTCCTCAAAGGGCTCATGGAAAAGTGGAGAAACAGCAGGTGACATGAGTGAGTCCCAGATACACATAAGGGGGTGAAGCCAATAGCCAAATATGGGGTCCTAAGAGCACTCAGGGTCAGAAAGAGGAGCAGAACTGTGAGGTGTTGAATAGAGGGGGACAGCTGAATGGAGGGAAGGATTTGGGGTGTGTGTGTGTGTGTGTGTGTGTGTGTGTGTGTGTGTGTGTGCCACAGTGGGGCTGAAAGATACAGGAAGGTTTTGTAGAGGAAGCTGGGTCAAATGAGGGGTCGGGACTGGATGCTGAGGGTCAGGCACATTGGAGTTTGGGGTTCATGGTAGATCACACTTGTGTGTGGTTGGATCAAGAACCCAAGGTCTAGAGAAGTGTGGGGGAGACCGAAACAGGAACAGTGGTAAGAGGGGTTCAGGGATGGTGAGATGGTTGGGAGAGGTCAAAGGTACTCTGGGGAGAGGACTCTCTGGAGTAATGGGGGCAGGCAGAACTTTTTTTGCTCTCAATGTCTCATTTCTGGTCTCAGCCTTAGAAAGCTGAAGACTAGGAAGCAGGCGAGTTTGCCCTTGCAGCCCATGCCATTGTCGGGGTGAGAGGGAGGTGATCAGGACTGGATGGGAGGAGGAAGGAGAGCCATGGAAACAGGTGGAGAATAACACCAGGGCTGGAATGGTCTCAAATCCAGTGGTGTGAACTTGGGCTAGTCATTTCAGATCTCTGACCTTGAGTGTCTTCCCAGACCAAATGGATATTTAAAACAGTATTTTCTATTTCCTGAGGTGATGCATTAAGGCTGCTAAGATGAAATGTGAAATTCTGGTCAAAGTCAGGGTAGCAGATGCCATTAGAGAGCACTAGCAGGACAGCTGCATTGGCTGGGAAGAGTTTATACATACTGCAAAGTGAACATCCACAGCAGACATGGGGGCCGATGGTACTGTTGGCTGTTAGGGTCAGGTGATGTGGGTGGTAAGCAGCCTTACGGGCTTGGGGCCTGGCTGAAGGGTTGGCATTTGGAGGGATGCTGGCCTGTCCCCATTCTGCCCTCCCAGTCTGCAGGAGCTGCCCATCTGTCAGTGACTCAGACTGTCAGGCAGGCTGGTGAGGGGCCCCCAGGTAAGGGAGGCTTTTCTGACAGGGGCGTCCTTCACTGTCAGCAGCTTTGCCTCAGTGGGTTAATAAAGCCATCCATCACATGCTCCATGCCAGGTATCTAAATGCCTGCTTAATACCACCCTGGGGAGTGGAATCTGTGCTGGGGATGCTCACCCAGCCAGGGTTCTGGGGTGGGAGGAACCTGGTCTGGGGGTTTGCTGATGTCCAGATGTGAACCCAGCCTAGGATCTCCCTTAGCCCAGCTGGCTTGAATGTCTGCAAGAGCCCTCCATACATGAGGCTGCCGTCTGACAGCGCAGTACACAATTAGAGCAGACCCATAGAAGTGCTTCTGGCTGGTGTGTTTCAGTCAAACTACAGGTGTCTTGTGAGCCAAGTACTCGCTATGTACACTTTGTCACATGGACTCACTACAAACTCTGTCCCCACTGTGCAGATGGCAAGACTTGAGGTCAAGAGCCATGAGCCATGTGTGGTCACAGAGCCAGGGAACTCAGGTCCACCTCACTATGGAACATCAGTCCTTCTTCACTGTGATGTTTTGCTAGTTTCCTGGACCGGGTTCTTGCACAGTTCTCAAATTTTCCAAGCTATGAGATTCGGAAGGATCCATGCAAGGATACACAGCCAGGAAGCTCAGAGCTGGGACTCAGCCCAGGTGTATGTGACTCCCAAATTTGTGGTGTTATTATTATTATTTTCTGCCAGAATAGTACGTTTTCAACACCTTTCTGCCACAAACCTGTAGCTAGAGTTTTTCTGCCTGGCCCACAGTCAGGACAAATCTCTCTCACCTGCCAGTCCCACAGCCGCTCAAACCCGACCAAATAAACACAGAGACTTATATTGGTTACAAACTGTATGGCCGTGGCAGGCTTCTTGCTAACTGTTCTTACAGCTTAAATTAATCCATCTCCATTCATCTATACCTTGCCACATGGCTCGTGGCTTACCGGCATCTTCACATGCTGTTTCTCATCGTGGCGGCTGGCAGTGTCTCTCTGACTCAGCCTTCCACTTCCCAGCTTTATTCTCCTCCTTGTCCCGCCTACACTTCCTGCCTAGCCAATGGCCAATCAGTGTTTTATTTATTGACTAATCAGCAACACATTTGACATACAGACCATCCCACAGCACAAAACCTTCCTTCTAAAAAATCTGATGTGGGATCCTGAGGTAAAGAGCAGGTGAGGAGGGTATCATTCTGGTTAAGTGAGGCCTGTCCTATATCCTCAGATGCAGTGGCTTGAACACAGGTCACCTATGACCTCTTGCAGTTTTGGAGTGTTAAGAACTCAGGCAGGGTAGAAGGCTGATGGGTGGCTTATGTACTGATGCATCTTGGGAAAGTTAAAGGTTGTAGCTGAAATCTGAGGGGTCGGACCCACAGTTGTGGTGGCCATGGCTGACTATGGGTGGGTGGCCCCTGTTCCTCTCATGTGGTCTCTGCGGTAGCCAGTCTGGGTTTCCTAAATGCATAGTGATTCGGGTCCAATGGTGCCTTTGGAAAGCCACAGGACCCTTTATGATCTGGCCCTGGAAGTGAGACAGCTTCACTTCCTGTCTAAGTTTAGAATAGGAAAGAGACTGGAGCAGGAGTGTGGGACTGGAAACAATGCTAGGGCTAAGAATGAACCTAACTGGCCCAAGGAATACCAAAGAACATGTCAGTTCTTCCATTCTGATCTTCCTGGTTCACACCAACCATCCTTTGCTCTGTCCCCTGCTTTGCTGTGGGAGAAGATGCTTCTCTGCCTGACTCGCTTTTCTTCCTGGTAGTGCCTCCTGTTGGCCAGCTCAAAAACAGCCCCTATCTGTCTCTCCTTCAGGGGCCTCAGAGGTCCAGTCCATCCTCTTCCTTCTCACTTACTTTTTGAACAGCCGCTGTATTAGTTGGGATAATTCTGTCAACGCATGCCTTTTATGCCCAGAACGTGCCTGGTAAATTTGTTAAAGAATACCCCAGGCTAACACATCGTTACACCCCCAAACTCATCTATCTTTTTATTCCGGATTAATTCTTTTTCTCCCTCTCTCTCTTCACCTCCTCCATAAATCCTGGTGCACTTAATTAATTTCAGCTCCACTGTAAGGTCCATAATACAGAATTGTTCAAGCAAACACAAAATTAATTATTCTATTTACAGCCTTCTCATTGAGAGGAGCATTTCATCTTTCATAATTACATTTTGGAACGTCCAATTATGAATTCAGGCGTCTGCTGTTTTGCATACGGGGATGGTCCCTGAGTGTCCTCGAGGTAGGGGAGTTGGGCTGGTGGCTTCTCGTGCTTGATGCTGGCACAGGTTTGATCCACGGAGGAACTTTTATGGAGACACTGAAGCAGGGGGCAAGATGGCAAAATGGTTTGGAGCCTGGGGATGGAGGAAGCGGGAAGGGAGAAAAGCAGAGGATGACCTGCTTGGCATCTCATCACCGATCAAGAGTCTCAGGTGGGAAGAGGCAGATCTGTCATCTTGCCAGGTTGCCAAGGGAGATTCTTGGGTTTTTCTGCAAGCCCAGGACACAGGCACTCGGTGCGAATCTCCTGCTGTACTTCCCTGATCTTAGGTGTGAACCCTGGAGGCCTGGCTTCCTCTCCTCTCTACCTCTTGGTCACAGAGGACCACTTGGGTGGCCTGAGTCTTCCCAGGCCACTGGGCTCTCAGCCAGGACATTTATTTGGAGCAGAGGGGGAGCAACTCTCTCTGCTCCTTGAGGACCACTCCTTGGCCTTTCAATGGTTATAGGACAGCCATGCCTCTTAGATGGGAGGGACAAAGCCACTTGGCCTCTGTTTAGGGCCCTGCTCTGAACACCCAGGCTAGCCCAGGGACAATCACCTGGAACAGCGAGATGCTTGTTGCATGGAGTCCTAAGATCAAGAGTCCTGTGCCGTGGTTTTAAGAAGCATCAGTTTCCGTTGAGCCACACAGACTCACAACTTAGCAGGATTGTTTAAAAACAGGTTAAATGATTCAGTAGAACATTTACTAAACAGGGTGCTGTGGTATATGCCTGCAATTCCAGTGCTCAGAGGCTGAGGCAGAAAGGTTTTAAGTTCAAGACCAGCCTGAGCTATAGAGTGAGACCACCTTATAGAATAAAACAAAACTAAAGTTTAGTAAAAAGTGAAGTGTGCTTCTTAGAGTGACGTTGTTCCTTAGACCCTCAGTGGTGGGGGGCTGACTCCCTTCTCCCATGTTGTCATCTCTGTCTTTTCAGAGGGAATGAGTGTTCCCTTAGTGTAAGGGGGTCTCCCTTTCCCTTAAACATCCAACTGAGTTCCTATTACATGCTGAGCTTCACAGGGGTATCATGTACCATATCACTTACTTTACATTCATAGCCACTTTGTAGCATTTGGGGCCCAACTCTTGACACCTGGGACCCTCAGGCAAGTCTACACAGGTGGATGTGAAGAAGGCTGAAGTACCAGCTGTGGGTGGGCTTGGAGAGCCCAGGGAAATTGTTGATGCCATAATTATGGCAAGTTGTAGGAATAAAATTTACTCTGGCCATCTCTGCTTACTACCAGGCTACCTAACTTCTCTTTGCCTCAGTTCCCTTGTGTGTCAAATTGGGAAAACACTACCCACCCATCAGGCTGCTGTGAGGTGTCTAAGGGATTATGTATATAAAGCTGGCTCACACAGGGTAGGTGGGCATTAAAAGGCTGTACCTCAGTTTCTCTACCTGTCTCATGAGTAAAATTTGTGTAGACAGGTAAGAGAGATGTATTTTGGAATGGAAGCTTCTGACTTGGTTCACAAAGGCTGGTGTCTGGGAGGTGTGAGGCCCCCAGGAGTAGAGCAACAGTTAAGATGAAGGGTAGGGAAGGCTTTGAGTGCCCACTGCCCATCTGCTTATATCTCTACCGTGTTTCTCATGATTAACAACTCCAAAAATTCCCAATTCACTTAGACTGAACAGAGCCTGGATAGAGAAGCTAAGGCCAACCTGATCCCATCTCCATCTCCTTCTTTCTCATGGGCTGTTTATATGCTGTACCCCAGCCACACCAGTCTGACTTCTGTTCCTAGAACCACGAATGTCTTTCCTACCTCAGGGCCTTAGTGCTAGCCATTCAGTTGGTCACCCACTTCTTCCCTCTGCTCTAAGTGCAGATGGCTTCAATGCCATCTTCAGAAAACCATCTTCGTCCCTCTCCATGTTTCAGCTCTTAGCCCAGTTCTCCTTGCAACACCCACCTAAGAGTTGTCTTCATACCGCTTCTGACTACCTGTGATCTCCTGCTTTCTTGTTTATTGTCTGTCTGTAAAGCACTGGAATATAAAGATGCAGAAGAGTGGAAATCATGCTCGCCTTGCTCCATTCTTTATCCTCATTTCATGGCATGGATACAAGGAGTGTTGTGTGTGTGTGCACACATGTGTGCGTACCTGTGCATGTACGGTGCCCATGTGCACAAATGCAGGTGCACATGGCCATGTGTGCCTGGAGGACAGAGGAAGGAGCAGCCATCTTCTACTGTGTTACCTTGAGCCGGTCTTTCATTGAACCCAGAGCTTCTTCCTTCACAGTTCTGGGGTTACAGGCTCACATGGCCATGCTGGGCTTGTGTGTGGGTTGAGGCTCAAAACTTAGGTCCTCATACTTGTGAAGCAAATGTTCCTACTCACTGTGCCATTTCTCCAGTGCACATTTTTTTAAGGGTGTACACTACCCCTATATCCTCAAAAAAGACTTCAGCCTGTCCTCCCTTGTGATTTGATATAGAAGAAATGGGCCAGGCTTAATTTTTTTCTTTAAACAGGAATTGTGATGTTGAGGAGCCTTCTTCCAGCTGAACAGACCCTTGAGATGGGAAGAGTCATTGATTCATCTCATAAGTGATTTTCTTCAGATCTGCCCACACTGAATAATTACTTGCCTTGTAGGCTGAGAATGTCTTCCTGGTGTTCCAACCTGGTAGGTTTGTTTTGTTTGTTAATTAGCTATTAATTGTAAGGGCTTCTGGGAATTGGAGGTAAAAAAAAAAAAAAAAAAAAAAAGAAAGCCTCAGAGGTGGGCCAGGGGTCTAGGACAAGCAGGGACCTCAGATTAGAATAAGAATGACCTCACTGGGCACTGGGTTAATTCATTTCAAATGGTGTCACATCTATAAACTCATCAGTTCTTGGGATGGTGAGCGATTTTGTTAATTAAGCCCTGTAAACACTACAGCTTAATTTCCAGTAGTGGAGCTGCAGCCGGTGGGTGAGAGCTGTGGCCACTGCTGGCCAAGTGCAACAGGGGCTATCCTTGAAGAAATAGGTCACAGATGGACACAGGGAGGCTGAGAGGGAGGAAAGCAGCTCAAAAGAGAGGGCTTGACCATGGGTGTGTCCCTTTCTGCCCTCTCCTTCGCCTCTGCTGCCTCTCCATTGGGTGCTGCCCCTGGGACTAGCCCAGCTTGATGAGAAGAATATACTTGTAACTTGAAGAGGGTTTCTGGGAGCTCACCCCATTCTCCAAGAGGCTCAATCCAGAAGCTTCCATCATACCATCCTCTATTTCGCCTCCTCCACACCCCACTCTTAACATCAATGCTATCTGTCAGATTCGGTGTATCTTAAACACTCCCTCCTTTGGCTTGAATCTTTCATCTTCTCCAGTGGCTCTTCAATCACCATTCTCTCTCTGGAAGACCCCCAATAATCATCCTGTGGGTCTCTCTGCTGCCCTTCTTGGCCCTATCGTTCTCTCTTCACCCAATATCTGGCCTGATCTTTCCCAAGGGTACATCCAATCATGTCACTTCCCTGCTTAAAATTCTCCTGAGGCTTCCCCTTCCCTAGATAAAGGCAACAATCCTGTCCAAAGTCTGCAAGACCCTGTTGATCTAATGGCCCCTCTCTTTCCACTCTTAATTACCATTAGGGCTTTGAACAAAGCACCTCTTTCACTAGGAACACTTTCTACATGTCTGTATCTATGGTGGCATGATTTAGTAGTCCCTACTAGGCTGTTGCTGAGGTACATAGTAAGTGGAGGGTTGAACTGTTCCTACCAGTCATCTAACCTATTTCAACAGGTTATACTAACCAGTCCTTTAATGGTGACTTTGGTGGCAATAGCTCTGTGTCTTCCAAAGCTGGCAATACCAGCAGTGAAATTCACCTAGGTGATGTGCAAATCAGGCTGAAGAGATTGGATCCTCCATCCTGCACTCTGCTTGCTTGGGGTTGCCTCTTGGTTCTGCAATGCCCTTTGCATCCTTGGATGGCTCATTCCACCTCTGTATGTCTTTTTTCACTCATCTGTCAAATGGCCGCAGTGACAGCACCTGTTTCATGGGGGTTCTGGAGGGTTAAAAGAAAGACTATGGTTTTAAACAAAACAACCTTAGCTTGCTGTTTTTATCACCTCCAACCCTACCTCTCCTGACACTGCCGTCATCACCTAACAGGCATTGTGTACTTCCCCTCTCCTGATTCTTCTGCTGCTGATTTCTCCTTTTGCTTCTCCACCTTCATTTCTCCAATGGCCACAAGGAAAAAGAAAGGCAACAATTTACGGAGGACATGTTGCATGCTGGGCACATTCATACATGTTATCCCAGGAATCTTCTCCATGTAGACATTTGCATTCTCCCTGCATCCCATGCCTCTTTCCATATATGAACATATAAAGTATCAGAGACTGAGGGTGTAGGACTGCCTACTCCCCAGGCTAGTTAATAACTGAGACATGCTGAGAATCCCAGTCTGTTTTCCTAGTGGATGGAAGAGGAGTGATGAACTGGTCAGGTGAAGGGACTGTGAAGAAGAGGTAGCCATGAATAAACTTTATTTTTATATAAGAATCTGCTCTGATATGGTTTATTTTCATTCTAGAGGAGATTTCCGTTTTCTCTTCACTTTAATTTTTTTTAATTGTTCTTCAAGTCTTGATTAAAGGGGCATAAGCACTGTATGCCTCCTTTTGAAATTTCTTTCTCATTTTCCTTCCCGATAGGGAACCACCTTAGCAGATTTTGGTGTGTATCTATATTCCAGTAACACATGTTTTCACAGTCCCTGCTGATTTTAAGTTGTAGGAGACAAGCCTTCCTTCCCTTTCCTCCTCTCATTCCTCCCTCTTTCGCTCTTTCTCTTTTTCTTATTTTTTATTTGTTGTTGTTTTTGCTGCTGCTGCTACTGGTGGTGGTGGCGGTGGTGGTGTGTGTGTATGTGTGTATGTGTGTATGTGTGTGTACATTTGGAAGTTCCTGTTTATGCACGAGGAAGCCAGAAGAGGGCATCAGGTTTCATCCTTTATCACTCTCTGCCTATTTCTTTGAGACAGGTTCTCTTCTGAACATGGAGCTTGTGTCTCAACCAAGCTGTAAGCCAGCAAGCCTCTTTGATCCTCTTGTCTCTGTCCCACCCCAGAACTGAGGTTACAAGTACTTGGAGGGACCCCTGGCATGTACATTGGTGCTAGGATCCAAACTCTGGTCCTCATGAGTGTAAATAGAGTGCTCCCAACCTTTGAGCCATCTCATCAGTCTGTCTGTCTATCCATCTATCTATCCATCCACCAATCTGTCTATCTATCTGTCTATCTATCTGTCTATCTATCTATCTATCTATCTATCTATCTATCTATCCTGTCTGGTCCTCATGAGTGTAAATAGAGTGCTCCTAACGTTTGGGCCATCTCATTAGACTATCTATCTATATCTATCTATCTATCTATCTATCTATCTATCTATCTATCTATCTATCTATCTATCTATCTATCTACAGGCAGGGTAACATTCTATAGCCCAGGCTGGTCTGGAAGTGACTATGTAACTCAGGCTAGCCTTGAACTCATGGATGTTGGCATTAGATTGCAGGCATGAGACATCATACCTGGTAGAGCCTTGACTTTCTTCTCTTACTTGTCTTGCTTTCCCATGCACGTAGAGCCTTCTCATGCACCCCCTTATCTTCCATGGTAGTTATAGCATAATTTTGCCAAGGTCAAGGCTTAGCAATCACATTATGATGGCTCTGTAAACATCACATTGAGGCAGGTGGAAAGCCATTATCACTTTTTCTGTGTAACTTGTAATTTCCTTGAAGTTAATATTTGTACTTTGGGTTTTTTCTTTTTTTCTTTTCTTTCTTTTTTCTCGAGACAGGGTTTCTCTGTGTAGTTTTGGTGCCTGTCCTGGATCTCACTCTGTAGACCAGGCTGGCCTTGAATTCACAGAGATCCACCTGGCTCTGCCTTCCAAGTGCTGGGATTAAAGGTGTGCACCACTACCACCCGGCTCTTTTTTATTTTTTTAAAGTGGTGTATGCATGTATGGTATGCATACATGTATGCTTATTTGTTTGTATGTTGGGGTACACATGCATATGTGTGTGGAGGCCAGAAAGTAGATGTCTTCCTTGATCATTCTCCACTTTATTTATTTAGACAAGGTCTCTCATTTGAACCCAGAGCTTGCTGATTGGCTAGTCCAGCTTTTCCCAGAGAGCCCCTGTCTCTGCAAGATTACAGGTAGGCCATCATACCTACCTGGCTTTTAGGAGGGTGCTAGGGATCTGAACTTTGGTCCTCACATTGTGTAGCCATTTTACTTTCCCATTAAGCCATCCCTCCAGCCCCTGTGACTTGGGTTTTAAAAGCATAGTTCACTATGTGCTTATCATTGGTTCAATCCCACAGTCCTTGCTAGATGAGCAAGACACTGATGAAGGCAATCAAACATATTAGTTATCCTGTCAATCTTGTCTTGGGGAGTGGCTCTCCCAGGCTGTGCCTTGTTCTGGCCTATTAACCCAAGATGCATGCACAGTTGTCTTCCTCAGCTCTTCTATGATCCTGGAATTCTGTCTTTAGCCCTGAGTTGGAGTTCTTATTTTCTGAATCTCACCTTCCTCTTTCTGGGGATGCATATTCCTCCAAGTGAAGGACTATCCCTAACTGTGGCTTAAGAAGGAACACCTAAGAAGTAGAGAGTCAAAAAATTTCTTATGTCTGAAAGCATCCTTGAGAATTTTATTCTCACAGTTGATCCATTGTTTAGAATTTGGTCTTATTTATAAATTTAAATTTACACTTTGGAAGTCAGTGTCTCTTGGCATTCTGACCCACAGAGCCCTCTGTCACCTTTAACAGGGATGACTTCTGTTGTCAATTCAGTATTCCAGAAATGATGACTGTGGAAGACAGGTGGCTCTGTCTTCATCACCATTTCTGAGGGAAGCCTGCTGACATATCACAAGTACACGCAAGCAGCCTTTTGGAGAGATTTCATGGCAAGAAACTGAGGCATCTCACCAACAGTTAGCATCAGTTTTCCAGCTATGTGAGTGAAGAATCGTAGAAGTGGGTCCTCTGGATCCAGCTGTGCCTCAGATGATCGACTGGGTGATGCTCTGATTACGCTCTAATGAAAGAGCCTGGGCCAAAGCTGCCAGCCAGTCCACTTGCAAATGCCTGATCTACAAACACTCTGTGAGATATGTATGTTTCTTGCTGCTTTAAGCTGTTGTTTGGGTTGATAGTTCTGCAGCAATAGAAACAAATACACACCACATCTGGTTTCTGATCCTTTACTGGATACTCATTCTCTCCCCTTCCTTTCTGTCTCTCTCCTCCCAGCTTGTAGGATCTTCTGTTTGTATCCAATGTCCTATCGTTTTCCCCAGTACTTCATTATAACATGCCCTGTGTGAGCCTAGTTCTGTCTTTGTTATAAACCCTTTCAGTAGAAAAGGGAGAGGACTGGAGACATTGGTGAGCCTGAAGGGGTGGAGAATGCCCCATGTCTTCAGATGGACCCACCTGGAGTGGGCAGGGAGGCTGGGTTGGTCGACTAAGATAATTTCCACTGTTTTTCTTTCTTTACCCACAGGATAGTAGATCCTCACACCCCTGGGCTGGGGGCAGGGCAATACTCTTAGCTAAGGCCTTTGGGGTGATTATCCTTGCTCTCCTCTTCGGTGTATCTGACTAGTAGGGGTGTCTGTGATGGCTGTCAGAAAGAGTTATCTCCAGACCGGCTCTTAGACTGCCCGCTTTCTCCTGTGCTGGCCCCTCCTAATTCATTTTCCGCCTTTAATGTACTGTTGTGGAGCTTCCTCTCCCATTAGGGCCTGTAATGTGCACCGATTCCCTTCAGCTTGACTGCCCTTAATAGGCAGCGTAAATAGAATTTAGTGTGGCGTGCACTAACATCTCTATCCATTGTCCAGAGATTAAATACTTGCCACCAATGGTTCATGCATCATCAGCCTCAAGCCCAGCTTCATAGCTCCCAACCAAAGGAGGATATTAAATTAATTTGCAGGTTGCTTTAGCAAAACCTAACAACAACAAAAAAAACCTCCATGGGAGAAGAAAGGGGGGTCTGATGCATCTGCTCTATCAATCAAGGATGTGGGGGAGTTGTTAGGGACCAGGAAGAGCTCTTCCCACTGTGGGCTGGGTTGCCCTGTAGGACCACACTGCTCCACCACCTAACTGATCCTAGTTCCCTGGCTTTGGCCTATGCTCAGCACTTCTTTCAGCTTTGAGATCTCTCCAGACTAAGGAGTGAAGTGATGGACAGAGAATGGGGTGAGGGGCTGGGGGGCCTGAGTCCAAATTGCAGGGGCCACTTCATTCTTCTTAGGGGGAGAGCCAAAAGACAACAGTGAACTGTACCTATCATCCTAGAGAGGTCCCTGAAACCTCCCATTGAGCTATTAGGATCCTTTGGTATTCCTTCTTGTTGGAACTCTGTCTGAGGGGATATGGAACTCTAAACTTTGTAAACTGAACAGGAAGACAGCAGAGTAAAGATCAGTGCAGGCCTTGTTCTGGGGTCTGGCTGGGGGAATAATTGGTTTTAGTTTTTTGTACTGGGCCTTGGTTTGTGTCATAGACTGCTGTGTTGTGGGAAGACAGACTTGCAGACAGACAAGGATGACCCAGATACAATGGTCTGGAATTCCAAGCTGCAGTTTTCCTCTGATTTAATAGATCACTGTTGGTACTGAGGGTGGGCAGTGACCTCTGAGTTTAACCTTCAATAATAAGGTTCTCTGTCAAGAGGGAGGGGAAGGCGGAGGGTTTAGATGTATCTTGTGTATAGTGTTGTCAGGGAACTGGGGTGTTCAGAGAAGCTGGAGAGCACAGTGAGTGTAAGGCAAGATGAGATGCAGTTAGAAAGTGAGCTTCGCGTTGGGAGCAACAGGAAGCCACAGAAGGACCTTCAGTAGGGGATGAGCATGGTCATGGCTGTGCTTTGTGGGGCTCATTCTGAGGCAATGTGAAGGTAGCTCCTAGGGGTGGAAGCCTGGAGGCAAGAACATACTGGAGAAGCTTCTGAATGAGTCTGTGGGAGACAGGGCTCAGGGATTGTGCTACCAGCAAGGACTGGAATGGGTGAGTGAGTCCCAATCCTGGCTTGCAAGTCTCTGAAAGAAAGACCCTTCTCTGCATTCTGGCACAGACAGGAACCATAAAGCTGCACCCTTGTGCTGATGAGGCCCATGGACACCAAGAAAGAAGAAACAAATGCCTGTTCTGAGGGCCTACATTTCCAGAAACAAAGCTCAGAACCAGAGAGGGCAGGTAGGAGTGGTCTCACACAATGAACAGTTAAGAAGGAGGCTGCCTCCAGCCTGTGAATGCACCAAGAGGAATAGTTAATCTCCCAACTGGGTTAGCGTGGGGCTGGTGGGCTCAGCACACGTCATCATCCTCTAAGCTATCACCATGGTCGGCACCAAGGAAGCAATCCAGTTGCTTCCTCAGGAGAAGGAAGGAGGGGGAACAAAACCACCAGAGGCATTTCCAGCCCAGACTGTGTGTGGATACCCATGTGGATAGGCTGGGCCCACAAGGCCCTGTTTGATTACTAAAGGTCTTAGAACCTGTCTTACTCCTTTAAAAACTCCAAGCCAGCCAGGCTCTCTTTTCTTCCTGGGTGTGAACAGAGAGAGCCTTTCCTTCTTCTCAGATCTTAGCAGATGTTTTGGTTGGTCCATAGCAGAGGCTTTGAAGGCAAGATGTGAGAAAGAAAAGGAAGAACGGGCCTCAGCAATAGTCTAAGATTCACATGGGCTGCAGCTCCTGTCTGATATACTCCACCGGTGACCTCTGCTCCTGCTGGTTTATTAATAGCTTTTAACACGATCATTTGGATTAATTGAAAATGGGAGTAATGCTAATATGCCCTTATGTTTTACTCCTTCTTTTATTTAAAAAAGATGCTAAAAGCATTTATTGAATAGTTCCTGCGGGAAAGAAATTAAAAGGTCTCCCCTCTGGCCACAGGGATGGTGTCGTCTCCTGCCAACACCCCACACAGGGGTTCTCGTGGTTCATTAGAATGATTTAAGGTATCCAGGTGACCCATTACAAAGCCATCAGTGGGAGGTGCTCAGAGACACCCTCTGCTCATTGGAAGTCCTGAAGATGGAGGATGGTGGGCAATATGAAGGTATTTCGGCTGATAGCCCTTCACTGAGTCTTTCTGTGCCCGGGTGTGACTGCAGTGTGAGTATCACTGAGGAAATGAATGGAGCATTCATTCTTTACTCTTTCTAGTTGGAATTAACAGTCATAGGAAAACAGGTCTCATGAGCTTCTTGTAGGGCCAGTACCCGCCTCTTGGTCAAAGAGGAGAGGTGAGCAGTTTGCTTCTCTATCTTTCTGACTCCCATCCCTTCTCTTTGGTTAATAGGAGGCATTGGCTGACGACCACAGAGTGGAAGACAGAGGTGGGAGTCTTTCTTCTTTAGTCCTCCCTTGCTTGGCTCTGTGCCAGTTCTAGCAGGCACTGTCCCTGTAGATCCTGGTACCCTTCTGTCCAGTCCTTCTCCAGCCCTCCATTAATCCCTAAACATTGTCATTGCTTCCTCCTGGGGCTAGCTTTGGGGTGTTTTCCGTGCTGGGGTTTGTTTTCTTGACTCTGGCTGCCTCTGCAAGTAGTTTCTTTGTTAAAGATTCCTTCCCCCTTTGTGCCACAGACTTTGGCTCCACGTTTTTGCAGTTCCCAGAATGGCCACTCTGGAAGCCAATGGCCTCTAGAGCTTCACTATCCTTTACTTTCTGGCCTCACTCCTGACTGTGTACCATGAATCTGCCTTCTGTTTCTCTTGAACATGTTGGTCAGGGGCTGGCCTTTGGCTCACTCTCCCCTTGGCTGAAGGGCAATGGCTTTGCTCAGTTAGGTCCCCATCCTTCTGGTCTACCTCATGTCTACAGATCCAGCTAGGGATAATCCGGTCTTATCCAGGCCACTCCAGAGCCACTTTATGAACTTTTGCTTTCACGTACAGCTTCTGTTAGTCAATGGGCCTGATCTAGCCTGATCTCCAAGGAGCACACCAAAATAAACACCAGCGACTAGGAGCTGCTTCCAAAATCATACCTCTTCTCAGAGGATGTGTGCATGCTTGACTAAGCTTTCTGCAAAGCTCTACAGGTTACCATCCACAGCACTGTCAGAAAAGTGCATGGTTTTTGAGGTCCTCTAAGTGTCCTGGGATTCTGTGGTTCTTTGCGGGGAGGAAGACTGTGTTTCACAGCCTGGCATTGTTGGATATTTAGCAGTTTTGCTGGCCTCTACTCACCAGGAGATGCCCACTAGCACCCCATTCCAGTTTTGATCGTAAAACACATCTCTTGACCTTGCCGAATAGCTGGGGGAAGAATGACCATGGTGTGAGCCATTGGTTCAAAGTAATGAGCAAGGCTCATTCACGTGTGTCTGTCCACAGATTTCCCAGGACTCCTAGTGGACAGACTTGGACTTGATCCTGGTCATCCTTGATCTAAGCCTCAGGGGCACAGATCTGCACCATCCTCGATTTGTGAGGCAGCAGAGTCCTGTCCTCCAAGCCTTTGCTGCTGTAGTGATTGACAGCTCACATATTCAGTGTCAGCTAAGACTTGAATCTGACTGACATTTGGAATCTGAATGTGACAGCAAGATGGGAGAGGGATCAGGACGAGACAGGAGCAAGGCTGGTGTGTGCAGGGTCTCAAGGGAGTATGGAAGGAAGGCATTGGGTTTTAGGTGGCCAGGATGGTTCTCCTGGTACCCTTGGGTCAATTGTTAACCCTTTGTGTCTCAGTCTTCTCATTCTTACAATGGGATGAGACTTGCACCTATCTCATAGGATTCTTAGATCTTCCAGAATCCTGGTGGGAAATGAACAGCACTATCAAAAGGGTTGCTGTGCAAAAGTCATCAGAAGGATTATTCACATGGCCAGGGCAGGACTGAAATAAACAGAAAGGGACTGAGGCACACCTGGCCTCCAAACCTGAAGGGGCTGGGGATAGGACTAGGGGATAGGAAGCTGCTTCCCACTAGAGGCATCTGAGAATTGGGGTCTTGGGGTCCCTTGTCCTTACTTGGGTCTGTAGTCATGGAGGATACAGCCACAGCGGGGGGCCATGTCAGGAGGTCTCATCAGCAGGTGCTTCCTGCTCTCAGAACCCAGCAACAGCTGGGTCCAGGGAGTCAAGGAGGTGTAGCTTCCTGTCTGGCAGGTGACAGAGAAGGTCAGAGAAATGATCTGGGGAGAGGGTGGGGTGGGCAAGTGACAGCCACTAGTTCAGCTAGGGGAATAAATGAGTGGACATTTGCCAAGTACATAGGACAGATTTGTACATAATATTGATGAATGAAACTGGGCTAGCCTCTGGGGTAGGGGGAGGCAGGGCATGCTAAATGAACCTCTGCAATCTTTCCTTGTGGGAGGCTGTTCTTCCTGGAGCTTGGGAGGACTGTGCTGGGTGGCCTGTGATTTGGTTCCACCTGTGGGATTTGTGCCAGGCTGGACTCACCTCACAGACACATCTGGTGGAGTCTCACCTGGGACTCCTTAACCTGGCTGGGTGCTGCCGTCAGTGTCGTTCATGGCTCTGCTTCCCCGAGTCCTACATCTCATGACCCTGACAGTAGACCAGAGGCAAAGGTCCTTAAATCCCTGCTAGTGGAAGGTTAGTCCAGGCCCTATGCTGCCCTTAGAGTCCCATTGGTATCGAACTGTCCACATGCAGAGAAGGGAGTCTTCCATTGCTTTCATGAGCCCCTTGAGGGTAAAAGCAGTGGTGAGTTCTAACTCTCATGGGGGCATGTACTTCCAGCTGCCTTTAGTGGGGCCCATAAGGGGACCCAGGGCCAGAGGGCTTACCCTGGCTGCACTGCGAGCTTTGTCAGAGGCCTTTCTGATTGGTTCTGACAGAGGCTCTGGGTGAGTGGCAGGGCTGAGCTCTAAGCTGAGGAACTGAACCTCTAGGACCAGTACAGGGAAGGGTGGGATGTAGAGTCCTCTCCCTGTCCTACCCATGGCTAGTATCCATGAAGCCCAAAGGAGCCCAGGACCCTCTCTCAGCTCCAGCATGTCCTGAGGTTGAGTTATTTATCTTCAATCCAAACTTAAGTAGATCATCTCATATATGTGTGTGTGTGTGTGTGTGTGTGTGTGTGTTCTTCCCTCTCCTCCTCTTTTAATTATAATTCTAATCTGGCATCTCCTTCCCAGCACCTAACCTCCATGGCCCCTGAAGCAGTGGTTTCCATATTATTCTCATTCTTCTATCCTTGCCTCACAAGAGGACTCGAGGGTCCAAACTCAAACAGCTCTGATTGGAGAATGTTTCAGATTCAAGAACCCCTCCAGGGCAGGTGGTCTGAGTCCTGGCTCCTACTGGCCTTTGATAAGGTTAGGAGAAGAGAGGTATGAGAAATCAGACCAGACTGTGGCTATGACAGTGCAGATAACCTTCTATGCTGCAGGGTCACTGGTGGGACCATGATTGGAATTGAATATGTGCAAACCCTGCACATAGCACTGTCTTATCCCATCTTATCTCCCAGTGGCTGAAAGTATCTTTTTGTAGATGAGGGCCTGGTGGTGGTGGCAGTGGTGGCGGCAGTGGCAGCAGCAGTGGCAGCGGCTGTGGCACACGCCTTTAATCCCAGCACTTGGGAGGCAGAGGCAGACAGATCTCTGTGAGTTTGAGGCCAGCCTGGTTTACAGAGTAAGTTCCAGGACAGCCAAGGCTACACAGAGAAACCCTGTCTCAAAAACCAAAACCAAATCAAACCAAACAACCAAACAACCAAACAATCAACAAACAAATAAAAAAGATGAGGGAACCCGGGCATAGAGAGGTCAAAGGCTGGCCAGTGTCACACAGCTACCGTGGGGTAGACCTGGGATCTAAGCTCCAGTCTGTCTGATCCCAGGGCTGAGCTTTTCAATGTTCTGTCTTCCCTGCAGGGTCCTGACTTCTCATGTCTGGAGGGTGGCGGTTGCGGTGATGGTGGCAGCGGTGGTGGTGGTGGTGGTGGTGGTGGTGGTGGCGGCATCAGACCTGCATGGAGGAGCCCGCAGCTCAGGAAGAAGGCTGGCTTGGGAATGTTTTCCACACACCCCTCCCCCCACGCCCACCCCATGCAGCTGTGGAATGAGCCACATCTGTTACCACCACATGTTGCTCAGTGCTACGCAGATGTAAAGTCTCAATTTTTCTAATTAGCAGCAACACGAAGTCTATCTTAATTTTCTCTTCCCCTCCCTCTAATAAACGTGGTATTAACAAGGTTACACGTCTGCGTTTGTTGCTGGCTGTAATTGAATCAGGTTGCAGGATTTGATTAGTGGGTGTGGGGAGCTGGGGTCTGGTCAGGTTGAGGGGCTGAGAGGAGGGAGGAGCTGGGTCCCTGCCATGGGTAGGTCTTGGGATGGAGAAGAGGGAGAAAGAAGAAAGTGAGTGGGGAAAATGAGAGAGAGAGAGAGATAGAGAAATAAATAGATGATGGAGAGAGAGAGAGAGAGAGAGAGAGAGAGAGAGAGAGAGAGAGAGAGAGAGAGAGAGATACAAGGAGAGTGAGGAGTAAGTGAGAGAGGAGGAGTCAAGAAGAGGAGCACCTTCAGAGGAACCGGTGCTTGCCCCCTGCTGAGACCTTCCTGAAATGGTACTTGGGGAAGTCCCCTCATCCCACCTCCTCTCCCCAGGGCTCATGAAGGGCCTGGACTGAGGAGGCTAGGTAGCCATTGCACTTCCCAGCTTGCATTGCACTACTGAGTCATGGGCTACAGGCTTGAGTTTTGACTCTTGGTGATCAAGGATCGGTCAACTTCCTCTCTGGGCCTCAATTTCTCCATCTATTAAAAGGTGATCTGTAAGTCTCACTGAAAGTCTGAGATTCTTTGGCATAACCCTGGTTCTCGTTCACTTGGACTGGGAAACATTAAATGAACAAGTACCGGGGGGGGGGGGGGGGGGGGTTAGTTAACAAAGTCTCAGTGTTGGAGATCAGTTGAGACGGGTCCCTAGGAGCACCCTGTACCGCTCAGGGTGGGGCTTGTAAACTGGCGCCTTGAAGAGGACTCTTTGCCTCCAGAGGTCCAGTGGGGCTCCAGACGCTCCAGAGTGCATGATTCCTGGTTCAGCTAGGGTGTCCCTGTTCATTCCCCCATTTCCTTTGACTCTCTGACAGGTAAGCTCAAAGCTCCAGGCTGTGCTGTCTCAGAGGCTCACTGCTGTATCCCTCCCTGAGTCCTTTCACATCCCAGGGCCTGCCTGGCACACAAGGGCACTTCCACACCTCTGCACCTTTGCTCCTGGAGTCCCCACTGCCGAGAACGCCCTTCCTCCATCTCTACCTCTTCCTCGGATAGATCTTAACTCAAGCATTGTCAGTTCCTGGGATGGTCGCTCGCAGCTGAAGAGCTGGCTCTTCCTGTGTGTGACGGTATTCTTCTCCTCTTTCCCATACCTGTGCAGTCACATGACTCTTCACTCGCTGTTTCTCTGTCAGGCCTCACTGGTTCCTAGTGCCTGTTTGCTCACGTGTGTGCACAGACAGCCATGCCCAGGTGTGTGCATGCACAAATGACAGTCGTCAGAAAGTGCTGTGGTATCTGCAGCCATGGTGGCAGTGCTGCGTTCCTGCTGTGACAATTTCTCCCGCTGATGACTCCATCCCCAGGGCCTTGGGAGCACTGAGAAGCTTCTGTCAAGGGGCAGTGGCTTTTCCCCCCTTGCTTAAATGAGATATGAATAATTGATTCAGCTCCTGAATAATTAATCAGATATTCAATAAGGAAAGTAATTGTTTGGCGCATCCCCCATGGATGGCCTTGCTCAGCCACCACCTCAAGCAGGCTAGGTGCCTGGTAAGGGTTATGGGCCTGAAGAGATCAGTGCCAGTTGGGAGGTCACCTTGCCTGACATGTCTGCCACGCCAATCCAGCTCACTGTCCCTGGGGAAGACAGTGTCTGTGTCCATAGCCCACCAAGGCTTTGGGTCTGGTGGTCATTTTATCAATTATCCATATGTCTGGCTTTTCCCTGGCCCTCCCAGCTCTGAACTGGCCCCCTTCTGTGGTAAGTGGCAGTCCCTGGACACTATCCTCTCCAAGGTATGCTCTGTTACCAGTGTCCGCTTCTCCACTGACAACTTCCCCACCTTCCCGACTGGAAAGGCCTGGTGCCGTTGCTCACTTTCTGTCCTGAAGAGCTGGGCTCTCTAGAGGAACTATGGGGGGGGGGGGGAAGGGTGGCTAATCAAGTGCCTGTTTGTGCTGTATCTGTAAAACCATCCTGAAGAAGGGCCTCTCCAGGGTCCTCCATGGGTCATCTTGTAGGATAACTTCCCCACAACGTCCAGAGCCTGTGGCTTAGGAGAGGCTGGAGAAGCCTCTTTCTGACAATGGGAAAGGAAGGCTGTGAGTTTCCAGACAGAGACAGAAGTCATGGAACAAGTAGAGTGCTGCCTGGGAGAGAATGGAATGCAAGACAGTGGAGAAAAAAGCATCTGTTGGGCTTTTCTGTATGTGTGTTTGAGCATGTGCACATATGTACGGAGGTGTGCGTGCACGTTACCATGCATACAGGCACATGCTTGTTCAGGCACACATGTGCACACATGCATGCACAACTGAATGTTCAGATGTACACACATGACACACATGTATGGGTACATGTATGTACCTCCCCACATGTGTAAGTATATAGGCACATTGGTAGTTATCTTAGTCCCTTCCTGCTGATGAAACAAAACACCTCAGGCGAGGTAACTTATAAACAACACAAATGTGTTTCTCCCAGTTTTTTTTTTTCACAACTGAGAAGTCCAATATCAAGGTGCTAGCAAATGCAGACCCAGGGTCTGATGAAAGCCCATTCCTCAGAGACACTGTTTTTGATGCTCTCACATGGCAGAGGAGGTAGAAGGGCCAGCGGCTCTCTGAAGCTTCTTTCTTGAGGACACTACTCCTGTGTGTGAGGGTAGAGCCCTTACACCAATTGCAGCCTCCCAAAGTGCTCCCTCCTGCTGCTATCACTTGTGATGAAGTGCCTTCATGTGAGTTTAGAGTGCTGCCTATCTATTCAGTCCCTAGATGACTTGTCCACTCATGTGCACACCCAGCTTAGGGCAGGGTGGTAAAGGCCACTGGCATCCCCTGAAAGTCTCCTTGAGTATCCCCCATAAGCACCTGGATTTTGCCTGTGCAGCCAGCCTGGCTGGGCACACAAGCTGAATTGCTGGATCAGAAGTCTATCAGCACTAGGCACAGGATTTGAACTGGGGACAGCTGGTGGTCAGGCTGGGCAGTGGGTCATCACTTGAGTCCCGAATAGACCTTCCCAAGTCTGGGTCTAGCAATTCTCTATTTATCTGGTGAGTATAATTTGAGTACCTTCTGTGAGCCAGGGGCTACTTACCACTCCAGGGACATAGCAGTAAACCAAAGAGAGGAAACCCTCATCCTGGTTTAGTGTTAAAGCCAGCTGAAGGGCATCGAGAAGAGCATGAAGATATTGGATACTAATAACAACTGGAGAGAGGAATGAAGGCAGGGACTGGACTGAGACAGGTGGGGTAAGGGTGGGAGTTTGAATATGGGCTCTAGAAATGCTAAGCGCTTGTTCAAACCCCATCTAGGAATTTAAGTAGAGTTGGTTCCACTGTAGGATGAGCCAAGACACCCCCATGGACTGCGAGTTTGCTGGAGACCCTACAGAGGGCAATGACACCACCCCTGGGTGTGAAGTGCATGGGAGGCGCTCTGGACTACTGACATACCAGCAAAAGCAAGAGGGGGAAAGCCAGCTGCCAATGGCACATTTTTCAGTCAGGCGCTGTGCTGCAGGCGACTTCTATCTCAGAAACATTCCGGGAGCCACTGAGTTCCAATGGAAAGCCCTAAAGTATGTGTGGTATGCCCTGCCACACATCACCTCGCTCGTTTGGGTGAGTGTCTTAAACGCTTTTTTAAAAAATTAACTTTATCATTTAAAAAAACTTGGAAATCAAGAGCATCACATAGAGAAATGAACCCAGGCGAGTGTCTCTTTTAAGGAAGATGTGTGTCGTGCTGCTGTCTCTTTATGTCTGTGGAACATAATGGCAGCAAGGGGTGCAGTGCTGTACACAGTAGGGACTTGTCCTCCTAGCTTGCTGTCAAGAATGTCCTAGAATAAAATAGAACCCAACCTTCAAGAACTCTTTTAGCAGGACAGGTATCCCAGCCTCAGTGAAACATCCCCAAACCTGCTCCCCTGAGCTCATCCTGGAGCAAGGACCCTTCTCGGCACTGTCTTGCCTTGAAAGTCTTGAGGGAGAACAGCTGGCTCCTGCCAGGGGGCATGGAAATTAGTTCCCCAGAACGGTGGTTCTTCGAGGCATTTAGTTCTTCAATGGAGGAACCAGGCAGGTGATAGGTAGGCCTGGCAGTGCCCAGGTTGGCTGTAAGATGCTGCCAATGTCTCCACACATGGAGTATCTGGTCCAACTGCAGCTGTAGACATCTCCTGTTGTCTCCTGAGCCTCAGGTCCCTTTTGGCGAACAACAGCTCTGTCTGCTCCCATAAGGACTGGGTTAGCTTCCACTCTATGTATGTATGAGAATAATGCCCAGGGCAAGGCTCCCTCTGTCCTTTCAAAGGACGACTGTGAGTCATCGGCTGGCTTGTACCCTACCTGCCCACTGTAGCAACTGACTGAAAAATGTGCCATTGGCAGCTGGCTTTCCCCCTCTTGCTTTTGCTTTTGGGTTTCACTTCCCAGTTAAATGACCCTCTTGCAAGCTCTGGTCTTAGCTATTTCATTTGAGAGGCCTAGTTAGGACACACCTCATCTGCTTCCCATCTAAGGTGATGAGAGAGGGTCTTGAATGTGTCCTTTTCTTGACTCCATCTCCTTGGATTATTTTCTAGAGTCCAAGTGACAGGAGTTTGCTGTGGGATGTTCTGTATGGCAAAGGTGTTGCTAATTAGTCAATAAATAAAACACTGATTGGCCATTGGCTAGGCAGGAAGTGTAGGCGGGACAAGGAGGAGAATAAAGCTGGGAAGTGGAAAGCTGAGTCAGAGAGACACTGCCAGCCGCCACAATGACAAAAAGCATGTGAAGATGCCGGTAAGCCACGAGCCATGTGGCAAGGTATAGATTAATGGAAATAGATTAATTTAAGCTGTAAGAACAGTTAGCAAGAAGCCTGCCACGGCCATACAGTTTGTAACCAATATAAGTCTCTGTGTTTACTTGGTCGGGTTTGAGCAGCTGTGGGACTGGCAGGTGAGAGAGATTTGCCCTGACTGTGGGCCAGGCAGGAAAACTTTAGCAACAGGAGTTCTCCTTCTGACCCCAAGAACAATCTCAGGGCTGGGGAAGGTAGAATATTTTTTTGAATCTAAACTTTTTGTCCCCATCAGTGGAACAAAACTCATTTGTTAGACCTTCAGCTTAGTTTCAAAAAACAAAACAAACCAACCATCAGACAGATAACCATTGTAGCTAAGACCAAATCTACATCCCCTGATACCCCTATTGGGTATCTCATCCAAATGAAAGGAGAAATAGTCTTCAGGGGTCCAAGACCCTACTGAACTCTAAAAACCTTCTCAACTCTCTAGACGACTGACTCATGGCCAGCTGCTTCACAGCCCCTTCTGAGTCTGCTTGGAATCCTCTGGAAAGATTTTCAGAGCTCCCTTGTATGACTGGCTGCTTCTTCCGCTGCCCAACTTGACCCACCTCTTGTTGAGATTACCAAATATGCTACAAAGTCTTCAGTGCTTCATAACTCCAGATAGATCCAACCACACAAATCATAATATGGACCATAACACTGAGGCTTGCATAGTGTACAGCCTGCCCAACTGTATACAGCATCCCTGCCCTTGAAAACAACTGACTCTTCCCATGATCTCTGGCTTCCGTCTCTACTTTCTCCTGGATTCTTGCTGTGCCGTAGAGTATGACAACAACCTGCATTCTGAAGCCTGGACTCAGTCTTCCTACTGGCATTTTTTGTCAGCAAGCACTGGAAAGTGAGGTGTGGTGTCCAGAATGTATGTCTGCCGCATAGGTCCTAAGCTCAGGGGACACTTCCTTTTGGAGGCATCTCATCTGCCAGTGCTCTGACCTCTGGCCCTCTCTGTGAGACCTTGATTCCTGGTTGCCTAGCAGACTCTGCGTTTGCTCCTTCTGCAAACCTGCTGCCTGACTTTTTCAAATGTGATAGAGGTCTGAATCAGGGAGCCTGGTTGCTAGAAGCTTTTGAAAGTGGAGGACGCAGGGAAAGGAGGGTTGCAGAATCTGAAAGTGGAAATGCCACCCAGGGCCTGTGCTCTGGGTTATTTATGCATGCTCCAAAATGGCTTTGAACATTGAGGCGCAATGCAATGATTTGTCAATGAAGGCTGTTCTCGCCCTCTGCCCCCGCCCCTGCCTCTGATAACATTTACAGTAAATCTATTGCACTGACCATTAAATCCGAGGCCGCCTCGAGCGATCGCTTCAATGGGGTGCTGACAGGCCGAGAGTTAATAATGACGCAGACACTAACCTGTTTATTGATTTGCTTTTTGTACCCTTCATCCTTGCTCCCGCCTTCTCCCTCACGGAGGAGAAATCTTGGAATCAGTAATCAGGTGACAGTCTCGCCCCCCACCCCCTTCCCAGCCATGTCATCCTGCTTAAAGTCTCAGAGATAAATCGCCTCTACCTCCCCAGTCCCTGCCAGCCACTCACTCTCTAGTTACTCAGCACGAGATGCCGCATCTGTCACTGGAGCCAGCAGACAGAAAAAAACATTAACACAGACATGAAAAGCTTTTAACTTTGACAAGAGGAACACAGCAAAGTTTTATATTTAGCCCCTCCAGCAAAGGCCACGGTCAATCCATTAGAGTGGCTTGTCAGGCTCAGGGAGAGGTGGGAGAAAGCTGGGATCCCGGGGCTAAAATGTGGGGGTTCCACCAGCTCTGGACGAGTGTGGAGGTGGGCACACAGGATGTTACTGTCCCTTTCTTCCTTAGCTGAGGGCCTGGGTGGCAGCTGATGGCTACATCTTTAGGGCTGAAGGGAAGACTCAGAGGCGGGCTTTCTGGGTTAGACTAGAAAGCTAACCACATATTATGGTTCTAAGCTGTGGTGATATGATGGAGCATAAAGCTGACATGCTTTGTGGCCATTGCATCACCAATGTCTGCAAATAACAGGAATTCTTTTTTATGGAATCCTCAAAAACTAACAAAATGAGGTGGCAAAGCTTAAATTAAAAAAAGGATTCTCTGGCTGAATTTTCTGAATTTTCTTCCTCTTTTTCCATCTCTTTTTTTTCTGCCCCCTTCTCTCTCCCCGTCTGTTTTTCTCTCTCACACACAGCACGCCTCCTCCCCACTCTCTCAGAGAGAGTTCTTGCTCACTCTTGTCTCTTCTTTCCTTCTCCCAAATCTCTGGTTTTCTCTCTTCTCAAAGAAGATATTTCAAGATGAGGTGGAGGCACAGACCTGTAATACCAGCTACTTATTTCTCCCTCTCTCTCTCTCTCTCTCTCTCTCTCTCTCTCTCTCTCTCTCTCTCTCTCTCTCTCTTGCATGCACACACACATAGATACAGACACATACAACTACACACACATGTATACACACACAGAGATAGAAACATGACCACGTACAGAGACACATACAGACATGCACATATACACACACACACACAAAGACAGAAATGGATAAATACACACACAGAGACATATGCACACAGGCATATGCACACAGATGCACACACAGATGTACACAGACATGCATAGACACATACAGACACAGACACACATAAAGAGATAAACACACACAAGCATATACAGAGATACACAAACACACAGACATATACATACACAATCATGCACATGCAAACACACACAAAGAAATAAACACAAAAAGATACATAGACACATACAAACGCACACACACACACACACACACACACACACACACACACACACACACACACACGTGTTTTTTGGTATTTTCAATTGCCCACCACCATGCTTTAACTTAGTCTACACTTGGCACAGCTCTAATTCTCCTGGATAGGTAGGAGAGACAAAGAGCACACGTGGTTATGGATGTAAGAATTCATCTGTGCTAACTGACCCAGGACAGGGATGTGGGAGCAGCTTTGTGGGAGGGGGAACTTGGATTTGTTTAAGAAGAGACAAAGGATTCTCCAAACAGTTTTAGGAGTGGTCTGGGGGAGAGGGTGGGGTGGAGTTCGGGGTCAGATCCTCAGCAGAGGTCAAGGTACGACATGGCCTTGGTGAGGCTGAGGATGAGAACAAGGCCTCTGGATATACATGCTTATGGGTGAGTACCAAGGTATGGAGAAGCCTTTGGATGCTGCCTTGGGTGGGGCTTATCCAAAGTAGCCCTTGATATGGTATAAATGTCTTACTTGAGAGGCGACCTCTGGGAAGCACTGGCCAGGAGCTGTGAAGGGGCTGGGGTGGGGATGGGGATGCAATAGGGGCTTTGATGCTTACAGATAAACACAGGCACCACTAATACCTGCCACAAGCTGCCAACCCACAAAACACGTGCCCTTGATGAGCTTTCCGTGTGAGTCCCTGCAAGATTTTGCACAAGGTCTTGGCTCTCAGGGGCTTCTTGGGTAAACCTGCGGCAGAGTGAGAAATTATGTACGGCTGTCTTTTTCTCCTCTGAGGACTGGGCTGTACTGATCTCTGTACCACAGTACACATCTATAGGGTGTGGCTGTGACAGGTGGTAGGTATGGGAAGTGCTGTGCGCTAAGTCATCATCGGCATTATTTTTGCATTTGCTTTCTCTGGTGGAGTTCACTGAGCAGGCGCTGGTTAGCAATTTCCTTTCAGAGCCCCCCTTTCCTCTCCAGAGCCCAGCCAGATGTGGATATGGGCCTTTGGTCTCCAGAACATGCTTGCCCCAGATGTAATTTACCTATGGGGCCCAAATCTGGAAGGTAGGTACTGTGAGAACGCCAAATGACAAGGAC
The DNA here is from genome assembly GCF_007827085.1 of Peromyscus californicus insignis. Lineage (NCBI taxonomy): Eukaryota > Metazoa > Chordata > Mammalia > Rodentia > Cricetidae > Peromyscus > Peromyscus californicus. Next base: position 135,015,936 of record NW_026294595.1, on the reverse strand, counting down.
ACTGGGTCTCAGGCCTGGCTGGAAAGAGCTTCCCCAGAGGAGGTGAGAATCCCAACTCTGTAAATGTTGCGGGAAGGAGCTGTCTGGCCACTCTGGAGGCAGGGGTATCATTTCACCAATGCCAGACGAGGTGAGTCCTTGGCTGCCCGACAGGGCATAATGGCTCTTGCTTCGTGTGTGGTGATAAAGGCTGAGAGAAATTAAGCCGGGGCAGATCTGTGTCTCCTGTAGCAGCCACAGTTGCTGAATTTGCCATTTTTGAGAAAGTGAAATTCCAGTCCCCTTACTTCCCCTGGCTAGGCTATCAGGACATGCCTCGGGGTGTCAGCTGACCCCTCTGGCTTCTTGTTAGAAAATGGAATTCTTGTGTAGATCCCATCTGTGCTGCCAACATCCAATCTGGTCTAGATGCTTCTGGACCATGGGGAGAGAAAAGCTAGGGAACTCTGGCTATGGCCAGCCTTCTTGGCAGCTCCTGTGGTCATTGAACCCTCAGTGGAGGTGATGGTAACACCATTAGGTAACACCATTAGAAGGTGAGACCTCTGGGCAGTGATTAGGTCACCAGGGTGGGGTTCTTTTGACTCTGATTAATATTCTTATAAAAGGGGTCTCAGAGCCAGTTCTTCCCTTCTGCTGTGGGCAGACACAGTAAGAAGGTACTGTATATAAGAAAGTGTGCTCTCATCCGACGCTGGATTTCCCAGACTTGTGGGTGCCTTGATCATGGACTTCCTCACTTCCAGGACTGGGAAAATTAAATTTCTGTCATTTATAAGCCACCAGATTCATGGTATTTTCTCATGGTAGCCTGAATGGACCTGCACTAGGGGTGAATGTGGGAAGGGAGCCTACTTATACTCTACCCTACCCTCTAGGGAAAGGATGCAGCTGTCACTCTCTGCCCTTCTACCAACTTCCCAGAAGGAACAGTTTTGTGCTGTAGAGGGTCGGGATGCTGAAAAGATGAGCCAGAGGGATGCAGGGTGGGGATAGACATAATGCATGGATGGATTGTGTGTGTGTGTGTGTGTGTGTGTGTGTGTGTGTGTGTGTGTGTGTGTGTGTGCGCGCCACAGTGTACTTGTGGAAGTTAGAAGATAACTTTTAGAGTCAGTCTTTCTCCACCATGTGGGTCCTGGGGATTGAACTCAGGTCATCAGGCTTAGTGGCAGGTGCCTTTACCCACTGAGTCATCTCACTGGTCTCAATCTTCCTTCCTTCCTTCCTTCCTTCCTTCCTTCCTTCCTTTCTTTCTTTCTTTTTTTGGGGGGGAGTGTTTGAGACAGGGTTTCTCTGTGTAGTTTTGGTGTCCTGGATCTCACTCTGTAGACCAGGCTGGCCTTGAACTCACAGAGATCCACCTGGCTCTGCCTCCCAAGTGATGGGATTAAAGGCGTGAGCCACCATCGCCTTTTTCCTTTTAGGAGGCCTAGGTTGGCCTTGAACTTGTTATGTATCTCCAGCTGGCCTTGAATTCCTGATTCTCTTGCCTCCATTTCCCAAGTGCTGGGACTACAGGTAGGTACCACCATGCCCAGATCACTGTACACATGCATTAACATGCAAAGAGTCTTCTGAAAAGCAAGCTACAAAGTAATTATATAATGTGATTGTACTTTTGTAAAAAATCTTAATAATAATAAGCATCAATAACAGGGAATATCTAAGGGTTTTATTTATTTGTTACGATGGGTACTTATTACTTTTGAAATAAAAAACAATCAAAACAAATTAAAAGATAAAGTGAAAATGGTATCCTTGAAATTGCTCAGCGCAGTATCTGACACATGATAGGTCGTTATCCCCCAACCCCCCTCTATATATATGCCCAGAAAGCCGCAACCAGACAAGGAAGAAGAAATCAGAACACCATGGGCTCCTGCCTGACGGGCTAGGGAAGGAGAAAAGAAGCTTCCATTCCTGGAATCCCAAAATAGTCCTGTGTGTTGACCTCAAAGATTTTAAGAAAAACCTCTCCTCCCCTGGGCTCTGGGCAGAGCACTTTTCTGGGGAGATGAGGATGTAAAAGGTCTATTGTCAGGTTCTGTTGTTAATGCTCCTCTCTTGATTCCCTCCTTCCTGTTTTAATATCAGGGTTGGAGTTGAACAAATGATCTTTGGGTAGACAAGTTTTTCTGGCTCCCAGGGAGACAGAGGAGCTGCTGCGGCATGTGGAAGACTTATGCTTAACAATTCCTGGTGGAGCCTGGAAGGGCAGGTGTGAGGTGGCTCTGGTCAGGTCACAGATCTCCATGGGTCTCTGATGCACCCTGTACAGTCATGGTGATAGGGGTGGGTGGGGTGGGTTCGTTACTGCTGTCCTTTCTTTCTAAAATTCCAAGGTTTCAGCATTCCCAATATTTTGTTTAAAGAATATTTTGAGGACCAACTCAAAGATGACAACTTTTTTATTTTACCAAGCAAGGGTCCAAAATGGGGAGAAATGGAAGTACCTATCAGCTGCAGAATCATCTTAGTACTTCCAGTACATAAGACATCATTTCAAAGAAGAGTCAATCTCCAGGAAGGGCTCTTAACACACATGCAACAGGATAAAGCATTTGGCTCATTTCACTATAGGAACATGAAATGCTGTCACTATTTGCAACGTGTTTGGAAGTCATGATGTCATGGATAAGGATTGGGGGCTAGGAAAGTCTTGTTTCAAACATCTTCGACCGGTTGTATGACTTTTGGAAGCCAAGCGACCTCTTTGACCCTTAAATGTCTTTTTTACAAAGTGGAGAAGGTACGAAGGTGTGACCATTGTAAGAACTGGACAGGTTTGCTCTTATGAAGTGCCTGTGGTGGCCCTCCATCTATGATAATTGCAGGATCCATGTAAATATGGAAGATTTTTGTTTTTTAAAGTTATCATAAATATGTGTGAGGATACAAGAAAGTAAAGGCACCACAGATATTGCCTTTCCACGTCTGGCTTTCTTTAAAAATGTTAAGATTTTACAACTTCCGTGACACCCTTTGGATGTCTGGAAGGGTAAGAAATATGTGGAGATGGAAACAGCTTCTTGGAGTGCATGCTACTTCATGGAGGGACACTTTCAAGTGAGATATGCACCACTTAAATGTCCCCCTCTATTGGTGAAATTATTCATAGTTAAAAGGAAGATTTATTTAGTGGGTAACTTACAAATGAAGGGATAGGTAGGTGGCGGGTTCTGGAAAAGACGCAGTGCAGTCCAGCGGTGTTCTCTGGAGAACTCCCCTTGATCTACCTCTATTGTCCAGGTCCAGGAAACAAGAGAGCGCCGCAGGTCCTGATCGCGACTGGATCTGGATCCGGGTCTTCAGGGCCCTCCCTTGGCCCTGCCTTGTAGGTGTGATAGTTACGGAAGCCTCAATGGGGGTTGGAACTTCCAGACCAAAGCTGGAATGGCTATCCACTACACCCCCACCCCTCCCCTTCTTAACTTAGGAAGTTTCAGTTCCACATTCTCTCCCAAGCTCCTACTCTGCTGCCAGGTAGATGCATGACAGATACTCCAAGCCGCTGCCACCTTTCTCTCTGGGCTTCCTTTTCTTTCTCTGTTAATGTCCTAGCAAGTGGCACCACCATCCATTTATTTTCCCAAGGTAAGAATTATCTTTCTCTCTACACTCCACCTTTCTGTCTTCTCTGTCTCCTGTTCTCCAAGTCCAGTCAGACACCAGGCTTGATCTACTGGCTTACAAAAAAAGTCTCTTTTGACTCTGTGAACTCTCATTTGCTGGACCTGTTGGACCTGCCTTTGATCTTTTCTGCTTCACCTGCTCAGGCTCAGTGGATAACTGTTTGGGTCTTCAGGTCACCAGCTGCTACCCTGGAATCCATCACATCTACTGTGAGTTTTCTAAAGTACAAACCCAGAGGTGTGGACTGTCCTGAACCTTGCAGGACTTTCAGGGTCACATGGAAGGGCTATGTTAATATAATACTCATTGTCTGGCCTCTGCACCCCAACTCCCCTGTATAGCACACATTGTCCCAACAGACACCTGTATCTAACATCATCAAGTTAAAAAACCACTCACACTCTGAATGCTGGAGTTCTTTCACAAGCCAATGTCCTCGGACACCTCTTGTCTATCTAGTGAACTCTTAAAGATGCTACTTGGTGGGCCCAGGTAGATGGCTCAGTTGGTTAAATGCTGGTATGAGACTAGGAAGGATGTACATCTGGGGACTTGGGTGAAGTGTGGACACACTCAAAAGTTAGTACCCATGGGGATCCCAGTTCTCTGCTCTCTCTGTATCCCAGAGACCTGAGAACTGTCAGGTGTGTCTGACCCTTAGAGCTAAGGTGACAGCTTGTTAAGTTTACCTAGGACTGTCCCAGTCCCAGCTCCCACAACTCCTCACTGTAGGCAATGCAGAATTGTTGGTCATTCTGTGTACAGTTGAATGAGGGCTAGGAGTAGAGAAGACACAAAATGTCACCAGGAATCCAGAGACGGAGATGACAGGTTTTCTGAAACTTATCAGAAAATCAGCGATTGTCTTCTCCAGTACACAACCCTGAACTTCTAAGGGCAGTATCTCACCTCTTACCTAATTTGATCCTAAACAGGTTTTTTAATTATAAAAATATTATGTATGTATAAGTAAATATTTATGCAAAATTATGCAAATGTTGTATGTATGATTAAGTATTGAAGAATATACATATTTATGCTTGATTACCTAGAGACTTATAATTACATTTCTTTTCCTATCACCGAGCCATCAAGACTGACACAAAAATGACATTATAGGAATTTAAAACTGGTAAGGAAAATTCGTTTCTCTTTCATTCAGTTGGTAGAGCCTGCCTATAATGCTGTGTGGAGACAGGCTAAGGCAGCCTCTGGGCTCAGCGGTATGAAAGCCACAGTTGAATAGTGATATCTGCCATTTGTTTGGAAGAGAGCAGTGGTGCTTATCTCTGATCTACTGACTGGATGTACTTCCGTTTCTATTGTTTTCTCCACACAGTGATTCAAATAGATCAGTTGGAGTCTAGACTTCCTGTTATCCAAAAGACCTAGGAATGTGTCCTGGGTCCTCTGGCTTTCTCTTCACCTTCCTCAGTACCCTTATATTGTGTACATTAAAAGTTTTCCTGGGACTAATAGCGCTCACACCCAATGGTGTGCTGGAGAGAGAAAACAGACTAACTCTGGCTGGCAGCTTTTGCCAGTTTCCATGGTATAAATGCACCATGATCCATTTCAAGACACCAGTTCCGTTCCTCACGAGAAGTTGCACAGACACACATAGCTGCCTCTCTCAAGCTCACCATGGCTTTGTCTGCTTGAAAAGCTGTTCGGTCGATAGCCAGCGTTCCTGCCAGCTACTCTAGAAACCCTCTCTGCTCCTCACGGCTGGTGGAGAGCAGGGCTTGGTCAGCACTGACCACCATGGTCTCCAGGATGCTTTCTGTTCTGCTGGCACCTCTGGCCGGCACCTGTCTAGTTTCTTGCACAGAGCACTCATCAGCTCATGTTTATTGAATGAATAAACACACTAATCCAATTTAAGAGGAAATACATGGATTATTTGGATTCAAATCAGAATCTTCTCCCTTAACTGTCTGCTGACAATGAAAATTTGCTCCAGAGTTTTACATTATTTGGCATCAGCCACCTAATGGGTAGGAGTAGATTTTACCTCTTTATCCTTTCTAAAGATTATTATTATTACATCCCGACCACAGTTTCCTCTCCTCCCTGTCACTGTCCCTACCACCCCTCTGTGGTCCCCCATATACTAGTCCTCCATTTCTCTTCAGATCTCCCATGCATATCAAACAAACATGGCATATAAGTTGCAGTTAAGACAAGTCACCTCCCTCGTATTAAGGCTGGACAAGGCAGCCCTACATGAGGAATAGGGTCCCAAAAGCTTCCCAAAGAGTCAGAGACAGCCCCTGCTCCCACTGTTAGGAGTCCCACAAGAAGACCAAGTTACACAACTGTAACACAATTGCAGAGGGCCTAGGTCAGTCCCATGTGGGCTCCCTGGTTGTCGGTTCAGTCTCTGTGGGTTCCTTCACCTTTTTCTTAAGAGACAACTTTCCTTCTCTTTTCAATAAGATATCCAAGAACGTGAATGAACATCTGAGTTATAAATGATAATGGCAAAATGGTAACCTTAAAATCTTAGAAAGCCTCCTACTTAAAAACTAGATGTAATATTTTTCTGACTGCAGGCTGTCCCATATTTCACCAGTTCATTTTCCCTCTTTACCTTTCAATCTGTCCTTCCTAAAGCCCACTCCTTTGCCTTGATTCATCCCCCTTAGAGTCCACTCTTGCTACTGCCTCTAACCTTGGCATTTGTGTTCCAACTATGAGCAAAGTGTGGACTCGGAGTAAATGGATGAGATAAGGGTTGGGGAGAGGATTGCAATGTGCAGAGGGGTTGGATAAGGAGCACCTAGGTCTATGGGAAAATAAGGAAGGTTTCAGAGCATAGACCATAGTGAGGTTTTAAAGGGTGAATAGGAGCTTGCTGTTTGTGTAGTCTGAGAAGTTGTACTGTGATGACGTGTATTACCATGACAGAAGAGATGAGTTCAGTTCTCTGGAGTGTAACCTGAGGGTGAATGATGGAATGATGGGAGATGTGGCTAGCAGGGAGAAGGTAGAGGAGGCTAGGAGACTGTTAGGAGACCACTGAAGAGGTTTTTATATGCTTTACTGTCACAAGATACTTTCCTGCTGAAAGCCCTACACTCAAATGCACAGTCTTTCCCATCGATCCTGGACTGTATGTACCTTAGAATCCCCCTCAGCACTAGTATAACCAATTACTGGGACTCTGCTAACTAGATAGCCTATATACTTGTCTCAGATTAGAAACTTCCAGGAACTTCTCCAACTCCAGTATCCCTTTTTTAAAAACTACTTTAACTTGGGATTGGTAACTGACTCAGTCAGTAAAATGCTTATTGTACAAGCATGAGGACCTGTGTGTGGATCCCCAGCATCCCATGGAATCCAGGCATAGCGATGTGTGCCTGTAGTGCCAGTGCTGGGAAAGCAGAGACAGGAGGATCCCTAGGACTTGCTGGTCAGCCAGCCTAGCTGAATTGGTAAGCTCTAGGTTAAGTGAGAGACCCTGTCTAAAAAAAGAAGATGGAGAGAATGGAGAAAGACAGTTGTCATTGGCCTCTGGCCTCAACATGTCTGCACGCATGCACCTACATACATGTAGATACACAAGAACACACACACACACACACACACACACACACACACACACACACACACACACACACCCTTATGTTAACCAGTAATGGTTTTATTCCGATACGTGAGGATGTTTTAACTCAATAATACATTGCTCTGGTGGTGAAATTTCTGGCCTGTGCAGTGGTGGGAGGGAGGGACTTTGAAGGAAACTGCATTGTCTCTGTCAAAATTTATATTCTCTATGGTGTGGTGATGTTCTTTTTAAGAAGTATTATTCCTTTATTCTTGTATGCACAGGCGGTCCAATGATAGTTTCTTGGGCCACTGGTTTCAGAGAGACTGATGAAGAGGCAGTTTCTGTAGGAGAAGAAGTGTAGATTTTTGAATCACCAGGCTTGGTTTTAGAACACGGATATTCATGACTGACTTCATGGAAAGGGCAAACATTTCCTGAGCACCTACTCTGTGTCGTGCATGGGCTTATTGTGTTCAACTGCATTTTATGCATGGGGAAACTGAGGCTCGGGGGCATTCTAGTCACTTCCAGGCTGTGAGGCTGTGGATAAACTCTTGCCAGACCCCCTCATTTTGCAGGTGCTCAGTTGTGAGCCGTGACTGAGAAAGGCTTCTTCCTGGGGCTGTTGCAAGGACTGAGGTGATTATGACAGCCCCTAGTGGCTTATGTGTGCTTGTCAATGTCGGCTCTTTCGGTCCTTTCCATGGCAGTGAGACCGGCTGCATGTTCAGCACAGAATGCCTCAGTAGAAGGTCCCTGAGGAGAAGCATGTCTTTGCTCTGGGCTCTGAAGTCCCTGGTGCCCACAACTTAATAGACTTACAATTGGTTAATTTTCTCTTGACATTGATCAGCAACGGGTCGCGTCTGGCACTGCTGGCCTGGCCCTTGGGGGGAGCCACGAGATGCCTGGCCTGGCCTCCCTAACCAGAAATTCAATAACTTTTTCATATAAATTGTCCGTAAGAGAAAACTTCTTGTTCTCAGCCATTGCCGCTGCTTCAGCAGTTTTCTGTACAAGATGAAAAACTTTTGCATTGAGCAAAATACAGATTTATGGTCAATAAAGTGAAGTTTAACAGTTTATAGGGGCCATACTTTCTTTCTTAAAAACCGATATTAAAAGCCATTTTTCCCAGTCTTTGTAAAACCAGCTCCTCTATCAATCAGTATCCCAGTTTGTTTGAATGATGGGAGAATTAGGAAAACCCCACTCATCAAAGAGACACAGATATCTGCCCATCATCACTTCCATCTGTCCTGGAGCTTGGACAGATTAGGAGTATTGCTGGACACTGAACTCAGATAAGGTGGAAACTAGAAGTCTTTTGGAGTCAGAAGTGGGCTGAGCCTAAGAAAGGGTTTGAAGAGTGGAGGGTGCCTCCATTATGTCTAAGATCTGTCTGGCAGCTTTCATTTACCCAGCATACATTCGTGAGCACTCACAAGTCACTAGGTGCTGTACATATGTTCCTTGGTATTGCCGAGTTGGACATAGTGGGGTTAACATAGTGTGGTGATTTGAACGAGAATGGACCCCATATATTTGGATGTTTGGTTGCCAGTTGGTGGATTGTTTAGGAAGGATTAGGAAGTGTGGCCTTGTTGGAGGAGGTGTGTCACTGGGGGTGAGTGATCTCTTTGCCTGCCGCTTGTGGATAAGCTCTCAGCTACTGTTCCAAAGCTGTGCCTGCCTGCCTGCTGCCATGCTCCCCACCATGATGGTCATAGACTCACCCTTGAAACTGCAAGCAAGTCCCCAGTCAAATGCTTAAAAAAATAGGTTGCCTTGGTCACGATATCTCTTCATAGCAATAGAAGAGTAACTAAAATACATAGATAAGTAACAGTACCTTCCGACTGTCCAAGTGTCCGTTGTGGGCCAGTAATTGACAGTGGAGTCAGGGATGGGTTCTATCAGGACATCTAGGTAGACATCTGAGTAGCAACCTCTTAGATCTCAGCCTTGAAGACAAATGAGGTAATGGGATAGGATAGGTTTCTTTTTGGACCACGTTCCTGTAGGGTACCTGGGCAAGCAGTGCTTGGGCTAGCAGCAGCTCCTGAAGCTGCCATCAGCTTGCAGCTTTGAGTCTGTGCTCCTGTGGCTGCTGCCCCAGAGTCTGGGAAGTCTCTGTTGGTGTGAGACTGCTGCTTGGTGACATCCTGATGGAGAGAGTCCTTCCTTTTCCTGTCTGTCCATCCTCATACCCCCTCTCCATGATACAAGGCTTTCAGAGTGTGGTAGAAATCATTGTGTTGATGGTACCTGAAAGAAACTTCGGTATCAGAAAAAAACAATGTGTAATGCTTTTTATGACTGTCCAGAGTTCCAGAAAGAGTACTGACAATAAAAAAAGGTACTCTGAAGGAGTGCTGAGCCTCCTTTTGTCCTAAGAGAAAAATCATTCTCATTAAATCTCTCTGGGTTTCAGTGTCAGCTACTTCTCATATTCGGCAATCACGTTCCTCCATGGTTCTGCCCCTCCCTTAAAAAACCTGTGCCCACACTCACAGAATACTGTCTGCCTGAACAAATATCAATAGGCTAGCTTTCCCATGGCGGCTCTCAGTGGGCAATCCTTACTACCTTTTTGCAGAATTCTGTGGCGCCTCTAGAGTCCTTTCACATGTAGTCTGTCCAGGGCTGGCGAGAACTTACAGAAACTCCACTGCTAACTATCCCTTAACAGCACAAAAACGGGGTGCTCGGAGATATTGTTCTTTAGATCTGTGACATTCTTAGCTGGGTCATGTTCCTTGTTATGTGGTTTATGGCTGAAATGTCTGCTGCAGGCTCATGCATTTGAATTCCTGGTACTCCACTGGCAGTGCTCTTGGGGGACTACGATGATTAGTATTGTTAACTTGACCAAATCTGGAGTCACCTGGGAGATGTGCCTCAGAGCATGCCCGTGAGGGATTGTCTTGCTTACATTAATTGATCCCTGAGTGGGATCCTGGACTGTACAAATGGAGAAAGGTTGCTTGCTGAGCGCTAGCAGGCATGCATTCCTGAGTTGCTCTCTGTTCCTTAACTTTGGGGGCAATGTCACTACCTGCCTTAAGCACCTGCCTCTGTGACTTCCCCAACAATGCTGGACTGTGACTGTTTGAACTTAGGTTGCTTTCATCAGAGTATTTTATCACTGCGATAGGAAAAGGAACCAAGACAAGGAGGCTGTGGAACTCTTGAGACATATAGGGCCTCGGTGGTGGTGGGAGGTCACTAGGGGCAGACCTTCCAAGGCTCTGGACCCTGCCTGAGCTTATTGCTTCCTAATCCAGCCGTAATGTGAGAAGCAGCTGACCCATATCCCTGCTTCCACAGTGGACTGCCCCATTGACGTCAGGAACCAAAATAAACCTCCCCCTTTTCAAGTTGTGTCTCTAGGGTGTTGTGTTACAGTGTTAGGTAAGGTAGTTAGTACAGTCCCAGATGCTTGGGCCCAGCAGGAGCCTGAGTGCAGGGGTCCAGGAAGGCGCTCGTCACCACAGTGCAGTGCATGCAGTCCACACTTGGAATGGTAAGGCTTCAGATCCAGTGCTCCAAAGTCCAGTGTATGCTCTGTATTACTAGTTCAATCCAGAGCGGATGGATTCTGAACTACTCAGAAGCTACAGGTGTGTGGGCTGGCAGCACAGAGAGATGGAGCTGGGGCCAGATGGGGAGAGAGGAGGAGGGAACGACTAGAGGTGATGCTTCAAATTTCACTCTGAAGACAGTAGGGCAGGCATGGAAGAATTTCAATACAGGAGGGTGGTAACCACATTCCCATTTTAGGAGGGGCCTCTGGTTATGCAAATGAGAAGGTATCAGGAGGAGCAAGTATGCTTGGAGGCTTTCACTAGAAGGATTGCTTTCTGGAGGTCAAGACCTAATGGGCATGAAGAGGGGTGGGCTGATTCCAGACTTGGAAGGAAGTAGAACCCACAGGGCAAATTTGCCTGTGGTGGTGTGAGGATGACCCGAGTCGAGGAGGATGTGTTCTGCTCTATACAGTGTGGGGAAATGCTGGACCACTCAGTGAGCAGAAGTGGATGCCCGGGGTTGAAGGTGGGAGATGGTGAGGGAGGTTAGGAACATGTCAGTTTAAGAGTCGTATGGATGCACATCCTGGAGTTGAGAGGAGAGGATGGGCTGGAGTGGGGTTCTAGGTGAGCCCAAGCCTGTCTCTGACTATAGTAGACCTTTCCTAAGTTTGGGACGATTCTGAAGGGCCACTCCAGCTTCAGAGCTCCACTTGGGGCAAATTGGGGCTGCACTGTTACAGCTGCATCACCATCTGTGTCTCCCTCTGCTCAGTCTTGCTGTCTTCCTTCCTCTTGTGGGTGTGGACCCCAAGGCCAGCTTCCAATAAGTGTCCTGAGTCAGAATCTCTGTGTGCTCCCCAGGAGACAGCACATGCTGCTTGGCTTTGACACTGGTTTGAAACTCCAGCTCTGGTCAGGTGTTATTGGCTGTGTGCACATGTGCACATGCACATAATCTTAGTCATTCAATCATTTGGCCACCAGGTTTCATCTTTGGACAATCTTCAGAATGTGTTATTCTTAAATGTCTCTTTTCACTCCTTTCCTATCACCCACTTCTCCTTCACTCTGTCTCGCCTTTCATGACCACAGTCTCTGATGACAATAAAAATAATCCCTCCCCTCTAGGTGTTTCCCATCCTCAGAATCTGTCTCCCTTGGAAATGAGGCAAAGACAGAGGAGAAATCTTGGCACCCTTAGTGTGGTCTCCTTATTGTTTTGTCCCCAAGGCAGACAGGACATGAAAGGCAGAAGGCATCTGAGGGCTGTGTCCTTGGAGTCCCTCAAGCAGGGCCTTGGGGGGGCGGGTGAAGATTTCTGCAAGGATCTGGGATCTCAAGAGCCAGAGTCGCAGCTCACGTCCCCTCAGAACAATGAGGCTTGATGAATGGGGTGTGATGTGCAATTGCTGATGAATGTCAAGCTGATTCCCTCCGACAATCTCCATGGTGCAAGTGTGAGCACAAAACCGTGTTGTCCCGGGAGGGCTCAAGATGAGTTCTAAGTTTCCCAACTTCCTGGCCTCGAAATTGATGTGGAGAGAGAGAGAGAGAGAGAGAGAGAGAGAGAGAGAGAGAGAGAGAGAGAGCCTCAAAGCAATGTTTCCCAAGGCAAAGACTGACATTATTGACCGTCTCTTTAAGCACTCCTATTGCATATATTTTTTTTTCTCAACTGCATCTTCTGACTGATAAAGCTCTTCCTTGCCAAAAGCAGCCATTATAAAATTATGACTTGCGCATATATAATGTTTGTGTTCAACAAGAAAACAGAAACGCCACCTTCTTTTGTGGTTACAGCTGCACAATTCACATCCGGCGGGATTGATCATATTAAGGTTATGCAATCATCTAATTGCAGAGACAAGCCTTGAGTAATAACTCCAAATGCTCGCACTTCAATCTGCATGACAGAGTCATTGCCGAGTCCTGATTAGCGCCTGCCAGCATTCAGGCACCATTATTGGCTCTGGCATTGTCTGAATCTCCATTTGCTACCGAAGCAATCTACCCACTAACTGATCTATGACAAACAGACCCATCACGACAAAGCTGTTTGAGTTGCAGATAGTGTGTAACAAAATATGACTCTTTGGGCTCTTTCCAGCTCTTTGTAGTGAAGTTTCCCCTCTGTCCCAGGAGGAAACAGCCTCCTCCACCTCCCTTCCCTTCTTTCATGTCAGGAAGCTGTAGGTGACTGGAAAAGAACTTGTCCAATTTGACCAAATCATCTCCTACTCAGACCCTAGTTCTTGGCTCCAAGGCAACGTGCTTAGTTGCTTCTCTTGGTGATACAGTGCTACAGTCTCTCTGTACTTTGTGGTGCTCAGAATGATCCCCATCTCCACCCACCATCTCTCAGGGCTCTACCCTCAGACTATAGCCTGAACTCCAACACTTCTCAGTGCCTGAGTCATCTGGATCCCTGCCTCTACCATTTTCCCCGGATTATTGCATCTCTCTCCTCACTCATCTCTCAGCTTCTGCCCTTGTCCCTCAAGGCCCCAGCTATCTATCCTCAATCTGGTAGACAAAGTTTTTCTTTTGCTGTTCTATAATATTCTATTTGGGATTTTAAAAAATTGGAATTGAGGACCAGCAAGATGGCCAGCAGGCAAAAGTATTTGCCATACAAGCTCGACAACTTGAGTTTGACCCCCTGGAGCCCACAAAAAGGTTTGATATGGTGGCTCACATCAGTAATCTCAGCACTCCTACCTTGAGATGAGAGGTGGAGACAAAAGAATTGTTTGGGAGTTCCTTGGCCAGCTCACCTGAAATATACAGAGTGGGAGAAGCAAGAGAGACCCAGCCTTAACAAAGTGGAAGGACAGAATCAAGTCCTGAAAGTTTGACCTTGACCTCCACATACATGCCATGGCAGATAGGTATGTATACACACACACACACACACACACACACACACACACACACACACACACACACACACTAATAGAAATTCTGGTTGGCAGATAATGATTGGGCATATTACTTGGGCATGATGGAATGTTTGGCCCCATGTCTCCTGTAATGATTGAGTCAAGATAATTAGCATTTGCCTCACATCAAGCATTCAGCACTTCTTTGTGTTGGGAACATTCAAATTCCTCTCTTGTAGCTATTATGAAATACATAATAAATTGTATATATTACACTCACCCAACTGTGCTCTAACATGAGAACTTACTTCTTTTTAACTGTCCCCATTATTCTTGTCCCCATTACCCAAATCCATCACCTGTCTGTTCTTTCCAGCCTCTGGTATTTCTCTATCTCTGTATGATCAATTTTTATGGCTTCTACATTGTAAGTTCTAAACTGTTGTTGGCTACAGAGTGAGACCTTGCTTTAAAAAAGCATCGGTAACAAAAACCAAAATGTCAATCACACAATAGGTCTCACTCAAAATCTGGCACTCATTCTTCAGCTCTCAGAGGGGAAGACAGAGTCCTTGGAATGTATTTTTAAATTATTGTATTTTATGTATTGATGTTTTGACTGCAAGTATGTCTGTGTATCATGTATGCACCTGTTGCCTGAAGGGCATCAGATCCCCTGGAACTGGAGTTACAGATGATTTTGATCCACCACATGGGTTCTGGGAATGGAACATGGGTCCTCTACTAGAGCAGTCAATGCTCTTAATAGGTGAGACATCTCTCCAGCTCTCTTGAGGCTTGACTTGATCTTATGAAAATACTTCTCTTTCTTTCTAACATTTCCACTCTAATCTAGCTAGAATACTCTCTCTCTCTCTCTCTCTCTCTCTCTCTCTCTCTCTCTCTCTCTCTCTCTCTCTCTCTCTACCTATCCTCTTCCTCATCTTTCTTCTGGATTAGTTTGCTATGTTGCCCACACTGGTCTTGAACTGATGGCCTCAAGCAACCCTCTGGCATTAGCCCTCCAAGTACCAAGTAGGCACCTATCATGACACCTCATTCTTTGTTTTTCCTCAAACAAGGCCATGCATATTCTTGCCTGCTTGGCCTGGAACTCTCTTCCTTCATACAATCTTCCCATGGGCCACTGGTGAAACGTTACCTTATCAGCGGCGCCTACCCCAACTGTCTTACCCAGATGGTAAAGCTCTCTACCCTCAGACTCTAACTCCACTCTGTCATTTTCAGTGGCCTGTGTCACCCTCCTACATACTGTAAAGGTGATTTATTTTGTGGCTTGCACTTCTGTGCTCTCTCTAGTCCACTACAGCTCCTTCCAGGAAAATTTTCTGCTGTGATGGGAATCTCCATCTGTGCTTCCCAGTAAGCTCTGTACAAGCACATGCTGTTGAACACTTGAAATGTGACTGGTTGGTGAGAAGAAGTTGCACTTTTAACTGGATTTTATTTTAATTTAAACTTAAGTAGTCACATGTAGCACAAGACTGGAGGTCTGCTTCATGAGGGCAGGATCTTCTGAAAGGGAACTTGGCTGTATTATCTCCAGAGAGGTTATGATAGTCATCCAGCTTAACCCTGGAATACGTTTGTGTCTGTGTGGTGCTGGAGGTTATACTCAGGGCTTCACACATGCTACATAAATATTCTACCACTGTGCTATATCTCCAGTTCTGACTCTATAATCTTGCTTTCAAAAGACTTACCCTAAGGAAAAGTGAGAAGGAAAATGTGAAGGAGAATGCTCACCATTGCACTAGCATGGATAACTGTGAAAAAATGAAAATAATCTAAGTGTCTAAGTCTTAAGGGGTTGATAGTCAAACAGACCGTCCATGTGGCAGAAGCCATGCATCCACTGAATTTGTGTGGATTGATAATTACTGCCATGGATAACGTGTTTGTGATTCGTTATTAAAAGTAGAAGGAGCTAATAAAGCCGTGTTTGTGTCATAATTTTGACTTCAGGAAAAGTTTATATTGTATAATCTGGTAGAAGGGCATGCAAATTTTGTTTTCTTTGATGTCTTTTTCTTTAGATTCTAAATGTTTTGCAATATTCGCATACTACCTATTTATCAGGAACATAAAGTTGATGGAGCCTTTCACTTAAAAAAATAGTCATCTCAGGGATGGGGAGATGGTTCAAGGGGAAGGGCATGTGCAGATGGCTGTTGGTTTATCATAGGTCTTTACGGTCCAGGGTGACAAACATCTTAAAATGAAGACAGGATGTTACAGGAACAGCCATTTCTGCTGGGATGAAGTGACCACTGAAAAGCTTCAGACAGAAGATCAGCTCAAGTCAGACCTAGCTATATGATCACAGACCAGACTTCCTGCTTCTTTTTGCCTCAGCAAACTTATTTCTAAAGTGGGCATTTCAATTTATGTTCCTGGATGCCTCCCCCGGCCAATTTTTAGGTCACCCACGTAGAAGATGTTGTTGATGTCTCTCCCATGACACCTCCCGTTTCCAGACATGTGATTCTCTACTTGAGGGTGGATGGGTCAGTTAACCCTTTAGAGGAACCCACTAATATGTGGGAGTGGGAGTATCAATACCCCAGAGGTGCTCAGCATGATGGGGTCCCATCCCACGGCTGAAAATGGCCACTTTCATGGCCACACATCCTAAGCTGCTTCCTTCTCCTGACTGTACTCTTCCTGTCTTCTGTTAATGTTTCCCGAGACCACCCTCTGAGCACACTGGTATCCCTCTCTATCCTTGTCTCAGGCTCTATTACAGGTATGTAAGGCATTCTTCCCCAAGTTGTCCTTGATACTTCCTAGTCCCTTCTCCTTATTCCAACTGTACAGGTGCAGGCTTTGGTTCATAATTATGACCAAAACAAAAGCTTTGAGAACATAAAATCTCTAGATGGAACCTCAGGAGAACACCTAGGCTCAGCAAAATGCCGGGAGTGATTTTTCGTCTACTGTGAGTGGGAGAGAGTCACAAGAGCCTGCCACCTGACTTCCATCCATCACCTCATGTGTTCTCTTGTCCATAGGCATTTGAAGCTGGTTGGATGCAGGTGACAGGGAGCACGCTAGCTAGAAGTCAGGTCTGTCTGTGTCTTTTGTCTTTCACCCCAGTTACTGGGAGCCAAATGAAAAGATGGCCTATGCTTCTGTCCCCGCCCCTTCCAACATTCCCCACCCCCTCCAGGGCCTGGGTTCCTATCCTAGGTGGAGCTTTCTGGACAAGGGGCTGGAATTGTGCTCTCACTCTCTGGCAGGCTAGAAGTTGCTGGCTCAGCCACCCAATTGAGCTCCGCCCACGCCCACGTAGCAGCTCCACTCTCCCAGCCAACCTCTCTCTCTCTCTCTCTCTCTCTCTCTCTCTCTCTCTCTCTCTCTCTCTCTCTCTCTCTCTCTCTCTCTCTCTCTCGCCTATTCCCTGGGGCCTGCGGCTTGGAATCAATTAGAATCAGCAAACAGGCTTAGAACATCTCCAAGGCTCTCTGCCCCCAGCCGGGAGGTGTCCTAGGGTGAAAAGGGATGGTTCTTTTTTCCTTGTGATAAGGAACTGAAGCTGGAAAAAAGGTATCGGAAAGACTTGGTTGGAAGAACCAGCCCCCTAGAAAGTGTCCCTGTGTGGAAGGGCCAAGCCCAGCACCACTTCCTAGTACTGGCTTACAGGAACCTCATTTTCCCGGTGCCACTGGAGTCTGTGTCCTGTGTCATTCCCATCAGCGCCAACATCTGGGGCAGGGTGGGGGGTGGGGTCTTAATTAAGATGCAGTGACTCTATTGGCACCAAAATAAACGTGACATTTATCAGAACCTGCTAAATCTATTCAGCGCTTGTTTCCTTCGGAAGTGCAGGGTTTGTGCCCTGGGCCTGGAGAGAAAAGGTCTTTGCTGCTGAAATGGGGCGGGGCGGCAAGACCGGGAAAGGAGAGAGAGGCAGGGGCAAAGTAAACCTTGTGAGAGCATTCAGCTGTCACGTGGTTGCTCCTGGACCAACTCTCCCCAAGTCTGTTCACGCAAAGTAAAACAATCATGGGAGCACTGATGGGGTTTGGGGGGCAAGTGCGCCATTGGGAGGGTTGTGCTCAGGGAGACAGGGTCCCCATTAATGAGATCACCGTGAACCTCGCGTGGGTACTTTCGGACATTCCCCATGGAGAAATATAAACCACAGTTGGTAGACCTCATGCCTGGGTTCGGGGCATTCAGTCTGCATTGAAATGGGAAGCTGGGAGTTTGAGCACTCCTCGAGCAGAAGGAAGTGACAAAGGGAGATTGGCATTTGGCTGCCTGTGTTTCTACCGGAGATCTGCCACTTGGCAGATGTGTGACCATGGCAGCTTAACCACATTGAACTCCAGCTTACATACTACTTTTGTTGTCGTGAGGACCACAATGAATAATCACAGCAAACTCGTCCCGTGAGTGTGTCTGGTGCTGTGGTAAGGGCAGTACACGCGTGATTCTCATATACGCCTCCTGCCTCTAAGAAAATCCCTTTAATTTGGCGTTTTAAAGATGAGGAACCCAAGGCTTGGACACTACTGTCTTATATATGACAGGTCATAATTCCCAGAAAACATATGAAGCTCAAGACACGTTTTTATTCCTCCCTTTTTCTAGTCTGTGACTTGGGAGTTCCTAAGGACCCTCCACTCCCACCCCAAAGAGGCAGAACCAAGTGACAATCTAGGAAATGGGAGTAGAGAAAATGTAACAATTCCAGTTTATGGAGGAAGCAATTGATTTTTCTTTTTAAAGAACTGTCTGGCTCAGGGTTAGCTAGATTTGCTATTTTGGAGAGGGTTTCTCTACAGCTCTCCAACACCTTTTGAGAACATCTTGTCCTGGGGGGCCACTGGGGGCATTTGGGGTCCAGATGAGCACACAAAGAATTGTTCTTGGCTCTTTGAATTTCGCTACAAATCTGTCCCTTAACCAGGTGTCCTAAGGGCCCACTATTTGTGTCTTGTTAGTCTTTGGGTGGCTATTTACTGCCCAGGTGACACCTTGCCTCTGATCGTGGTCAAACCCCAGCTTCTGTGGAGAAGATGGAGGCGCCACCACACTCCGGCAGTATACAGAGCAGCAAGCATTTATCCAGTGACCTTGTCCTCTCCTCCCAGCCCAGTGTCCTTTCTAGTCTAAATGGTTAACAGTGAGGAGAGTAAAACCAAGCGCTAAGTGCAATTAGGGCAGAACAGTTAATACATAATGCCATAATTTGGTAAACAAGCATAGAGGCTTCTCAGCAACCTCTCCGTGGCCTTGTGGGTTTTGTAGATAAATTCTCTTCTCTTTTGCACTCCAGTTTTAATTGGGAGCAACAGCTATGTTGCTGGTGTTCTGGTGGCCCATACTTCTAGTGTGTGTGTGTGTGTGTGTGTGTGTGTGTGTGTGTGTGCGTGTGCGTGTGCGTGTGCGTGTGCGTGTATGTGTGTGTGTGTGTGTGTGTGTGTGTGTGTGTGTCTGTTTTGTCTGTATGTCTCTCTGTGGCCAGGGCAGAGTAAATGGCACTGTAAACCCATGGCAGAGTCCACTGAGGCCCCTGGATGAGGGGTAGGGAATTCTTTTTACCCTGTCCCCCACACCCTCTGTCTCAATTAGCCCAACTTGCCCTCAAACATCCTATGAAGCTGAGGATGACAATGATCCTCCTGCCTCCACATCCCCAGTGCTGGGATTAAAAGCATGGACCACCATGCTTGGTTTATGTGGTGCTGGGGATCAAACAGGGCTTCGTGAATGTTGGGCGAGCACTTTACCAACTCAGCTACGCCCTCAGCCTGGAGAAGGTAGTCTTTGGGGGTCTAAGGAAGAGGTCTCAGCAGGAGCAAAGAACCTGGGGCCCCTGGACTTGAACTGACTGTGAGGACCATCCCACACCACCTATTAATTCACTGGCTCCCCAAATACTTCCATTTTTGCCAAGTTCCCTGGGAAAATGTCCTGAATAAGGCAGATCCGGTCACAGACTGGCCAGGAAGCAGGCTCACCCTGTATTTAATATTTCAACAAGCTTCCCTCAGGCCACCCAAGTTACCTAAAACACTGAGCTTCTCCCTGAGTGGAAATTATAGCAGTTCGGTTGGGTCATTCTGCCAGCCAGAGAATTCTGGATCATTATGACAAGTCAAAACCAGACTCAGATGAATGATTACCAAAAAGATCTCAGGTAGTAATAACAAGCTCTTTTGAAATGTGGTTGTCTTGTTGGGGGCTGCAGTGTGTCTGTCTTCACTAAGGAGGTTCCTGTGTTTACCTTCCCCCATCTATGCGTCTTAGAAAGGGGTGGGGAAGGGGCACAGGCTTTGCCAGTTGTCCTTGCTGTGGTAGTAGTGGGCAATAAGAGGGACTTGGTCTAAAACTGTTTCTCAGGTGCCTGCCCCCTTGTATCACTCCACTGTTGCTGGTACCCACTGTCTCTTGAGCCTCAGTTCCGGTCGTGTTCTTCCTTGGTCCAAGCCACACTGAAGTCCCTGAAGTCCCATGTACGATGCATTTGGGGCCTCTGCTCTTCCACAGGAAGATTTGCAGGGCTGCCTTTGTTCTGATATCTCACCCTATGAGCCCTCCAAGATCCCTGACACTTGAACAGGAAGAGACCACTTTGAAGCAAAGTCCACCCACTCTGTCTCTAGTGTACTGAGTATTGAACCAAGCAGAAACCTTCAGAAGATGCAGGGGGCAGCGTGATGCTGGTGGTGGGGCTGGGTTGGCACTAAGTCCCAGCTCTGTTGCTCACTGGTCTCTATCTCGATTTGCATTTCTTTTTTTTCTTTTTCTTTTTCTTTTTTTTTTTTTTTTTTTTTGAGCTGAGGATCGAACCCAGGGCCTTGAGCTTGCTACTCAAGCGCTCTACCACTGAGCTAAATCCCCACCCTCAATTTGCATTTCTTTGATGTGTGTGTGTGTGTGTGTGTGTGTGTCTGTCTGTCTGTCTGTCTGTCTGTCTGTGTCTGTGTCTGTGTGTGTAGGTCTGAGGTTGATGTAGGGAGGTTTCCTCTACTGTATTCATTCAGACAGGGGCTCAAATGAACCCAGAACTCACTAACATGGTAGTCTGGCTAGTCAGATTGTTCCAGAGGTTCCATGTTTCTTACTTTTGGAAATTACAGGCATTTTTGAGGATCTGAACTTAAATCCTCACACTTACGAGGCAAGTGCTCTAGCCACTGAGCTATCTTCCCAGCCCCCCCCCCCCCCCCCCCCCCCCCCCGCAACTAGCTACTTTTAACTGGACTCCTGAGAGTGACGCAAGCACTCTGCTGATTGGTCTGCCTTTCTGTATTTCCCCACTTCCACGTCACAAGATCCTGAAATTTGGAGAATCAACTGTAAAGGATTATGTGCATGTGAATGGGTACAAATTATGGAGACCCATTAGCCTTGGTGAGCTCCGGACTTGTTCTGACTGGGTCCTACCAAATCCTGGTCCTACCACTAGATTTCTGTGTGCCTCTAGGCAAGTGAGCCTCAGCTTCTGATCTGTCCAGTAGGCATAAGGGCAGTCCCTTACTCACAGTGTAGTTGTGGGAATGAGAAGGCTGAGATTAATCCATGTAAAGTACTTGATGTGGTGCCTGGAATATAGTAATCATAAGCAATGGTGCTGATGGAGATGGTGGTGAAGTCAGAGGGTATGAGGAGGGGAAGAGACACTGACCTCTGCTCGTGGAGAAGGGTATCGGGCCATTCCAAATCTCCCCGGGGCTTTGTGCTTGCAGTGGCTGTGAGAGGCAGGCAGCTCACTGTAAGGTCTCTCCGGGAATTTCCCTAGACTCTCCTTCCTCGGTACTGATGTGTAGTCTGTGCCAGAGCTCTCCTGTGGGTCACTCTCCCTTTCAGAACCAGCGCAGATCTCCAGAGTGGTTCTCAAGCTGCGATGATGGGGGCACTGAGAGCTGAGCAGGGAGAAACAAGCTCAGTGGAGGGTGCCTGTATCTAGTTGGCACTGAGAGCCGATTCGGGCTGACATCTGGGGAAGTGTGGCGAGCACTTTTGATGATGAAGTGTTTTCAGTGGCAGAGAACAAGCCCCTGGGGCCTGCAGAGCACGCACTCTGCTGTGCCCTGCTTTCCACAGTTCCTCATTTCCTGAGGAAGAGCTCCCAGGCCATGTCTCTGGCCAAAAAGTAGACACCCGATTCCTGAACATAGGGTGGCCTGAACAACACAGACACCCTGAGAAGGAGGGGGCTGGTTGGGGCTCCAGAGACAGGAGGGAAGGACATTGTTAGAGACGGAAAACCAGGGATTCCTGGAGTGCGGTCTTCAGAGCTGGCCAGCCACAGGCCTGCAGGGCTTCTGGGCAGTTCATTCTCCTTAGAACATCACCACCTGTCACTCCTAAAACATTCATGATCAGCTCGAGTGAGAACAATGGCTCACAGCTAACAAAGGTTTAGTGGGCGAGGCACCATGTCCCCAACTCTATCAATATTGTCACCCAATTGACTTCTTGTTCCTTGGTGGGCCTTTTGTCCATGTGACTTAAATCATCCAAAGTATTGATTATCCCCGGCAGCGGCCAGTGCTTGGCTGCTTAGCAGGGGTTAGGGACAGGACCGTTAAGTCCCTCTGCTCATCCCTCCTTCCTGCTGGTCCCTGTGGTTCTTCTCCATGGCATCCTGCAGCATGGATATTTGCTGACGTTCTCATTCTCTGGATTTGGTCTTGTCCCCAGCCCTCAGTGCCTGCCTGCTCCCTACTTGGGTTCTGTGAAGGGACAAGAGGCACTTAGTTTGCTGGGGTCAGCAAAAACCTCATTCTCTTCCTCTCTCCAACCTCAGAGACCTCCCACGACTCTCACACCAATTCCCTAGTCTTTGGTCTGTCCAGGTTTCCTGAGAAAGCTGGCAACGGGTGGTTCCGGGTGGAAGCAGGCAGTGGCTGGGCTGGGTTCCCATGGGAAAGTGTGTGTGTGTGTGTGTTCGCTTCCTGTTGTCACATGACCCTCACCTGGCATGAGTCCCTCTGTCTGCTCAGCTTCACAACCACAGACCACCTGCATTTATCCTGTGTGTGGAGAGAAGTCGAGACCTCCGAGCTAAGAGAGGGGAGGTCTGTGGTCCACAGTAGGGCATACATAAGTCTGGGATGAAAACTACATGTTATCTGGAGAGTCCTTTGCAGGGCTCCTAGTTTGGCTCAGGACCAAGGGAGAGGTGAGAATCAGGTTCTCGGCTTCCTCTGGCCAGGTACTCACCTCTTTGAGATTTCCTGCCTCCAACTATATCAGTGGTGGCAATAATATGGGAAATGTGAGTCTCCTGAGTGCTCCGAGGAAGCAGCTGAGCCACCAGTGGAGTGTGCTAGAAGGACCAACTCCCATGTCTTGCTTCCCACCCATGAAATGGTTGCTGAGAGCTGGAGATGTAGCTCAGTGGTAGTGCACTAGCTTAGCATGTGGGAGACCCTGGTTCAATGTCCTCTCCCACAAAACAAACACGCAGGTAGGCAAGCAGGTGAGCAACCAAACCACCATTACTTAGCACTTTCAGAATCCCAAGCCTTCCCTTGACAAATGCAACACAGGAAGCAGTGTGGCATGAGACACATCCCTACCTTTGAGGTGGTCTCCTGGGGACACAACAGTAATAATAACAGGTTTTGATAAGCCTGGGAACTTTTCAGAAATGTGGACCTTCTGGCTTCATTGCAGACCTGATAATCTTGGATCTGTTTTTGAGCAAGATCCCCTGGTGAATTCAGTGAGCACTAAAGGGCTGGTTCTGGTACCACCTGCTAGCTGTGTGGTTTGAGGCAAATTGATTAACCTCTCTGGATCTTGATTTCCTAATTTGTTAAATGAAAATAAGAGCCATTGTAAGAATTAAATGAGACAGCAGCCCCTAGTTGATACCGAGAAAAAACAAATAAGCATGCTGTTGTGTGCATCAGCTGGGCTCAACTGAGTGGTTTTCCTTCTCTGTGTGACACAGGCTAGACTTTGTAGGCGGCTTAGTTGGAGATGGAATATGACTTTGCCCCTCACCCACCCAAGTGTTTTCTGAGTCTCTCTTGACCAGGCATCCAGCCCAAATAGCTTTGTAGCTGACTTCCTTGAGAATAGAAGTATAAGAAGCTGGGGTTCTTAAAGGCTAATCTGGAATTGGATCAGTGTCATTTCTACTAAATTCTGCTGATCAAAACAAGTCCAAGGCCAGCCTCAGCTCAAGAGAACAGACTCCCTTGAGTGGGAAAGTCTGCAGGAAGAGGAGCAGGTATGTGTAAGGATGGGAAAATTGTGGCAGATAAATGGCCCACAAGATTTCTGCTGCTAGCCATTTTTTTTTTTTTTTTGAGATAGGGTATAATGTAGCCCCAAGTAGCTTTGAACTCCATTAGTAGCTGAGAATGAACTTGAACTTCTGATCCTCTTACCTCTTTCTCCTGTGTGCTGGGGTTACAGGTATGTGCCACCCTGCTGTTTAATTTTTAATCATACACACACACACACACACACACACACACACACACACACACACACACACACACACACATATACACCAGAGTGTGGGTACTCTAGGATGCCACAAGAGGGCATTAGATTCCCTGGAGCTGGAGTGGCAGGCAGCTGGCTGTCAGCTGCTCTATGTGGGTGATGGAAACCAGTTTTGAGTCCTCTGGAAGAAAAGTAAAACTCTTAACAGTTGACCCATTTCTCTGGTCACCCATAAACCCTACCCTGGGGTTTATATCATGCTGAGGATAGAACCCAGGCATCTGTGCACACTAGGCAAGCACTTTATTAAACTGAGCCACATCCTCAGGCCCTCTGTTATTGGCTTTTGAACTAAAATCCTCCCCTTTCTTGTTAGACTAACCATTTCATTAACAGTGGGAGGAGCTGTGATAGAAATCTCCTGCGATAGAGGGGGCCAAGACAGAAGGCAGGAATTGCTGTCCCTGCCTGGGGGTGGCAGATGTATAAAATGAGATATGGATGAGGATTGGAGGTGGAGGGAAGGGGAAGAGCAAAGGCTTGGTTGGAGGTGAGAAAGTCTGCACCCCAGTAGCAGGATGTGAAAAGGTCACCCCAAGGAGACCTGCAGACTTGCAGTATCTACAAGCTGAGGTCCTGGTAAGAAAGGTGTGGACAGAACTGCAGGAATGCATTCCCCAGCCCCGACAGAGGAGCTAACAGTGGGGTCTCTGGCAGTGGAAGGGTCCAGGTGGCTTCTAGGGAGCCACATCAGAGTCATCATTCTTGAACTATTCATGGGTAGGGCAGGGTTGCATTTCAGTGACGTTCCCCAGCTTTCATTTGTGAGACCAATTACAGAGCGTTTTGCACCACAATTACCGGCGTTAAAACCTCTCAGTTCCGTTTGATGAATTTTAGTAGTAATTGCACAGAGGAAGCGACACGCAGGAGACGGTCCCACTGAATCTGCCCACGCAATGAACTGTGAATTCCAGTCTTCCCTGAGTTGTCATGAGAGACTCCGTGGGGGCTTATCACTGTCCACCCATGGGCTCTTGCTTAGGCCCATGAGAGTGTTCAGTGTGGTGAAGCAGGGTGGGGTTGGGTGGGGTAGAAGATGCCCCTAGCCAGAGACAGCACACAGTGTTTCTCCTGTGGTACTCCTGGGGTCTGGGATGGAGACAGGATCCAGGTGTCATCTTTAAGCCTGTGAACCTACACACTCAGCAGCATCAGCACTGGAAACTGGATTCATATCTTCATATATTATTTATTGAACAAATAATTCCATAATGTTTCTTATATGCTGGCCATGCTTCTAAGAGGGCTACAAATATTAACTTCTTTTGCCCTTTAGAATCTGAATTTAGTTGTCTCCATACTATTCCAACTTGATGGATTAGGAAACTGAGACTCAGAGACATTCATTACACTGTTTAAGGGAATTTGTCCAGCAGAGTGACCGAGCTTCAGGGCTCCTTTCCTTGATTTCTGATTCTTTCCTTGGTGTTTAGGAAAGGGTTTGGGAAATTCTGAGCTGATGGGTGTGGACCCTTTTAGCTTAGGCAAACAAGAGGAGGGCACAGAGCCTCGAGGCCTGCGGGGTGACGGGAACAAGAACTGGAGCAGAATCCCCAAGGAGGTGGAGAGTTAAGAGCCAAGACAGGACTGGATTGGTGGTCTGGAGGCCTCTCCTTCCCCTGAGGCCGTGTCAGGTCCCAGCTCTACATTCAGGATTGTTTTGGTAGAAGAACTCAAGCTCCCCGCTCTTAAGCGGTGCCTGTTTGCTCTGAGGTTGGACTCTCGCCCTTGTGTGGCGCCTGTCTGCTCTGCACCCCCATTAGGAGCTCTGGGTCCTATCGCAGAGGACAGTGAACCACCTCTGCCCCCATCCTTTCAGATTCCTTGGTAGGTTACAGCCAGATAAACCTAGGCTCCAACCATTTGCCAATGGGGAAACTGAGGCACAACAGGAAATGTTATTGCTTCAAACCTATCTCTGTTTTTAGCTTCACTCCTGTTCTACCCCGTGCACCTCACCATTCCTTTTCTCCTCACTTCACCCTCGGAATGGATCCCAGCTGTGTACAATGGTCTCATAGACTTGCTGTGGGGGAATGTCGCTCTCTCCCTCTTACTCAAACTCAGAACCCTGTGAGGGTCGGGGTTTGAGCCATCTTTACATCCTCCTCTGCTTGGCAGCCTTGGGTGGATATCTGCTGGTAGGTGGTGGAGAATGATTGAGACAGACCGGCCTGCTGGAGCGGCTCATCAAAGCTGAGGACAAGCAACTCCCCCCTCTCTTAAATTTGGAACTTTCTACTCAGACCCTTCACTTCCTCTTCCCGGGCATCCCAGAATGGTCTCCAGTTCTAACCTCCACATCTGAGGACTGCCTCTGAGGTTCAGATTTAGCTGAGAGGTGATGGGGTCCGTAAAGTCTTGTTTTGTTTTGTTTTCTATTTCTTGAAGACAGCAAGACCTCCTCTGGGGAACATTTTCCCTTGATATTCCCCCTGTGACATTTAGCCAGGAGCTGGGCTACGGGCAAGGCTTCCCCTTAAGTGCTGAAGTTCTGGTGTCTCCATTGGGAGGGATAAGTACCCACCAGAGGATGAAAGGGCTCCCCTCTGTCTTTGGGTAGGATTGTCAAAGTTTAAAGGCATCAGAGCCACATGGCAGTCTTATGAAAACAGAGGACACAGACCCTGTCCTCAGAGAGTCTTCTTCTGAGGGCTGGCTGGGACCTGAGCACTGGAACTTCCCATGGGTGCCTTGGAGATGTTGGCATGGTGGGCTTAGGGACCAGTCTTCGAGGTTATCTCTGGACATTTCTCTCTTGACTTGTGTCCCTCAATGGCACTGGAGTGTGCTTCTCTTCTACCATGGCCCAGCTTGATGCTGATGACCTGGAGAGTGACAGCCAGGGCCAGAGCATCTCAGGCAGAAGCATGCATGTTTCTGACAAGAACTGTCTAGTAAGAAATCTGGAGCAGAACCTGGGACATGGGAAGCAGTCACGATACTCTCTCCACAGGACAGATGAAATGGGCAACTCGAGCTCCACAGAGGATTCTAGAACACTCTTTGAGGCACAGCTTGGAGGATGTGAGGAGGAGTAGTGAAAAGAGCATACACCTTGCAGGCTCTGTTACTTGGTCTTTGTGCATTTGTGGCGTTGACTACATCTTGTCCCTGTCTGCCTCAGTTTCCACATCAGCCAAGGAGGGCTGGTAATAGTGTCCATGGTGGTCGTCAGGGTATAAATGGGAATGTGGATGGTAGGCTCTCAGCAGGACACCTGCCATTCCATGGAGGTTCCCTCCCTGTGTTTTGCTCCATCTTGGGGAGTTTTCCTTAGCCATTTACCTGCCCTCTGCACCCTGTTGCTGGCTCTCAATTTCTGTCTGTCATCTCCAGTCACTGGCCCAACAGCCTATCTTATCATAAAAAAAGAGGCTGCATTTTAATTTGTGGAATCTTTCTTTCTTTCTTCTTTCCATTTTTTTTTTTTTTTTTTTTAAGAAAAGCCTAATTAGGAAGCCCGTTAAATGCCGGCAATTCCAATATAATTCTATTAAATTCTCCCTGTAAAGTTAATGTTACAGACTTTTTAACAGATGTTTTAATTAGGCATTGTTATTAAAGAGAATACTGTAGAAATTAAAACCAGACCCTAAATGGGGGAAGAAAGGCAGTTTTCTTGCGCTGGGTAAATGGTGGCAGCCGCCCAGCAAAGAGCTGCTGGCAGAGGGTCACGAAAAACCTGCATAAAGGAGAGGGGATGCTTGGCATAAACTGCATTGCTCAGCAAGAGGGGCAGATCCCGCGCCTGGGCCACTCAGTCAGCACAACCCTGAGCTCATCACAGTGGGGATGGAGATACAGTGGAGGGGCAGAGGCTTGCTGGCTGGATTGGCAGGTCTTGGGGTCTGTGGCTACTGTGAGTGCTCTATTTAGGCTCCATCTGCCCTCATGGCAGCCCAGGAGGCAGGGATCACTCTTAAACATTTTCCAGAAAGGGATACAGAGGCTCAGAGACTATGATCATTTCCCTGGGGCAGACACGGGAAGGACCGAAGCTGCAGGTTGGTACTGGGCGTCCCACAGGGTGGTGCTGGCCTGTTTGTCCAGCAGTAATATGATCTAATGGTGACAGGCACCTGGCGTGAAGACTGGAGACAGAGAGGGCTAAGCTTTTACTGACTGTGTCCTTAAGGGCGTTTTCCCCCTTCCTTTTTTTGAGGTTCGATTTTCTTACCTTTAAAATGGGGGGAAATGTAGCCTATTCATTTATGGTGTTACCAGGAAATGCTAGGGCCTGAAGCCCGGCAGAGGGCAAGTGTTCAGATAAGGCTTTGTCTGATAAGTGGCAAAGGTGAGACTCCATTCTAGACATCTGGTCTGGAAGCTGCCCTCTTTAGGGCACCCTGCTGGGTACCTTGCTGTGCTTTAGGGATTGGGAAGCATCCTGGGGTTTGATGCCAACTAAGCCAACTGTTGGCCAGAGTGTGGCTGGCTCAGGTGACCATTAGTTACTGGAGATGTGAGTCTCTGGTTGTCACAGAGATGCCAAGTGAACCAGCAC
Source organism: Peromyscus californicus insignis (assembly GCF_007827085.1). Classification (NCBI taxonomy): domain Eukaryota; kingdom Metazoa; phylum Chordata; class Mammalia; order Rodentia; family Cricetidae; genus Peromyscus; species Peromyscus californicus. The sequence continues at coordinate 134,987,322 of NW_026294595.1, read as the reverse complement.
CCTCCCTCTGAAGTGGACCACCTAACCCCAGGTGGCTTCCCTAAGGAGGAATGGAGAGGGAGGGCATGGAGAAATCTGGATTCAAATCCTGCCTTCTTCAATAGCAATGGTGAAGCCACTGCCATGCTTGGCCTGTGGCTCTGACTTCTGTCGCTTGTACCTTGCTGTCTGCATCTCTCCAGCTCTGAACCCAGGGCCTGGGTGAGGGTGAGCACTCTCAGGGCACACCAAGGCACTGATGTACCCTGATACCTCTGGTGACATGCTTGGATGTGCCTTTTCCAAAGGGGTAATTTTCCTGACTGTCCTCCATGACTGTCAGTCTGGGATTATTCAGATCATGTTTATTTCCATCCTGTGGCCCATATAGCTCTGCTCCAGGCATGGTCTCTAGAGCTTGGAAGGAGGAAATAATGGAAAAGGAGTCAGAGCTTGCAGCTTGCTGTATCCTGGAGAGGCCACCAGCTTCCCTCCTCTCTGACGGTCTTTTCTGCCCCAAGGATGAAGGGTAGCCTCAGGTTTGGCTTGCTCAGGATGGCCCTGAGGTGCCCAGGGACACTCTGCCTGGCATACAGTAGGTGCTTCATTTACTGATTAAGAATGGTGTATCAATGTGGGTTTATCAGCACTGATGGGGTTTTCACTCTGGGACTGGATGTAAGTGGTGGGTAAAGGAAGGGGTACACAGGAAAGCTCTGGGTACCCTGCTCAGTCTGTCAAAAGGTGTGAAAAACATTGCCCAGTTAAGTGCTGAGAAGGAGAAGTTAAGGACCCTGGGAGACTGGGAACTGAGGGCTGAGTCTGAATGGGGAACCTGGGAACTGAAGGATAGGCAGGACCAAGCTTGTGGTGGTAAAAGTTTCTTCTACCTGTGGCTGGGTGATCCTCTGCTTCCTACCACAAGCACATGGGGTGGGGGTGGTAGTGAATGAGGGTTGTAAGTGTGGCAGGCAGAATAACACTGTGGTAGATGTCGGTCTCTGACCTAATCCCAAAGCATATGTTAGATGCACATAAAAGGGGGGCATTCAGGCTATTAAACAATGAACCTGTGAATAAAGAGGTTCTCTTGAATTGTCTGAGGGATCCCCTATCACAAAGAGAGCCTATAAAAGATGGAGGATAGAAGCAGGGGAAAAGATGGTAGCAGAGCCTCAGCATGAAATCTAAGCTGGACATGTCTGGCTTTGAAGATAGGAGGGGCCTGTTTTGGTGGATGTGAAGTATCTCCCCAAAGTCTCCTGTGTTGATAGCTTGGTCCCTCCGTGCAAGCTGTGCTCGTAGCTGGAACATCACGGCAGTGACTGGATCACGGAGGCACAGACTTCATGATTGGATCACTCCATTGATGGATTCAAAATCTGATAGCATCGTTGGGAGATGATGGGATGTAGTAAGAGTGAGCTGGCTGGACATGGACTGGTTACTGGGGGTGGGCATGCTTTTGAAGGATGTATCTTATCTCCTCTCCCTTCCTTCCTGCACTTTTCTCTGCTTCTTGGTTACCATGAAGTGAGCAGTCTCCCTTTCCAAGCTCATGTTCCTGGTGCCATGGCAGTCAGCTTTACCTTGTGCCCAAGGAACAGGGCCAGCTGACCACAGACAGAAACCTCTGAAACTATGAGCTGAGATAAATTCTCATTATTTAAGTTGCTTCTCTTAGGTAATATTGGTGAAATTATTAAGGCCACTCCACGTAGTTAAAAGGGAGGTTTGTTAGTGGCGTAACTTACAAATGAAGGGATAGGTAGGTCGCAGGGTCTGGGGAAGGTATGTGGCAGTCCGGCGGTGTTCTCTGGAGAACTCTTCTCAGTCAACCTCCACCATCCAGGGTCCAGGAACAAAGAGGGCGGCGCATCTGGATCTCGGGTCTTCAGGGCCCTCTCTTGGCCCTGCCTTGTAGGTGTGACAGTTACCGAAGCCTCAGTAGGGGTTGGAACTTCCAGATCAAAGTTGGAATGACTACCCACTACATATCCCCCTTTTGTCTAAATTAGAAGGTTCTAACTTAATACAAGACTATAAACAAAGGAATGGTTATCAAATATTGTCCAGGAGTAATGAGGGATAATGACCGAGATAAGTTGGAACTACAATCAATGCGAACAATATCAAGCAAGAAACACATACTAAAATCCAAAGAAGTCTAGAGTGTAGGTAAATGGTATGTTACAAAGATCATTCCAAAAGAACCTGAATCTAATACTTAATATGTTCTATCTAAGATTTTTATATATATATATATATATATATATATATATATATATATATATATATATATATATATATATATTTGTAACTATAACTTCTAGTCTTCAATCCCATCAAAGACCTGAGAAGGAATATAATGGTACCTGAGAAATGGAAGATGGATGCAAGCAACTTTCAGGAGTCTTGCAAGAGTAGACAGAGACAGCTGGCAGCCTAGACAGTCACCTAATGTTTCTCAGCATTGTTGGTGCATTCAAATTGGCTGCAGACCTAGAGTATCTGACAGACCATTTTCAGAAGCAGGAATTCTGAAAGACCATCTTACCCTGTCTTGGCAGAGTTCAGAAGTCATTTTCCTTGTGTCTCACTTGTCCAGAAAGGACAGCATTTGTACTGTCAGCAGTCGAGGCAAGGGCAGTTCTTTGCCCAGTAGGCCATTTTGTGCCAAGAAGACAAACTTCCAAATGGAAATGTCTTAGAAGCCCAACGTTCTCTCGGGATCAAATTGGTGCTGCCAGGAGCAATTGTGTCTCACGTCAACAGAATTCTAAGCTATTTAAATGCCATATTCTCTAGGTCTATGAAGTGTTTGAAGATTACCTGTCCATCTGACCTATGTATCTGTGAATCTGGATAACCTAACTAATATAACTATAAAGATGACAAGCATAGGTGACTATAAACCTATAAGTCTTATCTAACGAAATAACCTAAGGACTAAGGCTTCACGTAAACAAGGTAAACAGTCTATAAGCAAATGGATGGTAAAGAACAATGAGGTAACTGTCACAATGATGAAAGGTTTAACACAGGAGACTGTGAACCACGGAGTACTGGTAGACTCCAGGGCTACAGAAGGCAAGGGCATGGATTCTTCTTCGGAGACTTAAGAGTCATAGCTCTGCTGATGATAACCTTGATTTGAGCCCATTTGGGGGACCCATTTTGGGCTGATGATAACCTTGATTTGAGCCCATTTGGGGGACCCATTTTGGGCCTTGGATCTCCAGAATAAATCCATGGGGAACCTCTCCTTAAAACAGCAATTTTAAGACAGGGGCATACATTTCACCCCGCTGGGCCTTAGTGTGTCAGGAAGATCCCATTCTAACCAATTCTAGAAGCAGAGTGAGTCTCTATGATCCTTAAACCTGGGGTTCAGAGGCTAACCTGCCAGCTACGAGATGGACAGCTTCCTGGCCTGTGGAACAAACAGACTGGAGGTGCCAGAAGAACATCTTTTTCCTCCTCAGGGTGTGGCTTAGGGCTCCCCATGTAGGAATGGTGCCATCCAAGGCCAGGCATATCCCAGCTCTACCAACCCAGCTGTGCGGCTTTGAACCACCAGACTCATCATCCTGAGCCTTTGGGTTTCTGCTGTCCAGGGCGCTTAGTGATGTATTTCAGCATTCATGTTGGTCAGACGAGGCTTTGCAGGTGCAGTGCCTGGATCGTTCCTGGTTCTGAGGGATGCTGGGGTTCTGGTGGTGCCTCATGGGCCACTGGTGTAGGGAAAGTGCTCTAGCCCCAGCTAGCTGGCCATCCCGAGTCCTTGTACAAGTTCCCTAGATATTCTTCCAGGTCTATCTCAAGGCTCATCTGTTTGCTGTTCCACACTTGACTCCCCCTGTTATCCTGTTGACAGACACTTCACAGAACTCTCCAGTGAATTCTAACACATCTTGAGAAAACATTTTCTCTGGCACAGAGGCCTCTTGTTTTATAGGTACGTGATGGGATATTCCTGGGCAGCCAATGAGCGCTGTGCTGATTCGTAGGCAGGGATTTTTCTTTTCTCTGATTCCTTGGCCTTTCCACAGTCTGAAACTATTTCCCTTGAGACCTGATTCACTTCTGTGCCCTTATGAAGTGTTAATGTAAAACTCAGAGTGGCTGGCCTGTGATGTGTATGACATGGAGTGATGTCTGCCTTATCCAGGCTTAAAAAGCTGCAGAAGATGCTTGGTGATCTGCACTTGAATTCACAGGACAGAAAGCATGAACTCTGCTTCTGTGAGGTCCAGGAAAGATGCTCTGGCTTCAGACACGTTGGATGCTCAGAGCTTTCAGAGACAGCTGCAGATGCTTGGGCCTCACTCACCCTAGGGCTTATGATTCTGTGGGTCTGGGGTGGGCCCTGACATCCCATTTCTCAGACCTGCCACTCCAGGAATTCTGCAACAGGGATTCACGTGCCATTTGTTGTTTGAGTAGCACTGGCGTGAAGATGTTGCGGGTTGTAGGGAGCCCAACTTCTCCCCTTGTTTGACTGTGGCCCTTAGCCACACAGAGCTATCTACAGAACATTTAGCTCAATGCCAGGCCCAGGGCAAATGCTCGATCAGCTGTCACTCTGCCCTAGCACTGGGTGGGCTAGGAAGCTGCCTGGGAGTGGAGGGCATGCCTTATGGTGGTTGGAGGGGCTCAGAGCCACTTCATCAGTGAAAGCTCTCCAAGGCTTCCCGAGCACAGGTGGAAGTGAGCCATAAGAGCAAGGGCTGGTTTTGTTCGTTTTTCCAAGTGAATAAAGAGACCAAAGAGAAACTTTTGAGACAGACAGCCTGGCAGGAAAAGGTTTAGGAGGTAACTGAGACCCATGGCACTCAGATAGGGCATTTCATGTGTAGGATTCTCATGGACTTTTCAGTTACTCCCACCTTGCTATGTTCCGCTTAGTTCAGTTAAAACTGTTGCAGAGGATACTGTATTAGTGTCACCACTACATGGGGGTGGAGATGCTGTATTAGTGTTATCACTATGTGGGGATGGAGATACTATGTAGTGCTACCACTACATGGGAGTAGACATATCACAAGAACATAAAAAGAATTCACTTTCTGAACAGTGAAGCCAACCATGCCATAAAGAACAATAACAAATATGGCTTATTGTTTTACTTCATTGTTTCATAAGAAGTTGGACTTTGATTTTTCACACCCATGAATTCGTCTACCTCAGTTTTAAGTCATCTAAACTCCATGGGACAGCTGGTTCTAAATACCCTCTACAGTTCTGTTAAGAACTTTAGGGTCAGTAGGCCAGTGATGGCTTTTCTTTGGGTTGCTAGAACGGTCCTTTCATTCATTCAACAAATATTCATGGCACCATTTGCTGAGAGTAAAGTGATGTCATCAGTACTGTAGATGCATCAGAACACATGAGCAAAAGACACAACAGTCTCTGTTGTTTTAGAGAGTGTATTCTAATGGGAAAAGACAGAAAGTAACAATGAAGCTCTAGAGTGAACATCCGGGAGGCTGGGTGAAGTGTTTATGGGAGCTCACTGTGTTATCCTTGTTGTTTTTCTGTAAATCTAAAATTAAGGATGAAAAAAGAGTATGCATAGTCCATGGCAAATGCTGGAAGGAGAGTAAAACAGGAAAGGAGATTCAGGGACCTTCTGGGTCAGGAGGGAGAATTCCAGTATTAAGAAGTCTGAGCTTTTGAAAAATTGACCTTTGAGCAAGGATTTGAAGGATGCAGGAGAGAAAGCCAGGGGATGCTGGAGGAAGGAATGCTAGAGAAAATGACACAGTGAAGTGGTAGAGCACTCTAAGAAGGCTCCCAGTGGTCCCCATCTTCATACCCCGTCAGTCCTTCACATAGTAAGCAGGGTAACTTGTGTAACCAGCAGGATATTATGGAAATATGAATTCCACATCTATACATATAAAAAAGGCTTCATTACTGCCTCTTAAATCTCTTGGAAATCCATGTTGTGGAAGCCAGCTGCCTTTGAGCAGCTTTCTGGAGAAGTCTACCTGAGAAGAACTAAGGCTTCTTGTCAATGGCCAGTGCTAACTTGAGATATTTGAGTGAGTCACCTCAGAGGTAGGCTCTCAGCCTTCAGATGACTTGAGCCACACTGTCACCTTGACTGAAATCTTATGATGGACTTCACAGAAGTATCACCTACCTAAGCTGTTCCCAGAATCTTGATGTACAGGATCTCTTGTCTGATATTTATTGGTTTAAGTATCTGGGAGTTGTGATTTATTTGCCACGCAGCAATAAACAGCCAACAGAGGCATTCAAGTAGAGGCATGCTTGGTTGCCCAGGGATTGGCAATGTAGTTCCAGTGGTGGATACGAGCTGAGAACAGGAAGGCAGAGGGTCTGAGTGAGTTTCCTGCTGAAGAAAAAGGCTTCTCTGTAAATATTTTTTTCCCCCAGCAATTGGCTCTCCTGAGCTTTTCTCAGGCTCAGACCTTGGGAACAGTGAGTGGCTCATTTTCTTTACTTCACTGGTCTTCTGAGGTGGGTTCAGTGTACTCTTTCCAGAAAGTCTGTGGTGGTGTCACCCTTCCTGAAGTGGTTTCAGTGAGACCTCACACTGAAACTGGGCCAAGTCCTCTCTGGGCATTTCTTAAAAATCTGTTTTGGTAGGGAAGTAGTATAGATGTGGAGAGAGAGAGAGAGAGAGAGAGAGAGAGAGAGAGAGAGAGAGAGAGAGAGAGAAAGACAGATAGAGACAGAGACACACAGAAAGAGACAAAGACAGAGACAGAGACACACAGAGAGCAACAGAGACACAGAGGCAGGGAGAGTCAGACAGAGAGAGACAGAGAGGAGAAAGAGAGAGAGATATTAAAATTGTTTTGAGAAAAAGATTAAAAGGAGGTAAGGCTTAAAGGAAGCTGAGACTTGCCAGGCAAAGATGTTGGGTCAAGAAACAGATGAAAGAGACCAGAGATAGGGAGAGAAATTCAATACAGTCGATGTGGAGACTTGGAGGAGGGTGTGGGGACAATGACGGAGGAGAGAGGGGGAAGGGTCTGGAAAGAGAGCTGGGTATGGGTGTGGTGCTTTAAGTTGCATCCTGTTTAGATTCTACCCTTGGGGAGCTTCCTGTCCTACAGAGGGTGCCCCGGCAAAAGGCAGCCCTGCCGGATCCTGTTGGAGTGTTTGGTTGCAAAGATCATTCAGTCCATCTTGAGTTAGAATTAGGAGGAAAAGTCTGATTCCATGTGTGAAAAAGGTCATAGTTCAACACTCCCAACTTGTTCTCTTTCTCTGGGTCTAAGCCTTGTTTTCTGCTATGTTGACAATTGTCTCTCTTGGGCTCTCTTTCTTCTCCTGGTTCTAAGACGGTTGTTGGCATCTTTTGAGGATTAGAACTAAGTTCTATGAAGAAAAATAAGCCAGGAGAAAGTACTAGGGAATGCTGTGGGTATGGAGGACAAATTCTAGTTTTAAAAGAAAAAAAAAAAAGGTAGTTGTGTTTTTCCTAGCAAACTCTGACAAAGTCTTGATATTTATCTCAATGGATGAATCTAATTGTATCGGTCATGTGCCATTTTCCCGGTTCTCTGCCCCTGCTCCCACCCCCTCTGCACTGTTGGAACTCAGAGACTGCACAGGTGGAAATAAGGTTGATGCTGCCAGTGGGTGCATAGGTCATATGACTAGGTCATATGACATGACAGAGAGGGGCATATTTAGTAGAACTGTCAAGACTGTGTGGCTTGCTGAGTACCCAAGAAAGAAAGGCCAGGGCACAAAACCTAGTCAAGCTGCTGGATGTATTGACAAGTGTCCCCTTGACAACAGTGTGTGGCTTTATAGACTATGAAATGCTGGTACATTATAGTCCTGGTTACGTTGCTATTATGATGGAATCATTTCATGCTAATCTGGGTCTCCTCAAATTCAGTTAAGGTGATGATGAATGCTTTAACTGATAATCTCTGAAACAACATGGGCTTAAAAAAATTCCTCAGGTGCAGGGTGGCATGGCACACACCTTTAATCCCAGCACTTGGAGGCAGAGGCCTGTGAGTTTGAGGTCAGCCTGATCTCCAAAGCAAGTTCCTGAACAGCCAGGACTACACAGAGAAATCCTGCCTTAAAAACAAAACAAAACAAAACAAAAGATCCCCAAAACAAACGAAAACAGAATCCTCAGGTAAAATCCCAAATGTGAGGTTTTGATTGGGAGTGCTGGGATTCTGGAATTCTTGTCCACACAGTGGCTTCACCATCTCTTTGGATCTTACAGTCCTTTCTTCCAGCTTACAGACAGGGAAGGTGAAGAAGGAGAGAAATCGCCTGCTTCATAAACACCTCAGGCAGGAAGGGAGATGAGCATCACCTTCACTGGAGTTCCAGTGGCGAGGAGTAGCTATGTAGTTCCATGTTGCTCAAGAGGGGTTGGATAATGTCACCCTGCCTATGTAGCCAGGGTCCAACACCGTGATCAATGGAGTGGGGGGGGGGGGGGAGTGGGTGTGTTATCTTGGGTGGACCACTTACCAACTTTGTCAGGTCTTCCAAGTATGTTTAAAGTTATAGGCCAGAACCTGTGGAAACCATTGCAGAAGGTGATCGTGGGGTTCTGAGGGGTTTTTAGGCAGTGAAGTGATGCAGCAGATTTTTCTGTGCTCTAGAACAGGGGATGACACTAGTGGAATGGAAAGGAAGGGACCAGGCATCTGCTGCCTCCACTTCGGTTCCGTTTTGGAAGGATATGAAGGGTCCGACATCCCAAGGGGCCCAGTGTTTACATTATTCTCACATACCAAAGATTCCCCATGTACCTGCTTTAAACATTATTTGCTCCCTGGCAATGCTGTAAGGTGAGTATTACTATCTCTAATGCACAAATTTAAAAAAAGAGTCGAATAGAGAAGTGCATTGACTTGTTCAGGGCCTCGGGTAGTTGTCACCAGAGGTGCTGGTCTATTTGAAAAATTTACTTTAGGACTTTGTATGTTGAGCATGCATGTGCACTGTGGCATGGTGTCTTGGGGGCGGAAGGGTGTGTGCATGGGCTTATACGGCTGGCAGGTGGATTATACAGGACTCCGTGCCTCTACTTGGGCTATACTCTTCCTATTTGCTGCCTATCACCCCCAGGTCCCTAACAAAGATGCTCCATGAGCACCCTCTTTGGCTCTTAGGAATCTGCCCAGTGGTTCCTGGCCCTGCTTGGGAGGGGGACCATAGACATGTTCCCCTGGCTAGAGGAGCCAGTTCTGCTGACTGGGTGGTTAGGGCCCACGCACTGGGACCTGGGGAGATTGAGAGGAGAAAGTGGCTGAGCACAGCGCTGTGAGGCCTGGTGATTTATGAGAAGCAGCTTCAGTGGGCCATCTGGACCAGGAGCTCCAGGAAGCACATCCGGTGTGGAGGCGCAGGCAGTGTGGGAGCCCTGCCAGAGAGGAGGAGGACTGCCAGGGGACGGGAGGAGGAAGGGATGGGGAGGGAGACTGGGGCAGAGGCAACATGGAAAGAGCCCTAGCTGTGAAATTATACAGATTCAGGCATCTACATGTACAGAAACTTTAGACAGGATCTTAATCCCTCAGGGCCTCAGTGTGTGTATGTGTGTGTGTGTGTGTGTGTGTGTGTGTGTGTGTGTGTGTGTGCACATGCATGTGGAGACCAGTGATCAGCATTTGATATCTTTCTCGGTTTTTCTCCACTTTATGTTTCAAGACAAGGTTTCTCATTGAACTTAGAACTTGTTGATTGGCTAGACTGGCTAGCCAGCCAGCTCCAAACATCTGCCTATCTCCACTCCCTGAGCACTGGGTTTATACAACAAGATCTGAACCCAGATCTTCATCCCTGTGCAGTAAGCATTTTCCCAGCTGACTATCTTCCCAGTCCTAAGGGCCTCAATTCCAGCAACTTTAAAAAGAAATGACTATGGCCACTGTGCTGTTGAGAAGCTTAAATGGAGCATGGCTTTGTAAGCACCCAACCCAATGCCTTGAAGGAAGGAAGCTGAGGCTGCTGAGCCTCTTCCTCCCCTGTGTCGAGCATTCATTGACGTGCTGGGGTTGCAAAGATGCCCAGAGCTTACAGTATGATGATGAAGGCAGTCTGTTTTATAACACATGAGATTCCTACAGTGAACTCTGAGAACACAGAGGCAAGAATGACTAAGTCTGCCTGGAGGTGACATTTGAACTGGGTTTAGAGAAAAAGTGTGAGCTAAGTGGCCAGTGAAGAGGGAGTGAGGGGAGCAGCCCAAGGAAAGCTATGCTGTCCAATATTAGTTCATTCACTCATACCTCCAGTTCTCATGTGCCACTGAGCTATGAACCAATAGGTCCAACTGCCTCTCATCATCTATATCTGGATGATGGCCACAACAGACTCATCATGGCTAAATAGAATTGTTGATCTCGTCTCTCTCCACTTTCACACACCAAACTTCTTATCCCAGGTTTTTCCTGTCTTGGCAAACAGCACTACACCAAACCCCAAGAAACCTCAAATCTAGAAGATAGCCGTTCATCTTTGATTTATTCTTTTCTCTTCTCTCCCTCCCTCTACTCACTTGTGCCAAGTTGCATTGTTGCCTTTGTGAACATCCCTCTGGGATTCTGTAGTGTTGTGGTCCTTACCTTACACCCTCAAGTTCAGTCTAGTAGCATATCCAAGCAGTTCTGATTCAAGCATATCCAGAACCCATTTGCTTCTGTCTCCATCTCCAACACCACCACCCTACAGTCTAAACCATGTTGTGTTGTTGTTGTTGTTGTTGTTTTGGATTTTTAAGCTAGGGCCTCATGTAGGTCAGGCTGGCCTCAGATTTGCTCTGTAGCTGAGGATGACCTTGAACACCTGATCCTCCTGCCTCTACCTCCCAAGTGCTGGGCTTTAAGGGATGTGGCACCACACTCATCTTATTGCTCTTGCTTTTTGGAAACAGTATCTCACTGTGTGGCCAAAGTTTTCCTGGAATTTGGTATGTAGGATAAACTGGCCTCAAACTTATAGCCATCCTCCTGCCTCACTCAGTCTCCTGAGTTCTGAGATTACAGGCCTGAGCCACTGTGACTGGCTTCATACTGGAGCTTTCCTCCGGGCAATTGAAATGAGCTAGGGATTAAGTTTTCCTTTTCTAGGTCAGCCTTTCACAGCTGGTCTCCGCTGAGACTAGACTAGTTTCCTCACGGCTGCCAGAGTGGTCTTTATAAAAAGTCGAATCTGAACGTACCCCTGCCTAAATCAGCTAGTTTCACAATATTTTGATATAAAAGAAAACTATTGTTATCTAGCAATAAGTGTTTATTTCTTGTTTATGTGCTTGATGACTGACTAAAGCTTAGCTGATCTAGATGGGATTTAGGATTTGGCTCCAATCTGTAGATTGGGTCCAAGTCTTCCTTGAACATTGCTCATCCTCTTTGGACTAGTAGTTACTGAGGTATTTTTTTTATCATAAAAAAACAGGGCCCTAGAGGTAAAGTCCATCTATATAAGACTGTTCTTAAGCCTCAGCTCCCAACACACTGACTGCTATCCCATTGCTCATAGCAAATCATATGGCCAAGTTTAAAGTCAAGGAGGAAGGAAGTACAGCATGTTGCCATGAGGCTATAGCAAAGGTGTGGATATATAATGTATGATAGTGGAACAGAGAACTGGGACTAAAAATTCAATCTTCAGGAAAAGCCTTTAAGGGTTATGGTCTAATGTCAATGAACTTGCAATCAGTTTTAGGACCTGGTTCCAGAGAGATGTTGCTTATCTCATGTCCTGAGAGTTAGCTCCATGACACACTCCTTCTTAGCTATGCTATGTTCTAGGTGTTCCTTAGACTTCCTGTCATGGTTACCTTCTTATCAATGGACACAAGCTAGAGCCATTTGAAAAGAGGGAACTTCAACTGAGGAAATACCTCCACCAGATTGGCCTGTGAAGCAAGCATTTTTTTTTTGATTGATGATTGATGTGGGAAGCGTCCAGTCCACTGTGGGTGTGCCAACCCTGAGCGGGGTCTCCTGAGTTCTATAAGAAAGAAGGCTGAGCAAAGCAGGGTGATCGAGCCAGTAAACAGTGTTCCTGCAAGGCTTCTGCTTCAGTTCCTGCCCTGACCTCCCTCAGTGACAGACTGTGGTCTGAAAATTGTAAGATGAAATAAATGCATTCCTCCGCAAGTTGCTTTTGGTCATGGTGTTTTATCATAGCAGTAGAAATCCTAACTAAGACACTTTCCAAATTCCTTTTCTACCTTAGGACCATCAAGTGTGTCATTTCTGTTCTCAGCATGACACACTATAGATATGTTGTCATCTCAGAAGAAAAGTCATCTGTACTCATTTAGATTTAGAGATGCAGGTGCTTGGGCTCCCCCTTACCCCCCCCTGGAAATTCTGAAATGGCAGATTTGGGCTTAGGTCTCAGGAGGCTCTTTTCAAAGTTGATGACAGAGCTGATGTCCCACGGACATATTCCAAGAACTACCATGTAAGAGAAATATGAGAGTAGGTCAAAGAACGTTCCAAGCGGGGCTGTGGCTGATCCAATGCTTGAAAGATGCAGAGGAGCATACAAGGCAGACAGGACTGTATGTCTTGGCACTGTCTCCTGACTTGATGAGCTCCCTCAGAGAGCCAAGCTCCTCTCCCTGGATCCCACACCCAGCTGTAGGAGGCCCGGTCTGCTGCCATTGCTTCCCGTTGATGACATTATATATGACCCCCATCTGCACATCTTCAGCCAAACAATTCCACAGGAAGTCTTAGAAAGCTTTTTCTCTCTAAATGATCTTTTTTAGTGTCTGTCACCCAGAGTTGTAGAGATTTTATATCATCTATGAAATCCTATTAAGATTTTATTTCCTTATTTTCCTTTTATGATGACTGGGATTTCCTTCCTGAGAGAAGACCCCAGGAAGTGGGAGTACCTTGGTGGAAGCCTGGCTCTGGGGAGCATGGGTCATTGGGCCAGCCTTGGTCTTGGCGGAAGCACAGGCATTTAGGGCTGCTGGCAGTGTTCTTCAAGGTCCTGTAACCCACTGGCTATGCAACATATCCCCTTTGGAGAATTCTTGACTTAGGAAAGGCATATTCCACTGGGCTGTGCAGTCAGGAGACCTGACCTAGAGTCAGAGCATTTGACTTAAGACCTAGGTTGGCCTTTGGGTATGCTATATGTTTGAGGGGCTTTGGGTGAGCTGTTTGTCTTCTTGGGATTAGATTTGTTCATATGTATACATCTACATAGGAAGATACAAGTGATAAGTGCTTTGTAGACAGGGCTATGTAAGTACCCATTCACTTTGTAGTTGAGCACACCAATAATGGGGAGCTTACTTTTCCTTAATAGTAGAGTGCTGAGATCTGGTTGGTCAGATACCATTAGTCATATTTTTAGGAATCTCTGGTTTTCTAACATACAGACTTAGAAACCTGAGTGCCACATCAAAGCCACAACTAAACATTGGCCAGAAGAATTAAGGACAGAAGCTGGTGACCTGAGCTGGGAGCTTTCCTGGAGGCCCCTGGCTCCTACCCTTCCTACTTGTTAGGGTTACTAGACATGGTAATATAGACACTGAATACTCAGGCTCTATCACAATGTGTGTGTGCCTTCGTGTTGTGTATGCAGAAGCCAGAGGAGGACATTGGGTGTTCTCCTCTATCACCCTTTGATTTTTGCCTTTGACATAGGGTCTCTCATTCAACCTGGAGTTAGGCTGGCTTCCAGAAAGCCTCAGCTATCCTCCTGTCTCCACTTCCCATAATATGCCCGCCTTTTTAGTTGAGTGCTGGGGACTTGAACTTGGGTCCTTCTGCTTGTGCTCCAAATGCTTTTTCCCTCTGAAGCATTTTGCCAGGACCTTGTCTCAAATTCATTAGATAAAAAAAAAAAAAATCACTATGGATGGTAGCAGAGCACCAGCTTATTTCCCGAGTTCTCCACAGTTCCCTGAATACATTGAGACTAAAGATTCAGAGTTGAATGTCCCAATTTCAGACTCAGTGGTACATTTTGAGACAGACTTCGAAACCCACATTCTTCACTAGGAAAGAGAAATAGACTCGCCTAAGGTCACATGAGTCCACAGAAAGCTGGGTCCAGGATCCAGGATTGTTACAGCCCTGGGCACACACTGTGTGACCTTACATAAGTCATTCGTCTCTAAAAATTGAAAGAAATAGATATTTCTACAAGTAGTGCCGAGGTTAAGCTAAGCTTTCTGAATACTTGGATTCTTTGAACAATTGGACCCTAAAGGGAAATTCCACTCTCAACAGCTCAAAACCAAGAGGGGCTGTAGATAGGCAGTGTGGACCTGCTAGGTTCATTCTTTCCTTGCCTACCTTCCTCGTTGGTCCTTAGGTAGCTTTGGCAAATTCAGGGTACTTTCGGGAACCTGTTAGAAAAAAACTAGGGACTTCAGAAGTTTGCAGACAGTAAAAGAAAATTCCTATCAAACTGAATCCAGTCATCATGTTGACAGCTTTTAGACAAATTTTCCAACTCCAAGAATGTCAATAAACAGTTACCAATACACTCTCTGAAGAAAATACTCCCGAGCACTGAAGTATAGCACTTTCCCATTTCCAGGATGTAAGTATTTCCATGATGGCCATTTTTAAGTTACCAACATGAGGCTAATAGGCTTGTAGATTTTCTAAAAATTCAATAATTGGCACAAGATGACTTGTTCCCAAACCTTTACGCCTTGCTTGGTCCTGAGTCTTAAACTTTGGTGTTGAGATTGCACTGCCATGGGTATACCATGAAATGTAGGGTGGGAACATGCATCTAACTTGGCTGTAACCCTGAGTGGTCTTTTCCCATGATGTCATTACCTCTGTTCTTTATCTTGCTGAAAATGTCACACTTTACTTTGTTATAGAACAAACAGAGATGTTATCTCACAATGTACAAAGCTGATTTTATGTGGTTTCGACAATTCTATCACATTCCATACAGTTACTGCTCCCCCGACCCTCATGTGAGATGACACTGTATTGGGATGCTATGTGGGGAACTGTTTTTCCCTGATATTTTTCTGTTAGGCTACTTCCATTTTTATCGTGAGCTTACACTCCCCTAAGTTTGAGGCTTAGACTTATACAATTAGACCTTACACAATTTCCCTATTTCCAGTTAGTGCATCTGGAGCAAGGGAGATGGGACTCTGTGATTCTGCATTTCTCCTTGGCACATACTCTTAGGCGTGAGTGAGGAGTTGGTGATTCACTTTGAACAGAGAAACTGCAGACAGACGTACTGTTGTCACATCTGGCTAGCTGGAGACACAGCTGCAGTTGGCCACCCACTCTTTTTGCACCTGTGGGGGAAGGGATCACTTCCTTTATGGTGCGAACATTTTTGTCTGTAGTGGGGAAGAAGACATTTAGGTCATGTTCTCAGAGATGGCAGGCAGGGCTGTAGAAAAGGGGGAAGATAGCTTCTTAAATCTGGATAGGTTAACACAGAGGTGGAAGGGATCTCATTCCAGCTCCTCACACTAGCCTTGGTTCATGAGCCAAAGCCCAAATCCCTCTCAATCCCAGTTGCCCTACTGCTGGGGTTAGGGAACCCAATTCCCCAGATGGCACTGAGCCAGAAAATTAGCAATGATCAATGAAAGGGGAAGGCTGATGAAATACAAGCAGAGTCTCAATTATGCTCTAAATGAGCAAGGCAATGTTAAGGTTCCCGTAGAGGAGGGGCTGGGGTCTGGAGGAAGGGAAAAAAAACGATTACGTGGAAGGATTCAGTGCCCCAGTCTGGACTTAGGCATTGATTTCCTATTCCAGCTTCATGGATGAACCATAAAACCCTGTAGAGGGTGTATCCTCCACCGCACCCCCCCATGCTGCTTCATCATCTGCATAGTGAGAATGTAAGTTCCCCTACTCTCCTTTTTCTGTCCAGCAATAATATCAGTTCCTGGGTGGGTTGGAGGGAACAAAATCTGTGTGTCTGGTATTGCACTGGGGACCCCAACTTGCCAGTTTCTGGTTTCAGGGCACAGGGTGAGACTGTGAGAACTATGGTCAAGCTCTTAGAAAATTACAAGAGTAATTTGTTTTGCTGAAAAGAAGGGATTAAAAAAATGTTTCTGTGAGATCTCAGGGAATTTTTTTTTAAAGAAAAGCAAACTTTTTTAAACTGCTAAAAAGCAAAGTAATTGATGCTCAATTTTGTGATTTGCCCTAAAAAATGCAATCATTGAGACAGCCTGTATCAGTCATTTAGAATAGAAACCAAATGTTTTCTTCCATATATATCCATAACGTTAAGACTTATCTCCCATCTGGCAAAACCTCTCTATGTAGAAATGCTCAGAGTGGAACTGCATTCATAAGTAGCCATCAAGTGAAATTTACTATTTATGTGCTTTCGATGGTCTGTGGAAACCCAGTTGCATGCCAGCCTGTATCAATACACGTCTCTACCTGCAGTGTTTTAGGGCAGATTAGCTGAGGAGAGCCATTATAGGATGAAAGAAGAGGGCATGCTGGGAGGAAAATGAAATCAAACATTCACCCATGCAAACACTTCCTTCCTGGATACTATTTAGATTTTAATTTCTCCTTCCACCTCCCTCCCCAATATAAAACAAAATACAGACATTGGTGTTGTTTGGAGATAGCCCACATCTGCATGGCAAGGAGACAATTCTCTAAAGTGCAGCTCTCAGTGGGGTATTTATTTAATTCTTATTGGTTTTGGACCACAGACTATAATGAGTAGAGATATGGAAAGGTGCAGGAGATGCCAGTTGGAAGTCTTTACCTTTTTGAACATGAAAATACAAAAAGGTCATGCATGTATTTAGGTTTTAGTGAAAATTCAATAACTCCAGCTTCAGACACCTTGCTGCAGAACACTAATAAAAGCGGAAAGCTAATAAAGGGTCCCAATTTGAGCTTCCTAGAGCTGAAAGCTGACGACATCGTTCCAGGCTCAACTGTCCCTGTGTTGCTGAATGCTCTGGTATGTTTTAGCATATGAGCCAATAGAGGATGAAGTTGATTCCAGTGAATCTTCTGTAGCATGTGAGTCCCTGAGCCTATAAATATTAAACAGGCCTTGCTTAAATGGAATTCAATGAAGGGACCGTGGGGATGCTTGGAGTCCCTGCTAGCAAATGGCCTGATATTGTCAGAGTCAAATACAAGAAGGACCTTCCCCAGTGCAGACCATCTTTTGTTGGGCATTTTTGTCATTCATCAGGGCAGGGTCAATGGGGATCCCTTCAAAGAGCCAGCTGGTGAGTCAAAGGGCCAACAGTCTCTAGGGCCAATGGGTGGCGAGAAGATATAGGATGAAGGAGGGGGCTTGGTGTCAACTTAGAGATTCCTCGGGTTATCTAACGGCATCTTATCTTCAGCAGACCCTGGTACACCCTCCCACATTCCTACCCTCTCTTATTGACAAGTGTACTGTTTTCATCTAACTGGTAAATCTAAGATCAAAATCAGAGACATGCATGGACTTGCTGGCCTTAGTCCAGCTGGATTGTATGTGACCGATGGCCCCAGCTCCAGGAGGACACCAGAATCTGAAGATAGAAGTCGAGGATGGGGCTCGGTCGAGTGACTTGCTTTGTTCCTGGACTTGACCACATTTGCAGAAAGCTACTGTGAATCTTCTTCAAATCACCACTTGGCCTCTCTGCTGAGAGAGACCTGATGCTGTAAGGATGAGCTAGCTGCATCTGCAGAAGGCGGCCTGAAGGCCATCAGTGACAGAAGGTCAGTCTGGTCATCTTTGGGTAAGAGATTCTCACTGTACCAGCCCTGCCTGAGGTCAGAAATTTCATCAGAGCACCTGAAATTATGACTTAGTGCTGCCATGATTCTAGACCTGGTGTGTGGCATATTACATGCCATGTCACTGGTTAGCATGTCAATTCCAAGAAAGGGTGCATTTTATTCCTATTTCACAAATGAAAAGAGAAGCTACCCCTGAAGTGTGTAATTCCAAGTCTCCCCGAATTTAAGTGTATTGCTTGTGTGTGTGTGTGTGTGTGTGTGTGTGTGTGTGTGTGTGTGTGTGTGTGTGTGTGTTTGATACATGTGTGGAGCTCAGAGGATGACACTTGGGAGTTGGTTCTCTCCTGCCACCTTGTGTGACCCAAGGCTCAAATTCAGGTCCTTAGGCCTATGCACAAGTGCTGCTACTCACTAAACTATCTCACTGACCCGAGAGATATTCTCTCTCTCTTTTCTTTCTTCTTGCTTTCTCTTTCTTCGGGGTCTCACGAAGCCCAGGCTGGTCTCACACTTACTAGGTAGCCAAGGAAAGTCTTGAACTTTGAATCCTCTAGCTTCTACCTATCAAGTGCTTATGTACCCATTGAGATGTACACAGGTAGGGTCAGGCAGCCTGATCCTAGGAGGGGTCTCTGCACTCACCTCTTCCTTCCAGCGCACTCATGGGACCCCAGGCTCTGCTCTGGGCCACGTTTGCCTGGCTGAGTCCCTTCTCCTGTCTGTGGACTCCTAGACCTCTCACCCAGCAGAGCTGGCCTGCCAATGATAAATACCATTTAATTACAGAACAAGCTTCTCTGCCATTTCTCTCAGCATGGCTTCTATTGGTGAAGATTAAACTTCGTTCCGATACCACTGAATTACCTTTTTAAACCTATTATTTCAATGTGATTAACTTCACTTCCTTTCATTTAGCTGTAAGCAAAATCTTGTTTACAAGGCAAAAATAGTCTCTGCCTTAATATCGGCAATAATAATACAAACGAACATTGCAAGAAAATAATTTATGTGAAAAACAGGGGGAAATGGCATTGATACATGAGGCTCCTCTTCAATTAATAAAAAGGAGGAAATATTTAAAAACAATTTATCAAAGAAATATATACAGTTCATACATCATACATTTGCAAAGAATGTAGGAATATTCATTCCACAAATAGCCACATGACCCTAGGATTTGAATTCTTTTGTGTGTGATGGAATCCAAGTTGTGGTTAAAATCTGAAGCCGAGTTCGGTTAATGAAGTGCCAGGGCAGATGAAGCTCCTGACAGAAAAAGAGGCTTGGGTTGCAAGGTACCAGTGGCCTGCCCTTCTTTTTAAACCTGGCCAAAATGCACCTGAGGTTTGTAGAGAAATTTTGTGTTACTGAGAGTCTGACTGAACAGTAAACAGTGTAGAATAATCTTATGTGTATGGCGTGCATGTGTGTGTGTGCTGTGTATATGTGTGTTGTGTGTGTGTGTTTGTATATGCGTGCATGAATATGTTGTGTGTTTGTATGTGTGTATGTGCATGTTTGTATGTATGTATATATGTGTGTATGCTGCATGTGTGTATGTGTTGTGTATGTATGTATGTGTGTATGTGGTGTGTGTGTGTGTGTATGGTGTATGTGGTGTGTGTGGGGGGGCACACATGCATATGGAAGTCAGAGGGCAACAGGTATTCCTCATTCCTCAGGGGCCATCTGCTTTGTTTCGTTATTGGTGCAGGACCTTTCACGGGTCTGGGTCTTGCCAATAAAGGCTAGGCTGGCTGGTCCAAGGGCCCCAGAAATCTCCTTGTCTCCACTTTCCCAGTATTAGGCTTCCTAGCACCCACCACCATGCTGGGCTTTTTCTGTGTGGATTCTGAGGACTGAACTCAGGTCCTTATATTTGCGAAGCAAGTGCTTTACTGACTGAGCTACCCAGCTCACAGAGTTTTTTTTAAAGGCACACTTCTACCATTTCTTTCACTTCTCTTCTTTTCAAGATTAATTCCAAGGTATAAAAAAAAATACAAGAGAAAAAAATGCTTGGTGATTTTTTTTTTTTAAAGTGTGTGTATGTGTGCGAGTGTGTTTAAGCAAACTCTGGCATATTGTTTCCTGTAAGTTGTCAAAGCCGGGTGGCCGCTGGGAAGTGGTGGCATCTGTCATGCAGTTATGCAGATCCCCTCCTGTTGGGGCTAGGGTTTGGAGAGGGGACACATGGCTGTGTGTTGGCAAAATACACACCGTATGCTGCCATCCGCATTTCTCCCTAATTTATTTTTACCATTTTCTTTTATGGCCTTCCTTGAGATGCACTTCCCGGAGAGTTCCTTTCCAGGGCATTGCAGAGAAATTAGCATTTGCATCATATTTAACAGTTTACAGAGAGTTTCTCCACCCACACAGAAAACAATGTGCTTTTACAAGGAAAACATCAATATCAAGTGAATATTTCCACATATGGTGTCCGTGTTTCGCTGATGTCTAAGCTCTTTGATGGCTTAAGAGGAAAAATGGAGCGTTAGCAAAAGGCTTTTCCAGCCCAAGTCCCCCGATACCTTGTCCAGCCCACGGTGCTGGGGACACTGCAGGAAGGAGCTAGCCAGATGGACAGATCCAGGGCCACAGCTTTCTCCTCATCTGCTCTGACTTCTTGTTGCTTGCCCTCAGCCCTCATTACTTTATCAGCTTCTCCTTTCTCTGCCTGTTTGATTGACTGTACTTATTCAGTAGCCCCTTTAATAGTGGCCCATGGTCTGACCTAGGCAATGGCTTGAAGAAGCAGGAGAATACCATGTAGTTGTTCAGGGCATATAGAAAGCACCCATATATGCACAACCTCCTTAATTCATATAGGTTGTGGACATGGGGCATCATGCTGAACCCCCAGTTATGGGGGCCCATAGGAGCCAAGGGAATTGGCAGTGGACTTCCATGTGGAGGCTAGCCTCACCCTCTCTGTGCTGATGGAGCCTCTCTTCCCCCCATCTGATTCTACCCAGAAGCGGTCAAGCCCTGCTTGTCAGGAACACCTGTATTCTCTCTCAGTCTATCCTCAAGACATGTGCTGTAGAAGAGTAAAAGGAGCCAGAAGCAAGTTTGCCATTTGACATAGAAATTTGCTTGACTATAGTTTGGGTGCCCTCAGAGAGGGCAGGGCACTGCCAAGAACTGCACCCCACTTCCTACTACAGAAGAAGGCTTTGTCAGAGGGTGGTTGAGGGATGGGGGGATGAGGACAGGGGTGAGGGGTGGGAGGAGATGAGGAGCAGCATAGCAGCAGTGGACAGAGTAATCATTCCCTGAGGACAGGAGTCCACCTTCTGTTACAGCTACCGCTGGGGATGTGCCAGGATGCCCTCCAGTGGGCACCAGGAATTGTAACCCCAGAGAGTACAGTCTTCTTCCAGGGTGGGGGCAGAGGCTCCGCCAGGCAGGGGAAGTGCCAGAAAGCATCGGAGCAGGTTGACAGATGTGTTTCCAGCATCTGCCTCGCTCCTGGTGCTCGGCAGATGGGGTGCGGAGACCAGGCATCTGAAAAATCTGGATCCATTTCAAACCGTTCCGTTTTCCGGGCTCTAAACACAGCATTTCCGGAGGGCAGCCACGAAGCCAGCAGCTCCAGGGTCCTCCCAGCTGGAGAATGTTCTACCAAGCCTTACTTTGTTGATGGGGAGGTGTGGAGGCAAGCAACTACCCCTGGCCTGTGAAATTCCTCTCCCCTGCACCTGACCTTCATTTCCCCTCTGATGCCTTTAGCTACACCACTTGTCAGGCGGGGCTGTCAACCTGCAGGCTGACTTGGCCTTCTAGAACAACATGATGCAATACAGTAGACACCAGCCAGAGGTACAGAGCAAGTGTGAGGATTTTACAATGTGGTTAACTCCAACTATAGATATGATATACTATATTTTTTAAAATGTGAAATACTTGAATTATATGTTTATATTGATTATGTAGTGAAATGATATTCTGGATTTATTGGGTTAAATTAAATATATTATCAAGTTAAGTTTTGCTTTTTAAAAAAAATGTGGTTACTAGAAAATTTTAAATTGATATACAGGGCTTGCATTCCATTGCTTGTCTGTGTGTGTGTGTGTGTGTGTGTGTGTGTGTGTGTGTGTGTGTATGCTGTATACATAAGTCTGCAGGTATGTGCTCCTATGTATATTCATTCAGAGGCCTTTGGGTGTCTTCCCCTATCACTCTCTGCTTTATTGTCTTGAGACAGGATCTCTCACTGACCTGGAAGCTCACTGTTTGGTAGCTGGTCAGCTCTTAGAATCTCCCTGCCCCTGCCCACTCCCCAATGTTAGGGTTAAAAGCATATACAGCCATACTCAGCTTTTACATGAATGCTCGGAATCTGACCTCAGTCCCATGCTTGCAAAGCAAATGCTCTTGTCCGTTGACCCAGCTCCCAGGCTTTCATCCCATTTCTTTCTTTTTAATTTTTACAAGTTATATATCTACATATTTAAAGATTTACTTATTTTTATTATATGTGTATGAGTGTTTGCCTGCACTTACATGTGTGTATGGTGTCCACAGAGGCCAGAGCAGGACACTGGATCCCCTGGAGCTGTAGTTACAGGGGGCTGTGGGCCACCTGATATGGGTGCTGGGATAGAATGTGGTCCCCTGAAAGAGCAGAATGTACTCTTAACCTCTGAGCCATCCCCTCAGCCCCTGGGGTTTGTGTATGTGAGCATTTGATGCTATGCCTGCCTCAGCTACCAGCCTGCTTTCTCTGGGTCCTTCCCACTGCTGCGCCTCCTCAACCATGGAGGGCTGAAATCCTCCAAAACTGTGAGCTCAAATAATCGTTTCCTCCTATAAGTTTTTCTTCCAGGTATTTTTGCTGCACGGTGGAGAAAAGCAGCCATTTCACTTCTCTATCTAGATGGGTTTCCAGGTTCTAAGCAGGAGCCCCACAAGTTGGAGAAACATTGGGAAGCAGGCTAGGCAGAGGAGCATTTGGCGGCAGTCAGCTCCAACCCAAGTCATCTTCAGCCTGCTACCAAATTTTTAGCTGTGGGCAGTGGGAGATCTCTCTTGAGCTAGTGGGGCAGTATGAATGGAAAGCTGTCTTTTTTGTTGTTTATTTTTGAGATTGTACTCAGATTACACCATTTATCCCTTCCCTTTCCTCACTCTAAGCCTTCCCATGTACCCCTCCCTGCTCTCCTTCCAATTCACAGCCTCTTTTTTTAAAATCAATTGTTACTACCTACATTTGTATATTTGTATATGCACATATATTCCTAAATATAACCTGTTGTGTAAGGCTATCTTTAGCCTAAACCCATCCTGGAAGATGGACCTATGCTTTTACTTCCAGGTGCATTTGGATTCCCTAAGAGCTCCCAGCCCATCTTCCATGGTGGGATCCACCTCGGGGCAGGGTATAGATGAGGATGCACTAAGAATATATTCTTCCCTGCATTGACTTGCTATGTATTGTGCACCTGCCACATGTCAGGTATCGTGCTGAGCACTGGCAGCACAGTCACAGAGGCCAAGTCAGAGCTCCTTCTAGCAAGAGAGAGACATGCCGATCAAGGTCTCCTTGCAAGCTTTAGGAGCTACTTGATCAAGAATGTCAGCAGCTGATCACATGTCTGGTGGAGGAGGATCAAGGGTCAGGGAAGGGGCATCGGTTACTTTTGAATGGCTGTGACCAAATACCCAACAGATACAACTTAAGAGGGGAAAGGTTTGTTTGGGTTCATGGTTTTGGTTCTAGTCTGTTGTGGTGAGAAAGGCATGGCATTGAAATCATAAAGCTGCAGTGCTCGCACTATGAAGCAGAACTAGGCACAAGCCTAACATTTTTAAAAATTTTATTTTATTTTACATGCACTGGTGATTTGCTTGCATTCATGTCTGTGTGAGGGCGTCAGATCCCCTGGAACTGGAGTCATGGGCAGTTGTGTGCTGCCATGTGGGTACCGGGAATTGAACCTGGGTCCTGGGCAGCCAATGCTCTTAACCACTGGGCCATCCCTCTAGGCACATGGCATAACTTTTAAAGACCTACTCCTAGCCACCTGCTCCAGCCAGCCAGGACCTACAAGCTGAAAGAAAGCTAGCCTTCTGAAACAGTGTCACCATCTGGAGACCTAGTGTTCAAAACGTGTGGTTATAGGGGACATTTCAGATTCAATTCAGACTAGCAGAGGCTTTTCTACAGAATGGAACTTGATGCGGGTATTGCCATAGTTCTGAAAGATTTGCTTGTCTTCCTGTCCTGTGCTCTTTAAAGAATGGGGTCAAAGTCCTTAGGAGAGGGTCTTGAGGGTCAGGTGAGACCAGAAACCATTTATGAGCGTGGCCTTTGGCAGAATGGTCTGGAAAGAAATTGTAATGAGAAAAGGGAATTCAGAAAAGCATCACATTTCTGGCATTACGTCTCAGTAGTAAGACTAGGCCCCAGCTGGAGCAGGTACTGGGGTGGAATTTACAGTGGGTTGAGGTGAGAGGTTCAGGACTGAGGTGATGAGGAGTGATAACATCTGGTTCTTGGGAAAGGCTCTTCCTGTGGCATAGCAACCTCACGGATCTTTGCAGAGACATAGATTGCACACTTGGTATTTTGACGGTTCTCATGTTTTATTGGATCTCAAAAAAAAAAATTCCAACAAGAGTTATGCCTGATGGGGTGCTCAGTGTCAGAAAGATTTCTGAGCCAAGAGACCCAGTTCCAGCCCTGACTTTACCCTGTGGCTTACTGTGTGACCTCAGAGGGACTCCCATCCCTCCTTGGAATGTAACCTCCTCATCTGTAAAATAAGGGGCCGGACTGTGTGACCTCTAAGTCCATGTGCACATCTTGGGGTCCTGGACTCCAGTAGTCAATGATGTGCTTGGCTGAGCTGTTCCTAGCTGGAGCTGAGAGGTTGGGGTTCAAGCCTGTTATGGAACTGCCACTCAGCGGTGCCACTGATGGCATTCATTTCTTCTCTCCCCACGAGGCACAAAGAACTTAATGAATGACTCTGACAATGGCCTCTGGCCCCGGGGGTAGAAGTTGGGCCTGGACACAAATGGAGCTCACTCTTTAGAGCTCTGGACCACAGACTTTCAATGACTCCATCCTAACACTTTCTCTCCTGGGCATGCTTTGGCCGAGCACACTAGAACAGTGGGCTGACAGAGTGAGTTCGTTATTTTCAAAGTGGTGCAAATACAGATTCTGGGGTGCTCAGTGGTGAGTGAGAATCCTGTAACCACTTGAGCAACTCTGAGTAGAACTATGAACCTCAGTTTCTTCATCCATAAAATGGAGAATAGTGTGTGTGTGTGTGTGTGTGTGTGTGTGTGTGTGTGTGTGTGTGTGTGTATGTGTGTGTGTATGTAGTCAATATCTCCCTCTAACCTGCTCTACTTTGTTGCCATTATTTCTTGAGACAGGGTGTCTATTTGAACCTGTAGCTCACTATTCTGCCCAGGCTGACTGGCCAATAAATCCCTGGGATCCACCTTTTCCACCCCTTAGCACAGGCATTACAGATGTGTGCCACTAGGCATAGCACTTTTACATGGGTGCTGGGGATCTGAACTCCGTCCTCACGTTTTCACAGCAATCATTTTACCCATTGAGCTGTCTCCTTAGCCCAGAAATGGGGAAATTAAAGTCACCCTCACCAGATTATTAAGAGAGGAAAATGTTATATTGTAGCTGGAGAGTTTTCTCTCTGGGTTCCATCAAACCCTGGCAGTCCAACAGCCCACTTATAAAATAAACACAGACACTTATATTATTTAAACTGTTTGGCCTAATGGCTCAGGCTTCTAGCTATCTAGTTCTTACATCTTAAATTAATCCATTTCTATAAATCTATACCTTGCCACGTGGCTCGTGGCTTACCGGCGTCTTCACATGCTGCTTGTCATGGCAGCGGCTGGCAGTGTCTCTCTGACTCAGCCTTCCACTTCCCAGAATTCTCCTCTCTCCTTGTCCCACATATACTTCCTGCCTGGCCACTGGCCAATCAGTGTTTTATTTATTGACCAATCAGAGCAATTTGACATACAGACCATCCCACAGCATTATATTTTATGTAAGTATTTAAAATTTAAAGCTATTATCTACATTATTGTAAAATAAAAATAGATATCCCTACATATAAAAATTATCTCATATGCTAATATTAATCAATGCACCCTTTATTTGCTGACCCCTTTAACTTACAAAACATCTTTGTGTGCTCATGGCCTCATTTTATTCTCATGGGGATCTGCGAGGAAGATATGGTTATGGCTGTGTTCCATCTGCCAATGACACAGAAAGAGGAACTGGAATGGAATGCTTAGAGTCACAGTCACCCAGAGGGACTTCATTCCTGATCTACAGCCTGTAAGTGGGAGTTTCCTACTGTCTTACGCTTTCAGCTGGGCACAGAGCTCTAGCACCATGTCTGTTGGGCAGCTCTTGGGATAGCTGGTGTCCCTTCACTGATACATGTTAGCCAGCTGGACCTATGGCCCTTTTGGGAGAAGTTTGGAAGTCGGTGTGTACCCATTTCTTTTTACGTGACCAGGAGATTTAGTTGAGAGTAACTCCACGAGAGTCTCCCTAGCCAGGCTACTAGAGGCCCTTGTAGAGCTCTGTGCCCAGCTGAGATAGCCTAAGACAGTGGGAAACTCCCACTTACAGGCTGTAGATCAGGGATGAAGTTCCTCTGGGTGACTGTGACTCGAGCATTCCCTTCTAGTCCCCCCTTCTGTGCCATTGCCAGATGGAACACGACCATAACCACACCTTCCTAGTAGGTCCCCATGAGAATAAGAAAGGTAGTAGGTGGACCTGGAGTGAATTCTCCCATGGCATGGGCTGCTAAGGGGTCTGGGGTGGGATAGATAAACTGCAAGGTGAGCCATGAGGTAAAGAGGCTGGTCCTTGGCTGAGCTCTCTGTGAAAATCCCCTACTAGCCCTCATTCCATTCCACACACTTGCTTGAGTTCCTTTCTTGACACACCCAGACCAGGAGCCACACACTAATTCCTCTTCCAGCTTTGTTCCTGCCCTTAATAAGGTCAACAGTGACAGCTCAGCAAAGCCATCTGGGTAGCTACCAGATATTAGCTAGCACAAGGGTGTCTGCTTCCTTTCCAGGTAAACATGAAAATGTCTTTGGAAGGGGAAGGGCCATAAATAAATAAATAAATAAATAAATAAATAAATAAATAAATAAATAAATAAATAAAATACCAAGCCCTCAGAAACAACACCTTATCAGAATAATAAAATTAAATTATAACAGGGCTGTCAATGCCACAATATCTGAAGGTGACAAGATGTAATCTCAGTGAAAACATGGGATCTGTCTGTTTATAGATCTAATAAATTATGTTAGAATTGCACTCTTATAAATCCAGGCTGTCGAGGAAACCCAACAACTAATTCATCAGTTGCTCACCGAGAGGACTCCTTCTCCGTTCCAATTGCTCACCATGTAGATAACAAGGAGCCTTACAGGCCGACTGGTTAAATGTCATTTGTTTCAGAGCAGTAACACGGCACGGATCATTGCTCACACATAGACACCCAATTATATTAACCTGTGCAGCAATACAGTGTAATGACATGACATTAACGCAGCCACTTCAGAGAGGCGACAACTTCCCTCCTCACAGAGGACCAACCATGGCTTCTCCCCAGTAATCCCCGTGTCATTTAAATGCAAAACACAAGCTGAGTGGAAGGAACCAAGAGAGGAGCCTCTCTCCCGACTGCCTCATGGTGCTTCATCCTGGGTCAGCTCTGGAGACTGAGTTTTTCACTCTGCTCAGGTTTTCCAAGGGACAGAACCATTACCCCAATTCCAAAATCCAAAATTTCTTGCCTTCGGGAGTAGGTCTAGGGTTGCCCACAGAATATGGAACAATGTCATGACTGCCTTGGGGTGAAAGGCACACAGAGACAGCCCTGCATGCAAAAGTCAGTGTTGAGGCACAGGGTCCTCAGGCTTTGTGAGTGTCTGGTTTCTGTAGTCCATCAAAGACGTAAGAAGACAAGCAGCCCTACTTGACTTTGAAGGCTTGCCTCTTTCAACTCAACCCCATTGGCAGACAGGACTGGTTAATTCTGTACTGTGGAAGATCCGTCTTGTAGGGCATATAGCAGAATCCCTGCTCTCTATGCACTAGATGCCAGTAACAGTCCCCCATCACATGTATGACCTAGCACACCTCCAGACACTACCCAGTGTTTCCTTGACCATCACACCTAGCTGAGCACCATTGATCCAGGCACAGGTTTTCACTTTGTAAATTTTCAGCACAGATTTGTAAACATCTGTGCTGTTCTAGGCCATTTAGATTGTTCTAGAACTTATTCACGGAGTAAAGACCTCTCTGGATTCCTAGTATCTCATGTCTTCATGAAAAAAAAAAGTTGTGCACTTGCTTCTCAGGCTTTTCAGTTGGAATTCTAGCCCTGTGACTCAATGGAAGAGACCACTAGGCCTTAGTAGGTTTACCTGTGCAGAGCGATACTAACAACAGTGAGCTTGCTGTACTGTTGTGAGGACTAGTATTAGTGCAGGCAAATGACTGAAAGCCTGGTGCACAGGCAGGAAGCCTTTGACATTTTGTGTTATTATTTCCTGGGCAGACCCATGAAGGGTCCTGGAGTCCCAGTGATAAGATGACCACTCAGACCTCAAAACTAGAGCCTGGCCAGAGGTCAAGGTGAGTCAAAGTAGGGCTCGAGCAGAGATTAAATCCTAGCAGAAGTCATTGATGCAGCCAGTGAGGGTGGACTATGTATAACCAGAGAAGCTCAAGGGTTATGAGTACTGGCCACATGAATCACCATCCATCAGTCAATCAATCATCAGCATTGTATGTTAAACGTAATGGTAGGTACTTTCCAAATATTACACTATTTCTTCACTAAAATAACCTTATGAGCAGTGTTCGGTCATCTCCATTCTACAGAGAAACTGAAGTGGTACAGCTGGGACTTGAACCCAGGCATCCAGTTTTCGTCATCTATATCCTCAGCCATTACATTCTGTGGCTAACTCCAGCACATGTCTTTTGTAGGAATAAAGACTCCAAGCTCTGTCAGGGTTGACTTAATTATAAGGCAAAGCCAGAGGTCTAGGGAGACCGAGGCCGAGAGCTGCCCACCTCCTTTGTGACCTTGCTTCTCTGTTTCCATTTAAGTTGGTCTTTCCCTTTTCATCTTCCCCATCTTTCCACTTAAAGGGACAACACACAAATATTGCCATGTTCGGCTGCACAAGGAATATGGAATATTAATCATGGGTGTGTATGAAATTTCCTCCACCAAATTTGGGTGAAGTCTTGAGGCATATCGTGGGGCTAGGAGTGGGGAGAGGCAATGACAAGAGGCAGTATCTGCCTCCCCATACCTTCTCTGTTATCTACCCCTCCAAATGAAGCCTTCACCAGAGTGGGCAGAGCCTTCTCACTCCTGCACAGGGGGACTCCTGAGGAGGCCTGTGTTCTAGACCCTGGCCACCCTAGAAATGCTCTTTTGCCAGCACAGCTGCACACCTGGGATGCACACCTGGGATGCACACCTGGGATGCAGGGCTGGCTTTGGGAAGTGGTGGATCGTGGGACACATGTGGGCACTCAGGGATTGAGCATGAATTTACTGTTCATATAGAGTCTTCGGGAAAGTGGGATTGTCCCAGTACTGTACTGGGTGGCTTCACTTCTCATGAGCCATCAGCCATAGAGTAGATAGAAAAAGTACTGGGGAGTTGGGAAGAGGGTTAGAGTGTGTACTGTTAGCTTTGTGGCCTAAGTTAGGGCTTCGAATAGGAGCCAGATGGGCAGCAAAGAGCAGCCAAAGAAAATTCCACTTTGTTTACCAGAAAAGTGCTACTACTGTCAAGGTTTTCTCCTTCCTCCCTCCCTCCCTCCCTCCCTCCCTCCCTCCCTCCCTCCCTTCTTCCCTGCCTCCCTCCCTCTCTCCCTCCCTTCTTCCCTGCCTCCCTCCCTCCCTCCCTCCCTCCCTCTCTCCCTCCCTTCCCCCTTCCTTGGAGGAGATTAGATAAACATGGAGAAGGGAAGTGCCTGGCCTCTGAGAAACTCCACATCATAAATAGGGAGCACAGTACTCACAGTGTAGAAGAATTGACTTTGAAACAGACTTTAGTAACCCAAAGAATGTTTGAGAACACCTCAGACTTACCAACCCCTTCAGCAAAACCAGGGACATTTGCAGTTCATGAAACAAGATGTGAAACAGGAAGTGACATACCGACATATGACATGAAGTCAACAGTTGAGGGTCAGAAATTTTAGAAAGACAGATAAAATTTTAAAACATGAACTACAAAAAGCAGCATTAAAATCCACACCAGAAGCCAGGCATGGTGACACCTGCTTTTAGCTCCAATATGAAAGAGGCAGAGGCAGGTGGATCTCTGTGAGTTCGAGGCCAGCCTGGTCTATAGAGCGAGATCCAGGACAGGCTCCAAAACTACACAGAGAAACCTTGTCTCCCCCCGCACCCCCCAAAAAAGAAAGAAAACAGTCAAAGATCTCTTATGCCTCAGCGTTTACATCGGCTCAATGGAGGTCACACCACAGATGAAATAAAGCCTGTGATGCTCTTAGCAGAGAACCTGGGTGAGGCTTACTTTGAAGATATCAGCTATTATTTCTGTAATTAAAAACTCAGTGTAAGGGCTGGAGAGATGGCTCAGTGGTTAAGAGTACTTGCTATTCTTCCAGAGGACCTGGGTTTAGGTCCCATCACCCACATCTGGCGGCTCACAATTGCTTGTAGCTCCAGTTTTGGGGATCTGATGCCCTCTTCTGGTCTCCACATATACTGCATTCACATGGAGCTCATAGATACCTCCAGTACACACACACACACACACACACACACACACACACACACACACACACACACACAGACACGACCAAAACCAATCAAAGATAACAAAATGACAAAATTGTCAAACTTAATATGTATATAACCTAGTATATCATACATATATATTTATATAAATAGGTCCGGATGATACCCTGTCTTAAAATATCCTGTCATTTGTCGAAACATGGACGAGCCTGGAGGACACTATGTGAAGTAAGCCAGGCACAGAAGGACAAGTTCTCTCTTGTAGACATGGAGAGAATAGTGCCTAGCAGAAGCTGGGAAGGGAGGGAAGAGGAGAGTTGGAAAAGGTTGCCTGCAAGTGTGAGACGGGGGTTAGGGACAGGAAGGAAGGGCTGCTGAGAAGGCTCAGCAGGCAAAGGTGCTTGTGGCCAAATCAGATGACCTGAGTTCAATTCCCAGAAGCCACATGGTAGGAGAACACTGTCTCTGCCCTCCTCACATGTACCATGGCATGCACAGTAAATAAATGACTGTGTAAAAAGGTAGGGGAAATATGTCCTACTCTCCCGTACGCAGTGTCTACCATTAGTAACTCTGGAGTTTTTGGAACAATCAATGAAATGTTGAGAGGAAAAAAACATGGTTCAAAAAAAGCAAAATTATTTGTGATCAAGTTGTTCAACTGTAAAGATCAAAGCCTGTGCTACACACCAAGGGACACATCCTAAAATATAAAAAGCATGCAAATAAGATTTTTTTGTTTTGTTTTGTTTTGTTTTTTTGAGACAGGGTTTCTCTGTGCAGCTTTGCACCTTTCCTGGATTTCACTCCATAGGTCAGGCTGGCCTCGAACTTACAAAGATCTGCCTGCCTCTGCCTCCGGAGTGCTGGGATTCTTAAAAGATTTTTTTGGATTTATTTATTTTATGTGTATGAGTATTTGAGTGCTTTGCCTGCATGTATGTCTGTGTACCAAGTGTTTGCCTCGTGCCAGTGGAGACACTAGATCTCCTTAAACTGGAGTTACGGATGGTTATGAGCTACTGTGTGGGTTCTGGGAATCAAACGTGGGTTTGCCGTAAAAGCAGCTAGTGCTCTTGACCTCCGAGCCATCTCTCCAGCCCTGCAATAAAATTCTTGAGGGTAGATTCCACATGAATGCTATAAACGAAGTTGAGAATGCAGGAATTGGTAAATTAAGATATAAATTAGAGGTGTGGACGTCAAAGCCATTTAGCTATGAGGCCAGAGCTACAGGTGCGAACTTGTCATCCTTGAAGGAGGAGAGCTTCGGCAAGAGGAGTGCAAGTTCAAAGGCAGCCTGAGCTACACGGAGAGAAAGAAAGAACGAAACAAGAGGACACAAACACCAGATCACCACAGACCTGGTTACTCTATTTTAGTAATCATAAATGTGGTTGCCTATCAATGCAATGACCTTAAAAGGTTCTGAGACATGCAAACCTAAAACTAGACAGTAATCTGGACCTATAAAATCTAGATCAACGAAAACTTGGAAGCAGATGAGGAAGACACTGGATTAAGTTAAAACATTGTTGTGTCCCTATTAGAGGCACTAACTGAAATGATTTAACTCATTACACTGGCGAGCAGATACAAGTTCAGGTACAGTTTCTCCCAAGGACAGTGGCCCCCTAGAGGACATGAGAAAGAGTGCTGTCCCCTCAGCCTGAGAAACGAAGTGAACAGGACAATCCGTGCAAGTATTTCTGGATACTCTTCCTTGTGCTTTTTTAAGTTTCAAATATTTTCTTAATTGAAAACAAGCCTAGTGGTGATGGAAAATAAAACTAAGAGTAAAAACCCAAAGAATAAGATAAAATAGCGATGTAGTCAGATGGACAATTTTGTGTCTTTAATCGAAATAAACTTTAGTAAAAAACACAGACTTCTAGATTAGATTCAAGCAAGCAAACAGACAGAAACTACCTACAAACTTCATACAAGATTTGAACTCAAAGTGGCCCAGAAAGACAAGATAGACTCGACAAAGAAGACACTAAAACAGTGGTTCTCAATCTGTGGGTCACAACCCTCTTACAGAGGTTGAATATCATATACTGTGCATATCAGATATTTACATTACAATTCATAATAGTAGGAAAACTACAGTTATGAAGTAGCAATGAAAATAATTTTATGGGTTTTTTTTTTTTTTTTGTGTGTGTGTGGGGGGGGGGTATCACCACAACATGAGGAACTGTATTAAAGAGTCGCAGCCTTAGGAAGTTTGAAACATTGCTCTAAGGGAAGGTAATACAGTTTGTTAAGTTTTCTCTGTAATGAGAAAAATCATAGTCATGAATCTTGATGTATTAAATAGCATAATATTCAAACTTATAAAATGAACACTGTTAACAAGGCAAGGGGAAGTGAAAAAGAGACAGAGGAGTTTACTATAGATTATATAGATAGATATATAGATTATATAGAAATAATTATGAATTAAGCAATATAAACTTTTTTTAACCTATGTATCACATTGAGGGCTTCCTTGGCGCCCAAGATTTAGGTAAAATTTTCCAACCTTTTCCCACTGTTAGTGCCAGGGTCGTGAAACACTCGAGACTTGCAATCTCACCTCTTTCTGCTCCTTCTGGTTTCCTTCTCGTGGGTCTATGTGATTTGTTTTAAAAAAATGCAGTTTCCATAAAAATGCACCTAAGCCAAATATTTGTGGATTTATTAACTAAATGAAAGGCTAGGGGGTGTGTCCTAGGGAAGGGTCCTCCCATTCATTGTTCCCTACTCTGTCCATCTCCCCAATTGTTATTTCCATTTTTTCCTTCCATGGGCCCTGCTCCCCTGAGACCTGATGACCTTGGAAGGTGGGGTGAGATGTACTGCTTTGGGTGATATTTTTTTCCGACTAGCAGTCCCTATGAATCTCAGTTTCTTTCTCTACTGTTTTCCTTTGAATTACGTAATGTCGCACCTCTTCAGAAATTGATTACTACCCATAGTGTCACTGTCCACAAAGTTAAAAATGTGAAAACTGTTTGTGGGGCATTTTGAGCACACAGTTTCACTATGCTATCTTTGGTTGATTACACAGACACATCACTGTACTCAAATACTGAACTTCTGCTCTTCCCAGACAGATCCTTTGTAGTCTTTTTGCTATGCCTTTTAAGTTTAAAATCTTTTCAAGTAGCTTTCCAAATATGTGAATATAATTAATAACAACCTTCTATGGTACTGTACAAGACTCATGGAACATATGCAAAATAGATGTTAGAAAAAAATTAAAACAAAATATTAAACATAGATTCTAACTTTTTTCTGTACCAATCAGAAAATATTGTACAAAGAGGAAATATTAAAAACAAATTATTTTATATAGTTGGGTATAAGTGGCACACATCTTTAATCCAGCACTTAGGAGGCAGAAACAAACAGATCTGTGTGAGTTCAAGTTCATCCTGGCTTACATAGTGAGTGCCTTGACTACATGGTAAGACTTGTTCTCAAAAAAAAAAAATTGTTCTTATATTAGCCATAAAGAAACCTAAATTAAAGTTTTATGTCAAATTCTATGAATACAGTGGATAATAAAAGTAGGAAACTGTAAGATAACTGAAGGGAAAATATTTAATTAGTGGAAAGGAAACCAATACTTTTGGGTTAAGGAGAACCTAAATGAGCAATCAAGATAGTTCAGTAAGCAGAATGAGAATAGTTATCAACCCACAGAACGTGGCCAGAACAGTAATCAAAGGCAAACACATTTCCTTAAGTAAATCAATTGCTAAAACAACAGCAGAAAGAAAAATCAAAGGAGTATCTCACTCTTGAAATGATGGGTAAATACTTAGTTTTGAAAATAGATGATAAATGCTATTTGATGACAGAAGCAGTAAGGAATAACTGATTAGGACAACAGTAAAGTTGACAACTGAATCCAAGAGGAGTTCCGACATGTCAATAAAAGTCTTTTGCATAACTAATAAGATGGTCAAAATGTGGCTACAATCATTAGTTGTGGAAAAGGCCTTATAGAGCTAGCATTTAAGTAAGGACAGTAAGTCAGTAACCATGTCCAAGGTTCTATGTGTATTTGAGACTCTCTCCACCAATATTGTCCATCTCTCTGTGTTATATAAAAAACTTGTTTTGTAGCCTTAGAATCCTGCCTGGTCTCCAGGAGGTCAGAAGCCATCCTTCAGGGCAGCGGACGACTGTAGGGGTTCATGCTCTCCATGTTTAGTCTGAATAACTCAGAGGAAAGCAACGGTGGCTTCGTGTATGAGTCCCTGTTGAAAGTCACAAGGGCAGACTTTCCAAATTGCTGGCATTGATTTGTAATCAAGATGCTTCTCACATGGGCAGTTCCTTATAGTGAGCTGCCGCAGAGGAAACAGGAGGGATATGCTTACTTAACAGTGGTCAATAGCTTTCTAAGGTAAAGTCAGTGGAATCAAGAAGTCAATTGCCATGATGGAAGAACAGGGCAAACACAACTGTTATGATGTGAGGATAAGACAGGTAGGGAAAATAGAAACAGCAATACTATTATCAGGATGAAGACTGTGGAAGAATTTGACAAGATTCTGTAACTATTTCTAATTCTTAAGAAAAATCTAAGTTAATATGGAATTAAATATTCTCTATTCTTCAAAACTTCTACCTTAAACTAATAGCCAATTCATACACAATGGTGGACCATAAAAGGCATTTTCATTGAAATCAATAGCAGGATAAGAACACCCCTCTACCTACTAGATCAGTGGTTCTCAACCTTCCTAATGCTGCGATACTTTAATATAGTTCCTCATGTTGTAGTGATCCCCCAACCATAACATTATTTTCATTGCTACTTCATAACTGTAATTTTCCTACTGTTATAAATCATAATGTAAATATCTGATATCCAGGATATCTGATATGTGACCCCTTCAAAAGGTCATTTGACCCCACAGGGGTCATGACCCTCAGGTTAAGAGCCACTGTACTAGACGTGGTCAGTCACACTCCTCTCATTGTGATAATTAGAAATGTCTTCAGACATTGCTGGATGGACTTTATGGACTGAGAACCACCATCCTAGAAGGTCTAGTAAATGGAAAGGAAAAAATTACTAATTGTTAGGTATCAAAAGAGAAAGTGGCCATTATTTGCAGAAGATGTATTCATCATTCTAGAAAACTTAAAAGAATTGATGGACTTATTCAGAATTGTTCTGGGGGTTCATTCAAGTGCCTGACTATGGAATAAATGTACAAAAAAACTATGTAAAATTTCAACAACTAGTTACAAAATATGACAGAAAAGCCATTTTATTGGAATAGCAACAGAACAGAAAATCTTGAGTAATAAAATTACCAAGATATGAACTGAAATACATAGGAAGAAAACATACAACCAATAAAGGTGACATTCTTTAGGCGCAAATCCAGAGTAACCTTTTTAAAAAGTGGACATGTGTCCTAATTACTTCCTATTGCCTTCGAGTCAATCTACAGCCTTCTGTCTCTGGTTTGTGTTGACCCACATTGTTCTTTGATTGTACCTTGCTCACTTCCTGGGTTCCATCGGGACCTGGGTTCTTGACTATGCTACCCCATGCCATTTCAACCTGGTGTACACTCCCCAGAATGCTTATCTTACCTAGTGTCATTTCAGCATGATCCCTACAATGTAACTCTCCTCCACTCACATTTCATTAGACTGTCTAAGGCTTTCTAATTAACAGGTACATATTGAGTGTGATGCCCTGCGTGAGGTCTGGCAGGAGGAAAGTTTTATTATCTCCCTTCCCTTAGTATCTTATTTATCTATTTTTAGCACGGAAACACAGGCAGACTCGTAACTTAATCTTTGAATGTGAGCAAGTGAACAAGGTTCATTTTAGCAATAAAAAGATATTTAAGAAGTAAGACAGTGAAGCAGACAGAAGGAAGACCATGCCAAGTGACAACAGCCTGTCCCATTTATTATTATGACAGAATCTCTTTGAGCCTCAATTTTCCCTTCAAAAGGATGGGGAGAAGAGTGCTTTCTCATAGGGCTGTGCTATTAGCTACTATGTAGCTAATTCTTTCCTCTTCTGTGTCCCAGTCAATCACAGGCGGAGTCTCCTACCATCTTTCTCTTTTACTCAGCACTGTCTGTGCCAACAGAACAGTTTGTCTAGACTACTGCTGAAGCTTATTGGTCGGATTCTCTGTTCCCACTGTTTTCTTAACACTTTTGTGAATAGCTCCCCTCTCAATACCTTGATGATTCCCCACCGCCTGCCCCAATTTAAACTTCCTCTCTGCAGCTGCCGCACACTCCCCTTTCTGCCCTCATCTTCTGCTCCCCGCCTCTGCACATCCCATGTCCAGTCTATCTCAGCAACACCTTGGCTTACAAAGCCATGGTCAGAGAAAGAGTATTTCACCTTGATGTTCAGCTGCTGTCCCCTGCAAGGATTCCCAGCTAAGGGAAAGATCCAGCAGAATGCATTCAAGTGTGTCTCACCAGGGAGAAGCACCAGTAAAAAAAAAGAGAGAGAGAGAGAGAGAGAGAGAGAGAGAGAGAGAGAGAGAGAGAGAGAGAGAGAGAGAGAGAGAAAAAAGGTTGTAGACTGCCTGGGGCCAGCAAGAAGGATACTAGGTGGGTTTCTCTCTCAAAGCCAGAGAACTAGCCCTGGGGCTCTGAAGGCCCCATTTCTGAGCACAGCAGCCTCCCCCTACCCAACACCTCATTGGTCACCGACAGTTCTATTTCACGGTCAATTGGCCATAATTTCAATTATGTAGGAAGCTTTTATTTCACATGCAAATTCCAAAACATCTCAGAAATCTGTGAAAAGGCCTAGGTATGAAAGACTAGGAATTTAAGTCTGAGGTGAGAATTATGCCTCATTCTCCATCACTATGGTTAGAGGTCCTAGCCTGCTCAGGGTGTTGTAAGGATGATGGTTGAGAAGGACTCAGCAGAAACATGTATGGCACATAGTGGGTAACAGACATTGATTTGTCTGGGGGCATTTATTTTTAGCAAAGTCATTTGGCTAAATGCAACACCTTGTACACTGATACACACAAAATTTTTAAGAAGTTACACAAACTATCTTGAAGGTTAATCTTTCCCTCTCGTGTGATAAGAACACAGTCTGGAACCTATCTTTTTAACAAATTACCAAGGGTTGTTAACTAACAGGGACACTATCCTACAGCAGACCTTCTCCCTTGTACACTCTTTGAGGCTTCAGATGGTTCTCCTTGGTGTGTATTCACTATATACTCTATACTCTATGCTACCAGATTTCATAAGGCAGTGGGGGTGGGGTGAAAGCATGCCATTTTCTTTTCTTTTCCTTTCTGTTTGATTTTTTGAAACAGGGTCTCTCTATATAGCCCTGCTATCCTGGAACTCACTGTGTAGACCAAGCTGGCCTCAAACTCACAGAGATCTGCTTGTCTCTACCTCCCAAGTGCTGGGATTAAAGGTGTGCGCCACAACATCCAGCACATAGGCAGTTTCATACAAGCATATAATATATTTTGAGTGTGTCCCCCCCACCCTGTGCCCACCCACCCCTACCTATCCTCTTCTTCCTCCCTCCTGTTAGTCTCCTTAGTTCTTCTAGAAAGTTCAGCTTCTACTTTCATGTCACATATACATAATTTTATATATCTAAGAACTACAAATGAGAGAAAACATGAGATATTTGCCTAAGACTGACTTAACTTGGTTCCAACCATTGCATCCATTTCCTGTAAGTGATGTAGCTTTATTGTTGTTTATGGCTGAATAAAGTTCCCTTATGGCTGGGCATGTTGGCATATGCCTTTAATTCCAGCACTTGGAAGTTGGTCTACATGGCAAGTTCCAAGCCAGCCAGGGCTAAATAGTGAGGCACTGCCTCAAAAAAAAGCAACAGAAATAATAATAAAATAAAATTCCATTGTGTCCATGCACCACATTTTCTTTGGCCCTCTCAGTTGATAGACACCTGGGTTGGCTCTATAACTTAGCTATTGTCGACAGTGGATGCTGACATAAGAGACGTGCAAGTGTCTCTGTGATATTGCTGGCTCAGTCCTTCAGGTAAACCCAGGAGTGGTATATCTGGTCACATAGTAGATCTACTTTCAATATTTCTTCTTTTGAAATCTCCCTACTGATCTCCATAGTGGCTCAATTTATTTACATGTCCACCAGCAGTCTATAGGAGTTCCCTTTTATCCTCATCAGCATTTGCTGTTCTTTGTTTTAATAAAGAGTGTAGACTAGAGAAAGATGGAATCTATCATCTATCTATCTATCATGTGTGTACGTGCATGCTATAGTGTGTGCATGCAGGCCAGAGAACATGCCAGAGCCTGTTATCTCTTTCTACTGCGTGGGTTCTGGAGATCAAACTCAGGGCATCAAGCTTGGTGGCAGGTGCCTTTACCCTCCGGACTCCTGATTGGTTTAACTTGCATTTCTCTGATAGCTATCTGATAGCTACTGAGCAACAGAAAGCCAGGTGCCGTCTTGGAAGTGGAGAGATGCCCTCACCAAACAATTGAACTCACTGGAGCCTTGAGCACTGCTTTTCCTATTTTCAGGACTGTGTGAAATATATATATATATATTAAAAATGTTTGGGTGTTAAGTATTTCTTACAGTGGCATGGCGCAGGCTTCGACAACCGTTGTGGTGTGAGGAGAGAGGAGAACACGGCACATCGAGAAGTCTTAGCATCTCCATTTCTAGGTTAAGCATCAACCTCTGAGCAGAGCAAAGGGGCTGCCCCAACATCACTTAAACCTGTGTATGTGTATGTTGCAGGGGTAGGGGGGTCTAGAAATGAATCAGGTCTGCTGGCCTCCAAGGTCCAGTTCAGTTTCCTCAAAGCATCGTGCTTAAAGCTGAATGAAACAATGCTTATGTCCTTCTCTGACCCCAGAGGACAAGCAGGAGATACAGGGAGTGTCATGCATTGTCATTCTTGACCTTCCTGACGTGTGACCCCTGCCTCCCGGGTCACTCACATACGTGCACAAACACTGTCACACCAGGAACACATATACACATATTTGCATTTGATGAAGTTTTTATGGAAACAAAATGCTGTACCAGGCACTGGATGATCATGTACTCTGACCACACAGAGAAGGGTAGTTAATTGAAGGGGTTAATTGCATAATCTCCAATGCCACACAGTGTGGATCTTGAGCCCATTTCCCAGCTATGTCAACTCAGCCAGTCCCTTAACTTGAGACTTTTTTTCCTTGCTGTGATTGTTATCTGTGAGATCTATATCCACATCTCTCTGGATGAGGTGTCAGAGGAAGAAGCTGGAAGACAGCACTCAGGAC
Organism: Peromyscus californicus insignis; assembly: GCF_007827085.1. Taxonomy (NCBI): domain Eukaryota; kingdom Metazoa; phylum Chordata; class Mammalia; order Rodentia; family Cricetidae; genus Peromyscus; species Peromyscus californicus. The sequence goes on along the minus strand of NW_026294595.1, from coordinate 134,947,500 downwards.
AGTGACCTCAGAGTTTTTCTCTGAAGTTAGGCTGAGGTTCAAGTGGCAGCTGCAATGTCTGCCCTGATCTCTCTCGTGCTGAGGTGTCAGTTTCCACGGAGATCAGGTATCAAGCCAGGAGTGGTCAAGGCCAGCTAGAGGAGACCTGGAGGCTGGGGGTGTTGGTGTTGCTGTGGGCTTGCACTTGGGTGCGGGTATGACTTTGCTTTTGCATTGAGTAATGGGGACAGGCATGGGCAATCATTTTTCTCCCTTGGAATTTGTCTGGCTGATCCCAGGACTGAGGTCTTACCTGAAGCCTCTCAGACTGACAAATAGACAGTAGGTAGACATTCCCAGAGGTAACCTAGTGCTGTGATTAAGAAAACAGTCTGTGCCTTTGAACTTATCTGGATGGATCTAACCCCTGTTTTCAGTTTACAGCTTTGTAAATATCTACGGAACTCTTATGTGACCTATATTCTATCTCTCTCATATCATTATGCATAACAATAATCTAGCCATGAGGTCATTGGACAAACACAAGTGACGTTACCTTCTACAAAACAGCTGGCTTAAATTCTTCAACTATATCTAGGTTATTGCTACGGTTTGGATCTAGAATGGCAGTAAGTGTTGAAAGCTTGGTCCCTACTGGTGGTACTGTTGAGCAGTGCTGGGATCATGAGAATGCTGACTTCATTTGTATGAAGTTCAAGCTGAATGGGATATCAGGAGAAGGGGCCTCCCTGGGGAAGTAGGTTTCCAGAGCTGTGCCTTTGAATGGTGTATCTTGTCTTTGGCTACTTAGTGCTACCGTTCTCACAGCTTCCTGGCTGCCGTGCCGTGAACAGCTTGGGTATGCTCTGCCCTCTCTCCCGTGATGCTCTCTCCCTTACCATAGAACCACAGCAAAGTGACCAAATAACCATGAACTGAAACCAATCAAACCAGGAGCCAAAATAGGCCTTGCCTGCTTTGAGGTGTTTTGCTCAGAAATCGTGTTACGCGCGCGTGCGCGCACGCGCACACACACACACACACACACACACACACACACAAAGTGACATAGACAGGATAGAAACAGCTCCAGGTGGAAGGAACCTGAAGAGACATGCCATGCAAAGTCTGTCCTAAATTGGACCTTGAACTGAAGAGAGTAATGGCTATTAGGAGTATCACTGAGAGAAATTGCAAATTTTGGAAATGGATGATGAACTAGATTCTATCACATCCGTGTTAATTTCCTAATCTTTTTTGTTTGTTTTTGTTTTTGTTTTTTCAAGACAGGGCTTCTCTGTGTAGCCCTGGCTGTCCTGGAACTACTTTGTAGACCAGGCTGGTCTTGAACTCACAAAGATCTGCCTGCCTCTGCCTCCCAAGTCCTGGCATTAAAGGCGTGTGCCACCACCATCAGGCCTCCTAATCTTAACCACTGAACTGAAGTATGTAAGAATGTGTTGCTCTTAGGACCTGAAGTCTTTAGGGACTAAGGGTGAAATGAGACAATACAAAGGAGAGCTTGGCTCCAGACATGACCAAAGACTCCCGGACATTTCCACAAAAGGATTATCTGTTCTTAGATGGAGAAACTCAGCCATCTGAGATAAGATGAGGTGTTGCCGTGGCCCAAGGAGAGACTGACCAGAAGAGATCCTCAGAGCTGTGTCACCAGTTAGGCTTGCTAGGAAGTGGGACTTCTCACTCACAATCACCTCCAACTCCCTCCTGCTCCATCAACTTCCCAGTCGTCAGAGACGTACGTTCTGCTGTTTATGTATTAACTATGCTCCAAGTCAGAACCCTCTAGAAAATACACCGGAACAAAATTAACTTGACAGGGAAATGGATATTTGGATGAAGCTTCAGCTTAAGGCAGTAATTTATCATGTTTCATTGTACATCTCTACAAAACCAGGACCATGGGTGGTTTAGCTGAAATGAGGGTATTCATTACTCTTGAAACATCCCTAGCACAGAGGCTGCGAGTTGTGAGGAATGAATGGGGAGCAGACACTGAACTGGTCCCCTACGTGTGCCAGACACTTGGTGAGTCCTTTCATGCACAGCTTCAGTCCAATGTTGATAGTGACTTTAGAGATAATTATCGACGCCCAGCTTTACAAACGAGGAAACTGAGATTCTTTGGAGCCTTAGTGCTGAGATCACCCAGCTGGGACATGGTGGGCCAATATTTAGAGGAGAGAAGTATCCATCTTTTCCTGTAAAGGCCCAGATGGGCTGCCTGGTTCCATGACATCATAGGTGGGGAAGACCTGTTTCTGAGGGTAGAGACAGCTATAGCAGCACTGTCCTACCCCTAGATGCACATTCCTCATGGGTGTTCTTGCTGATGTCTGACAGGTGCTGTGAGACCACAGACAGGAATGAGGACTCTTAGGAGACCAGGAAGCCAGTCTGCATAACTTACACCATCGTTTGCTCATTCATTCATTCTGCAAACACAAATGGAACTCCCACTATGTATTAGACACTTGGGGGTATAGCATGGAGCTTAGAGTGTAGACTTTCAAAAGCCCGTCTCCAGACTACCTGCAGAAAGGTCTCACCCAGACTTTACACATCAGAAATTCTGGGAGGCGAGGTCTAGCCATGTGGGCACCAGTGAGCTTTCCTGGTTGTTCTGATGCATGCTAAAGTTTGAGAATGACTACCCATGAGGGCACATAAAATAATGACAGGGTGTGATAATAGTCAGAGACCAAGGTGCTTGACAACAGAGGCTATGGCAATGGCAAACAGTCCAAGACTGCATGGTGATGCCCTTGTCCCTTCCATTCTGGGAGTCTGCTGTGTTTTTTGTCTTCACACTGAGAAGTTTTATAGGGCATTTAGTGAGCAACCCCTAGCCTAGCTCTATGGCGGTGCCTTGGTCTTACTGAAAACCCAGAGGTACCATGGGGGCCTTGAGGGTGAGGGCAGCTGACAAGGAGTTAACTGGGTCTCAAGAGAGCAAATGTCACCTTTGATTTGTCTTCTCTTCATGAGGTGAGACATGCCAGTGAGTCAACCAGGGCTTGCAGTAAACAGTGATTCAGTCTTGTGGTTTCAAACTGGGTAGGGAGTATGAGAACAGTTTGGCACAATAGTTCACAAATTTTAATGCGCAAAGAAACATCACAGAGGGAGCTTATCAGATATCCATATGCCCACGAATGATTCTTCGGCAGGTGTAGGGGAGGCCCAGGATTTGCATAGTGTACCAATCCCAGGAGGATCTCATTGCTGGCAGCTCTGATGAGTACCCTTTAAAAAATGCTATCTTGCAAGGTGTGCTCCAAGGGTCCTGGCCCAGGCGTATTCCCTGACCATCCCTGGCTGTAGGGCACCTGAAGAAAAGCCTGTGGCTCAGTTTTCTCGGAAGAGGCTGAGTAGTTCTCCCTGCCTGATGGGTGGCTATGGGGATTAAAAGGGACCTGTAGTCTGGCTGTGGAACGGTTAATGGCCCTCAATGCAGCAGTGACATAATGAAGGTTTTTCTCATTTCATAAAAGTTGCTTTGAAATTGAATTAGAACATGAAAGTTGAGACCTCTGTCTATTTTTACACAAAGCATGAATTCAGGGGGAATAATCAATACTGGAGTATGGGCTGTCCGTCAGTTTTTCGTGGGGCTGAGGATGACCTGTTTCTTTGGGAAGGAGCTCTTTGGACAAGAGGGTGGAGTGGACCAGGTCTGAGGTAGACTAGGCTTTAAATGTGAGAACAGGAAAGGGCGGGTTTCAACATCTTCACATTCAACATTTGAATTCTTGCAAATGCCTCATGGGGCATACCTGAGGGCAAAGAGTGGGTGGCTGAAGCGTGTGGTGTGTGGTACCCTGTGTCAGATTAGAAGAAGCAATGACACTCTCTTTTGATCAATTGCTCTGAGGCCAATTTAGTGAAAAAGAGCATGAGAAGTTTAAAACGAGAGTCTAAGTGGGAGTTCAGCCTCACTCACCCACTCGCTGCGTGATTTGAGAGCCCTTTGCCACCTTACCAAAACTTGGTGTTTCCGCCGGGCGGTGGTGGCGCACGCCTTTAATCCCAGCACTCGGGAGGCAGAGCCAGGCGGATCTCTGTGAGTTCGAGGCCAGCCTGGTCTCCAAAGCGAGTTCCAGGAAAGGCGCAAAGCTACACAGAGAAACCCTGTCTCGAAAAACCAAAAAAAAAAAAAAAAAAAAAAAAAAAACTTGGTGTTTCCATTTGTCAGATGGTATCAACAGTATATTGAGCTCGGGGATAACTATAACAGTGATGATGGCTCAAATGTATTGAGCATCTACTGTGCACTTTGCATACGTTAGTGTTTTTTCTGATGTTCGCATCTGGCTTAGGAGTTTCAGGGAGACGCATGTGCTTGCCTACCAATGGGAGGAAGGCATCCAGGACAGTGTCTGATCCAAGACAGCTGCTAGTTAATGTTGGTTCCCTCCCGCTTCCCGGGAGGTGCACCATCAGAGAACTAACAGTTCTCATCTGTTGCGCATCTCTCTGCTAGGCAGTGACAGCTGATGGCTTAAGTCTCCAGAGCCAGAGTGAAAATTCCAGAACCACTGGGCAGGGTATTTGTGCTTCTGGGACTGTCAGAGCAAAACCAGGCAGATCTAGTAGAGCTTGTATGAGCCAGCACGTACTAAACCCAAAGGCACCCACGTGACCGCCATGGGGCTGCTTCCTAGGAACACACCACCCGGATTTGTCTTCTTCAGAGAAAAGTAATGCAAAAGGCCATTTTTCACTTTTAAATAGCTTTCATTCTATGTCTTAATAAATGCACATTTGTTGATTTGTGTAAGCGTGATGTGGGAAGTCTGTAAATGGATGTAATCTGCACCGAGGGCACATGTAAGCACCAGCGAACACTTTTGAATAATGACTCCCGCCCGTAAAAGACGGACGCTATTCATAATAATTCCTTGCTTTTCTCATTTTGCCGCGTACAGTAGCGATTAATCAATTTGCAATGTTATGTCACCCGCAACAAATTGCTAGCACGAAGACAAATTTATTGCTTTATGATAAAAGAACTAGTTTAGGTAGAAATAAATTAAATTTGGGGGGCTGTGATTTGGGTTTGATGTTTACATAGGTGACCCATAGAGTGTGGGCTGTGGAGGTGAGGGGTCCAGGTGATTCCTGTTCTGACTTGGTATCTCAGGGTGAAGTACAAACAGGAGTAGGTATTGGCTCAGCCTCTGACCCCGACACTGTGAATCTCTGATGGGAGAGAGGAACTGGGGAGGAGCATGGTGGTTCTTGGGAATCCTCTGCTAGGCTCTCTGTATCAGTAACTATAGTGTAAAGCCTTCCACAGAGGGGATTGGACAATCAACAGTGTGTGGGGGGAACCTCTTCTGCTTCCTTATCTCATCTGAATCCTAGATATCAATTTACCTCCATTGAGAGGAACCTACGTGATGGGAACTGGGATTGAAATCCAGAGATCAGAGAGTCAGGGAAGTCCCAATGACTTTATTTACTGAGGATCTTCCAAAATATGGAAGAATAAAAAGATTAAAATGAGATTACCAAGACTGTGTTAAAATAAATATTGTACTCAGCAAGTGAAAGCTTTAATACATGCAAAGTGGAGTTCTATACAATTGTACTATTAACACTGGCAGTGTCAAAGCTTCCATAGAAGGCTTTTCATAGAGCAAAAGCTGCATGGTAAGGGGGAGCTAGTGACCCCAGACCCGTTCTTTTATATTCAGTTCATAGCACAGCAGTTCAGGGAAGCACTTTGCCTAGGGACCCAGAGTCAGGGGCACTGGAGATGCACTGGGCTTTTCCAGGACACCATACACATTTCACTTGTCATTAATTTATACTCCATTAATTTGGAATCTGCAGTAGAATCAGGAGCTGATGTACTAATTCTGCCCTCCCCCAACACATACGCATGCCCTCAAGCATATGCAAACACACACACACACACACACACATACACACACACACACACACACACACACACACACACACACACACACACACACACTCAGAACCAGGGCTGCTTCTTAAGAGGGGCTAAATGATTTGTTATAGGCAGGCATCAGGTAAGAAGTTTATCAATTCCACAGCCCCTGTAAATGGATACCCCTCTCCAAGCTCATCAAAATCCATTCACCCAGCAGGTCCTGAGACCACCTCTAGGAACATCTTGATACACCCTGTGCAATTTCCTGGGCAAGAGCCCAGGCAAATTCCCCAGTCATAGTGTCTGTCATCCTTGCCTCACTTCAGCCTTGAAGGGAGGTGTGGAGCCCTCCTGCCTGCTGAGCAGCCTCTCTGCAGTAGCTGAGCAGCCTCTTGGCCTCCCCCCAGCCCTGGGGCCCACATCCAGAGCCCTGTGGACAATGCAGAGCAGAGAACTGACGCCCTTCCTAGCTCCCTTTCCACTGCTTCGTGACTGGAGGGGCTCAAGGGATACACGGCAGGGGTGCTGAACTCACCTGGAGATGGCTTCTTTTCCATCTTCCATTCTGTCTGCTCACCAGGCTCCAGGGGGCCCAGGTTTCCTTGTCCTCCTGGCCTGGCCTGCCAGCTTCCTAGCCACCTCCCTAGCCTGGGGTCCTGGAGGGGATTTGGGCCCTCTGCAAGCTGTGTTGCCCCAGCTCCTGCTGCCCGCCCGCTGGCTAATTCTGATTATTTCTCCTTCTCCGTGCTCTCTTGGGTGCCTTTATTCCTGACCGTGCATTTTCTCTGGACTCAGGACTAAAAAAAAACCAAACCCACATTGCTAATATCCTTGTCAGCCTTTTCCTGAATCATTGCTGCACAGCTCCAGGGAGCCACGGGCCAATGCTTACTGACCGGCAGTCTCTGTCCCCGGGCCTTCCTATCCTGTGGGTCCTGGAACTCCTTGCCTGACTTTCTTTGTGCCCCCTCCCCCAATCCCCTCTACCCGGAAGCCAAGACTCAAGTTTCCTAAGAAAGGTCCAGCCAGAAGATGCAGATGGGGCTAAGAACTGAGGATCTAACTGAGGCCTTTGAGTTCCCAGGTGACTGTTGTCGAATGCTCCCAATTTTTAAAACTTTCAAGTGCGACCTTCTGTATTAGCTCATTTGCTCTTATTGTTCCTCCTTCGCAGACGAGTGAACCAGACAGCGGAAGACCCGGTGGTTGGCTTGAGGGAGCATGGCCGCCAAAGGTCAGTGCTCCAGTCTCCTCATGTAACCAAGGTATGGGAGAGATGAGCCCCTTTATCTGACAGATGAGGAAACTGGACTCCAGCTGCTGCAAAGCCTTCTTCCAAACTGTACAGCCGTGAGTGGGATTCAGCTATTGTACTGGCCAGGCCAGAGATATAAAGCTGAACTTATTGGCCCTCAGCGGCCCTGGTGATGAATAGTGCTCAGCTACAGACGGGAGGTTGTCCTGGGTCTGAAAAGTCAGATTAGTCTGGGGGGACAGAAAGTACTGAAGGGCCCCAAAATCTAAAATTCAGAGGTGGCCCAGGAATGTCCTGGCTGCATTCAGCTGCATGAGCACTGGTAGGAAACTCATAATTATATTTCAGAGGAGAAGCTGGTTAACTCTCTTAGCCTAGCCTGTACTTTGGCTCACTTCAGATATCTCTGAGGATGTCAAACCAAATATGATTGATTGGTACCCAAATTCTATTTCAGGCCTATCCTGTTATAAACTAAAGAAGGTCTCATTTTTGTAAATGTCCACTCCTCCAGGTGGGCTTCCCTGCCTTTGGATGGCAAAGCAGGTCCTATTTTCTTGGGCTATGGATTGCATCTCTGTTGATTAGACCTACTGTTGCTCCAGCATCCCTCAGCTCAGCAGAGTTGTGAGTAGAAAACGCTTATAGAGGCAGAATACTTACACCTGCGTGTAGATGCATGGACAGTCATATGCCTAGGTACTGTCACTTACAGATTGCCCATCCACCCTCATCATCAGACAGACCCAAGCCACATAGAGATCTGTGCCAGGCACTACACACACACACACACACACACACACACACACACACACACACACACACACACACACACACACAGCCTGCAGATACATGCAGATCCTTTAGAGACAATAAGAAAGTGTGCTCATGTCTGTGAACATACAGGCAGTTTCTTTAAGGATGAATGCTTCACACACCTCAGACACTCTGTGTGTCCTCTAAACCTGTAGAGTCTGGGAACATGGGCTGCTTAGGCCTGAAGTTTGTTGGTACCAACACGTCTTTTTGTGTGAATAGCTACTCTGCCTGGAGTCCTTCTTTTTCATCTTCACACCGCCCAGCTGTGACTATCATGAGGAAGAATCTGCCCACCTTGCATTCTCCATCAGATAGGAATTCCTCCTGTGGGTCCTGGGGCCCCTGTCACACCACACCATGCCACCTCGGCACTTTCTCAATGACTTCTTAAGGTCAACTGTTGCCCACTCAGCATTTTCCCTCTTTTACCCATAATGCTCCACTTCCCCCTGACAGATACATCCTTATCCTTGTCTGCCCCAGAGCTGATGGTCCTGTGGATTAGCAGGCTGAAAGGGAAAGAAGAGCCCAGGATTCCTGATGAATTTTGGCTTGTCTCCTGCCACAGAAATACCAAGAGTCTTAGGAAGGGTCACAGTGATGAACATGTATCTTGGGGTTTTCAGGGGCTCAGATTTAAAGCTCAGTTCAGCCCTTTCCCAGATTTGTCGGTTTGGTCCATACCGGCCTCTTCAGGCTTCAGTTTCTGTTTCTGTGAAGTGGAAATAGCCACTTGAACTTATTGTATTGTTGGAGGATTCAATGGGGTTAAACAGATGTATAAAAGTTTAAAAGGAATATTCATGAATAGGATCATCATTATGGAAACAGCTCTTTAATACATGTGGCCTCTTAGGCCATTCCTGCTAGGACTCTGACACTCAGGTAGGGTCTGAGTAGAGATTCAAAGGTGGGTCAGCCAGGAGGGAATGGAGAGAATGGACAGGAGGGGCTTCTTCTGCAAAACAGGGAGAGCTGCGTATAAGGCATCTCAAGGGCTCCTTTGTGGGCTATCCTAGGTTACCTGATAGTAGTCAGTTATTACCTGTAGGTGCCTGGGGATATCCCTTTCATTGTGAACCTAGAAGGGAGAGCCTGGATAGAGAGCCTAACATGGGCAAAGGCTACATTCATGCTGGTTATTGTCACATATATCATCTCACGTAATGTCAAGACAATAAATGGAAGATGAAAGATAACCCTACCTCTGAGCTACTGAACAGGGACTTAAACCCTCAGTCTCATGTGCCCCAGCCTCCTGGCTACCTAGACTGTGAATAGGAGGAAAAAAAGAGAAAAAAAAAAAGAAATGATTTGGAATGATGAAGCCAGTCCCTGGTCCTCAGAGGCAAGACACTGAACAAATCATCCTACAAGCAATGCTTACAGTGTCTCTTACTTCACAGAACACTTTAGACAAAGACCTAGGTTTTGTAGCTGAATAAGAAATATGACTTGTGTCTCAAGACATTTGTATAAAAGACTATTTTTTTTTTAACTGTCACAGCTGCACAGACACCTCTGTTGGAGTCTTGCCTTTTTCCCCAGGATGAGACATGAGGCTGAGCAGGAAGGCAGACTGGCGAGTTTTCCATGAGCTCCTTTCCACACGCTCCCTGGGTGGGTGGGTAGATGGGGTTTTCTGGTAAGTTCTACTTGCACTCAGAGCCCCAGTGTCCCCATCTGTAAGGGGACACTCTCTATTGGGATGATTGCTGGGTGGCTTAGGGTGACTAAGCGTAACTTCTAACTCTCACGGGACTGTGGCTACATTCTCTGATGCAAAACTGCTTGAGAGATCAATAATGAATTTCCTCAGCAGAAAATCCTAACAAAGCTGACTCCACAGGCAGCATTTGGTGAGTGTGTTGAGACCACGTAGGGATACATTCACCTGGGTGTACAAGCCTGGGTAGGAATGCTACCCTAGCCTGATGTTTTTGACAGTTCAGATTTTTTTTTTTTTTTTGGTTTCTAAGTTCTGTGTCATTGTTACTGACTTAAGTCCTGTTGTTTTTTTCTTTACTTAGAGGAAGTAGTAAGGTTCCTGGTCCAAGGTACACACACTATCTACTTTTGTTGTTTCCTGAAGGACAGAAAACTTTTGCAGGATGCAGAGGTTGAGGGTGGGGAGGACTCTTCGCCTCTTGCTGAGGAAGACCCCTCCCTCTCCAGTGCATCTTCAGAGTGGCTTCTTTGGAGTAGGAAGAACATCAGATCTGGTTTCTGCTGCCAAGGAATCAATATGTTGACAGAGTCGTTCTCTGCGTGTGTCCATTTAAACACCCATCCCTGTGTGGATTCGAGCTGACCGATTCCGTTTGCCAAATGCAAATGCATTAACCTTCCAATTGGGTAATCTAATAAAAAGGATCAATGGTCTGATTCGGTGCTTATGGAGTCATTTACTGCAAGTGAGAGCAATTTAGCCAGGACCCAGATGGGCAGCTTAGGGGAGTCCAGGGAATGAGCAGGCTTCAGCCAGCCATCCTTACTGACTTCCCAAGGCATGGCCAGTGCTATCATGCCTGGAGGGGCTGTGCAGAGCAGGCCGGAATGAGGAGGGTGTTCTTCATTCATTTCTGCCACTTTAATCACTTAGGAGTTCAATTAAGTATAAATCATTACTGGTATTTCAAGTTACTTTATCCAGGCCTGTGCATAACACACTTGACTGGTGGTGGGGAGCTTTCTGTGACTCGATTTAGCGTGCGACTGAACAAGGCAGTCATATGGGTTTTTCAGCGATGAAATTGATAAATGAAGCGGGCATTCGAGGTACAGCAGTAATTTCTGTGGCGCAGTCAAGTGCTCGCTCCCCTGTCTCCTCTAGCAATGAGGGCATGGGCCCCTTTAATATGGCGGCTTTCCCTCGGGGGCTCAAAGGACAGGCTGGGCCTCAGGCGTAGGGTTGATTCCTTATACAAGTTCCCAGAGCTGGGCTTGGTTCGTTAGTGGGAACGTATCTAGGGAGGGGCAGAAAAACGGAGAAAGGGAAAAGGAAAGCTCTTTCTCCTTCATTTGCCAGTGGTGTTGCTGATATGGGTTGAGCAGAGCAGAGGGCAGGTACTTCAGGAAGGACACTGGTTGACCTGCTCTGCAGCTCTGGTCCATGTTCACAGGGATATAGTTGTCTCCAGTGGCCAGCATCCCTGTCTGGAAAGCATATTTTCTCCTAATCGGTTTTACAGCTCTTTTAAAGTAATATGTCAGATCATTTTCCCCATATACATAGTTAATGAAAGTAACCCTACAAATTCATTTTAAATAGATGGAAGTTGTTACAACCCTGATCCAGAATTTATTACGTTCATTACAATCTTGCTGAAGTAGGTAATGTAATGGACTATTACTTTTATTATCTTTTTAATCCCTCAAAATTATTAGGAACTGACTAATATTTGGCATCACCCTGTTAATGTTTAAACAGAAATTGATACTTTAATTCGTCTAATAAATGACAGGGGGCACTTCGAGTGGAAACAAAAGCCTGCCGGGATTTATCTCGATCAGTCCCAAAGACTTTTAAGTGCGACTCAGGGGTCTGAACGCAATTACTTCCAGGCAGGGTGTCTTCATCAAGTACTCAGAGGGGACAGGAGAGTAGAGATGGAGCTAGTGACAGAGAGACCCAGATGAGGACAATGACAACAAGGCAGAAAAGTGAGGAGAGGAAGTCAGCTTCTGTAACCAACTTCTAGTTCTGATGCACAAAAGCCTCCCATCTCTAGGCACCACTGCTCATCTCTTCCTTCTTGCGCTTCCTCATGGCCCCTCCCCTCTTCAGGTGAAAAAGATTTTCCTCTCCCCCTATTCCTGTTCGTAATCAGCTTTATGGCTGAGACTTATCAAGGACTTTGGAGTTTGTGTGTCAGTAGAGACAAATGATTGGGCTTCGGTCTCGTAGCCAGGAGTGGGGACCCTGCTTGCACCTTAGATCTGCTTAGATTCGCTTGATTTATAATTACCAAATTTTACCATGCTACGGGAGGGGAGTTGGGAGGGGCATGCTGTCTGGTCTCTTCCTAAGAGGCTGTGTTTACCCTCCACAGCTCTGCTTCCTGTCAGGCTGGTGACAGGTAGGATTTAGGAGAAATTCATCTCTTGTGTTTTCTGGGTCTTACAAATAAAATGCAATGCTAATCAATTAAAGTTAAAAAAACAAAACAAAAATCTAGTCATTCAAGCAGAGCAAGAGGAAGGAAGTCCTTTCCTTGCAGGCTGCAAGAGAAGAGAAGAGATGAAAGGAGACACAGAGGGGAAGGGGAAGCCGGCGCTTTCCAAGGCCAGGGTGTGTTGTCTAACAAAGAACACTTCCAGTTAGCAAAGTCACTAATTAGCTCAGAGAACGCTCATTAGAATTGAGAGCTCCTTTACTGTGTAGTGTGGCTCTGCTTTCTGTAAACGTCCCAAGTTTCCAAAGCAAAGAAAATATTGATTAAATTGACTTGACATGAGATGTGTCCATCTGTGCACTTCCCAGGTTAAAGATTCTGCCTGGTGCCTGGTGAGTTGAACCCAGGCAGGCCGTTTTGGGGGCGGTTTCCTGTTAAGGCACATCTTAGCCTCCGCAGGATCGAGGAGGCTTCTGGCTGCCCATCAATTCAGCAAAAGCTGTTTTGATCAATGGAGAGGAAACCCGCCCTACACCAAGTTTATTCCCCATGTCTCGCAAATTGTGCTGGCTGCTTTAGTCAACGCTGATTTGACAAGGGCTACATGTCATTTGAGGCTTGATAAAGAGCTAAAAGGCAGCTTCTCAGCATGTTTATTTTTAATAGACATAAAAAATGAAAACAAAAACAGGGGCTTTCTAACTCCTTAGAACCCTTGTTGACAGAAAAGTATTGAGTATACAGAAGTGGAGATATAAAATGGAGATGGTAGTAGCCACGTTTTTTTTTTTTTTAAACCACAATATCCTTATAAACGAAGGAAGAGCGGTTTCAGAAGGCTTCATGGTTTTCTTGCCCAACACAAAGTGCCATATGCTGTGTTTAGTGTCTCAGCCATGGCTATACTGCCTGTGTCCCATGAAGGCTTCCTCAGCTGTTCCTACCTCACTTACAAGACAGGCACCATTGTGGGTGGAAGGCATGTATAGTGTGACATCACTGGGAGTCACAATACTTTGCTTCTCCTAAATCTGCCTATAGACGTCGCTCCTCCCTGGACCTTACCAGCCAGGGTGGCTCCAAGCTAATCTCCCAGGACCATCAGAGAGAAATGTAGTTTTAAAAGCCAACTGAAAACTTCACAAGTGACAGGTGATATTGTCTTTCATAGAAGAACTCTTTCAAATTAATAAGGAAGTGATTAAAATCCCAACAGGAAGGGCTGGAGATGTCGTCCAGTGGTAGAGCACTTGCCTAGCATGTGGGAGGCCCTGGGTTCGATCTCCAATACGGATGTAAAACAAACAGACAACAAAAACTTTTCAGGATCTCAATAGAAAAGTGAGGAACATAGGAAAGAGAATTTACAAAGGAGAAAATCAAGTAGCTAATATTCACTGAACTTTGCTATAGGCAATATTATTTCCCTAAGATCTGTCATATTCTTTACAGAGACACTATTGCTATTTGTCTCATCTCTATTAAAATATGAGGAAAAGTGAGTCTTTGAGAAGTGGGGAGGGTGATTGCTTCTGTCTCAGGATGATTATAGCATATACACATAGACATATACATAACATATACACATATATAACATACACATAGACATATACATAACACACATATATATATATACATATATATGTATATATATAAATAAAACATACACATAGACATATACAAGTGGGGGGCCAGGAGTCAAAGCAAGGTAGCTTGCTTAAGCAGGGACTCTCTTTTTATGTTTTTAGTTATTCTTTGAGAATTTCCTATAATATTTTCTGATTGTATTCTTCCTCTTTCCCTGACTCCTCCCAGATTCTCCCCCACATCACTACCCAGCCAACTTATTTCTTTCTCTTAAAAAACAAAACAAAACAGCACACACAAAAACAAAAACTCCATGGAGTCTATTTTGTGTTGGCTGGCTGCTGCTTAGCATGTAGCCTGGCCTGGAGTATGGTTGATATACCCAGTGACACTCCATTGAAGAAAACAAAACAAAACTGACTAGTTGCAAATAGCTTCTTGGTTAAGAGTGTGCCCACTTCCCTTTCTCATGTTGGGATTTTGCCTGGCTTCAGCTTGTGCGGGTCTTGTGCATGCTTCTGTGAGTCCAGTCACAGTTTCGGTGAGTCAGTTTGTAAACCCGCCCTCCTGGGTCTGGAAGAGGCTGTTTTCTTGAAGTCATCCACTACCTCTGGTTCTTACCATCTTTCACTTCCTACACCCCCATGGGACCCTGAACCTTGAGGGTAGGGGTGAGATAAAGAAATCCTCTTTATCTGAAGTCTCACTGTTTAGCAGGAACTCTTAACTATATTGCTATTGTCTTAAGACTTACACATAAAATTATGGAATAAGGTTGGAAGAAACCCAGGCTGACTAGTAAACAAAGCTTTGCTAATAATCATAAAAATTTCACTTAATTAATTTATAGAAAAAAATTTAAAAGTTAACACTCAATGTTGGGAAGGATAGATTCAAATGTTCTTAAATATAAATTGCAATTTAATAACAACAGAGTCTTGAAAATGTACAAGTCATTTGACTCAGTAATGCTACTGTAAATAATTTATCTCAAGGGAATACAAATATAAGCAAAGTTTTAGGCACACATGTCTCCACCAGGACATTGGAAACAGCTAGGCCCACATTTAGGAGAATATTTGGTCCATTATGATCCACTCATTTAATAATAAAATGAGCAACAATAAAAATGAAGCTGTCAAGGAGTTCCTAATATGGAGAAATGCTTGTGCTAAGCAAAAAAAGAAATAAAACCATCAAGATATTCATGAATTGCATGAATCAACTGTGTAAAATGTGGACAAGAATAAGAATTCTTAAAATGTGGAAAGAAACAAAAAAAAAAGAAATGAAGGAGATGTATTAATCTGCTTTTGTTGTTATAACAAAAAGCCAAAAGCATTACTTTACAAAGAAAAGAGGTTTATCAGCTCCTAGTTTGGGAGGACATGGTGCTGGATCCAGTGAGGATCTCATGGCAGTGCTATCTATTATAAGGGCTGGAATACACGCAACAGGAATCTTCCAACAGGCTGGAGTCCTATATTCCCTTCCAAAGCCACACCCTCAATTGTCTTAAGGACATCTCACTAATGCCCATCTCTTTAAGGCTCCACGCCATCATCACCACAGTGTGGATCAAGCATCCTGCATTAAACTTTTTGGGGCATGCATTTTAAACCATATCCAACCCATATCAACAGGGTTATATGTGACTAAGTCTTTTTAATATTCTTCCAATTTTCTACAGTAAACATGTTTTATTTATCACTAAGGTGGGCACTTAAAAATTAGCTTTTCCAGGCTCAAACTGAGTAGGAATTCACCAGTCACCTCCTCCAATAAACAATATTAAATTAACTTAAAGCACTGAGCCTATTTGTTCTCTGGGTGGGCCCATGCCACGTCAAGGCAATCTCATATCTGCTCAACTCTACTGGTCTTCTTCAGATGTAAATAGTATAATAGTAACAGCATCAGGTCCCTTTATAGTTGCTATTACTGTGGCTTCTGTTTTGTTAGTGGGAAGGAAGGCTGAGTGTTTATCAGGAATGGGGCCATGGTGTATATAGAACTGGCTTGTTCCAAGTCAGGACTGAAAGCATCTTATTCTACTGTATACCAATGCCAGCTCAGGGCTCTTGGTGCCATCCAAGTCTTTCATTAATTAGTACTGAGGCAAAGAGGGTGTGCCATAGATACACTGTAGGCATCTTGGGGCCTTTTGGGGGCCTCCTTCCTTGTTGATCCTCTTCATATATGGACTTTCTTACCCATAACTTTGAGAAGCATGTTTTCATAGCATCTCTGTGTTATGAGTACAAGACTAGAAGTCACTGTCCTGGGTCACAAAGCACTCAGTGACAAAACTGGCATTGGAGCCTCCATTGGTCTGACTCCAGAGATGCCAAAGAAGAATAACACAAATGGTCAAGAGTGTGAGGTCTGGAGTCAGAAAGACCTGGGGCTTTGGATGTCTATGTGGCTTTGAGAGAGCAATGGAGGCACCTGGATTTGTTCATCTAGAGCAGTGGTTCTCAGTCCGTGGGTTGCGACCCCTTTGGAGACTGAACAACCTTTTCACAGGGGTCACTTATCAGATACCCTGAATATCAGATATTCACATCATGATTCATAATGGTAGCAGTTATGAAGTATTAACTAAAATAATTTTATGGTTGGGGGTCACCACAACACGAGGAACTGTATTAAAGGTCGCAGCATTAGGAAGTGGAGAACAACTGGTCTAGAGGATGGGACCTATGTGCTTTATATGCTGCGTCATGATTTCACGAGATGCTATGGAAAACAGAAACTTTGTCAATGAAACTGTCATATAATGCTCGCTTCCCACTTGCAATTTTAATTGTATCCTTATAGAAAAACCCTTGGGTTTATTTAGCTTTTTAATCACATGCCTTTGTAACTCCATTTACAAAGGGGAATGCAAGCAAAATATTTTGCTTAAGATAGTCCTAAAACTACCTAATTAGAGACCAACTCAACGTTGTTGATGTCCATATTCTTCAACACTCCTCTACCATCCTGAGGATTTTAAGCCAAAAATCCCCATTCTAAGGTTGTGATGTATATTCCCAGATATGACAATGATACCTAGACCACTCACTGCTCCATCACAATGACGGCAACAGAGATGTTAAAACAGGCAAAGGAAAGTGTATATCTTCAAACAGATGAAGCGTAGTAACTACCTTATAGAGTGCATAGGAGAGTAAATAGTTGTGACTGAAAGGAGTGTCGACCGTCAGGCTGGACCTGTAGGTCTCACACCACCACCACCACTGCTAGTCTAGCCCATTCTTTGTGATATGTAGCATCCATCTGTGACTCTATGGGATCTGTCTTCAGATTTTGAGCCAATATGCATCACTGATGAGCGAACCTCTGTGCCCTGGAGGAAAGTCTGTCCCATGTCTTCTCGGCTTCCCCTCTCTCCTTGTGTCCTGGAGCTCCTCCCCTCCCCTCCCCTCCCCTCCCCTCCCCTCCCCTCCCCTCCCCTCCCCTGTTGTACCTATCTCCTTTCTCTTCCTGTCTCTCTGCATCTCCTTTGTGCTCCCTCCCCAGCTCTTCTGCAAGCAAAGGGCTCTGTCACTCCTGCTCTCTTGTAGGTTTAGAGTGAATGGAAGTGTCCTTTTGAAAACCTTGCTCTGTCTGAGGCTCCTGAGCATCTCAGAGAGGCAGGCTCCTTTGCACCCCTCTCTGTTTAAGACATGCTCATTTGGTTAATGATTAGCAGGGTTGCCCCTGTGTGATCCACCCCACAGCAGAGGTAGTGGGGGCTGTGCCTTCCCCAGAGGCCTGTGACAGGACTGTGTGCTGGTCCTTCCTCTGGTGATTAGAAAGATCGGCTTAGGACTTGTCTAAAAAGACCCCATTTGTTCCATTGGTGATTTTTTTTAACTCCGCAGTTTTTATGATAAGTCTTATACATGCATTTAATAACACTAAAGTGTTTGATTATGTGCATTAAGAAGAAGTCTGTGAGCTTGCCGGTGCCTTTAGTTTTAAGTGTGTTTTAACTGCCTACAATGAAAGGCACAGGACCAAAAAAAAAAAAAAAAAAAAAAATGAACTGTGGCAGCAATCCTCATAAATTATGGGCTGTAACTGACACACCTGTGCTAGCACTAGGTGTGGTCCTGGGCTTGGGGCAGAGGAACAGTGGAGCCTCCTTTCTCACAGGGCCTGAGCAGCAACATCAGCCACCTCTGCCATCCTCCCTCTTCAGTCTGAATCCAAGCGCAGATACTCAGGGATCAGGACCACTACAGGCAAAGATCTGCTTGTGCTTGTGCTGTGGTGGGTGTTCTTTACCCACAACACTGCATTTGATACACACAGGGAAGTGTTGTAGCCCCATTTTACAGATTCTGAGACAAAGGCAAATATTTTTTAATTGATAAACATCAGGAGCCATTCTCTGAAGATACGGTTTTCTGATTTTAAAGCTGAAGCTATCTGCCTGAGACTGGGTGCTGAATTCAGAATGACACCCATTTGGGGGCTGGTGAATGGAGAAGGAGGAAGGAGTAGATGCTGAGGCCAAAGGAGCAGAGACCTTCAGAAGGAAGCATCTTCCTCCTTCCCACTGCGCTGCAGCCCATTTGAGGCGTGCATCATGCTGGAAACAGAATCAGGACAGAAAAAGCCACTTGAAATGAACGGCGCCTAGACAGGCCGCCATAGTGGCGTGATTGATACCGGAGCACGTAGGTGTAATGAAACTGATGCTGGCTTCTCTGCACCTGTGATTTATTGAGGACAAATTTAAGATGAGAAAGGGCCCCATACCAGGAGCTGCATCTTCCCCTTCAAGGGAGGGTGGTCATCCATCACAAGCCATTGCAAGGGCCCATTGCAGGCGGCTCATCAGATGAGCCAATAGTCTCTTTGTTGGGGTTCCTAACAAGTGTTGGATCAGCAAAAGTCTATTTATGCTGGTGGACCTTTCAGGACCAATTTGTAGTGGGTCACTGATTCTGCTGGGGTATTATCTTCTTTACTGCTCGGGCCAGTTGGGGAACGCGGCAAAGATTAATGGTTTTGGCTGCCGGCTTGCCGCCGCAATCTACTGCTTCTGGACCAAAGATTAAGTTTTTTTGTGTTTTACCAGAAAAGGCCCACCTTGTGTATGAGATGGGCTTTGATTTACTGACTTGTGATGGAGAAAGAGTCATGGAAATGTACTTGGTGATGCCGGGGATTTGGCAGATGGCTCTTAGGCCTGGCATCCGCTCTCTGCATCCTGGATAGAGAACAGGCTGGAGGCTTCTGGTGTGAATCCTGGGGTCTGCAGACTCATGGCTGCTCCTCCATGCTCACAGAATGTCAGGGCCCTGGCTGGCACTCGCAGCTGTCTCTGGGTTCAGGAAAGCAGGCAATACTCCAAACCAAACTTGAATATTTATTCAAAACAGTTATCAAATAATATAGTGATGGACTTTTCCCATTTGTTGGAATTCCATATGCTCTTTTTAATACACTTTAGAGGAAAAAATTCAAAAAATAAGTAACAGCACAGAAATATGACGGCTAACACTTGGCTTACATTTTTTGTCTAGAACCTTTGCTGCTGTCATGCATTTGCTTGCTCTCTTACACGATTAAATGAATACTGCGTTTACATGGATTTTTAAAATATGACTTTGTAGCCTGCTTTTGACAGTGAATATTATCCCTTAGGTCTTTCCTCGCCTTTTCATTTTCCTTCTCAAGATGGGTTTATTGTACCACCTCCAGTGCCAAAGGCCTGTCCTGCTCTTCAGCAGATATCCATTGTCTCTTTCTCAGTCAGCCTGAGAGGACCACAGAGTTGAGAAAGGCATGCTGCTCCTGAAGACAAGGACCAAGGTCCTCTTGGGGGACACACATGAGCTGTAGAGTGCTACCTCACACGAATCTCTTGCAGAGGCCCAGAATGCTTTGCATGGTTTGGAGGCTGGGGCTTGTCCTTCCTGACCTCTTGTAGGTCTCTGTAGAGTCATTGTTCCAGACAAAGATGCAAGCACTTGGTTCTGAGGGGAAAGAGCTGCAGTTGGACATGGCAGCTCGGGGTTGGAAGCCACTCTGCTCATCCTACAGGGTTGGAAGACTAGAGAAAGAGCCCTAAGGAACCAACCAACCATACCAGGCAGCTGCAGAGTGTTCCAGGGAGCCACTCACATACAGCACAGAGGCACCCAGCCTTAGGGCTTGAACAGATGTGAGGTGGACTCTCCCAGCTGCTGACCATTAATGAGTCTTTCTCAATACCTCATTTTCCTCATCTGAAAAATGGGGCTTCTCTCCCCAGCTCCTGGTCTTCTGTGCCCATTGGCCATGAATGAAGATGTGTGTGAAGGCATGTTCAGCTCATGCCAGCATGGTCCATTTTCCAGATGCTGAGCTGACTCAGATGAGTGGGCGCTAGTTGTTGAAACAACAGGTCTGACTTGTGCAGGGCCTTTTCCTTGGGAGCCTTTGTCTTTGGGGCCATAAATCACTGGTCAAGGGGCCCTGCAGTCGCCTAGGATGTCTTGTCCTTGACTGTGGCTGGATGCAAAATGGAACATGAAAGGAGTCTGGGCCTGCTTTCGCCCAGATCTTAAAATCCTAATGAGGAATATTACTTCCTTGGTAGTCCCAGTGGTCCTCTTTGCCATGACCTTATCTCTGCTCTGGTGAGCAGGCTTCCTCTTTATCCTGCTCCTCAACAAAAATTCCAAAAGGAAGTGGGCATTTTCTCTAGACAGCATGTGCACATGCCCTCACAGCTCTTGTCTTGACCCATCACAGGAGCATCTGTTAGCAGGCCCAATGCCTCTGTCCCTGTCTCTGTCTCTGTGTGCCATGGTATTTAGGGAAGAGAGCTTTTTTTTTTTTTTTTCCAGATCAAGAGCAGTGATTCTCAGCCTCAGGTGCTCCTTAATTGGCTTGTCCTTTCTATCACTCTGTCCTAGTTACTCCTTTATGGTCTGCTGTGGGATGTTCTCTATGCTGTGAATGTGTTGCTCTGATTGGTTAATAAATAAAGTGCTGATTGGCCAGTAACCAGGCAGGAAGTATAGGCAGGACAAAGAGAGAGGAGAATTCTGGGAACAGAAAGGCTGAGTCAGGAGTCACCAGCCAGATACAGAGGAAGCGAGATGTAAAAGTACTGGTAGGCCACGAGCCATGTGGCAAGGTATAGATTAATAGAAATGGGTTAATTAAGATATAAGAACAGATAGCAAGAAGCCTGCCATGGCCATACAATTTATAAGTAATAAAAGCTTCTGAGTGATTATTATAAGCAGTTGTGGGGTCCATGGGATTGGGCAGGACTAGAAAAAACTCCAGCTACAATGGTCTCCCCAATTCCTTGCTCCTCGCTGCCCCAGGACATTTGCTCTTACTGTTCTTTTCGCCTCAGTGCACTCCCTGGGCTCCTCACATAACCTAACCCTAACCCTAACCCTAACCCCAACCCTAACCCTAACCCTAACCCTAACCCTAACCATGCCCATCATATCCTTCAAGTCTCTGCTTAAGTGTTACAGAGAGAGTGTCCCTGAGCATCCCTCAGGCCAGACCAAGTCATGTCCTCCATGTGAAATGCCAACATGGCCCGTAACTATCCTTGTGTAGACTTCTCATGCTTTGCAGAGATGTGTTTTCACAATGGCAGATGCAGCAAGCATGGGACTCTCCCTTCCACGCTAGCAGTGCCACTGCGTTAGGATGACCAGTTCCGCACTTCCCACATAGAATGCTTTCAACACGCAGGCGTGTTGTCTGAACGAATAGATGATAGATGGCTAGATGAATTGAGCGGGGAGAGAGCAAAAGAATGGCTGAGTTTCTGAGTGGTATGCAAAAGTTCTCTTTCCCCAGGGCCTGAGAATGGGTAAGGGACATGCTGCTTCCTGGATGGCCAATGGCTTGAGAGGCCTTCCAGTCCCTTCTATCTCAAGGGGCCAAGTCGTGCTCACTCCTAATGCCTCTGATCCCTGCATCTGTAGCTCCTCCTACTTGGTGATCTGCCTTCACCAGCTGCCCTTCTGTCTCCCTTCTTCTTGTTGGAGTATTTGAAAGAAATATTAGGTACCAGCTCATTTTATACCTAAATAGTTTAGAAGCTATGACTAACTAATCATGACTTAGACTTTCTTTTAACATGATCATGCATAATATCAACATGACATTTATCAAAGTAGAAATAACAGTTCTTTTCATAGCCAATACTTGCTTGATAGTCAAATCTTCCAAATTTTCTCAAAAATACATTTTTACATGTGTGTGTTTGGGCCATGCTATCAGTAATTGCATTTTATTGGTATGCTTCTTAAGCGTCTTCCTGATAGTCCACATTGAGAATAAGAGAAATGTCATTTATTTCTCTTTTTTAGAATGCTGTGAGTTTCTGTTGGAACTTCTGCTTATCTCTGGGTAGCTCTAGGTCTTGCACTCATCAGACTATCTCTCCTTGTGAGTGTGGCTGATGGCCCCCTCCCGGTGCTGTTCAGTGGGCTCCTCCATTCATTCCCAGTGCTTCCCAGAAGCCGATAGTTACGGTGTTGTCATATTCGATCTTTGGCTGGAAGCCTTTGTAGCTAGTGTTGCATTCTCCGTGTTGAATCACATCCTAAAGTCTGGTTGTCTCTCTTTTAACGATGTTAGAATCGATGTGTGGTTCACCCTGCCCTTAATTAACTCCTACTCCTGTCTCTGTTTCCATTGCTATATGAACTTGTTTTGCAAAACAAGTCAGTTGAGAACATCGATCATATTGAGCAGAAGTGGGGATGGGCAGGGGCTGGTGGCAAGTGCCCTGTCTTTGAGCAGCAGGCCCAGGTGAGAGGATTCAGCTCTATCTTTCAGCATTCTGGAGTGTTACTGTGATGGCATTGAGAAGTAGCAGATAGGGAAGTGCTTGGTGCACAGTCAGTATACAGGGCGCCCTTCTTCACTAGTCTGACAAGGCTCACTAGTCCGACAAGGCTATTGCTGTTCGTTCCCTTAGATATGGCAGAGTAGGCAACTTGCTCAAAGGCCACCCAGCTCGTCCAGGCAGACCCAGGATTTGAACCCTGACACCAGGCTCAGAGCCTGTGTTTTTAGACTCAGTGCTGTGCAACCCATGGCCTATCAAAGGAGGAGTTCCCTGCTCTTTTCCACACTGGGGCTTTTTTAAAGTGTTGCTAGGAAGGAACCTTCACCTGGTGGCTTAAAGATGTGTACAGGGTGGAGTAAGTCAGCCCCCAGTGGCCGGAGCAGGTACTGCACTCTTCTCCCACCTTTCCAAGCCACCCTTTCTCCCTTCACTACTGGTAGACTCTCCAGGGCTGATAAGTTTGCCTGTGGGAGGTATGGCTGGAGAACATAAACTCCAATCTTTATTTGGGTGAGGTTTTGCCTGCCTAGAAAAAGGAACAAAATCCCAGAGATGCTAGGTGACTTGCTGAAGATCACATAGTAAATGTCCCACTGAGTTAGGATGAGAACCCCAGACTCTCCCCAGCTTTGGGCACTTGTGTCTGGACCTTTCGATCCTTCTCTGCTCCCTTCCCTGCTGAGTTAGGTTTATTCTGACCAGGATTCTTTACAGGTTGAGAGGGTGGGGGCGCTGGAGTAGGGTGGACAACCATGCCTGCCCGAGTGGCTTCAGCCATTCAGGGCCTGTCGGCCTGTCATATAGCCAGTTCCCTTCTTGTCAACCACTATAGGTGTCTCAGCCTGCTAACCTCACCTCCCAGGGCCTCAAACTTGAAGCAAAAACCACGTAAAAGATGCGGAGCCTGTCTGGGAGCCCAGTTCTTCCGACTGTAGCACGCAGCCCCGGTTATCAGAGCCCGAGTGTCTCCTCTTGCTATAGCCCCATCTTCCAGAGGAGATAAGAGCATCTCAGAGAAGGATAGCAACTGAGAAACCCACACTGCCTCAGAGGCAGGGTGGGATGCTGCAAAGGGCCAGGCCTCCCATGGGGACTGTGTACCCATATCCAACACTGAGGGTTAGTTTGTGAGCTCAGAGTAGCTGGGGTGGAAGCTGGAGGGGTTGCTCACCTAGGAAACGGCCTATAGTCCGTGGTCCAGTTTGTCTGATGACAGAAGCCAAGATAATGATTGAAGGTGGCTTTGGGTTCCCTGGGCAGCCTCTGGCGCCAATGCGTGGGGGGCTGTGTTGGCGCCTTGCACCGGGGCATTCACTAATGGACTATGGCTGATCCCAGGTCTGATTGGCAGCCAGCCCTGAGGTCCTCAGGGAGATCCTGGAAACTGTGGTCTCCAATCTGGAGACACTGTCCCTTCTGGGAGGCCCCTGTGGGGGATGGGGTGGGGTACTCAATTTGGTCCCGAGAAAGGAGTGTTTCTGAGCCCCTGGGTGAGACAGAGGGAACATGAATTGAATCTCCCTGTTCCCCGACTGCCTGGATGGAATACAAGCTGAACTTCCAGACAGCAAAATGCAGCAAACTGTCAGGATACGAGCTCTTAGTCCTCTCCTCCTCCTGCCTCTCTGTCCAGCTCCTCTGCGTTGGCTGGTACAATACCCACCTCCATGCCAGGGTGTAGTGGGGCCAGTGTCAGCGCTCAGATGGATTTTTAAATAATACCTTGGGTTATGGTGACCGCCCCCCCCCCCCCCCCCAAGACAAGCTAGAACCAGCTTCTCCAGTACAGAGGGGAAGAATGAACTCTTCCAGAGGGCTCCGAGAAGTAAGGGCTCTCATATGTCTGAGAAAGATATTCCAGGCCTGGGGGTGGGGGTGGGGGGGACATCACAAACAATGACACAGAGAAACAAATGAAGATTCAGGGAGCGGCTGGGAAGTGAGGCAAGAGGGCAGACCCTCGGAGCAATGCAGAAGTCCCGCGCTCATCTGCTTGGCAACTGGGACCCACTCAAGGTTTTGAAGAGAGGACAGAGAAGAAGTACCTGGGGTACTGGAGTCTGCCCAGAGTCATGACTGACTCCTAAGGGCATGAGGCAAGGTGACAGAAAAATGAGAAACTGATGTGGTTGACCTTGTTCTAGGACAGTGAGTAGGCAGCCGCTTTGTGCGTTACCCAAATGTTCCTCGCAGTGCCCAAATTTTACTCGTTTACTAAAAGAGTGAGAAAAAGGCGCGCTGGGAAACTGCTGTAAACCCCGTGCAAATCACCATGGTAACCTGATTAGCAGCTAAATTAAGTTCATGATTAAGAAGAAATAAATAAAAATAACTCTCCTCCTTAGCTGGGGCTACCCGCTGGGCCACTGGCGGCTGAGCAGGCTGCTGAGGCCTGGGCTGGCCCCTGCAGGAAAGTTGGGGTGCCACAGGGAAGAGAACGGTCCACCTTAGCACTGCCTGGGGGTGATGAGGCCCCTGGCGGTCAGGCCCTAGATTGCAGGCTGTGTTTCCACAGGTCAAGGCCATGGTTTTCTCTGCAAGGGTCCCATATCTTCCAAAGACGCCCTTTTGTTATCCTGTACCAGTCTTCCCTCTCTGAGCACCCACACTCGATCCAGAGTTACTTTTGCTTCTAGAAAGGCTGAGTGCAGCATTGGACACAGATGTAACAGGAGTTTCATGCACTGTGTGTATAAGAGGTTATGGAAACATAGACAAGCCAGGGAGGGCTTCCTGGAGGAGGGGTGTTTAGGAAAAAGACAGATATGTGGATGCTGGACAGTGCTTACTTCTGGTGAATATTTTGTGTCTCTTGCTTGGGGTGGACTAGCAGGCCAACCTGGAAATGGGTGGTCATGGACCCTAAGGAGCTCAGAAGAGAGTAAGTAACAGGAGAAGTGCACCGAGGGAGAGGAGCTTCTCATATTCTCTTTATGGACTTTTTCCCGGCCAAAGCTATTTAGAGCTATGGCTAGAGTCAAAGGGACTTTGAATCTATGCTGCATCGCTTGGTAGCTGTGGCTTCTGGCAAGTGATTCGGTTGATGTGAGCTTCCTTGTCTATGAAATGGAGGCAACCACGATCATAATGCCTATCTCCACGGTTAGTGAGGAGGACTGAATGAAATGAGAAATGCTAATTGTATCTCATCCCTTGCATGTAAACAATCCCCAGTAAGATGCTCACTGATGTTAAGGTAAGTACTTGGGAAAATCTGCCTTGAGCTGGTGGAAGATAGAGAGTGGGATGGCCAGGAAGGGCCTGGCTGAGGTCTCCTTCCTGAGTAATTGTTGTAGGCATACACTGGGTGGATAGCCCCTGCCCTGGCACCCCCGTGTGTGTTTGGCCCTTGGCTGTACTTCTGGCTGCTTCCAGCCCATAATTCAGCACCAGTGCTGGAGCTGGTTCATTCCCATGAGATGGGGACCCTCAACAGCCCCAGGAACTTGTAACTTCTCTAGCTCAGGCTGAAGCTTCTGCCTCTTCCTTCTTGCTCTTTTCACAGGTGTCTGTGGCCTCCCTGCCCATCCTTCTCCTTCCTCATTCCTCCTTCCCAGTGGTACCCTAGTAAATCTTTTTCTTGCTTCCAAGTTGACACAGAAGGTCTCGGAGGGAGAATCCTGCACGTGGGTGGTTGAAGTGGGAGAAATGAAACCCAGTAGCTATACAGATGGGGATGTTGATGGGATGCTGATGGGATGTCAGTGACAGGAAATGCTGTTTTTTTCTTGAGTCCTGTCCTCAAATGTGGGTCTGTGGGTTCCCCTGTGTGCACAGCTCCTCCCGCCCCCACCGAATGTGCATCACTTGCTGCTTTTTAAGTTTTCTTCTTTTCGCACTAACAGAATGCTAGTTCCTGATGGAGGAACAAGAAGTATTTAGTCCATTCTTACACCTAATCTCACAGAAGTCCTTGGGCCCAGTAGAAGTTCCATCAAAGTCGCACAAAACCGAGTGCCCTCAGGACCCAGGTCAATTTTGGTTTTGCCTCCTGGTGTTTGAAGTTGCACCATGCTAGCTTATTTGAGCTTTTTGTTTATGTCACAGGGACATCTGTGTCCCCCTTCCCAGTCACACGGTGGGTAGTGGCAGCCTTGCTTCAGACTTTCTTTGCTTGCCCCCTGTCTTTGCTAAGCTCTCTGTGTGGATTTGCTCTGCCAGGGTCCCCAGGGTCCTGGCTCTTTCCCCTCCTGTTCTCAGCCTCCTTCTTCCCTCAGCCCCTCCTCCCCCCTGTGTGCCTGTCGAGATCAGGGAAGCTGAAAACCCAACCCTTACATCAAAAGGGAGCTTGAAAAATACTTGGAGCAAAATCTGCTAACTGTGCATCCTCGCTCTGTGCTGGGACCGATATTAAATCAGGAAATGGCACTGAACAGCCGCGCTAAACACAGAAACAAGGGTTGTCAACACAGAAACCAAAAGCAATCTCTAACAGGCAGAGGTGAAAGAATCTGGCACAAGGCCGGATGGGGGCTGAGACCCAGGAGAGGGTTCCTAGGCTGGATTTGTCTCTACTGTCTCTCCAGCATTTAGAAGGCAAGCGGCTTCCCAGTTCTGTCGCCCAGAGACGAAAGAGAATGAAGCATGCTGTTGAAATACTGTTGAGGCCCTTCTTTGTCTTTCCATAAACGTCTATTTAGCACCTACTATGTGCCTCCTTACAGTGACTGAAAAAGGTGCTTGCCCGTGTGGAGATGATTTGCTGGCTCCTGGGACAGAGCTCCAGTTCTTTGGCTGCTGGAGTGCTGGCTCTTGCTGGGCTCTGCAGTTCTCCAGCCTCTCTGAAACAGCTGCCCCCAGGGGCCCAGGAGACAGGGCCCTTACTTGGAGGCCTCTTCCAGACAATTCTTGCTTTTGTGTTTGATAAATTTCTGCTTAGCCTCCAAAGCTGCAGGCAAATCTCCCCTCCTCTCTGCCGCCTTCTCTGCCACTACCTCTCCTCCCGCAGTCATTTGCTTGAGCCCTGATGGCACTGTGAATGTACTGTCACCACAACACCTTCCCAGATGCAATGGCAAGGCCTGCAATTTCCTGGATGAAGGAGCCCTCATCTCCCAGCAATGCTTGCAGAATTGACATAAAAATGAAAAACCTTGATAAAAATCCATTGTTGATGGATTGCCGTCCTAGCTTCTCGATGGGAAATTAAATAGGTACAATCTTGTTGGAGGCTAATTTGACAATATTAACATTGATAATACACCTATCTTTCAATCTAGCAATCCCTTTCCTTGCTTTGAAGAGAAATGCTTGCACATGTGTTAAAAGGAACACATATAAAAGCTGTTGGTTGCAGCATCATTTGCAACAGGGAAGCTTAGGAATGCCTTAAATGCCCCTCAGTATAAGACTTGCTTTTTTAAAAAGAGAAGAAGAAAAAGAAAAATGACAGCGCATCCATTGGGCAGAATGCTACACATGCAGGTATATTGACACCGAGGTTACTGAGTAAAATAATCTAGCTGAGGCTGGAGACATAGATGTTACAAACAACATTGTTGCATATTTTACTCCAGGAAACTGGTCTTGCGCATCTATCTTGTATATTTCACCTTAAAATGAAGAGAGGGAAAGAGAGCTAGAGTGGCCACAGCAGTTCCTGCCCAACCGGAGCCTAGGCTTCATCACAGTCCAGCATCAGCATCATTTTGTCAGCTTTTTACAATCAGAGGGTGCTGCTCACTTCCTCAGCAGCTAGAAATCGGCTCCCTAGCTGGGAGAGCATCCAGGCAAAGAAGGGGAAATCAAGAAGGCCAGTGGGTTCGGGGAGCCAGATCGCCCCGTTTCTTGGATTAGCCTTTGGATGTTAGGAGGAAGGAATGAGGCTTGATTCTGGAATGAATGCTAACAAGGGGGAGGAAGGTATTGGGGCATGCAGGGGAGGTCTGAAGGTTCAGAGATATTGAACAGTAAGCAAGTCTCTGGGTTTGCCCCGTTTTTTTTTTTTCACTTCATTCATTCATTCTCCTACTCACTTATTCATTTATTCCATAATTACAATTGAATCCCTCCTGCCATGAGTATTATGTTGGCTACTGGGAACACAGGAACAGCCTCCAGGAGCTCCAGGTCATTTCGTGTTGTTTCACCAAGTGTGTTTCAATAATCTGTGTGGTTCAACAATCTGGGTTTTTAGCACATTTTCTCAAGTGAAAATAATTTGGACTGACTGATAAACCACACTTGACCTCCCCCATATTGTTTCCTGAGACCTCTCCTGAAGTTGAGGTCACCCTGATCCACCTGGCAGAAGTGGGGGCGGGTAAGAGAGGCCTGAGCCTTGCTGTCTGACACCGTGGTATGTGGCTTTCCTAGAATGCTGTGGATCTCTTCTGACCCCCACCCCCAGCTACAATCCAAGTCCTCCTGAGGCCTGGGAAGATCCACATCCTACCTTTTCTAAGTCCTTCAGAGGCAAGCAGCCAAGTCATTCTGGGTAGAGGGTGCTGTCATATGCAAAGACCCATGGCAGAAAACATCTTAGTCGGTGGAGGAACTTAAAGGAACTGCCATGCCTGGAGCATTAGTGGAGGAAATAAGTACAATTAGAGTCTGGTGGGAGAAGTCACATGCAGCTCGAGAGAGTAGAGCAGTGGAGATTGAATGACCAGTTTCACAGATTAGGACTAGCTTAACTAGCTCTGTTGCCCATGGAAAAGCAAAAGTCAATCGGCCCACAGCCCAAAGCTCTGTTGTCTTTTAAGCCGTGGATGAGGGTGGCTTGGACGAGGGGAGGTGCCAGATGGAGAACTAGAGGGCTGGCACCTGAGGTGGAGGGAGACAGCTATTCTGGTCAGGCTAGGAGAGGTGAAAGGCAGGATGTGGTTTCAGATTCTGTAATGGTGGCCTTGGGTCATGCTCAGGTGTGGTGAGAAGGGAGTGGCACTGGTGGGCCTTCACCCAGCTGTGGCTTTGAGCAGCGTCAGCCCCTTCTCATGACCACAAGCCACATCCCCCTTCTTTTCACCCCTTTCTTCTTTCTCCCCCGCCTTAGCTTTCTCTGCCCCCTCCTTCTCTTCTCCTCCCCGCCTTTCCTTCTATCTTCCAAGCCTCTCCCTTCTTATTCTCCCTCTCCTTTTTCTCTCAGATATTTAAGAGATTAATTGGTACTAAAGGTCAAACTCAGGACACAGGCAGGACCATCAAAGCCAAGGCTGAGATTCAGAGCCAACATCAGTGGTCCAGAGGCCAAGGGTAAGGGACAGAGTGGGAAGGCTGCAAACCTTCCCTTTGCTTACAGTTTGCCTTGGTTTCTTGCTGTCCCCACACAATCAGGGAAGAGAAGGAACCCAGGGATTCTTGTGGCATCCACAAAAAGGCAGCCAAACATTTCCCTTAGACTTGGGAAGAGGCTCAGCAGCGACAAGAGCAGCCACTGGTCTCTCAGAGAGGTGGAGATCTCCAAGAGACAGCATCTGGAGAAGACCTGTACAGGCACCTAGATCCCTGGGGGTGCTGCCCACTCAGGGTAGAGGACCCCATCCCCCACTGCACAGGATTCTGAAGAAGTTCTGGTTTATTACCTCTGTGTAAATTGAAATGGATCACTTAACCTCTGAGAGCCTCCCTCTGTCTTTGGGTGAGCTAGTGATGACCTTGCCCTCTGCAGGGACCTCTGTGGGTGGGATGATCCAGGAATAGGAAACTCTTAGGACTCTGATGTGTATCCCCAGCTACCCGCCTGCCAATCTGTGCAAAGCAGAATTGTACTAATAGCTGCTGCCCATGAGAGATGTGAAAATCAGAA
Organism: Peromyscus californicus insignis; assembly: GCF_007827085.1. Lineage (NCBI taxonomy): Eukaryota > Metazoa > Chordata > Mammalia > Rodentia > Cricetidae > Peromyscus > Peromyscus californicus. The sequence goes on along the minus strand of NW_026294595.1, from coordinate 134,917,263 downwards.
TCCAACAGCAAAGTGGCATTTCAAATTCCAGTGTGGGCGGAAGTGAATGTTACGAGAAACATCTCTTTCAGGCCATACTGCCCAGTGGGTTATGGAATGTGAGCCTGGTATGTATCCTAAAATTTTCTCTCAGACACACTAAAATAAAGTGAAAGGAAATTGACATTTCTGTTGTAGTGCAGATCCCCGCCCCTCTGCTGTGCGCGGTAGGGGTTCTCCATCTTCGATGGGCAGATATTATAACTATGGTTGCTACAGGGCCTGAGTACCAGGACATAGCATAGTACAAAACCTTTTTGGAAGTGCTGGTTTGGATTCTGATGGCGGTTGTACGAGGCCGGACTAAGTGGAAGTGGTAGCTACTGTCCTGAGGGAGGAAGAGGTAGGGCAGAACGACCTCAATGCCCTTGCCCCCTCGCTTCTTGGAAGCCACAGACTTCCGGAGATTTGCAGGGAGCGTTGGCAACAAGAAGTCTTCCCTTGGGGTATTGTGAAGGTAACTTCAGGGCTTCTTGTAAGAGAAGTGTGGAGAGAAAACATCCGAAGGCAGGCTTCTGTAGGTTTTCTTTCCAAACGCTAGTCCCTCCCCAGTAGAACTCAGGTCCCGGGGCCCTCGAATCCACGGGCTTCTGCTTGGCAACCTCCGATAGTAGCAGGGCCGCTGCTATCTAGGTGGGCTGAGAGGCTGAGAGTCTCCAACCACTACACATAAAGAAAGAGCTGCGGTTCACCACTCAGTACACACACTGCACACACACGCACACTTCTCCCGTGTGCCATAAATCTCACTCTTATACTCGCAGATCCGCCTACTCGTTCACTAAGCACCTGCAGCCCTCCGGGAAACCTGGATGAACCGCACACCTCCCCGCTGAACGCAGGTGCCAGGGCGTCGCCCAAGTCTGGAAGCACCGGCTGGAAGGCACGCCACTGGGTATCTATCAGGTTACCCTGATGGCGTGGCAGAGATGCCACGAGGGCAGCGCCGAGGAGAGAACGTCCTGTTCCGCCTGCCTCTCGCTCTTCAATGCCTTGGAGAGTAATTTCTTCCCCTAGGACAGGAGTGCCTCGAGGCCCTGTGCCTAGGACCCCTCAGACTCCCTGTATCACTTGCGGTGCAGTTAAAGAATTCCAAGATGATGCAGCCGGATTCGCTTTAGAGTAAAACAATCTCAAAGACGAATTGAGGCGCTAGAAAGAAACTGTTCAGTACAGGGACTCTAGCCGCTGGCAATGCCGGCTTTCCTTAGGCTCACAGGAGGCTGCCTGGGCCTCCTGCCTCTTTCCCCTTGCTTCCCCGACTCTCTCCACTTCCAACATTCCATCAAACTCTCAGTTAAAATGCTGTCACAGCCCCCTCTCTATCTCCCCTGTCTTTCAGGGTTGGGGAGCCGTCCTTTGTCCCGTGCTGCAGTGATACCCAGGACCGGGAAGAATCGGCATATGGATATCCAGACTGCGGTGACAGTCTGGAGAGAAAGGTCATTAGCCCAGCAGTTCCAGTTCCAAGATCCTGCAGCAGAGCACATCAGGAATTAGAATAGAGGCTGGACTATGAAATGGAATAGGCTGTGAGCAAAGGCCTTCGCTTGGGGCAACCTTCCTGTCCTACCCTTTCACCCTCAGGATCTCTCTCTCTCTCTCTCTCTCTCTCTCTCTCTCTCTCTCTCTCTCTCTCTCTCTCTCTCTCTCTCTCTCTCTCTCTCTCTCTCTCTCTCTCTGGAAGGAGGGGCTACCCCGGGACACAAGCAAAGAAACGGGTTGGGGGAGGGGGAGTGAACGTAGGAGCCGCGGAGATATCTCCGCTAAAGCCCAGAGGAACAGAGTGGCTGCAACAGAGATAGTCTGGGGACAAAGAGGAGCAAAACTGTCAGGACAAAGGCCGAGTAATCCAAACCCTGGGAGGGCAGCGCTTCTACTACGGTTCTGTGGCCGCAAGAGTCTTCTCCAAGGGCCACCTTCTTGAGAAGTGGGTTTCCGTCCTCGGTGGTGACCGAGACACTCGGGGAAGCAAGCCCAGCTCTGCTGTCCTCCGAGGTGCTCCCGGGAGGGTGTACAGTGAGGCGCGCACTCGGGAAGCGCTGGGTCTGATAACTCAGAGGGAGGGAGCTAACGCTGGAGCCCCGTGGGTGTTAAGACAGTCGAGGGATAATGGTCGAGGCTGGAACCGCGATTTACAGAGACCTGGAACCCTTAAAGCCGAAATGGCCTCAAAACGTCCCATTGCCGAGCTGAGGTCCCAGCGTGCGCTCTCCTCGTGCGACCGCAGCTGGGACTCTTACAAGGCGAGCGGGTATCCCTAGAGCCCATCTTCATCTGCGGGAGGTTGAGGCGAACGGCCCAGGCTCTCTGTCTAGGCGGCCGAATCATTTCTTTCGAGAGCTCACACTTCTCCAAAGGGTTTGAGAAGATTTTCTCAGCAGTTTACTGATCTAAACATTTTAGGTCAAAATTTGGTTCAAATACATTCATTTTGTTAAAAATAGGCTCCTGAGACTATGGTCTGCCCCGTCTTTCCTAAGGACTCTAGAGAAAAGGTTTTTTTCTTATTTACCGGAGGCAAATTTTCCTTCTAACTGTTAGAGGGGGAAAAAATTCTGGTCTGGTTGTCATTGATGCGGGCCACTGGACCCCGGTGCCAGTTGTTGGCCGGCTGGTCCTCCGTGGCCCGCAGCCAGGACACACTCACCTAGCATGCTTTCGGCTGCTTTTCTTTCCGCGTCTTGAGATGGGAAGCAGAAAGCGACGCGGGAGGCGGGTCGGGTCTCCGGATCCAGCGAATTCGACATCTACTTGCTTTTGGTACCGATCCAGGTCGGGGTCTCAGGAAAGTCCGATATTTCCTGCCCTTCTGGCCCAGGGTAGGGAGGCTCCGTCTGCGCTCTACAGCCCGGTCTGAAAGCCTAATGTGCTGCGTTCCCGCCTCCCGGTCTGCGCTCGGGAAAGGTTTTTCACCCGGTAGCCCTGGACCCTCTCCATCTGGCGTTTTCATTTTAGGACACTGATCTTTCCAGCTCAGGACCTTCCTGAGGGGAAGTAGCCCACAAGAACACCCCGAAGGCTTGGGTATGGAATTTCAGAGACAGCAACCGGGGAGAACTCTTGGTTGAGTTCGAAGATGGGATCGGGCGACCTATGCCTAGTTCCAGGGGAGTCTGTCCTGGGTTCCAGGAGCACACAGCCTGCTTTCAGGCCTGTCTTGGTCGGGTGAATTAGTAAGACCAGCATCGGTCCGAGGCGCCGTCCAAGCCTCGCCGCACCGAACCAACCAGTTCAGGGCGCCGTTGCGCACTGTGGCCACTTGGGGTCGCACTTTATGCCTGTTTGAACCTCCGTGCAGCCTTCAGAAGCTTGGATCTGCTTAATCCTTACAAAACGTTCAGACAAAAACAGGGCCGGTTCCTGAACCAGCAGCTCAGAGCAACTCGGTGCACCGACCAGTGTCGGTCTCGGCTCCGAGCCTCGCAGTTCTCAGGTTTCCATATGACTGGCCAGTGAAAGGTATTCAGAGCCTTTGGGCAGACTCTTTCTTGTTTACCTTCTTTAGGAACATTTTGGGGGTGGGGTGGGGGTTAATGAACTGAACGGCGAGACCACTGGAGCTCTGTCTGTCTCAGAGCGCAGTCACCGAACCCGCCAGGAGAGGAACGGCGCCTCTTGTCCAGAGGAACCTTCCTAGAGGTTAAGAGTTAGGTCTGAACAGAACTCTTGGAGCCCCAGCCCCGCCCTCCCCCACCACATACATTTGCGCAGACCGCCAGAAACACAGGCTCGCACGACACACATTCACTCGGCCCGCGGCGCCGAGGACATAAGGAGCGTCGCCCACTGGGCGGGGGCCGCTTGGGAACAAAGGGCCGGGGAAGCGTCATCCCGGCGCTTATTCTGAGCCTACTTGAGGGTGACACGGGCCGAGGTGGGAGTGCAAAGAGTATCTAGGGAGGTGTGAGTGCAGGCAGGGCGGGTGGGAACAGCGGCTTGGTCCAGAAGTGGGGCGCGCACGGAAGGCGAGTGTGCGGGGACCTCAACTCAGAGGGGGTTGGGGGTTGGGCCCAGGCCGGCCGTCCCACTCGGCTCCAGCCCTCCTCCGGGCCTCAGCGGCTTCGGGGATCCTCCGGCCTCCAGTCAGCTGACGCGGGGGGCGGGGGAGCTGTCAGGCACGCCCCGCCCATCGTCGCTGGGCCGCGGGGGCCGTGCAGCCATTGGCCAACACGCCGGGCCGCTCGGGCCCCCGCGCTCCAGTGACATCAGGAAGCGATAAAAGGCGGCGGCGGCGCCAGCTCCTGCACAGCTGCACCGCCGTGCTGCGAGCGGCTGCAAGCAAGAAAGCCCTAGAGCCAAAGAGCCGGAGAGCGAGCGGCGGGCGCTTTGCCCCGCGCCTCCCCTCTGCCCCAACGCGCACCTCGCCTGCTTCTCCACCCCGCCCCAGCTCGACCCGACTCGGTCCCGGCGCGGCCGCAGCCCCGAGCTCCGGGGCAGCTCAGGCAGCCTCGGGAGGACTCTCCGGCGCGCCGCCGCGTCCCCAGACAAAGGCTTGGCCGGCGGCCCCGGCCCGCAGCGCCCTCGGCTCCCCGCCTCCCCGGCTTGCCGCTCTTCGCCCCCGCGTTTGGCTCGGCGCGTCCCGGCCGGCCGCAAAGTTTCCCCCGCGGCAGCGGCGGCTGAGCCTCGCTTTAGCGATGGCCGCGGAGCTGAGCATGGGGCCAGAGCTGCCCACCAGCCCGCTGGCCATGGAGTACGTCAACGACTTCGACCTTCTCAAGTTCGACGTGAAGAAGGAGCCGCTGGGGCGTGCGGAGCGTCCCGGCCGGCCCTGCACACGCCTGCAGCCGGCTGGCTCGGTGTCGTCCACCCCGCTCAGCACACCGTGCAGCTCGGTGCCTTCTTCCCCCAGCTTCAGTCCGACTGAACAGAAGACTCATCTCGAGGACCTGTACTGGATGGCGAGCAACTACCAGCAGATGAACCCCGAGGCGCTCAACCTGACACCCGAGGACGCCGTGGAGGCGCTCATCGGTTCGCACCCAGTGCCACAGCCGCTGCAGAGCTTCGACGGCTTCCGTAGTGCGCACCACCACCACCACCACCACCACCCTCACCCTCACCACGGGTACCCAGGAGCCGGTGTGGCTCACGATGAGCTGGGCCCGCACGCTCACCCGCACCATCACCACCATCACCAAGCGTCGCCGCCGCCGTCCAGCGCTGCCAGTCCGGCGCAACAGCTGCCCACCAGCCACCCCGGGCCGGGACCGCACGCAGCGGCCGCAGCGACGGCTGCAGGTGGCAACGGGAGCGTGGAGGACCGCTTCTCAGACGACCAGCTGGTGTCCATGTCCGTGCGTGAGCTGAACCGCCACCTGCGGGGCTTCACCAAGGACGAGGTGATCCGCCTGAAGCAGAAGCGGCGGACCCTGAAGAACCGGGGCTACGCCCAGTCGTGCAGGTATAAACGCGTCCAGCAGAAACATCACCTGGAGAACGAAAAGACGCAGCTCATTCAGCAGGTGGAGCAGCTTAAGCAGGAGGTGTCCCGGCTGGCCCGAGAGAGAGACGCCTACAAGGTCAAGTGCGAGAAACTCGCCAACTCCGGCTTCAGGGAGGCGGGCTCCACCAGCGACAGCCCCTCCTCTCCCGAGTTCTTTCTGTGAGTCGTGGCGGGTCCCGGCCCCCGCCCTTACCCTGGCCCAGACTCCCTGTCCTGTGTCCCTAACCCTGGACTCCCTGTCCCTGCCATGGCCCCGGCCTTGACCTGTTTGACTCGAGAGAGAGGGAGAGAAAGAGGGAGGAAGGACGCGCGGGCCGCGGGCGACGGGCGGGAGCGCGGGTGGGTAGGGAACCTTGGCTCAGAAGAGAGCGGCGCAGGCCAGCGCAGCCTGCTAGACTTGGGCAGAGTCAGAGAGACCCGGGCGGGTGGGAGGTCCCGGAGTTAACTTTTCTCCAGTCTGGAAGGCAGCGAGGCATTTTCCAAGGAGTCGCCAAGGCCGTCTGGACACTTATGGCTCTGGGAACTTTGTGAGTGCCAGGGCGGCCGATTCGCAGTCCAGAGCTCAGTTCGCCCCAGGAAGAGCAGAGGAGGGGAGCGGAGAGGAGAGGGACTCTGGAGTCCCCGAGGGCGAGAGGCAAGGCTGAGCTAAGGAAGGAAGAACAGACAGATCTGTCTGTCCAGAGTCCGGAGAACACTGGCTCTCAGCCGGAGACGCGGGCCTTAGGACATTCGGCGCGCAAGGAAAAAAAAAAAAATCTCATCAGTTTTATTGCCTGCTCGATTATATAGAAAAATACGAAAATCTGCATTAAAAATATTAATCCTGCATGCTGGACATGTATGGTAATAATTTCTATTTTGTACCATTTTCTTGTTTAACTTTAGCATGTTGTTGATCATGGATCATAACTCCCTTGTTTCTTTGAGTGAGAAGGGATGCAGTTCCAAAACTCCTGCAGCTGCGAGAGAGCGGAGTTTCAGTCGCCGGCCGGCTTGTAAATTACCCGCCCGGCCAAACCACACTGAGAACGTAGCAGCAAGCTGAGTCTTTGTTTGGGTTCATTATTATGGCATTTTGTTTGTAAGTGAAAATAAAAGAAAGATAGAAAAACAGCCAACTCTGTCCTGGGGAACCTTTGGAATTTGTCCCCTTTTCCTTCCCACTTTAGTTTTCTGTTTCGTTGGAGTTGAGGGAAAGATTGGAAGGGAGAGACAACTGTGGACGTCCACACCTTGGGTGCAGGAGCGTGTCCTCTACCCTGTCTTCTGGCCAAATTGCCCCCCCCCCAACCCCCAAGAAGAACAGAAAAGAGACCCGCTCCTCGGCTTTGCATCCTGAGGAGTCAACCCAGGGCTGGCTTGGAATCCTCCAGGAAGGCGCTAATTGCAAGTCCCCTCCCCGAGAGCTTAGGGTGAAAGGATTCCCCCCCACCTCTTGCTACTTGTCGATGAAGACTTGCGCTCTCATCGAACCAAATGCCATTCTCAGAATGTACCAGAAACCCACACATTGGCAAGCAATGTTGCAACTTTCAAGTGCGTTCTTCAGACCGATGCATTCTGTGTCTCCCTGCTGTCGGGATAGCAGGGAGAGTTTCTGGTGGTGTCCCACTCCCTTCGGTTGTACAGTAGTTATAGGGGAGGCCTGGGTGTTTTTCTTTATTGTTACTTTCATTTCTGCGGGTCAGTAAAAGGATTTAAGTTGCACTGACACAAATACCAAAATGAAAGCGTACTTTTTAAAGTTCCCATCTGAATTTGCTGGCGCTGCTGGCTGGATGCTTTTTTTGTTTGTTTGTTTTTGAGTTTGTATTAGTTGATAAATTTACAGTAATAACAAGATTGTATGAACCGCATGGTGCTTGCAGTTTTAAATATTGTGGATATTCGTCCTGCATCGGAAACGAGCTTTGGTTTTTACTGATTCAACTGTGTTGAAATCAAACTTGCAGCAACGCAACAGAAATTGTTTTTAATTTCATGTAAAATAAGGGATCAATTTCAACCCCTGCTTATGATATGAAAATATTAAAATCTAGTCTTATTGTAGTTTTAATTCAGACTGGTTTCTGTTTTTTGATTATTAAAATGGTTTCCTATTTTGCTTATTAAAACCATGGAAATGGTGTTTATTTAGAGGACTCTGTGTTTGCATGACTTTCACTCTCTCATTTCTTCAAAAATTTCTCTTGTATATCAAGTTTGGGGCATTTTCCGGCAATGGACCTCAAACCACGGGCGGGCAGCTCATCCTTTCCAGTGTGTGGCTGAGTGTGCTGTATACGAGCCTCAAATGTGTTTTCTGCTTTCCACCCAGGTTCAGACCCCAGCCGAGAGAGTCCGTCTGTATGCTGAGAGGGGACATATGTGAAAGAGACACTCGACAGTGCTTTCAGGCTTGGTGGTCAGGATCAGGAGTGGGCTGCTAGCCGGCCTGTGGCTGGGGTAGTGAATCACAGGAGCCTGGAAGCCAAGCGTTGCCACCTGGATAGAGGAAGCCAAGTCTTTTTTTTTTTGGAGTCCAGGGCCAGTTAAACTGCAACTCTTGCTTTCCTGCCTGAGTGTTTAGGTCTCAACTTCCTTTAGCCAGGCACGGGGCAGCTTAGAACTAGACAGCCAGCTCTGAACTGAGGCTTGCCCTCCTTTCCCCAAGGTTGACCACGCAGGTGACACCTGACACTAGATCTTGGGATGCAGGACCCTCTTGGTAGGAAGCCCCTCCTTGGGTTCTTCTTCCCCGGTTAGTATGTTCAGGGTGCACAGGGTCATCAGCTCTCGAAAAATGGCACAGTGTAGAGGAGCTTGGCTGTCAGTGTCTCCTCAAACTGGAGGATGGAAGGGTTTAGGTGACTCCGTGTAGCAGCTCTAGCAGTAGCCTGAAGATTCCTGACATGGCAGTGGCCCTAGACCTCTTCCCTGTCCCTGGTCCTTTGCAGGTCAGTACCTACCTTGTGGCCCACATGTTCCTGGCAGCCTCCATGGAATCCTGTCTGTGATTTAGACTGTCTTTAGACTAACCTCTCTCTGGCATTGGAGCAGAACACCCAGACCTTAGAGGAGGTCTGCCTTTTGGTGTGGCTAGATCTCTGTGGAACTTCCAGCTTCCAGAGTAGACTCTACTCTGCATTGAAATTCTTGGTGCTGGAGTTCCTAACGTGGAATTTCAGGATCCAGATGGGGAGGTTATAGGCTCAAGCAGGGAGACCTGAGTAGGGAGCAGCCTGGAAAAGAAGAGGGGAGTGAAACACAGAGGGAACAAACAGATTTTGGCCAGGATCCCTGGAGATTGGGCTCTTGGCATCTGAGGACGAAGTTTGGGGGACCTTAAAATACAAAAACAACCAAATGACAACAACAACAACAACAACAAACCAGAGCAAAATAACAGTAACCACGATACACACCTATAGTGCATTGGTGGGTGATTTCAGCTTGAAGTGATTTCCCAAACCCATTCCGTTTTCCCAGTGGAAACACAGTTTGGCAAGGAAGGCTTTGGCCTCCATTTGGGAAAAGGCAGCAGAGCCCATTTCTCCCACGTAGGAGGGTGTGATCTATCTGCAATTTCATATGCAAGTGCCACTACAGGTACAGATTTGTCACCTTTAGGGAAACAGGCCTCTGTTAGAGTTAGGGGAGTATCTGAAGAGACTCCGCTGTGCAGGTAGGTCCCTGCAGTGGTAAAAGGAGATCGGGGACTTCTGGTGGCAGAGGCCTTAAATCTGGTCTGATTCTGTCTAGAATCATTCTAAACAGACTAGCGTAGTCCACTTCAGGCATTGCCTGGATTTTAGGAAAGGTTGTAAATTCCAAAGAATTGTCTTTATTCTGCATACAGAGACCCTTAGACACACCCAGTGAGGTCCCTATCACTGTGCATCCAAAAAAGGACAAGGAGTGCCACCCGTTTAGAGTGACCAACTGTGTTTGGCGATGAGTTTCAAGGCATAGCCCTAGTGACACGTTGACGCACCAAGACACGGGGACCCACACCCTGCACTCACACTGGTGACCATGCTGCTTCCAAGTCACCCATTGAATACTAACTCGCCCCAGGCCACAAACGGGGACAAGCTGGGTAGAGTCAGCAGCTCTTTGGAGAACCAGGGCTTGTGAAGTCTCCAGAGAGTGGAGGGCTCTTGAGCGCGGGTTCCTACAGCAGGCAAGTCCTCTACTAGCAGCTGGCCATGCGGACCGGCCAGGATGCCACAAGCCGGGGGAAATGGGAACTGGATACCCAAGACCTCCACGGTGCCCCGGCGGTACTCAGCAACCTTTATCCTTCTTTTCGGTTTCCATTTCTCCCTACTGTTAGACGGCAGCTCGGGATCCTCCACTCCCCACCACCCCTGGAAAGTCCTCCCTGCACCAAAATCTTCCAGGCTTCCACTGATCCCCGTAGACAAGTTGGTGCCTGCAGACGACAGAGACGCACCCGGAGACTGAAACGCATAGACACCAACACCGGGAAGCACTCTGTGGCCACTCTGTAGGCTCTGAGAATTGGGCTCTATCTTGGGTCGCCTTCTTTGCTGGGGCGAACGCGGCCCTACAACTGGCTGGGCGCAGTCGGGTTTCTGCGTCCCGGATCTCACCAGCTTGAAGAACCTGGGGCAGCCGCCGCTGTCACGTCCTTCAGTTCGGCGAGAAGGCGCTCAGGTGCCTGAGGTTCAAGCAAATCGGCTACCTTCTCTACGTCTCTGTTTCTCTGCGTGTGTGTCTCAGTCTCCCCACTCCTCTCTCTTCCCCTCTCCCCTTTCTTTCTGTCCCTCTAACCCTCCTCCCCACCCCGTCCTCATTTTCCATTTCTTTAGCCTTTCTTTCCTAATCTTCTCTTTTGTTTACTCCCCTGCCTTTTATTCCAGGGCAGCCTGAAAGGCTACCCAGAGCTGGTCCTGCAGCGGTCCTAGCCAGGCGGGAGGAATGAGGGATGGAGAGGCGGGTCTGCAGTCTGGGAGTCACCACATAGTGTTCTGCACCTGCGCTGTTTAGGGTCTGGACTTCACTCTGCCCACCCTCCAGTTTCATTCCATCCAGTGTCCCTCGCTGTGGTTGGCTGGGGCCTTCAGGCTGCCACACAGTTGGCCTGCGGCTGTTCAAATCTCGGTGAAAGTGATCTCTGGGGAGGCTGAAGCTGGTTACAGATACAGTCACTGTCTCTGGGCATTTCTGTGGCAGGACAGCCCCCTTGCCCCTGCCAGTTTAGAGGTTCCCATTTCCTTCTTATGCTGTTCAGGGGCCTCTGCACCAAATATCACAGTGGAAGCTGTCAAGAGCACACCACGCACGACGGTAGGCTGACCACACTGTGACCTGGAGGCTCAGTTTCTGCCAGGGGGCCAAAGGCCTACTCAGGCACCCTCCCACTCCACCAGTCTTCAGTTCATCCTTGGTATGGAGGGAGCCAGGAAACGCTGGATTAGAGTTTGGAGATTCTCTTGCATGCTTTCAGATGCAAAACTCCATTGTCTTCTGGGCCCTTTGATTTCCCCAAAGGAAGACTCTGAACCAGGGTTTTGAATAACTGTTACCATCACCATCTATCTGCACTCTGAAGGCTGGGCCCCTCAGCACAGAGATAGTGGTTCTGGGGTTCAGATTTATAATGCAAGGAACTCTTCTCCCCTGACCAAAATAAAATTCTGCCATCGCACATTCCTGTAGGCAGCATTTGTCCAGCCCCTCGGAGAGAGTCAGTTCAACGGGACTAGCTCCTTTGAGCTGCTGCCCAGCATAGCATCCTGGGAAGACAGTCCTGATGGAGTGCAGGGATGGTCCTGTGGCTTGGGTGGGTTGAGTGTCACCCGTATGTCAGGAGCAGGCACCTCAGGGCTTGCCTTTGAAGGCTTCTCTGGTTTAGAAGATAGGGTCTTTCTTTTGTGAGAAGGCTGCTAGTGGAATTTCTTCTTTCCCACAGTTCCTGGCCAGTAAGCGCTTCTTTCAGTGGGGAGAGTATATATTTATCAAGACACCACCCCATCAGTTCCTCAGCATCCTATGTAGCCCCTCCTACCCATCTGAACTCCTTCATTTGTCCTGTACAAATTTCCATGCCTCCCATTTTTAAATTCCTTTTTCCATTGTCCCACACATGTTATCTTAACTGGTACATTTAGATAATATCAGAGCTAACTGTTCTCACTTGGAAGAAATTAAATATGTGAGAAAACTCTCGGCTCCAACACAAAAAATCACCTAAATTAATAATAAGGATTTGTTCCGGAGCAGAATTCAGTTGCAGCAGCCTCTTGGCGTTCTTTGTGAGTGAAGCTACTTTTAAGTAAAACGGCAGCTATTCATTACATATTCTGTTTTATTTTATTTTTTATATAAAAAAATGGATGCTGTCTTTGGGTTGGAAGGGGCATCTGTAGAGGTGGTGGGGGGAGGCCTGGAACTTTCTGGAGGAAGCAATCTATTTTTTTTACACGAGACAGCCGATAAAGTCCTCACATCTGTATTGTGGTGCTTTCATTTTGGAGCTCTATGCATTTTACCTGGGTTGAGACTTCCTCCCGTGAATGGATAGGGATGGGTACTTGAGGGGGCCTGTTTGAATAATCCTCTTGAGGGGTGGGCATTGTTCCTGGCTTTATGGTTCCATCAGGTCCTGCAGCCCAGGCTGTGCATGGCTCTCACTCAGGTTCCCTTGTCTCTTCTGGTCTGTCACCCTCACTCCCTTGACTCTGCCAGTTATAGTTCTGCCATTGAGTTCTACCCAGAAGGGGCATGGGAGCACCACGCTGCCTTGGAGTCAGCTCCACCTGCTCAGAGTGAGTGGAGCAAGGCTGTATTTCTCAACATGGGGTGGGCCCTCCTCCTGCCTTCCTTCGAACCTGGTACACGGGTTCCTTTCAATGGATGCAGGACAGGTAGGTCACAGAGATGTGATCCAACCATTGGTTTCATCTCTGGGCAATTCACTTAACTTTGTAGTATAAGCTGCTGTTATTTAAGGGCTAGAGGTGGAGGGGACAAGGTCCTGTAGTCATTTCTTGCTTAGAGTCACCAGGGGTGAGTCTAGAACAGAAATCCATACCTACCTAGTGATGAAATTTATTTTTTTTTTATCATCAAACCTTATAAGTTCTTATATAAATTCTTCATCAAAGACATTCAATGCCGTATAGGTGAGGGAGTCGGAAAGAGTTTCCTCCCTAAGCCTGTACGCACAGGGTGGTGGTCGATTTTCTTGCTGGATACTCCATGTTCTTCAGTCACAAGGTTTCCTGCCCAGGTGACAATGTGAACCACTGACACAGGACAGCACCTTGAAGATAAGGGTGTCAGTGGAAGCTGCAGCTGTCGCTCATTCTGCTTTTTGATAGAGGAGAATGATGGCATGGAGTCTGTGAGTGTAGAAGCCGGCGTTCTTGTCTTGGAACATCGGTACTGTTTATAATTAACCAAGAGTTCTCTTACTCTTCATCTGCTCCTGACTGAACTTTCCAATAAACGGATCCTAGTGACGGAGCAAGTGTTCCTAGCAGAAGCAGCCTCTAGGTGAGGTGATTGGGGGAGGCTGTCTGGGGTATGATACTGAAGCATGGGATCTCACATAGATATATTTCTGCTCCCTAATAAATGCACACATGCACACTCATATTTACATATGCAGAGGCAGAATTTGCATGTATTCATCTGTTCTCTCTCTCTCTCTCTCTCTCTCTCTCTCTCTCTATATATATATATATATATATGTATATATATGCTGTCTTATATTTACAACTCATTACACAGTGTACCCAAATGCATGTATCCATGCTAGATGCATACATGTCTAAATGCTCATGTGCATGTATTTATAGTGTGCTTGGCATATACAGTTATGCATACAGCTGTATGTCTCTATTCTCACATCAAAGTGTGATTGATTACACATGCACGTAGGCCCTTGCAAAATGTATAGGGCTCCTGTACATCCTCGGAGACTCACACAGACTCACACTCATGTGTGTGTAAGTGAACACTAGCCTTTAGGCTCATTCACACACAGGCATTATGTAACAAGGAAACAGCAGCACCAGTGGGGTTAATGGAGGCCCCAGACTCCCATAAATATTTATAGGAAGCACTCAGGCTCTCAAAGTGGGAGACGAAGCCTCTCCTCTCGAGCCCCTGTAAATCACACAGGCTGCTGTGTGTTACCTGTCAGATCCGGGCTGTGCTCGGCAAAGGCGACACATATGTGCTAGAGCTGCTGTATCCAAGGGTCAGAGGCAAAGGGGACAAGGCCTTATGGTCATCTTTTCGTAAGAGTCACCAGGAAAAGGGCTAGAATGGAAATCCATACCTACCTAGTGCTGAAATTTAATTTTTGTCACCAAGCCTTATAAACTTTCTATAAATCCCTCATCAAACACATTCAATCCTGTGTAGGTGAGGGGGTCAGAAAGAGCCCTTTTTGGGGGCCAGCTTCCTCTCTAAGTCTCTTTGCACAGGATGGTCATCCCAGTGTCTCCCCAGGCATCCAACAAACATGTCAGGGTCACTGCTCAATCCTAGGACACTTCTTCAAGAGTCAAGTGAAGCAGCTTAGTGCTGCTGCTGCTGCTGCTGAGTGGAGAGGCATTTTGTGACTATTGCAAGACTTCACTGCCTAGTGCAGCATCTTAGGCTGACTGAGGTGGTATGGTCTTGGTAGAAGCTAGATTTGATGCAGTGTGTGGCGACAGTGCTCCAGATTCAAGATTCAAGAGTCACCGACCAGTTTTGTGTCGTAAAGGCCTGCTGGGTGTCAGGATCCCAAGCTGCTGCGACTGCATTCAATGCAAATTCTGTGCTTGGTTTTGTCACCTGAAACTGATCATTTGCATGCTGGACAGTATTCTAGGATTAGGATTAGATAAAGCAATGAGTAGAAGGCATCAAATGCCCCCCCCCCCCCCAGTTTCCAGTCTGATAGGAGAGCAGAGGTGCCCTTCAGGTAGCACATGGAATGCCCACATGCAGGAAAGCAGCCTGCCCCTTGAAGGCATTCACATAGCAGAGAAAGGGCAGAGAAAGGGCAGTCAAGGAGGGCTTCCTGGAGTTGTTGATGCATGAACGGAGCTCTGAAATCTGAATAGAAGTTATTCAAGTCACATGGGTAGGAGAATACTCTGGATTAGTTATCCTATGGTAACAGAAAAGTTTTCTATATTTGTGCCGTCTAATAAAGTAGCCACTAGTTACAGGTGGTGATTGAGACTTTGAATGAGAATCTGAATATTTCTTTGTGTAGTATATGTGTATGCATGTGTTCACGAATGCTGTGTATGTGTGGCTAGCTAGCCTTGGGACCACTTCTATATGTCTCAGCCTTCTCAGCATTGGGATCACAGAGGCATGCCTCCATGTCCAGCTTTTATGTGGCCACTGGGGATCAAACTCCGGTCCTGATACTTTTGTAACACGCACTTTATCATCTGAGTCTCCTCTCAACCTGCCCGTCTGTCTGTCTTTCTGTCTGTCATCTATCTTCACTACCATCATTTGTCTATTATCCAATCCATGTTCTTTTTCTTTGTTTTCTGAAATACTAAAAAAATACATGGCACTAAAATTTCTTAAATAATGTGTTTGTGTATCATTCTCCTAAATCTCGGCGTACACCATCAGAGGGTGTACTTTCAATACATTCTGGCTTCTGTGTAGAAAAAGGAAAGGGATGGCATCTGATATTTGAAAGCACAGGGTGATCACAGAAGGGTTTTTGAGCTGCATCTTGGGTGTCTTCTGTTCTTTCCCCATCTCTAGCCTGATGGAAAAAAATCTTCTCAAATAAACTGTTCCCCCCATTTTTTTCCTAAGCTGAGAAGAAAGCCTCTCGGACTCTAATTCCTCTGACAATTCTCTTCAAAAGAAAATAACGTCTAAATTTAAGACTTGTGATAGTATTTCTCCTAAAAGAGGACCCAAGCCAAAGCAGCAACTCTCCTGTTTTAAGTAATTGCTGGATTGGGGGAGCAGCTCTGTGTTCTACACACTCTGTGAACCTCAGAAAAGAGTCTTCGATGTCCTCCATCAGAGGTGGAAAGGAGCCTTCCACAGCCCCACCTTCTGCTTCATAGTCAAGGAGGATGTTTTCAGAAAGCAGGACCTGGGTGAAGGGGCGGGGCACAATTGCAGAAGGACATTTCCTGTGGCCAATAGGACTGGAAATCAGTGAGGCCGGGAGGATGTGGCCAAGCACTATCGCTTTTCAGTGCCCTCGTTTCTGTAAGTATTTGTTCTTTCCCGTTCATGGGAAGGGATAAGATGTAATTTTGCTGTGTCTGCTTCCCAGCTGGATGGATAGTCGGGGGACTCTTGTCTGCCAGCAGAGCTGGAGAAAATGGCTCTCTAGCACCTGCTATTGCCACAGAGCCATGGGAATGTCTGCAGGTCCTTGTTGCCCCAGATCAGGAGGACAAGCTGATTTCTTTGGGACAAATCTCCTCTCAGATACACCAGCCTGGAAGGTCCTTGTTCTGTTGGTCAGTTCGTAAGAGTTTTATAACTCATCTTGTGGGCTCGACCTATCCCTCTGAGACTGCCCAAGTTCTTTAAAAAACAAACAAACAAACAAACAAACACACACACACAAACAAACAACAAAACAAAACAAAACAAAAAACCCAACTTACTCCTGAGCCCATCACTTGCTTGCTTATGCACTCAACAGTGGATTGGTCTGACCTTGCTCCAGAGGGGAGCTGTGCTCCAAATTTTACTTCCCCACCCCAGATTGTGCCTTTCTCACTCTTGAGTTACTAAGCACAGATTCTAATGACATTTGGAGGTGACAAGGGACAGAGGCTAGGTGGACTGGCCCCGAGCCCCCTGCTGCTTGTACTCTCAGATGACTCCCCGAGGGGACCCACCTCTGCCTTTCTTTTGGCCTGTCCAAAATCTCTGTCTCCTTCAAGGTCATGACCTTGAAGTTTATAGTTTCCTGTAGTACAAAAGTTAGGTGCCATTTGGATCGTAGGTACCATGCATCCAAGTCTTTCTTTGGCTTCTAGTCTCTAAGAAGGAGGTCCTGCTGTGTCTTCAGGGGTCACTCCCCACTTCTCTGATGGCATAAAGAAGGGGAGTTCACCAGAGTTCCAGTTTTCAAAAAGTAGGGTAGTTCTCCCTGGTGGTCCCTTTCAGCCTTTCATTCTGTCCCATCTCCAGTCCTTTGTGACTCTGTTGACTTACAGAACCTCTCTCTACCAGGAATACACAGCTGCCACACTATGCTGGGACTCAGGTAGGGGACCTTCACCCTTTATTCTGGTCTCTCCAGACTTACCCTTCATTAAAAAAGTCAAATCACTGGGTCAAAGCCGATACAGTTATTGATATATGATAGTTTATTCTGTGGGTTATGTGCACATGTATGTAAAAGTTCCACTTACATTATTAAAAGGATGGTGTAGGCAGCAAAGACATTGATAACTTTTTTTTTCCCAGACAGGGTTTCTCTGTGTGGCCCTGGCTGTCCTGGAACTTGCTCTTTAGACCAGGCTGGCCTCCAACTCAGAGACCCACATGCCTCTGTCTCCCGAGTTCTGGGATAAAAGGCATGCACCACCACCACATAGCAACATTGGTAACTATTAATGGAACCTAGAAAAGGATCATGATAAACCCATCCCATAAGACTCATCCTATTTTAGTCTTTGAAAGATGAGGACCTGTGAACTCAAAGGTCTGGATCTAACAGATGCCTTCCATGTGCCTGGTATTGTCAAATGGTTTGTATCTCTCCAGTCACTCACATAACTCTCCCAATAACTCTAAGAGCTGGGAAGATATTATCCCACGTTCTGGATGAGGAAATAGAATTACAGAGGTTAAGCAATTTGCCCAAAGACAAACAACTAGTTAGTTGCAGTGATGGTGTTCAAACCTTGACAGACTGAATCTGGAGTCTGTATCTTCAACTACAATTCCTTTGAAGGCCAAGGGTTGGGTGATGGGTGACTTTGTAACCAGCTAGAAAATGTTTGGAGGTTCTAATCAATGAGGCCTGACTTTGAGAAGAGCGCCCCCTTCAGGCCACAATGCATCCTCTTCTTAAAATGCATGTACTTAGGGGACACTGTTTTAAAATATTTATTGACATATTATCAATTAGTCGTGCTTTGAAACCATCTATGACTCCCATTACTTTTAGAGTTTTGTACACTAGCCTTCAAGACTCTTCAGTCCTGGATCTCCATTCTTCTTCACTCCTCATCTGATGCTCTGGGCAGAATGACTCCAGACCTGTCTGAGTGTGGCTTCCATACTTTCTCCTGAGCTGGTTTTTTTTTTTTTAAATCTACAAAGTTCCCTAACATTCACTTTTCTTGGTCTTTGAGGTCACTGTCCTAAGCAAGCAGTCTAGGAGGAGGACATCTTCCCTTCCTTCTCATCCTGGGTCGTAACAGGACCTTGGAGGAACTCATCTGGTGGAAACAGGTAAGGCAGACCAGCTTTAATCTAGCCCCTCCACTTGCTGGCTGTGGGGACCTGGGCAGGTTATGCCACCTCTTTGAACTTCAGTTGCCTCTTAAGGCAAATGGGGAACATCTTGCCCACATCTGGTTTCTTGAGGGATCTTTTGAGCCACAGCTTTTTAAAAATACCTGGTGTGGGTGCATGTAAGCGAGGGGGTGGGATGAGACTGCTAATGTAGTGTGTGGTGGCTGCTGCGGTCACGGCTGGCACAGCCGTGTCAATTCTTGCATCATCCAAGCCATCTCTGCTCTCTTACAATGTCCAGAGCCAGCCCTGCTGGAGGAGCAGGAGTAGGGAAATGCTGCTAGAAGCAGCTGCAGAGACTGTCCAGCAGGTTTAACTAGTTTGCCTCTGGCTGATCTTGGGTTCAAATAGCTCTGAATTTGATTGTGAAGGAAAGCCTGGAAGGCAGTGTGCTACCCCAGCAGGAGTGCTGGAGAAGTGATTACAGACACAGAGCATAAAAAGAGCCAAGAGTTCCAGGCCTGAGAGTGAATATGCTCACCCAAAAGGACTTTGTCCAGATGCTCAAACCAGGAGTCTAGACTGAGGGCTTGCCAGTTTTCTCAAATAGGGACACCCACTTGGCCTTCTTGCAAACTTGCCTTTCACCTTGGGAATCATGTTTTAGAGAAAACATCAGGGTTCTTAGATCTTGGGCTGGGGGTTCCTAACTTGAATACAGTGTAGCTTGTTTTGGGTGTTCGTGTTTCTGTGAATTGCTGCGTGAATGTAGATGTGTGAATGTGCACAGCAACTCATGGAGACAGTACACATTTGTTCAGAGCCACAGAAAACAGTGCTCTTCAGTGATGAAGGTGCCAGGTGAGGTGGTGGGTTGTGTGCAAGTGGGATTCATGGGAACCTTTCTCTCTATCCTTGAAAACCAAAAGGGATGTCAGTAGGTGTCTGCTGGCTCGTCTTACATTAACTTGACACAAACTAGAGTCATTGGAGAAGAGGGGCCTGTAGATGTAACCAACCGTCTTCTTAAATAAGAAACACAGAGCCGATTCAGAGAAGAAAGCCAAGAGGTCAGAGCTAAGAGCCTCAACCTTCCTGATTCAGCGATCCTCTTCAGCCAAGAGAGCTCTCCGAAAGGGACCTACTTCCTGTGTGTATGTCTTTATATAGTCTAGCTCTTCTGCCTTCTCATTGGTATTAAGAAAATTCAAAGTTTGTAAGCAAAAAAAAAAAAAAAAAAAAAAAACGGGTCTGAGCTGCTGTACAGTTACTGGACAAACTAAGGGTGACTGTGTGAAAACAGGCTTTCTTTCTGTAACCCTATGATCCAATCTTGAAGCAACTTCACTGTTAGTTTCTTCTGTCTGAGTTTTTACAGGTTTAACAAGTTTTTCTAAAGCTGTCACCCTGGCACTTAAATTGACTATCTTTTTAAATAGTAAAATGAGGATCAGCTTAGTAATAAAATGCATAATTCGATCAACATTAATCTTCTCATATAGCTGTTCCATTGTCAGACTACCTAAAATTGCAAACAAAGCCCAATTTTCTTTCAATGAACACAGAAAACCCATTTTTTTTAATGTGGAAAAAAATTTCTCTTTTAAATAGTTTCCTTTAAAATATTTGATATGTTAAGTGACTTACCAAGTCCTCGTAGAACAGTACAAATCTGAGGGAATTTCAAAACAGCCACCTAGTGTCCGAGGTGTGAATCCAGAGAGAGAGAGAGAGAGAGAGAGAGAGAGAGAGAGAGAGAGAAACACACAAGAACCATAGCCGCAAGTTCTGCCTAAGAGCTTGAATCCAGCCACGTGTTCCCGCTTGAGTCTACTCAAGCCTTGGCTCTGGCTACCTTAAGCTCCAACCATGTGCATTGGCTTTACAGGCAGGGGCCCTGTTCGGCAGGGCAGGCCTAAGTTGTTTGTAGCACCAGCTTTAAGCAAGTAGCTCAAGGTTAGTCTGGCCTGAGGCCAAGCTGACCTGGGCCTGGGCTAGGGAGCCAGCGCCCTGGCGGGAAACCGGACCTGCCGCCAAGGCAAGTTAAGCGGTTTTTAATGGATTCTTGTCACGTTGGGCGCCAAATGTAGATGTAACCAACCATCTTCTTAAATAAGAAACACAGAGCCGATTCAGAGAAGAAAGCCAAGAGGTCAGAGCTAAGAGCCTCACCCTTCCTGATTCAGCGATCCTCTTCAGTCAAGAGGGGCCCTCAATTGAGAAAATGCCTCCATATGGTTGGGTTGTAGGCAGACCTGCAGGGCATTTTCTTAATTAGTGATTGATGTGAGAGGACCTAGCCCATTGTGGGTAGGGCCACCAATGGACAGGTGGTCCTGGATTCTATAAGAAAGCAGGCTGAGCAAACTATGGGAAGCAAGTCAGCAAGCCACTCCTCCATGGCTTCTGCATCAGCTCCTGCCTTCAGGTTCCTGCCCTGTTTGACTTCTTGCCTTGGCTTCACTCAATGAACTGTGAGTCTGGACATGTAAGCCAAATAATTTTTTTCCTCCTCATGTTGCTTTTGGTTGTGGTGTTTCATCACAGGAGTAGAAACCCTGACTAGGACAGAAATTGATGCCAGGGTAGTGGGGTGTTGCTGTGACAGACCTGACCACGTGTTTTGGGGAAGATTGTAGAAGGACTTTGGAAATTTAGGTGAGAAAAGCCATTGAGTGTTCAAAGCTTGGTGAATTGTTCTGTGAGAGCTTGGATAAAAATGTTGAGAACAGTGAGGACTATGGGGGTCTGGCTTGTGAAGTTTCAGAGGGACATTTGAGAGTGCCTTAATTACTCTATCAGGGCCATTTGATATTTTGAGTTAAGATTTTGTGGTTCTGGTCAGCTGGGGCTGAAGAATCAGCTGTGATTAACATGACACCAGAACCACTAATGTGAAACCTTTGTTTTACTGGGCCAATGGATACTGGTTACCTGGAACTGAGAAATTAGTAATAATTAAGAAGAGACTAGCATCGCTGAGGAGAACTCTTCTGGGAAGTGTTTCTTCAGACTCATTACATGCAAGTTATGTCCCAGAGGCCACCAGAGTTGTACCTCATGCTGGCAGTGGAGCTTGGTAGTGTTAAGAGGCACCTAGGGGATGCTGGTTTTGAAGTCATGGAGAACAGCTGAGGCTTGACATTGTGTGTCAGGGTTGGAGTCCCTGGAGAGAGCCCAGGAGAGGCTATTGGTGAAAGTGCAGTCCAGTTGCAGCAAGAGACCCCAGAATTTTGGAGATGACTGCCAAAGACAACAGCAGGTATGGAGCAGAGATGGCTTGAGCCTAGGAGACAAGCTGCATGTGCTGCCTAGGACGGAGCCAGATAAAGGACTCAAGAACTTTGGAGGATCCCAAAAGATATGAGTGAATCCCAGATAGTGAACATTGAGTTATTTACTCTTTGAGTCTGGTTTTGCTTTATTCAGATTGTGACTGTGCCCTGGTTCTTTCCTCCTGAAGTAAGAAAGTATTTAATTTGATCTTTACAGGAGCCTACAGTTGAGAGATTTTTTTAACTTCTAAAAGAGATTTTGGGTCTTTAAAGAGACTGAACTGTTAATGTGTTCAAATTTGTAAAGACTGTGGGACTTTTAAAGTTATTAATATTTTTAAGGTGAGATATTGGGGATGATAAGAAAGGGAAGGTTGTGGATTAATAGTGATGTGTTTGTGTGTCAAGTTGATAAGGGGTCAGTTGGGCTGGCTAGTTTTATCAACTGGACACAAAATAGAGTCATTGGAGAAGAGGGCGCCTCAATTGAGAAAATGTCTCCATAAGATCGGGCTGTAGGCAGGCCTGTAGGGCATTTTCTTAATTAGTGATTGATGTGGGAAGACCCAACCCATTGTAGATGGGGCCGCCTGTGGGCCGGTGGTCCTGGGTTCTATAAGAAAGCAGGCTGAGCAAGCCACGGGAAGCAAGTCAGTAAGCTACTTCTCCATGGTCTCTGCATGAGCCCCTGCATCAGCCTCCAGGTTCAAGTAGGACAGCAGGTATATGGCCCACTCTCCAGCAACCCAGAGTGGAGTGTATGTGTGAGCTAATGAGAATGTATGAATTAGCAAGCTCAGGGAAGGTGGCAGCTTTTCTTCTGGTCATGTTCTAAGACACAGAGAATGGGAGGAGATGTGCTCAGGGGAGTAATGAGCCTGAGTGAGCCTGGATGGTGCTCCCAGCACAGTGAGTGGGCCAGCCAAGTGTTCTTGGGGTGCAGGAGGACCACTAGGACTAGAAAGAGGAGACCACGTATGGTTCTCGGGGGTCTTGAATTCAGAGTCAAGTTTGACATTACCCTGAACTGGTGGAATCTGCTGTCACACTTGTGCTGTGTGACCACACACATCACAGGGCTGCTTGGACCAAGTGGACCAGCCGTTGATTTCCTGAGAGATTTGGATTTGGATTCTACAGAGGAGACAAGATGGTGGTGTAATGGAGAGCCAGGGATACGTCACTTAGATTTTGTGAGTCTAAGAGGAGCCAGAGAAAGGATGGAGTAGATATATGGAGGATGCTGAAGAGGTTTAGGACGACCGGATGAAGCCAGATATGGATAGAGTGAGTCAGATCATCCCATAAATGACTAAGAACAGAAGAAACAAAAGAAAACCCCAACCAAAAAAGTGGGAAGGGGGAAATAAAAGCAAAAGCAGGGTCTACAAGTAAGGCTGAACTGAAAGTACCATGCTGATATGAAGTCTGTATTGAGGTGGGCCAGGAACTGACTGTGAGCCCCCAATAGCCAACGGGAAAGGGGCAAAAAGATCAACTTTTAGGTTCAGAAAGTCAACTCCACGGTGGTCAGGAGAGTCATAAGATTTCTGGTTTGGGGACAGGATTTTTTTGGGGGTGGGTGGGTAAGATTTTGGGTCAATTTTAAGTCAGATGGGGTGAGACAAGGGAGTAGTTTACCTGGGAATCAGGAGACTGGATCCAACTTCACATGTGACCTTGGAAGGTTGTTTAACCTGTCTGAGTTTTATTTCAGTCTACTTATAAGGAGGGTGCACTTGCCATCAAGGGCCCTGATGGTGACCCAACAGAGCCTGTGGAAGGACTGGGCACACACAGCTAGCTGGTCAGTAAGGCTAGCTAGCTTGCTTTGCTCTTGTCCTCCCAAAGCTGCCTCACTTTAACTATTATTATTGTTGTTATTATTATTATTATTATTATTATTATTATTATTATTATTATTTCTCATTTGCCCTCTCCTGCCTTAGGCCAGCTCCTCCTACTGCCCCTGAGACCAGGGCACAGCTGGGCTGCTGGCAGGGTGCCTGGTGAACTCAGTGGGGACCAGAATGCCCTGAAGTGCCTGTGTATGCAGATGACCTGTCTGCCCCTGACTCCAACAGCCCTCATTCAGGCCATGGCCTTCTCTGTTCCTAGCCCCAGAGTGGCTGAGAACCCTGTTCCCTGGCCCAGTCTGGCCTCAGCGTGTGCTCCCTTAGCACTCTATGTGCCTTCCCACCCCCAAATCCCAGGAATAGATAAATAATTGTCCGTGCAATCCGTTGTTCTAACCTCCATCTCTTGGCTAGAACTGGTGTCCCAAGGGCACAGAGTGTTGTGCCCGTCCCTGTGGCGTTGGTCTAGAGGTCCAAGTGTATCAGGATCAATGAAGGAATGGCATGAACGAATGAACTGAACAAAGGTTTGTCTAGGGCTGGGGAGATGGTCCAGTAGGTAAAGTGCTTTCTGTGAAAGCATGAAGAACTTGAGTTCTGATCTCAAGCAGCATCCATGTAAAGAGCCAGGACTGGCAGCAGGTACCTGTAACCTTAGTGCTGGAGAATGGAGACAGGTGAATCCTGGGACTAACTAGTTGACTAACTAGTCTAGCTGAAATGGCCAGTACCAGGTTCAGTGAGAGACCCTGTTGCATATTTTGGGTCAATTTTAAGTCAGATGGAGTGAGGCAAGGGAGTAGTTTACCCTGGGAGTCAGGAGACTGGATCCAACTTCACATGTGACCTTGGAAGGTTGTTTAACCTGTCTGAGTTTTAGTTCAGTCTACTATAAAGAGGGTGCACTTGTCATCAAGGGCCCTGATGGTGACCCAACAGAGCCTGTGGAAGGACTGGGCACACACAGCTGATCAGTAAGGCTCATATATATATGAGAGCAAGTGAAGAGGACATTTCAGTATTAATCTCTGCTCTCTACACAACTTATTCACACAGTGGATTTTACCCTTTACTACCGTACACAGGAGTGTACATACTTGAGGGCACACACACACATTTGTGTGAAGTTGGAATTCATCTCCGTCTTATAGTAAAGGAAAGTCAAGGGTTATGTTGTTTTTGGACAGTCTCTGGTAGTCCCTGTTGGCCAGGAGCTGGCCAGGTAGCCATGGATCTTGAGCGCCTGACTCTTCTGCTCCTGCTTCCCTCTCAAGGGGATTACAAACATATATGACCCTGCCTGGTGTTGTATGGTGATTGGGATCAAACCCAGAGCTTCTTCCATGCTAGGCAGGCTCTCTGTCATCTGCCCCATATCCCCACCCTGACATTCAATTTAAATTTAAAAAAGCATATATGTGTACCTGTTTACACCATCTTCTCTCCCTTCCCCCAGACTCCCACTGCCCCTTACCCCCTCTCTCAAACTCATGGCCACTCTTTCTGTAATTTTTATTTCATCTTTTTAAAAATCTCTTTTCCAAGTCAGTCCTCAGGCTTCAGCCACAATACAACTTCCTTAGCAAGTTGGTATCTAAAGTTCTGGATGGGACCAGGCACCCTGGCTCCCACCATCATCATTGCTCATCATTAGCTCCATTTCTCTAAGGTCTGCTCAGATTTCTTCTCCCCCATATTCATTCACGGGGATGCATTTATTTTCTTTCATGGTCCCCATAACCATAAATGTCACTAGTTATATAATTTGAGAACAGTGCAAAATGAAAATAAATAGCTTCTTACTACAAAATTAACGAGGTCTGGGTCTGGCAGTGCAAATTTGTAATTCTAGCACCCAGGAGGTTGAGGAGGAACACAGAGAGTTCAAGGCTACTTTGGGCTAAATCGTGAGTTTGAGGCCAAGCTAAGCTAGACAGTAAGACACTGTTATAAAAAAAAAAAAAAAGTTGTATTAAATTATCAAAAAAATGCTTTTGTATTAACTTAAGACATCCAAGATGGCAGTCGCAGACATTAAATCTGGCACTGCATTTTAAACCAAGGGGCACTGTGTGGCATCAGGGGCACAGTAGACCTGGTTCTCATTAGCATATTACTTAAATATCAAATGAATGAATGACAGTAGATATACCAGTAGAAGTTACATAGCTTTTCTGAGTTCTAGTTTTCTCCTCTTCAAGGTAGGAACATCTTGCTTGCTGCCCAGGCAGGCAATGAGGAGCCTTTGAGCCTGGGGCCACTAGATAAACCATGGGGACATGGCCTGGAACTAGTCAGATCCAGATGGCCAGAGGCCAGAGGCCAGCTTTGTATAGGGCAGAGTGAGGCTGGCCTGATAAGGTAGGTGGACTCTGCTCCTTGCAGGCAGCCAGAACACCTCTGACGACATATATCTTCCTGGCCAGAACCAGGGACTGTGGAGAGTCTGTACCTCCTCTTCCTTCTAAGCCTGCCCTGTCAAGCACCAACATGGATCCAGCACCATGTTAGGAACTCTGCATGTTTTATCTGCCTTGTCTTTGACTTTTATGTCAGAAAAATAATAGCTTTTAAAACTTAAAATGCACTAAGGTATTTATGAGTTTGCTTTATAAAATGAAGGAATCGTACTTTATAAACAGAAAGGTGAAAGAAATCAGGAACCTCGAAACACTTTCACTGCAAAACATCACAAATGTCCCCCAATTCACGCACCATGTGCCTCCATACATACAACACATATAGACAACAATTACACAGTGTGTCTCATGACAAACCCCCCTTCCCCCCAATTCTTTCACTTTCCTTTTGAAGAATCGAGGTCAAAGGCCAACTGTCCACTCTGAGCCCAGGGATTTGAATGTTTTTGCAGGGAGTTTAAATTGTGTAGTTTGACAAGGCCTAAAGTCACTCTGGAGTCTTACAGCCATCAAAGTTCTCATTATTTTTTGCCTTGAAAGCATCTGTGTTTTGAAACCTGTGGTCAGATGGACACACACACACACACACACACACACACACACACACACAATGGGCAAAACTTACATCTGGTGTTATGAAATTCATTTTATGCTTCTCCTTAAACTACGTGGTTTTTGAACATCTTGCCTGCACATCTCCTGACCTCCACTTTTGAATGACTGCTAGGTGTTCTGGGCCTTTTCTGATAGTTTAGCAGCAGATGTGCCATGCATGAGACTTCAAAGAAATAGAACATTACTTTGAAGTCTCATGGTAGCTCATGGTGTCCAGGATCCAAGAACTGTAGAGTCTGTAGCTGGTTGTGGCCTTCAGGAAGGATAAAGTGGAGGAGATTCTGAGCTGTGAAAAGAGCTCAGAACTACATTTTCCATCCTGGAAGCACTCTTACACTGACTTTCCTATTGCTGCTCATATCTGCACACTCCTCCTAACACACACACACACAGAGACATACACTCCAGAACCTCAGAATCCCAGAGTTCCTAATACCAGGAGAGTCTTTCTTGCCACATACCCCACCTATTGTGAATGTGAACCTGACCTCCAGGTTGTGGAGTGGGCAGGCTGAGACACTCCTCAGCATGTCCAGTGCTGCCACAGAAGCCTCACATGTTGATACCTGTGGCTGTCTGAGCCCTTCATAGATGAGGAAATTTTGAGGCTCAGACAAGAGCTTCTTCCTTGCAGATACAGAGAGCCAGGAGCCAAGTCTGCACTATACCTCACTGCATCTGTGGATCTCTGTGGGTGATTCTCCAACTATGGCCAGTTGTGGGATCTAGAACCCTTTACTAGGATTCTCTGGGCTATAAAGATTGTTGGCCTAGCTGCTTCCACTTTTCCAGCATCCATAGCCCCTGCACAAACACTTTCTGGTACAATTCAACAGCCCCAACCATAAAATCAACAGAGCCTTTTCTCATCATCCCCAGGGGCCAGGGAATCAATAATGGCTTCAGAAAGATGTCCATGTCATAATCCCAAGAACCTAGAAATGTTTTCTTATTTTGGCTAAAAGGACTTTGTAGCTAGCTTCAAAGTTAATGACCTTGAGGAGGAGCAAATGTCATGCCATCACCAGGGATCTTTCAACTTAAAGCTTTCCCAGCTGTGGTCAGGGCAGGTATAATTAGACAAGCCCTGTTTGAAAGCACAACACTGCTAACTTTGAAGGTAGAAAGAGGTGGTAGATACCAAGGGGGTACCCCTCCCAAGCTGGGAGAGGCAAGGAACCCCCAGAATGGTGCATGGTGACACCTCAAGATTAGCTAGCTGTAAGAGATCCCCATGGACTTTCAACACGCAAGTGTGACTGAAATTATAACGCAGATCTGTGGTTTCTCCAGGAAGCTCCATTTATCCACCCACAGGTCCTTCCCCAATTGTGCATACATGTGCATGCACATACAATTATGCTGCTCCTCAGCTCAGAGGAGTACCGGCAAGGCTAGGCATAGTCCTGAGGAGGAAGAAGAAGAATGATAATGTTAGTTCTATAAATGTTAGTCTACTAATTCTGATACTAATGATAGCAACGCCCCTGCCCTTGGGCATTCTGCTAAGTGCTTCACAGTTAGATGTCTCAGTTCAGTCATCCGAACAATGCTAAGAGGCAGGTTAGTCTCACTTCACCCATGTTCCATTTACCCATTTTATAGGTGAGGAAGCTAAGACACAGAGAGGTTAAATAATTTGCCCAGGGTCTCACAACTAAGAAGCAGAGCTAGGATTGGACCTAGGCTATCTGGGTCACATTTATCATTTTGGATACTTTGAGATGCATGAGCATACACACACAGACGCACACAGACACAGACACAGACACAGACACAGACACAGACACAGACACAGACACACACACACACACACACACACACACATACACACACACACACACACACACACACACATACACACACCACCCAGTTCTAACCTAACTAGCCTTCCTCCTTCAGAGTCTTCTTCCTTCTCTTCCCCTCCTACATCCTATTATTATTGTTTAAGGGGTATAAGAGGACCCATGGGTGCAGCTCCCTAGGGGTTTCCATTGTTGGGTCTTGTCAAAGCTTTTGGTAATGGAATGCATCAAGAAAAAAAAAGTTGCTAATGTTTTTCACTGAATTTTACATTTTCTGAAACTTCACGCACTTCAGCCGGATGATTGGATCGATGTGATGTGTTATTAATTGCACATGGTAAGTCAATGTGTCGGGCTTGGTACAAGGCTTCAGGCTGGTCAGCTCACAGAAGTGAGGACATCCTGGCTTGGTATGAACATGGACTGCCTCAGGTTCTTGCAGGTGGTCCTACTCTTGGGGGGTGTCCCACTAGGTTGGGTAGGCTAGTAACAGACTGCAGAGCATTCCCTGTTTTCTGGGAGCTAGCAGCTGGTGTTTCATACCCATGTCCCTACTTGCCTAAGGGGAAGGCTGGGCTGGGCCTCAGGAACCTGTTAGTCTGGTTTGGAAGCTCATTACCAGGCTCTCAGGGAAGGATGGAGACCCAGGGGGGAGGAAAGAAGAAGGGGGAGGGGAAATGAAGGAGATGGAGGAAGGGTCAATAGGGATGGGGATGAAGAGAGCTGTGAGGGCAAAGCAGGGGACTAGTGCTGGAGGACGTGGAACAGCAGGGTCCCTGTCCATGCTCACTCTAGACTCACCAAGCTCCTTCCACTCTTCCTTACCCCTCCCCTCCAGCCTCCAGGGGAAGAATTTAGGACTTAATTTGACTGGAGGGCTTGAAGGGGGAAGGAGCAGACTTTGAGAAGCTCCCCTTAATGGCTGGCTAAATCTGCTTCCAAAGACTCTTTTCTGGCTTTAGTGAGGGGTGTTGGGGTTCCCATCAAAGTGCCTTAGAAAGAGATAACAAGATGGGAGGTGTGCTATGGAACCCACTCCATGGGCATCCTGAGAAGTGATGGGTATGCCTACACAGCTGGGTTACCTAGACAGTCTGTCTTCCTATGCACAGGTACTTTGAGGTCAATGGTCAAAACAATTAAAAATACAAGTCCTTTCCTAGTGTCACTCTGTACTGTCCAACTCAGGCACCACCTCCATCTGCCTTCTGACCCACATGACTCTTTCCCCTCTCCCCCATTTCTTCCTTTCCATAGCTACTTGGAGGCCAGCTCTGTGCTGTGGATGGGGCTTAGGAGAGACCCTGGCCCTCTGCACTTATAGTCCAGGGTCTCATAGACCATATCTCTGAATGGCAGCTGAGCCATTTGAAGGTTGAGCAGGTGGGACCAGCAGAGAATCTCCATCCAGTTTCCCAAGCCTGATGCATCTCATCTCAGCCAACTGCTGACAGAGCAGGCTAGTGGCCCCAGCTGCTTGGTTGAAACACTCAAGGCTCAGAATGAGCAGATGATTTGTTCAAAGACCACATGTCAGACCTAGGGCAGTGGTGGGATGGAGACTCAGGCCAGTTTGACTTAAAACTCCATAGTCATCTGCTAGAGCACTTGGGAAGGTATTCCAGGCCAATGAAGGGCGGTGGTGGTGGTGGTGGTGAAAAGGTGTGGGCACTTCACAGCTGGGGCCTAGCATTTGGGGGGGGGGGTGCTAAGTGTGCACATGTATGAGTGCAGGCTCCTGATAGGGTTTCCTAAGAGTTTGATCAAGACATAGGAGATCAGTCGATAGGCAAAGAAGATGCTGGAAGATTTCCTTTGCAAAATGGTAGGACCTGAGAGGCAATGTGGCCTGGTGCTTGGAGCAGTGCTATGGAAGGCTGGGTTCGAATCCTGACATAACCACTTGCTTCTGCATGACTGGGGGCAAGTCTTTTGACCCCCTCCCCATGGCTGCATTGTGAGCCATAAAAAAGATTTGTTTGTGGAGCTGTTATAAGCACTGAGTAAGTGCAGTAATTTGTCCAGAGCTGAGCATATGGTAAAGACTGACAATGTCCACGTTTTCTTTCCTACTGACATCAGGGCTAGTGTGGAGTGTATCAGGAAGCCCCAGGAAAAGGCGCTCTCAGACCAGGCAGGGCCTAGCAGTTCTGGGAGCTTGAGCTGGGCAACCTTCCCCTCCCCCAGTACCCATTGTCTTTGCCCTAAGCTCCTGAGTGGTGGGAGGAGGGGTGGGGAGGAAAGAGAGGTTCCAAAGGTCACTCATGGGGCCTGACTCTCCCAGGAAGCAAGAGAGGCTGCTGGGCCAACAGCTCCAGGCAGGGAGGGAGGCCTCTGTCTACCAGCAGGGTCCAGTAAGTAAGCTGGCCCTGGGCAGGCTGAAGTTTTTTGCTGCTCTTTGGTGGGCATGAAGTTGGCCTGGGTTGAGTCTCAAGACAGCTGGGCCTTTCCTCCTCCTGCCCATGCAGCTGCCCAGTTGAAAAGATCAAAGGGTTTCAGGAGAAGCACCATGGGCCTCCTCCGAGATGACTTGATGGGGTGCTGACAGGTACTGTGGTGTCCTCACTCACAGGCAGTTCACCCCCGAAGTGTGGCTTTGGTTAGTTGTGAAGGAACTAATTGTGTTAGACACAGAGACTCACTGTGGCTGACATCCCTAGCAGGCACAGGCTATGGGAAATAGAGCCCAGAATACTGTAGAGGCTGAAGAAGATGCCTTAATGCTTTGAAACCAGAAGCAAGAAACTGGAAGAAAGAAGCGGTTGTGTCAATAGACACTGGGTGGAAGTTTAACCTTTTTATGGAGAAAGGGCCTCATGAATACCAAAGTTCCTCAGGTCCAAGAAAACCACACACAGCCCAGTCTTTGCATTCCCTTCCCTCGAGAGTTGAGATCTCAAGAAACAAAGGAGGACGTAGGAGCTGGGTTCACATGGAATTGGGTTTGGGTCTTGGTTGTATTACTAGCTCTGTAATCTTGGCCAAGTGGCATAAGCTCCCCAAACTCCAGTTTCTTCATTTGTAAAAATGGCTGAAAAGCCTTCACAAGGAGACCTCTGAACAAATGAAAAGAATCCAATATAGCAAAGTGATCAAGGAATTCAACAAAATAAAGATGCGAGTGTGGCATTCAAAACTGTTCACTTTCTAGGCTCCTCTGAGCACCTGCTTTGGGCCATGCTTTATGTTAGGTATCTTATCATTTGGCCTCTGTCTATTCTCGGGTCTTATTCACAAATCTTGGTCCCCAACCCCCGTGCCTGTATCCTCATCACCGTTCTCCCTACTCCTGGCTTACAGAGACCCGAGGGTCCCTTCCTTCACTTTCATATCCTTAACTGCCACTGGATCTTTAGACTCTGCTTCCTAGCTGGCCAGGCAGCTGGACCTAGACCCAGTAGAGTGCAGTTCTCATGGCCTCACTACTGGCTTTTGAAATCAAGCTTCCTATCTTCAGTTTCCAAGCAGCCCCATGTCCCAGTGGGTCCTACTTGAACCTAAGACCCATAGTCCCTCCTCATCTGCAGAGTCACACCCAAACTCAGTCTAGAACTGGCTACTTTTACATTCCCCAGCAATCTGCAGAAACTTGGGTCAGGCAACTTCCCACTTGAAATGTTGACAAGTGCTGCCTCCTAATAAAATAAAAGCCTGTTTTCTATCTTTCTTCCTGCCAAAGGCATCAGGGATGATTGACTGATTTAGAGAAATTAAAACATGTCACATATTTTATAAGCAACTTAACCACCCGTGCAGGAGCCTGAATACCTGGCATAAAGATGCTGACTTTAAATGTGGAAATAAATATTTTTCAATACTCAAATCAGTATCAGATATGAAAAAAATGAATAAGGAGCAAAAATCATTCCTTTTCTCTTAAGTGGCACTCAGTGCATACTTCTGCAGCTCCAGATCTTTCAGGGTTGTAGCTGTGATTTAAGACTGGATAAAGACAGAAATATAAAAACATAACCACAAATACAGTCAAAGACACTCAGTTAAGGGGCTCAACAGTCATCATGTCTTGAGATACAACACCAAATCTTGCCACTACTCAGAACCTTCTAGATCTTGCTCACTTCTTCACCCCTATCTTATCCAATGAGCTCCATATTCTTTATCTCTGAACATACCTTATTCATTCTGTGCTTGGAATACCATTTCCTCTGGGGTCTTCTTGAATGCATGTTCTAGGAGGGTAGAAATCCTTCACTGGTAGATCTCGAGTTCCTAGCCTGATGTCTCACATTCAGTAGGTACTTAAACATTTGGAAAACGAGTGATCAGTTTGTGAGACTTCTACTTAACCTTCAAAACCTCTGTCAAATATCTGCTTCCCTTCACCACCCCCTTTTTTGTGTGTGTGTTTGTGCTGTATAGGGTCTGGCACTGTGGTCTCTGCTTCCTTGCTGCTTTATGTTGACTTAATTCACCTTAAAAAAATTATCGTGTGTGTGTGTGTGTGTGTGTGTGTGTGTGTGTGTGTGTGTACACGCATGCGCGCATTGTGCTTGAGTGTACAGGTGCCCATGAAGGCCAGAAGAGGGTGCTTGATTCCCTGAACTGGAATTATAGATAATTGTGGGGTTCCATGTGGGAGCTGGGAATTGAACCTGGGTCTTCTGGAAGAGTAACCAGTGCTCTTAACTGTAGGGTCCATTTCTCCAGTTCTCTTTGGTTCACTTTTTACACATCTGCAAAACAAGGGTCATTCTAGACTTTGGAGTCATCAGCTCTGGGATATAATCTTTTTTTCTGACCATTCATTCATTCATTCATTCGTTCATTCATGTATTCATTTACATATTCAGCAGAGAGTTATTGGATCTCTGGCTCCTACGTGCCAATCACTGGGAATTAAGTGGTGAGTAAAGGCAGAGTGGCACCTGCTTCTCATGAAATTTCTCACAGGTATGCCACTGCCTTCCTGTGCTTTGAATTCCTTAGCTGTAATTTCCTTGGGAGCTGATTAAGTCAGGAGGTACTGTGAGGCACCTAGTGCTTGGGAGGTGCTCAGTGGTAGACTTTGCCCAGTCCTCAGCTTCTTCTGTGAACTATGAGCTTTGTCTGGGGCTGGGGGAGGTGTCTGTTTCCTTTCTCTTCCTTTGGACACAGGAGAGACAGCAGTGTCAGCTGCCACTGAGGGTGCCAGAAGGGCTCTTTGTGCCTGATTTCTTGTGGCTTTTTCTGACACACACACATACACACACACACACACACACACACACCAAATATGGTGTGGTCAGATGTGGCCTGGCTTGACTACACAGGCGGTTCTATCATGCTTTCCTTCTGCATAGGCCAGCTGTAGAACAATCAGGGTGCCAGAACTCTTAAGTCCACAGGGCAGTCCCGGGGAAGAGTGCTCAGTATACGACCCAAGATGGCTGAGGCCCAGAGATGGCATACTTTACTTAGTCTTTTTAAAAAAATTTTTTTTTAAAAAAATTTACGTGCATTGATGTTTTGTCTGCATGTATGTCTGTGTGAGGGTGTTGGATCCCCTGGAACTGGGCTTATAAGCAGTTGTAAGCTGCCATGTGGGTGTTGGGAATTGAACTCTGGTCCTTTGGAAAAGCATTCATTGTTCTTAACCACTGAGCCATTTCTACTTTAGCCAGTTTTGTGAGGAAGTTTGAAGAGATGAGATGGAGTCAGAACTCCAGGATGAAAATGACATAATGAGGCCCAGATCTAAGACTAGGTAAGAGATGGGGTTTGGGTATGCTGGAATTCAAACTGCCTGTTTGAAATTATTAAGGCTTTCATAATAATTTAGAGTGGCAAAGCTCAAAAAACAGTGAGTATGCTTTGTTTTAAAGGTTGGGACTTCACCAAGGGAACAGCTTAAAATTAAGTAGAACAATTGAAATTAATTTTTAAAAAAGAGATCAAATACGAACTTATCTTGTGACCTCAGGTTCCCACTCACTATTTTGGGGTCTTCTAAAACAATGTGTAGGCAGCTGGGAAGTATTACTGACTTGTGAGGAGGGAAGGCCCCCTTTATGGTAACGACTGGGCAAAGGGGTGGTGGCCCCGAAGTGGAGAAGGAAGTCAGAGAGGGGAAGCCAGGGGACAGCTCCAGGAAGGAGGGAAGAAAAAAGTCCACAGGTCACAGATTGGGACTTAAAGCTGGAGGAAGTCACACACTGGGATGACCCACCACTGAGCTCCTTCTCAGTGTGTCTGCTCCCCCCCTGCCCTGGGGCTTTTCTCCAGTTGCACTGTCTACCTGTTGTGCCCTGGAAAAACCCTCAGCTCTCCTGACTGAGCCTTTTTCAGACTCTTCCCTCTGCTGGCAGTCCTCAGCCATCGTCCCTGTCAGATGTGCAGATGCGTACTCACTCCGAGGGTCTTACGTCGTCTACCCTCCTCGTTTACTGGATACAGTTCGCTGCCCCTGAGTTTGTGTTTCCACTTTTGACTTAAAATGTTTGCTTAGCAGGACCAAGTGCTGAGGGCAGCCCTGTCTCTGCTCTGGCTGTCACTGTCCCCTGTCCCTGGCATAAGGACAGACACAGGTATAGCAACCCAATAACTACCAAGGAATGAATGGATGGCTGCCAGGGGTTGATGCCTTTACCAAGCCTGGCTTCTTACTCAGCCAAAAACCTGGGCCAGATGAGAACCTTCCAGTGGTCCACAGGAGCTCCTGACTTTGGAATCAATGTGCATTTCCACGGTCAAGTCCAGAGCATTGGGAAATAAGGGCCTGTGTCGTCAGAAGGTGTCCTGGTGACGTGGGTATTGCTGCACAACAAACCTCCCACAGCTTGCTGCTGTCCGACTGCATCCCTTTCCAGTTTGCTCCCAGGCTCCAGGGGCAGAGATTAGTGAAGGACGCAAGGGACAGTTCCTTTCTGCTCTGCAATGTGTGGGGACCTCAGCTGGCACCACCGCAATGCTTGGAACGGAGATCCACTTCAAGACACTTATTTGCTCCTTTGTCTGGGGTCTGGGCCGGGTTGGCTCAAGGCTGGGCTTGCTGGATTGTCATTTGAAGTACCACATGTAGCCTCAAGTATCGTGGTTCCAGGGAAGTAGGGATTCTCTCTCTCTCTCTCTCTCTCTCTCTCTCTCTCTCTCTCTCTCTCTCTCTCTTTCTCTCTCTCTCTCTCCCTCTCCCTCCTTTGCTTCTTTCCTCTCTCCCTTCCTCCCTTCCCTTTTTTTCTTTCTTTTTATTGACTTTTTAGGTAGAATTTATTTAAAAGCCTGATTCAACTTATAAAAATATTTTTTTTTCATTTTAAATAACTTTGGGAAAATATCTTTTCAGGTCTCTCCATGTTTTTATTTCTGGCACATTAAATTCCTCTCAGATAGTTAAATTTAAAAAGGCATCTTTTCATAGAACAAAAGCAAAAGCTGGATGAAAGTAGCAACATATGTCAATTTAGAAAATGCTTTGTTTTTTCCCCCTCAACATAATTTTTATTAATTATTTGGGAATTTCATACAATGCACCCTGGTCACACTTGCTTCGCATTCCTTCCAAGTCCATCCTCCCACTCCCCCCCCCCCCAAAAAAAAAGAAAAAACACCAAGTCCAATTTGTGTTGCCTATATACTCACTGGAGCATGGTCACACCCCCAGTGTCCAGCCCCTTAAAGAAAACTGAGCCCTTTCCACTTGTACCCCTGCCAGGAGCCATCGACTGTGAAGAGCTACACTTCAGCATCCCAATCACAATTTTTAAGGATTCTCTTCAATAGCTTCCTGCCTGGACTGTTCCTTTTTTTGGTGGGAGGGTGGGGAGAGGTCGCCACAGAAGCCTTCAATGTGCCTCATTTTCTCAGGTGTCAATACCACTGCAAAAAAAGTTTCTTTGCCCGTAGCAGCCAGTGGCAACAAGGATCATGGAATCCCACATGAGGAAGGAGGATTTCTTAGTGGGAGCTTATACCCCTGAGGGCTGGCTCTAGTCTGTAAAGCGGAGGCTGTATGACATGAAGTATCACTT
Source organism: Peromyscus californicus insignis (assembly GCF_007827085.1). Classification (NCBI taxonomy): domain Eukaryota; kingdom Metazoa; phylum Chordata; class Mammalia; order Rodentia; family Cricetidae; genus Peromyscus; species Peromyscus californicus. The sequence continues at coordinate 134,881,429 of NW_026294595.1, read as the reverse complement.
CTGTATTCTGGTGCTCAGAGATGGCCCAGCTCAGGGGGAAGGACCACAGACCCCAAAGCTCATGGAAGCACAGTTGGAGGACATCAGAACTGCTACCAATGATTTATGCGTGGTCGATCTCTGGGATCAGGCTGGCCCACGATCATGCAGTGAACAGATGAACAGATCCACTTTCCATTCAACTTTTCCCATTGGTCAAGAACATTCCAATTATCTATGCAGAAAAGAAAAGAAGAGTGGCACTTCACAGGCCTGGGTTCGAATCCTAGTTTTATGACTATATCCATGGGATCTTGGGTAAGTCACTCAACTCATTTGAATCACAGTTTCTTCCCTCCATAGTAGAGGCAGGAGCATAATGGCTGCCTGAAACTGTAGTGAGGTTTAGTGAGCTACTGGAGGAAGGCTTGTGGCCTGATGAGAGCCCAGTGGTGGCCCTTGTTTGTACTCATCCATGCAGAGAGAGTCAGAGTAAATGCCTCTCAAATTTACAGATTTAGGCCAGTCATGGCTAGAAGGGACTAAGTTTGTGCCCTTGGGTCAGTTGCTAAGTAAGGAGATGGAGATACTGAGAGAACCTATGGTCAGTCCTTAGGGAGTCTACATCCAGTGGGCAAGGGAGGTGGAAGGAGGCAGCTGGGGGCAGATTATGCTTCTGGAGTAGTGCTTGGCGGGCCACAGATGTCAGTCTCTAGTAAGCTTCTGGTCTGTTCTTAGTTATTTATATAGATTCGGTTAAAATATGACAGCTTGTTTATTGACTTCAGAAGAACTAAAGATAGGAAGAGTCATGTGAGCAGGGCAGAATCAAGCTTTTAGCTGCCTCCTAATATGACCTGATGCTTATTCAGTACTGTGTTAAGTACTTTCATGCATAAATTTCATTTAACCACACCAATATCTTTGTGATGTAGGTCTTTGCATTGCTGCCCCTTAATGGCCAGACACCAAAACTGAGAGAAACAAAATGACTTGACCAGGACCTCATGGTGTGTTAGCTGCCAGAATATTGATATAGCACCCAACCATTTACAATGAAGCAAAATGTCCCAAGGCGGTAGGGAGGCACATGGTGTTCTGTGTGTCTGGAACATCTTAATGGAGTTCTCACTTACTTCAGACATTAGACGCCTTCCAGGAGAGGGGAGGAACAAGACCTTGAAGACATAGGCCCTTAAAACGGTGTTCTCTGGGAGGATGCTGCCTTGGGACGGGAGAGAAAAAGTTGGTGATGGGACCAAGGGCATCTCAGGCTTGCTGAGTGGCAACCCATGGTGGTGTTAGCCAGTTATGTCTGTCTAACGGTTCTCTTTAAATGTGGTGCACTTCTTCCCACTAGTGGGGTTGAGACCACAGTGGGCCAGGAGTGCTGCTGCAGGCAGGCTTGCAGAAGGTGCACCCTTTAGCACAAAGTCTGGCCTCAAACAGAGAGCTCATACCAGGTAATTCTTAAGCTTTAGGAGTAGGGCTTTCTTGACTGTTCAGTCAAAATGATTTTCTTGGTTCAGGGGTCTCTCTGCACGCTAAGGAGTTAGGGGTTATTGTCTTGACCATGCAACTTATATTCATGTTTTTGTTTGAAAATTTTAAGAGTGCCCATCATCATGCATAGCTTATAGGATTACTGCAGTTGAATGACGTAGCATGGAGAAGTTGAGCAAGTAGCTCCAGGCCATGCGGTAGTGGATGGAGCTGGGATTTGAACCCAGACCTCTGGCTGTGATGCTGCTGTCATTGCCCATGGCTCTTCCTGAGGAGGACAGCCCTTGGAATGTCTGGCTCACACACATCAGTAACGGTGTTTCTGGTTTCCCCCTGCAGTTCTGCCTCCTCCATCTTTTCCCAGTTGGAAACGAGAAGATGGGATTTCTGGATCGCTGGTGGGCTTGGGGAGCCACCTCACACAGGACATCAATTTGATTAACCACATGCTCCTCTGTGCCAAGAATTAGGCGAGGCCCTGGGAATATAACTATAAACAAGGCAGGGCAGATGCAGGGAGAGGCCACGGTAGTGCGGAGTGCTGGGCTGTGATAGTCATAGAGAATGTGGGTGACCTGTTTGTCTTCCCCCACTTCCAATTGCCCAAGTCTACAGTGTCTGGGCTGATGACGGGCTAAAGATTGATATTCACCAGGAATGGCCCCCAGCTAGTGAGTGACAGCCTGGTGGATTTATACCCAGGGGACTCAGGTGCATGTTTTGCCTCAAATCTCAGTAGAGTAGACTTCTGGTTGCCCGTAGTGGGAACTTGGCTGGCACCCTGAACTTGGGCCTTCTCTGTGCAGTCTACCGGAGCAGAGGGGGAGGGATTCAGAGATGGAAGGCAAACTGGAGGTGCGTCTTAGTTAGGGTTTCTATTGCTGTGACAAAACACCATGACCAAAAGCAACTTGGGGAGGAAAGGACTTAGTTTAGCTTATAACTCCACATCACAGTCCATCACTGAAGGAAGTGAGGACAGGTCCTTAAACAGGGCAGGGACCTCGAAGAGGAGCTGAGGCAGAGGCCATGGGGGAGTGCTGCTTACTGACTTGCTCCTTCTGGCTCACTTAGCTTGTTTTCTTGTATATCCCAGGACCACCTGCCCAGGGGTGGCGCTGCCCACAATGGGCTACCTTCCCACATCAATCATTAATCAAGAAAATGCCCTGCAGACATACCTGTAGGTCCATCCTATGGAGGCATTTTCTTAATTAAGATTCCTTCTTCCCGGATGACCCTACTTTGTGTCAAGTTGACACAAAACAAGCCACACGGGGTCTGTGAGTCAGATATGGGGTCAGATCCTCAGAGAACCTGAAGTAGGTGCTCAGAGTAAGTGGGAGTTAGCCTGCTGCAGGGGAGAGGAGGGTAGAGTGTTCAGGGGATAAGTAAGATCTGGAGCCATCCAGAGATATTTTAGGGCTCGGTGCAGGTGCGTATGGTGGGGTGGGACGGAACTGTCACAATAGGTAGACCGTGGAGGCCACAGAGAACGACTTGTACTCTACCCCAGCATCTTGAGCAGCAACAGGAGAATTGTAGGTGGGGAAGTTTGAGAATGATTTAGAAGGCAAGCTGGTGTCTGCTAGGTTCAGCTGGGCATGCTCTCGGAGCTCCTCCAGGTTCAGCTGGGCATGCTCTCGGAGCTCCTCCAGGTTCAGCTGGGCATGCTCTCGGAGCTCCTCCTGGGGAGGAAGAGAATGTGCTGGGCTGATTCCCCTTCAAGGAACTTCTTGCTGTCAATCTCCCTCTTGGGAACTATGAAGTTGGGCACTGTGGGTAATTATAGGCTGAAAGAGGCCTAGGGCAGGGAGACTGGGGACGTGTGGGGGGTGGGTGGGGTGCCATGAGCAGGAGCCATCATGCTGGCCTGGCACACGTAGACACCCAAGGTCCCCATAAAGTGGCTCAGAGCAGGCCCTTTTACAGGCATTCAGGGATGGAGCATGACATCACCACAAGCCAATCAGAGCCTCCCAGGTCCTATTTTTCTTCTCCAGGGCTTGTTTCTGTGGTTGCTGAGGTAGATTCTCGGTAAAGTGGATGCTTTCTTTTGGAGTTCTTGGACTCAGTGGGTTCTGCAGTCTCTGCACAGTGAACCAGGTTCTGAGGCTGCTGATGCTCTTCCAAGACAGAAGCGCCTCCCAGGCATTTCAAACAGGCTGCCTGGGGCCCCCTTCCAACCACATCCTCTACCATCTTCCAATGAATCAACTTTTCACACAGACCCATTTGAGAAAAACAATCCACATATTTGAAAACTTCATGAACAACAGAGGCTGGAGCTGAAGAGATGTGGATTTAAATTCTCATTCTTCTTCTCACTGTGTCTTTCTTGGACAAATCCATTTGCTCAGGAGCCTCAGTTTTCCCATCTCTGCAATGGGCCAACAGTACCCACTTTGCAGGTTAGTTGGGAACACCAGGCTTCATTGCTGGGTACTAATACTTGACAGTCATGAAGTCAGTATTTTGACTAAGCCATTCCTCCTTACCCCCAATTTAAAGATGTACAAAGACACACAAAGCCTTCCCAGAACTACTTCCCACACTCTATTTATGGGGTAGATGATCTTAGAGACGGAAATGAGGCCCAGACAGACAGACAGAGGGTCTTGTGAAAGCCGCTCCGGCTAATTAAACTCTGTTTGTAGTTCTTTGGCGAAGCACAATCATTTGTTAGCTCTAATTAAAAGAAACTATAAAACCAATACAGAACCCAACTGAATGTTTGGAAAACAGGGGGTGGGGGATAAGCCCTTCCTCATGAGGCTGGCAGCCTAGCAAGTGCAGTGAGGACCCAGTTCTACATGCTGGCCTTGACCATGCACTCCACAGTGCCTTGCTCCCCATTCCAGGTGAGCCATCACCATGCTGATGTTTCCTGTGACTTCATCAAACTGATACTGAATTTTACTTTCATTTCCCCCCAGTTTGAGTAAGACTCCAATGGACACCTCTTTGGGCCCACAGAATATGCCTCTTATTTGTCGAATTGCCTTCAGATACATTCACAGCAGCAGGATTGGTAGGTCTCAGGACAGGAACATTTTTGTGGTCTCTGATACATATTTTCCAATTTACGTTCCATAAAAGCCCTTGCTTACTTTGCCTCCAGCAGAGTTTTATCTGTCTAGAAATTTCTGTGCAGCCTTACCAGCATTGAGTATCACTGTTGCCTAGCTTGCTACATGGTATGTTGCTATTACTTTTTAAATTTTAACTCACTTTATTTGTTAATTAAAATATGTACCTGTATATGTACATATGTATGTATCTCTCATGCGTTTCAGTGAGTTCATACTCTGATTTTAACAGTATTTGATATTTTGGGTGGTATTGAATAAAGCAAGTCTTTTGCTACAAAATGCTAAAAGAACCATTGTTTCGCGTTTGCAAAAGGCAAGCGCGTTGTCTGCCCTACCAGACAGTAATGACTGCCGTAAAGTGGGGCTGCCTCCAAAGCTGAAATAAACAAATGATTACAAACGCACAATAGAAGCCCAGACTGACCCTGATGAATGAAGTTGCTAATGCGACTTCCTGGGGTGGATGTCGGCCAAGGGCTTCCCCCGTGGCTTAACAGTAGGTCCCAATGACAGCTGTAAATGTGGAGGCCAAGGGATGAGGGCAAGGCTGGAGAAGAGCAGCCTATGGGTGTATGCACTCGGGCGTGGGTGGGGAGTGACTTCTGTAGCAGCCACACTGACTCTGAGCATTTAGGGAGAGGGGTTGGCATGGGTTCAGGCAAGAACACTGAGACCATCTGAGGTGGGGCGGTGCGGTGAGTTGTTTTTCATCCCTAGCAGAAGCCCAGAACACCTCTTGTGGATCTGACAGCGTCTCAGGGTTGGGAACAGCCAGACCCAGGTTCCCAACTTGGCTCAAGCTACTGAGATTTATGGAAGCCGTCCTTGTGGGCTAAAGGTTAGCCAGGAGCCTGGACATGCTGTCTGTCCCCTTTGCTTGGCCCTCAGTGGCCTCTCCAGGCTGGGGTCCTTCAGCATGGCTCCCTCCTGGTGCTCACAAGGCCTCTTAGATGGCCTTTCCACCTTACTTCTCAGGCTGACCTTGAGGCCAGTGGCTTCTAGGCTGCCCTCATTTCTGACCTCAGAGCTCCTGGAACACGTGGGTCTGGATCCTAGGTGAGTAACAGGGAAACTGCTGGTGGCCTCTCTTCTTGTGACATTGAAGGCATCTCTCACTAGAGAATAAGTTCCTTGCTCAGCCACAGGGCTTCCTCATGCTTACAGTACTAGGCTAACTCCCACTCCTCCTCCAGGAAGCCTTCCTTGACCTCTCCAATTGGCTAATGATTCCCTCCTTTGCTTTCCTCCATGCTAGCTTTTTTTTTTTTTAAAAAAAAAAAAAACCTGTTCTTATAGCACTTGGCTGGTGCTTGGTCTGTTTTCAGGGTGACTCCCTCCCCAGATACCCAACTCTAGGGCCACGTTTGTGTCTCCCTCACCTGACCCTCTTGTGGGATAACCGTATCCTTTGCACTGGCCTGGGCACTTTGAGGACTCTCAAGGAACATCTGCTGAGTGAGTGAGTAAGTGATGAAATATTTCCTTCAACATCCCTGAAAGGCTCCTGATGCAGGTTCTCTTGCTTGGCACAGGCTTCCTGTCAAGGCTCGATAGGCAGAATGTCATCATATACATTTGAATAATGACACTGGCTGATATTCATTGCAAGCTTTGGGGTACCAGCCCTGATGGTCAGAGCTTTACAAGCAGTACTGCACATGATCTCCCCAGCAACACAAGGAGATTGGTACCCCCCTTTACCCTCATTTCACCAGGACAAGTTTGAGGTTTGCTGAGGACAAGTGACTTGCCAAGGTTAAATCGTGAGGAGGAACAAAGCTGGAATCTGACCCCAGTTCTGTGTGCTGCCAAAGAAAGTTCCCGCCTGGCCACACCGCCCCTCCTCATGGTATCACATCTCCTGTGTTGCCCTCTGGACCTTGAGTTCTAAGGAGAAGGGCCAGTGTCTTATGTGTCCTGGCATCTCCAGGGGACAAGCACAGGGCTGGGTACAGGTAGGTGTCAATGAACGCTGATGAAAGAGATGGCTGGATGGACAGACTGCTGGTGTCTGTCCCAGCTCTGTTGCAAGTGGGGAGTTTCTGCAGTCCTATAGGACATTGGGAGATGGGGGGTGGGGTTTAACTTGGGGCTGATCTTGTACCCAAGTTGTTCTGGTCATAAAACACAAGGTGTGTCATCGTGGGGACACAGTGAGCAATGTGCCTGCCTGCCAGTGCATCAGATATGTCTTGCCAAACACAGGCAAAATGAAATGTTCTGGGAAGGCAAACAGCCTCCTCCCTCCTGTGCCAGAGAGCAGGATCACTGCGCTCTGTCTACACACAGGTTCCTCCAGTGTCCCTGCTGATGGCCTTGAGAGATAATGTGTCTTGTGTGTGTCCCTGTGAGTGAAGAGCAGTCGTTGTGGATGCGTACGTGCTGTAGGGTACCTAGCATCTAGGTGGATTGGCTCATCTGTCCAGGGAGCAAGCTCTTAAGAGGAGTGAGATCCCCAGCTCGGGGCTGTAGTGTTTGTGTTCCACCTAACATTAGAGACTGTGATCTGGGGTTGGTCCTTCTGCTCTAAGCTCAGCGTGCGGGACCATCTGACTGCGCTGTGCGTTGGAGCTTAGCTATTGATTGTTACCAAAGTCCAGATGCAAAATGTGGGAGCACTCATTTTCACACATATACCATCCGGTTTCCAGAGTGCCATTTGGCTTTGCTTACAGCGCCACCTTCAATAGATTCAGAGATTCAGTGACAGTCAGAGGCTCTGTGCACTTGGATTGGCTTTTGCCCTGTGTTCAGCCTTTTGTGTGGAGCAGTTCATCTAGGCTGTTGATATCCCAAATGGTTAGTGGCATGGAGTGAGTGTTAGTGACATCTGGCTTGATATTCTGACTTCTGCTAATCACTGTGCCTGGGGCAGGTCACTTCACCTGGCTGAACTTCTGCCTCTTTACCTATAGAGTGTCCTGGTGCCTCCCAGGTCAACAGAGAGCAGCATGCATGTGGTGTTGCTTAGGGCAGCACATTGCTGAAGTCCCTCGGGGGAGGGTGGAGATGCCTCTAGACCCGCCATCTGTTCTGTCCCCCCCCCCCCCATACTTTGGCTGGCTTGCATCCTTTGACCTTCCACCACTGGTTTTCTCAGCCTCTGGTCCAGGAGCCCTTTCCACAGTGGTAGCTCACTTTCTTCTTGGACCTCCTTGTTAGGTGCTCAGGAACTTCCTTATTGTGTGCCTTCTCTGCCACCTGCTCAACTCCCCACCTGTCTGTGACACAGCATCCCTATGGACATTTGATTCCCTTCCTGGGCCTTCATGGGGCCTGTGCTTTTTTTTTCTTCCTGTATCTTTTCTTCCCTGTAAGTGTGTGTGGCATGTATTTCTTCAGTGGTAGTAAGTGTATGTGATTATGTGTGTGGTTTATATGTGTGGTATGTATGGGGTATGTATGGTATATGGGTATATAATGGTGATGTATGTGATCTGTACATGGTAGATATGGTGTGTGTCTATGGTATGTAAGCTATATATGTTGTATATGGTATGTGTAATATGTGTGTTTATAATGGAGGTGTGTTTTGTATATACAGTTAGTCTGGTGTGTCTGGACTATGTAGTGTACATGGTATTTATGTTGCATGTCGTATATGAGGTGGGTTTGTTTACAATGGTGGTGTGTGGTGTATATGTTGTGTGTACGCTTGTGTAGTGATATGTGTGGTGTATGTAGTGTGTACATGGTGTGCGTAATATATGTATTCAGCATGTGTGGTATGTATATTGTATGTAGTGTATGGGGTATGTGCTTGCAGTGGTGGTGTGTATGATGTGTGGTAAGTATATGGTATATTGTGGAATATTACTTTTACCTATGTAAAGATGTGTTACATTTGTTCATGTTGCAGAATATCACTTTAACTATGTAAAGGTATATTGCATTTGTTTAACTATGTGAAGACTTGTTATGCTTGTTTATGCTGCATTTGTTTAATTATGTAAAGACGTGTTACATTTGTTCATGTTGCGGAATAACACTTTAACTATGTAAAGGTATATTGCATTTGTTTAACTATGTGAAGATGTGTTATATGCTTGTTTATGCTGCATTTGTTTAATTATGTAAAGATGTGTTGTATTTGTTTCACCTTGCCTGCCTAAGGCATCTGATTGGTCTAATAAAAAAGCTGAATAGCTAGGCAGTGGAGGGCTAAGTGAGGCTGGAGGGCAGAGAGAATAAGTAGGAGGAGGAATCTAGATTCAAAAAGACAACTAGAGAGAGGAGAGAATGAGAGAGAAAGAAAGGAGACGCCCGGGACCAGCCCGTCAGGCAGCTGCCAGCCTGCCAGACATGGAGTAGGACATACAGAATGAAAGAAAGGGAAAAAGCCCTGAGGCAAAATGTAGATTAAGAGAAACAGGTTAATTTAAGTTACAAGAGCTAGTGGGACAAGCCTAAGGTAAGGCCGACCATTCATAACTAATACTAAGTCTCTGTGTCGTGACTTGGGAGCTGACTGGCAGCCTAAAGAAAGACTTCTACAATGGTGTACGCATCTGATGTGTGGTATGTGTAATATATGGTCTGTGTATTTGGAATGTGTGTGCTGTATGCAGTGTGTGTGGTGTGTAGTGTGTAATCTGGTGTGTGCAGTACATGTGGTGTGTGTGTGTGTTTAATATGTATGGTGTGTTTGTGGTGTGTGTGTGCTGGCTCTATGAAGGGAAGTATGAGTATGGGGGCTGCATCTGCTGTGTGCAGTGGGAGTGCCAGCTATCTGTGGCTGACATCTGACTGTGTGTCTGCAAACGAGAGCTATCTGGCTGTTTGAGAGTGATGGAGTGGGAGGACAGGGAGTGTGAAGTTTTGTATCTGATTATCTATGAGAGAGAGAGAATGTGTATGTTGTCTTGATCATGAGACTGTGTGGTAGGGTTTGAGAAACTCATATGAGCCCGTGAGTGGGAAGGCCAGCATCAAGGTGTTGTGTACAAATGTGTGCATGATACTCTATGTGTATATGAAGAGGTGCTTAGTGTCTATGGTGATGAATGTGCAGGTGTTTCTCCCTAGTACCCGTGGTAGTGACACAGGAGCCTCCCTTGGTGGCATCCAACCTGTGTGTGTCAGTCTGTGTGTGAGCAGGCCATGATGGAATGTGATGGTAAGTGTGTGTGTGTGTGTGTGTGTGTGTGTACAGCAGCACTGGTGAGAAGTGCCTGGGGCTAAGGGCCAGGGATCAGCTACAGGTCCTCATTTTGTGCAGCTGGGGCCTCATTTAACTCTGTTCGGAACCTGTCTAGGGCAGGGGTGAGTTTCCTTTGTGTAGATCCCTGACAAGTGGCTACCCATTCTCTGTCCTACATGGCTGGTAGCAGATAATCTCCACAATCTCTGAGCAAGAGTTATGCTCAGGGCCTGGGAGAGGTGGTCAGAGGGAGAGGGCTGGGCTGGAGCAGGCAGAGAAGGGAAGCGTCCCCACCCCAAGCTTGGGATATGAACTGGACTCAGCTGTTCTGAGCCAGGCTCTCTCCAGTTCTCTCTGCTGCTTCCCAAATGAGGTTGGGAGACACTAAGCAGATGACAATGGTCTCTCTGTCATATTCTGAAATCTGTGGCTATCTTTGTCTTCATCACCGGTGTCCTAATGAATTTTCTTTCTCAAGAAAAAAAATGTTTGTTGAATGAATTAATGACAGGCGAGGCTGTCTATGGCTGCCTGGTGGGGGAAGGTAAGAATATCTAAACGTTCTTATTCTACAACATGTGAGACCAGGCATGTGGCCGCACTGGGGAGAGTGTGCATACATGAGTGTGTATATCCACGGGTGTGAAATGTACAAGGCAGAGACAGGTAGCCCTGCTCCTCTAGCTATGGCTACCCCTGGAGCTGAGGTTTCCCAGGCTGGTCATAACCGCTATGGTTTACTCTTCCAGCTGTTCGGGAGGTGGGGTGGGGTCCCTGGGTATTGGTCTAGGGTTTCTGTTTTCCTGGGAGGGGTACCTCTCCTTTTGGGGGATTTGTACCCGCAGCTAAGCAGATAATTGCTTGTCAGGTTGATTGAAGGCTTTTCAAAACGTCTTCCATGAAACACCCTCCCATCCCCCCAAAGAGCAGATTAGCTGAGGTGGAAATGTTTCTCCCTCAGCTTTTTTTCTCCCTTTCTCAAAGTAGTAATTACGGCCCGAGTAGCCCTCCACGGCGTTTCCTGTCGTTTGGAGGCTGAAGCCAGCGGCTTTTCCTCTACTGGGTGAACGACAAGCAGGCCAATTAGGGGAACACCCCACCCCCAGCTTGGCCCTGAGCCCCAAGGGCTCCTGGTGGCCTCCATGGGAGCTGAAGGGCTGGGGAGGCCTGGCTTCTCCTGTGGGGATGACGGGTAAGGAAGAAACCGGGTGGCTGACCATTATTAGTAGCCTCTGGCTCTCTTCCAAGTCCTGAGGCTTCACTAGCCCTCCGGTCCTCACACCCTCTTCACTTCTGAGGGAGCTTGGCCCTTCCTCAGCTGTGGCCACACGCTGTAGAGCACTTCCAGGTTAGCTGCATGGACAGCTTGGAGACAAAGCAAGGATCATGAAATGCTAATCCCCAAAGTGATGGGCTGAGGGCTGTGTGTGCTCACAACACAGTGCTTTTCACTTGTCCAAGTTTCTAATGTATTCTTTATAACACCGAGTATAAACTTGGCAGAGTCATGCTACCATCCCACCCTACCCATGCTCGGATGCATAACCTCCAATAACCTTGTGGTTTTAAAGTCCCCACCCCTTTCTTCTTCCTCTGCCTCCCTCACCCACCTCATTCACTGCCTCTGTCTTCACATCTGCCTTCCCATAAGCATCCTCTCAGTCATAGAGGCCAAACCTGAGCGGGGTATAGTCTAAAGTGAAGGAAGAGCTCAGGTTTACGAGTTGAGATAGCTTGGCTTTGGGTGAATGACCTGAAACCACTCTGTGCCTCAGTTTACCCACCTGTGAAATAAGGTTAATAACAGCAGGATCTTCCTAAGGGTGGGATGAGAGAATGCACATACAGACTTAGCCCAAGGCTCAGACTCTAGCCTGTGCTTAACACAAGTTTAGTGAACAGATGATAACAGACCTCAGAATGGGGGATGGACGAGGTGACTGAGGCAGGATTGTGTGTTTGGGAGTTTCTGGGGACCCAGTATGGCTAGAATCAATTCAGTGGTGAAGTGTGGAAGGGTGCCAATGGGCAGGAGGCTGAGACCGCAGTGCTGTGATTAAGACCACTGTCCCTGGATGGGATAGCCAAGTTCCAATCTCAGCCACTTACCAAGTGTATGACATTGGACGAGGGACTGCTTTAGTTTTCTCAAATGTAACAAGGCAGGTCCCCATACTTCCTGCTTTAGGAGACAGAATACTTAGTAAGGAAGTAAGAGAACTTCTCCATGAGAAAGTGGGCTAAACATGTTCACTACTATTATCCCATGTGGACATGTTCTGCATGTAGTTGCACATGTATGGATGGGTGACCCACATGCCCACCTGCAGCCAGCAATTGTTCACATGGCATGCTTGCATATATATATATAGGTGTGTGATAGAGCCAGGGCACAGGGAATCTATTGAGGCTTTGGGGAAAAACTGATCTATTCTGGTCAAAGAAGCCCTTCACTGAAACAGTATACTACCACTGCCACCACCCTAGACGGTGGGAAGCAGCATTTATAAGCAAACCCGTGTCATTTCCCCCATGGAAACACCTTTAGAAAAGCCCCTCCCCCATTCTCCCATTTGTACGATGTTGGTGGAGAACCTATTTATTTCAGGTTGATGGGCTTCTTCATTCCTATCCTCGTCCTGTCCATGTCTCTATCAGGAAGGCAGATGGCTAAGTAAGAGTTAAAGGGGCGGTGGGTGGTGGCTGCTGGCAGCAGTGAGCAGGTCAAGCCTGCTAGAAGTGTTGGAAGCAGAGGGAAGCAGGGCAGGGAAGTTGTCAGTGGCCTTCAGATAAGAGGACATTCGACCTTGACTGAGACCAAGGTCCTCCTCTGGAGGCCCCCAGCGTGCCAACACAGCCCCACGGGAGGACAAGGAAGTCTCCTTGACTGCAGCAGCCCTGCTCAGCTCGGGCTGGACATGGAGTCTCTCGTTATCTGCTCATGCCACATGCAGGCAAGGCAAGCTGGGCACATAAGACTTGGCTGGCCTGCAGGAAGCTGGAAGAGCTTCTGTCCCTCTGGGGTCAGAGGTGACTGGAATTTGGCAGTCCAGGGACATGGGAGCTTCCTGTGACTCTCCCAGAGCTGAGACTGGCAGCAGGAACCAGACAGAGCTGGTGGTCCAGAAATGACAGAAAGATGATTTGCATCGCCACTTCCTTATAACAAGGCGTGTGGCAAGCCTGGGTTTTGTAGTCTATGTGCACAAAAGGTGCATTCGCCCATACACAGGCATGTGTGTGTGTATGACTGTATTAAGTGTGAAGAGGCAAGAATTCAGTTTGTGAGTTGCTCAACTTCAGCTGCCTGGGTGAAGATGCTCTCGGCACATACGTGAAACGGGGATGTGTGTGTTGTGCAGCCATATGCGCTTGTGTATGTAAACATGCATTTGGGTGGCTTTTATGTGAGCCTGTGTGCAGAATACTTGTATTAATTTGTAGGCAGGTGTATGGAACACATGTGTATGAATACATAAGGGACACAATTTCAGTGTGTGTGTGTGTGTGTGTGTGTGTGTGTGTGTTACACGTCCTGAAAATCTATTTTAGAATCCAGCAGAATGAACACTGAGGGAATGGATGAAAGGCCATGACACTGGGAACACCTGGTCCTTCATACATCCTTGGAGTCTTCAGAGGGGGCTTTGTGTTTCTTCCTTGCTAACGAATGTGCTACCTCTCACTCAGATATACAAGCTCTATACACTCTGTTAGAAGTGAGTCCAAGCTCAGCTGGGACTATTAATCCAAGTGGGAACTTGCAAGGAGTAGCAGTGAGACCATCATTAGGTGAGAGGGGTGGGCAGAGCTTCCCCTCTGCTTGGACAGGTTCCAGGCCTGGCAGCAAGCTGATGCCCACTGCAGCCCAGCCCATTGAGTCCTGGCATGGTCGGGGAGGGGAGGCTGCAGGTCAAGTGCAGGGGCCTCTGGTAGAGAAACAGTCTCTGCCTTGAATGTGAGTTGGAAATCCAGGGGCTTTCAGGGGAGGCATGGGCCACAGACCCAGGCCCCTCAGCAGGAGGACTTGGAGCAGACTATTCACCCTCATTCCGTTTAAGAAAGAGTCTGGACTGAAGATGCGGCTCAGCAAAGTCCTTGCCTAGCGTGTGCTAGCTCTAAGTTCAAAGTGAAAGAGTTTGTTATTTATCTTTTTTTTTCTTTTCATCAGTGTGCTCTTTGTTCAATCTGTTTCTAACAATAGACTAGGAGTGTGGCCTACTGCGTGCTTGTATAAAGTTTTATTGGTACATAGCCTCAAATACACCCATGTGTTTATACACTTTCTGTGGCTTCTTTCATGCTACAGTGATAGAGGTGAGTAGGTGTGACACAGAGTCTAAGGCCTCTTAAGGCCCCAAATATTTACCCTTGGTGCTTTGGAGCAAAACTTTGCTGACTGGAACTATAAGGTCATTTCATTAGAATGAGGATGATAAGTATGATGAAAAGTAAATGCTTAATAATTAGTGAATGAATGAATGAATGAATGACGGTTAATTATGGAAGATGATTCTGTTGGAATTTCAGACAGAGGGACTAGTGTATGCTAAGTCATGGGACCAAGAATCAGTACCAGGTATTCTGGTAATGGAAGACAGAGTACAGAACACACACGCAGGCACACACACACACACACACACACACACACACACACACACACACACACACGAGATTGGCAGCCCAGCAGAGGCAGTGTTTAGGGACAGAAGACTTCTCTGTAGAGGTGGACTTTAGCCTTCAGACTCACTAGGCATCTGGTGATTAAAGATGGGGAACTGCACTCCAGGTGGAGGGATTAGCATATGTAGAGATGGGGAGGCCTGGGTGAAGGAAGTGGGTTGGGTGAGCACAACCAACTGCACTGAGACTCAATGTGTACTTGGGGTCAGTGGGCAGACAGGAAGATGGAGATGTTTGAGATCCGCTTTTGTGAGGCCTGGAAGGGATATTATCAAGGAGGTGGGACTTTGTCCTGTGAGTGCTGGGGAGTTGCAGAGGGTATCAATGGAGGATCCAGGGGGACCCAGAAAGACCAGAAAGGCAGGATCCTGGGCAGGCCACTGACTGTAGTCCCCGTGGCAAATGGGACATGTGGTGCCCACCTCCCAGGGCTAGGCTAAGGTGACTTCAGAGTGGGCTGTGAGCAAGCTCCATTATGTAAAGCCTGATCAGTCAGGTATCTGAAAGAAACATAGGACGTGTGGTTAAATCTGAACTTCAAAAAACCCATGCTTAACATTAAATATAGTCCAAATATGCATGGTAGATACTTCAAAGACGATCTGCTATTTTTCTGAAACCCAGCTCTTACTGCCTGCCTACTCTTTTCATTTGGTAAGTCTAGCAATCCATTTGTTTAGGGATGCTGGCTGAGCCTGGCTCTTGCTTGGTGACTTCAAGGCCCTAAATGTGTGCCTGTGAAGCAAGAATGACAAGGTGTATGGCTGGATACCAGCAGTGTGAGGACCATGGGACCCAATTTTTTTTTGGTTTATAGGAAAAGAAATGAAGGCTCAGAGAATGGAAGGGCCTAGCTCTAGGCAATCAGCCCGGCAGGGGCCCGGAATTCTGCTTTTCCAGTGGCTACTTTGATTGGGCATTTTGGCTCTTGAGGGTGATAGAGCCCTGAGAAGCAGGCCACAGGAGAGCCTCCAAGGCTCCAGAGCAGCTTCTGGAACTTTTGGAGCCACTCAGGTCCCAGCAGGAGATGTTATGTGTCTTTTCTTTACCACATCCCTTGCTCCTTCCTTCTGTGCCTCAGTTCACCCAGCCATAAAGTGGGGCTAATTACACCCACCTCACAGCTGAGTTGTGAGGATTAATTAATGTTTGTAAAGGCTTTGTGATCCTTGGATGAAAGACACTCCTTTACATATAAAGGGTCATTATTTTTATTATTATTATACAAGTGCCAAGTATTATTACCTTAATTAGCTTTTCTAGATATCAAAAGCAATTAGACAGATCACTTGCTGAGTGCCACTCTAGAAACCTAAGTCATAGAAACTCGTATGATTGTTCGTCAGCTCATTTTCTGGCTGGGTGCTGGCACAGGTCACAAGAAAGGGCTGAGATTTGTAGGAGAAATTTGATTTTGGCTCTAGTCAAGATTTATTCTCTGTCAAACATTTGCAGGCATTTAAAGTTCCTTGAAAACAGAGTTTTGTTTTGTTTTTTTTTTTTTAAATGGAGAAATGTCCTTTCAAGCAGGTGTGTGTGTGTGTGTGTGTGTGTGTGTGTGTGTGTGTGTGTGTGTGTGTGTGTGGTTGTGGAAGTCATAGGAAATTAGCTTTGTAGACCAACTAGCTTGGGCTAGGGTAGAAATATGCCCTGTGTTCTTTATATGCAGAGAAGATTAGGTTTTAGCCTCTGTCCACACTTGATGGTGTCTTCCATGGGTTAGGCCCTCCACTCACTGGCCTATTGTTCCCACAATCCCATGCAATAGACAAGCACTTTTTGATTCTTATTTTATAAACGAGGGTACCATAGCACACAGAGACAAGATGAAAGCTAGGAAGGGCAAGTAGAGAATACAAATGCAAGTCTAGATTTGATGCCGTTCCTCAATTTGGGTTTAACCTGGCCCTTAAGAAGTCAAGAGAGCTGGGCAGTGGTGGCGCATGCCTTTAATCTCAGCACTCAGGAGGCAGAGGCAGGTGGATCTCAATGAGTTCAAGGCCAGCCTGGTCTACAGAGTGAGTTCCATGACAGCTAGGACTACACAGAGAGACCCTGTCTTGAAAACCCAAAGTGGGTTAGGAGGGGCAAGAGACTTGTTATTGAAGAGAAGGGATGGTACTACACAGGCCCTACTGGCTCTTGTAGCGCTTGAAGCTGCTAAACCTTCTCAGTCTTTGATTCAACATGGCTTTGCCTCTAGAGGGTCTTTAGAGCTGTCTTAGAACCTTAGGGAGCAAGTAGAGGAGGGAACTGTGTCCTGGATATGCCTATTAAGGCAGGTAGGACAGGCCAGGGCAGAATCAGCGGGGTGAGGCTTCCTCTGCGCTGTCCAGTTAGCTGGGAGGGTGCAGAGCTGGCTGTAATTAACTTTACCAGCGTCCTTAGCAGAGGTGAGAGGACCTTTCCCCCACTTCCCTTTCTACTCTGTCCAGCTTCCTTTGTGGCTACATGGACCCTCCCAAAGCTGTGACCAGGCCAGGGAGCACTAGATTGATTTCCATTTCTAGTGTGTTCTGAATTGGGCTTATATCTCAGCTCTATGCATAACCCCTTTTCTTTGTATGGAACCTCCCTTGGGGGCTGGTTGAGGACAGTGTTGAAGTCAGTGGGTACATTAATTAACAGCTGGAATGTTGAAGACTATGTGGACAGGGGGTACAGATTTTAACAGTGTAAGGAAAGGTTCTTGAATGGATAGGTGAGGTAGTGGATGTGGGTAGATGTTCAGAGATGAGACATGGATGCATGGTTGTATGCATGTACAGATTGGGGTGGGGTATAGACCACTGAGTAGAAGCGTTGGTATATGGATTTTAGTGGTTGCTGGGAGTGGTAGAAAATACACAGAAATGTTGGAAATTTGGGTGAATGGGTGGCAAATTTGGAGAAGGATAGAAGAGATTTGTTAAATGTCTGAAGAAGTTGGTGGATGGATGGAGACATTTGGAAGATAAGTGGAACATGAGAGGTTGTCCAATGGAGAAGAGGTTTCAAAATACAGGCACTGATTGATGGACGAGGGGACTGGGGGAAACATGAAGGAAAAAGCAGTGGTTGAAGGTTCTGAGGAAGCCGAAGGACTTGGTTATAAGGGTGGGAAAATCTGGAAATGAGAGAGTTGGATGGCTAGAAGTGGGGTTGGCAGCTGGGAGAGGGGCTGTAGACAGAGGAAGCATGAGATAAATCATGGCCATTTGATGGACAGATACTTTGATGGATGAGTGGAGGTAGTGAACGGATGTCGACAGGCAGGTCAATGGAGGAGGCAGCAGATCGGAGAAAGTATTGGCAGATGTAGAGAGCAGCTGGCAAGAGTTGAAGAGATGCAGAGAGGTGGATGAAGGCAGCTAGCAGGAGGATAGACAGCTCGAGTGAATGATAGAAAGGTTGGCATTGTGGCCTGGCCAACAGCTTGGACAGGGAAGAGCACATGCCCCATGGGTTGTTGTGACCAGCCTCTCCTCACATCTTCCCTCCCACTCCAGAGTCAGGCTCTCCCTAGGCCCATAAATCCCCCGTCCGGCAGGCTTTCTATAATTATCCCAGAACAGTAGCTCAAGAGGTGGGGCAGGCAGGGTCTGAAGAAAGGAGCTGACTCATAGGCAGACGTCTGTCTTTCAGTGGTGTGTGAAATGTGGCCAGTGGCCAGCAAGCCAGGGCCAGCATCCAAGGCTCTTCCTTTCCCACTGGCTGTCTGGAACCCCACTTTGGATGCTCCCAAAGAATGTGAGACCCTTCTCTTCCTCCTGTTTCTGTCCAACTCTTCTTTGTTTTGTTTTGTCTTGTTTGGTGCGTTGCTCATTTTCTCTCCCTCTTGTATCTCTGGGTTACCTTTCTTTTGCTGTCCGCTTCCTCCTTTTCTTTTCTCCACTGTTCTCTGCAGTCTGATCAGTTTTCTTTTCTGCCCCTTCCCCTCTGCCCCTTGCAGTGGGAGCGTATCCCTCTGCAACGATCTCTTCTGTCACCGGTGTCTTCACACAAAAGCAGCCTAGTTATGATGGGGGTTTTCTCTTGGGCTTTGAATTAAGGGCAGACACTTCCAAGGAAACTTGCCCCGTCTCTTATTGATTCACAAATGAAAGCCCATTGAAAACCTCTAGCACAGCGGTTCTCAACCTTCCTAATGCTGCCCTCTAATAAGGTTCCTCGTGTTGTGGTGACCCCAACCCTAAAATTATTTTGTTGCTACTTCATAACTGTAATTTTGCTACTGTTATGAATCATAATGTAAATATCTGATATGCAGGATATCTGATATGCGATCCCCCAAAGGGGTCATGACTCACTGGTTGAGAACTGCTGTTCTAGCAAGATCTGGAGGGTCATATATAAAGAGCACCACCCTTCTCTGCAAATGACAGTCACTGGGGGGGGGGAGAAGGCCCTTTTCCTGAAGTGGGAGAATTGGGAGGGGTAGGTATCAGGGCCAGGAGCCTGGCACAGACATAGGTGTTAACCTGGCTTTGAGTAAACCATCTCACCTAGCCCAGTTTCCTTCTTAAAATACCATGATAGGTAAGAGGACTTTGGAGTCTGAGAGGGCCCAGCATCCAATTCCAGTGGTAGCACCACCCACTAGCTGTGGTACAAGTGACTTAGCCCCTCTCACCCTTCCTCTGCTCATCTGTAAAGTAGGCCTTTATAGAAGACCTACCCTGTGGGGTAGTTGGGGAAATTAAGTAAGGACACTGGACCAAAGTCCTTGTAGCCACCAAGAACTGACCCAGAACAGATGCAAAACACTCAAAATAACGTAAAATAAAGGCTTTATTGGGAGGGTTTGGTCCTATGTAATGTGGGGACTGATCAAACAGTCTGTGGGAGTCTGTTGCTTCCATGTTTGGGGCTAAAGCCACCAGAGCATCTGGGAAGGAAAGAAAACCCGGAGCTAGAGAGGAAAGACAATGGGAATCTGGGGTGGAACGTGCAAGGTCATGGAGTACATACATGTTGGTCTCCCATTCTGCTTAGTTGTAGTGGGTAGCTGTTCCAGCTTTGACCTTGAAGCACTGCCCCTAGTGAGGCAGCAGGTAACTGCCACACCTGCTTATGACCTGCCCCTGGAGCATGGCTGAGACAAGACCCTTTAAGACCCGAGATGCGTATGTGCTGGCTCTCTCTTGGCTCCTCGTGATCCTGGATGCTGGACTGCAGACCAAGTCAGAGTTCTCCAAAGAGCCACGCTGGACTGCACCTCACCTCTTCCGGACCCTGCCCCTTTGTTTGCTAAATTTTTCTCACAACTTGTAGAGATGTCATATTGGTGGAGGAGCTTTTACTTCTCATCAAGGGATTTCTCCTGTTCGAATCAAGTTTTTATTAATTTTGTTGGTATCCATAGCTTCCCTTCTCCTGCAGAAACAAAAGCACCAGTACCAGGAAGCTTGCAGGCCTGAGGCCCACAGGGAACCTCCTAGACAAGCAGGGAGCATATCCCCACAGCACAATAGTCCATGTTCATGACTGTGTCATGTGTGTGCATGCGCATGTGTGTGTGAGTGCATGCATCCCCATCCCTGTCTACCCCAGAGTGTGAAAGAAGTCCAGCTATGCTCTGTCAGACATGTGTCTCTGGGGTCTAAGCTGACTCTTTGCTGAACTAAGTTGGCTGAATACAAAAGCCACCACAACATCCCCATTGGCCAAAGGCCAGAGGCTGTTTGGGCCTTCACTTTATTTTCACCTGTACTGCTCCTGATATGTTTTATGAAGGACATTACAGATATATGCATCATGTTTTAAAAATTTTTTAAAAACACTTCATTTGCTTAAGTTAACAAACATCATATATATTTATTGCACCCAATGTGCTGTTTTGATGGATGTAAATATCCTGGATTGGCTAAATTGAGGTAATTAACATATGCATTATATCATATACTTGCTTTTTGTGGTAAGAACTCTTAACCTATATTCTCCTATCAATTTTCAAGAATGAAATATTTTGTTATTAATCATAGTCACACATGAGCTTCCTTGAACTTAACTGTTCTCATTTTAATGGCTCAGTATGAATTCTGGACTGAAGTTAGCCTGCTTTTTTCTTATGTACTTTAGAGCTAAATTTAGGCTAAACATTGTATCACTAAATAAATACTCCATTGTGTCTTTTGAGTTCACCAAGTGACTCTAATGCACAGGTGGGCATGGCAGCTACTTGTCCATGTTGACAGTGACTAGGCATGGTGGCTTTACACTGGGCTCACATGAAATAGGTACTTAACAAATCTCAGGGTCAGAGAAGATCAAGGCCATGTGACTGGTAAATGATGGCTCCTCTATCTGGCCCAAGTACTGTAATTCTGTCACATGGCTCCTGCAGAGGACAGGGCAGGGAGTAGGTACAATGGCCAATTTCTTTTGCCTGTGTGTTTGAGTGTGTGTATGTGCGTGTGCGTGTGCGTGTGCGTGTGTGTGTGCGTGTGCGTGTGCATGTGCGTGTGTGTGTGTGTGTGTCTGTAGAGGTATATTTGCATGTATGTGTATACATGTGGAGCTAAGGGACAATCTTGGACATCATTCTTCAGGGGCCATTGATCTAGTCTTTTTGAGACAGGAGCATTAGGCTAGGCTGGTTAGGTCCAAAGGATGTGCTTGATTTCACCCCCTCTCTAGTGCTGGGATTCTAAACATAAACCTGGCTTTTTTTGTATGAATTCAGAGCTTCGTGTTTTCAAGGCAAATACTTTACATTGTGCCATCTCCTCAATCCAGAGATAGATGAACTTTAACCTGTGTCACAAGAAGAAGGAGTCTAAGGGAGAGCTGGGCTTGAGCAGCCTCTTCACAGAGTCTGGACCCCTTCTTCTGTTCTGTCTATAGTATGCTCTGTAGACAGCACATTTTACCTCTAGGAGTGTGCCTGGGCCTGGGGTTGGCCTAACCCACCTCCCAGCGGCCAGGTTGTATTACAGATGGAGATGGGGGAAGACTTGTCTTGTGTAGTAGTTGGCCTAACATTAAAAATCTGCGTTCCCTTTGTGTGTCTAGGAAGAGCTTCCCGTGGGGCGGGAATTTCCCATTTAAGGACTGTACTTCCTTCTGTATGAGGTGGGACCATGTAGGCAAGTGGAAGTGATTCATCATTTTCTGATCCAGGAGTTTAAGGGGGAAATAGAGCAATAGATCTTAACTTGTGGGTCATAACCCCTTTGGGGGTTGCATATCAGATATCCTGCATATCAGATATTTACATTATGATTCACAACAGTAGCAAAATTACAGTTACGAAGTAGCAATGGAATAATTTTATGGTTGGGGTCATCACAACATGAGGAACTGTATTAAAGGGTTGCAGCATTAGGAAGGTTGAGAACCACTGTTACAGAGCTTCCTGACTTGTCTGCTCCTCTGCTGAGGGGATGCCAACAGTCAGTGTATCCCTGAAGTCTCATCTTGTCTGTGGTAGGGTCTGTACTAGCCTGGGCCCCAGGGGCTGAGTGCGTTAGAGCTCCCCCCCTCACCAGCCAGGTCATCTTGGATTAGACAGTTACTTGAGAGGAAATAAAATTACACAGCAAGAAACCATCAGAGTTTGCATTACGGTGCCTGGCAATACCCCAACCCGACAGAACTCAAATAGTGGGACCTGCAATAATACCTGGAACTTGCTAGCAGTGAGTATTCTTCGGGACCACTCTCTAAGACAGTCTGAAAACTCAGACTAAGCCCCGACCACGGGACTTTGACCAACTCCCAAGCCCTAACTCAAATTAGAAATCCCTGTCTCAGCCTAGTCACAGTTTCATTCATAGCTCCTGAATGGAAATCCAGCCTTGGGCCTTTCATCTGGCTTCCACCGTCTCTCAAAACCACTCTCATGTCCAGTACCACCTTTGCCTCTGAGGCACCTTCTGTAGAAGACAATGGTAATACTTTCTCTAATCTTTTTTTCATTAAAAAAATTAGTGTAGAGGTTGGAGAGATGGCTCAGTGCTTAAGAGCACTTGTTGCTCTTCCAGAGGACTGGGATCCCAGCACACACACGGCAGTTCACAACTGTCTGTAACTCCTCTCCAGGATGTCTAACACCCTCTTTTGGCTTCCTTTGGATACCAGGCACACACATATGCTGCACAGACACATTGGCAGACAAAGCACCCATATACAAATACGTAAACATACAGACAAATAAATAAATAAAATTTTAATTTGATCTTATGTGTATGAGTATTTCATTTGCATGCATGTCTGTGCACCAGTTGGGTGTCTTGTACCCACAGAGGTCACAGGAGGGCACCGGATTCCCCAGAATTGGAGTTACAGATGGTTTGTGAGCCATCATGTGAGTGCTGGGAATAGAACCCAAGTCCTCTGGAAGAACAGCTGGCGCTCCTGTCTGCTGAGCCATCTCTGCAGTCCCAACCACTCGAATTCTTGACATGAAGGCAGCCTGAGATGGTTCACTAATTCTACCCCTCCTCGTTTCCCTTTCTCTTGACAGCTACAGAGAAGCATCGACAATAGGCTGACTCATAAAAAGCCCCAAGAAGCTGTAAAATATGGTTTGGACCAACTACCCTATGGGTGGGGTTTATTGTCAGCACTGGTTTTTAAATGCATTAATTGAGACTCAGAGGGCAGATAAGATGGGGAGGAGGTCTAGGGTTCAAGCCTGCTTCTTCCTACTGCCATCCTTTACATTTTTTCTGCAATCTTCTCACCGCCATCCCTGAGTGTCCTGGTGATTGGTCTTTTGAAGACAGAACTTTGAATTGCAGCCTCGTTGCCCCCGTGATAGAATCACACAGGTGTCCAGCCATCCAGGGATACTTTGCTTGCCATTTTCCTAAATATACCAAACAGATACATACATTTGATTTATGTCTGTGACTATGAACTCAAGACATCCTACTGAGAGTGAATGAATGAACTAACTAATAAAGCTATGCAGCTCACTGAAATTCTTTAGTGTGACTTTATATGTCTAGAAATGGCTTGGATTTCTACCAAGGGAGAAAACATTTTCTGCAAAGGAGCTGGCACCCTGCTGCAATTTCTGCAGTTGTTTGTAGTGGGTAAACAAATGGCCATGGTGCTCGTGGGCTGTGAGGGCATGGTGTGAGTTAGGGCAGTGGTTCTCAAACTGGAATTTGTGTTAGAATCTCTGGTAAGGCTTGTTACTGCAACTCACCCCCAGAGTTCTGATTTGGTAAGTTTGGAATTGGACTAAACTATTGTCTTTATAGCAGTTTCCTGCCTGATTCTAATATGGCTGCTCTAGGAACCACTGTAAGCAACACTGGATTAGGGTGACACTAGGTACTATAACAACCCCCGTCTGTCAATGGCCTAAGTCTGTGAGAGTGTATTCTCATTCATTAACAGGGGAATGGCTGAATACATGGTGAAACACTGTATGATACTGTATGATACAACAATTGTGAAGAATCAGATGTGAATGGATCGATTCCAAGTATCAATGGAGAAAGGTAATTTGTCAAATAATTTATACAGCATGATCCCATTTTCGCAAAACAAACCCCAAATCAACAACACATTTCTTCAAACCCTGAATCCTATGATGAGGGGAACTTGAACGAAGAGTGTAGACCACACTTGGAATAAAGATACCTTTGGGAGTTAAGGGAGAGCAGCTTGTTAACAGTACTCCTGCAATGCTTAAGAGGATGAGAGTGATTTTAAAATGCAAGAACTAAGGAAAAGTACTTCAGCATGCCACAAAGGGACAGTCTTCAGCCTGCTTCGTTTCTCCCCTACAGGAGATGGGTAACATTTTTTTCTCTCTCTATAGGTGAAATAATGTTGGAGGTTAGTAGTTTTGATGAATGAATGAATGAATGAATGAATGAACGAATGACCATGTATGCAACTATATCTCTTGTTTCTTGGCACCTGGGCAAGACCAGATGAACAAATCACGTAGGAGATTCTACCCGGTGATGCATTGAGTGCCCAGCCAGTCACTCCATGCTGCTTCATGATGCTTCTGGCTGTACGTGTGTATTACACAGTTCAACCTTGTCTTTGTGGGTCCAGGACAGGTGGATCATTCCTGAAACTGGGTGGTCAATGATTTCAGCACTGATGGACAAGGAAGTGTTACTCTCAGGGGACAGAAGTAAGTAAGACCCAAAGAAACCAAACCAGAACTCAAGTCTCCACATTCACAGGCAGCAAGGGGCGCTGGTTCGAGCCTGGGCACTGGAGATATGGTGCCTTCAGGTTGGAGATGAGGACAGCTGACTGCAGGTAGGCAAGAATGACTTTAGACTCCATTTAATTGTACTTTTGGGCTGTTACAAGTGGCTTCTGGGTACGAGGGCTTTGGGCTGTGCTGGGGTCTCTGCCAATCCTACATAGTGCCAGAAGTCAGGAAGCCCTGGTTACATTTTACAACAATGCCTGATGTCTACTCCATTATGGTAACTGAAAAGGGAAAACCAGTTTGAGATCCAGCAGCACTCACCCAGGATGGGGTGGGATGGTGGCGGGGGGGGGGCAGGTTTTTACTGGGAGAGACAATGGAGGGAGAAGAGATAGTTTCTAGGTGGGGGGAACTCCCCAAGGAAAAAAATCTAGTCCACAGTGCTGGGGTAGGAAACCTCTTTGTAGGAAACTAATTCAAGAACAATTTGATTTACTACCCCACAGGGGATTGAAAGCATTGGATTGAAAATTCAGATCTTATTTCTATTAAATATGACCATAGGAAGGCTTCTTGCTTAGTTGAAATATTGACTGATTTTCTCCTTATAACTATTCTATGAAATAGATATTGCTAACATCTATGTTGCCAGTGGGGAAACTGAGGTTCAGAATATTCCATAGCTAGCAAGTATCATCCAGGCTCTGTGCTGGTATTTTCTTTGCTAGCATTTTCATACTTTTCTTCCTTAATGGCTCTAAACTCACCAATCAGTGGATTGATATTAGTCAACTTCCAGCCAAGGAATGGGAATTTTTCTAGGAATTTAAAGAGTGATGATTTGATACAGAAAATGAGTTAGATAAGTTGGATTTTGGCAAGAGGAGCAGCTGTTACTATCTTTCATCTATTACTTGCTCCCATCTCAGGAGTCCAGCCTGTTCCCAGAAAGCTAAATCATGATGATTTGTAACTAGTGTGAGAAGACACCATGCAAGGGACAGAACCACTGTCAGAGATGCCATGGAGGACCAGAAGAAGGAGGAAGCATGGGGAGTTCTCCCCTCTAATGGTTCTCATTGGTTGACACTACTCTTTCCTCTTCTCCTCTCTTCTGCCCCCTCTCTCCATCCCCTCTTCCTTCTTTCTACATGTATCACTTGAGTTTGAATGAGAAATATCCCTCATTAGCTGGCACATTTGAACACTTGGTACCCAGTTGGCATTGCTGTTTGGGGAGGTTGCAGAAACTTCAGAAGGTGCAGTCTTGCTGGAGGAATGAGCCACTGGAGGCGGGCTTGAGATTTTGTAGTTCTACCTTACTTCTTATTCTCTGGCTCATCTTAGTGTTCGCAGTGGAACATGTGATCTCACGGCTTCCTGCTCCAGTCTTCAGCTGCAATACCACTCTTGCCAATATGGACTCTCTCTCTCTGGAGCCATAAGTCAAAATAAACTCTCCTACAAGTAACTTTTGGTCATGATGTTTTATCGTAGCAGCAGAAAATAACTAATTCAGCAGCCCATGCTGAATTGTCACTCACTATGTAGACTAGTCTGACCTTGAACTCACAGCAATCTCCCTGCCTTTTGGGAACACAGGTGTGCGCTACTATGCTCAATGCTTTCTTCATTTTTTGATGGTTATCTCCTTTGCTTTATCATTCTCTCCTTTCTGCCTCTGTCGCTCTCCTTTTCCTTATCCCTACACATTTTTCAGTAAATTTCAATCATTTACTAGGTTTCATGTATTCTACTACGTGAAAAATAGGAATTCAGTGGTGAATAAAACAGTTTTAATAAACACACACAGTTCTGAACCTTAAGGACTCACTAGTAAGTAGCTCATGGCTCGAAAGAAAAGCCATGAAGTGTGTCTATAGGAAAGATCTATAACAAAATAGCAGTGAAAAATTTCATACCACTGAAGTGGTATTTACAGTGAACTGAAGATGATAGGAAAAGAAAAATAAACATTCTAAAGTTCAGTAGCTCAGGAAGGGAATCATCAGAGAAGCAAAATGTAGCAACAAACGTGAGTGTGTTAAGGACAATCAACCAACTGAGAGCACACGGTCCAAAAATGCAAGGAAAGAAAAGGGGGTCTGAGGGCTAATGCCACAGGCTGTGGAAGGATAGCTGAGTCCTTTTAACCTGACTTCCTCGGAACAGTTTTGAAAAGTATACTTTTATGCAAATCACAACTTACCAAAACCGACTTAAGAAAAAGAAACAACACCAACTAGATTTATAAGTATCTTCTTGTCATTTCAGATCAATTTTACAATTATGAATAAGGAACCAGAGGCTCAGAGACAGAAAGCACACTGCTTGGAGTCTGCAGCTGGGAAGGGGTGGAGGCAAAGCCAGGTATGTCTGACTGCGAGGATTCTTCTTCCCTTGTGGGGTGGGAGCTGATGAGGCCTCTGCTGGGAATTTCCCAGCAGAGACGCCTGCTATTGGGTTGCTCAATTAGCAGCACGTTCAATGAACCTCTAGAAGAGGCATTTGGCACCTGAATTTCCCCTGAACATTTCACCATCACCCTTTCCAATTACTGCACATGTGGACAGCCTCAAGCTGCCGGGAGATCTTCCAGTGCCGCCCAGAAGAGAGGGGCAGGGTGAGCAGCTGAGCCTCAGCCTGGGGCTCTTTGACTCAGCAGCCTTCCAGCACAGGACTACCCAGTGTATGCCTCTGTCTGTGCATGCAGCCTAGGCCTCCGAGACAGGCCTCCAAGAAGCCCTGTGTTTGGATAAGTTTTTCTCCCAAAGCTAGTGTGTTAAATAGCTTGAGCCCTAGGGTAGCATTATTGGAGGAGGTATGGCCTTTAGGAGATGGTCTTGTCACAGGCCTAAAACAAACAGGGTCAAGCAACCATGGACTAGGACTTCCTTAAACTATAAACCAAAGTGAATTTTTTCTCTTTATAAACTTATTATGCTAGGTATTTTGTTATAGTGACAGAAAGCTGACTCACATGATTGGCAACCCAGTGGCTAACCTTAACCCAAACAACCTCATGAAGGGGTATCTATCACTTGTGTCTTGCTTGCATCCCTATGACCTTTCTCTTGAGACCCTTACCCCCCTTTCCTTCCCTTTTGGGGTTATTTTGGGGTTGCCAAAGACAGAATCCTATCCTACGTGGCTAGGGGGACACAAGCCAATGAGAGCCCTTGCTTCATTTGTGATGCATGGAGCATCCCTTTCTTTTGGATTGGCCAAATAGGAACGAAGAAATCCTGGGGTTTGGGGAGGCCTGCTTATCTCCCTCTGCATCATGACAGCTCAGGAAAGTGGGGGGGGGGGAGGTGGACACACAGAGGCAGGTGAAGCTAAAAGTTGAGACCCCTGAGCACCTCACTTGAGCTTCTCAGTGCAGCTATGTCTGAGCATGCTCCCTGCTTTCCTTCAGGAAAGCCAGTATCATCCCTTTGTTCTTAGCTAGGTTTTGAACTGGGGTTTTTGTGTCTTGAAGCCCAGAGTCCTGACTAAGGCTTCCATTTGTCTCTGCTTCCCTCTTTCCTTGTCCCTTAGGAGTGACTCCTCCCCCTGAATGTTCAGCTTGGCTCTGGATATTTTAATGACTAACATAATGAGAAGGGGCCATGAAAGAGACTCCACCAAGGTGAGGATTCAATAAAACCTTTCTGCTTGGGGAAGAGACTGGGGAACATTAATGACCACAGCTAACTTTGAGTCAGGAGCCAGTCCGTGTGTTTGAGGAACATGAGGCTATCCCATTCTCACAGCCATTCCCCCCACACAGCTTCTATTATGGCTCCCATTTTACAGATGGGGAGACTGAGGTCATGGAGCTTAAATAAACTGCCTAGGGTCACAGAGTCAGGGAGTAATAAAACCAAGTTACGGACTTAAGAGTTTTATGTTGCGGTCCTGTTTACTGCAGTTTACTGACTTGAATCAATCAGTGACTTCAGTCGATGTGGAAGTGTTGCTTGGAGAGAGGTGATTTTGGTCCCTTTCCCAAGTTACCTTCAGTATTCTTTATATAGTTTCTTCAACTTAAAGAACCTAGCATAACAAAAAAGTAAGTTTATGCTTTGATGGGGAGAGAAATGCTTTGAGTTAATAGAAGAAACTGAAACCAAACCAAACCAAACCAAACCAAACCAAACCAAACCAAACCAAACCAAACCAAACCCAACCCAACCCAACCCAACCCAACCCAAATAGCTATTTCTGCAAGAATTATGCCCCACAACAGAACAGTGCTGCTCTCTCCACAAGAGGGAGGGCTGTCTGTCGTAGCTCACCTCTTTTTGGAAGCTTAGAGCTAGCTCTCCATCCTTAGGTCTCAGCGCTTTCTCAAGGTTCCCCCTGCACCTCTTTCTCCCGGCAGCCTCGCTGTGCAGCGTCTGAGACGTCAGCGTGGAGTCATCACAGTCTCTGAGACATTGAAGCTCACAAGGTGAGGCCACTCTCTCACTCTTTCCTCCATCCTTACCCCCCACTCCAGCTTTTCTGTTCCGAAGTGACAGCCTCAGAGACTTCGGTGATCTGGATAAAAGGTAACGCGGGAGACACTTCGTTTAGGTTTATAGTCATGTGGTTTGCTGTTGCCTCTGTGGGTTCTCTGAAGACTGCTAGTCATCTCTGTGTGGAAATTGCTTCCAAGAACATTGGTAGCACCTACTGTGCCGACTCATGGGTGACAAGGTATGTTGTGACACAAAGGCTCCAGGCCAGAGACTGTGTCATGACATGAACATGCTCTGTTGTGCCCTCATGATGGCAGAGAAACCAAGTTTGAAACAGACGTAGACAAGTCTCTCTCTCTCTCTCTCTCTCTCTCTCTCTCTCTCTCTCTCTGTCTCTCTGTCTCTCTCCTCCCTCTCTCCCTCCCTCTTTCCCTCTCTCCCTTCCTCTTTCTCTCTCTTGCATTTTGAATCCGGAATGTAGGTATTTTCATTAGAGAATGATAAACCATAGCCCCTAGTAGACTATGATAAATTAAAACAAACAAACAAACAAACAAACAAACTCTTTAGTATCATTTCAAGCTCTGTTTAGTTCTGATTACAGAAAGACTGCAAGTGTTTTGAATAGAAATGTGGAGAAGCCCACAATAACAGACACAAAATTTTAGCATTTAGAAATAACTGCTGATGACACTTCACAGCCAGACTTTTCTCTCTACACCTGTTCCCATCAGTGGACTAATGTGTCTTTAACCATTCTACTCTAAGAACACATTGAGTCATTTCTAGAATGTTCACGATTACAGACAATGTCGTAACAAATAATTTGGTATACATATTAATTTATGTCTGTCCTTAGCATAAATTAGAAGATATGGAATTAATTGGTTAAAGGATAAGTAAGTACTTTTGAAGATTTTTGCATACCTGTTAAGAAATTCAGGGGCTGGTGAGATGGCTCAGTGGGCAAAAGTGCTTGCTGCTAAGTCTCATGACCTGAGTTCAAGCCCCAGGACCCACATGGTAGAGAGAAAGAACTGACTCCTAGAGGTTGTCCTCTGACTTCCATATACATGATATGGTATATGGAATCACACACACAGAGATATACACAGAGACACAGACAGAGACATATGCATGCATGCATGCACACATGGGCATGCACACACAAAAAACAAGGAAATGTAATAAAAATATAATACAAAATAAATTCAGAATCTGGAAATACTCAGCACAAGTAGTCAAAATTAAGTATTTTTTCATCCTATCAAGAACTAGGTATTACTCTTTATTGTATTTGTCAATCTGATCGGTAAAGATGAATCCAGTTGTGGTAGACTAATTCCAGCACTTGGGAGGCTGATATAGAAGGGTCAAGAGTTTGAGGCCATGTGTGAGCAAGGCAGTCAACATCCCAGCATGGAAGAAGGATAAGCCCTCATAAGCCCCCACTCCTGGCTAAGGAGCCAGTGACCGTTGATAACTGCTGTGGGTGTGTGTGTGTGTCAATTTTCTTTAAGGGTGTGGCCACCAGTAGGTAGACCATGCTCCAAAGGATAACCCTATACCTTGAGTACATGGGCGGCACCAATTGGAATCGGTGGACTATAAAAAAGTCAACAAGAGGCCGGGCGGTGGTGGCGCACGCCTTTAATCCCAGCACTCGGGAGGCAGAGGCAGGCGGATCTCTGTGAGTTCGAGGTCAGCCTGGTCTCCAAAGCGAGTACCAGGAAAGGCGCAAAGCTACACAGAGAAACCCTGTCTCGAAAAACCAAAAAAAAAAAAAAAAAAAAAAGTCAACAAGAAGACACAAAGTCGGGGGGGCTAGAGGATGAAGGGTGGATCTGGGAGGAGTTATGGGGAAGAATAGACGGTGAATATGATCAAAATATTGTACACATGTATAAAGTTCTTCAAAAGTAATATAAATTATATATAATGTGAATTATATATAGCAGGTGCAGCCTGCTATCCGGATAGCTTGAAGGGTCCCCAAATCTTTCTGGGTTCTGATCCTTCATGCCAACCCTGCAATCCATAGACTTCTCCTATCATATTGCAGCTTGTTCGTTAACTTCCTGCAGCTGGTGTGCTCAGGCTGCATTCACATGCCCAGTGCCATCTCCCTCACCTAGGAGGAGCTCAAAGAATTTTTGTGGAAAGACCGAACAATCTCTGCATTAAAGCAATGAAATTTCAGGATGAGAGAGGGGAGCGCATGACTTGGATGGACGTTTAGGTCTTTCATTTGGCTCGCTGTCTTGACTCTGAACCTGTAAGCACTGGCTTCAGAATATTCCCATGCCGGGTGGGAGAGCCTTCCATTCCTCCTCAGCCCAGTCACACACCTCTCTCCACTCACTTACAAGTCTAGAGGCAAAGACATGAAGCTACATGCCTCCATCCACTTAGTCTTTACAAAAGCTGTGTATAAAGTCTCTTGGGTGACTGTCACTGCCAAATGCATCTGTTGCTCAGGGCTAAGCTGGTCACCCCAGTCCTTTCCCCACAGCTTATTCCTGGAAAATGGTGGGGTGGGCTCCTGCAGCCCTGCAGGGCTACCCTGAGCGGTGGCCCCTTCATAATACCTGCACCCTCCCCTCAGGCAGGTTTCTTGTGCTGACTTGATGAACCTCACCATTGTTCTGGGAGCAGAAATCTCACCCAGAGAGGGTGTTCAGCACCTGGAAAAAGCAGACACACTACCAAGAAATTATCCACAACAGAGAAGCTGCTCCATCCAGCACCTTTCCTAGATGATACCATGAATATGCTGTGGCTAAGCAGTTGGGAGGAGATTTCACAAATCGAACAGATTTGGTTTAAATCCTGAGTCACACCTGGTGTTACTTGTATCATTGTGGATGCTACCCTCACCCCCGAGCCTCATCTATGTGCTATGGACAGCAACAATGCCACTTAATTAGATTTTGCAGTGTGGTTCTGATTTAGTTCGCAGCTCCTGAGTGCTTCTGTATCGCGCAGCGATTAGCATACTGCCTGGCACACAGAGCGTTCTCAGCCAGTGATGGGAAATGAATCAGGCATGCCAGTCCAGGCTGGATCCCACGAGACTGTTCCATCGCTGTTTAAGTTCTTAAGTTGTAAATGACAGAAACCTGCTTGTACGAGCTTAAGCTGTCACGTCTGGAAGACTGATTGCAAGTGCTCAGGGCTGTTTCACAGGCTAGAGCAGGACTCCAGGAAGGGACTGGAAAGCAGTGTGGGAATTCTGGGACCCCAGTAACACTCTCTGCTTTCTCTCCCCCAAATCTGCTTCAATGTATGCACCTCTACCCTCTCCCTTCCTGCAGATCAGCACTCTCAGCTCCTCTGGTCAATGTAGGGTGACTCCATGTTCCTCAAGCTCATTGCCATTCTAGTGGCCACATTAAAGGGAACTGGAATATTCCTCCTTCCTAGAAGAGATGCAGTTGACCTGTTTTGAGGTAGGAGGTGACTTCTGATCCAGCCAGCTGAAACTGAATGGATAGAGTTATACAATAAAATTATCACTAGCCCTTGGGATTTGGGCTGCCAGGAAGTGAGTGGTGTCAGCCATTGTCAACAAGTGGTTATAGACCTAAGGACAAGGCTTTTCTTCTATCATTTCATATAATGTGATATTAATAAGGAAAGGATTTTATTATATGTCAATAGAGAGAAAATATTGAATCAGTTTTAGGAATTGGAAACAAACCTTTTTGTAAGAGATCCATAAAAGGGCATGCATGTATGGGGTAATTTTTAAAAAAAATTTATAATTAATTTAATTTTACATATCAGCCATGGATTCCCCTGTCCTCCCTCCCCCCTGCCCCCCATCCCCAATCCACCCCCCATTCCCACCTTCTTTTATATGCTGCATTTATTCAGAAGACACAGTGTTAGTAAGGTCGAAGAACTAGATGAGTTCAGTTTAGTGACTGAGATGACTACACTGTGTTTGATAAAGTAAACAGGTAGGTAAATATATTTGACAAAGAACAGGAAATGGTCCAGGCTGTACACAGGAGGGAAAAAAGTGGGGCATGGAAATATGTGACTTAGAGTTTAAGAACTAAGACCTTGTAGAAGGTGTTTCCAGTTTTGGGTTATTCAGTAAGCCATCAAACATGGATCTTGGGCACTCCTACCTCTGACATTCTTTCATTTATTGGTTCAGTCAGTTAACATCTATTTTTGATTGCACCAGGGTTACAGTAGTGAACTTGCTTCTATAGGCCTTGTATTATTTTTTCCTTTTGGTGTGGTTTTGCAAGAGAAAATAAATGAAATGTTCTTAGAGTCCCACTTAGTCTCAATTTTCCTACAAGCAAGTATCATTTTAGGAAAATAACCAGGACTTGAAGAAGGTAGAGTCATTTTCTTGGAAGTTTTGGAGAGCAGACATGGGTTTCAATCAACTGGAGGTCATGCTTGACTTGACTCTACTCCCCAGCACTGTTGGTGTTTACCAGGCAATTACCCTCCCTAGAAGGAGCAGGAAAGGAGTTGGGAGGGTCAGCAGTATTTGAACCTCTTTACTTGTTGGTCCCAATCAATACAGTCACTATTTGGAGGTTGAGAATAGACCAAACCAAGTGTGTTCTTCCATTTATTGGTGATAAATAATAAATAATCCCAACAACTGATGACTCCTTAGTTTTTGATAGTTATGATTGCAAATGTATATCTTCCAGAAAAATTGATATTTATTTCTTTGGTTGGTATATCTGAATTAGCAGAGCAGATATGACTCTCAATTAGTGGCTGCCAACCATCTCTTATTTGGGAGTTCAATTTAAACAGTCAGTTTGCTTATCCACAAATACCATCTTTCTTTCATTCATTGAGTAGTTTCATTTAAAATGTTATAAAGATTTTATTTTGATTTTATATGCCTAAGTGTTTTGCTTGCACGTATTCATGTGTACCACATGTGTGCCTGGTATCCATGGAGGCCAGATGAAGGTGTCAGATCCTCTGGAACTGAAGTTATAGATGGTTGTGAGCCACCATATGGATGCTGGGACTTGAAACTTACTCTGCAAAAACAGCATGTGCTCCTAACCACAGAATCATCTCGACAGCCAGTTTAAATACTTTAAAATCCTCTTTATTTAAATATTTAAGTTTTAAAAAATGTATAAACTTTATTATAAAAATATTGCAAATAAATGAAAACATCATAGATCAAAATTAACCAGACCCAAATTCTATACTACTTACTGAACGTCTATATACTCAGAATGGGCATTTGGAATGGAAGTTGTAAAGCTTCACTTTCAGTATCAAATATATTTTATGTATTTTATGTATTTACCCCACCATCCAAGTTAAAAAAAATCTATGAAAGAATTAGAACTAGAAAAACAATGAACTTCAAATCTTCTTTCATAAATAAATAAATACTGTACTTACACATGCCACAGCATATGTGTGGAAGTCAGTAGAGTTGGTTCTCTCCTTCTACCATGTATGCCCTGGGGATTAAACTCAGGTCGTCAGACTTGGTGGCAAGTACCTTTGCCTGCCGAGCCATCGTGTTGGCCTTCATTGACTGTCTTCTAAACACCAGGCTTTGATCTGTGCTCCAGGGACACCACAGTGATCAAGAGTAGTAAAGTTTATGTTCTAGTAGGTATATGTGGTATTCACTGAAGAAATGAACGGTCCAGTTGATGAAATGAGATTACCAAAGCATTTTAGCTGCCTAGACTGGTCAAAGTTGGATCTCAGAGTACCTGGGTTAGTTTTTGTTTTTCACTTGACACACATTAGGGTCATGTGGGAAGAGGAACCTAATGGAGAACATGCCTCTGTCAGATTAGCTTCTAGGCAAATCAGTGGGAATATTTTTTAAATTAATGATTGATGTGTGAGGGTCCAGCCTACTGGGGACAATGCCATCACTTGGTAGGTGGTCCTGGGAGGTATAAAAAAGGTAACTGACCATGAGCCTGGAGAGCAAAGCAGTATGTAGTGTTCCTCCTCAGTCTCTGCTTCCGTTCCTGGTTCCAGGTTTCTGCTGTGAGTTCTTGTCCTGACTTCCCTCCATGATGGACTGTGACCTGGGAAACATAAGCCAAGTAAACCCTTTCCTCCCCAACTTGTTTTGGTCAAGGTGTTTGTCACAGCAGTGAAAGCCATCACCTGATAAATGGTCTCATCAGGAAGGGCACTGATACACACATGGTATTTAAAGGTGATTTTCCTTCTTTCATAGAAAGCTCACATTCAGTACTGAATTTGGTGCTGGTTGGGGCTCATGAGCCAGAAGTGACAGAGTAGAGTCAGGTGGCCTGATACTTCTTGGATCTTATTTACACTTAGCAATAAGCCGCAATGTCATAACCAGGATTTAAGGAAGGCTTTGGAGCTCTTACATTACTACTGATGAATATTTCTTACCTCATGAAAAGAACCTCTCATTTCTGAATAGAGTTTGCCTTGAAGACATATTGACATTTATTTCAGAAACAATCACAGAGTGAAGAGACAGTCTATAGAATGGGAAAAATACTTGCCAACTACACATTAGACAGGTGATTAATACCTTGAATATAGAAAGAACTTAAGAAATTAAACACCAAAAATTAAAATGATCCAACCAGCAAATGGGCTAATGAACTGAATAGATAGTTCTCACAGGAAGAAATACAAATGACCAATAAATTCTTAAAATGTTCAACATCTTTAGCTATCAAGAAAATTCAAATAAAAACTGCTTTGAGACTCAATGTCACACTTCCTAATGGCAATCATCAAGGAAACCAATGACAGTGAGGATAAGGATGTGGGGAAAAAGGGACTTTCATACAGTAATGATGAAAATGTAAATGATGCAGCCACTATGCAAGTCAGTGTGGAACTTCTTCCAAAAACAAAAACAGAACCACTGGATGGCCCAGCTATTCCACTCCTGACTGTGTACCCCGAGGATGCTAAGTCAACAAAACAGAGATACTTGCTCATCCTTGATTGTAATGCACCATTCAAAGTAGATGCAGAACCACCCTAGATGCCACAAACAGACGAATGGATAATGAAAATGTGGTGTGTACACACAATAGGATTTTATACAGCCGTGAAGAAAAGCAGAAGCATGACATTTACAGGATGGTGGATGGAACTGGAAACGATTACTAAGTGAAAGGGGCAAGTGCAGAAAGGCAAATGCTGTGTGTTTGCTCTCTGAAATAGAAACAATTCTTAAAATAATATTTATATGTGTGTGTGGATTGTGAGGGGGAGGGGCAAACCTTAAATGGAGGGGGAAAGAAAAGGTAGAAGAATAGAAGAATATATTTTAAGGGAAAGCAGAAAGTCGGTCTGTTAGAATGAGGGTAAAGAGCCAGCTGAGGTGGAGCAGGAGTGCGGGGCAGGGCAATTGAAAGAGGAGTGAACTAGAACAGAGTGTGATGACACACACATATGAAAATGCCACAACAACACTCCACTATTTTGTACACAAATTTAAAGCAATAATAATAAGAAAAGAACGATCAGCTCAGAGGAGTCCACCTAGGGCATTACTGAGGAAGGATGTCTGTGGCAAGAAAAAGAAAAGTGGACCCCTCTCAATATGCTTTCGATTGTAAATTCTGATTTTCAGTTGAATGGATTTAGGATCCTCTACGTGCATCACTTCCCACCCCCACCTGCATGGTATGGGTGCTCCAATTTCCTGGAAGCTCTGGCCCAGACCTTTCATTGCGTCCTGACTCATTGATAACTAGGCTGTCCTTGTGGTGGGAAGAGGCATCTCCCTGTGGTTTTGACTTGCATTTCTCTGATGACTAATGCTGTTACGGATCTCTTCGTGTGTTTATTGGCCACTTGCGTATCTTTTTTGGAGAAAGGCTTATTCTGATCCTCTGTTTATTTTTAATCAAGTTATAGTCTACTGTAAGACACCTTTACAAGTTCTAGTACAGGTTTCTAATCAGGTACATCATCTGCAAACGCTTTCTCCTGTTTTCTGGTCACCTTTGCACTTTCTTGATAATGTCTTTTTAAGAATGCAAGTTTTTAATTTTGATGAGGTAAATCTATCTGTCCTTTCCTTTTGTTACTGGATTTTTTTTATGTGAATTCTAAAATGCCATTAGCATATATGAGGCAAAGAAGATTCATCTATAGTTTTTTATTTTTGTAGTTTTAATCCTTATAGTTGAGTCTTAGACCCATTTTTAATTAATGGTACCCTATACTCTTTCCCATGTGACCATGCAGATATCTTAGCATTTTGTTCAAAAGATGATTCTGATTCCATTGAACAGCCTTGCATTCCTTTCCACACGTCTACTGGCCACAGGTGCATGGGTTTAGTTCTCCACTCTAGGCTCCAACCTGTTAGTACAATCTGTTTTCCCAACATACCCTGTTTCGATTACTATTATTTTGCAGCTGGTTTTGACATTTAGAAGTATGACTCTAACTTTTCTTAAGGTCTGACTTGGTTATTCTTGGACTGTTGCAATTACATATGAGTTTTAAAAATAGTTCGGATAGAGATCGTGTTGAATTTGTAAACCAGTATTGCTGTCTCAACAAGACTGTCTCCCCATGCATAAGCACAATCCATTTCCTTCATTTTACATCTTCTTTCATTTCTTTTAGCATCTTGTAGTTTTTTTAAGAGTGTAAGTTTTGTACTTCTTTTGGTTTGATTTATTACTAAACAATTTACAGTTTTAAATTCCTTAATGTTTTGGATTCTTCCACGGAAGTGTATAGAAGTAGACTTTTGTATATGTTGATCTTGTACCCTGTTGCCTTGTTAACCAAATAGTTTGTTATAAATTATAATTTATTTTTAGTGGATTCCTGAGCATTTTCCATGCTTAAGATCATGTCATCTAACAAAAGAGGTAGTTTTGTTTCTTTCTGAGATGGGGACCTCTGTTTCTAACTTCCTTGCCTAGGACCTCCAGTACAATGAGCTGGAAAGTGAGGGGAGGCATCCCTGTGGTCCTGATCTCAGGGAGGCGTCACTGATCCTCTTTGTTCAGTGTTACATTAGGTTTGGGAGGTTAAGCGGAGGCACTTTCTTTTATCCTTACTTTTTTTTTTTTTTTTTTTTTTTAATCATGAAGGTATGTTGAATTCTGTAAAATGCTTTTCCCCCCTTGTATCTATTGATTGAGGTGACCAGTGTGGCTTTATGTCTTTTATTTTACTATATTTGCTTTCTTTCTTTTTTAATTTTTTTTTTTTTGAGACAGGGTTTCTCTGTGTAGTTTTGGTGCCCATCATGGATCAAGCTTGTACAGCCACTTTGGAAATCAATACGGCGCTTTCTTAGAAAATTGGGAATCAGTCTCCCCCAAGACCCGGATCTCGCTCTGTAGACCAGGCTGGCCTTGAACTCACAGAGATCTGCCTGGCTGTGTCTCCTGAGTCCTGGAATTAAAGGTGTACGCCACCACGGCCTGGCTTATATTTGTTTTCAGACCATGGATTATTGCATTAATTGACATTCATATGTGATTAGTACTAGTGATATGTATTAGGGTACATTTGGAGATGAACTTGGACTCACAGTGTGGGCTGGGGATACAGACTGCGGTGTGGCTCTTTCTGAGGAGGAATCCCGATCTTGGTCTCCAACTGCTCCTCTGGTTCCTTTTTCAGTGCCCACACAGTTCTTTACATCAGTCAAGTCCAAACTTACACCTCCAGTCAGGTAGACGTGTTTCAGGTTAATTAGGGGCCTCAGTCAATTTAGTTCATGGGCTGTAATTACAAGCACCTAAGACCTGCAATTTCTGTTTTAATTAAAATAAACAGTGTGGAGGGGCTGACATCACATCAGGGTAACTGGTGTGCAAGGATTGGTAATTACACTGTAGTAGGGCTTCTTGCTGTGGTCTAGTCTGTTGGGATCCATGGTGGAACCCTGGGCATGGCTGTCCTGGTGAATGCTAATTACCTTGCTGCTAGCCACAGCTCAAACCAGACAGGTTGGTTAGTAGTGGTGATGACATTAGAACATGCTCCTTTCAAGTTAGAACTGAGCTATGACCCGTGGGGCATGGCTGAATTTACATATGTGATGTCCCTCTAAATGTATTTAACTGTGACAGGCTTCCATGCACACACGCAATGATAGAAAACAATTTTCATTTTAACTGCTGCTTTTTGGACTCCTCTTAGGGAGGGTGTTACCTGTGTTTAGGTAAATACTAGTTCATTTGGGAAAGGTAACACACATCTTGACTGGTCGGCCTTAGAAATAGAAGAATGTGGGAATGCGGTGGAGCTGAGCGGAAGAAGGGGCGAAGGGAGTCAAGTGAAGCAGAGCAGAGTGGGAGGGTCAAGTCTAAGAAAAAAGTGCCATTGACACATGACACATTGGCCAAAGTGGCTAGAGGAAGTGTTAAAACAACATATTTAATGCATAGTTTAAAACTGTTTGTTTTGCATGATGTCAACACCCCCCACCCCTGGCATTGCAAACTGTCAGTTAAGTTATTAACACACACCCCATGTTCTCCGATAAGTTTTTCTTGTATGTGGGGTGCTGATCTAGGCAGGGTTGAAGTTTATATTTGAGTAGGCAGGTAGGATATCACACAGAAATGAAAAACTGAGTATAGGGAGCAGAGAACCAGAAGTGGTCCCAGATTATATGTCTCTGTGATCTTTCAGACTTCTGGAGCTGAGAGGAGGCTCACCATAGGATAGGAGAGGTAGCCCATAATATTTTAGGAAAATAAATCTTGCTATGGTACTCAGCTGCTTGGAACCTTCCATCAGCTTCCCATCGCTACTGAGGTAAAGTATATGCTAATTTAAATATTGTGATTGGCTGATATATTACCTCTAGAGACATGTGATCCTAATCTCCCCAAACCTGTAAATGTTACTTGTGTTTCTCTTTTGAATAAACAAAAAAGATAATAAAGAGTCTTTGCAGACGTGGTTAAAAATTTTGAGATGGGAGACTATCTGGATTATCTGGGTCAGTACTAAATACCATCACATGTCTTTGTGGAGAGAGATGTTACCACACAGAGAACAGACAGAAGAAGAGAAGCCATGTGGCACACCGGCAGAGATCAGAGACACACAAGGGGCAGGGGGATGGCACTACCCACATCCAAGCTCAAGGAGGCAAAGAACGGGGCTTGCTCTAGGACCCGTGGAGGACTGTGGCTCATCTAACACCATGCTGTTGGTTCAGTGAAGATGACCACGGTATTTTGTCTCTGGACTCAAGAGAACATCAGTTTCTGTTGTTTGAGAAACCAACCCAGGCAGCTTTACTAGATCTTCAGGCCTGGCCACTGTTCAGTGGACCATCATCTCCCATCCAACACATGACAGGCTTCTGGTCTCTTCCAGC
The DNA here is from genome assembly GCF_007827085.1 of Peromyscus californicus insignis. Lineage (NCBI taxonomy): Eukaryota > Metazoa > Chordata > Mammalia > Rodentia > Cricetidae > Peromyscus > Peromyscus californicus. The sequence continues at coordinate 134,841,144 of NW_026294595.1, read as the reverse complement.
CTATAGAGATACAGCCAACTAATGTCTAGACAAGGAAACTTAATGCACAGGGTAGCCATGACTCCTTGAGCCGGGCTAAGCTGGTCTCCCAGGAAATATTCTCCTTGGCATCCTTTCAGACACAGCCTCAGGCAGAGGTGCCCTGGCTAAGGCAGGGCAAGGCAGGTTTGGTCACAGGTCTCACCTGTGACCTTGCCATGTACCTTCCTGGACCCAGTGAAATAAATAGGCTTTCCTTGTAGGACATAATGGGGCCAGTCGCTTATCTTCACTACACATGTGCTGTGTGACCTTGCATATTTAACCTTTCTGAGCCACAGTTCCCTAGTCCATGAAGCGGGTCCCATGAAAGTGACTTGCAAAGGCTGTCTATGTTTTGACATGTGCACCTGTAGCTCTCCTTCTGTGTTGGAAGGCTTTGCACCTAATGTACTTTACTGTGTTTACTTAGGGAACTGAGGAGAGTCAAATGGGACCCTTGCATCCCCACACTGTTGGAGCTTTGCTTTTCTTAGGAGCTGTGTCTGGCGCATTTACACATTTTTATTCCTAAGAGAAATGTTCAAAGCGGGGAGTTTTGGATCTGTAGTTGGCCACTGGGCAGCACAAGGGGCCGAGCATGCACTCAGACTTGGACGTTAACTAGGATATTCCATGTCATGATCCATGGCTTCACAGCTGGGAGGAAACCTCATCTTTGCAGAAAACTTTGTAGGGTTTCTCAATATTGTAGCAGATGGGTAAGCTCTGGATGCCTTAGCTGGGACCACAGTTCCTATCTGGGCCTCTCAAGGGAGGAAACAGCCTTAAGTTCTACTAGATGTGTTCATGTGCAAATGCATGTTCACCCATGTGCAGGTCTGCCTTGGAGTTCTCACATTCATACATACTGAGACATACTCTTGTTTAATATTGCTATTGCTGCTATGTCCATGTATGTTCCTCTTTCTGTAATTGAATGGTTAGAAAAAACAATGAAGAAACAAAGGCTCAGAGATGTGAAATTCCCTCCTCAAAGCTACCCAGCTTTCATGTGGCAGAGATAAGCCTCAAGTCCAAGATTGATTTGTGTCTCCACCAAATTAGGCTGCCTTTCTACACACACACACATACACACTCACACTTTTACTTGATTAGTTTTACTAAGTACCACAGTGAGATTCCAATTTCATTATGGTCCGAGATGCCAGTCAAAACCTATGCCTGCCACACTTTAGTCATGTGATGGAAGTGGCCACTTCACCTTATTGGTCCTCAGTTTCTTCATTTGTGACATGGAGGAGATCAGACAGCCTTATTTCATACGTTTGTAGTAAACATTAAGTGAGCTAAAGAACAAAGACTTGGGGTGCATTATTGTCATTGTTATTACTGTAGGTGCTCAATCCATATTTACTCTTTTTCCAAAGGATGCCTTAAGCATCTCTGGAAATACCCATGATGTCTTCAACTGGAAGGCTGCAGAGATGTTGCTTCAAATGTGATTTAAGAAGGAAGGCAATAATCTGTTTAAGTTCTGGAGGAGAGACTCAGCCCAGGACAGAGGCCATCCTGTCCCTTCAGTGTCTTCCAGACTCTGCTCTTTGTCTGCTCGACCACTCCAACCTGTCAGTCTGTGCCCATCTCACTTTCTTCGACGAACGTCTGGGCAGGCCTGGAGGAAGAGCCTCTTGGCACATTGTAGGGCATCCTGCCAGCAGGAGGGACATAAAGCCCAGTCCTTGATCCTCTCATCCCAGAGAACAGCACAAGCTGCTACAAGCTCATTGAAGGCAGGAGATGGGAGCGGTCCAGACGCTTATGCGGTTTGTCTGGCCGAACATCTCTCCTGCCTGGGCTGGGCTGTCTGTTCTCTGGGACCGCCTCTGGACCTAAGGACCCAGGATTTGCCATGTTGAGTGTCTTCCCCCCCCACTCCACCCATTCTGTCCTAATTCTCCCACTCAGATTCAAGTCCTGGTGGCAAGTCCCTTCTACATGTCTGGTCTAAGAGATTTCTGATACCTCCACCTCACTGTGTCACTGTGTAGATTAAGTGAGAGAATGCTTGAAACACCCCAATTTTGGCACATGATTGGTGCCCCATAAATGTAGCAGTAATTATTGTCATTGTTATTACTGTCATCATCATCATTATCATCATTATTGGCTCCCCAAGGCAGGCTAGGATTAGAACCAGTCACTGCCTGTGTTACATCAGGCAAGCAACATCTCTATGCCTCAGTTTCCTGTTCTGCCCAGTACTGGTTACTCTTTTTGAAGTCTCCTCCCTCCAGCCTCAAAGTCTCCAAAATGCTTTCCAAACACATGCCGAGAAATTTTTATGGCTGCCTCCACTGTGGGAAGTAGTCAAGTGAGCCTTGGTGTCTTCACCAAATGAACTGAGCAAATATAATAATTTGGTAAAGGTACAATTGAGAGGTTGGGGAAAAAAGATTGCCATGCTTGGTGTCATGTCCACAGCACCAAGGCTGGTCAAGTCCAGGATTCTATGATGTGCAGAGTGGGGAAGCTGGAAGGGGTGAGCTTTGGGCCATACACTGTGGGAGTAAAATGAACTCTTGGTTCTCTTGTGTCTTGGTCCACAAAACTCAGCCCTTCAGAGTAGGTCTTCGTTTTCTTTGAACTTGGGTTTTCACCTCAGTCTTTTTTTTAGCTCCCATATCGCTCCCATTTTTATTTTTCATCAAGTCATTATACTTACTTATTCTTAGTTTTTGATAGTATTTCCCTGTACAGCCAAGGCTGGTCTTAAATTCTGGGTTCTCCCACTGCCATCTCCAGAGTGAGGGGATTATAGTGTATGCTGTCATGTCTGGCTCTCTCAAGTCACCTTAATATTTTTACATCATTTATCCATTCATCCTTCCCTCCCTCCCTCCCTCCCTCCCTCCCTCCCTCCCTCCCTCCATCCCTCCATTCATCCATCTATCGATCATCTATCTATTTACTTATCTATCTTTTGGGGTGTCTGGCACTTGCATACTGTCGTGTGTGATCGGAGGTCAGATGACAACTTGTGAAAGTTAGTTCTGTCCTTCTACTGGATGGTTCGTGGGATGGAACTCAGGTCATCTGGCTTAGTGGAAGGCACCTTTACCCACCTAGGAATTTCCCCTCCCCTCAGTCCTTCTTTTAAAGGCTGGTGTCTCCCGAAATTTCAGTCTTTGTCATCTATTATTTTCCCTAAGGAGTGTCTTCTGTTTGCAAAGCATATTTTTCCCCTTTAAAAAAATTTGAGGGCGGTGGTGGTACATGCCTTTAATTCCAGCACTCGGAAGGCAGAGCAAGGTAGATAGATCTCTGTGAGTTCGAGGCCAGCCTGGTCTACAGAGTGAGATCTAGGACAGGCACAACAACTACACGGAGAAACCCTGTCTCGAAAAAAAAAAAATTGAACATGGGGCTGGAGAGATAGCTTAGTGGTTAAGAACACTGGCTGCTCTTCCAGAGGACCTGGGTTCAATTCCCAGCCCCCACATGGCAGCTCACAACTGTCTATAACTCAAGTTCCAGTGGATCTGACTCCCTCACAAAGACATGCAGGTCAAACATATGAAAGTAAAAATTTTCAAAAAGAGAGATTCCGATGGAATAAAACTCTAAACAGTTAAAAAATAAAAAAAATTGAGATTATAATTTAATTACAACATTTCTTCCTTTTCCCTCCAAACCTTCCCATATACCCTTTCCTACTCTCAAATTTATGGCCTCTTAAAAAAAAAAACTAATTGTTATTGTCCTCTCTCTCTCTCTCTCTCTCTCTCTCTCTCTCTCTCTCCCACACACACACACACTATACATATATATTCCTAAATATAACCTGTTAATTTTGTCTAACACTCCCTGTGTGTATGCTTTCAGGGCTGATGGTTTAGTACTGGCTAACCAGTTGGTGTGCTGTTCCTTGGGGAAGGTCCCCTCTCCCACCCCAGCCTTCTTCAGCTGCTTACATTTCTTCGTATAGGATCGAGGCCTCATGGGCTCCTCTCCACCCAGTTTCTCATATTCGTTGGTGTCATCCTTGTTCGGTTGATTGCAAAGCATCCTCGCTGCTCTGCTGGCCCATTGCCAGGCCATCATCTGGAACCTTGCTTTCTCTTGGACTTCAGACCTAAGTATCTTTAACCACTGAGCCTTTGTCTTTGGATGGGCCAGAGGAAATTCCACCTCTGTGTTCTTCACCCTGACTCATCATTTTCTGTCTTCTATGACTCAGCCATTGTATCACCAATCCACCTAGGTGTCATGGAGTTCTGTGTATCACCCTATAGTCCTTCCTCTCACATTACATCTCCACCTTCCTTCCCTTTTCCCCCTCCCTCCCTCTTGAGTATTTTCAGCATTTACAAAATGCTACATGTTAGTCATTGTATTAGTTTTCAGACCACTGGGGTGTTCAATTTTCTCATCATAATCCCCAAATGTCAAAGAATTGCACCCCCCCAGTTTCACAGTTGCAAATGATCCAGTATTTACCTAGAAAAAAAAAGACACTTAGCAAAACGTATTGCATACGCCCCAGAATTAATGGATGAGACGGAGAAACTGGCTTGAGGCCAAGCTTCCAAGAACATCCCAAACCACCTGTGTATCTGATTTCTCATCTAAGCTGCAGCTGCTGTTGTTGAAGCTGCCCCTGAATAGTGATGCCAGAAACCAGCTCTATTGCAGAGCACCACTGAGATCAGTGTCACCACGGCAGCTCTGGGTTGGCAATCTGCCTCAGGAGCCACGCTCTTGGTAGCTGGAGGTCTCAGTACCTTCCTGCCCACCAACACCAAGTGAGATCCTAAAGCAGCAGTTCTTACATTAGACACTTCCGAGCTGGTCTGTCTAAGTCACGAAAGGTAGTCACAGCATGTTGGTGAGGGGGCCTGGGGAGCATTCGACCTCTGACTTCTACAGCAGAGACCGGAATGCATTATATCATACTTTGCCCAGATTTCAAGACTACTAAAAAGGTGATAAATGGCTCCCCTGAAAATGATTGATTTCTTGTATAGGATTCTAGCCTGCATCCTTCAACATTACCTCCTCATCTCAGCTTGCTCTTTGTCTAGACCAATCCCCATTCTGGCTGCTGGAGCATCTCATCTGAAGCACACTCCTGACATTAGCTGTTCAGTGTTCGTCTCTGGCACCTACTGGTCCCAGAGCTTCAGCCACCTAATGTGCCCTTAGCAATCCTCTATAGACTTTCAGTTTCTTGGTCAGCTACTATACTTTAATCCCCTTCCGATTTTCAAAAAGAAATAAAGAGACAGCTATGGGATGGTAATTTACCAGTGACCTTTTGAGAAGGACACAGTATCGTTTTTCATGGACAGAACATATAGTCTGAGCAGAGAAAAGGTAGAGCCTGTTGACTGCAGGCATTCAGAGCATAACTGTGCTTAGCTTGGGAACAATTAAAGTGTTGGATTTTGAATATTTCTTCAGCTGGATTAAAAAAAATCTCACCAGTAGGACTCGCATCTCTGGGTTCAAGTGCTTTCTCTATGACTCCCTCAAGCAGTAATCTGCTGAGAAGGGCCTTGCATGGTTGGGAGTTAGCGTTTGTCCCCTTGACTCTGTCCCTCGCCACCTTTCTTGCACTTCTTGATTTTTAAAAGATTTATTTTTATTTTAAATTCTGCGTTTGTATGCATGTGTCTGAGAATGGGTGCGTGACTTTTGGAGACTGGAAGAAGGGATCAGATCTTCTGGAGCTAGAGGTCCTCCACGTGGGTGCTGGGGCCCAAACTTGAGTCTTGCATAAAAACAGCAAGTATTCTTCGTGGCTGAGGCATCTCTCCAGTCCCTCTCTTCTACTTCTTAATTTCCAGATCCAGTCCCAGGCCTCACCCTCCACGAGGCCTCACTCCTTTAGGTTGAGGCAGTTGCTTGACAGAACCAGGAGAACATCCAGCCAGGGAGAATGAACAGGTGAGGACAGGGATTAGAGCAAAGCTCCTCGCCCAGTGAGCATGGGCCACCCATCCTCTGCAGAACACGGTAAATAATTGTCTCAGGACCAAAGTCATGATTACAGGGTGTGAGCTCTGGAACTGCAGAGTCAGAGGAGGGACGTTTCCCAAGAAAACCTCTCCTATGGATCAAAAGCAGAGAATTGGAATGCCCTGTGCAAACTTTACATCCTGACAGGAGTTACTGGTCTCTGACCAACAGGGAAAGTCACAGCCACTAACTAATCAAGCCAGGCTCTCCAGAATTTACCTCCCCAGCCAGCCCTACCCAATCTTTGATCCATGATGAACAGTGCAGAAAGTACATTGCAAACTTTAGCTCCTTCCTGGATGGGGTGGCTTTCTGTGGTACCTGGAAGTCCAAGTCAGGTGTGTGCTTCTGCAATGTTCACATAGCCTATGCTTCGGCCTGTGTGTGCTTTTCCTCCAACGTGTGTGCTCCTTTCCTCAACCAAACTTTTGCCTCAATGTCCCCATCTACCTCTTTGATGGCCTTGGACTGTGATGAAAATTTCCCCATTCAGCTGGGGTCCTGCCACTTCCTGAAGCCCTGGTTGTGCTCTCTTTCAGGTTAGAGGCACCTTGCATGCCAGATCCTTGACACTTCCAAGTGAGATTTAAGTACCACCTCTGCAAATAGCAGCCTGAGAACCTTATCAACACTGACTGTTTATTAAGTGAGATACCAGAGTGCACATAGAAGGCTTCCTCTGTGCCCTGGAGGCAGATGTTCATTGGTGGAGGTTAGCTGAGTTCAAATCTGGTATTGCTTATCAGTAGTGGCGCTTTGGCCATATTATCCCACATCCTGCCAAGAGCCTGTGTTCTGCTCTCTGAGATGTTAGTCAGAAGGGCTGCTGAGACCATTAGATGAGATGATACAGACCAAAAGCTCAGCACAGTTCTGGGAATGCAGTGATAACAGTAACACTAATAGCATTTATTATTTGTTTGTGTTTTCAAGCAGTCACTTTATTAACAATTAAGGTTTAAGTGTTATAGCTAACTATATTCATGCTAGTGGACCAATCAAATGGCTATACCCATTAACCCATTAACTATCACTAGCAACATCAAAACATTTCACCTCAATAAGCTTTCAATATATCTTCCTGATCCAGACCATCTATGTCTTTCATTTCTGGCCTCAGGGAGCTAATGGTCTGCTATCACTCTAGACTACATCTATCCTCTTTGTGGCATGAGTAAAGATGCTGCTTCTTTTTCTTGTGGATTACAGATTGTACCGCAGTTTGTGTCTGTTGCCAGCTGGTGAGGATTTCAGTTGTCTTTAGTTTTAGAGTGTTGAAAGTTTGCTTTAACTTTCACAAATATCTGTAGAAGGACATCTCTCATTTTCTCAGATAAATATCTAGAAGTGAGATTTTTTGTATTAAATATATATGTGTGTATATACTATACATATTTATATTTATATATTTTTAAGTTCCACGGATTATATTTAAGTTTATAGGAAATTACCAGACTATTTCCCAGAGTGTTATAGCATCTTACACTCCATATGAGTGCTTCCATATGAGTGCTTGTATATGAGTTCTCCATCTCTCTCAACAGTTGTCTTTTAATTTTAGTCATCCTAGCTAGCATGCCATGCTATTTCCTTTTGTTTCTAACTTGAATTCCCAGTGAATAATAATCTATCATGTGTGTATAGGCTATTTGTGCATCTTCTCTTGAGAAATGTTTTGTTCATTTCAATAAATATCAAACTGCTTTACCATTGAGTTGTAAGAGCTCTTTAATATCATGGGTCCTACTTCAAACATATGTGAACATTGTGACATTCAGACATTGTGAATGTTTTTCTAGAATGGACCTTGGTTTTTTTTTTTTTTAAAAAAAAAACAAAACAAAACAGTATTTCATTTGTTATTTATATGTGCGTGTGATGTATGTATCATATGTGTGTGTGTGTGTGTGAATGTGGTCATGTGTGTGCCACAATTTGAGTGTGGAGATCAGAGGATAACTTTTGGGAATCAGTTCTCTCCTTCCACTGTGGGTTCTGAGATTGAATGTGGTTCAGCAGGCTTGCATGGCAAATGCTTTTTCTTCTTCTTGTTGAACCATGTCTCCGGGCCTATAGTTTTTTTATTTTTTAATGATAATGGTCCCTTTCAAAGAGAGGGCATCTTTACTTCTGAGGACATCTAAGATGTCATTTTACAAAATGGACCATGTTTGAGCACCATGTAAGAATGTTCATTCACGCCGGGCGGTGGTGGCGCACGCCTTTAATCCCAGCACTCGGGAGGCAGAGGCCGGCGGATCTCTGTGAGTTCGAGGCCAGCCTGGGCTACCAAGTGAGTTCCAGGAAAGGCACAAAGCTACACAGAGAAACCCTGTCTCGAAAAAACCAAAAAAAAAAAAAAAAAAAGAATGTTCATTCACTTCAGCATCACAAAGATCTATTTCTTATGAATCCGTAGCTTCACCTTTTAACGTTAGAGCTGCGATCAATTTTTTGTATTAATTTTTAAGTGTGACATATATAAATAATATCTTGTCCTTTTTATTGTGGAAGAGGATGCTGTTGTATGGCTCATGTGTTGTATGAGCTTGTGTCTGTCATTAGGTGGTGAGGATTTGCACTGTTTCCAGTTTGGGGTTCCCAGGGAAGAGCTGAAGGGAAGAGTTGACTCCCCCGGTTGTTCTCTGACCTTCACCTGTGTGCTGCAGCTAACGCACAGATCCTCACCCGAATGAATGAGTGAATGAATAAAATGTAATAAAAGATTTTTTTTAAAAAGAGAGAGACTTATAATGGGATTTTCAGTTTCTGTTTCCGGTAGTATGTGACTAGTGTATAATGTATAGAAGTGCCGTTGATTTTTGCATTTTAATCCTGTGTCTGTTCTGTGGCAGTTTGGCAGATTCTGTAGAATCTTCCATGTCTTCATCTATGACATGAGGACAATGTGAGGGCACCTACATCAGAGGGTGCTGTGACAACAAAATAAAGTAGGACACCTAAAATGTTTGTCCTGGTTTCTGCATGTATTAACTGATCTCAACAAATAAATATTGCCATCCTTACTATAGGCAAAATGCATTGATACTGTTAGAAGACTGGATGGGATTAGTCTCTACAAAGAATAACAACAGAGATGCAGGATGGGACTTCTGGGATGCTTGAGATGGTTTGCGTCTTGAGTTGAGTGTGGATTGTACAGGTGTGTTCATCTTCTGAGAATTAGGGAGCTGTGCACTTGTGATACCTGCTTGGTTTTTTATTTTTATCTTATATTTGCAACACTCTGTTAAAAAGCAAGACATGGATGAATTAAATCAACATCCTTTGAGAGTGCCACCTTACCCATTTCATTTAACCCTCTGAGCTAGCTGGTACTCTCTCTCCCATTCTATAGAAGATGCTGCTGAAGATACTCTCCAAGAGATGGAACTACTGTCTGAGTTCCCAGAGTAAGGAAGTCATGATGGCCACTGTCAACTCGAATTCGTGTGCCCTTAGTCAACTTTGCACAGCCTGGTATTAGTTTAACTGGGAAGTGTGTGAAATTCTCAGGTTCAGGCCCCAGATGCATGCTGGGGGATTTCACCTTCCCCAGGCTTGGTGGGGCTGGTATAGAATGAATAAGCTTGTTTGTAAGTAGAAGAGGCTCAGAGAAGGGCTAGAGAGGGCATGAGAAGACCCAGCTGGGCCAGCTGTGTCTCCTCTCTGCCATCATTCCTCACTGCCATCCTCCTTACTCAGAGTGGAGCACGCCCCACACACACGTTGTATAATGACCTGATTTGGCCTGGTGAGCAGGGCATGGATACAGAGACATTTATTTTTCATTAAAAGAGCCTGATGAGCTCGTAGGAGGAGGAACTTGGGAGGCTGGGGGAGTAGCTTCGCAAAAAATGCTGACCACTTCAGCCTTACCAACCCCAAACACATGTTTCCAGTAACTTCTGCCACACATCTGAGCCTTGCTTTCTTTATCTAAAACTGATATTCTCACTAACCTTTCTGCGACTATAGAATAGATGACTTCCTGAGACAATATGGAGAAATGGGTGAATGGAAGCAGAAGACCCAGATGTAAATCCCCTGACATTTATTGCATGGATTTTGAGCTTCATACACTTGTCCTGGCCCCTGATTCAGGATCTGGAAAGTAAGCATGTATTTCCTACCCTTTAGGGTTGTTCTTTGAGGCCAGATTTGTGGAAGCTCAAGAACAGTGAGTGCCCCAAGAACATCCCACTGTTTATTGTGGCAGATGGCTTTTCTCCAATGCCATGTCTACAAGACACACATCCCTTAGGAGTTGCATCTGGGCTCTTGAGAGCAATACTTCTTCCTAAAAGTCTCTCATGCACCTGTGCAAACCCATACTACATCTTCATGTCCTTACAATATGTTAGGAAGTGTAGCTAAGGGACTCTTGGGACTACTTTGTGGCAGGGAGCATCTCTGACTGCACTGGGTGATTGTTAAATATCTTCTCCTCGCCTCCACCCCATGATCTGGTCTGTCTGAGATGTAATCAGCATTGTACTAGAAGCCACACAGGCTGAAGAAGAGGGAGGGGAGGAGAAGGGTTTCTACTGGCAGCTGGGACCTCCCTATCACTTCCTTGTGTAATGAAAGCCATGGCAGTTCTGAATGTCTGGGCTTGTGGTTTCAAGGGACACCTTGACCTGGCAGCTCTGATGAAGCTATATCTCTAAGCTTATAATTGTGAGAACCAAGTGCCAGGTGGAGGCCAATCCCAGACTCTACCTCTGATTTTCTGATCTTTTCCTTGGTATCACAGGCGGAAGGGCTGAAGCTGGCTGGGTGCACATGCAGACCCCCTCCTTCTCCCTCCACTTCTTGTTCTGGGGGCTGGACCCAGGGCGTTATGCATGTCAGGCAAACAGTCCATCACTAATCTACATCCCTCTCTCTGTCATGGTCTTCTCAGCTTTCCTATTAGGGAAGGGAGTCCTGAGTGCTCCCAAGCAGAGTCAAGTCGCCAGACACAAGCTTCTCAAAGATAATCCTCTGGCAGCTGTGAAGGGGAAGGCCTGAAGCAAGGTAAGACCAGAGGCAGAGATGTCAGGGACAGGGATGTTCGAGAGGGATGCCAGGGAGGGAAGAGTGAAGATGCTTCCCCATTTGTAAGACCTTTCTGGATTCCATTGTCACAGTCATTGAATGACCCCAAAGACCCTTCATAGGACAAACACAGATCCTGGTGGCCCCAGGGAGGAAGGCATACATGGCAGAACTAGTCTGTGAATCCTATAAACAGTGATGACATCACGCTTCTCTACCATTTCATACTTTTCCAGGATCGTGTCTTATCCCAGGAACTTCTGAATGAGCCAGAGCAGTGGCAGTCTCATTACTTTAATAAATTCTGCTCAAGGTGCCCAGTTGCATTGGCAGGAAAATGATGAAAATGTTCTACAACTTAAGATATTTTAATCAAATCCAGAAGATATACTTATGCCAATATGTCCAACTGGTTTAAACATTGACCTGTACAAAATTTTTCCAGTCTGTTGGTCTGTTTCTCTGTTTGAAACTTTGGAAGGCAGAAATGAAGCTATCCTTCTACTTTGAGCTTTGAGCTCTGAGGCTCTGGATTTGAGCTTTGAGCTCTGAGGCTCTGGATTCTTCCCGATTCATTGAGGAGCACATGCATGAATGGCTCTTGTAGTGCCTTGGTGATGGTCCACTGGAGGTATAGGATGTGTTCTTGAAGTCAGATCCCTGCAGACCCAATGGTTTTGTTCACTTTTGCTGACTCAAGAAGGCTTCCATGTCGGGATCCAGGGAAATTTGATAGTTTTCAAATGCAATGAGAATGAATATTGTGTTTTTAGTCATCATTGGAGAAGAAAAGAGGGAGTCTGGGTGTGTGTGAATAGTTGACTATGAAAACTTGGCCAAGGAGCTGGGTGTGGTTTCCAGTACTGGGAAACCAGACTTCATCCCTGGGTGTATCTTGGTTTTCATTCTGTAACTATTCATTGTGTTTCAGTTTCATGGATTCTTCTCTGAGTTTCCTCCTCCTTCCAGAATCTTCTCTGTGGGCTATATGACCCTCTCCTAGGGCCAACTTTACCTTTGACTTTTATAGTGCTCTCTATCTTTTGGGAGCCTCTTCCATGTTCTGCAGCTCCTTCAGCTTAGCAAGTCCCAGCCTGAACTGATTCTTTTCCTGCCAAACTTGCTGCTCCTCTGTTCCTGCTTTCAGGAATGACAGCATAGCTACCCAGTCACCATGGGCAGAATCTGGGAATTATGCTGGACTCCTCCCTGGCCCCCACACCTACCTAATTCAACTATGACATCTTGTTTGGCCCCTAAAGCAGGCCTAGAGTCTACCATGCTCTTCCCAATAATTCCTTGTTTAACTTCATGTCCAATTTTCCTCATCTCCTCCTAGATAATTAAAAATAACTTTCCCTATCTATTTCTCATCTACCAATCTCCTCTTCCAGTTTGAATGTCTCTCTGTTGCTACAATTACTTTGAAAATGTGTGTGTGTGTGTGTGTGTGTGTGTGTGTGTGTGTGTGTGTGTATGCATATGAGTACAACATGCAGAGGTCAGACATGTTGGATCCCCCTAAAGCTGGAGTTACAGAAGGTTATGAGCCTCCCTGTGTGGGTTCTGGGAATTGAACTCAGGTCCTCTGTAAGAATAGTACACCAATACACATTCTTACCTGCTGAATCGTCTCTCCAGTCCCAACAAGTGACTATAACAAACACCGAATCCAGACATGAAGTTATTACATGAGACTGGATGACTTGTAAAGTTCAAATTCTCTAGTTTACAAGTTCAGCCCTTGAAATCTAACTTTGCTTTTGCTCACAGGCTCTTATCCTGCCCACCACCATGAATATAGGCAACTTTTTAGCCATAGGACACAACTTGATGTTTCTTGGATGTGCCTTCTTTGATGAAAGTGCTGTGCCTTTCACTCATTCTTCCTGTGGCTTGATTTCTCCAAACTCACAACACTTTTTTGCTTGACTCTGATGACTCGTGAGTCTCATTGACTCAACCCTTCTGGCCTGTCCTTTGTCAGGCCTTTCTACAGGCACCAAATGGCCACGTCACCACTGGTTCCTCACTTAAGCATCAGATGTTCTCCAATATCCTTCATCAATAGCTAAAGCTATTACTAGGGCTGTTGAGGTGACCAATGGCCCTTTTCATGAATGCTGTTGTCTTTGTTGGCTATGTCATATACTCTCCTTAGTTGATGTAAGCCATATGCGCAAGAGGTTGACATTCTTGTAGGAGTGGAGCCCCTCTTTTTGCTATTATCATGATCCCCTTACCCGTGTTTCCTATAGACAAAAGGTGATAATATGCACAACAGTGAAAGAAGTCATGTCCTAGAATTGTAATGATCATGGCAGAAATGGTTCTAGACATGAATGGAAGATAGGTTTTTCTACATGTACTTATACTGTCCTAAATGATAATCTGATATAACCAAAAAGAACTGTCATTCACATTTTTGTACCCATCTTTGTAAGGCTTGTGCTCATGGTCTTTATCAATGACACTCAGAGAGAACCGTTGAGTGATTGACTAGGAGCTGGTATCCATAGATGACAGGTGATCCAGCCCCACAAGAATGATGCACTGGTATTAAAAAGCTGTCGTGGAACTGGATAGGCCCAGGGATCCACACCATTCCCAAATGAGCAGGTTCCAAAATGCCTGTGAGTACAAGAATTGGCCCGTATGATTCTAGAGACCAAGACAGCTGCTGTCTGTAAGCTGTAAGTCCTGAGGGAAGCCTGGTGTAAACCTTGTCAGGGACATGAGGTCTGAGGATCAGAGAGCTGAGTGGTGTAAATCCCAGTCTAAGAATTGGAGGAGTCTGACATCCCAGGCGAATCAAGTAGGCAAGGTGAATTTTTCTTTCCTCCACCTTTTTTCTCTATTCACACCTACAAAAGAATTGGCTGGTGGCCACTTCCAGTGGAGAAGATACCTAGGTATCCCACAGAATGGTTCCAGGCCATGATGGAGAGAGATAATTTCATGATACTAGGAAGACCTTGCATGTGCACTGATTGACAGTGAACTACCCTGGTCTTACTGCTTCCTGACTCATTGATACATCACTCCACCTCACATGGGCTCATGGGCTTTGCACTATATTTTAAAATTAAATTGATTATTTGACAGGATTCTACCAACACAATTTTCTCAGGTCCCCTCTACCCCAGGAACATCCCTGCCCTGGATGAGATGTTTACAGCTGTTTTGCAATGCTTCTTGGATCTCCAAAGACAGTATTACTCAGGCTACATAGCCTATATTGTATGTTGGACTACATACAAGAAAAATCTTGAAAATTTGGTGTCTGTCTGTCTGTTTTTAAAGAGCATGAAAACCAGAGTTCAAACAAACAGACAAAACTCTATGTGCTATGAAAGAAACACACATAAAAGAAACTTAATCAAAACATTCCCCCAAAAGGTGCTGCTATAAAACAATCCAGTCTTAAAGCTCTGTCACAATATGGTTATCCTAATTTTAGAGATGAAGCTTATGCTGCTGATGAGAGATGTAGGTAAGACTTAAGGTCCTGTTACTTTGGCCTCCACATCTGTGTTCTTCGAATTGTATAATCCTGATGTGGATGAATCAGAAGTCAGTGTAACTCTACAGCATCTGTGAGGAGCTTCTGTCAAAACAAGTGAGCATTAAGAAAGTATGTTCATATAAACACTTGGGGATTTGACCCATGTTAAAGATGAACTGTGTGAGAGAGACTAGGCTCACAAGGAGAGGTGGCTTCTGAAAAAAAAAAAACACTGAAAATAAAAATGAGGGTTTGGGTGTGTGCATGTGTGTGTGTGTGTGTGTGTGTGTGTGTGTGTGTGTGTGTGTGTGTGTGTGTGTGTGTGATATTGTGTGTGTTTGTTTGTATATGTGAGTATATACATGTATGTGTGGGCACATGTGCATGTGTGTGCATGTGGGGGCCAGAGGATAGTCTTTGGTATTGTTCTTCAGACACTGTCTGCCTTTTTTTTTTTTTTGAAACAGAGTCTCTCACTGGGACTCTCCAAGCACACTAGGCTGGCTGGGCAGTGAGCCCCAGATGTCTATCTGTCTGTCTCCCAAGTGCTGGGATTATAAGTGTGCACACTACTACAGTTGGCTTTTTTCCCCCTTTGAGTTCTGAGGATCACACTCAGGTCCTCATGTCTGTACAGCATACACTTTACTGACCGAGGCATCTGTCTAGTCCCCCAAACGAGGGTTTTTATTGTGCTGTTTGGAGATCAATGGTGGGGAAACTGAGAGAGTCCTCAGCAGAGTGCTTGATGATACAATGTTGACAGTTATTGTAGAGAGCACCAAGTTGTGCAATTCATCAATAGGAAAGGCCTTTAATCTGGAAAGCTGGGAACTGAAGATAGGGTACAATAGAAAGGCAGAAGGTACACCTCGATGATCCTCATTAATTCAAGTCCCTACCACACATGAGTTGTAGCCCACGGTCCTGAAGGGACTTGCACAAGTCTTTGCAGAATCTGTCGGTTTTATTTGAAACTAGACTGGGAGGGAGATGGACTCCAAAGAACTGGGGATAGGCATGTCTTATCTTGATTTTCAAACCAGGGGTTCTAGAAATTATGGGCTCAAGGCCAGTCTCTGGCAATGAACTAGAAATAGTTGTTTAAATAATGTAGGGTTATGTGCATTTAGAATGAGGGGGATTAGTTTAGAGGCACGATAGGTCTATCAAGGATGAGTAAGTAAAAAAGTTCCTTGCCCCTCTAAAAAAATAACTACTTGGACTAGTGTATGGGTATTTGCCAGTATTTAGAATCTCCCTACAATTTGTGCTGATTTGGGGGAATTCTCTCCTTTATGTCTCTTGAAAAAAAAATGCTTTCTTCTCTCACTATAAAACTAAAAATAGTACAACATTTCAGCCTTCCTTGCAAAGGGGACATTGGCGGGCATTCCATTCCATTGCAAAGAGCCACTCATGGCTTGACGTCAGGTCACATAGGCAAAGGAGTAGAGATCCCGGGTGAAGAACCAACTCTACTGAGTTTCCAGGGGTGGTGGCGACCCCGATATTCCAGAACCTTGTGTGCACAGCTGTCAAGTTGGAGTAGACAGAATAATTGTCCTTCAGAGGTGCTTACAGCCTGGAAAGTGTGAACGTGTCACGTTAGTAGATGCGACGGAGAAGAGTGACGGTGGCAGAGAGAATTAGGTTTCCAGCCATCTGTCTTTAAAGTGGAGAGTTTCTGCTGAGTGGGACCGGAACCAACCTGCAGTCTTATATGCAGGTAAGTGAGGCAGGAGAGTGGAGTGAGAGGAGGGCTTATGAGGGTGGGATCAGGGTCTAAGAGGAGTCACATCACTGACTCTGAAGGCGGAAAAGGAGCCACGAGCCAAGGAATATGCAGGGCATCTAGGATTTGGGTAAAGCCAGGAGACACATTCTCCACAAGGTCCTCCAGAAGGAGTCCATCCCTGCTGACCCCTTGGTTTTGACTGTGAAACCTGTGCTGAGAACTGGAGCTATAGCCAGAGTACAAGAAGTGTCTAGCATGTACCAAAGCCTGAATTCAACCCTCGGCATTGGTAAGGATTGAAAAATATGTGCTGAACAAAATGAATTCAACAATATTTTTTTTTGTGGGCTTTTTGTTTCATTTTGCTTTGTTTTGGCATCTTTTGTCTTATCGGTCTTTTGCTTGTTTGTATTTTTGGGTTTTTGTGTGTGTGTGAGTGTTTCTGTGTTTTTTTTTTTTTTTGAGAGAGAGAGAGAGAGAGAGAGAGAGAGAGAGGGAGAGAGAGAGAGAACAAAGTTGGGTGTGGGAGGGGGAAGGAGGTGGGAAGGAATTGGAGGAGGAGGGAAAAACATGATCAAAATACATTGGGTGAACTTCTTTTCAATAAAAAAGAAAAACATGTGTTGAAGGCTTGATCTGCAGAACTGTAAGCTAGTGCATGTGTATCTTTGAAGCCATGTTACAGTAACAAGAGGAAATGGATACATGTTTCATGTGCTTAGTGGGACAGTTCAATCATTACAGGGATTAACAGTTTTCAAAGCACACCAGGGAGAAACCTAGGAGGCCAGTGGGGTATCTCAACAGTCATCAAAAATAGCAAGAGGACTCTCTTACATCACCACTAGAACAATAAGACTTTGATCCATCTTGTTTGTTTGGTTTGGTTTTTTGAGACAGGGTTTCTCTGTATAGCCCAGGCTGACCTTGAACTCACAGAGATCTGCCTGCCTCTGCCTCCCAATTAAAGGCATGTGCCAGCACCATCTTATGATGGTTACTTTGATCCACGATGCAAGATCAGAAGAAAAACATGTGAAAGCTATTACTGCCACCATAAAGAAAGATATTAATCATTACAATAGGAAATATTAAGTATATGTGACAGACATTGTGTCTAGCAGTTCCTTTAGTCCTCCAAATAACACCAAGTAGGGGAAACTGAGGCTAAGTGAATTCTAGTGATCCAGCCAAAGCCCCACAGTGAAGATGCTATTAAAGTGCAGAGATAGTATTTTGACTTAGGCTTTCTGGTCCTAGGGCTTCAAATCTTGGACAAGGACATCAAACTTTTTGATTGGAAAGAAAGAACTGGGATTCAGAAAGCAAACATATTTATTTCGAGCATTTGAAGATATTTGGAAAAGAGGCAAAATCCTACATTTAGATTCAAACCCATAATTGTATAAAAGTACAGATATTTCTAGGGAATCGATCAGGTTATTTGTTGGCTTGTTGTAAAGAGGTATTTCCACTGCTTGAAAGATTACCATGTCCTGGGTGTGTTACAAGGCTAAGGTTCTAGAGCTCTGGGACAAGAAGCTCTTCATCTGACAGAAGCAATTGCTTCATGATATTGGGAATGCTCTGTAATTGGAGCAGTCAAGCTAAGACCTAGTTTTGGTACAGAGAAATTGATTTAAGACTCCTTGAAGATGCAAGATTCTTCTTTTTAAAATATTCATGTGCACGTGTACCTTTAAATGTGTGCACATGTGTGCATATGTGTGAAATCCATAGGACAATGTCGAGGGTCATCCTTAGGAATATTGCCACACACCTCCTTTGAGTTAGGGTCTCTCATCAGCCTCAAGCTCACCGATTAGGCTAGACCAGCTAGCTAGCAAAATCCAGGGTTCCTTCTGCCTTCACCTTCCCAGTGCTGGGATTATAAGCACACACTACCACATCTGCATTTTTATTTGAATTCTAAGGATTGAATTCAAGTCCTCATGTTTGCCAGCTAAGCAGATTACCAGCTGATCCATCTCCTGGTCCTAGATATACAAATCTAAGACCTAAGGGTTATTGAATACAATGCCAACTGGTTTCAAGCATTAGTGGTTAACTTTGAGCAGCCAACCCTAACTTTCCTGGAATCACTTGGCAGAGGAAGTCCTTGATTGATAGACTCAGTTTCCTTGTGGGAGGGATTTAGTTTTACCCTAGAGGAAATGGGATATGCAGCAGCTATTTAAGCAACAACTTTCTTGTAAGAACAAGTTTTTGAGTATTACAGAGGTGACTATGTTGGAGCACGGCTAGCAATTGTTCAAAGATCCAAGTGCAAGGGATATTGATAGGTTGGAGCAGCAGATAGAGGTGGAAAACTTGAGTGGGAGAAGAGGGTGGAGTCCAGGACAACACCCAGTTGAGGGCTGGGAGGGTGGAGCAGTCCGTAAGGGGAGTTGCTGGAGCCTGCAGGCTGCAGGAGCATCAAGGCACAAGAAGGCCCATGGGGAAGCACGTCTGGGGAGGAGCTCTGTGGGAAGTGGGTCATAGTCTTGGATGACACCACAGTTGGCTTAGTCAGAAGTGGGTCAGGAGCTGGAGGTCAGACATCAAGACAGGTGGAGTCTCGTAATCCCTATGCACCTGTGACTTAGAGACCAGATGGGGACTGATGTGAGCCTGGCCATGGCATGAGGATGGCCCCTGAGTGGAATATAGCTCTTTGGGTGGGCTAGGGATGGGAGAGAAGAAGAGAAAGGGGAGAGGAAAGAGAAAGGGATGGAGAAAGGGAAGACAAAAGGGAAGAGTAGAGGAAGAGGGAGGAGTGAAAAGATTAAACTTATTTATGAATTCTGCCAGGAGACCCAACACTCCTGCCATCCAGTTCTAGCTGTTTGATTCCATATTCACCAGATACAAATGGAAAAGGACAATTCTGGGCGATTATCTCTCTGTTCAGTAAGCTTTCATGAGCCACCATCTCCCACCTCTTAATCTGTCTCGTCTTTTAATTCCATCTCATTAATACCATAGTTCTTCTTTCCCATAGAGGAAGCTGTATGAGCCTCAGTTTTATTATCTGGAAAATGAGGTAAATAGAAATGATCATTAGTGTTCGGACAGAGAATGCATATGAAGTCCTTCATTCAAAGTAAGTGCTTAATAGAAGTTCTTATCAAAGGAGGCGATGCTAAGCCAAACAATGGGGAGTCAGATACTTTTGTGGGATCAGAAGGCATTGGATAGTACTGATAAAGCATGGCCAGACTTTGTGGGGAAGAAGGGATGGGGAAGAGAAAAGCTTAAAAAAATGAGCCCAGGGTGTTAGAGCCAATAGGGGATAGGATGATAGTTTGAAATATGACAATACCAGAGGGTACAAGATAACCCAAACCCACATTACTTAGATATATATGTTTATGATTTTACTCAGTCTCTGAGTTCTACCCATAGGGTGACCTAAAAACGCTGGGCTCAGGATAGAGTAATTTCTTATGTGGACATTTATGCATATTGCAATCACTCATAGAGTCTGGTAAAATGAATTCCATTTCTAGGTTTTTTTTTCCATTTTTTGCAAGGGGGAGTTTTGTATGGTCTGCTTCCTTTCTCCCTGTATAGCGTCTTTAGATATAAAATAAATAGGTGGGCCACTCACCGATGATGCCACTAGTAAATCATCATCTTTTCATGTCTTATTACATTGGTTGAACGTTGTGTTTCTAGTGCCCTCGAATCTTTTCAACACTGATTTTTATTCTTTCTAAGCTCCAAATTGAATTGCCTTTAGAGACTCTTCCTAATTTGCTACACCCTTACAACTCGGTTTTTTATGACATTCCCAGGGGACAGATACCACCTGTTTGATATGGTAGAGGAGATACCTGTCTAGGCATTGTTAACCAAGCCATTAGTTGAACTATAACTCCAGATAACTTGAAGAATGGTTCTGATGGTGCAGAGAAAGTTGGAATTAGAGATAAACCTTTGGACACTAAACTGAAAAGATTTGGCCATGGCCAGATACCTCTAGGTAGTCTGGTTCCCAGTGGCCAGTGCTGCTGATAGCTAATACTAACTAAACACATATTATTTTCCTGGTACTGTGTTTAACAACTCATTGGCAAACAGGAGACTTGTAAAAATGCGTGAAAATTCTTATTTGTCACAACCAGGGCAGTTTTGCTACTGACCCATAGAAAGTAGAGGTCAGAGTTCCTACTAAATATCTTATAATGCACAGGATGGCCCACAGAATATTTTTTCCTGAACTGAAATATCAATAGTACTAAGGTTGAGAAAATGTGGGTTAATCTGTGTGTGTTCTCTCATTTACTCATCAAGCCAATGCTATTAAGCAGGTGTTACTACAACTAAACCCATTTTATAAACAGGAGACTGAGGATTAGACATGTACAATACGGTTTGGTCATGATTACTAGGCTAGAAGATGAAAGAATGCAACTTTGAATGCAAGTTTTGTCAACTCTAAAGCCTATATGCTTTGTCTCTTTATTGGAGGCTGAAAGGTCAGCTGAGCACATGGGACAGGATGAGGAATATGACCTAGGAACTGCATCTCAGAGAAATCTGAGGGGCTCAGGGCTCCCAATACCTCAGTAACTTCTAAATCTTGCTACCATAGCAAATGAATAGGCAAGCTTAGGTCCTAATCATTGGAGTCAGGGTCTGGGGGTGGGACATGCCATTTTATTGAGTTGGGATCTGGTCATGACTGTTATCCTTAGCTGAGCTGAGCTGGGCAAGCAGGGCCCTGTTCCAGTGACTTTAGCATCAGGGCCATGACTTTGCCCTTTGGAGGGAGGAGCAGGTTGATGGCTTGCAGTACATGCCTACAGTCAAGTGGCTGATGCACACTTGGCCAGCAGTCACATCTCCTTCTTTGATTCTACCTGTAGTTGTGTTCAGAATGCCAGTATAGTAGAGAACTATTAATCACATGACACAGGCCTGGCCCCAAAAATGAGTGAATGAATAAATCAAATGGCTGAGTAAATGCATCTTTCATGAGACTAAGCCTTGGAATACAGTAAAAGAGCTGGGTGTGGGTCAGAGGGGAAGGCAGGGCTGGGCCAGTGGGTGATGCATTGAAGAGGTGAGACAGAATGAGTCCTAAGGATGGACCAGCAGGGTGGCAGATGGAGCTGCATCTCACAACACAAGTCTCAGAGGATGCAGGGGGGTCCGGCTGTGAGCACCTTGGAAGCTGGACTGATTATTAGATGGCATCATTGTAATGCATTGGCAGCTGGCTTTTAAACTCAGTGACCTCCAGTCCTAGGGACAGCAGAGCTGGAACTCCTTCCATGGCATCTTCCCTTGGTGGGGTCAAGGCTGTAAACGGACTTGGGGATTCAGTTTATTGTTCTTGAGGTGGGAAAAGTACTCCACAGCTTGGTTTCCTTTTCTAGGTCCCTTCATAGACTAGACTTATTCAGGAAAATTGGCCCCATGAAATCCAGAGAAATCAGCGAAAGTCATATGACTCTGGGATCTATGCTGATTTTACTCCTTTAGGGAGGAAAGTGGAGAGGGGGGTGAGGGCAGAAAGGAAACTGAAACCCACTGATGGTTTATTTAGGGCTGAGAGACTTTCATGGTCAAAGTGTGGAGGTGTCAGAGTGCCCTGCCTCCCAGCATGGTGTCAGAAAGACAGGTCACCAGTGACAGGACATGTGTCCTCTAATTCCTTAAACATTAGGTTACTCATTTGTAACATAGGTATATTTATATATACTTTCTAGATTTGTGATATAGATTTAATGAGACAACATTCAGATGCTTCATCTGGCAGCTGGCACAAAGTAAGTGCTCACTAAGAGTCTGCTAGCTTACTCTGGGAGGTGGGACTCATGGTCTCCAGTTAAGTATGAGGAACTTGAGGTGCGGAGGGGTCATTGTGAAGCAGCCTTGCTCTCAGTTCCTCTGGCAAGTCTCTGCTGACTTCCAGGCCGGGTCAGGTGCCCTTCTCTCTGTGGCCTTGGCCCTGTACTTCCCTCTCAGCTTGGACTGTAACAGTCCGAGTGCCCACTCAGAGGCTCAGAATACACCACACTGGAACAAGGCTCTGGATCCCGAGAATCAAATGTGCTACTCCCAGCACCAAGCTGCATCCCCACCACATCAGCATGTGAAAGAAAGCTGATCATGTCACTAGTGGAGATGTCATCCAGAACCATCTGATCTATGTGTCTGAGTGGGTTTATTTCTTTTGTGAAATCTCTCTCTCTCTCTCTCTCTCTCTCTCTCTCTCTCTCTCTCTCTCTGCCCCTATACATGCTTCTGTTTTCTTTCTTGGAGAAGTGACCACAGCAAACCCAGCCTCTCTTCCCTCTCCTTGATTTCCACTCTCTTCCCTTTTCTGAGGAATCCAGAGCACTATCTAAGATTCTCAAAGAGAAGGTGAATGTGTTGTGCCATTGGTTTAGAAGGGAATAGGAGTCACCTATATACTTCTTTGGTACAGAAATAACTAAATGACAATAGGTCCTTGCAAGTTACAGGGAAACAATGGCATGTCTCAGCATAGGGTTCTTAATCTTTCAACAACTGTTCCTTCCAGTTTTCATTCCTAGCTCATCCAGTTCTCCCATCTCTCTCTAGAAGATTGCTAAATAAGGGAGCTCTGCCAACCCCCATATATGAGCTGATCCTCATCCACTGATGCATTGATTTATTGACTCATCTCTTCATTCAATGCTTTGAGCTACTCTGCACCAGGTCCTGGTCTTGCAAGATTACACAAAAGGAGACATGTCTCTTCCCTTTGGAGGTAGCAGTTTGGAAAAAGTAGTCATATAGTCATATCAGTGAATTCACAATGGTAAATTGATATAAATGTTTGGAAATAAAAAAAGGTTCTGGAGGACTTTATCTAGACTGGATGATCAGGAAGCACATTCCAGCAGAGCCCTGATGTAGGGCTCTGAAGAATGAACAGGAGGTGGGTAGTGGCCTTTAGTGAAAGAATGCTCTGGACAGAGACCAGCAAGTGTAAATACTTGGTGGAGAATTAGAACTCAAAGAAGGCTATGAACATAGATATTGGAGGCCTACTGGATGTTATAGGGGATGGATAGATAGGCTGTGGTGGACTGTATGGGACCTTGTAGGCTCTTATAAGGATCTGGTTTCTACCTTAAGAAAGAGTGAAAGAGTCTGGATAAGCTGTGGTATGTATACAGTTTACTTTGAAAGTATCATTCTGGTTGCTTTAGAGAGAAAGACTTAGTGTGTGGGGAAGGCCAGTAATGAGACATGTGGATATCTAGGAAGTTATACTGATGATTTGGAATCAATGAGACAGTGGAGATGAGGACATGGCTCGGAGGAAGCCTCAGAAGGAAGTGGAGATTGAGGCAAGAACCACTGTTAATGGAAACTTCTGGAAAGAGGATGACTCCCTAAGAAACATGAAGGATGTTGACAAAGGCTGAAGATGAATTGGTAGAGGGAGGCAGATGATGACCATGGCCTTGGGCCTGGTGAACTACCAGACCTGTAGGATACCCACTGCAGAAACTGGTGGGCAGTTAGATATGTGTGTACTCCTGCTCTGAAGGCTCTAGAGAACCAGTTCTGGACTCATTTGATGTTTTCTAGTTTAATTAATTAATTTTCAAATTTCCTTCAGCCATAGTTGAACATCATTTTCCCTTTCTTCTACACTAAATTTCTTGAGTGGAAAATGTGTCTTGCCAATAAGAGGTGAAAATGGTTCTATTTATCATCACTTTTGAGGAGATTTAATGAGATGCTAACTTAAAATTAGAGCAAATATACATTCCATAGTTTTCTTTAATAATTCTTAATACTGCTACTCATTTGTTTATTGACTTATTTGAACAACTTTTATTGGTGATACTGTTTTGGATGCTGAAGACACCCAGAGATTAAGATTGATGGAGTATTAGCTTTCATGAAGATTGCATTGTATTTGGACAAACAATGAAATGACTTTGTAAACACAGTAATTCTTGATGATACTAGGGAAGTCCTCTCCGAGGAATGACATTTGAGGGGGACTTGATAGATAAGCCAGCCATGCAGAGATATGATGGAGAATGGAGCCAGCTGTAGGATCGGGCACATGTATTCTCGGGGATGTATTTTGAGGAGTAGAGAAAAGACCAGGATGATGGCTCAGAAAGCCAAGGTAAGAATGATAGGAGTGATAGGCTGTGGAAGACACATGGGCTGAATCAAGTAGGACTTTCTAGATGGTTGAAGATTTTGTTCTACATATAAGGAAGTGAATGATCTGCCCTTATATTGTCCTGAGGAAGCTTACTTTCACTGTTGAGTGGAAAGCAAATTGTTAGAAGTTGAGGAGAAGCAGTAAGTGCAGTGTGGAGGATGTTGCAGGTGCCCATGGAAGGAGATCTGAGGGCCACAGTGATTGTGGTCATCGATGGCTTTCAGGTCTTTTTTCTTTGCTCTTGCAAAGGACCTAAGTTTGGCTCCCAGAACTACAATGGGTAGATCACAACCACTTGTAGCTCCAGCTTCAGGGGATTGAATTCCTTCTTCTTGCTTCTATAAACACACACACACACACACACACACACACACACACACACACACACACACACATACACACACACCATACACAATCTTAAATAAAAAGAAATTATCCATTAATAGTGTTATAAAATTCTCAGACTCTTTTGTTTTATGAATTCATCAGTGTATATGTATTTTTTGGAATATGCATCTCACTCCTTTGATGACATTAGTCCCCTAGCCTTTATCCCTGTCATGATGGAGTTATGCTGGGTTTGGAAAACATAAGGTAATTAGCACTTCTGCTTGACACAAAACTCTCTTAAAAGTCCCACATTCTGGGAAAAGTGGTCACCTTGCAACTCCAGCACTTTGCTGTTTGTACCCACACTCACAAGCTGGCACCAGAAACAAGGGAGGCTTTAGAATGGCCTGTTTGTTTGGACTGTAAACTCGAGGTGCAGCAGGCTTGATGTTCCAGCCTGGATCCCCAGCTAGCAGGCATAGAAGGGAGACACTGAACTCAGGTCAGCATGATGCTCATACCGAGGCTGTTCCTCAACATCTGAAGCTGCTGAGGTGGCTGAAGTGTGTGCACTGCTGCGCTGGGAGGGGAACGCTGCCTCGAGATGCCCTCCCTAGCAAAGCAGAGCAGACCTCTCCATCCCAACAACTTACAAAAGTGGGTTTACACACAAGGACAGGGAAATGGCAGGGGTCAATTACCACATCCTTCTGCACAGAGTGGACCTTGGAGTTGCTAGTGTCCATAGTGGCAGGACTTAGCTCCAGAAGTCAGCCTCCAGAAAGGGATGAACCATGGGAGGGGAAAAGGACAGGAATAGAGGACTGACTTCATCTCTTTCAGGAATCTTGTTGATCCTTTGTTGAGAACTCTTTGTTTTTTAAAAAAATCCATTTTTCATACATTCAGAATCCCAAGCTGCTGAAAATTCCCTCCTGTGATGAGAAGCATTCACAACAAAACGTGCGAACTGATTTGTCTTTCCCCCAAATCAAAGGCAGTATTCTAAAGAGACTGCGCTTGCCACACAAAGGTGGCAGATGTTTGCCAAGATTATAGCTGCACAAGCATTCTGCACATTCAATCTTGGGAGCATTTCAGTTTTTGAAAAGAGAAACTGTTTTGTGTCATTTCTGGATGCCTGGGAAGCTTCTGGTACCATCAATGTGGATCCATGGCTCAGGAAGGGTGTGGATGAGGGTGGGTATGCTCACTTGGCCCTCCACACTTTCGATATTCTATAGGGCATTTTCTGAATAGGGTTGGATATTCTCTCCAGCAGGGTTCATGCATATCAAGCTCATGGATTACCAACAGGTTAACTATACCCAGCAAGTTTCTGAGTAACACTGGGCTGAAGTACACTGTGGGTAGGACAACTGGCAGAGTCTTCTTTAGCATCCAGGGGTATGAAAAAAACTCATAACATGGTATACCTACCACCTTATGCATGTTCACGCTCTTATGTAAGAGACGAGCCGAGATTTTCATTTTTGCAAAACTGAAACTCTGTATTCATCAAACAACTTCCTGCTCTGCCCTCCCCCAGTGCCTTGGTAACCACTTTTCTATTCTCAGTATATGAATTTGTCTACCATAGATTATCTCATGTAAGTAAACACATAGAACTTGTTCCATTGTGACTGGCTTATGTCACTTAGCATGATGTTCTCAATGTTCATCCATAGTGTAACCTGTATCAGAATTCCCTTCCTTCTTTAAGGCTGAGGGATATTCCATTTTATATACAGACTATCCATTTGTCAGTTGATGGGTACTTGGGTTGCATATGCTTTTTGGCACACATAATGTTGCTTTAAACATCAATGTGCAAACATTTTCCTTAAGTTCTTGCTTTCAATTTTGGCTATATCTCTATCTATATAATCTCACCAATAGTTGCTATTATATTTTAATTCTTTTGAAGAAAACAACCATTTTTATGAAGTTATACCTAATTTTACATTCCCACCGACTGCAAAAGGGTCCTCAAAGCTTCATGTGTTCATGAACACTTGTTAATTTGTCTTTTGCATCCTTGGGTGGGCTCATCCAGTTGGGAGTGGAGTTCACTGTACTTTTGATTTGCATTCTCCTAATGACTCTTGTTCAACATCTTCTCATCTCTTGTCAGTCTTTTTCTTACAGTCATTGTGGAAATGTCTACAGTTTTTCTATCTAAAATGTTTGTTCAGTTGTGGAAATTCTTCATACGTTCTGGATATTATCCACATGTGATTTTGAACTATTTTGTCCTGCTCTGTAGGTTATCTTTCATTTTTGTTAATAATCTTTTTGTTCACTGTATATGATGTTATATTGTTGCTGGAGTTTTCCTGCCTGACCCATAGTCAGGACAAATCTCTGTCACCCGCCAGTCCCACAGCCACTCAGACCCGACCAAGTAAACACAGAGACTTATACTGGTTACAAACTGTATGGCCGTGGCAGGCTTCTTGCTAACTGTTCTTACAGCTTAAATTAATCCATTTCCATTAATCTATACCTTGCCACATGGCTCGTGGCTTACCGGTATCTTCACATTCTGTTTCTCATCGTGGCGGCTGGCAGCGTCTCTCTGACTCAGCCTTCCACTTCCCAGCTTTATTCTCCTCCTTGTTCCGCCTACACTTCCTGCCTAGCCAATGGCCAATCAGTGTTTTATTTATTAACTAATTAGCAACACATTTGCCATACAGAACATTCCACAGCATTATATTATCATAAACTTAAAAAGGTATTTTAATTTAAAAAAATTATTTTAATTTTTGAGTGACAAATGATTGTACATGTTTATGTTCAATTATATACATTTATGGGGTCCAGTGTGTTTCTTCAACTGATGTATCCATGTAATGATCAAATGTGTTCACCCCTGTCACCTTAAATTTTGTGCCCTTTGACTCAGTTTTAAATTTTGATTAATCCCATTTATTTCTTTTTCTTTATTTTTCATATGCTTTTTTTTTGTGTTATATCCAGGAAGTCACTGCCAAGCCCAATATTATGAAGCCCCTTCTACCTGTTTCCCTTCTAAAAGCCTCTGCTCCTATGTGTGCATGTCTTCAGCCCATTTTTGTGTTGAATTTTGTATATGGTGTTCAGTACCATCCCAACTTTACTTTTTCCCAAGTGTATATCCAGTTTTCTCAATGCCAAAGGGGAAGGGCTTGTCCTTTCATGTGTGCCTTTGCCTTTTTTTGTCAAAGACAATTCGATCACACACAGAAGAGTTGACTTTGGTGTTTATTTGACTCCATTGGTTCATATATCTGCCTTTATGCTGACATCAGAAATCAGGAAATGTTAGGCACCCAAACTTTGCTTTTTAATGATATTTTGGACTATTCAGTGCCACTTGAGTTACTGTATGAATTAGAATGAAATAATGATGATAACAATAATAATTATCACTATTATTACATTATCGTGTGTACACTATAAGGAAGGAGGCTGTGCTTGCCCCAGTGAGTATGTGGAAGTCAGACGACAACTTTTAGGAGTTGGTTCTTGCCTTCCACTGTGGGATCCTGAGATAGAACTCAGGGTGTCAGGTTTTCAAGGCAAACACCTGGCCCTGCTGAGCCATCCCACTGGCCTTAGGATGACTTTTTCTGCGTGTGCAAAAATGCCATTGGGATTTTTGGTAGGAACTGACTGGACCGGTTGGTGACTTTGGAAGCTGCTGGTATTTAATCATGTTAGGCCTTCTGTTCATGTATGTCTCCTTTAATGTGTTCCCCCAGTGTTCTGTGGCCTTTGGTATTATAAAGCTTCTCTCCTCTTTGGCTTCTTCCTGAACATTTTGCTCTATTTAAGTGGAATCATTTTCCTAATTACTTTCTAGATCATTCATTATTAGCATATGGAAATGCGGCTGCCTTTTGCTTGTTGATTTTGTATGCTGCAACTTTGCTGAATTTGTTTATTTGGCAATTTAAATGTTTTACTTCTATTATCTCTTCTAATCTTCATAGCCGCCCAGTAAAGGAGGTACCATTATCATTCTCAAAGACGAGGAAAGTGAGCCTCAGAGAGGTTGGGTAGCAAGTCCAAGGCTACCTGATTGGAAAGACTTCTCGTCTGGACAGAGTGTCAGCAGGCTTACCCCACATCCATTCTGGCTATGATACACAGTCATCATTTTCAGATAAGAAGTTTTGTAAGTTTCAAATGAGGTAATCTTGAAAGATGCATAGCAGAAGGGAGGTAGCTGCTCAAAAAGTTAGGGATAGTTTTGTTTTTAAATATATATTTGAGGAAAATGTTACTGAGCATACACAAATAAAAAGATACACAGCATTCCCAGTAAAAGGAAAACATTAAGGGGACTTTCATTTAAGGTATATTCTAGAAACATCCTAATTTTAGGGGTTATTATTTACTTGTTTGTATATAGTACTGAGGTTTGAACTTTGGGGCTCATTCATGTCAGGCAAGTGCTCTACCCCTGAGCTACCTCCACAGCCCTTATTTTATTATTTCACTTTATTTTGAGACAGGTTCTTTCTAAGCCCCCAAGGCTGGCTTAATCTGTTTTTATGTTGTTACTATCAAGGAGGGATACCAAGAGATCCCTTTTAAAGAGATAATCTTTGTATGGAATTAAATGAACTGCCTACAGACATTTCCTTTGCTCTCCTAAATGGAAGAGCCTTCTGTAGGGCTTTGAGGGTTCTTGGTGAGAGTAAGAAGCAGGCATCCTTGGAGATCCCAGGAATCAAAAGAGGAAAACTTGGGAAGAGTATGAACTGGTATTAAGAATATGAAAATAGGGTGTGCAGGTCTTTACTAAGGAAACTTAGACCTGAGACTCAGAAATCAACCAGGGATTGTGTAATCTGCTAGTGCCACACCCACCCTTGGGCACCATACCCATTGCTTTCCATAGCAAACCTTCTGTAACTCCGTGGAACCTAGAAATACATTTCCCTATCTTCACATGCTCCCTAATGGAGGATATTTCACTTAATTGAGGAAAACACGGATCAACAGCTACAGAGTGGGTAACACAGACTCTGGAGTGAGGTCCTTGCTGAATTCACACAGACACAAGCATTGCCCTAGGCCACAGCAATAGGAGTCAGACTAGGAGAGGCCTCCAGATCTAAGCTGTGTGTCCCTTCCCTGCTGGATTTTTCCGTGGTGTCTCCAGCTTGCCTCTTTTTTGGCAGAGCCAGGGTGAAGCTGAGCCTCTCTCGATGGTCTCTGCAAGGCTGTACTAGAGAGCAGGGGCCTGCTCTTTCTGGGTCAGGCTTGGCCCCAGACTCTTGCACTTGGTGCTTTCTTTAAGGAAGTCCCTCAGATCCCTGGCTAGAAACCAAGAGGGCGGGAGTCTTCCTCTTTCGAGATAACCATCTCTATTAGTCCAAAGACCCAGGCAACGGGAAAGGCTGTGACAGAAAGCCTTGACATGCCACACTCATGTTCTGTTCTTGCTTTTTTTTTTCTCCTTTTTTTTTTTTTTTTAAAAAAAAAAAGAAAAGACTGCTTTCCCATGGTTAGGGGAGAAGTCAGACTTTCCTGTTCCTCTTGGGCCAAGCATGAAGCAATTTTCGGCTCTGATGTTGACACTGGGTCAAAGCCTCAGACTGTCTCCCTGGGCAAGGCTCCTTGGACTTCTGAGCGCTGACCTGTCTAATTCGAGTATGACCAATGTTCTGCAGCAGCCAGAAGCATGCATGGACTCAGTGGAGGGGGAGCGACAGTGGAGGGGATTAGAGGCGAGGGCTGAGACGCTGGATTCACCTGAATGGGTTTGACCACCAGCTTCATGGCTTCAGGGGTGAGGAACACTGAATAAGTTACTTAACCCTTGAGTCTTGGTATCCACCAGGAAAGTGGGGGATAAAGGATAGGAAAGGCTAAGAAAACCTATGTGGAGAGTTGAGCATAAGGCATGGAGCATGGCTAGAACTCCACAGGCATGAGTCCTTGAGGTTATTAAAGGTTGTTGCTCAGTCTTCAGCGATAGGGGGTACTAGGCACGTGCTCTGCCGTTGAGTTACATTCTCTGCTCTCTTTTCCCTTTTTATTCTGAGACAAGGTTTCACTAAGTTACTCAGGCCAACCTTGGCTCACAGGCTAGCCTTGGCTCATTGTGTAATACAAGCAGGCTTGCTCAGCCTCCTCAATAGCTGAGATTAAGACCCACACCACCAGGCTCAGCTTGACCCTTTCATTAGAAGAGTCATGCTAATGCACGGTGCCCATGAGGCAGGACTGGGCAGCTGGAGAGGAGGGCTACAGGTTCAAGTCTTAGCTCCACCCGTGACCAGGGAACAGAATGAGCTCTGAAGAATTCACATTCTTCTTGGATCTTGATTGCTTATCTTGTGCTTTGCTTGTATGGTTCTTGGTGGTGGGGAGACGTATTGGTTACTCTGGTACTGCTATAACAAAATATTTAACAGAAACACATTATGTGAGGAAAGATTTATTAGGGGCTTGTGTTGTCAATGGGTCCATCATGGCAGGGAAGTATATTATTTACTAATGTCCTTGCTGCAACCAAATATCTGACAAAACAGCTGGAGGGTAGTTCCAGGGTGCAGTCCATCTTGGAAGAAAAGTCATGGTGGCAGGAGCCAGAGGTTCCTGGTCCAATAACATCTGCAGTCATGGAGCAGAGAGTGAGGAAGGCTTAGTCATTCCAGGACCCCAACCCTGTGGAGCAGCACTGCTCATAGGTTAGGTGGGTCTTCCCACTTTTCTTAACCTAATCTAGATAACCTCTCAGACATGCCCAGACAGTTCTATGGTGCTTCCAAATCCCACCACATTGATAATGAAGATTGACTATCACAGAAGGCATGGCAGAGTCACAGTGATGGGAGAATGTGGTCATGATGCACAGTTTGTAGCCAGGATACTAGAACCAGGGGCTAGGCTGTAACCTGCAAAGGTTCTTCCTTGTACCCTACGTCTGCCAGCTCGGCCACGTCACAGAAAGACTCCGCATCCTCCCCAGACAGTGCCACCAGCTTTGGAAACAAGCATTGAAGCCACCAGCCTTCAGAGTCATTTCAGATTCTAGTCCTAACAGGAGGTTTAGTGAAATAACGTATGCATGTATGTGTCAGCAGCATGGGGGACCTGCGAGAACTGGTCCCTTTATTACAAAGGAACTGAGTTAAGCTACTCAGTGGAAGGTCTGAACCCTCGTGAGTCTGACTACCAGGAAATATGTGAGGGTGGCCAGTCCTCTGGCCTTCTATGTGTTTAGAGAATCAAAAGGAAAATTAAGGTCAGTCTGGCCTTTGTAGTTGGGTCCCTCATTTTTTCACTGGCACAGTGCCAAGCTTATTCTAGGCCTCCAATACATGCTTGTCAAATTCGAGAAAGCCTTGTTAAAGCCAATGCAGATTTGTATGAGCAGGCCTTGCTTTGTGGGCAGGACCCCATGCTTGGAAAAGCCCCAGGCCATCTTGAAACTTTTACTAGTGTCATTTCCATTTTGCACCATGCCCTACAAATTATGTAAAAAGGGTCTTGTGTACAGCAAATAAATGATGGTTGGAAGTTAAGAGGGCCATAATTTCTCTCTTAAAATTCTCCGGTGTTTCCCCATCACACCCAGGAGAAAGCCCAGGCCCCTTCATGTGATTCACTGGTGCCACCTGATCCACCCCAGGCTATTCTGCTGATCTTGGGGGCAGTGCATCACTGTCTTCTAGACCTTCAATCATCCAGACCAGTACCTTTAACAGGACCTTCTACTCACTTCCCGAGTCATGGCTGGCTCTGTCTGCATTCCTAAGTAAGCTCCTCCTGACCACTGCCCATCCACTCTGTCTTCTTAGCCTACTTTATGCTCTTTACAGTGTTTTCTGACAGGAGCTTGTTAGCTTATCTTTTAGCTTGTTTATTTTCCATTCACCAATAGGCTAGAATGGATGAAGCCAAGTCTCCTTCCTTGCTTTCTTCCCAAAGCATCATACAACCCTTGGCATATACTAGGTGCTCAATAAATATTTGTTGAGTGAAGAATAGATTTGTCAGTACTAGGGATTTGATCTCTCAGGACCCTCTCCAGTAGTTCTTGCACAATTGGTCCCATGCATCAGGTGAAGATGAGGAAGCTCATGCAATTCAGAGCCCTGCAGGTGAACAAGGTGTCTACCATTCTTACAATTTCTTAGTGACAAATACTATAGGGGCCCAGAGTCCAGTGTTAGGTCTTTGCATTGGAACCCATTCTGCAGCTGGAAATATAGAGGTCTAGAAGTATGGTATGACTCAAGAGATAAGAAAAAAAAGAAAGAAAGAAAAGAAAAAAGAAAAGAGATCCACAGTAATAGAAGGGATGGATTGATTAGAGGCCACGTATCTCAATGTTCCACTTTATAGGAAAGCAAGAGAGAGAGAGAGAGAGAGAGAGAGAGAGAGAGAGAGAGAGAGACTCATTCTGTATCAAAAACCAAAACCAAGTTGAACCAATGAAATAAAAAGAAAAAAAATGATATAGCAAGGATCAGAGCTAAATATAAATATGGTATTAAATGTATTTATATGTTTTAATATTTATAAAGTATTTGGGACATGAAGACATTGCTATATAAACATTCAAACATTAGGAAAGAACATCTCAAGCTCTTTTGCCATTTCAGGAAATGTACAAGTCCCTGATCCTTTCATCTGCTCTTCTCAGCCTGTTGGTGAGGGAGTGATGATTTATCCCCATTTTACAGATGAGAAAATTGAGGCCCAAGCTGGAGACTGGCAATGCTGGAATGTGGCTCCAGTCTGACTGACTTGGGCTAGGTTCTTGGCTGCTGTCCTGGGTGACAGTTAGGGGCAGAGATGGCCTGGCATCTCTGGGCTCTTGCTGAGTGCCAGGCCCTGGCCTGGTCTGAGTGGGAAAGGTGGGTTGACTCATATTTACTCTTCTGGGAAGGTGCCTTACTCATGGCTCCTTCATGCTGCAAGCATCCTCTCCATCCCCTCCTCCCTCTAGGCTCTGTGCTGTTACAGACAGGCAGACGAAGTGAGGTGTTTCCTGGGTGTTAGGGCAACAGGGTCCCTGGTTGAAAGGGTTGTTGGAGGATGACACACACACTCAAGAGCCTGTAAGCCCCCTTTCTCCTGTGTGCTGGCCATCCCTGTCTAGATGGGTACAGCTTGCCTGGGGGTCTTAAGTGACTGAGATCTTAGATGTACGAGAAAAGACTGAATAATCCTAGCAACTGGGTAGCCTGCTTGGCTGGTCCATCAAGGCCTCCAAAAAGACGGCTATGACAGAGAACTATGTGACCTTGTTGTGTCTGAGAGCCCAGCTACCAGTGGATCGGCTGACCTACAAGGAGACTCTGCAGATGCTGTCTCTGGTTCCGTAAGAACTTTCTACAACTGTTTCAGATCCAGCTCTGCTGCCACTGCTGGCTTGACTGACCTGAAACCTCCCAGTCTGTCTGCTCCTGGCAACTCCTCCCCACACGCAGTGGGTAGCACCCAAACAAGCCTCTTGGGATTTAAGGTGGGTTGATCAAGGTGAGTGTTTCCTCTTCAGTTCTTAGCAGATGCCCAACCCTAATGACACCCATTGACCTCACTCACCTATGCACATCCACTTTTCTTTTGTGGGTAGGTACACTCATCTAGCAAATATTCAATGAATTCCTACTGTGGGATAGGCGCTGCACTGGGCTCTAAGAATATAGTTATAAATAAATCAGTCATGGCTTCCACCACCAATGTGCCCACACTAGAGAGGCCAGCATAAAGAAAGCAATGAGGAAAAATAATTACATATTTTAAAAAGTGCACAGAGGGAAAGAACCCGGTGATAGGAAATCGGAGCTTACTCACGTTGGCTCATTATTTGAGGGATTTTGTGAGGCTGTTGTCCAATATAGACATTATGAAAAAACTAAGTAGTATAGATTTATCATTAAATACATTCTATTAAAATTGAAATGTATCACTGTTTGTTTTATGACTACTTTTACATTTGAGGTTCTGTACCATGGATATAACATAATAGTGGGTAGCTATGTTACACTTTGTGGGTTCATATTGTGAGCTTGGCGTTGACCATGATGGGAACATTATTCTGTGAGAATTGACAAACACAACAGATCGGGGCTTTTATTTTCCTGAGAACTGGCTGGTAACATTTACCAGCTCACGACTGTGATATGAAAGAGGACACTGAGGATTTGCCTTCAGGTAGATTAGTCATGGAGAACTCTCTAAGTGCGTGGTGGGGGATACGTTTGCCAAGGCTATGATGGGAAGGAGGTATCATGTAACCATGACTGTGGAGTTTCTGGCAGAGACGACAAATGGGAGCCAAATCTCTATCCAAATGGAAAGGGAAACAATATGGCTACTTGTGGGTACCTGGGGCTATGGCATCGTGAGTGAAGGAATGTGCTAAAGCTGGGAAAGCAGGTAGAGGGCAGATCATGCGGTGACATTTGGGCTGGATGAAGGAAGTTGCACAGTACTGAGTTAAAGCTGGAAGCCGCAGAGGATGGAGCTGGTCCCTCTAGGACTTGCCATAGGTTCCTGCTGCAGCAAGTAGTAGTGTCCCCCCGTAGAAGGACCACACTATCTGACTATGTGCATTCCACATCTGTTTTCATTGTGCCCATAGCTTTCTCTAGAACTGCATGGGAGATGGGAAGCAGGAAATTAATTCCCAGGGAAACCTTCAGCCATGAGGCCACAGAACTGGTGGAAAGTTCCAGCCTCCTTCTCTTCAGATGGAATATTCTGGGCTGCCCCTGTATCCTTCCTAGAGGGAAGTCCTGGTGTGCTCAAACCTACTTTGCTTATAGTCATGACCTTGGCAATGTCTTTGTATGTTAGCATGTTAGCTATTCTGTCTTCCTGCTCTCTCCTGCTCCTTCACTTATGCTTCCTGGGGTCCCCTCCCAAACCATCTGCTTCCACCCAAGTCTTAGCTCAGGATCTGTTCTTGAAGGAACTCATATTAAGACTAGGGTCAAGGCAAGGGTAAAGCAAACACAGTGAGCGGGAAACTGGAGATGAGGGGTAGGCTCAGTGGGGTCGTCTCTCTGTCTCTGTCCCTCTGTCTATCGGTCTCTCTCTCTCTCTCTCTCTCTCTCTCTCTCTCTCTCACACACACACACACACACACACACACACACACAGACACACACACACACAGACACACACACACACAGAGAGAGAGAGGAAGAGAGAGACAGAGACAGAGAGAGAGAGACAGAGAGAGAAAGAGAAGTGGGGGGAGGGAGAGGGAGAGAGAGAGAGAGAGAGAGGATGCTTTTGGTTCTGTCTTCAGGGATTCCTTACTCGATATCCTGCAATCTTTATTGGTTGTGGACAGCCTAGTTTCTTTCCTGAGGTCTATGTGCCAGCCAGGAGGAAAATCATGCCCAGAATCTCTGTGGGGACCTCTCTAGAGGCCTCACTCTGTTGAGATGTTTGGTTGCCACCCTACCTTGGTGACCTGGCCCAGGCTCTGGATGCTCATTTTCCTATGTTGGCCCCTCCCCTGGCCTGTCTCCTCCTGTCCTATTATCATGTTTTGTTGAAGTCAGACACCTAAGTCTGGTGGTCCGGTGAGCTCTTCTGAGCTCTGAGTGTCCTACATGGTGACATAGCTGTTCCCCAGCACTGGTCATGTGTCTACACAGATTTACACTCAGAAGGCTGCTGTCATGGAAACTGACTCCACCTGTCCCATCCTGGTCAAATAGGATACTTAGCATGGTCTTTCCCTCAGTGTTTCCAGTTAAGCCCAGTATCTGGCAGGCTCAGCTACTGCAGTGAGAGAGATGAGGCTGAGTCTCTACATAGGGCAGCCAGCCAAGGGCACCTGTGTGTTCGTGGAGGCAGGTCCACGTACCCTGGCTCAATTCTTACTTACCTGCTTGCTTCCAACTTTGGGTCCCTTTCTTAATTCCCTTCCACTTTGCATACCCCAGTCTGGGCTGCCCTTGGGGAAACTGTTGGAGGGGCAGTGGGCTCTCTTCCTTTCAGGACAGTCGTCCCTCACTCCTTGCATGTGGGACTGCCTGCCCTTCCTCCCTCTCCCCCGGGGGCCTGGCTCCCTTCCTCACCCTCAGCCCCTCCTGCTCTTCCCTTCTGAAGCTCCTCAGAACATTCAACATTCTGACTCATCCTCTGACTCAGGTGGAGTCTATTTCTGTTCCCACGTACTGCTCCCGGGTGGGCTGGAGATCACAGCTGTCACCTTTACTCGTGTGTGGGAGTGTGGTATATATATGTGCCTATGTGCATATGTGTGCATGTGCATGAACGGATGCTTGTGTATGCTTAGGCATGCATGCATATGCACATGCCTATACATGTGTGTGTCTGAGCATTCCTCCCCCAGGCAGCTGGGAAGGAGAATTCTCCTGCCCCTTTCCCATCCTGAATGTCACCCCCCAATCCCTCAGAAGCAGACATGCATCCTTCAAGGTCCTTGGTGACTTAGGCTCTGGGGAAACTCCATCCTGATCTCCCCAAGATGATTGTTTTATCCAAGGTAACTTTTTGAAAAAAAAAAAAAAAAAAGTCCAACTTGATAGTCTATTCTGTAAACCCTTACTCCAGAATCTCCTCACTGTAGACCTGGAGGCAACCAAGGGGCTAAGGCCAATTCTTCATTTCATGCTTTGGGTTGGAGAGCGATCTGAATTTGTTAATAACCAGACTCGAAATCATCCAGCAAGGAAGCAGCCATGTTAGATTTGAGTAATTGTTTCGTGTCCCCAGCCAAAATGCTACCAGCCTTCTCTATTCTCCCTCTCCTTGCCCTCTCCAGCAGGACCCTCAGGGCCTGTGCTGTTCAGCTTGGTGGCCACCAGCCACATGAGGCTACTGAGTCCTTGAACTGTGGCTGCTGTGCTGAGTGTGAAACACACTGGATTTTAAAGACTTAGTACAATGCAATGTAAAGCAAATTATTAGCAACTGCTTGAAATTTGTTATATGTGCTGGTCATTTTTGTTGTTTCTGTTTTTTGTAAATATGACACAAACCAGAGTTATCTAGGAAGAGAAAACCTCACCTGAGGAATGTATCCATCAGATTGGCTTGTGGGTATGTCTAGGGGGACATTTTTAAAATTAATGATTGATGTGGGAAGGCCCAGCCCACTGTGGATGGTGCCAGCCCTAGGCATGTGGGCCTGAGGTCTATAAGAAAGCAGGCCAGAAATACATGCAAACAGAACATTGTATACATAATAAATAAATAAATCTTTAAAAAAAAAACCGAAAGCAGGCCACTAAACAGCTTTCCTCCATGGCTCCAGCCCTGACTCCTCTCAGGAATGGACCATGACGTGGAAGTGTAAGCCAAAAAAACCCCGTTCCTCCCCAAACTGCTTTTGGTCAGTGTTTTATCACAGCATCAAAATAGTCATTATATATTTAAGTGATTTATCAATGCATTTAAAATTTAGATATATTGCATTAAATAAAATATATTTAAAAATCAGATTCACCCATTTCTCTTTATTTCTTATAGTATGGCTACCAAAAAAAAATTTAAATCATATAAGAGGCCTTGTGTTTTGAAAATTTTCACTGGCAGTGACTAGGCAATGCCTACCCTCTCCGTCTAAGGACCCAATAACAAACCAAAGTTTGATTCCACTAAAGCTCCTTCTGGGGAACCACTGAGTTTATTGAGGTAACTCATGGAGCATGGGGGAGGGGTTCCTGATAGGAGTATGGGTGACTCCAAAG
Source organism: Peromyscus californicus insignis (assembly GCF_007827085.1). Classification (NCBI taxonomy): domain Eukaryota; kingdom Metazoa; phylum Chordata; class Mammalia; order Rodentia; family Cricetidae; genus Peromyscus; species Peromyscus californicus. The sequence continues at coordinate 134,802,673 of NW_026294595.1, read as the reverse complement.
CAGCCCTACATGGATGATAGCTTTCTCACAGATACATTGACAGAGCCCCCTCCCCTAGCCCATATACTCTAGGCCCTCCCTGAGACCCTGAGGCCACATGCAATTAGGGTAAAGCTGAATTCCAATGATTGGGAGGTTTGGCTGGATACCCAGGTGAGGGTCCAAGGACCCTCCTCACAGAATCCCAATCAACAAACCAAGCTGGGATGATCTTTTACAAACGGGCACAGCTGCATACATGAAGATGGCGGCTGTTTGCCTCAGAGGACAGTCTTGTATGACACTCTCCTTGTTTTCTCTCTCTGTCCATTCTCTTCCTCTCCCCTCCTTTCCTTTCTCCAGTCCTTCCTTCTCTTCTCCTTCTCTGCCCTCTCTTCCCTCCCATCTCCTCTTCTTCACCCCCCTTTCATCTCCCCTCTCCCACTCTGTTTTCTTTTCTCTTATTGCTCATATAGGGGATCAAAACTAAATGCCAGGCCTTCCTCTACAATGGAGACATGCCCTCAGCTCTCACCGCTTGTTTTCACAAATGAAGTTCTTGAAACATAAATTTCCTCGATTGTATGATGTGTATGGGTGATTTTGCTCTGTAGCAGCAGCATCGTGCTGGAGACTCTAGGATCCCCAGAGTCTAAAATTTGCATTTCCTTGTGCTTTACAAGCAGTATTTGTTGACCCTCTGCCAGACCATCAGTTACACTGAACTTCAGAATAAAATGGCCTTACCCTAGAATACATGTTTAAGATTTCTCAAGCCAGACGAATGACTTGATAACAGTTTGGAAGTTAATTGGATTTCTAGGCAGAAGGACCAATGTATAATTGTGTGGTCAAGGCACAACAGTCATTGCTCTGGATGGTCCTAGACACGCCATGCCATCCTCTTTCTTGGTACCTGGTTTCCTTGTCTTCTTCAGGCCTCCTACAGCTCCTCCATTCTGCCACTGTCAAACATAACAAAGCATTGACCACCCCTGATATCTTCAGCAGCCTGGCCGTTGTCACTAGGAGGAAGACACAGTGGAGCACAGCCTTCTTTCCTTCTGGCACTACCTCACATGGCCCGCACGGGCTTCCCTTGCCAGCACAGTGGGCCCGCTCCCATGGCACCACTCACTCTGTTCATCATGCCTCTCCCCACACCTTTTCTGCAGGTCAAATGTCCACCTTCTAGGCTTTACTCCAACGTTTTCTTCTTGAGAGACACACCATGGTGCGTTGCCAGTTTAAGAGTTTCTTTTCAATAACTGCTACCATAAGATAAGTGACTGGAGGTAGCAGGTTCCCACAACACGTGTGTCTTTCTTCACTGTGGTGCTAATGATTTAAAGCTAATCCCCACCCTAAGGGGGAAAAAACCTCTCCCTCTCTGTCTCCCCCTCCCTTTTTTTTTTTTTTGAGACAGGATTTCACTATGTAGTCTTGGCTGGCCTGGGGGTGGATATGTAGACCAGGCTGGCCTTAAACTTAGAGATACCGAGTGCTGGGATTATCTCGTACTTACTATGGCCATCCCCGAAAGTTTTTTACGTGTGCTGTCTTTGTAATGTTTTCACAGAAGCTTCACACCCATTTGACAGACGAGGATGCTAAGACTCAGAGGTGTGCTGTGGAAATGAGAAGTGGTCCAGAACTTCACATTCAGGGTGGTGGGATGCTATGGTCCAAAGTCTTCGTGGAGCTCTCCTTGAGGAGACACATCCTGTCCTCTAACATCTAGGTTTTCCAGATCCATTCTAGGTCCTAGAATTTTCTTGCCCAGTCTTATTGAGACCTCAGTGTATCCATAGCAAAGGGAGTCAAGACCACTTCAGAGGCCTCTCTGTGGCTGCTCATCAAGTCCCCATCTCTGAAGGCCCAAGGCACCAAGTCCTATATAAGTCAGTGGCTCTCAGCCTGTGGGTTTCAACCCCTTTGGGGTCCAAACTGCCCTTTCACAGGGGTCACATATCAGATATTTACATTACATAACATTATCAAAATTATGTAACAATGGCAAAATTATAGTTATAAAATAACTGCAGAAATAATTTTGTGGTTGGGGGAGGTCACCACAACATGAGGAACTGTATTAAAGGGTTGTGGCATTAGGAAGGTTGAGAACCACTGGTGTAAGTGAACTCTGCTCAGATTTAGGTCTCACCATATTTTTTAAAGGGAAGTCCTCCACAGTTACTCAGGCTGGGGTAGATCCTGGCAGTATAGAACCCCGTCTTCACCTTCTGTTACTTTTAACACCGTAAACAAACTGAGCCCTGTGTCATTTGTTTCCCTTGCCAGGCCACAAACATCACGAGGGCAGGAACTTCGTTTGCTGTATTTTCTAAGTTTTTCCTCAATGCCTGGTACTTACTAGATGCTTGATGACGTTCTGAATGGGTGAGTGAGACTTGGCTCGACATCTTTATCTGGAGGATGGCAAGGACGTAGAAAGCTGTGTGGACTTCTGTCCTTGAGCTCGCCTCTCCCCGTGTGACTTAGTATTGAGGACGCTAGTGTGTGTTAAATAAGAGACAATGAGGGGCTGGAGAGATGGCTCAATGGTTAAGAGAATGGGCTGCTCTTGCACAGGACCTGAGTTAAGTTTCTAGTACCCATGTGAGGTAGTGTGAATCACCTGAAACTTCAGGGGGAATCTGATGTCTCTGGCCTCGTTAGGTACCCGCATCCATATGCATACATCCCCTCTCCCCACACATATGCATAGACACACACACACACATAATAAGATAAATTTTGCTGGGCACACCTTTAAGCCCATCACTTGGGAGGAATAGGCAGGCAGATCTCTGTGTGAATTCCAGGCTAGCCAGCAATACATAGAGAGATTCTATCTCAAAAACCAACAAAAATAAAGGCCATGAGAAATTGATAATCTCTGTCTGGTCTGGGTCTGGGGAGATGGCTCAGAGGTAAGAGCACTTGCTAAGCAAGTATAAAGCCTGAGTTCAAATCCCTAGAACTCATGTGAAAACCTGACTGTAGTCACACCTATAACCCCAGTGCTAAGGGTGGAGGGGGTGAAAGGGGTGGAGGCAGAGTCATGAGGATTGCTAGGGATGTGCTGGCTACCAGTGTAACTCCAGATTTAGTGAGAGACCCTGCCTGAAGTAAACAAGATGGGGGAGTGATAGAGCAGGTCACCTGGCATTGTTCTATCGTCTCCACAAATGCTCTCTCTTTCTCTCTCTCTCTCTCTCTCTCTCTCTCTCTCTCTCTCTCTCTCTCTCTCTCACACACACACACACACACACACACACACACACACACACACACACACACACACTCACACCCCTCTTTCCCTGCTTCTGTCCTATGGGGCTTGTAGCCGATGACAGCTGATAGACAGGTCCTCTGTCTGAGTACAAGCAGACAGGCTTGTGGTCTGGACAGGGAGTGGCACAGACTCCCCACCCTGACCCCACCCCAGGGAGTGAGGGAAGTGGGCCAATCAGTCATATGCAGGACAGTTCTTTGGAGTCTGATCACTAATCAGAGCCCAAGGGCTCCCCCAGGCTCTTTCTCCTGCTACCTCCATGGGTGTAGCTTGAGAATTTCAGTTTCTATCTGCTTCAAGGAAGGCAGTGGCAGGTGAGGCCTGCAGCGATTAGATGTCTTACGTCTGCCCTGCCCATCCTCTACACATCTTAGGGCTTGGCTGTTGGGTGGGAGGGTCCACCTGCTATAGGACCCCTGGGAATCAGCCCTAAGGGTATACCTGGGTACACGGTGAGCAACTCCTGTTTTGCCTGGGCCTGTCTGGCTTTAAAAACTCAAAGTCCCACTTCCCAGAAACTCCCTTAAACAGTCCCAGGCAAGCCGGGATGGCTGGTCCCTTTACCTGGCTTGCACCTGAGTGATTACTTTTAGTACTAAATGCAGCTTCTTTGGCTGCTGGCCACCCTCATCAGCATTTCAGCATGAGGCTGCTGCTCCCCGCCCACCCCCCTTCCCTTGCATGTGTATGTGCGATATGCATGCATGCTCCCTTGTGTGTGTGTGCGCGTGTGCATGCAGAGAGTGATGTCGGATGTCTTCTTTGATTGCTTTCCACTTTATTAACCAGGCAGAGCCACTTGCTGAACTAGGAGATCGCTGACTTGGTTAGTCTAACTAGCTAGCTTGCCCTGGAGGATTCCTTGGCTCTGCCTCCAAAGGGCGAGGATTGCAGGCAGACCACCACCATACCTCTCTGGCTTTTATGTGGATGCCGGGGATTCAGACCCGGTGCTTCAGGCTTGTACAGCAAATAGTTGCTTTATACACTGCGCCATCTCTCCTGCCCCTGCAGCTTCTTTTTATGGTCTGGGCTTGTGATGGGCAGCAGCCATCTCAGTGGGTTGAATTTGACCTGACCATAGGGGACTTGTAGTTAACTCTTTAAGGCCCAGTGTTAAAGATGATGGAGGTTCTGTGAAGATCTGTGAGGTGGGAGGATCCTTCTGATCTACATCCACTGCGATGATGCTGTGTTGAGTTAGCCGGGACCTGGCGATGTGTCCATATACAGTGTCATATACATATGAGCTAGACCAGAGCGTATAAGTGGAAACAGAATGTAAGGCATGTTTGTAATTTAAGATTCCTCATAGATCGATTAACAGAGAAATGGGTGCAGTTAATCTTAATAATATATTTAGAGGCTAGGGAGATGGCTCAGTTGGTAAAATGCTTGCCATGTAAGTGTGAGAACTTGAGTTTGCATCCCCAGCACCCACATAAAAAGCTGGGCACAGGTTGGAGAGATGGCTCAGCTACTTGCTTCTCAAGCCTGAGGACCTGAGTTTGGATCCCCCAGAACCTGCAGCACAAGTACCCAGAGCCCCTGCATAAGACAGGAGGCTCGCTGGCCAGCTAGCAAGCACGTGCAGGGGCAAAGACACACACACACACACACACACACACACACACACACACACACACACACACACACACTCAGATGCACAGACACACACAAACACACAGGCACAAACACACAGACATACAGACACATGCACTCAGACACACACACATACACACACACATAGAGTGCGTGCATCAGGTGCAGTTGTGTGTTCCTATAATCTCGATGGGGAAGTGGAGACAGGAGATCTCTGCAGTTCACTGGCCAGCTCATCAGTGGGCCGAGTAGTTGCACTACTAAGCTAGTGACAGGCTAGTGATGCTGCATCGGACGGCAAGGGTGACAGGTCTGTTCCTTGACAGGCGTATAAAGTCTCAGCTGGTCTGTTCCAATGGGATGCTTGGAGTTCTTGCAGGTGAAGAAGAAGATACACTTGTGTATTGCCATGTCAGGTGTTGGCCTTATGTGATGCCAGAGCCATGTGAAAATGGTGTATCATTTGAGGAACAGGTAATAGTGTCACATCCTTCTGTTGCAAGGTTTTCTTCCTTCCTTCCCTTGGACAACCCCTCCACCTCACCTGCTTTTGTATTACCTGTCCAATGCTTCTCAAGGATTGACTTGGTTCTGGGTGTGGTCGTCCACGCCTATAATCCGTACACTCCCGGAGGTGGTGGCGGCAGGGTCATTGAGTTTGAAGCCAGCTTAGGCTAAGTAGTGAGAGTCTGCCTCGAGAAACAACATCAAGTTGTCTTTGGATGCCCACAAGTACGGGTTTTGTCTTTCGTTTGGTTGAGACGGGGTCTTCTGTAGCCTCAAATTCCTACATAGCTAAGGATGACTTTGAACTCCTGATCCTCTTATCTCCTCCTCTGGGGTTCTGAGATTACAGGTATGTAGAACCAAAGCTGTCTTATGCAGCACTGGGGATAGAACTCAGGGCCTGTATGTGCTGGGCAAGTGCTCTATCATCCGAGTTACCTTATCAGTCCGTGTGTGCTTGTAAGTACAATTCTTCAGAGGTTCCCTGAAAAAATTCTTTGCACTTCATATAAAACAACTTCGTGAACAACAATAGTTTTGATGGGGCATTGTGGCCCATCCTATAATCCCAGCACTCAGAGGAAGCTAAGGCAAGATGATCATAAGTTTAACTTGAATCCTGGGGTATATCGTGAAGCCTCAGCCAAACAAAATAGGCCAGATTGCTCAATCTGGTAGTGTACCAGTTTAGCATGCTAGTACCCTAAGGTTTGGGGATTGTCTTCCAGGACTGTGGGGAGAAATCACAAACCTGAGTCCCAATCTGTGTTTCAGAATGTCTTCAACAATGATGAAAAAGAAGCTATTCAATATCACAAGGACTTACAGCATCTGGAACGAGTGGTGGGGTGTAAGAGGTACAGAGACTTTGGAAAATGCTGGGGAAGTTCCTTAAAGAGTTAAATATGTAGCCAGTCTATGATCCAGTGTTTCTATTTCTTGATATTTATCTGAGCGAAATGAAAACACACATCTACAAGAAAATCTTCTACAAAAATATTCATACCAGTTTTAATCACAATAGCCTAAAACTGGATACAGCTAAAACATTCATTAACAAGAGAATGGGTAAAATTCTATGGTCTATTTATACAGTGGGATACATCACTGCAATAAAAATAAACAGGTTAGTGATGCACACAATGTGAGCAAAACTAAAAGAAAATCATGCTGGGCCAAAGAAACCAGATGCAAAAGTTTTCATTGGTTTGCTTCCAGCCACACCAAGTCCTAGGACAGGTAAAAGTGAGGAGCCAGGGCAGGGGCTGCTTCCTGGTGTGTGTGTGTGTGTGTGTGTGTGTGTGTGTGTGTGTGTGTGTGTGTGTGTAGTTGCTGGGCAAGGGTGTAAGAAAATGTTCTGGGTGATAGGAAAGTTCTACCTTCCTGCCAAAGATTTCTCTTTAAAACCTGTGATTTTTATGGTATATAAATTATATGAAAAATGGAGAGAAGCCAGACAAAGGAACAAATAGTTCTCGAGACACTGAAAGATCTGGTGAAGATTCACTCAGCTTCAGTGGTGGTAGGGCCCAGGCAATGAGCCAGCCTCTGTTTCTCATGCAAAGGTGGTACCTGTAAACTCATGTATGAAATGAGGTAGACTGGGAGACTCCTGAGGGTGGGGACAGGGGCTTATTCATCACAGTGCTCCTGAAGCCCAGGGTGGGGATGGGCCCTAAGCAGATGCAAGGGAATTATTCATTCTATAAACAAATGATGACTCTTGACTGAGTTACCCATGGGTGGTCTTGAACCATGTTCACAGCACTGAAAGAGAAAGCAGATGATAGTATTTTCATAGTAGAGAATGTTAAGGGTTAGGGTTAGGCCCCTCTCCCTCCCTTCTCCCATCCCTTCCCTTATTTCTTTTTTATTCATTTTCTTCCTTTCTTCTTTCTCCTCCCACTTATCTTTCTTTTTCTCCTTCCTTCCTCCCCTCCCTCCTTCCCTCCTTCCCTCCTTCCTCCTTTTCTTCCTTCCCTCCCTCCTTCCCTCCCTCCCTCCCTCCCTCCCCCCCTCTCCTTCCCCACATCACAGGAATAACTTCAGGTGGGGCCTTCTGATTACCCAGTCCTTAGGACACGGTGTCTATGGACCTATGAGTTTTTCAGAAATCTATGACCAAGATCAGATCTGAAGAAGTAAAGAAAACTGCAAAGTGTAAGAAAGAACTTTAGTCAAATGTATGTGGGACATGATATTTTGTCAAGTTCAATTCAACCACCATTACACAGGAGTCATGCGAGGTGTGGGCTGAAGGCTTATTTAAATGTGATCTAGTGATGCTATGCTGAGGGGACACTCCCAAAGGGAAAGGGGCAGAGGATTCTTAAGAAAGTGGGAGGAAGCACAGGAAGAGAATAGTATGAAGTTATGAGGACCCATATTTCTTGTGTCATACATGAAAAGAATCACTGTGGTAATATGTAGGTGACTGTATACATTGTGATAGGCAGAAAAATGGTGCTTTAAAGACATCCATGCACTAATTTTGTGAACTTGACATACTGAAAACCCTTTGCAGGCATGACTAAGGTTACAAACATTGAGATGAGAAAATTAGCTTGAATTGTTTAGGAGGGCTCACTCTGATCACAGAAGTCGTTAAAATTGGAGAACAGCAATGGTCTGAACATCTTTGACCAGAGTAGTAGGAGGGATGCTTAGAAGGTGGAGGAAGTGGCCATGAGCCAAATAATGTGGTGACTCTTTTATTTTTAAAAGATATATTTATTTTTATTTAATGCATATGAGTTTTGCTTGCATGTAGACATGTGCACCTTGTGTGTGCTGTACCCAAGGAGCCTCTAGAACTGGAGATACAAATGGTTGTGAGCTGCCATGTGGGCACTGAGAACGAAACCCAGGTCCTCTGGAAGAGCAGTATGTGCTTTTAAGTGTTAGTCATCTCTCCAGATCCCATCCATGTAGTAATTCTTGGAAGCTGGAAAAATCAAGAATGAGAATGGTTTCCTCCCCAGAGCTTCTGGGCTGGAGGTCAGCCCTACAGACACATTGGTGACAGACTCAGGAGACACGTGGGACTCACACCAAACTTCTAACTTGGAGCTATGAGAAATCCGTGTTACTTTATCCCCTATCCAAACAGTTCTTTGTATTCCAGCAATAGCAAATTAGCATACCTTGGGTGGATCCACACAGTAGTCAGAGTTTTTGAAAAGCTTGCTCTGCTGTGCAGTGCACACTACAGTGTCCTTTGCTTGCATGACTTTCACTTTTATTTTATTTTATTTTTTTAGTGTGTGTGGTGTATTCATGTGTATGTGTTTGCATGTGTGCATATGCTCTCTCTCTCTCTCTCTCTGTGTGTGTGTGTGTGTGTGTGTGTGTGTGTGTGTGTGTGTGTGTGTGTGCAAGTCACATGCATGCACATGCACGTGGAAGTCAGAAGTTGATGTTGGGTGTCTTCCTGTATTGCTTTCCTTATTGTTTTGAAACAGTATCTCTCACTGAGCCGGGAATACACTGGTACAGCAAAACTAGCTGATCAGTAAGCTCCAATGATCCTCCTGTCTCTGCCTCCACAGTGCTGGGATTATAGGAGCATGCCTCCATACCTGACATTTCATGTGCTTGTTGGGTATCTGAACTCAGGGCATCATGCTCGCAGAACAAGCCCTTCACCCCCTGAGCCATCCCTCCAGCCTCTGACTTGCTAAATTTTTATAACTCCACAAAGTGGGCACTGTCATCATCCCTGTTTTATAGTATGAATCTGAGAGAGGTTGAGAGAAAGACCAGAGACGACAGAGCTGATGAGAAACAGATGAGAGGTCTGAATTAATTTCGCCTATTATGATATATGGAGAGATACTCATATCTAGAGTAGAAATTGTTTATTTTGTGTGTGTGCATGTGTGCATGTGTGTGTGTGTGTTTGTGTGTGTGTATGAATTCTCATGGGTGAGTACAAGTGTTCATGTGCCTCAGTGTGTATGTGGATGTCAGAGGACAATTTTGGGTATCGTTTTTCACATTTCTACCTTGTTTGAGGCAGGGTATCTTTGTTGTTTTTCTGATGTAAGTGCCAATGCCAAGCTGGATAGCCTGTGAGCTTCTAGGATTCTTCAGTCCCCTTCCCTCATTTTGTTGTAGAAGTACTGTGGTTATAGGCACAAGCAGCCACACCCAGATTTATGTGAGTTCTGTGGATTCGAACTCAGGTCCTCCTGCTTGTCTGAGAAATACTTTAAGCACTAAGCCATCTCCCCAGCCCTGGAGTCAAAATCTTTACTTTCCTGTCTCAGATCCAGGGATGACTATGGATAAAGTCTACGTCTATGAAACTCATATGGAAGTGATGCCTGTGAGAGACTGGACTATGCCAGCTTTTTAGGGCAGCATGCTTTAGGACTCGAGACATCTTCCCTCTCCTCATAAATTGTCTAAAGGACATAGGTTTTAGAGCTTAGAGCAGCATCTCTCCGCACATAACCAATTACAGAACTAATTGGGAACTGTTTTTATCTGTTCATTAAGGTAGATATAATTAAAGCAACATTCTGTTCAGCTGCTTGGAGTGTGGGCTTTAAAGTAATAATTACTACTTTTATTTCTCTGAGACTCTTTCTAATTTGTCTTGGCTCCACCACAACCTCTCTCAAACCCTTTTGTTCTCCATCAGAAAGGCTTCCACTCCTTGGTCCAGCATCCTTACCTTTCTAGGCATCCCCCAACTGTCCTCTTAAGGATCCCTTCCTCAGAGTGGCCCCTTGGATTGGCCAGACTGGATGAAGCCCCTGGTGTCCATTCCCACATGCTGAGGGTTGAACTTCAAATGCCCCTTACAGGCTCCCGTCAGGAGGCACTGTTTGGGGGCGGGGGTTGCTGAACTTTTCAGAGTCCGGTTCTTGCTGGAAGAAGTGTGTTTCTGGGAGTGGCTCTGGAAAAATGATATCCATCTCTGCTTCCTGCCATGTTTTCTGCTTCCAGACAGTCTCGCCACTTCCTGTTCGTCTTCCGGAAGTGACTAGCCACCACAAGCTCCTGCTCCTACTTTAGCCAGCTGTACCTTTCCCATCATGGTGAACTGTGCCTTCTACCACCCCCAATAAACATCCCCAAGTTGCTTCCGTTAGGGATACTAGCACAGTGAGGACAATAAATGAGTGACACAGCCTGGTCCCTTTCTTTTGTGTGTCTCATCGCACTCACTCTCAGTAGTGAGTTTCCCACGGAAGTCATGGCCTCTTGCCTGAGCCTTTTCCTCATGTTGCCCGAGTGCCCCAAACAACGTCTGCACACGAACATCAACGGACTGATGAGTGGTACTGCTGGGCTTTGGTCCGTGCTGACACTGTTGGATTCTGCACCTGCGCTCATGTGCAGAACGCTTCCTTTGACCCCCACTTTCTACTTGCTTCTCCCATTCTGGATCTGTTCACAAGCACACAGGTACACCGAGGCATGGGCACCAGTGTCCACGTGTGCCCATGCACACAGACTGAGTGACATCTTCTCCAGTGTCCTTCTGTTCTTGAAGCTGCTTCCCCTAGGCCCTCATTGCACAACTTCTGCATTGGTCTATAGAGTGGGGAAAGGGGTTTCCATGCTGCCTCTGAACAAAGGTGCAATGCCCTTTGGATCAGCCCACTTCTCAGGGTTCCTGTGCTGCACCTAGATTATGCCAATGACCAGCACCTGGAGGGACATTTCCTTTGCACAGAAACTCACTCTCTGGAGCTCTGTTCTTACCCACCCCCCCCCCCCCCCCCCGGGGCTTGGGCCAAGACTTTTTCTTCCCCTCTCTGTCTCACTTCTTTTATTGCACCCCCAAACACACATTGGAGGTGCTCTCTGTCCAGGCTGAGGACTACTGTGCAGTCAGCACAAGGCTGTTAGCCTGAGGCTGGGGCTCAGTTCTAAAGGGGGACCTTGTCTCTGGCCCATGGCCTTCTGGAGCAACCCCAGGTGGCTCATTGCACAACAAGCTGTGAAATCTATGAGTTGGAGTGGAAAACCTTTGACCTTGGAATCTGGGCTTTTGGAATCAGAGTTAGCCAGTGGTGGTTTGCTCTGGTGTCTCTGTTCCCAGCCTGTCTCTGCTCCTCCTCCTCCTCCTCCTACTGGTTCATGTCCTCTATCAACTTTTGCCCTGAACCCTGCCCCTTCCCAGTTTCTATGGTCTGCTCCACCTACTGCCCAGACCAATGGAAGAGCAGAAGAGGCCTGTGTGAGGGAGGGGATGGGGTGGAAAAGCCTTCACACCTCAGGGCAGCATTGCAGCAATCTGGAGCTCCAGGCAGCAGCTCCCCAAACGTCAGTTGATCACTTGGCTTTCTGTCTCCTTGAGATGTTAGGGTGTTCAGAGAGTATCCAGGTCTTTCTGTCTGCTGACCCTCCAGCTTGCCTCCTTATATTTACCCCATTTCTTCCAAGCCCTTTTGTCCATACCGCCACTATCCCCTGCTCCAGCCCAGCAGCTCTGTGCCTCTATTCTCCTACCAACAGAATTTGGAGTCTACAGACCATGGTTTAGTACTTGGTTCTTTGACCTCCAACCTATGACTTTACCTCTTTATACTTCCATTTCCTCTTCTCTAAAATGGGCTTCCTAGTCCTTTCTCCCAAAGTGGTAAGGAGAGCAAAATAAGGCATGGCCCTCACTTGTACACATTTTCTGAGCACAAACAGTCTGATGGGAACTGAGCTAGATTCTGGGATGACAGTAATGATTAACCACTCCTTTACAGACCCTCACAGCCACCCAGCGACCCTTTGAGGTATGGATTATTGGACCCATTGTACAGTTGGGAAACATGGGCAGAGGCTGCACAGAGCTATGGAAGGGAACAGTTGCTGCTGGGCCTGGATTTGAACCCTGGGTACATGTTTCCTTCTTCATTATACTTACTGCCCTGAAGCTCCAGGTGATACAACAGCTGTAAATGGAAGATGTGGATCCTTTGCAAAGGAGTTCTACAGGATCATGGCATCTGACGCTTAGTAGGTATTCATTTAGAAGTCATCCAGGAGACTGTGAGGTGCAAGAAGGCATGGGAGAAGAAAAAGCCATCACGAGCATTGCAGATAAGGGTCCTGTATGTACCTGGGGGCAGGGGACTGGATCAGTTGGCAAAGTGCCTGCTGAATAAATAAGCAGAAGGACTGAGCTTGAGCTGCAGCGTCCACATAAAAAAGCTGGCAGTGACAGCCTGTGTTTATAATCCCAGAGCTGAGAAGATGGAGTCGGGGGAACTGTTGGAGCCTGGGGGTCAGACAGTCTAGCCAACTTGGAGAGCTCCTTGTCTAATGAGAGACCCTGTCTCAAAAAAAAAAAAAAAAAAAAAAAAGAGGTGTGGCTTAATTGAGGAAAACACTGGATGCTGACCTCTGGCTTCCACAGTCATGTGTACCCTTACATATACCGCCCCCCATGCCTATGGACACACCCTGAGTCCAGCTGGAAGGAGCCACATACTCAAGTGGAGACATTTTCATAGAATACACTGAGATACCCCAACACATACACAGAGCCAGGAATTCTACCAGCACTGTAAGGTCCTGGAAAGCAAGCAGATAGGGTACGGTGGTGGCCACTAAAGGCACTGGGCTGGGGTGAGGATCTCCTCAGTGAAACAGACAACAAAGGACTTTTTCAGATTGTACCACCCAGAATTCCAGAGGATGAACCTTTCTGACCTCTGTTTGTAATGACCAGGCCTGTCACCAGTCCCCATACTGAGCAATAGCAAGGAACCCTCTGGATGCCATGGGCACTGACCATTCCAGCTCCTTGCAAGCCCCAGAATTCAATGAATCTTGATCTGTGACTTGAACTGGGGCACAGAGGCCATTTCCCTGCAGCTGGTGGAGGGATGAAAAACATACAGTGTGTTCTCCCTCTCCGAGCATTTAAAAAGCAGTAATAAATAGATGAGAGCCTGGGAGGTGTGATTGATTTGTTTTATGAATCACAGAAGAGGCCATAACTCATGGGAGATTAAGGTTGAAGTAAGTTGTACTGCTCTTGCATTACATGTGGAGATTAATGACTTATCACATAAGGCCCCACCGTTAACCTGGCTCACCCACAGGGAGTTTAATAGCAGGGCCATCCAGGCTGGCTTGTAATAGGTGAGCCAATGCTGTCTGTATGTATGTGCTCCTCATTCTTACCAAAGGGGCCTGTTTGGAGTTATAAGGACTTGGGAAGCTGGAATGGGGTCTCTTGGGAGAGGGAATGGAAATTTTCAAGTATTCCAATGGACTTTTCAATGGGGGCAAAAGGATGATTCTGCTTCTGTAATGAACTCAGTACTTCCTGAATGTGCCAAGTCCTGTGCCCGTGGCTCCAAGTGGTTCTCAACCATCCTAAAGCTTCGACCCTTTAATTCAGCTCCTCATGTTGTGATGATCCCCAACCATAAAATTATTTTTGTTGATACTTCATAACTGTAATTTTGCTACTGTTATGAATCATAATGTAAATATCTGATATGCAGGGTATCTGATATGTGACCTCTGTGAAAGGGTCATTTGACCCCTAAAGGAGTCATGACCCATAGGTTGAGAACCACTTCTTTATAGCCTCTCACTGAACTCTCACAGTGACCCTTTGAGGTATGGATTATTGAACCCATTGTACAGTTGGGAAACATGGGCAGAGGCTGCACAGAGTTATGGAAGGGAACAGTTGCTGCTGAGTTTGAACCCTGGGTACATGTTTCCTTTTTCATTATATTTACTGCCCTGAAGTTCTAGGTGATGTGACAGCTGTAAACGGAAGATGTGGATTCTTTGCAAAGGTATTCTATAGGATCATGGCATTTGGCACTTAGTAGGTATTCATTTAGAAGTCATCCAGGAGACTGTGAGGTGCAAGAAGGCATGGGAGAAGAAAAAGCCAACACGAGCATTGCAGACAAGGGTCCTGTATGTACCTGCAGAGCCATCCCTAGGGTTTGAATGGGTTGGTTAGGAGGAATATATTCAGGCTGGGGAAGGAGTTAGACTCTAGACTTAGCCATGGTGCAAAGTCTCAGACTGAGAGTGCCAGATGATATGATGATGAGGGATTCAGAAGTAATCAAGGGAATTCAGGCTAACAACTATAGCTGCAGACTCAATCCCTTCTCCCCTGGTGTCCATCCTGACCATGGTGGCAGCTGGTTCTGAGTGCGTCTGAAGTTACTTGTGTTGCTGGTAGACTTAGCACCCAGTGGGGCCACAGGAAGCCCTTGACATTCCTTGCCTTAGCCCACTTACCAAACTTTACATCTCAGATTCTGTTCCTGCTCCCATGGCCCTCATTTTGTCTGAATTGTTAGAGTCTGGAGTCACAGTCCCTGCTGCTGGCACATGTCCAGGTAGAACCCTGAACTTGATGTCCACCTGCTTTCTGGTTTTTGCATCCACAGAGAAGACCTTAGCTTTTTATGACTCCTCACCTGTACCAGAGTCCTTTATGCTGGTTGAAAACCTGCCTTCTGGAATCAACCTAGATGGATACCCTGAAGCTGGAGTCCTTGGACCCTAGCAGGAAAGATAGGAACCCCCTTACAGTTTGACAGCTTGACCTCAGGAACAGTTAAGATTTCGTCACCTTCTTACAGTGAGAGCCAGACGCTTTACATTTATTGCGTGAACACTACATACTGGGCCACATTCTTCTCGCTTCCCACATGAGGGGGTCCTCCCATCAACTATACTAATCCCTCAGCTCGCACTCGGGGTTCCTCTCTCTTCCTTGCTTGCTTTATTTCTGCAGAACACTGACATGGTCCCTGCCCCCTCCACTACCACACACGGCCTTTGTTGACACAGACTCTTGCTATGTAGTTTCTGCTCAGACTCCTGAGCACTGCTCTACACTACTATACCTTGTTTGTAGTATCCTTATTCATTCTGTCTGCTTCTCTCTCTCCTCTTAGTAAAAACAAACACATAGGGCAAGGATTTTTTTTCCTGATGTATTTACTGTTCTGTCTTTGGCCCTAAATAGCACCTGACACACAGTAGGTGCTTAGTAACAGCAGTGGAGTTGATCTGTGAGTTCATATGAGCCTTCGGAGATCTGGGCCTTCTACCCTGGAGCTCCTGCTCTGTCCTAGTCTGACCCATGGACTCTGATCCCCGGGCAACTCACCAGGGGCTCATTGGCCCCTGACTTGGCTGCTCAACTTTGCCCCCTGGATTCTGTCTTGGCCTCTGGCCCAGACTTTCCAGGAAATCTAAACCCAGCTATCCCTGGTCTTGACTTTGTTGCTCCCAACTTATCTTTGAAACCTCACGGGGCTCTTCTCCTTGGTGGGCCCCAGACATACTGAATGCCTAGTCTTAGTGGACCTGAAGTCAATCCTGAGACCATTCACAGGTCTTCTGTTAGACAGTCAGTCAACAAATACATGACTACAGAGTCAGATTATCTAGGCTTCTGATAGACTTTAGTTCTCCAGGGAAGTGATGGGCTGTGGGTAATGGCCTGGGAGCTTGATAGAATCCTGTCTCTAACAGTTAGAAGCTGTGTGATGCTAGCTGGGTGTGGCAAACTCTTTAGAGTTAACAGGGTCAGCACTCAAACTTTATTCCTCAGATCCATCACCTCTTCTGGGTGCAGGAGCCCCTGTGACTGTGGTACCTGTGTAGGGAATTCTGACCTGAAAGCAAGGACTGGAAACAGGGTTTACATTCCTCATTTCTGCTGTTCTCCAATTGGGATACCTCTGAGATGTGACTGACACTGGGGGACACATCCAGATCCTCTAATTGTGGGTCTTCCCTTGGCTGGGTTCCCTAGCAGGCCACCACTCAGCACAAACCCATCACTTCTTCCTGGAATGTTTTCAAGAGGTAGTAGTGTTGTTGTTCTCTCTCTCTCTCTCTGTGTGTGTGTGTGTGTGTGTGTGTGTGTGAGAGAGAGAGAGAGAGAGAGAGAGAGAGAGAGAGAGAGAGAGAGAGAGAGAGAGAGAAACCATATTTGATGTACATGATGCAAATTTCCTGGCCAATAGTCTTAAAATATACCAAAGTCAAGGAAGGCTGAATATAAGCATTAGTCCAAAGGAGTTTAAAGAAAGAGACAAAATTGTTAAATACAATGCATGGCCCAGGATGGGACCTTGAACCAGGAAGAACAAAGTTTATAAAAGACTTTAATTAATGCAATTGACAAAACTTGAGTATGTGCTTTGTGTAGGTGGAGTGGCATTGTAACAGCATTAGATATACTGATTTTGATAATTATGCTGTGACTGTATTAAAAAAGGTCCCTGTTCCTAGGACATGAACATCGAAACGTTTAGTGGTAAAGATGTGTGATGTCTCTTACTTTCTTTCTCATTTCTTTATAATCATCAGAGTCTGGCGTGAAGGGAGCAGGGGAATGATAAAGTCAAACAAACTGGGCAAAATGTAGCAACGGGGGAGCCTGGATAAACATATATAGAAGCAGCTTGCATTGTGGTTGCCATAACTCTTCCAATTCAAAATTACCTAAGAATGAACTTTGGTCTTGGGGCCTGCTTGGAGGAACCCAGCCTAAGAGGCCCCTGAGACTCAGTTTCCTCTGTTGTTAAAAGCAGATCATGTTTTTACTCTGCCAGGCTGCCGTGAAGATTAAGGCTCCAAACATCTGAGCCAAGCTTGGCGGGCTTGCAAGTCCCGAATTCTGGGACACAGGCTCTGGGATGCCCCAGATTGCTAGCCACACACTGCAGGGCCCCAGAGGAGCACGTTGCAGACTCCGTGTTATCTCTCTCCCAGCCAATGCCCTGCTCTCTCCCTCCCTGGCTCTGCTTTTTCTTTTTACGGAATCCTTCCCAGTCTGCAGCTGTGGTCAGTGATTTTTGTAGATTAAAAGAAAACCCGGGGGCGGGGGAGAGTTTCCTGGGGAGATCAAAGAGTCAGCCTAACATAAAAGAAATCTTATAAAACTATATATATTAGGAACAAAACAAAACAAAAACCCCCAGCCCGGGAGCATGACCCATATGTCAGAGCCAATAAGTCCAAGTGCCTGCGATCTGCTCTATAGAGTTGCCAACCCGGGCAGGAATGCTGCTCTGTCCACACAGCCAGCTGCATAAAAGGGAGATTTTTATGGAGTTTGGCATAAGGATGAGGCAGGATTCCTATGTCCAAGGTTTTCTAGGAACTTATGTGCTTTCTTTCACCCCCCACTTAAAAAAAAGTGGTTTATGGAGCTCTAATTTATATGAAAAAGTACACAGATTTAATGTATAGAATTTGATGAGTTTGCACAGAGGATCGAGCCCAGGATCCCATCACCCAATTGAGGTAATGCATACACCCGCCATCTCCAAAATTTTCTTGTATTTTGTCATGCCCTCCCCATTTCTTTGTGTGATAGGAACAATTAAGATGAGATTTTTCCTCTAAAATGTTTAAGTGCAGAGTACTGTATTGTTGTTTTGTTTTGTTTTAGTTTTTTTGTTTTTTCGAGACAGGGTTTCTCTGTGTAGCTTTGGAGCCTGTCCTGGAACTTGCTCTGTAGACCAGGCTAGCCTCGAACTCAACAGAGAGCCCCCCACCTCTGCCTCCTGAGTGTTGGGATTAAAGGTGTGGGCTACCACTGCCAGGCTCAGAGTACTGTATTGTTAACCACAGAAGCAGTGCTGTGCCCCCCCCCCCCCCATTCACTAGAGATGGGTCTGTCGTTTTGCATATCTGAAACCTTTAACCCTGTTCTCCCCTCCCCTCCCCAACCTCTGGCAACCACCATTCTCCTTTCTGCATCTTTAAGTCTGACTATTTTAAATCTATCATGTAAGTGGAACTAGGCACATACATCTGTTCTGTGACTCTCTTGTTTCACTCAGCGTAGTACTTCGGTCAGTCTTAGGTTACTCCAAATAGTAGGTTTCCCTCCCCTTTTAAAGACAGAGTAAGACTCCACTGTATAGATGATGGCTCTCTCGAGACTGCATGCAAAGATCCTTTCTAATTTGTATGAGACTTGGAGGGGCTAACAGACAAGCAGTGGTCCTACATCCTAGATTTTTCTATGTAAGCATCAAATACTGTTACCAGCCTGTTTGGTTTAGGTTTCTATAGATTAGAAAATAACTCTTAATGCCCTTCTTCCTGCACCTCATAGGCCAGCTTTCAGATGCCTGGGCTGGACATCTGTGGGAGGGGACAGTGTTTGCTGTCCTTTGACTGTCAGCCCACCGTTTAACCTCCTAATAGTCTATGCCTAGGTCTAAGACCCCAGGTAGAACAGAACTTGGGAGGCTGAGGCAGGAGGATACAGAGGTGGGGTGTTGTGTTGAGTCTTGGATAGGGTGAGATTGTCTTAAAAAAAAAAACCCAACAAACAAATATGACCCTAAGTAGATGCTATTAGACTCTCCCCTGTGCTGTGGGATGGTCTGTATGGCAAATGTGTTGCTGATTAGTCAATAAATAAAACACTGATTGGCCATTGGCTAGGCAGGAAGTGTAGGCGGGACAAGGAGGAGAATAAAGCTGAGAAGTAGAAGGCTGAGTCAGAGAGACACTGCCAGCCGCCATGATGAGAAACAGCATGTGAAGATGCCGGTAAGCCACGAGCCACGTGGCAAGGTATAGATTAATGGAAATGGTTTAATTTAAGCTATAAGAACAGTTAGCAAGAAGCCTGCTATGGCCATACAGTTTGTAACCAATATAAGTCTCTGTGTTTATTTGGTCAGGTCTGAGTGGCTGTGGGACTGGCAGGTGAGAGAGATTTGTCCTGACTGTGGGCCAGGCAGGAAAACTCAAGCTACACCCCTGAGTGAGGACAACTTGTTTGAAGGGACACCCAAGAGTGAGTGCTTTTGGTGAGGACAGAATCTTCTTTAACCCATGGAAAATACCAGGGTTAAATAAGAGCCCAATATCACCTACCATGGCAGAGTGCAAAGGCGGGGAGGCTAAAATGAGAGACACTTAAAAGCTGGCATCATCATTAGTCTCCATCCCACGTGGGTAGAGTCTTCTTCATGGGGTTAACATCCTTCTAAGAAGACCCAGGAGGGCATTGTCCATCTCTGTCAGTCACATGAGTACAACCGGAAGATGACTTCCAGTAACCAAGAAGCATAGGCCATCAGACACCAGATCCACGGGGTCCTCGATGTTGGACTTCTCAGGCTCCAGAACTGAGAGAAGTGAATGTATTTGCTTAAGTCACCCAGTCTAGGGGGCTTTGGTACAGCGGTGTAGACTAAGCGAGCTAACCATTCTAGTAGGAGTTGAAACATGGTCATCCCGAGGAGGCAAAGAGATTTCCAAAGCTTTGTAAGTCCCACTTCTTATTTCGTTAGCGGCCTCTGAGTCAATAGCTAGCTGTCCTCCCATTGCAGTTGTGACTGGTCTGTCCTGGGCTTCCCTGATTTCTTGGCCTTCTTTTCATCTATCCTGGCACCGTCCTTCTGGGATCTGCACTCAATGGCTTCTCTAGCCTGGGTGTTTCCCAAGGGTGGGGACTGTCTCAGTCATCCATGTCATCCTGACCTCCAGCACTGGGTGTGACATATCATTGGTACCCAGTGAATATCTGATGAATGAAAATGAGGCAGCGATCACAGACAAGACGTGATTGCTTCATCCATATAGACAAGACGATGGGCTGGGACCTGCTATAATTTCACTGAAGTGCCGATACAGCTAAATGTCCCACAGGCAGTGAGGACATCTAGCATGATTTAGTTAATTTTATTTGTGGTGGCAATTATAATAATGATAATAGTAAAATTTCTCATTCCCCAAATATTCTGAATTGGTTTGCCAGAAGAGTTGGATATTTGCCAGTTTCCTGTTTTACTTCAGATAAAGTATTGATCCCCCAACGTGCTGGTTCAGAGGGAGCTTGGGGGTTCATACCAGTCAGGAGGCAAATCTCTTCTTCATTTGGATGGTGGATTAGCTGGGGGATTGTAAGAGGGACATGAAACTGAGTTCTTTTTATCATCCAGGCATCTGCTGTTTATGTAGTTTTGCCTAACTCTCTAATCTCAGGGTTCACACCTGTGAAATGGGAATAACTACCTACCACATCACATCGCTCACACTGTTAAGGAATTACAGGGAAGATTCAGAGTCAGGAAGCTCAGGCAGATGGGAGAGAGGGATAATTCAGCGAACACTTTGCTCCACAATGCCTGTATCTGGGCAGGACTCAGCTCAAGGCCTGCCTTACAGACAGAACATCCACCCTGCACATGGGTAACACAGTGTACTCTTGGCTCCTACAGCCCCTGGCCTGTGCAGGTCCTGGCATAGTCTCTGGAGCCCTGTCGGTAGTCCATGACGAAATGGCTCTTTGGATGTAGTGTCCTGCCACAAGTAAATGAAGCTGCCAGTGCATGTTAGTCACAGGAAATAGAAAATGATAGCTTTTGGGAGGCGGCAGCGAAATGGTAGATGCAAAGTGCGCAGACTTCGGACACTTGATGGAAACATGTACTTTTCTTGTAAGAATCCAAACTTGTGGCTCCACTAAACCACAAGAAAAAGGAGTATACTTGCTGACCATGTTCCAGGTAGGGAATGCACAGAGTGGCAGGGGCCCAGGTCAGGGCTAGCAAGGGATCTGTGCATCTTCCCTATTGGGACCAAGGACCTTTCCAGCAGGGGACATTCCAATACATTCCTAAGAATGGGTAGGGCTGGGGATGGGGCAGCCCTTCATCCCATAGAGAAACAGTGGGGAGTGGAGATTAAGGCATCTGTGAAGCACCACATGATCTAAACCAGTTCAACTGGGCCTCAGTCTCTCTACTTTGCCACAGGATACTTAGCTGCATTCCCTGTAAAGTGGAAGGGGGAAAAAAAAAACCAAACAAACAACCCAGAAAGTAGAGGTTATAAGGTTCCTTGGTTACACAAATCACCAAATGATAGCATTTAATTATTTATAATATGTTTTGAGATCTTGGGATGAAAGCTGTGCAGGGCCACCACAGCTTATTAACAGGTTGTCAGGGACCTTTGTTCACTTAATAATGGTAATTACTACATTAATTTGATACAATGGTGAGAGGACTAGAGGCCTTCCTCCCCTGCTTCCTCTTCACCTACTTCCTAGATAGAGCTCCTCAACTTCACACCAGGGTGGAAATGTGTGCTCACCTCTTCCTTGCCCTGGTTTTATGCCCTGTGTGCCAGAGGCTGTGACAACGCATTGTGGGTGAAGGTTTCCCAGGCTTTTAGGGGCAGATGAGGCTGATCTCTGCAGTCCCTGTGTATCAATCATCAGTTCTAATTAGACTGTAAATGTCCCTTTATCCCTCTCCTCTCCAAGCTTGTTGCAGGTCACATGGCTTGTATGTAAATCTCAGTCTCTGGAGCAGTTTGATGGCTGTGGTGACCGTAGGTAGTAACTCAGACTCCCCATAAATGGAAAATAAAAACAACAACCCATTACTGATGATGGTAGGTCTGCAACCTGCACACAGTGCCTCGTAAACATGAGTGATGGCTCTTGTGCTTGGCTGAGGACAGGACTAGGGACGGGGCACCAGGTGGAGGGGAGGGAGGGGAGATTTGCGACCTGCAATTTCCAAGTTGTGTCTCTGCTCTCTGTCCTAGCCCAGCCCTGCCACAGGTGTCAGAGAACTTCAACCTGTTCTGCCCAGGCAAACAGGAAGTGGCTTGTCCCAGCCTCTATCTCCACCCATGGGCAGGACTTCATGCTGCTGCCCTCTGGAAAGCTGGCATGTATGCTAGTGATTATTGGGCTGCTGTGTTCTGGTGCCCCTCTAGTGTTGGAGGGTCACCAGTATTGAAGGGGGTGATATGAAAGAGCAGAAATGGCAGGACTATGTATGAAAGAGGAGATGTTGAATTGCTTGCCTTAACTATGGCTGCATCTAGGACCTGGCTTGTTTTCTTAGTTCATCTCAACATCTAGAGCTGGGGTATGCATATAGTAGGTTTTCAAGAAAGAATTTTGGTTTTGAATGGGGAACTGGATTCAAATTAAAATGGAACAAAATCTTGGTTTGGGGTCTGCTCTAGATCCCAGGTCTACTGTTGATGGGCTATGGCAAAGAGAGCTCAGACTGGCCTGGAATCATAATCCTTCTCCCCGGCTTCCCGAGTACTGGGATTATCAGGAGGTTCTACCATGGAAGGCTTGGAAGATGCTATTTATTGTTTTTTTTTTTTGTGTGTGTGTGTGAACATGATCATATATGTGTGTATGTTTGTGTGTGTGTGTGCACATGCATGTGGAGGCCAGAGGGTAATGTTAGATGTCTTCCTCAAACATCCTTCACCTCATTTTTTGAGGTAAGGTCTCTCACTGAACCTAGAGCTAATTTGGCTAGACTGGCTGGCCAGTAAGTCCTATGGATTTTGTCTCTGCCTCCTCCTAGGATGACAGGAACGTGTTGGGTTTGTCTTTTTTGCATAGGTTCTGAGGATTGAAACCAGGTACCTCTCTTCCAAGACAAGCACTTTCACAAACAAGATATGTTCCTAGCTCAAAAGATGCTAATTTTAAAGGAAAATGGTTTGAGTAGAAATGAAGGAAGTACCTCCAAGTGGTTTTCATGGGGTGTGAGGGTCTCCCAAAGCTTTGTGAATTGCTATTTAACTCCCATTTGCTGAATTATGAGGCATTAAGAGTATGGGTACTTAATCTAACTATGGTATTTAGAGGTGGGCCTTGGAGTGTGGTTAAAATTAAGCCAAGCAATTTAGCAGGATCCCTCATGGCAGGATCCCTCATGACAGAATCCTGTTGGCTTTATAAAAAAGGGGACAGAGACCAGATAGACACATGTACATGGGTGTGCCTCCTGTCATCTGCCAGATGATGTTATGCACTACTTCAAAGTTGGCAAGAAGGCCTTACCCCTCCAGAATTGTGACTCCAGTCCAACCTCTTTTCTGTATAAATCACCTGGCTATAGCATTATATATTAGGGACAGAGTACAGGTAAATTTATACCTGCCTACTAAGTACTGGGCCTGGGTTCAAGTCAGGTTGCTGTACCACCAAACTCTCCTTCTTCATTTCATGGAGGAGTTTGTGATCAGCCCAGTTAACTGGAGGATTGGTACTTTGTGGGCTCTAGTGGTGAAAAAGAGGCAGGTTGTCTTTGGGAAGACTCACAGTAGATGCAGGAAACTGAAGCCCAGTAGGATCTAGGTCATCAACTGGAGAGACAGTGGGGTAGGGTCAGCTCTCTTTTCTCCCCATCTCCCATGTGACTCATGCTCACTACTGTGAGTCCCCAGTACCTGGAAAATTCCAATGATCATGTTGTATCTTCTTTAGTTCTTCCCATTTCATTCCAAATATCAGGCAAGAATTAGAAACACTGACCAATTTGTGAGAGTATCTCTTGGTCCTGTACACACGGGTTTCTCTGACTCACACAGCTCCTATGACCCATGTTCACCAAAGCAGTAACTTCTTGTCTGTCCAGTTCCTTGCACAAGTAGGGGATTCAGACATGATCAGTCCCACAGTGAACCAGGCTTTCACCACAGCAAGACCCCAGCAGATGACTCCCACACACCTCTGTAGGAGAAGGTGGATTGTACCTGGAAAGCTAACTCAAATAGTTTTTTTTTTTAAATTATATTCATTTAATATTTATTATTATTATCATCATCATCATCATCATCATCATCATCTATTGGGGGACTTGCAATAGCACATATGTGGCAGTCACAATTTTGAGAGCATTTAAGCTCCCCAGAAGACCCATTCTTGTCCACACATCTATGGTGGTCCGCACACAAACACATTTTTTTTTCCATTTTAGGATTAGAAAGAAACAGAGGTCCCACCTCTCCACTTGCTCTGATCAATTGTCAAAGATAGGGATATAGTTAGGGCTAATCTGTGGGTCCACATTCATTTGCTTCTTTATCCTTATGGGAGGTTCATCATGTAATTAAGAATATGATTTTGAAGTCAGCCAACCTCTGTGTTCCAGTCACAGCTCTGCCATTATAAAGTGGGTTTCTGGTCAAGTGATTTACACTCTGTGAACTTCAGGATCAGTTGGTAGTAATGCCACCTTTAACAGTGGAACCATTGTCAGGAGTGAATAAGAGTGATGTGCTCAAGGTTGTCAAGTTTATATGTTTACTCTGTTGATGCCAATGTATTGTTCATCCAATGATGGTTTGGTAATATCCAAATCAAAAGAAAAAAACAAATTGTAGAAGTCCTCAGATTTACCACAAACAATAGTAAGTAAGAGACGAGGTAGTCAGTGCTTAACTTCTTGAAGATTTCAAGGCATAGTGCGCTCTGGCTCTTTTCATTCTCATACCCCAGGGACATGAAGTAGAGCTGTGAGCTATGGGTCCAGCAGAAGGGTTGGACAAAGCAGAGGATTATTTGAGGAGGTAAGAGCAGCAGAGGGTGGTAACATTAACATGGACATGGGCAGAAATTTCAGAGAGCAGAAACTGAGGTGGTAGTGTGCAGATAAAGTTGAGAGTATCTTCTGGGAGCTTGCAATGATTCTTAGCTTCTGGCATGAATGTGGTCTGTGACCCATTCACAAGACTCACAGACCATGAGGAAGATAAACAAGGTGACCAGGAAGTACAGATGCACAGAAAGGGAAGTTCAGTAGCTGCAGAATGAAGGCAAAGAAACCTAGCACAGTCTGGTACCACTCCCCTTAGCAATTATGAAGAACTCCCTATTACCAAGCAAAATGTAGGTGTGAGCTCATCAAGTCCCCAGAGCAAGACACTGAAATAGATATTTTTAAAGAAGTTGTGGCTCTTGGAGGTGAGGTAATGCCTGGTCACCAATTGGTGAAGTCTGAGCTGGGCACAAGACCCGGTAGCTACGTGGTTCTCAGACACAGGGAACTCTGGGTTTCAATTCACCTTGCCTAGAGATTGGCCAAAGAGCAACCTCCAGGATTCCCCTACATTCTACTCCCCAAGGGCACACCTCACTTCTCTTAAGGTGGGAGGTGAGAGCCCAAAGTAGCCACCCTTAAAGGAAAGACAGGAATTTAAAAAGGAAGTGAAAGAAGACCATTTATGTCTCTTCCCTTTGGAGTGACTTTATTGTCTCTTTTAGTGTTGTACAAAGTTGGCCATCCATTCAGACTTCTTGGGCATGCATTTCCCTAAAAGACTCATACCACCTATAGTATTATGTCTCCTCTAGGTGTGTTTTTAATGTTCTCTTTTCGCATAGCATCAGTCGAGGCTCAGAAGATGTCTGGGGTCTATTCTTCTGAAAACTGAGGGATGAAAGAGTTTGCCTGATTTTCAGCTCTCTGAGCTGCTTCTTAGACAACATGGAATATTCTAAGGACTAGTTCTCTAGTTCAGTAAATCAATGAGGAAGGACCATAATCTTGAGACTGTTCCAACAATGAAATAAAGCCACGGGCCCAGGAGGAAGAAGGAGTAGTATTCTAGTATTCAACCTTCCCGAGCTTAGGGATGCAAAAGCCCTGCCAATTAGATGGGTGCTTGGTTTTGAAAGTTACTTTTTTATGCAGGTCTTTGAAGGCACTTTAATGGATGACTTTGGTGAAGGAGTCCTTCTTGTAGTCCCTCCTCCAGACAAGATGAAGGCTAAGCAAGTTCTCACTGAGCAATGAGGAGAAGGGCAAAGACATATTTTTAGAACCAACTTGGACAACTTCCCCTCTTTGCTGTTTTGAATGTTCAGACACTTCTTCCTCTACCCTTTAAACTTCTGTTTTCCATCTTCATCTGGAAGTGGTGGGGCCCCAAACTGAAAGCGGTGGTACTGAGGAGTGAGGCTGACATGTTTTCAATGGAAACTTCAATCTTAAAGTAACCAGGGGGAGGCCAATATCCAGTCACATATTCAACAACAGTGGATCGCTGCTTTGTTTTAAATGCCAGGACTTGTTGGTGAAGATCAGCTGTCTCTGATCGCTCAGGATGGCAATGACCGATGATGGAGAGAATGTGCAGTCAAAATATCCCAAAGTGAAGACTTAAAATCAGGGATTATGAACTGTTACAGTTACACTGAAATGAAGAACCAATCCAACTGGGAAGGTGGCTAAGTCAGCTTCATGAATTCAGCGTAAATGCCAATGACTGTGTAGTCTGGAGGTCCCATATGATTCAGCCCAGTTTTCGTAGTGTAGCATAAGTTTAGTTACTGAAGGAAGTTTTCCATGAAAAGGGCTACTCTATAAGCTTCCATATTCAGATCCTCCCCTATAGGCTCCCCAAAGTTCCTTCTATTTCTCAGTTTCAACTATCAATGCCACACATGTCCCTTGCTCTCAGGTTTCTCTCTCTCCCTCCAACCCCACCCCCCACTTCCCAAATATCACCAGCATTTCAGTCTTTGTTAAACAGATTAGACAGATAAATTGATCTTTGCATCTCCTTATTTCCTGGATGTTGCCTGCTAGAGAAGTGAGGAGAGATGTGATGCTCAATCTTGATTGTATTGAGAAATACCTGGGAGATTAGGAAAGCACAGCTTTGGGAGTGTTTGTGAGGGCATTTCCAGAGGATCAACTAAGGCAGAAAGACCTGTCTGGCATGTGGGAATCCCCATAGGCTGGGGGTTGGGGTGGGGAGGCTGCAGTGGAATAAAAAGGAATCAAAGCTGAAGCTCAACCTTGCAGGCATTCCCCCTCTCTGCTTGCTGGTTGCCATGAAGAGAGCTGGTTGATCACCCCCTCCCACTGCAATGGCCTGCAACCATGATCCAAAATATATCTTTCTTCCACTAAGTTGTTTTACTCAAGTATTTTGTCACCACACACATATACAAAATGAAGCACAAGAGAAGATCCTGAAATATCATATCCTAATGATTTTTTAAAGTTCCTATGGCAGTAAAATGGGGCCAATGACTAGTATTCTGTATATGATTCAGAGAATAAAGGCATCTATTGAATGTGGTGATATTGTGTCCCCCAATATATTGTATACCTTAATAAACTTTATTCATGCTAGAATTGAAGGTTTGTTGTTTGAGGATATTTTTGTAAGATTTATTTTTATTAATGTACATGTGTGTGTGTAAATACATGTACATGTGCCATCTGTGTGTGAGCACTCATGGAGTTCAGAAGAGGCCATTGGTCCTCTCGAACTGGAGTTACAGGTTGGTTGTAAGCTTCTTAACTTGGATGCTGGGAACCAAATTCAGATCCTATGGGAGAGCAGCAAGAGCTATCAACCACTGAGCCTTCACTCTAGACTGCAGATTTTCACTGGGACATGAAACTAAGACAGAATCAGATTTGTGTTTTAAGAGAATGGCTCTGATGACTTGTAGGGAGGGTGAGTTAGATGAAGTGAGAGATTGGTAGCTAGAAAACCAGATAGGAAACTGTTGCAAAAGCCTTGGCCGTAAGAGCTGCATTGGTGTAATGATGGACATGAGAAAGAGGGGAAAACTCTCACAGCTACTCCAAGTGGATCAGGCAAGGAAAGGGCTTCACATACTTGCCAGCGTCCTCCTCTTTGTCACAGTGGTGTGAAAGAAGGCACCAGGCCCACATTTCCAGACACCTTATGCCTCAGTTCCTGGTCTGTGTGCATAGAAGGTTGATTGCACCTGTAATTAATGTCACAGACATGGACCTATGGACTCACAGCAGGCATCTGGGTGGGGCTTCCCATTTCCAGCTTTCTTGTCTACATAGATCTCATCTCCCAGGACCAAGCTGGCAGCACTGACCTCTTTCTCAACCAGTGCCTCCTCCCTGTATGGTTTGAAATCTAGGTGGAGGCAGTGGGGACATCTTTCCCAAGCTGCATCCCACATTCTGTGCTGAACAGAACAGCATTCTGAGAAGGAGACTTGGGCTCAAGGGTAAATCTCATGAGGCTTGATAGGCTTTATTCCCTATGGAGCTTGTTTCCTCATTACCAAGTGGGAAAGTGTTTTCACTAAGAGGCTCTGGGATTATAGACTGGTCCATATAGAATGCTCACTCAATGCTTGGTTCATGGCGTGTGCTACTTTTACCCTCATTTGCTTCCATTGAAGTTTGATGTATTGGGAACTGATGGGACCATTATTTTTTAGTTGAGGACACTGATGCTCAGACAGGTTGACCTCTACTGTTCATGCATATGTGCACACATGTTCAAGCACATGTGCACACACACATGCACACACACACACTCTACATATAACAGCACACAAACAGACACATATATAGGCAGCAGATCTTTTGGAAAGCAAAGCCAGTGTGGTCTCTCTTAATTACATCACCTGTGCCTGCATCTCCAGCAGTAGGTCCCTTTCCATCCGAGAGCGCTAAGAAGCTGGGAGTTCAGAGTGGGACATCTCCACCTCATGCCAGCCAGTCCCAGCCGTGTGCCAAGCCTTGGAGCACCTCTACACTCCCTCCTACACTAATGGTATTTATTCTCACCACCTGGCAGGGTGTTCCATGGCCTAATTACTGTTTAGAAACTTCTGAAGGTGGAAAACATGATGCTAAGTGTTTAATGGTTAAAAGATTCACGTCAAGTCCAGAGAGGAGGGGGATCCTGGGGTGTTGTTGGAGCTGGGCAGGGTGAAGAAACGAAGGAATCAGACCGCAGCAGGTGTATTGTGTCACAGGAGGGCAGGGCTGAGGCACAGGCTCTGGTAGTGCCTGCTCAGGCTGAAGTCAAGACTCTTAGATCCACCTGGGTCATCCAGCTGTTGTCATCTGCAGAATCCTTTGGAACAAGATCCTAGTTCCCCATTATAGTATAATACACAAATACAGCCCTCTATTTATTGTGTCCTTATGAGTGACAGGAACATGGGTCACGGATTTTTTTTCTCACTGAGATAGGTTCTTGGCCCTCTTTCGTGTCTCAGGCTTACAAAGGATAATGTAAGGATGCACAGCTCTGAAGAGCAGGCTGGAACCAGCTCTGGCTCCTTGTCTTGGGTTCTTCAACTTCCAGAGATCACCACTTGTGTTTTCATTCACTTTGAATGAAATTCAGAAGATCAAAAACAACCATATTTGTTTGTGGTCATTTGCTGTGACCATATTTAGAGTCACAGCAAAATGATTTTTAGAACCCCAAGCCTTATATCTATTCCTTCTAACTTATCTGAACCATGACACACACTTTACTAAGGGAGAAATTGTGGGCATACCTAGAAAATATTAAGACGTTAGTGTCCTTCTGGAAGATTCTTCAGTCTTAGTTTAGAAGGCACTTTAGTGATGATTTTCTTTCCTCTAGACTTAGGAATTAATCACTCTGTTAACTGTTTTACCAGATGGGGTGCTCACCACCTACTGAGGTTCTAGGTAGCATAGTATTGTGTCTCAGAAAATTCCACCTGAGCAAAGGAGCAGGCATTGCATAGCCTCTACCCTCAAGCTATGTGGGGAGAGTAGGAGGCAAGAAAGAGTACCAGCATTTAATGGCAGCGTCCTGGTGGGTGTCCACGGGGGCACACCTGTGATGCTGATGACTCGACAGTGATAATGGGCCATTTCTCTAATTGGCAGTAATGATACCATTTGGCCTGAGTAGCCACCTCCTGCTTTCTCTGCTGCCACACCTCACTGGATCTTGGCTCTGAATGGCGACATCTGACAGGCCGATATCCCAGCCCGTGATACCAACGCTGGTTGGTTCTGGGAGCTGGAGCAGAGGGTATGCCTGGGTTCCAGGTCCTTCCAGACAGCAATTCTGGTCTGCTTGGCCTTAGTTACCAAAAGAGTCTGTCTTCTTTCAAAATGGAGCTGCTACTTTCTGTGGGCAGAGGCTTCCCCTGATCCATTTGGGATTAGAAATTGCTTCTCGCTGGGATTTGAAATGACTTCCAAGAGCCAGCAGCTGACTGCCAGCCAAGCCATAGGACAGAAGAGGGGACATCCCCCTTCAAGGGGACAGAGATGTACAGAGCCGTAGACAGAGGGAGTCGCAGAGAGCCAGACTGAAATGTGGAAGAAAGAATAAGAAAATAAAGACAGGAAAGAGAGAGAAAGAATCAGGAAAACAGTGTGGGGAGTGGCCCAGCTGGTGAGATGTGTGCTGTGCAAGCTTGGGAACCTGACTAATCTGTCTAAGAAGCTGGTCAATGGCAGTGCTGGGAGCTGGGTAGCAGGGAGGGGGAATCAGACAGAAGCCTGGAGCTCACTGTTCGGCTAGCCAAGCTGAACTGATAAGCTTTTGGATTCAGTGAGACACATTTTCTGAAAACTTAGGTGGATAGTAATGGAGGAAGATACCCCAAGTGGACCTCTGACTTCCACATGTACACTCATATACCTACATGCCACATGTACATACATCCACACACAAGCACATACATATGTCACACACACATACACACACATGCATGCACATATGTACACACACACACACACATACACACACACACACACACACACACGCACACACACTTGGCTGTAAGTTGTAGATGCTCCTAGTTGGTCAATGGAGCTGCTCTGGGTTGTGGGTTGGCAAGTTCCTTAGACACTCTGCAGGACACTCAAAAGAATGCCAGGGTCACCTTTCCCAGAGTGCGGTCTCTAGGGCTGAAGCTGGGCCCCTCACACTGTGTGTAGTTATGCATGATCAAAGGCTGTCAATGCCCAAGAGCTTGGCACTGTCTGAGTGAGACTGCTGGCCATGGTAAGACTTGGTGCCTCTGCAGGCTCCCAGAGGGGTAGGGGGCAGAGAAAGGAGCAGCGTGCTGGATGTGGATGTGTGCTGACATGGGAAAATACTGTTGGTGAGCATAGCATTTTCTGAACACTCTGTGCTCTGCTTCTGACTGCTACTTCATTTCTTAACTCCAAATGACTTTTATCAAGCCCATTTTACAGATGAGTAAATTGAAGGCCACCTACAGTCATGCTGATGTGTGTGGGGTGGGACAGGTGGGTGTGTGGTGAAGTTGCCACCTTTTTGAGACACAAAATCAGGGAAATGGTTTCTCCTTTGCTGGGGGCTCAACACTCTGAACCCACTAGCCTAGCAGATTTAGGTCTGCTGTGTGGCCCTGGAAGTCTGGTGGAAGGGGTAAGATGGGAAGGGGATGAATACCTGCAGCCTGCTATGGGGACCAGAGGACAGTTGGCACAAAGCCCCTGTCCTCCTCCTGCTGCTCACTGTCCTTTTACAAGGGCTGAGCATGAGGTAGATGCAAGGCCATGGGAGCACATACACGGCCCTGCCTTTCCTCAGATGACTGGATGCATTGACAAATGCCTTAAAGAAAGTAAAGTAGGATTATAAGACAGAAAAAATAGTGGCTGAGTGGGTGGGGACATGGAGGTGGGCTAGGGAATGTGTCTCTAAGTAGGTAGCCTTTGATAGGGAAGTTGACAGACAGAAGGCAGGCCTGCTTACACTGGTGGGGGGGGGATGCAGGTACAGAAGGCACCAAGTGCAAAGGGCCTCTGGCAGGAAGGAGCTGGGTGCTCATAGACTAGGAGGGAGGCTGTGGCTTCCGCCAGCTGTTCACATTCCCTGGGACCTAGCAGGACACAACATGTGCACCAGAGGCTGCTTGCCTTGGGAGCCTGGCTGAAAGTGGGGGCAGCCCCCCGGCCTTGTTTCTAGTTTCCCAATGTCTGCTTCTGTCCACGCCTTTCACATGTCTCCCTTCACCACTGCATTCCCAGCATGCCCTACAGCTGAACTCAAGGAGCCGAAGGCCTCTTTCCGGACATGAGTTGTTACTCAACCTTGAGGTCAAATCTTTCCCCAGACAGAGGTCTATTGGTCTCTAATGTGGTATGCCCAGGGACCCATGGCACCTTTGACCCAAGCTCACAGATTGGGCAAGGCCAAATTGGGGTTGAGCAAATATATCCATTCATTCATTCATTCATTCATCCTTTGATAGCTGTGTCACCATATATAGAAGAAAGAATAACAAGAAGGAAACAGTCATGTTATTTCTTTTTATTTTTGGTGCTGGATGTTGAACTCAGGGCCTTGTTCATATTAAGCAGGGACTCTACTATAGAGCTGTATTACCCAGGCCAGGAAGGGTTGCTCTTTGGGATGGCACTTCATGGGTTCCTATGGCAGAGGTAAGATTTCTTTGGAGGAATTCATCCAGGAGTTAACTAATGGAAAGGCTCCTGGAACAAAAGAGAACTCCAGGTTCTGCTTGTGCAAAGACCCTATGTTGAGAGGGAATATGGGATATTTGTTGAATAGTTCGTATATATGAACTTAGGGGTGTTAGTATGTGTAGATGTAACCAACCTTCTTATTAAATAAGAAACACAGAACCAATGCAAAGAAGAAAGCCAAGAGGTCAGAGCTAAGAGCTAAAACCTTACCCTTCCTCCTGCGGTGGTCCTACCTCTCCGAACCAAAGCTACCCCTGTGTTAAAGTCTTTATATAGAGTTCCTGTTCTGCCTTCTCATTGGTTGTAAACCCAACCACATGACTGCCTCCTCACGGCCTGTCTGTATAGGCCTCCAGGTTTTCCATGATTGGTATTGATTAAAGGCATGTGTATCCAATAATAGCTGTATCCCTGAACACACAGAGACTTACCCAGCTCTGCCTACCAAGTGCTGAGATTACAAGAGTACGCCACCACTGCCCTGCTTTCCTATGGCTTGCTAATAGCTCTGACCCCCAGGCAACTTTATTTATTAACCTACAAATAACATTTTAATACAAATAAAATATCACCATAAGTATGTTGAAGAATCTGGCTAGGATGTCCTCAAGCCTGAAGGGTCCAGAATCTGTGATAATAACCACAAAGTCTTTGTGTCTCAGGGTTTCTATTGCTGTGAAGAGACACCATGACCATGGCAACTCTTATAAGGAAAACATTGGATTGAGGATGGCTCACTTACAGTTCAGAGGTTCAGTCCATTATCTTCATGGCAGGGAACACGGTAGCATGCAGGCAGACACGGTGCTGAAGAAGTAGCTGAGAGTCCTACATCTTGTAGGCAACAGGAAGTGGTCTGTATCAATGGGAGTAGCTTCAGCATAGGAGACCCCAAAGCCCACCCCCACAGTAACACACTTCCTCCAACAAGGTCACACCTACTCCAACAAAGTCACAACTCCTAATAGTGCCACTATTGGGGGCCATTTTATTTCAAACCACCAAAGGGGTGTTAGTAAAGACAGGTGTATGTTGGAGAATCTAGCTAGGATGTCCCCAAGCCTGAAGAGTCCAGCCTCTGTGATAATAACCACAAAGTTCTTGTTAGAGAGTCAGGTGTCTCTGAGGTTAAACTGTGGTGAGAGAGGAAAGAAGCTGGAAGAGATGTGACTAACTTTGACTGTCACTTGAGGAAGAAGTCTTGGGGCTCCAAACAGGAGTGCTGGCAGAGCCAGTGCACAAAGTCACTCTCAGGAAGTCTTCCGAACTGTTTGTATGTGTCTTAGATGAACCTAAGGATGAAGGAAGAAACACAAGAGGCAAGGCCGGGTGGAGAGCTAGAATCCATTGAACATGGAACCACAAGTTTCATGACTTTGAGTCAGACCTTAACCCCTGTGACCTTTATTTCTGCCTCTGTCAAGAGGGGGTGT
Organism: Peromyscus californicus insignis; assembly: GCF_007827085.1. Lineage (NCBI taxonomy): Eukaryota > Metazoa > Chordata > Mammalia > Rodentia > Cricetidae > Peromyscus > Peromyscus californicus. Next base: position 134,768,858 of record NW_026294595.1, on the reverse strand, counting down.
AATGCCTACTTCACAGGTTGTCTGTAAGCAGCAAGTGTCGGCAACTCTGTGACTGTGGGTTAAATCCATTTCAGTGGCTGCTTTCAATAAACACAGGGCCATGGCAGATTCTGAGAGGAACATCTGGCTGGAGATGGACACTATAGAGGAACACCAGGCTGGATAAGGAGACAAGAGAGGAGTACCTGGCTAGAGATGGAAACTGGAGAGAAACATCTGGCTGGAGATGGAGACTAGAGAGAAACATCTGGCTGGAGATGGAGACTAGAGAGGAACACCTGGCTGGAGATGGAGACTATAGAGGAACACCTGGTTGGAGATGGAGACTAGAGAGAAACACCTGGTTGGAGATGGAGACTAGGTGTAAATTTATTTTCCTGGTTGTTGTTGCTGCCCACAGGGTAAATATTAGTAAGTTTAATGTGGGGCATTTGAGATAATCACCTCTTCCCTAGAAGCTTCAGATGTGTTGGAGGAATTCACACCCAGATAATTATGGCAAACAGAGCCCCTCCACTCATTAGAGCTAGCTACCTTGGGGACCAGTTGTCTGTATTTACTTTGAGTTATGGTATGTGTTCTGAGCATTAAGCTGTAGTCCACTTGGTTTTTTGTTTTGTATTGTTTTTTCCTCTATATAACAGTCCTAGATGTCCTGGAACTCACTCTGTAGCCCAGGCTGGCCTCAAACTCACAGAGATCAGCCTGCCTCTGTCTCCCAAGTGCTGGGATTAAAAGCATGTGCTACCACGGCCTGGCCTATAGTCCACTTGTTAATGTGATTTGCTTTCTCCTAATCAGGTGAGTCTTCCCTCCCCTTAGCCTGTGTTAAGAAAATGTCTAGAATCATTTTGAACTCATATTTTCTCTCTCTCTCTGCAGACAGTCTTATTTTGTAACCCATGGTGGCCTAAATTTGCTAGGTAGTCCAGGCTGGCTTCAAACTCCTGGTAATGTCCTCCCTCAGCTCCTGAGTGCTATGCTACAAGTGGGAACTACCACATGTGGCTGCTACTTTCACCTGGGCTCTCAATGGCAGGTGGTCCTGATGTGAGGCTCATATGGAAGTATGTGCTCAACTGGTCCAGGTAGCCTGGGATGTGGTTAAGATGACTGATGTGTGCTTTCTTCCAAGTGGCTTTGGTTTCTATACTTTCCCATCCAGGTAGTCTAGTTGAACTAAAACAAATTAGAAAGTGTAATAACAGAAAGAGAGCCAGTAGAGCAAGAATGTGCAACATGGCCAAATTAGCTGTCTGTTGCCATGGGCAACAGCAGCCCAAGCATTAGCGCCTTTGGCCATCTTCTTTGGCCTGGAAGATTTCCTGCTGGTCTCCCTTGGCCTCTGATGCTCAGTTCCATTCAGTTTTGAACTGGACTTGATGGTGACATCTGGGTTGCCGGGTCCCTCTCTAAGGCATGGGTCATTTTGAACCTCCTCTAGGCCAAATAGCTCTAATATGGGTGTTTCATTGGCTTAAACAAGTCATGTGACCAAAGCCCAGGGTTTTGGATGAGGGGACCACACAATGGTTTATTTTCCGAGTAGGGCATTCTTGAGGGCCACTGCTCAGGCAATCCATCCTAACAGCTAATCCGAAGATGTGTGACTTTAGGTCTGTCAGTTCATACATGGCCGGGATGAGGATTCTGGCAATGACATGAACATAGAATGGGAAGCCTTAAGCATGGCTTCAATCTTTCTGTCACAGCTGAGAGATCTTTGGATGAACTGACACCAAAACTGGTTCTTAGATTCACTGGCATGGAAGCTGCTTTCCCAGGAAGGCAGCATGATGAAGTGAGCAGTAGTGAATCACAGACACGAGGGTGCTGTTTGTCTTCATCCGCACAGGGGTTTGGCTCTTTCCAAGTTCCCTTGGCAAGCAGGACTCTGGCTCAGCCAAAACCTGGGGCTCTGGCACAAGAGTGCTGGCCTTCGGGTCAGGCCAGGCCTCCTACTCTTCTGTCCAAATCAGAGTCCCAGCCCAGTGTGGGCCCCCTGCTGTTTCTCTCGGCCTTTGCAGAAAGGACCGAACTGATGAGAAGCGTCTCTACGACAGTCACAAATGGAAGCAAGATGGCCCAGGGCATGGCTTCCTGGAGCTCTGTCAAAGCAGCAACTCCCTGGGTGCCAAGAAACCCAGGCCTCAGGAGCAGTGACGGCGGGGTCCATCCTCGGGCATGCTGTCCGGAAGGAGCCTTGACTGGAGAGGAGCCAGCAGGGAGATGGCCAGCCTCATTTCTTTAAGCTTTCAGAGGCTAGTCTGGGAGAGAAAAAGCAGGTTTCAGATTGACAGAGGTTGGAACAGGCTTGGGCAATTAGATTTTTTTTCTTGCAAACTTCTCTAATGTGTATTGTTTGGACATGGAACCACCAAGCCATTCAGACAAGCTGGGCTGCTGGTGTGTTTTGTTCAGAATGTGTGGTTCTCTTAGAGTACATGAAGAGAAGCCTGTGTGAAGCATCCCTGCAAGTGCCAGACCTCAAGCTCCAAGATGACTGGGACTTCACTGCCTCCTTTCTCACTTCCCTAGAGTCCAGCACATAAGAAGGAGCCAGTGCTTAGGGAGTAAAGCCCGAGTAAGAGCCAAATACTGGACATCCACACAAGTCCCTCCTTCCTGTCTCCTGGATCTTCAGTGGCCACTCACAGTCCAGGGGGTTAAAGGCTTGGTACCCAGCTTGGTGTTATTTTCAGAAGGTCGAGCCTTTAATAGGTGGAGACTAGTGTGTGTGTGTGTGTGTTTGTGTGTGTGTGTGTGTGTGTGTGTGTGTGTGTGTGTGTGTGTGTGTGTGTAGGGAGATCTTGAGGTAACAGAAGGTGTCTTAGTTACTTTTCTACTGCTATGAGAAAAGACCATGACCAACCAAGGCAGCTTGTAGAACAGTTTACTTTGGGCTTCTGGTTCCAGGAGGCTGGACTCCATAATGTGGGTCCAGCAGGTGGCTGACATGGCAACGGGAGATGGAAACTGGCAGCTGCGATCTGAAAGCTCACATCCTGAACTGCAAGCAGGGAACCGAGAATCAACAGTTTCTCTTGACAAGTTGATTTTGCTCTGCTGTTTGTGGCAGTAATGGGAAGCAAGCACATTTCCTCCCTCCTTTTCTTCCTGTAGCCATTCTTCATTTCTCTCTTTTCCTCCTTCTCTCTCTTCCCCCTTTCCTTTTTTTCTTTCTTTCCAAGTAGACATTCTGATAGGTTCTAGGGAATAGTGAAACAAAGCAGGTCTTTGGCTGCTAATAAGTGAATTGATTACATTTTTTGATTGCAAATTTGTTTCTGTCCTGCAATCTAGCCGGAGCCTAAAAAACATGGGAGTTAGGCAAGATGAAGATGAGTATGCAGAGGCAATAGGAAGGAATGTTCCAGAGAGATCCAGAAGAATATGCAAAGGCCTCAGGGCCAAAGGGGTCCTGATACTCAGGAAGCTGGAGCACAGGTAGCCAATGACATATTTTAAGCAAAGGAAGAAACATGGCCGTATTTGATTGGACAATATGGCTACTAACTTCTAGGTAGGAGGATTTGTTTTTGTAACAAACACTCAGAGCAGGTCCATCAAGAAGAGTATGGTGGTCCACTCTTGGAAAGTCAGCTCCCTTTGTCAGGCCTCAGTTTCCCCATATGAACAATTTCTGATTGACAGATGAATGTTTCCCTTCGACCTTGGATGTTCCTTTGACTCCCCTTCATTCCCTGTGCTGTCTTTCAGCTGAGCAGTTGGACTCGGAGAGAAGGAATTCTGTACATTTCAGCCTTCCTCTTAGGCACTTGACTCGAACAACTAAGAAGTGAGTCCTGACGACTCCTGGACCCCTCCCTACCTGGAAATCTCTAAAAGGGTGTGGAGACAACCCATTCTGTCGGGATGGCTGTGCAGAGTGTGTGTCACACCTAAGCCATGTGCTGCAGACTCTTCTTGGATTCAGCCAACAGGATTGCTTACAAACACTGGAAAAAATGAGAGCCAGCTTTGAAGTCCACAACTTGGCATCTATTACAGTTACAGCAATTCATAGCATTGAGGATTAAGTGGCCTTCAGGGAATAAGTGGAGCCTCGAAGAAGCAAAATGGGAAATGCCACTCTAAGACTCTCTGATAGGTGCAAAAACAAGCCCCGAAACAATCCACACAGAATGAAAACTAGTGTGGGAACCCTCGCCTTGTTTTTCTTATGAGCATTTGTGTAATCGGTACACCCATGTGATAACCCAAGATCTGGCAAAGAAATGCACATAGTTGTGGTGGTTGACTCCGGATGGGGTGACAGTTGTTGAGGAGGGGCTCCTGTCTGCTCAGTAATATCCTGATATTTTAGGAGGAAGTATGTATTTACATACTTCAAAATAAATTAAAGTGAATTAAAAATAAGTCAGATCCCTTGATGGTACTCAGGAAAATACTGCAAGATTCACTACTGTATAAGGCTCATGGAAGGGGCTTAGTGTCATTTTTCTACTGTAAGTTTCCATGCTTGATAGTCTTGGCTTTCTTTTGTTTTCCTTTGTGTTTGAGACAGGGTCTCACTCTGTAGCCCTGGCTAGCCTGGAACTCGTTGAGTTCCACCTGCATCTGCCTCCCAAGTGCTGAGATCAAAGGCATGTGGCAACAGACCTGGCTGCATATTGAGTAATGAGAATATATTTATATATTCATGGCGAGATTTGAAAGTAGTGTGTGTGTGTGTGTGTGTGTGTGTGTGTGTGTGTGTGTGTGTGTGTATAGGGGATAGTTCTTCCAATTTAGCTCTTCTCCAAAGGAGCAGAGTGGTTCAGAACCCTTCAGGAGCCCATGTGACTAAAGGGAGCTTGAGGTGAGTCACTGACCCAAGGAAGAAGAGACAGCTAGGGCTCCATCACGTGATGTCAGAACACAGCACACTGGTTTATTTTGCAACCCAGGCAGGTCCTTTAACCACAGCCTTCTGGCCTGCCCCTCAGGCTGGGGGAGTCAGTGCCAACCCCCTTTCCTTAAATGACTCATGTCCCTTCCCGCAATCACTGGGGGAGGATGTGGAGAAGTTGGTCTCCCAGGCAGAGGTGTAGCTTCTGCCCAGGGGCTCTGCCAGGCTGGTTGCTCTGAAGCCTGCAGGGCATCAAAAGTCTTCTGAGAAGTTCCCAGATGGCAGTTACTGCTGTGTGTGTAGATATTGCAACCATGGACATCTGCCCCAGACCATTGCAATAGTGACTCTGTGATGTGTGGAGATGATAAAGAGGAAGAGTTTAGGAGTGTTCCATCAAACCCGGGGTGCCAGTGTTGCCTGAGTACTTTGTTCACATGCCATAGTTGCCCCCGAGGCATGGCTTGCTGATCCCATTTCGCAGATGCTTGAAACTGAGCCTCTGCCTGGTAAGCAACTTATCCAAGTTCTCGGGCCCAGACTAACAAGTAGTAGAGGAGGCATTTCAAACCAGGTGCGGCTGAAGCCAAAGCCAAAGTGATTTTCATCATCAGCTGGTTGCTTCCATTGGTCAAAAAGCCTGTGCTCCTTGGAGGCCACTTCTTGGACATTCTTGGGTTTGCAGGCGACAGGGGAAGGCAGAGCAACATAGACAGAGAGGTCCTCTAGATTGCCACCCAGGACAACAGAGGATCTTTCCATGGTGTACCAGACTCTGAACCTTGTAGTCTAATGCTCTTCAGTCCTCACAACAACTGATGAATTGATTACCCATTTTACAGATGGTCAAACTCAAGGCTTGGAGACAAATCACAGTCAGAAAGAAGAAGAAAGAATAAAATCCACTTCTCTCTGTTTCTAAATTCTGCCCATTACATCCCCATGTGTGGAAGGCCTGACTCTTGATCCTGCCCCCCCTCCACCTTTTTGAGATGCTAGGGCCTTGCATGTGTTAAGCAAGCACTGTAACCCCAAGATATGTCACCAGCCCCCTTTCTTCTCAAGGCTGACTCTTGCATAGTAGATAAGCTCTTATTCAAGCTTCAAAACCCTATGAAGCATCAACTTCTCAATAAATTCTTCTTCAGCTCTGTGGTAAAAGCTTCTGACCAATATCTCCAGGGCTCCCTGACCACATGGAACGCTATTGAAAAATATTTCCTGCTTGTCTTCTCAGGAGACTTTGAGTATTCTGCTCATCCTCAGATACCGGAAGCTAATGCAGCAGTCACATAGCAGCTTTATAGACCCATAGATCCGGATTTCAATCCAAACAGTGTTGGGTGATGTTGGGACAATCACGTTCTCCCTTGTGGCTCCATCTGTGAAATGGAAATTCTGACAACTACTTCACAGCTCTTGTCCAGTTTAGTGAAATATTTACATGAAGTGCTCAGCACAGTGCTCAAGGCACAGGACACATCGCCACCATCAACCCTCTCCTCTAGCCTAGGCATGGATTTGTAGGTGGGTGGGTGATAAAGGATGGTTGTCCTACTCTATCAATGTGGACCTGAGGATGGACACCCCTCATGCATCAGTGGAGGTGACTACCCTGACATTTACACATGCAAAAAGACAGGGTGAGCTGAAATGAACATGTGCAGTATTGCAAAGAGACAAACATTTTTTAAAGGGTTAGTTTTAATTTTGATCAAGGTGATTCAAATGAGTTACATCAACCATGCCTCAAAGAAAGACGTGTTATCAATGCACAGTATCGATGAGGTTAGACCAAAACTCATGCACAGAAATGCTACTTAGGATTGTTGTTGAGCAAACCATTTGCTGACTTCATCACCTCAGCATGGGTCCATCAGCAGTGGACCTGCAGACTGGTGATATTCTTTTACCTTAGAGAAAAAGGGGGGAAAGACTACACAGGGCTCTAGCACTCCTCCTCGATCTTTGTATATATAATTCTGTCCTAATTGCAAACAGCCTAGCAGCCTGGGGTCTTGGGTGGTGCTATAGTATATGGACTGAGGGAGGTTAACTGAGAAAGGCTCCAGCAATATGGCTGCTGGGAAGCCATTATCCATACTGGGTGAAAACTTCCTAGTGTAATCGCTTTGGAGTCACTCACATTCTTACCAGGAACCATTTACCCGTGCTCTGTAATAAGCTCACTGCCCTCTCAGGGTGAACTTTGGTGGAACTGTACTTTGGTTTGTTGCTGGGACCTTCTGAGGAATAGGGCGGATGTTGTTTGTCTCCCCCAGGATAGGAATTCTAGCAAAAAGACCCATCCAAATTCTTACAGACTGTGGGATGATATGATAATCCGTCAAGCCATCCTGATATTCATGCTGGGAAAGTAATCTTGAAGAAGGGAGTAGCTGAAAGCAGAACAAGCAGAGGCATTAACCACATCAACATCTAGAATGACAAGAACCTGGATAATCCTGGAAGTACCGTTTATAGGGGCGGGGGAAATCAAACCGCGGGACATCAATGTAATCATGAGTGATGTCAGTCTTTTTATAGGTTATCTGGGAAGCAGACTAGGAACTGGAGTTTACTCAGTGAGTGCAAGAGTGTAAAATCTGTGCAAGGAGAAACACTGGAGTGTCAAATTTATACAAAGAGAAACACCAGTAAACACCAAAGTTCAAAGGCAAAATGGAAAGGTCGTAGGAGGTGGAGGCTGTGGGTTGCCTATGATGCTATTTGTGCTGAATCACCAAGCCATCCTATATGCGACCTGGAGTGGCCTCCAACTCTGGGATTTCATGCCTAGAGTCTTATCTACCAGGCTGTTCAGATTTTGCAACTCCTGAAGGCAGAGCTCACCAGCAATTCCCTGAACACAGCTCCCATGCTGGCTTCAAGATACAAATGCATGTAATTGCTTCTTGTCTGGCTCCAGGAAGCTGAAAGACCTGCACCAGGGGTTTTCTGGAGGCCAGAGTACTCTGATCTCCACTGGAAGGTTCCCTACAAGTGTTCTGCAGTGTTGGTCAGCAGGGGCTGATCCTCTCAGGCGCTCGCTCCGGAGAGTACTTTCCACAAAGGCAAAGAGCCCTGCACCTGAGGGAAGCTGCATTAGGCTTAATGGGGCTGACGGGAGCCCCGTTAAGTTAGGAAATTTGACTTCACAAGGGAATCAAGCACTTTGGCCCATAGGATCTTTTCTAACTTGGGAGAAGATGAAGTTGTAGATGGAACAATTTCTCTTCAGCGGGCCCCTTAAAGTAGGGCAGAAAAGTTATGGCTCTCCAGTCACTTTCTCAGAAATCCTGTGAGTGTAGCTGAAGCCTGACCCTCAGCATAGGCTCCTGCTCTCTGCCTCCACTCTGCCCCCCCCCCCCCCCCAAGTATCCCTGCTTCTGTCTGGCTGTTGTGGACAGGCGTGGAGACTTGCTAGTCAACACCCAAGCTGGCTTCAGAATCACACTCTTACAGCCTGGATAATGTGAGTCACCAAGGATTTGGCTCTCATGATTTTGGCTTATCGCCATTTATTCATTCATTTATTCATCTGGTCCTCGGTTTTTTAGCACCACCCTTTTCTCTGCCAGACATTGTTTTAGGTGCTGGCAGTCTGACAGAACCATGGGGGCCTTAAGCGAATAGTAAAAAGTTGAGAAAAATAGCATTTTCATCAGCTCTGTAGAAGCAGTTGACTGGGTGTTCTTTTGAGATCCAGGACAATGAGTGGGGCCCATCTTTGTGCCATTGGGGTGGCCGTTAGCAGCGACTTCCTAAGAAGTCTCAGGTCAGCAAAGTTGGGGATGAGGAGAGAAAGCTAGTGACACAGAGGGCTGGGGAATGTTCTAGGCAGAGCAACTGGCTGAGCAGAGAGGCCCAGATAGCAGCGGCTGGCCTTGTTCTTGAGTCCCCGACACCTTGTATCTTCTCCCACTTTCTCCCCATTTCTATTCCCTGGAACCCCTGCCCCCTCCTCTCTCTCTCTCTCTCTCTCTCTCTCTCTCTCTCTCTCTCTCTCTCTCTCTCTCTCCCAATCTTCACCTTAATGATTGAGACAGGGTCCCTCACTAAGCCCAGAACTCACCATTTTGGCTAGACTGACTGGTCACTGTCCCCTTAGCATTTACCTGTCTCTGTCCCTCAGTGCTGGGCTTACAGGTGCCTGCTGCTGTACCCAGATTTTTATGTGAGTGTTGGAGATTCAAACTCAGGACTTCACGTTTGTCCAGCAGACACTTTAAGTACTAAGCCATCTGCCCATGCCTGTTTTATCCCTCTGTTTCTTCTACCTGCTTTAGCTGGTCAGTGCTCATTGTGTTTTGGTTTCTGATTTCCTTGATTTGTGTTTGGCCCCATCTCTCCCCTTCCCTCCTCTTCTTCATCGTTTTAGCTCCTTCATCATGTCTCATTCTGAATCATCTTTTCTCAGTCTTGGTCCCCCAGTGACTCTTTGCCCCACCCCCTTTCTCTCTCTCTGCTCCACCTAATTTTTGCCCTAGCTCCTTCTTTTCACTCCTTTGCCTCATGGCTCTTCTATTCCCAAGCAGAGGCCCCCTGGATGCTCATCTGATCGATGTGAATCCTGACAGCCAGTGCCTTTAACTCACTCCCACAGCACATCTCTGGGAGTGGTGAGCTGGTGGTGTTTTGTCTGAATTCAAGAAAGGCAGGGGTTCTTAAACAAACATGCTTTCTCGGGAACCTTAGCGATTGTACTTCTCCATTGATCCATCCCGATTGTGAGCATGTGCAAAGCTCCCCAAAGCCTTCTGGGGGAATCAGAGTGAGCTGGCTAAGCTGGGTGTGGAGGGAGGAGGGAGAAGGGAGTGGAGATTGGCTCAGGCAGGGCCTGGCCAGAGCCTGTGCTCCAAGGACCTGAATAAAGTAGATTATTTGTAGGAGGCAGAAAGAACATTTCCTGTTGGGTGAATCAGAACAAGCTTCCTGATGCCAGGTGTCACCTTTGCAAAGCCTTTCTGGCCACCATTCTATCCCGAAAGAGGAGGGGCAGGTCATCCCTTCTGTCCATCTTGCCGTGAATAGGTATCTGGCCCAGAACCTGGGACTCTTTAGTTCTTCCTCACAGGATTATGTGTTGAGACACAGCCATCCAGGGGTTTTCACTGTGGTGCCCATCCATACTTCTATCCTGTCTGGTCTTGCCAGTTTCCAGTTCCATCAGCGGTTCTCAACTTTCCTAACACTGGGACCCTTTAATACAGTTCCTCATGTTGTGGTGACTCCCAACCATAAAAGTATTTTCGTTGCTACTTCATAACTGTAATTTTGCTACTGTTATGAATTGTAGTTTAAATATCTGTGTTTTTAATGGTCTTAGGCAACCCCCATGAAAAGGTGGTTCATTGCCAAAGGGATTGTGAATTATTGAATTATTAGGAATTATTGAGTTAGTGGCTCATAATTGGGAGTCATATAAATAGTCACTTAGTAGGTAAGGGGCTTTGATAGCGTGACCCAGTTTCCTCGTTCTCAAAATCAAGGCGTCTACAGATATTGGTGAGGATCTGGGGAAAGCAGACCGTATTTCCTGTTGGATGGAGTGTAAACTTATGGAGACACTATGGAAATCAATATGGAAAGTTTCTCAAAAGAACTAAGAATAAAAATGTCATATGACCCAACTATACCACTCCTGGGCATTTACACTCAGGACAGTAAGCCTCACTACAGAGATATCCACACGCAAACTTATTGGTGTATTATTAATGGTAGCTAGGAAATAGAGCCAGCCTAGACGTCCATCAACCAATAAATGGATAAGTAGAGTGTGGTACATATACACAATGGTATTTTTTTTCAGTCATAAGAAAGGAAACCATGACATTTTCAGAAAAATTATGGGACTGGCCTTTTTTTTTCTTTCTTTTTTTGAGACAGTGTCTCTGTAGCTGTAGGTGGCCTGGACCTCTTTCTGTAGACCAGGCTGGTCTTGAACTCATAGAGATCTATCTCCTTTGCCTCCCAGGATCACAGACATGCACCACCACATATGGTAAAATTGAAAATTTTTTATTAAGCAAAATACTCAGATTCAGAAATGTCGTATTTTCCTCCATAGGCAGATCCTAGACTGTGTGTGTGTGTGTGTGTGTGTGTGTGTGTGTGTGTGTGTGTGAATGACATTAAACTAGAAAGGAGACTACGAGACATGAAAAATGAGTATTTATGTGGGGCTAGGAAAGGAGAAAAAGGAAAAGGAGAGAGAGTGACAGAGTATGTGTGACATGAAAGCAGAAACAGGAAGACCAGTAAGAGAGGTCAGGGGCAGTGCAGGGGTCGATAACCAACAAGAACAAATTATGTATGGCCATTCCATAATGAAATTCATTACTTTGTCAATTAAAAAACCCAATACTTAGCCGGGCGGTGATGGCGCACGCCTTTAATCCCAGCACTCGGGAGGCAGAGGCAGGCGGATCTCTGTGAGTTCGAGGCCAGCCTGGTCTCCAAAGCGAGTTCCAGGAAAGGCGCAAAGCTACACAGAGAAACCCTGTCTCGAAAAACCAAAAAAAAAACCAAAAACCCCAATACTTTAAAAATAGTTAAATAGAATAAAATAAAGGTGTCTGAACTGATGTACATAAAGTTCTTGGAACACTGCAGTGAATACTCAGTCATGTATTACTATTGCTACCATCTGTAATTGTTATTAATGTTTGTCACTGTTATTATCATGGTCATTACCTTTATCCTCCTGGAAATCTTCGGGCTTGGGAACCTTCTTGGTCATAGAATCTTAGCTGTTTTAGGGTTCTGTTGCTGTGATAAAACACCATGATCAAAAGCAACCTGGGAAGGAAAGGCTCATTTCATCTTATACTTCCAGGTTATGTTCGTTCCATCACTGAGGGAAGCCAAGGCAGGAACTTAATCAGGGCAGGAACCAGGAGCCAGAAGCTGAGGCAGAGCTGGTGGGGGAACACTGCTTACTGGCTTGCTCCTCACGACTTACTCAGCCTGCTTTGTTAGTCAGGCTCATCTGCCCAGGGCTGGCACCACCCATAGCGGGCTGGGCCTTCTTACAGTAATCAATCAAGAAAGGGCCCTATAGACTTGCCTACAGGCAATCTGATGGAGGCATTTTCTCAATCGAGGTTTTTCTTCCCAGGTTAACGGTAGGCTTGTGTTAAGTCAACAGAAACCCACTGGCACAGCAGCTTTCTGAATTATGCAGGGATTGGAGATGACAGTATCTGGTGCAAAGGGTTATCTGTAATGTATAGAGACTTAAAGGAAATCTCCTCAAAGTCTCCTTTCTCAGCCTCAGCTTTTGTGTAAAGATGTTTGAAGGAATCAGGGATGGCTTGACTGTCATGATGATCAAGAAAAATGGCGGCTACACCTCTCGTCTGCTTTGCCCGAAGAGCCCTTCTGGTATGAGGCCGCTTTCCTGCCTTCAGGCTGCCTTAGTAGTTTCTCCTGCCTGGTGCTTTCATGCCTGACTCCTGGGCCCCAAAGGCCCCTGGGAAGGTCAGGTAGCCCCTCTTTTTTGCTGTCACTCTCCTGTAGCGCTGGCTCAGCCCTAGCATTTCTCACAGGGGTTCAGGACATTTAATTGCCTCGATTCTGGAATATTTTTCCACTTTGTTCTGAGCGTTAGCCTCTTCAGTGCAAATCGAGAGTTCTTACCACATACTTAATGCTTGCTATGGCTTGAACATCCCCCACCAAAATTTGTGTTGAAATTTAATCCCTTTTATTGTGAGGTATTAAGAGGGTGGGAACTTAATCTCACTATGGGATTTGGAGGTGGAACCTTCGGGAGGTAATTAAGGTTAAATGAAGCCTCAAGGGTGAGACCTAATCCAATGAGACCACGGCTTTTTAGAAGAGAGACCTGAGCTAGGGTGGTCTGCCTTGAGTGTGACACTGTTGTGCTGCCTTGGGACTGCTGAGTTCCCACCAGAAAGAAGGGTTGCTGCCATCTGATCTTAATCTTTAACTTCCCACCGTTAAAAGCATGAGCTGAGCAAATCTTTATTCTTTATAAATTACTCAGTCAGTGTTATTCAATTATAATAAGAGAAAATGGACCAAGAGCTAAATGCAAAGAGGCAGTGAACTAATGCATGCCCGGCCTTACCCTCAGGAATGCTTCAAGGAAGATACCATGTACAGGACCACACTTTCCCATACGGTAATTGTGAGCCTTATAGAGAAGTATGGTAAAGTAGGCTTACCCTTGCTCTTGGGGAATTTATTATTTTAATTGTTAGCCTTCATCAGAGGTTATTGGAATTTTCCCCCCTTGGACAGTTTATCACTTGTAAATTATTTGTCACATCCTGCAATTCTATCCAGATCCTTAACTTTCTAATCATGCGTCTTTTATGGGGTCTCCTTTAAAGAAGCACCATAATTACGTGCCAAGGGTCCCAGTAAATTTTATCAGGTCATAAAATACATACTTTAATTATTTGGAAGGGGAAGAAAGGCAAATGTTCTCTCTGCAAGGCTCATGATCGATAACCTGGAACTCACGGTGGCCCAGGCAGGTTCTGGTGTCCCTGGTCTTGCCTCCCGCCTTGAAGTTACAGCTACCTGCTGCAGGTCCTGTCTGCACATAGGAGCTCACCCAGTATGTGGGTGCATCTCTGGACACTTCTCAGCACACATCTTTTTAAGTTGTTTTCCTTCACACAGCCAGCTCAAGAGGCCTGGTTGAGGATGCTCTCATTTTACCTTATTATGGACAAAGAAATATAGACCCCAAGAGCAGATATAGATCAATTTGCCTTAGCTTTCCTAGCTCTATGGTGAGGTGTTCTGGTTTGTTTTCCCTTCTATGCCACAACTGCTGTTATATGTGCAAACAGAGAACATTCATGACCTCAGCAGGGAGTTTTATTCTCAAAAGGCTGAAAGTGGAACCACTAAGGCATGGTATCAGAACCTTACAACTGACATTTAATTCATTTGGTTATTCATGCCACGCCCTAGTGTATGATGGCAAACAAGGCAGACACACCCTTGCTCCTCTGGGGTTCACTTTGGTCTCCTTTGGGAGACAAGTATCTGTCATATCATCAGATAGAATATAGGTAATCATATCATCAGATAGATTATAGATAATTGCTAAGAATAAGGGATCAATGCTGCAATGAATGACCCCACAATCCTTAGTATATGCACAGAATTAGACCCAGTGAGTAATAAGAAACAAAAGAAGACTCAAATTTAAGAGACAAGTGGGGGAGGTAGGGATGGATCTGGGAGGAGTCTGGGGAGAAGTGGGAGTGAATATGACCAAACCACATTAATGCACCTATGAATTCTCAAAGCACTAATAAAAATATTATATTACAAATAAGAGGTCCAGGGACTTTTAATGAGTTGAGAATGTCACAGAAGGCCGTCTTGGGGAAACATGACCTTGGAGACCCAAGATCTGAAGGATAAGCATGGCTTGTCTAGGTAAAGGAAGGGAAAGTGTGTTAGGTAGCTGGAGCAGCACATGCAGTCAGCCAGTGGGAGAAGGTGAGGAAGAAATTCTGCCTGTGGGAGGCAGGATGAATGTACCAGGCTAAGGCCTTAGCCTAGAAGTGTGGGTGCTGAAGATAGAGATCAGATAAATAAAGGACTTTTCTCAAGGCAACGCAGAGTAATGCTCAAAGCAAGAGGAGGGGGCAGCGATGGGGTTCATGAGAGCCCTATCTGTCAAGAGAGCTCTTCATCTAGGCCCAGAGAGGAAGACAGGAGAATGGCTAATGCCCACTCACTCCTGTTCTTAGCTTCTATGTCATTTCCTCGGAGACTCCTTCTTTGACCCCCAGCTGGACTAACTACCCCACCAATGGCTCCCCACCCTCCACTTCCTTTTTCGCAATAGACAGCACTATTTCTGCCTTGTCTTACTTCATGTCTCTTCCCCCTGCTGGCAGTCGGTGACCGCCATGTGGACAAAGGCTCCATGCCTGACCTAAGCACAACCTGGCACGTGGTTGGCAAATGAGATGTAGAGCTGAATGAGCAATGAAAGATCCAACCTGCAGGTCCCGGATGAGATGACATGTGGGGGGCATCTTTCCTCCAGGTTCTTTTCCTTATTGTCCCCACTCAGGCCTTCCTCTCACCCACTTACTCACTTCCTCTTTTTTTTTTTTTTTTTTTTTGCCCTAGAGCTGAACTCTTCTGGACTCCTTGCTTGGGGGCCTCTTAATCTGAAAGAATTGATGGACAGATGAGGACACCACTAAGCTCAGGATCCAATGCACAGATGTCCCTGGAAAGGGTTGTGGTGTCCATGGTTGTTACATAGATGTGCTGCTGTGCTTCGAGAGGAAAAAGACTCAGTCCTGATTGAGTATTAGGAAGATGACGAAGAGCCCTCCATGTCACCTTCTCAGAGTGACTCATCGTGTTACAAGGCTTGCTTCTGATTGTCTCAGGGGGAACACTTTTTAGTGAACCCTGTGGTCACTAAGTTGGTGAAATCCCCAGCAACATTTTCTGAAAATTATATTTATGCCATGAACTTTCAAGTTGATATTAATGGCAACTGGCATTTACTCTAGGAACTTTCCTGAATCTTTATATCAGGGTCCTGCTACTCCAAAGCCTGTTCTGTAAAGAAAGCTTTATTGAAACACACATGAGACAATTAGATTGTGTGGGGCCTTGCTGACTTTCTTGCTATCGTAGATGGCAGAGTTGAGCAGCAGTGACTGAAATGTTATGGTCTTGAAAGCCTAAGATATTTATTATTATCTAACCCCTTAGAAGTAAGACTTCCTCATGTCCCCTTTATGTTCATGACATGCATACAATGGCTGAAGGAAAATGATCCCCCGTTTACAGATAATTAAACTGGGCTGAGTGAGAAGGAGTTTTCTTACAGTGTCATGGATGGATTCAAAGTCAGAGAGTAGATCTACACTTTTGATCTTGCATTGTGTGCTCTTGAAGGCATCACTGTCAGTCTGAGATCCAGACAGGATCCAGCATGCAGGAAGCAGAAGGCTCTGGCAATGTCCCTTGAGGTAAGTATTGTCATTGCATGAAGACGTTCATGAGGGGGTACCCGAAAACCAACCCCATCATTTGCTCTACTTCCAAGTCTTGGAGCAGGGCTCAAAAGGGGCTTCCAAGCTGGTGGAGTTCACACAGGGCTGATGACACTCTACCAAGAGGGTTCACCATATGCATGGCTAGTTGCACTTGGTTCCCCATCATAGGACTGTCTCCACTCTGTGTTTGTCCTTCCTCACACATGGTGGCTAAGTTTCAAGAGTAAGCATCTTAAGAGACAGGATGTACAACTTGAATTTAAGACCTGGGACTTGCAAACTTGCACAAGGATACTTTTGCTGTGTGCAAAAGAAGTCATAAAGCTGTTGCGATCCAAAGGAGGAGACAGCAATTACATCTTTCAATGGAAGAATAGCCAAGAATCGGGCTATGAGTTTAGCAGTCAACAGTCACTATTCACCATCATCTCAGGGGTCCCTCGAGCCAACATTCTGATATGGTATCTGTGATAATTTACTGTCAAACTAGCAGTCACTAGAAGATTGGAAATGATGATAGACACCAGACAATGAATGCAAACAACAATTCCATCCAAACCAAGTGTATAATCACTCTGGCCCTGGGGCAATGATTAGTACTTCTCTAATATCCTAAGTCCACCTGAAAGGTTACATTAAGATCATTATATTCTATTGAAATATGGAAAGTACTTGGGAAACTCTTGAAAAATTGTTTACAAATAAAGAATATCTTTTTCTTAGATGTGAAATTTCCATTGCCCCCACATGGAAATTAATTTAAATGAAACCTTTGCTCTCCCTAGTCTTCTAGTTTTCTGTACAGCACCTGTGTGCTCTGACACAGAGTACCTCTGTGGGCTACTAGCTGTGGCCCACTCTGGTTCCATCTTTGTTGAAGCTTTGCTCCATGCCTGGCACTGTTCTAGACTCATGGTCTGGACCTCCAGGTGCTTGTGACTGATTATGCAAGTTGGTCAGCCCAATTGGTCAGCTGAGTGATAAATGCCACAGTGTAAAAGGCAGGCAATGCAGGATGCCCCGAAAGTAAGAAAGTGGGGGAAATTAAGGGATGATTTCACAAGGGGAGGTGACATTGATTCATTCTTTTATTTCCTGGTATGTCTTAGTCACGTTAGTAACATCTTCTCTGTATTACCTCTTTAGGAAATACAGAGGTTATTAGAAATACAGAGGTGGTTAGGAAATCTGCTGCTAGGTAAGCTTGGTGTCTGTCCCTACACAGATGTTGAAACATGGACTAAGAGAGATGAAGTGACTCATGTGACCAGCTCACATGACCAGCATCAGCAGGAACAGAGTAGGTTCCATGGGCAGTGTGGGGAAGGCTGAGTAGAAACCGTTAAATCTCAAAAGACTCGAAGATGTGGGAGTAAGGGCAAGGAGATGGAACGGGCCCGGATGAGCCTGGGATGCAGCTGACTACCTGGGGTGCAGTGCGGTCATTGCTGAAAGGGAACCACACAGGGCACAGAGTTTGGGCATGGGGGATTTGAGTGCTGAAGCAAGGAAGAGGGCAGAATCTTAGATTCTAACACAAGCCACTTGGAGCCTGGACTGCTTCTATTTGGGGAGAGATCCAGGGGCCATGACTTCAACCCAGAAGTTGTCCAGGATTGCCTCATCAGGCTCCACTTCACACCCATGGAATCGGAACCCATGTCTTAACTGCTCCAAAACTTCCTCTGCATATGCAAGTTTGGGAATTTCTCTCTCAATATACTGCAGTTCACAGAGGATAATGTTCTATTTTTTCAAATTTAAAGCTTTCCACTGATACTTCCCAGGTTTCCAAACCTGAGATAGCCTACAAAGGATGTGAGGGAAGATCAGGGGTCACTAACATCAACAACTGAACCCCATCTATTAGATTTCACTTTTCAACTTGTTCCAGTAACTATATTAGACTTATTCCTATGCTATGGAACCAGACTCAACCCTGGTTTCCCCTCATCTTCCTTCACAAATTCGAAGCCAATCAGGTATGAGCTTGTGGGCCAGTGGACAGCACCATAGATCACTGTGGCCTCATACAATGAAGCCTCTGTGTAAGTACAAGCATGCAAGAGAAGAGGTGAATAGATTACTACCCTATCTAGTTCATAGAGTCCCTGTGCCTGAATGAGAGGGTGACATTCATAGAGCCTTCCTCTGTCGCGCTGGAGATGCCTTGTGGTGGGAATGGGACAGATAGTGGGAATGTAGAGGTTCCAGTTGCAGAGATGTTGGATTTTGTAATTTTCTCCTGGACCTCAGTTAAAGGAGTCCTCAGTGAGCTCCAGAAGTCAGAAATCCCTCTGGCTAGAGTCACGATTGCTTGGACATGTCTCTCTGTCTGTCTTTATTCCCTTTGGGAGATATTACACAGCTATCTTATCTTCATGCCAGTCTGTGCTTGCCTCTAGAAGGAGGTGGGCAGGGCTGCTACCTGACCTACAGAAGCATTCTGCCTGGGGGTGGGAGATGAGCCATGAGTGCTTTAGAATTAGAATAAAGGGAACCAGTTGGGTCTGGGGATACAGGCGACAGGGAAAGCAACACAGCTTGCCAGCTTTTTCCTTGACCAAATACACCTGGGTGTAACTGGGACCCTCTTGAATTCTCAAATTTTACCTCTGCCAGGGTTGTGCTGTTTTTCCCTTTCAGGACTGGGTGAGGACTGGATGAGGTCTGGAGAAACTGCTGGATGCAAGGAAGCAGCTCAGGGCAGCTGACCCACAGAGCCCTGATCCCTAACTCAGACTTTACACTGGGCCAGCTGCCCTGCCTCACTGGAGGCTGTCATCTGGAGGGACTGGTTTCAGTTCACAAGTCACCCTTGCGCGGACTCCTCCCCATCATGTAGGGAAGTGACCATCCTCACGTGCCTGACAAGATGCGTGTGATGATGGCGTGCCTCAGGCAACCAGACAGTTCTTGCAAAACATTGGATGCCCACATCACTGCAGAGGGGTGGAAGACAGGGAAGAAGCAGGCGGCTCCTGTCTGGAATGGACTATATAAGGCTAGGCTTCTTTTGTGCCTGTGACCATTTAGATGAAGATGAGCTCTGGCTGATTCTAGGACTTTGCCCTGAACACCGTCCTTATTTTCCTTTTGTAGCTCTCCTTCACATCCATTCATTTCTGCTGTTTCCTTGCTTTTCTTGTAATAATGAACTTCTGTGTATCCTTTCTTGAGCTTTCTCCCACAGATGGTACCTTCAGAGGACAGGGTGGGTCTAAATGCCAGTAGGCTTAGGAGGTGGACAAGTTTGTTCAGGGCAGCTAAGGATGCTGGCAGTTTCCCCAAGATAGCTACATGGGGTCAGACTGGGTCCTAGAGGTCCCTAAACCTCTAGAAACCAGGAATAGACAGGCAGTGGCTTTTGTGGAAGGTTCAGGAGCAGAAGAGTGAGCCCCACTCCACCTTCCCTTGGCCAGACAGACACCCTCTAGTTTTGCTGCTTAGCTCAGAGGTGTTTCCCCTGAGAATCTGAGTTTCTTGATATCCCAAGGCCTTTGGTCTTAGCAGTAGTGATGAGTAACTTTTTCCCATTGGCAGCAAGGACTCTGCTGTCCTTTGAAAGGAGCATGAGTAATGGGTGCACTTCTGCTTTGTGGTCCTGCCTTGCCTCTCAGTCACACCCAGGATGTCACCACATTTCTCATGGTGCCCGTATGTGTGTGTGTGCACTCTCGTGCACACCCACCAATGTGTACATATTTATTTTCTCTCATACCCACACTTACAGGCTCCAGGTGTTCCTGGCTCCACACTCCAGAGGACAACACATCACAGTGTGGTTCATGCTTCTCTCTGTTAGGGCATTTTATTGCCTGAGCTCCCAGGTGTTTGCAGACTTAATACTGGCAATGACTGAGTGGGCTTTTTGGTGACATGTCCATAAAATCTCATAAATCGTCTCTATGCAATGTTGCATGCACATTTTTATTTCCCTCAATAAATACACACATTCTTACTTCCTAATGGCTCTAGTGCTGGCTGGGTGCCCAGCAAAGGGGTCCACTTACTATGCATTTGTCCAGGATGCATAGTGGCATAGGATAGGAACGTGGGATTCTCTGTTGGTTGATTGAGCACCTAAGACATCTTTGGGGACCTGTGATAATAAAAACTTGATTTGGGTGAGACACTGGGGGTCATCTTGTTCAGCTACAAATTATGCCTCCCCCTTGGTGAACCACTTAGCAGTTTATTTGTTCAATTATTGGAGTTGGATTTTTACTTACCTCTTAGGCAAGGGACTACTATTCAGTTCCTCGCTTTTGGCTTTGAAAAGTGAAGCTCAGAAAAATTAAATGATGTTAAAGGGAAGGTCTGGGTCTCTGCATTTAGACAATGCCTGGGGTCATCTTGATGCAGGTGGTTAAGGCCACACTTTGACAATGAATGTCATCTGTGGTTATGATTTGGACCACAGGGCACAAATTTTATTTCCCCCTTGCTTAAAAACACCTTGGGAGTGATGACTCCGAGGAAGGGAGGAGCAATCAGAAGAGTGAACATGTGGTGCTGCCAGGGTTGGTGGAATTTAGAGCTATCAGCTTTGGAGCTGAGCCTCCAGAAAGGGTGCCTGGGCTTGGCTCATCTGCTTTCCTCAAAGCCAGCGCAGTCTCCCCTACTCCTGGCACTGCTATACTTTGGATGCATCTCCACCTGTTCCTCTTTTAAGATGGCCATCCTTCGCATATGCATACAGATTTACCCCTTACAAATCCTTTCACAACATCACCAAGGCCCCCAATGGTGCCAGGTGTAGGAGGTTCTCATCTCACACTGCAGAGGGAAAGCAGTGCTGTTAAGGTGAAGCGTTGCTACTACTAAGTGGCCGCCTCCAGACTGTGAGCCCAGCTCTCCACTGTGGAGTCTCTACTCTCAGTGCTGTCTGAACACTCCTGCCTGCTGGCAAAGAGGTGCTGGGCTGGGAGCTTCCCCAGGGGCCCGGTGCCATACATGTTAGGAACCCCAGGACTGTAGCAAGTATCTCCTTGTAAGAGAGGCCACTGAATGGAGAGGGAAACAGGGAAGTGAGGGTTTCAAGTGGGGATGGAAGGGTCCCTCCTCCAGCATTCTGTGCTATTAATGAATGCTGATTGCATAACATGTCAGAAGTGGAAGGGTGAAATGTAAAACAAGCTCCCCGCCCCCACTGTGCAGCATAGTTTTATGTCAACTTGACACAAGCTAGTGTCACTGGAGGGGAGGGCGCCTCAATGGAGAAAATGTTTCCATAAGATCAGGCTGTAGGCAAGCCTGTAAGGACATTTTCTTAATTAGTGATTGATGGGGGAGGGCCCAGGCCATTGTGTGGAGGGACACCCCTGAGTTAGTGGTCCTGGATTCATAAGAAAGCAGGCTGAGCAAGCCAATGGGGGCAAGCCTATAAGCAGCACCCCTCCATGGCCTCTGCATCAGCTTCTTCCTCCAGGTTCCTGCCCTGCTTGAATTCCTGTCCTGACTTTCTTCAGTGATGGACTGTGATGTGGAAGTGTAAGCCAAACACACCCTTTCCTCCCCAACTTGTTTTTGGTCATGGCCTTTTATAGCCATAATAACTTTAACTAAGACATACCCTGGGGACTTTTAAAGTTAAAAATTCAAATAAAATAGAATACAAGGAGGTATACAGTGTTCATCTTTGCTTTGGTATGATTTTCTGGGATGCCCCATAAGAAGGAGCTATCAATGTATTTTATGAAGGTTGCGGAGAAGTGAGGAGAATGGATGATTGTACAGCTTCATATATTCCCATACCTTGCCTCTCTGGCTCTCTCCAAAACTCATGCCACCAGTGAGGGGAGATGGGGTGAAGAATGGCCACAAAGTTAGATGACAGTGCAGGTGTGCACAGCTAACCACACACAAATTCTGCATTCATCTGTGATGCTATCAGTATCTAGGGACAAATACTGATGCTGTCTGGGTTCTGCTGACCCTCCCAGGCACAGCCTTGAACTCTTTCCTCCTGAGACTTCCTGTTTCCTGTTAGCCTTGGTCCCTACTTCCGTGCTTGTACTTTCAGGGGAAGGAGATAGAACCCTGAAGTCTCTTAGAGTCTGGTCTGTCACCTGCAGGTCTGCATCATATCAACCAAGCGGCCATCGGTGGCAGCAAAGGAGGCTTTATATGGGCTGAGTAATGCGTGCAATG
This sequence comes from Peromyscus californicus insignis, assembly GCF_007827085.1. Lineage (NCBI taxonomy): Eukaryota > Metazoa > Chordata > Mammalia > Rodentia > Cricetidae > Peromyscus > Peromyscus californicus. The sequence continues at coordinate 134,746,835 of NW_026294595.1, read as the reverse complement.
ACTTTCTGAGCATGAGCTGCCCACAGTGACTGCTCGGTGCTCTGTCTGTCAAGAGGAGTGATCAGCACTGAGTCTCACCATGGCATTATTCCACCTCAGCATTTCACAAGAGAAACTGTTCTTTTTGCTCACTGTAGAAGATACTTATTATGGATGTAGATTTGTCTTCTAGGCCAGATCCATCATGAGTTCCCCAAAGTCCTTATTCACTGTTAGCATTCTGCACAGCATCTCTTCTGAGTAAGGAAGTCATTTGGTGGCAAATGAAGATCAGCAGTGGGCTCATCAGCCCTCAGTATTTCCTATTGCCTTAAAGCAGATGGCCTGGAGGAATTCTAGAAAAGACCTTTGAAGACCTTATGCCGCCAGCTGCACTATATGGGGCTACAGGTTTCCCTCATGACATAGAAAATGCATTAACTAAATCAGCAATGTTTTTCGTCACATCCAGGTTGCTCAGATCCATTTACAACTGCTTCAATTATCTGAAATTAAAAAAAATATTCCCCCCCACTAATAACTTTATGTTCTCTGCTCTAGAACATTTAGACCTTATGGTTTGAGCAAGTAATATTCCTCCAACAAGCTCATGTTTTTGAACACTTGGTCCCTAGCTGGTGGACATAGGGCATCATAGTGTGAAACTTGAGGGTCATAGCTAGGCCTTCTTTCTGATCCCCCCACCTCCCTGCTTCTGGCTGATGCTATGTGAAAAGCTGCTGCTGTAAGTTCTTGCCACCAAGGACAAGCATCCTCCAACAATGTTGCTTTCTCTATCATGATAGGTTGGAATCCCTTTGTACTAGACCTCTCTAGGACAATAGAACTGATAGAATCAATATATATATATATATATATATATATATACATATATATATATATGTATATATATATTACATAGGAAATTTATTGGATTGGTTTTCACAATATAGGCTTATCCAAAATGGCTGTCTATACATTGGAGAGATTGAGAATTTGGTAGCTTATGAGTCCATGAGGCTACATGCCCCAGACATCCTAAGTTGGCACCAAAGTCCTAGAGAGCCATTGGTCTTCAGTCCACCTTAGAAGGTTGAAGCAACAGTAGCAACAGAAGAGTAGATGCACTTGCAAGCATGGAGTGAAGACAGGTAGGCAAAAGCAACAGGGATTTACCTTGAACCTCCTTGTATCTGTGCTGCTCTGGGAAGGTGTTACCTATTCTGAGGGAGACTCTTCTCATCTCAGTTAATCCTTCCCCACAGTCCCCCCTGGGGGTGTGTCTTTTACTCCCACGCCCACTCAAGATGACAGCCAACATTAATCATCAGACCCCTGAACCTTGAGTCAAATTAAACCTTTTTACTCTTAAGTTGTTTCTGTGAGGTGTTTTGTCACAGTGACAATAAAAGTAATGAATATGAAGCTTAATGGAGATGTGTTCCCCACAAAAAGCACAGCGTTGGGTCAGTCAGGTGGAGTCTGGGACTAACTCAGCCTCTCTGGCTTCTGTATGCACTCATAATCCGACAAAGCAGTTAGCTGTGCTGGCTGAGGTGAGTTAGCCAGAATACCCAGGAGAAATGGAGGTGCTACTACAGCTGGGGATAAAGTGAATGATGCCTGGAATATGGTCTTTCTTGGGGGCTGATCCCAGTACTCCCAAGTCCTAAGATAAAAGATGGAAAATTTCAATCACTCATTACAGGTAGGACAGCTAATGGGCCAGGCCCCCTAGGGATGATGCTTTGTCATTAGGTGAGAGACAATGATGAACCAGGCTGCTCAAGGTGCTCATGGCAAAAGGAGCATTGCAAGGATAGTGGACATGATTATAACCACCAGTCACAGCCACGTGACCAGTGGCAGAAGTGAGTATTATAAATACCATGAGTATTTCTTCTTTAGTTTCACATATTATATTTGTGTTAATGAAGACTTTCCCCCTACTCCTATTATAAATCTGGATTAAGTTATGGGCGAGCAACAGTGTGACTTAGTGAGAACACCAGATGTCACCCAGATATGACAAGAGTAATTTTTAGGACTATGTCCTTTTGAGGTGGTAGATGGTAAGCCTGCTTTTTAATTGCATGAGAGGAAGTGACATTAACTGTGACTTCATTATTGCCAATATTAGAATGTGGTTTAAAAAGTTGTTTCTATGACAGCACTGTTCATATGGCCAGAGTAAGGAAACAGTCTTGATGCTCATCAGCAGATGAGTGGATAGGGATGACATGGTGCATGTGACATGGTGCTCCTCAAGTTTTGTTCAGTCATAAAGAGGAATGAAGTTATATCTCTTGCAGGAAATTGGTAAAACTGAAAACCATCATGATAAGTGAAATAAGCCAGACTCAGACACATCACATTTTCTCTTATATGCAGAATTTAGATTTAAATATGGACTATTTATGAAATGAAAGGAGAAAGAGGATTATGGGGCCTGAGGAACTTAATGAGAAGAAGAAGAGTGGGAAAAGAAGATAAAGGATAGGAATAAAGAAAGACAAGTATTGGAACTGGAGAGATGACTCAGAGGTTAAGAGCATTTGCTGCTCTTACAGAAGACCTGGGTTTGATTCCTAGCACCAATATGATGGCTCACAACTGCCTATAACTCTAGTTCCAAAGGATTCTGTACGCTCTACTGTACTCCAGGGCACCTAAATGCACCCAGTACATATATAGACAAGCAGGTATGTACACATAAGATAAAACAAATAAGCCTAAAATAAAGAGAAAGTATTCCATGTTCCCTCTGATCTGTGGAATCAAGACTTTAAAAAATTGACATTAAAGTAGAAGGTGGACTATCTAAGGGGATGAGGGAAGCAGGGGACCAGCAGGGTGAAGGATGGTAGGCATGGAAACAGGATGGAGGATGGAAAACAAGGGAGGATGATAGTGTGAATATCAGCAAAGTACAATAATATGCATATATGAACAACCATATAAAGAAAATTATTATTTTATATCATGACTTTAAAATTAGTAAAATATGAGGAAACTGAAAACAAGATTGTGTGTGAATGTTAAGCTGAGCCAGTGGTGGGTCATGTTTTGAACCATGACAATTTACCTAAGCTAGAACTCTGTTACCAAATTCTCTTGCTTGATGGTTCTAGGTTAGGTTGGCCATAATGGAAATTTGTCTAAGATGTGTAATGTGGAAGTGAAGTAGCTTCCATGCCACTCTGATGGTCAGTGGCTCATCATAGAGCCAGGAGGGTCCCAGGTCCTGCTGGGGCCCGTGTAAGTCCTGATGAGCAGATGCGCTCTTCCAAATCCTGTTCACTTTCTCCGAGTTGTGGTCATGTGTACGTGGAGGTCTGTGACAAAGAGTGTCAACTTCTGATGTTGCTTGATGATGAAGTGGATGATGGGTAGAAGACATGAGTAATTAAATTCCTTCTTATTCCCCTACTTAGCGTCCATTTTGACGTTTCTACTGCTAACCTTACTGCCTTCAGATCCCGACACAGATATAGAGTAAAAAACCTTCCGTACATTTCCCTCCAACTCCCACAATTGTATAAGTTCCAATGTTTTACTTAATTTGAGGGCCACAACCTGTGCCCCAAGCCGTGTTAGGCCATCCGTCCTCAATAAGCCAATCAAGAGACAAAATTAATAGTAGAAAGCAGAATAAAAGAAGACTTACTTCCATGTGGCTACACTGGGGTGAGGGAGAGAGAGCAGTGACTTCTCCAAGTTAGTCTTCTGGATCCAGAAGAGAGAGTAAAGTTTAAACAGAGAACTAGCATAAGCACACCTAAGCAGTCCTGGTCGAAGTGTGGTCCCGCCCACCATTGACCCATCCCCGTCAGGGCTTTCGTCTTACCTTAGATGGTGGCCTAACATGTTAGAACTTTGTGAAATCTCATGCTGGCTGATATCTTTTCCTTCTCCTAGCATGAGATTCCTGGGGGAAATTCCCATTTCTGTGGGGTCCATTGTTTTGCTAGTTTGGTACATCGAGAGACACAAGTGTTTCTGTAGAATATCTTAATTTCTTCCAAGCCAGTCCCGTAATCACTGGAATAACCCCCTCATCCCAACTATTATAGGGTTCTGCTTAATTGACTGGTAATACATCCAGAAATTAGTTTATGATAGAGAAATGATGGATTTATTAATGACATGCAAAGTGTCTTCTAGGGGTTTAGAATACGTTAGTGGATGGGAGAAAACTGCACATTTATTTTAAATTCATTTACTAAAATAATACTTATTGATTATTTGATGCTAATGCCAAGCATAATGAAGATTAATTTACTACACCTGGCAATCCTACCCATTGTGGACAGTAAGGGACTGGTTTGGAGACCAGCCCTTGATCATCACGTTGCTCCAGGGATCTCCCAGTTCTCTGACCTTTCTACCTTTGAAGTGACTCATGGCTTTGCAGATTCTCCAACAACAACCCCTTTCTTAGGGACCCATGCTCCTCAGCCCTTCCTCTCAGAAGTAAAGTCAAATTGCCTCCTTTGAAATATGGTGCAATGTGATTCCTTTGGCTTTCCCACCAGCCTGTGAGGTACAGCTCATTATTCTCATTTTACCAGTGCAGAAAGTGAAGTCCTCAGGGGCCTAGTAATTTACTCAAAGTCCCAGAGTTGGGAAGTAGAAGTGAGATTTAAATTCAGCCCACCTGATTTTCAGTAGGCTTCATTTGCCTTTTTCGTGTTGTGGGTCAATCAATTCTTCAGCAAAGGGAAAGAGACCTTTATAGAATCCTTGAAAGTCATCTATAGGAACAGGCCCAATTGCAGCCTGTGGTCCCCTGAGATTAACAGTCATTAATGTCTTAATCAGAGCAAGCACAATTACCTCTCAGAGACCTCTCAGAGGTCTTTTGATAACCCTTCACAGAAGGAAGGGTTGGGGAGGGTCATTAGATCTTCACTCAAGATTCCAACCACTGACTATCTCCCATTCATTCTCTCCTAGCTGTATGTAATTCTTTCCCCAGCTCCATGTGGACTCTCACTGCTAGAGTACAGAGAAGGTAGAAGGTTAACTGAGAAGTAGTTCCCATTTTTGTGGCTCTGGGGACGTTGTTATTCACACTGGGGTGAGACTTGGTGCTGATGAGGGTGTTTGGAGATGACCTATGTTCCTACAAGTAACCCCTCACCCACGCCTCTGCTGGACTTGGGTGGAACCCTTTCTCTGGTGTGTCAATGACCTATCTGGGGTGGGTAGATGTTTGTATTCTCTTCCCAGGAGAAAGTCAATTTGATAGCCCTCTGCCTGGGTACATATAATACTAAAGATCATGTTGGGAGCCCAACCCATGTTGCTGGCCATGGGTGATAGCAATGATGGAATGCCAATAATGATGGTGCTCAAGCATGAGGAAGGCTGCAGAGCAGGACAAAGGTTCTTGCCCATGTGTGATGGTGGACACTGTCAGCAGAGTTGACCCCTGGAAGACCTGGTTGTCCCAGTGTCCTTCTGTTGTATAAGGATTCTAGCTGTGGAAGGCATTTTGCCCACTGTTTGGGTTCGGGCTGTTTCTCTGCTAAAGAGGAGGAGATATACACCACACACCAGACTGGATTCTGAAATCTTGGTTGAAATGATGGAGCTAGAGTCTCAGGTTTTCTCTATGTTCTTCGGGAACACATAGATCCTGTTATGGAAGGACATCTGAGATGATGTTGCATAAAATAGTCTGTACCATGAACTTTTTAAACATTTTCATTTTTAATCTTCCAATTTTTCTATAAAACCTTTAAGGATTTTTTTTAAAAAATGTGATCTTTATTGACTGAATACTTAGTGGATAAATATCTAATGGCTAAATAGTATACTTATGGACATTAAGAAATTAACCCTTTTGTCATCAATTGTGAAGGCTTATTCTGTTTGTTTTATTAATAACAACAGTATTTTTTTGATGCCTTTCCTGGAACTCACTCGGTAGCCCAGAGTGACCTCAAACTCGCAGAGATCTGCCTGCCTCTACCTCCCAAGTTCTGGTATTAAAGGTGTGTGCCACCACCGCCCAGCCCACAGTATTTTTAAAGATTTATTTTATTTTATATTTATGTACATGGGTATATAAGGTTGTATGCATGTATGCCACGTAAGTGCAAGTGTCTCTGGAACTGGTGTTACAGACAGTCGTGAGCTGCCATGTGGATACAGGTACTCAAACTAAGGTCCTCTGTAGGAGCAATGGGTTCTCTTACCTGCTGAGTCAATCCAGCGCCTTAAACAAAATATATAACCATTTTGTTCTGCTGGATTTTGAAGGGAATATTAATTATTATTTTAAATGTATAATATATTTTGTAATTCTATATATTTATATACATTATAATTTTGTATGGTATTTTTGAAGCTGAAATGCATACAATTCAAATACACTCATATTCATGTGTATTATGTTACTAACGACATTCAGGGAGGTCTTTGAATGGAAGAATTACAGGCAGGGCAATTCACATCACCACGTAGTGAAGAGGTGGCAATGCCGGGCGGTGGTGGCGCACGCCTTTAATCCCAGCACTCGGGAGGCAGAGCCAGGCGGATCTCTGTGAGTTCGAGGCCAGCCTGGGCTACCAAGTGAGTTCCAGGAATAGGCGCAAAGCTACACAGAGAAACCCTGTCTCGAAAAACCAAAAAAAAAAAAAAAAAAAAAAGAAGAGGTGGCACGTTCATTATATCATCTTCATCTGGTAGAAAAGGGTTATAGTTTGTTAGTGTGTATCCTTCACATTTATTGACAGGTTACAAACAGATGTTTTCTGTCTGAAAAATAGATACAGGAGGAGCTGCAGAGACAGCTCAGCATTAAGAGAATATAATGCTTTTCCAGGGGACCTGAGTTTGATTCTCAGCACTCACAAGGGGTGGCTCACAGTCACCTGTAACTACAGTTATAGGGAAATCTTAGGCCCTCAGGCCCCTGCTGTCACCTGCCTTCACATGCACAGAACCAACCCCTATAATTAAAAATAATAATAAGAAATATATTAAAAATAGATATAGGAAAGATTCTAATGTACATTTTGCAGTTGTAAAAATTATAGCTTTCCACCCAGTCTTTTAAATATGCTATTATTGAAAACCATATTTTTTTATTGAGCCTAGTAATATTTAGTATATTTTTAGTTGATTGTTTTGGGGGTGTTTAAGGTAAGTGATACATTGCAAATAAATATTTGTAACTTGGTTTTCTCTTTTTTAACAATTTCACCTCATATTCTTATTTTATTGCTTTGATGGAAGCTTCCAGAGCAACCATTATTTGTAAGTGTACAGGACATTCCTGCCTTCCCCTGCTTTCAGCAGCATGATGCTTATATATTGCCATTAAGCATAAAACTGCCTCTCAGTTTTGAGACAGTTTAATCATGTTGGATTAGATCAGAACTTTCCATTCTTCACATCCTATAATTTTTAGAGGAATGAATGTCAAACTTAGCAATTAATTCTTCATATTTACCAAGATGATTGTATTTAATTGAACTGATACATATAATATACTTCCTAGCATTAATTTCTTTATTAATTGTTGTAAATAAACTGTGCTTTTGGTGTTTTGTTGAATCAAAATTTCTCATGTGCTTCTAGAGTTTCTGCAGCAATCTAATGAAGCAAGATTAGTTTATAGTTCTGGTATTAATATTGTACATGCATACTGGTACAAAGGAAAGGAAACAAACTGTTTGTAGTGATCTTGTGTGTGTTGTAGGGCATAGTAATGGGTTCCTTTCACTGTTCTTTCCTAAAATTTTATATGCATTTTTAAATTGCAGGAGTGAACATTTCATCAGTTGTCTACTGCTCTGCCTTTTGCACAAAAGCACCGCAGCTAAAATAACCATCCTATTCACCCATGATTCTGAAGGGCACAGATTTAGGTTGGCCTTAGCAGCGTGTTTCTTCTGTTGGTCTTGACCAAAGGTACTCATTCTAACATAGTCAGTTATGGGTTCACAGGGGACTAGATGATCTGGGGGACCTCAGATGAGATGAGATGACTGTTTTAGTCATTGTTTTTGTTTTTTGTTTTTGTTTTTTAAACGGAAGAAGCAGGGAAGTCCTATTGCAAAAAACACACATAGGGCTGGGGAAAACTGTTGCAGACTTTACAATCATCTACAAATATGTGTTACAATTAAAAGTAGAAAATGCATTGTAAAAAGAAAAAAGAGTGGGGTTGGGGTTGGAGACATCAATGGTTTAGTGGTTAAGAGCACTTGCTACTTTTTTAGAGGACATGATTTCCCAGCACCCACATCAAGTGGTTCAGTTACCCATAACTCCAGTTCTAGAGAATCTAAACTCTCTTCTGGCCGTCACAGATATCTACACACACATGGTGCATATACATATATTTAGACACACAGACATACACATAAATCATAAATAAGTCTTAAAAGTAGATAATACCAAGTGTTGAAAGACTATGGCAATATACTCTTTTATGTATTACTGAGAGACTTATACTTTTATTATAAGTATAATAAAAGTGATTTAATATTATATTTGGCAAGTGGTGAAACATGAATAAACTTTGACCTAATTTTCCATAAGTTGGCACTTATACTAAGGAAATATGAATTATGTGGGAGGATTTTTATGCATGCAATTATTTGTACATGAAAAACTAGATCACAGTCTGAATGTCAACTATTAGAAAAATTAATGTCAGCAGATAGCATCTCCATAGGATAAAATGTTTTTATCTTAAATTATGAAATTAAGCCTTAAAAGTTGATTCATTATGATCACAGTTTAAAAAGAAATCAATTTGTGTGTGTGTGTGTGCATGTGTGTATGTGTGTATGTGTGTGTGTGTGTGTGTGTGTGTGTGTGATGGTACATGTATGGAGGTCAGAGGACAACTTGCAGGAGCCAGTTCTCTCCTTCTGCCGTGTGAGTCCTGGGAATAAACTCAGGTTATCAGGTTTGTTGGCAATCCCCTTCCCTCTGCCCTGTGAGTCATCTTGCTGCCTCCATTGGCCTACCTTTGGACAATAATATATGAATTATTATGCAGGTTCATATAATATGTGCATATTCAGCCTTTATATATAAAAACTAGAAAAATATATTGACATAGTACTGTCAATTGTTTCTGAGTGGTGATTGGGTTACTGGCTAGTTTCATGCTATTGTGGTTACTAGGGTCGTGTACATCATATAGGACCCCTGAACAATTATGCACAAGACAGGGTAGACCTTAACTCCTGTCTCATGTTCTATGAGAGTCCATATCTTTTCCATGAGTTCTGTGCGTGGTTTCTTGAGGGCTTTTATTATCATTGTAGCATCAGATGATGACATCTTGCTTCTAGAATTCTATGGCCTATCTTGTCTGTTTACTTTTTTTGCATCTCAGTCCTGCATTCTGGCTGATGTATGATTACAGTCCATTATCCTTTATTTCTACCACCAACCCTTCCCCCTGTTAATGTGGAACATGAACCTGTTGTTTATAACAGATTTCTACTAAGTGTCTATAGATCATAGAGATAGGATGTTGTTATAAACAATAGACAATAAAGACATCCTACATCAGACCAAAGATATTGAATATTTTATTGTTTTAGTCATGGTTCCCATTGATAGTCTTGTGAAGACTCCAGACCATTTCCAATAATGATGCATACAATGAGACACATGGGATTACAATGAGAATTAATTATGCTGAAAAAAGATGAAATACTTAAAAACAATAACATTTTTAGTGACACATATGATACATTGTTAATAATGCCTTGAATAACTTGACAGAGTGGCTTCCCAGAAAGTGAATGTGATATCCAAATAGCAACAAGTACAGATGTTTTGTGATCTATGTAGCTACTGTAATATGGCCTGAAAGTTTCTGTGATTGATTACTAAGTTGTAAAACTTGTCATGGATTATTACATTCATAGTTGGAGAAAATGCTCATATTTTCTTTGTGGTTGATGAAGACAAGCATGTGATTGTTTTCCAAATCACAGTAAAGAACCTCCTGAGTTCTGTCTATGGGTCACTAAAACCAGTGGGATTGTGTTGTGGAATATTAGTTTAAGATGTGTTACATTTGTTTATGCTGTGAAAAAATTTTGGTTAATGATGCAAAAATGTGTTACATTCTTTTATGTTGCATTTATTTAACTCTGTGAAGCTGTGTTACTTTGCCTGCCTAAAACACCTGATTGATCTAATAAAGAGCGGAACAGCCAATAGATAGGCAGGAGAGAGAAATAGGTGGGACTGGTGGGCAGAGAGAATAAATAGGAGGAGAAATGTAGGGAAGGGGGAAGATGTCAAGGGCTAGCCACCCAGTCACACAGCTAACCACAGAGTAAGAAGGAAAGAAAGACATATAGAATAAAGAAGAGTAAAAAACCCTGAGGCAAAATGTAGTTAAAGAGAAACTGGGTAATTTAGTTAGAAAAGCTGGCTTAGAAACAAGCCAATCTAAGGCTGGGGTTCATAAGTAAGAATAAGTTTCAATGTATTTATTTGGAAATAAATACAAAGAGTAACAAACAAACAAACACCCAACTACAGGCTTGGACCAAGAACCCTTAGCTATAGCAGCATTCCTTTCTTCTAGGTCCACTTGGGTTTTCTGCCTCTGGGTATCACTCATGGGCAATGTCATGCCACATTGAGCCCCACTCTCTTACTTTACACCTTTCTCCTTTGCCTTTCCCACCTCTCCCCATTTGTTCTGGGAAAGTTAATTTGTCTCACCTTGTTTGTTTGAATGATTTTGCAATCTCTGGTTCCTAATTTTAAAGTTAGTTCCCTTCTTATCTTTACCACATTCCCAACAGTGTGGTTCTATTCCAAAGGACTACTCATCTATTCCTCTTGAATTTTAATAGCCAACATCTAACATCCCCTGAGTATTTCCCATTTACCAGGCATTATTTTGAGAAGGGCATTATGGTTCCCTAAGTCACATAGCTAGAAGGCTATAGAACCCAGCCTCTCAACCAATTCGCACTTTGAAACATGCAGGAGAAATGAAACTAAGATTGGTCTTTTTATGGCATTAATCAGATTATTTGTTATTTTTATTACCATAACCAAAATACCTGCCAGAAACCATCTAAATGGGGAAGGGTTCATTTCTGCTGATGATTTCAGAGAGGTTTCAGTTGATCATGACAGGGAAGGTATGGTCATGAACACAACATGGTCTATGGTATTCTGAGCTTTGATGAACAGCTGTTCATGTGGTGGAAGACAGGAAACTGAGAGGATGGACAGGGAGTAGGAACAAATCTAGTCTTCAAAGTCCTGTACTTAGTAATTGGCTTCTGATAGTCCAGTCTTATCCCCTAAAGCTTCCCCAGTTTTCAAAACCACACCACAAGCTAGGGACTGAGCACACAACCATCTTTAGATGGTAATTTTTTCTGAATATTTGTTTGCTTGGCTAATGGACAAATATTCCATGGAGCTTGCTGGTTTTCACTATCTTTTCTGCCCAGTCTCTTGATCATTGGGGGAACCTCTAGGAGAAAGCCAATGTATAAGGCAAGAAAGACAGGGACACAGATTTCGAGAGACAGAGAAGGAACATGTCTGAACAGATCCTGGGTCTTAGCTGTTCTAAACCTGGGTGGAGCCTGCACTGGCACTCTGCTTCACTGAACACCATGCTCTCCTCCCACAGGCACTTTTAGGCTGAAGCTGGCTTCATTTGGTTTTGCATTCCATTTAAGGAAGGGAGGCACACATCATTAGTAAAGCATTGTCAGTATTGGGAAGGACTCACCATCCTCCCTAGCCCTTTTTCAAGAGCTATCCCATTCTGTTGCTAGAAGTGATGAGAATGGAGGCAGAAGTGGTTTTAGGGAATGCCTGAAGGTGATTACTGTAATTCACACCTCCTCTGTGCTTTGGGTCACCCAATAACACACACCTTCCCTTGTGTTTCTGGGGTAGTCAGATGCATACATACTTCCTATCTTAGCCACATGTTTTAGAACAAATCTTTTGTTGCCCATGAAAGCTTATTTGTAGAATGCGTCTCTGTATTTCCAAGATTTGCATGCCTGAAGGCAGAGGTCTTCCGTGGATCTTCTGGAACTGTACCAGGAGAGGCCAGATGCCTTATGACCATCCCTAGACTTTCAATACTTGGTGGATCGTGATACTGGAAGGGAGGGGCCTTTCATCTTAATTTGCATTAATATTTTTATGCTTGTTCATTTACCATGTATGTTATGTGTTGTTGTAGAATACTGATTTAAGATGTGTTACATTTGTCTATGCTGTGGAACATTTGTTTAATGATGCAAAGATGTGTTGCATTCTTTTTTATGTTGCATTTGTTTAACTCTGTGAAGCTGTGTTACTTTGCCTGTCTAAAACACCTGATTGGTCTAATAAAGAGTTGAATGTCCAATAGCAAGACAGGAGAAAGGACGGGTGGGGCTGGCAGGCAGAGAGAATAAATAGGAGGAGAGAAGGAGGAGGACTCAAGGAGTCAGCCACACAGCCAGCCACAGAGGAAGAGTGAAAGTAAGACACACAGAAGTAAGAAAAGGAAAAAGCCCAGAGGCAAAAGGTAGATGGGACAATTTAAGTTAAGGAAAGCTGGCTAGAAATAAGCCAAGTTAAGGTCGGAGATTTATAAGTAATAATAAGCCACTGTGTGTGTGATTGGGGGGGGGCAGCTCCCCCCTCAAATGAGTAAACAGTCAAAAAGTAAAAAACAAACCAACAACAGTGTGTATTATGTTGGTATGGTGCAAGCACAGTAGTATGCATGCATGGGCAGATGTGTATGCCAGTGAGCATGCATGCAGAAGCCAGAAGAGGACACTGTCTTCCTCCATCATTCTGTGCCTTATTGTTTTCAGACAAAGGGTCTCATGGAACAGGAAGCTTCCTGTTTCATATAGGTTGGCTGGCCAGTGGGTCTCCAGGATCCTCCTATCTTCACTCTACAATTCTGAGGTTTTCAGGCACCTGTAGTCACACCCCACTTTTTACTTGAGTATTGGAGGTTCAAGCTCAGATCTTCATGCTTGTAAAGCAAGTGATTATTTTCCTCCATGGAGCCATCTTTCTAACCTTCCTTGTTTTACATTTTAAAGTCAGCCTCTTATTCCTACACCCAAAATGCTGGCCATAACTTACTTTACTTTATTAGCAATTGTCTCCCATCTTTTGCTGTAAAATGCATTTTGTACTAATCCTTTCAGTCTTGAAGTTAGTCTCCTTGTCAACAAATGCTGTTTTCCTCTAAGGAGCCTGACTTCATCTTATTTATCTTGGGTCACCTGCATAGGAGACCACAGTCATGTGTAAACTCAACCCCAGACTGTGGCTTACCACTGACAGTGGGATATGAAACATCAAACTTGAGTGTATTTGGGAAGTGGTGGGTAATACAAAGTGGAGGGCAAGGGTGGTTACTTTATTCAGTATTCTCCCTCAAAATGAAAGAAATTTGACTCAATCCATCAAAGCAAGACAGGCAACATTTGGCTTCGATAACAGAACATTCAGGTCTGGTTGGATCTAGGTAGTCCAATAATTTGATCAGCGCCCCGCCCCCCTCCTGATCCATTGCCATCAGGGTGAACTCATTTTACTTGGTGGCAATAAATGATGCCTCGCAGTTCTAGGCTTGCTCAGTCCAGCATTGTGACCCCAGTAAGACAAAAGATAAAAGCAAAACAAAAGACACTTCCTTTTCTCCCAAATGATCATCTTTTCCAGCATCTGTAGAACAGATGGACTCAAGTCTTGGGCTTAAATTTTGGATCAGTGATGAAATGCTATAGGATAGGAAATGGAGGTAAAGACTTATTTAGGGAAGTTCAAGGTAGTAAGTGGTTCAAGGCAGTGTGGATAGCCAGGATGCTTAGGTGGGGCCGTAAGATGAGCAAAGAATCAGTGAGGGTGAGACTGAGGCAGTGGTGATGCCAGCGAGAAGTGGCGGGGGCTGGTGACTGTCAAAGACAGGGTCACATCCTATATTTTGCTTCAGATTGTCCTGATTCCAAGACCACAAATCCAGCTCTTTTGGGAGAGATGCATGATTTCCTGTGGTTCTTGCTTTTCAGGGCAGAGCAGACTACAAATTTGTCTCAGAAGAGGTTCATCCACTAGTGCCTGAGTCAGCAAGCTCCCCACGCCTGTGGAGGCAGATCACATGGCAGCTTGGAAACGAACCTATGCATGTTAGAAAAAAAATCAGAGCAAAACAAGTGTCCACCGCCCGGATGGCAGGAAGTGTGGTCAGCTTCCTCCGAGCACCAGGGAGGTGAAAGCAGGATGAAGGGTCATTGGCTTTCACTAATGAACAGGCACAAAAACTGCTGATTTAAAGGAGAATAATAATAATAAAAAAAAGCACCCCAGGGGACATTTTATTGCACTTAGAGAATGTCCAATTTCATCCTTCATATAAAAAAGGAGAAAAAAGGGAACGTTTTGCTTTTCATAAAAGTCAATAGATTAATATGAAAAGAAAAAGTTCCCAGCCAAGGATGAAGCCACTGTTGTGTGGATGTGGATGTCTGAGCTGACTCCTCCAGCTTCATGTGAGCACTTGTGTTTGGCTTGCAGATCCCTTGTTCTGTAAAACCTATTTCAGGAACACTTTGAAATGACTGCCCAGTGATGGCAGCCTCATTTGGGATGTATTATAATGTCATTAGGAGGGGCTATATCACTTGGTATAATGTCAGACACATTGTAGCCTGTGGTTTTATGATGTGGACAAATATCACACTCAGGAATAAGATGGCTTTGAACAAATCAATTCCATCTGGGTTCTGCCGTAACTACAGTTTTCCCTTCTGCTGTGTTTGTATGGGGGTGGTGGGGTGTATCACCCTCATACAGCCCCGTGGCTTTCTATACTGCAGGATCTTTCTCTTCTGCATCTATTTCTTCTTCAGCTCCCACCCTGCCTTGGGGGAGACAAGGGGTTGGTGGAGGGAGAAATGAAGAGGAGGAAGAGGAGGAGCAGAGGAGAGGAGAAAGACTCTGATAGTTTAATAAGAACTTCACCAAACAAAACAAAACAAAACAAAAACAAAAACAAAAAAATTTGTAGAAAGTAGAAGGCAAGCAGGGAGGGGGCGGTACTGGCTTATCACTCACTTACCATGTGGTGGATGTTTTCACATCTTGCCTCTACCATTGTAACAAGACTGTGTAGTGTATGGGCATCACACAGCTATTTACAAAGAAATGCAAAGATGTGACATGGTCCATGACCAGATCTTGCTGGAAACTGATCAGTTTCTAAGGAGTGGGTTGGGTTCTGTGGTTTATTTCAAGTATATTTTGAACTCTATGCTCTCTCATACCACTGTCCTTTGGTATCTGTCTGTCTATAAATGAATTATGCACAGAAGAGGAGAGAGTGGGAAATGGGCATATCAGCTGTGTTTGGTTGAAAACATGGTCATTGTTTTTAAGTCAGATAGAAACATAATGTAACCCTTTTGGAGAAGGATTTGACAATTTCTTTTTCTTTTCTTTTCTTTTTTTTTTTTTTGGTTTTTCGAGACAGGGTTTCTCTGTGTAGCTTTGCGCCTTTCCTGGAACTCACTTGGTAGCCCAGGCTGGCCTTGAACTCACGGAGATCCGCCTGGCTCTGCCTCCCGAGTGCTGGGATTAAAGGCATGCGCCACCACTGCCCGGTGACAATTTCTTAATGAAGTTGAATATCTGCTTACTTTATGACCCTTTGATATCATAAAAAGACTGTAGCAACAATGTTCACAGTAGCTTCTGTATAATAGGCAAAAACCAGGAGAAAATTCAAATGCTCATTTACAGATGAAGAAAATGAATGAATTATGTGCATAATATTGAATACTATACAACAGTGAAAAAAGTAAGCCAATCAACATGCCATGACCTGGATAAAGTTTTAAAATACTGTATTTATTAAAGACTAATAACAGAAAATTATAATGTACAATTCCAGTTATATGCATTTCAAAAAGAGAGGAAAATAAAATAAAGATGAAATCACTTATTATTAAAGTTTACCCCTGGGACAGGAGGTGAATTATTTCCATGAAGGATCTGGACCAGGAAATGCAGTAATCATTTGCACCTAAATAAGAATTCATTTTGTTATGCATTAAGAGTCTTCTGTTTATAGACTAAAGCAGATAACAGGGAAAAATTCAACAGAAAGAAAGAAGCAATCCAATATGTTGCTTCCAACACTTAGAAAATTGGTTTGTGTATTTATTTCCATCCTATGGAAAGGACAGTAAGTCAGTACACAAAGGTAGGTGGTGCACTCTGACGGTAGACACTAGGTTTTCGGAGACAATAACCAGATGGAAATTTGACTGGTATATCTCCAGTTCTTAATATAGAAAATGAAGTGCCATTATCTTCCCTTGGTAAGCCATAAAATGCATCTCCTACAAGCTCCCTGCCCATTTCTTCATCCTTCTCTTCTTCCAAAATGAATGCTCATGGTGCATTTGTATTTTACTAAGTGTGAAGGCAGTGTGTGGATTTTGGGTGACTAGAAAGAAGAAGGCCTGCCTCTCTTGTGGTATCAGAGTACAATGAACTATATTGCATGTCATTTACTGTATTCTTTTCAGAAGGGATCTTGTGAATCAACCCATAAATTGGCGTGACAACCTGTTTAGTTCTGCAAAAAACAGTCAAAATGAGTATTTGTTTATTTGAATGAGATATGTATCAAAGCCACACAAACAATGCTAGGATGCCACCCTGGAGGGATACTGTCAAGGAGTTGATTTCATTACCTGGAATGGCTCTTCTAAGTGCTGTATAGATTGGATGGGTTTCTGTGGAATTTTCCCACCCACGTTATTTTCTCCCATGATTTTAGTATAGCCTAAGAGAACAGTTCTCAAGTCGTTTGAGACTGTACAGAGAGAAAACCTAAGTAGGTGAAATATTTACTGTCCATGTTTGCTTTCTATGGCTGTGACAAAATGCCCGAGGCAAGCAACTTTAAGAGGATTTGTTTCGGTTGGTGGTTTCTGCTCATGTCTGGCTAGTTCCAAGGCTTTGAAGCCTCAGTTGAGACTGAACATCATCACAGCAAGAACAAGTGGTAGAGGAGGCTGCTGAAAGGAAGGAGAGAGGGAGAGAAGGGGCAAACTATCTCGGAGGGGATACCCTAGTGATTACACTGCTTTCAATGAGGCCCAACCTCCTAAAGTTTCCACTCACTTCCAAACGACCATTATTAAGCTATGAATCTATCAGTTCATTAATGAGGGCAGAGCTCTTGTGATCTAGTCATCTCCCAAAGCCCCACCTCTGAGCGCTGCCACACTGGGGACCAGCCTTCAGCATGTGAACTTTTGGGAAGCAGTTAAGATCCAGACCATAATGATGCCTTGCTTTCTCCTTGATTCTTGTTGCTCTTAATCCCCAAGGACTTTGCTTTTCCTTTGGTGTGATGTCTGAAGGCCTCCTGTGCCTTCCTGCTTTCCCTGTGGATGGAACGAGTGACCCTGATGTTTAGCTAATGGCTTCTTATTTTATCCTGGAGGTTGCTTCCAATAGTTAATGGGAGCATGTTGCCTGGGTCAGGGTGAGTAGAACAGTCATAGCCTGATGGCAAAAATGCAGACAAGTCTCGGATTAAACTCCAGTCTAGTCCTCCGCCCTATGGACCAAATGCCATGTTTCCACTTAAGTAGTTGAAGACAAGTGAGTATGCAGTGGATATCATTCTCTGGTGGAATGGAAGCTGTCTGGGCTGACAGAAGGCAGCAGACAGAAGAGCCAGCACTCACTTCAGGAACACAGCCTGATTACTGGTGCAGGGCTTGGGCCTAGTAATAGGACTTTGGTTGGAATTACTCACGGGTACTCATGGTTACCTGGATCAAAATTCATACCTCTGTCTGCATGACAGGAAGTCATATGCAGTGGGTCATAGAAACCCTTCTTTGTACCAAGTCTGCAATTGCTACTAATTAATTCACGAAATGTGAGGATGGTAGAGCTACTAAAAATGGAAGCCCTCAGACCAACCCACAGTGTTCCTTATAAAATAGGTTGTTTTCCTCACTTAAAACTGTAATTTGCTGAGCTTTAAACAGTGTCTAAACATTATTTTCCATGTACTCTGGTCATTCTTTGCTTACTTAGTGAATTCGAAGAATATTTATTCAGCAACTACCATGTGCCAGGCAATAGGAACAAAGAAGTGGAGAAACTTCCTATCGATACAGGACTTAGAGTACACAGGCTGAGACATCTGGCAAAGAAATGGTATACAGTGTCAGTGATGAGCTGTATTACTAATGAGAAATAAGACATGTCTATTAGGTAGTGGAGAAAATGAGAATGTAGTGTGGTTATAGTTAGAAGATAGGGGATGAACTTTTAAAACAGGAAATATTGGATCTGAGATGTTAATAAAGTAAGGGAGGAGGCTGCATGACTTTCTGGAGGAAGAGCAGTGTTCTAGTGTATTTGTCCATTGGTGTGATAAATACCTATTAGCAACTAATAGCAAGGCTGTTAGCAACTTACAGGAGGGAAGGTGTCTCAGTTAGGGTTTCTATTGCTGTGACGAAACACCATGACCAAAAGCAACTTGGGGAGAAAAGAGTTTATTTGGCTTTCACTTCCGTATTCCTGTTCATTGTTGAAGGAAGTCAGGACAGGAAATCAAACAGGGCAGGGACCTGAAGGTGGGAGCTGATGTAGAGGACATGGAGGAGTGCTGCTTACTGGCTTGCTTCCCCTGACTTGTTCAGCATGTTTTTTTTTTTTTATAGAATCTGGACCACCAGCCCAGGGATGGCACCAGCCACTATGGGCTGGGCCCTCTTCCATTGGCCATTAATTGAGAAAATGCCTCATAGCTGGATCTCATGGAGACATTTCCTAAACTGAGGCTCCATCCTCTCTGATGATTCTAGCTTGTGTCAAGTTAACACAGAAAATCAGCCAGTACAAAGGGTTTATTTGTGCTAAACTCCCAGGTCACAGTCCATCACTGAAGGAAGTCAGGACAGGAACTCAAGCAGGAACTCAAGCAGAAACCAGGGAGGAACATACTGCTTACTGGCTTTCTCTCTGCTAGCATTTTTATACAGCCCAGGCCTATCTGCCCAGGGATGGTGCTGTTCACAGGTGGCTGAACCTTCTCACACCGATCATCAATCAGGACAATTTACTACAGACATGGTCACAAGACAATCTGTTCTGGGTAATTCCTCAGCTGAGGTTTTTTTCTTCCCAGATGACTTTAGCTTGTGTCAAATTAATAATAAAAACCAATTGATGTAAGTCACATGTGAGGACCTTGTCAAGTCCTTGATCAGTGTGGTATGTTTTAGCAGTGGCTTGGTTGTAGGGGTAACAAGATGGGTGCTGACATCAGACATTACCTTCTGTGTAAGAGAACCCTTTGTGTAGAAGGCCCTTGGGTCCAGAACATTGCAAGAAGCCTCAGGGCCTGTTCAACAGCCCACACAACCCCTATTTTATGGTTCTTTTATTTCTTTCCCAGTCTCAACTGTCTGTCATGAAATCTCAAAATCTCACTGGCTTTATTATGTAGGAATGCAAGCTATTCCAGGTCCAACTTCATTTTGTCTAGTATGGCATATCCAAACTTACATATGTGCCCAGTAGAAACACGGCCCTTTAGTAAGGGGTACATTTTCTTTCAAAGGTAACAAGGATTAGAGAGGAAAATGTTATTAGTGAAACACCATATGTTTACATCTCATATGGATGCTGGTGTGTGTGTGTGTATGTGTGTGTGTGTGTGTGTGTGTGTGTGTGTGTGTGTGTGTGTATGTGTGTGTGTGTGTGTGTGTGTGTGTGTGTGTGTGTGTGTGCTGCTGGGATGGGCTAGTAGTTGAACCTATGATAGCATACTGGGGTAAGAGGGTGGGGAAATCAGTATCACAGACAAGAATCATCCAGGTCTGGGATGTGGCTCTATAGTAGTATGATTGCTTAGCATACATAAGCCTCTGGGTTACATCCACAGCAGCAGAGGGTAAAAATGAAATAAAAGAATCAAGTCTAGATGAGAGCAACACAACAATGGGAAAACAGGGAAGTGTAGCATAGATCTGAGGCCAGACAGAGGCCCTTTCTTCCTTCCTTCTCTAGGACTCATGTATTAAAGAGGGCCTGCAGGAGCTGAGGGTCCCATGGTGTCTCACTTGTGAGGCCCAGATGCACAGCTACGGGGGTTGGAAGACTGCAGAACTGCTTATAGAAGGGCACACGCACAGCCAAAGAGCCACAGTTATAAATACCACCGTAGGGAAGTTCTTTGTTGGTGGAGAATGACCAGCAAAAGTACCATGTCTGGGAAGGCAACCCATCACAGTATCACATAGGCACACTCTCCTTGTTCCAGCAAGTCTACCAGAAATGTTACCTAAAGAGATACTTTATGTGACATACACACAGGGATTGTTTATGATAAGAGATTACTAGAAACAACCTCGGAGCTCATAATTGGGAGCTGGTTCAACTTTCAAATATGGATACATTTACACTCAACTGTAACTGAAGCCACTGAGAAGAAAGCAGACACTGTTCAGACTGATTTGGAACAATAGCCAAGCTGCTGCTGTCCAGAGGACAGACAGAGGGCTGCAATGTGTATACAGCAGTCTTTGTCCACTGTGTTAGAACAACGTCTTCATGTAGAAGGGGAAGGCACGGTGGCTATTAGTCAGGCTGTGTCTCACCCCTGTGGCACGTCACTCCTGTCCTGGGTGTCCTGGCACCCTGGGATCTTTTGTGGGTGGTCTTTTAACACAGCAGGGCTCCATCTCTGCTCCAGCTCCTCCAGGGAGGCAGTTGCCTGGCCCTTGCCAGGCTGGGAAGTTCTTGCTCGCAGGAAGAGCTGTCTTCTAAGGAGTGTCTGTCTAACCCCAAAGGCAGCCCTGAACAGCTCTAAGCAGATTTCTCAAGTGGAGCCTAGTCAGGCCATTGCTTGGATGTGCAGATTCTCTGTTGGGTCTTTTTCCAGATTCTGATAGCTCTAAAGCTAAAAAAAAAAAAAAAAAATCTTTCCATGCTTTTAAAAGGGGTTCTGTTCAAAGAGCATGCTCAGCCAGCCAACTGAGGCACTGCTGTTAACCTTTCCCAGATCTCTGAGAGCTGAAGCCCTTCCTCCGTCTGTGACTTCTTGGCTGCATTCTTGGCTTCTGCCTGAAGTTCTGGCAAGTTAGGGGGACAGCTCTGGTTCACGGATTTTAAAGAATTGTTTCTTATTTGTGCTTATGTCTTGATTTGTTGTTATTTCGTTTGTCTTTACCACAAAGCTTAAGCTTCAGGAAACCAAGTAGGTAAATACTAATGAGCCTAGAAACAATTCTGGAGTAATCAAGACTTGCTGTGGACCTGCAGAGGCTGTGAGAGGGGAGATGGTCTAGCTGGAGCTCTTGGGGATACTGAGTGCTTTGTCCAAATGAGCGCCTACTTAGCAGTGAGGATATAAATGGAAATAACTTCTTCCAGCAACTTATTGGGTCTTTCTCCACTTAGGAATATTGATTTCTCTCCTCTTAACCTAGAATGTTTCAGAATGGATGAATTTCTCTGAGTCTGGGCAGGAGGCAGGAGGGTGTGGTGTCCCTTGGGCGGGATGGGTGACTTTGCAGGAGGGGGATTTTAGGGAACAATTGCTGTCCTCTTGGGATGGGTTGATGATGTCAAAGCTTGGAGACACCATAAAAACCTGGCCCGGTTTATCCACGGGAGGAGGGAGGTACACAACAGCCTCATCAAGCCACTTACTTTTAATGAGATACAAAATTGTGTCTGTTTCACAATTATGATGTGTATCAGATTAATTATATGTACGGTGGCATGTTCAACTGAGAACACGAAAATTGGAACGGAGGTTTTTATCCTGTGTTTTTCACCTGCTTTCTCTGACACGTTTTGTTTTCCCTGTGTATCTTTCCCACACAGAAGTTTCTAGAACTTTAGGCAGCTTATGATACTGGCAGACACTCAGCATCCCCTGGCTTTTGAAATAACTAGGGAACACTGGAACCCCATAACTTGAGGGCCACGGGGATGGCACAAATAACAAGCCCTGATAAAAATACTGTGGTGTTTGATAGCCTACACAAACACGCCTGGCTTCAATTTGCTGGGATTTTCTCATTTGTTAAATGACACACACACAAAGATCTAATAAAAATGCTGTGGTTAAAGGTCTCTAGAAAAGTACTAGAAAAGCAAGTTCAGAGTCATTGCTGCATTTGTAACTAATTATGGGGAACGATATTGACCCTGTGACTTGGAGCTGATGTGCTGATGGAGCCGGGAGGCCTTGGCGTATGTCACTTTCTGATGCCTTGGAACTTAAAAAGGGAGGGAGAACACCCCAGCAGACCACTGCACTGCTGCATGAGGAGGGACTTTGTGAGGGGTTCCAAGGCCATCCGGGTTCTTCTTCAGGAAAAAGCAGACATGTGAGAGGGCACTTTTGAGCAGGAAGGTTGGGTGTCTACCACATCCTGGGCCTTGCTCCTCTTACTGGATGGCAGATGAAGGTGATCCCTCACTTCTGGAGGCAATTTCTCACTCCTAGTACCACCCACTGACTCCCAGGACGGCCTGTAAGTCTGAATCCTAGTTGATGGTGACTGCCCTCTGTTTATGAACTGATGCATTGGGAGAAATATGATTCAAGGAAAAAGACAGACCTGTTTACTGAGATGTCATCCAGTCCTATCCAAGTCATTTTTCTTTCATTCTTTTTTTTTTTTTTTTTTTTTTTTTTTTTTTTGAGAGAGGGTCTTATGAAGTCCAGGGTGGCCTTGAAACTAAGTAGCCAAGTATGTCCTTGAACTTGCGATCCTCCTGCTTCCACCTCCTTAGTGGCAGGATTCCAGGCATGTAACACCAAATCCAGTTTTATGTGGTGCTGAGGAGAGAGTCCAGAGTTTCATGCATGCCAGGCAAGGAAGCACTCTACCAGCTGAGCTAAGTCTCCCAGCCCTTCTCCGGTCGTTCTTCAAGGGAGCTTCTGTATGCCTTTCAAAGCACTGAGGCCCTAGGAAACATAGTCAGACCTAATCATACCCCTGGAAGCTTGGCAGCTTAGTGAGTTAGGCAAGCAAAACAGCATAGAACACAATGGCAGAGGGCCCTCAGGGGCACATGGAGCAAATGCTGTCTTTGGTAGTCCTGATTTTGTCCGTGTAATGATGGTTGAAATATCAAGGGAAAGGCACCAGGTGGACATGATAGAGAGGAAGGGAGGACGGAGATAATGATTTTTTGTTAAGGGCTTGGGTGACAAAAGGCAAGGAGACTTGAAATTGCAAACAGGTCTGGGGGCCCTGAAGACTCATCTCACAGAAATAGGCTTCTGATGATGTATCTGAATCATTCTATCTAATCTAATTTAATTTAGTAAATGCCTTTTGAGTCACATCCAGAGCTCTGTCCAGGAACCTGGTGTTCTCCATGAGGATGAGAGCAAATGGAGACCAATGTGCAAGGCTTGGGCTTTGTCCAGGTGAAGTTTCGAGCCTAGGAGAGGTAAAGACGTGCAGATACTTGTCTGAGACACAGGGCGGTGGTGTGACAGGGAGACATGGGAAGCTATTGTTGGAAATGGAGGCGAGACCATACACTGGACTGGCCACCCAGGAAGGCTTCACATTGAAAGTTGAATTAGAACTGACCCTAGAGGGCTAGAAGGTGGAAGGGGGCCTCATAAGTGGACAGAGCAAAGGCAGGGAAAGCTAGATACATGAGATGATTCAACCACAGATGTGTTTGCCATTCAAAATAGGAGTGAACAAATCAGATCATGAACCAGTTCCCCAGTGTGGTTGCGGAGAGGTAGACAGAAATGTCTGGGGATCCTATTCTCCCCCTGGAATGCAGACACCATTTCAGTTCTCCCGTTCTCCCCAGAGGATTCTGGTGTCTTGTACAGAGGTGGGACAGTGTACCTGTGCCTGGCAGGAGGCGATGGCAGGCTTTGGGTGTGGGCATGCGTGCTTTTGAATCATGCATGTGTCTCTGTGCTGCTCTGCCTCCTCAGGGAACATGCTTTCTTGCTCTTGGCTTCCTGCTACTTTTCTTCTTCCAGAAGGGCAGTTGTGAGAATAAACAAGATATTATTTGTCACGTGGATAACATCATTTCTGGCAAGAAGTAGGTAGAGGCTAAATCTGTGTTTTCTTCCTCTCTTTGGTTTAGGAAACCAAAGTGTCTGAACATACAGTTCCTCATCCCAAGAAGGCATGGCATGGGAGGCCCTTTGTTGTCCTGGAGTGAATTGTCAAATACAAGGAGGACCTTAGATTGTGTCGCCCTCCTCCCATCTTAGACAGAACCCAGATGTCTCCTAAACTACCCCTTACACTTGGGCTTTGAAACCTTTTGTGTCCAGTAGCGTCTCCTTCATAGCATAAAATATGAACTTGGTCTGCTAAGGCTGTGCGGTATATGACCTGCACAGCTGTCTAGGGCAGACCTAAGGATTGCCATGCAGTTGTTTTAAGCTGCGGGGTCACTCTAATGGATGCTGGTGGACAAAGCTCTCAGGAACTCACACCTAGTAAGTGAAATACCAGCCAAGGAAGAACCGCATGGGAGCAGTGTCAGCTCTCAGAACTCGAAAGGTGTGGATCCGCTCCAGGGAGTTTTCAGTTCTGCTCTGTGAAGCCCAAGGAACCAGGCCACCGTGCTTGGCCATGCCTTGGCCAGCTGTGTGTAGGGTGTCACCTTCATACTGTACAGTGTGAACTTGGCCTTTGAAGGCTGTGCAGTATGTGAGCTGTACAGTTGTCTAGTAAGAGGCCTAAGGATCTCCATGGAGCTATTTAAAGTAAAAAAAAAAAAAAGAAAGAAACGGGATGCTGGCAGACAGATGATGCAGTTAGATACAAGG
The DNA here is from genome assembly GCF_007827085.1 of Peromyscus californicus insignis. Classification (NCBI taxonomy): domain Eukaryota; kingdom Metazoa; phylum Chordata; class Mammalia; order Rodentia; family Cricetidae; genus Peromyscus; species Peromyscus californicus. Next base: position 134,722,000 of record NW_026294595.1, on the reverse strand, counting down.
CCTGTGATATAAAGTAAAGTTACTTTTGGGAATTTCTCTTTAAAGACTGAGAAAGCAAGGGCTCTGTTTGACCACCCCTTTTTACAGTGGGGAGTCCTGGTTGCATTGTAAGAATATGGCAGAGTTGGCATTGTGCCCCAAGGTCATTGAGCTGAGTGAGAAGACATGGGGTACCCCCTCCAGAAGTAGGGCAGGGTTGACAGAGGGGGTTCTGGCTAGCCCAGTGTTTTTGAAAGGACATCCTTAAAGAAATTTGTCTTCTGGTACAGGCAGAGCCTGAGGCCTGCCTCCAGAGGTACTTAGGGACCCTGCTAAGTCAAGGAAGGCATCAGGAGCAGCAGATGTATTTAGGGCTACCTGGCATTTATCCTGAGAGATACCAGTGGAGGCCAGCCTAGCCTGGAGTGCAAGCCTAGGGCCCTGGTTTGTTCTCCAAGGCCAAGGGGAGGCTTTGAAGTGTCCACTTCCCCCTTTTTTTCTGCTGAGTTATAGGAAACGGAGAGAGGAGCCCCTGGGACCAGGAAGGCAGAGAATGAAATCGCCCCTGAGGAAAAAGAAAGCAAAGGATGGCACAGGAACCGCCCTCACCTCTTCCTGGAGTGTCCTGCTGGGGGTGCCTCTTAGGAGCCCACAGGAGCCTAGTCTGTTCTCAGCCAGGCCTGTGATCAGTCTACCAGCTGGGGTGCCTTAAGGCCTGCCCAGAAGTTTGCTTCCCTTATCCCAGGATTCCCCCCGGGAAGGCAGAGGTGAGGCAGCCCTGCCTGGAACACTTTTAGGCAGTCATGACTTCAGTGCCTGTCCCTAAAATAAATGTACCACAGACAAGACAATGTGGTCAGGGGCTGGGGAGTTACTGTAAACACCAGCCAGTCAGGGCTTCCTATTTCTGTGCCTGTGCCTCCCTGGGGACAGACACTGGCCAGCCCCTTCCCAGCTTGCTCTTGTCTCTCCACCCCTTCCCAGGAAAAGTCTGGGCCTGGATAGTCCTCATCTAGTGACCCAGTGTTTCCAGAGGTCCCACATATTTTGGAGGGAGTGTCATGAAGGACCTCATTTCTAACTCCAAGCTGGACTCAGATGAGGTTCTGACTGTCTCTAGGGAAGGGAGTATTCACATATTCTTTGGATGCACAGTGAAGCCTCAAAGATGGGAAATACCAGAATAGTGTCTTTGTGCACTTCCTATAGAGTGGGCACGGTTCTAGCCTTCCCATGTTAATCCCGTATCACCCTTCCCATAGAAAGGTTACAGAACTTACCCCTCTACACATTCTAGAAATGAGAACAGCAAAACCACAACAAAAAGATACACCTATCAGTAAGTCACAAGTCAAACCCAACAGCAGACCTGTGTTCCCAACCCTTCGTCCCCAGTGGGAAGATGGCACCAACCCATTTCCATGTTGTGTGACACAAGGATATGCATGTGGAAAGATTCAAGATCAAGGGCTAGTGAGGTAGATGGGTGATTGTGACGATCCATCAAGGGCTCCTGTGGTGGTTTGAATGAAAATGACCCCAATAGGCTCACAGGGAGCGGCACTATTAGGATTTGTGGCCTTGTTGGAGTAGGTGTGGCCTTGTTGGAGGAAATGTGTCACTAGGGGTGGGCTTTGAGGGTTCAGAAGTTTAAGCCAGGATGATTCTCTCTCTCTTCCTGCTGCTTGTTGATCCAGATGTAGAACTCTGGGCTCCTTCTCCAGCACCGTGTCTGCCTATGTGCTGACATGATGACAATGGACTAAATCTCTAAGCTGTAAGCCAGTCCCAAATAAATGTTTTCCTTTATAAGAGTTGCTGTGGTCATGGTGTCTCTTCATAGCAATAGAAATTGTAACTAAGATACTTTCTTAGCTTCTCTTTCTGCCCTGGGGTTCCCCAACACCCACCCAAGAGGCACTATGGTGGTGCATCCTTAGAGCTTTGGTTCTGAACCGTCTTTTAACTCCCACCCACACTTACCAGGTACTGCAATATCACCCCACCCATAACTGTGTCCTAGGAGAGCAAGCCATGTATCCGGAGGTCCCTGGGTATAGGGTTCCCTGCAAGTCAGTTCCCAAAGGCTCCCAGTGTCTCTCCCTCAAAGTCTGTGAGCTCTGGAATGGGAATGTGGGTAAACACGTAGAGAGTTCTGGTCCACCCAGGAGATGAATTTGTATTCCATCATATTCAATAGGTCTTTGGTAGAAGGGAAAATTATGGGAGTCAGGCATTTCCCTATGAAGACAGAGTAGCAGATAGGGTGACAGATAAAGAGAGAAAAGATGGTGGTCTGAATAGGCCACACAGGAAAAAGCTGAATATTGTGTCATTTCTTTCAAATCACTGGACTGTGGTTAAGTTAGACTCATTGCTCCTTTCTGCTCTCCTGAGGTGGTCAAAAAGACAGTGTTGGGTGGAAGACTGCTGCTTTCTGTAGGAAAGTGGATTTTGGTAGCTCATTTAGTTTACCTTTTGGCCTTGGCTACTAAGATATTCAAAACTTAAACATATGCTGATTATAAAACCTGTCTCAAAGATATTTCTACTCTGTCCCTCCTCCGCACAGCAGTTCATGACTTTATTAGGGTTAGCCTACAATTTTTATCTAACACTTATTATAGGGCACCTGGGTTAAAAGGCAGATAACACAAATTTTATGAGTAATTACCTGTGCCTGGCGTGTGTCAAGTACCACAGTATTTAAGCTCCTCATCACTACTCACCATTATTTATGTCTAAAGTTTGGTGAGCACTTCCAAATACTAAGGTACCATCCTTAGTGTAGGAACCGTGGTGGGAAGGGTAGGAATGAATAGTGGGGGAGCGCGGAATTAAACAACTGTGAATGTGTGTACAGCTCTACATAGTATGCACCACACATGCTAACCTCATACAGCCCTCAAACAAGTTGCGCATTACCACACACACTCACATGGTGGGGCCAGATCATGCTATGACAAACAGGGACAGTGACGTGGGATAAGGAGTGAGAGAGTGTTTTGGTGGGGTCAGGGAGGTGGAGCTGGCTTTTCTATACGGCTACCAGGTGTTAGTGACTTTCCAGTTGCTATGACGAACTCACATCGGTGACTTCCAGGAAGAAAGATTTGTTTGGACTCATGGTTTTGGAGAGTTTGGTCCACACTCTCTTGGCTCTGTGCACATGGCTGATCATCGTGGAGGAAATGTATGCAGAAGAAAGAGGCTATTCACATCACAGCAGACAGGAAGCAGAGAGTCAGCAAGCCTCAGAGGACTGTATCGCTGAATTCAATGCCCTGCCTCTAGGGATCTGCTCCCTCAGGTAGGCTCCACCTCCTGCAGTTTCCATAATCTCCCCAAATAGTGCCACCAGCTGGAGACCAAGCATTCAACATATGAGCCCGTATTTATTCATGTTTAAACCCATGATACTAGGGATGTCTGTTGAGTGAGCTGGTGCGAGCTGAGTCACAAGCAAAGAACACAGTCTGAGAGGAAAGGCAGGCCATGCTCCAGACCTTGACAGCAGCATGTGGAGCAGGATTCCCAGCATCAGGGGCTTTGCTAAAATCAAGTTTTTAATAGAGGAGGAGTTTGGAGTTCAGTCCTAGGCCCATGTGTTGTCCTTTGAGGGAGATGCCACTGTGATTATGTATGAAGAGTTCAGACATGCCTGACTTTGCATTCTGGCTCCTTCCCTGACAGTTCCAGTTCCCAGGGTGGACCTGAATACATTGCTACCTCTGTGTTCATTGATAGCTCATCTGTAAAATGGGGTAAAACTGTCCCTGGTCTTCCTGGGTTATTTTGAGGTCAGAGGTGTTTCATCCCACATTTGAGTAACTCTAAGCTGTTCTTCTTGCCCACTGCTTCCACTCTTCCTTCCGAGGAGACAAGATACAGGACTTCTGGGTAGGCAGTAGATAGGAGAGACCATGTGGATGTCTGTGGTCTGTGCTGTTGCCAGAAACCATGTGGAAGTCCATAACCTATGTTCCTGACTGTAAAGGGCAAGGAAGTCTCTTTGGCAGTGGTATTGATGAATGTAGACTCACAGTTGAGAAAAAAGAATGTGAATGGCTTCTGTGACAACCCTACTCCCACCCTACCCCACCCCACCCCCAAAAGTAAAAGTATTCTGCCTAGACAGAAAGTCATCGAAAAAACCCTTAAAAATTGTGATAAAAATGATGAAGTGTAGCTCTCCACAATTGATGGCTTCTGGTGTGGGTGTGGGTGAGGAAAGACTCAGTTTTCTTTAACGAGCTGGCCACAGGAAATTTGACCATGTTCCAGTGAGTCTATGGGAAACAAAAATTGGATTTCCCCCCCTTTTTCCTTTTTTTGCGGGGGGGGGGGGGCATAATAAGGGTATGGGGCAGGCCTGGAAAGACTGGGAAGTGAGTGTGTCCAGATTCACAATGTAAACTTCCCAAATAACCAATAAAAATACATGTAAAAACAAACAAGAGTTCAAGTTCCTCAAGGCTTTGTCCCTTTTGGGCTTCAGGGAGACATACTCTGCAGCAGCCAAGGGTGACTTGGCATGCTGGGACCGGCAGCTTTGCTCTGTCTTTGGGAGCTCTCTGCTACCGGAGCTTGATAGCACTCAGAGGTGGTGTGAGGGGCCACAAAGCAGGCCTTTGCTCTAAAAATGACACTAGCGAAAACCCAAGCCCCATTCTGCACCCCCCAGTGCCCGCTGTCAAGGCTCCAGGAGAAGCATAGAATACACCCAGAGCTGGGGCTCTGTCCCAGAGTTGCAGTGTGGGTCCCTGTGTGAGGCTGTCTGCACTGAAACAGAGGATGCTTTTCTTTAGAACAAAGGCTGCGGTGGCTTCCTCGCTGGCTGCAGCGCTGGCTCACTCACAGATGTCTTTGGTATACCAAGAGACCCAGGAAAGATGGCGTAGAGATTTCACTTTGCACCCCAAGGTTGAAGGGAGGACGAAGTATCACTCTCTGAGAGTTATCTGTCTTCCTTCTACACTGTGGCTACTCCCTCCAGCTGTTTGGCTCTGCTCCCCCGCTCTGATGCAAAAGAGGTAAATGCTCTTTGGTATTCCTCTCCTCCGATTACTGCATCACCTTGGGGGTCCCCTCAAATTTTTATAAATGCCCCACTCCTAGTAAATTATCCTCTGTTATCTCCATCGCTTGGACCATCGGATTCCTTCTAGGGTCCTCACTGAGAAAACCTGGGACCCAGCTGCCTTCTAGAACCCTCACTGATACGACCATATTTCCCATCTGCCTTGTAGGAGATGAGTGTTCAGTTCTCCAGACCCCTGTGCTGAGGGAGCACCAAGTCTACCCGTGTCAGCCTTGAGTTACAGAAGAACAGCAAGTGGATGGAGTAAGTGATAAAAATGGCTAAGAAGCCAGAAAATGCTCCAAATGAATACTATAAGATCATTAGCATGGTCACGCAGAGCTGTAATCCCAGCAATTTAGGAGGCTGTGGCGGGGGGTGGGGGGAGTTCCAATTTTAAGACCAGTTTGGGCCACACAGTGAGTATGAAGTAAGCCCTGGCAATTTGGTGAGACCCTGACCCAGTATCAAAAGTGAAAAGAGGGGTGGAGTGATAACTCAAAGGGAAGATGATTGCCTAGCATGCCTAAGGCCCTAGATTCAGTTTTTAATACCACTCAAAACAAGCATCAAATGAAACAAAAATGTTGGAGATATTGAGTCCCATGGAATACCATCAATAACCTAAGAAAATTCTATTCTTAGGAGCCAAACAATTCCTTCTTTTGTTTTTGTTTTTGTTTTTGTTTTTTGAGACAGGGTTTCTCTGTGTAATAAACAGTCCTAGCTGTCCTGGAACTAGCTCTGTAGACCAGGCTGGCCTCAAACTCACAGAGATATGTCTGCCTCTACCTCCCGAGTGCTGGAATTAAAGGTGTGTGCCATCACTGCCCAGCTTCAAACAATTCGTTCATAAAGAATATTCAGAGCCATAAAGATTTATTGATAAAGATGCTCACTGTAGGATTAGTTAAAAGTGACGGAGTGATAGTGACAGAAACAAAGACAGCTGGTCAAAGAAATCCTGCCAGACTATAGTGAAGTAGGTAAGCACAGGTTCTCTGGTTTCATCGATTTGCAGGATCCACCACACTGCTCAGACCTGCGTTGTCTTAGGGACCAGCTCTCCCCACAGATACTGCGTAGACAGGAATATTGAGAAAGCACTCATGCGCATGAACTTCTGTAGGTTGATCGCTTCCTCAAAATTCCTATGCAGAACTTTGGGTGACATGCGAAAGTACTCATGGTGGAGGATGTGGTGTCAAATGCTTTTAATCCCTGCACTCAGAAGACGAAGGTAGGAGGGTCTCTGTGAGATCTGTGAGATCAAGGCCATCTTGCTCTACATAGTGAGTTTCAGGCCATCCAGGGCTGCTTAGTGAGACCCTTTCCCCAAAACAAAACAAGGACAAAAACAATTTGCATATGTAATAATTTCATGATTTAAATATGAAAGACACTTGCTCAATGAAGTCTTCCTTTCTAGATGGTGTAGGGTCTATTCTTTTTTCTTTCTTGTTTTCCAATTGTGTAGAGCTGATCATTAACAAACTCCACCCCCCAAGTAGACAAAAATCAGTAACAAGACAGTGTCCCCTCAGTCTCACATCCAGATATCTTTTTTGAAACAAACATAGACTATCAGTCACCTGAGCTCAGTGCTCAACCTAAAATAATACAGAGGAGGCATGAACCCCAAACCAAGAGTCTCTTCTTGTGCTCCATCCTCCCAATGAAACAGCAGTAAGCATTCTGAGTTACTGCAGAACTACGTGCATATACCAGCAGATCCAAGCTCCTCTCAAATAACCCAATACTGATTTTATAATCAGAAAATTAAAACATGCATGTATTAAGATGCAGGCAGTTTCACTGTCAGTCTTTTGAGGGGCAGGCTTGCTTGGGTCACACTCATGGCCATCCTCATCCACCTTAGAAGGTTAGGGAGCTTAGATCACTACTGGGAGGGGGGACTTACAGCTGTTGGCCTGTGATGTCAGTTTGGGGATGGGTCCTGCGATATTGCATTTCTCACTCTTCCCCAGGCTTCCATCCAGATACCTCCGCTTCCTCGACTCTTTGGCAAAACGCATTTAGTTTCCTTTTGCTCCCTCTCCACCTCCTTCTTGCCTCACTCCCAACTTCTTTAGAATTTAGGTCAATTGCACAAAAAACAGGGAACCATGGGGCTCAACACTCATATTGGGTAATAACATAGAAGATTCATAAAATTAACTGGAAGCTGCGTCTGTCAGTGTAGTTTCCTATTTACTGAACTCATGTGACTTTTGGATAAATCGTTTTTTTTTTTTTCTCATGTGAATGGACACTGTGTGTGCCAGAAAAGAATTCTACCACTTAGCTGAACCCCACCCCAATACTGCTCTTGAGTTTCCATTTGCTCTAGGCACAAAAAAGAGAGAATACGGTGTTGTATTTGGTTCAAAGTGCTCAAGGACATGTCCTAGATAGACTCTTCTATTCCTGAAAACAGAGTAGAGACATAACAGGGACTTTCTATTGGCATTAAGAACCAGCAATCATGGACTGGCATGGAGGGCTGAGGAATGCCAGGGATGCACAGGGTGGGATGGCAGCACCGACCTGGTCTGCACTCCTGTGCTGGACACAATGTCAAGAGTCATCTTCTGACTCATGCCACCCATGTTTTTCTTTGGAGCACATGCGTGGCACAGGTTCAAGGACAGCAGGACTGGGTGGGAACTCCCAGTTTTATCGAACAGCTGGGTGAGCTGGAGAATGCCCTTGTTTTGGTTCATTCTTCTGCTCCATGGGTCTGATCTTTCTTTCTACTGTGGATGGTGCTGCTGTGGTACTGATGTCACTTCACTAAAGCACTTTAAAGACGCCAGGAGGTTGGGGACGTGCACAGAACATTCTGAGCCCAGGGATTGTCAGGTGATCGGTGAGACTGAAGAGGTCCATGCCTTCACTTAATTATTTAATAAACAGGAAATACACATAGTCTTCATTATGTGTCACATAGTCTTCTGAGTTCTACCCGCACAGTGAGAGAGATGTAACTACTGTCTCCAATTTATAGGCGAGAAAACTACAGAAAGTGGAAGTAACTTGCCCCAGGTCATTCAAACAGTCAATGTCAAGGCCAGGATCTAGACCCAGGAAGTCTGGCTCTAGAGTCCACACACCTCACCATTATGCCACATTTCTTCTTTGTCTGTGATGTTTCACACTGTAAAGAAGAAAATGTGAGAGTTGGGACAGACTAGGTGTGACTCTTAGACCCGCCTCTTTATTATGTGGTCTTGGCGTGGTTCATCAATTCCTCTGAGCCCTGATGCCTTTATCTATAACATGGGAATAAGAAATGCCCATGTGACACTCTTCCACAGAGATTCAATGGAGGCATGCTGTGGTCTTTAGGGACACAGTGAATTGCATGGAGGATGCGAGTTAAATTTGTATGCTCGACTTTACTGAAGCTAAACCTTAGCTACTTACTTTGTTTCTGGTTGATGTCAGATGTCACCACCCTCAGCTGTCCTTTTTTTCTGAGTGACAGCTAGTAATGACACATCTTCCAAACTGGGAAGGGCTCCGCATATACCCTCTCAGAAATTGAGGTGCTTGCCTTACAGATTGGGGTCTGTAGGCTCTTGTTCACACATCCTGGCTGATTCAACAATTAGTTTTTCAGTCCCAAGGCGTTAGTTCTCAGACTCACATTTCCTTTTGGCTCCAAACAGCAAATGTGATCCCACACTTTTCTATTTCCCAAACCTTGCTAGCTAATTTTAGGGTTGAGGAAAGTTTCTGATGAGCCTCCTGCCCACGTAGGGTTAAAGTTACCAGTGGCCTCTGCCTCTGGGAACAGTAGCAATCACTTCCCGAAGCTTGGTGTGGGCAGGAGCTGGGCCAGGCCAGCGGGCAGCAGCTGGGCATAACATTTCCAAGACGATGGGAGCCTCGCCTCAATAGCCCAGACCCACAGCCCATGTTTTCACAGAAAGGGCATTGCCTCTAATTCAGCGTGGCCTGATGCTATTCAGCTTCTCATGTCATTTTGGCTCCAGAAAGGCCCAACATTTACTACTGCAAGAAAAACTCTGACCATAGGGTCTGTCTTACCAGAGGCCCCTTTCAAGGATAAATGCTGACAGATGATTTCGACAATAAGGAAAGAGGCCAGCCACAGTTCTTTACTCTCTACTAAAGACATCACAAACCACATATTGATTTTTTGAAAGAAAAGAACTAGGAAGAAGCATGGGCCAATTAAGAATAAAACTAATAGTTTATTACCCTCTGATCTTTCAAGCAAGTAGCAGTAGAAACACACTTGCCTCCCCTACCCCTGTAGAGACATAATAACCAGGCAACTATGTACATAACCTCCTATTAACACCAAAGCAAGAACCATTTGCTCAGGTTTCTTCACTGGATTGTAAAGACTGGCCCCTCCTTACAGCTCTCTGATTTTGCAAACATTTCTTCCCTTTTCTGAATGGTTGTTAGACTAAAAATGGTTCCTGTCTCCTCTCTTGCTTACTAGAGGCCCCAAGAAAGGCCACACTCCTTCTCACTTGTTGGCATGTGGGTGAATGAGATCTTGACAGTCAATTCATTCATCAGCATTCTCCAGCCACTTCCATGGAGCAAACTGTGTCTGCTACTTTTTGTAATAGATAGTGAACAGTGTTAGAGAGAATATTGAGCAGAAAAGGGGGCATGGAGGAATTGCTAGGACAGTCACTCTAAAACACTGAGGGTTTGTATGGTGTGTTGGGACCTGGAGAGGTTTATAAACCCATTAAAATAACTCCTCATCTTACTTTGAAGGTGTCCTAGTTAGGGTTTCTATTGCTGTGAAGAGACACCATGACATGGTCTGTCTCACTGGATATGGCTTGAGCATCTATGAGACCTCAGAGCCCACCTCCACAGTGATATACTTCCTCCAACAAGGCCACATCCACTCCAACAAGGCCACACCCCCTAATAGTGCCACTTCCTTTGGAAGCCATTTTTTTTTCTAACCACCACAGAAAGCACACTGATGGCAGAGAGGTGGAAATGTGATCTCAAAGTTGTCTTGACTTGAATGTATATCAACACTGGGGACACCTGCATGGAGTGGAGTCGTGGGTGTGCAAACTGATTGTATTTTGTTAGAATTCGAGAACTTTTGTCCAACTGAGCTTATAATACTGGAGGTGGGGGAACCTAACAATGTTCTTTTGAGTAGTATTTTCTGCTATGGATATCTTTCTTTGTCTGGTGGCTGAGAGAACCAATGAGAAAGGAGTTGGGCTCATCATAATTTCGATGCATTGAACTTCTGCCTGCTTACCAGATCTTGAAATCTCATCACAGCCTTTTAAAATACAATGCTATGAAGAATACAGTATCAGCCAAGTAATAACTTAACACGCAAAACTTGACCATCTGTCTACCCAGCCACACACCATCAAGTGCTTTTCAGCTGTGCTTAAAATTTCTGATGCACTCTCCCTTCCATGTGCCCAGATGTTCGTACTTTTAAAATTCCTAAGTAGCTCTAATGCACACCAAGAACTGAGACTCAAGGCTCCAGAAGAGAAGGGCCAATATCTCTTTTATTTGTGTCCCATTTCCAGTGTCTGGGGTAGGTCTGGCCATGAAGGAGTGCTCAGTAAATGTTGACAGACTTTTAATTATACACATATCAAACATTTAGTACACATTGTCAGGTTTTTTCAACTGCCAGTTAACATTGATGTGTGCTTTCTGCAAATAACCACTGGGTACTGTATTTCAGAATATTATTTATCACTAGACTATAGACTGAAATGAGGCTAGGATATGTCTTACTTTATCTTTCTAAGCATGTTCTCTTCAAGAACTATATCCTATCTGTTGCCACCTAAGGCCTCTGGGAGGCTCCCAACTAGGAACAGATTCTTGACCATACAGAAAGAAAACATGGTGTTCCTTAATTAGGGAAGATGTAAGTAATTACAAGGAGACTCCATGTAACCCGTCATGTACCACATCGGGCTCTCTATCACTTAGTACTAAAGCTTGGGACATTGCTTTCAGACTCTGACCAGTGACTGGCAGACCCATCTCCCTGTGCTGTTTCCTCTTGTCCTCCTGCCTCTGCAACCCCTTGTCTATACTGTGTCTAGTCTGTACTAACACCTCTCCTCCTCTTGCTGTGACCGTGAACTCAGAACACTTGGAGGTTCAACCTTCCCATGTTATGGGCCCAGCTGCCACAGTTCCCCTAGATCCACAAGATCGCCTAGCTGATGTGGTAGGGGTTTATGTCAGTTGACTCCAATTTAACTGTCCTAAGCCCCTTCCTTATATTGCCAAGAGAATTCCTAACAGATATGTAACCCAGTGATTCAGGCAATTATTCACGTATTCCCCCACATCATTAGTTTTATGGAACACTGCCAGGGGGCATATTTTTCTTCCCTAGGACTCTTGAGAATAAAGGAAATAGAACTCCTACCATGAAGTCATATTAAGGAGTTTATTTCTCAGAAAATACCCCAATAGCACTTTTATAAAAACCTTTCTTGGACTACATTTAGGGAAGGAATTATTTATATTGCACCTGCTGCCATGGGGATCACTGTATAGACCTCCTGTCTTCTGGAACATGGATTAAAAATATTTTTGATATCATCTCCTGACCACAAAGGAGTGCCTATTGTCACTACAACAAAGACATGGTCCATGCTGGAGCTTGGCTTTAGGTAGGATGAATATAATTCAATCACCCAAGTTATGATGCCTCTGGGGGAAAGGGTGTTGTTATTAGTTGTATTGGGTAACAGATGTAATCCAGGACAACCTCAGTTTGGACTTAGTGTTCTAAGACCCACATAATGAAATTTCCCTGCATGCATCAGAGTAGAACCAGAAATAATTTAGTTAAATTGGGTAAAATATAAACATTATATTGAAAACGATAGCTTCCTCTACTGAGCTGAAGAACAAAGGATAAGGAGGTGTATCAGGTAGTTCCTGATATAATAAGACTGTGTAACAACCATTCCCAAACTCAGTATGTTAAAATGAAACTACCTTGCTTATCCATCTGTAAAACAGGTAGTCTAGGCTGGGTTTGAATCCAAACTAAAGGTTAGGTATAATTCTAGGTCATGTATCATCTCTTTCTCCACGGACCAGTGGGGAAAACAGGAGGTGCTTTTCTCATGGCGATAGCATGAGCAGAAACACGAGTAGAAACACATGAATGGAAACAAGGGTTGTTTCCTAACATCAAGGCTTGGATCTGGCCTGCATTCCTTCTACCTGTATTCTCTAGGTAAGGGAAAATCCTCTGGACAAGCCTAAATTGTGCTTTGGCTACAGAGGGATATAAGCCCAAGGCACACAGACAGAGGGTATATTCATAGATGAAGGGGCAAGACTTGGTAATAATAATAATAATAATAATGTGAATGATGGCAGGGAACATTGGGCCAAAGAGGTTTGCTCTTTCTCACTCCAGCCCTCTAGGGTGAGGCAGCACTGGCCAAACTTATTCAACCATTTACAGCCAAGGTAGTGAAGCAGAGACCCGGGGGCTTCTCTGTCTGGAGGAGGCAGATTGCTGTTCTCATGATCTCACCACATAGCGGGTGATGAGAAGTGAGCTTACTCTGATGGAGATGTAACGTCCAAAGGGGAAAGGAGAGGAGAGGAAGATACTGACAGATTCGGGGTAGTCACCCCACACTTGTAAACAGGTGCACAGATGGGGAACTCTCTCAATTGACAATCAGATTCATTATGTATCGTCCCCACAGGATGGGGAAGTAAGGGAATGGACAGAGGAACTGCAAGTTCATAAGCCTATTCTGATCCCATCTGAGGAGAGAAAACAGAAACCCTTTTCCTGTGGGGTCAAGAGGAATTTCAATGTGTCACGCATGGGTCTGCAGAGCGCCACCCGGTGGACATCTTGAATATTGCTGTTAAGAACTAACCCAGTGGTTCCCTTTGTCCTTCCCTTTAGACAAGGGATGCTGTGGGCTTAGTGGCCACCTTCATTCAGTCTCTCCCTGCAAGTGTACCCCTCCTCTGCCCACGGTGTTAGGCCTTCATCCTTTTCTACCTGCTGTCAGAACCCGGCATGGCTTCCTCTCAGGTAGGTGCCTGTGTGCAGAGAGCTTGCTAATCAGACACACTAATCATGCTGATTATGTCTAGTTCAATAATGGATCACCCCTCCCCGGGAATCTCCTGTTTAACATTTAAACCAATTATAAGGCTCTGGGGAAATGGCTTAGATTGGGGTGGAGGATCAGAGAAAGGCGGGCTAAAGAGAAACACTTGGGGCAAGGAGTTTCTGAGCCAAGCCTATTTCACCCTAGGATGAGGGGCTCTGTTTTCTGCTCAAGAGTAGCTTTGGTTCATGGAGCCAATCACACAAATGAATGGCTTAAAGTTTGCAGAGGAGCCTGAGGAATGACCCAGGGTCACCAGAACCTGTAGATTCTTCATCATCCACTACAGCATTGGTCTAAAATATCTCCCAAAGGCTTGTGTATTGAAGATTTAATCCCCAGGATGGCACTAATTGAAGATGGTACAATGTTTAAGGGACAGACCCTAACAGGAGTTCTTCAGGTCATTGGCAGTGAGGCCTTGAAAGAGATTGTGGGACCCTACTCTTTTTTTCTTCTTTGTTTCTTGACCATGGGATGAGACATTCTGGGCCACCACATCCCCTCACTACGATGTACTATTAGACCACAAACCTGAAACAAGGGAGCCAGTTTGTCATGAATTGAAATCTACAAACTGTAAGCCAAAATAGAACTTTTATTTGTAGAAGTTGATTTTCTCGGGTATTTCTTAAAGGAACAGAAAGCTAACTAACAAACATCTCTATCTCTCCTTCCTTGCCTTCATTCTTCAAATTTAAACCCCATCTTCTCTAATGTGGGCTCTTTTCCTAGCTGGCCTGCCTGACTGTAGTGTCTAGCCCACACAGAGGGCAGAAGAGTTGCATTTTCTGTTTTTTTTTATTATTTATATAACTGAAAAAATGTTAAACAGTGTACAAAAGTAGAAAGATATGATAGCTAACACCCATGTTTTTGTCATCTCAAATCAATGAGTGCTAACTTTCTTTTATCTGTCCATCCTTTGATAACATAAAATAGAGAAAAAAGCATACATAATTGTACAGTTCTTAGACTTTCACCAAATGATCCCATTCACATGACTGACACTACAAAAAGAAACAGAACCTTACCAACCCCTCTTTGCCCCCTTCCTGTTTTCAGTTTATTCTGTCATTTCATGCAAATGCATTCATTCAATGTGTGCTTTATTTGAGTCTTTTAAGAAAAACAATCTAAAATATAAATGCAGTATGCCTATGTTCTAATTTTTCAAATCCCTTTCCTTTGTTAAAGGAAGCCACACATCCACAGTGTGAAAGCACACACGGTTCATGTCATGACAGGCATATGTGAGCAGCTTTGTTTTGAACGTGTTTCTTTTTATCTACGCAAACGTTTTTTACAACCCAAGGTTCTGCCACTTGCTTATTTCACAGACTGAGTACTCTAAGCCACACAGACAACTTATTGACTTATTTTCCTCCTCCTTTTTCCCAAATGCTGTTTCCTGGAGTAGGGACAATGGTTGGGCATGTTTCTGCATCCAGTGAATCTGACACAATGACCAATTTTTTTAAAAGATGTTTAAGAAATAAATGAATGGATCAGTGGACAAAGTCCTTTTTGTTGTGAAGAACCATAGTCTCCCTTTTGGGAAGAGATGCTCCACTTTGCTTTTTATCTTCCTAACTGCTTTATCAATCCATCTATAAAGCCCTCCAGAGTCTATACATCCATCATCAACAAGCCCAGTGTGGGAATCTGACAGAAAGAAGTGTCTCTTCAGAAGTCACTGTCCCTGATCTTTGTGGCTTAGCTCCCGATGGGCTTTTTTTGGAAAGGAGGAGGGGCAGTAGCATTTCTCCTAGAGTTTTCTTTATTGCCTACTGAGACTTACCTAGTGATCTCAGGCTGGAGGTCACAACATCAAATTCCCATCTCAACAAATAAGTAAGCCAGTTAACCTGCAAGTTTGCCGTCCCCAGGGTTCAGTTCTTCTAGTTCCCCGGGTGTGAGATGAGGACCAGAAGGAGGGAAGTTGCTATTGTCACTGTGAAGTAACATGTCATGCTGTATTGGCTGGAAAAAAAGCAGTCTGAACCAGTCTCTAGCCTTACTAATGACAATTCAAAGATTCTGCAGCCTTATCTTCCCTCAAAATTTAGGTTCTGTGGTCCGTGTTTGTCTCTCTCTCTCTCTCTCTCTCTCTCTCTCTCTCTCTCTCTCTCTCTCTCTCTCTCTCTCTGTGTGTGTGTGTGTGTGTGTGTGTGTGTAGAAAACAGAGATCAACTTTGGTGGTCCTTTCTCAGGAGCCATTCACCTTGTGTTTGGAGTCAGGGTCCCTAATTGGCTTGGAGTTTGCTGAGGAGGACAGCATGACTGGCCATCAAGCCAAGGGATTCACTTGTCTCTTCCTCCCTAGTGCTGAGGTTACAATGAGACATGATATTTGCATGGGTGCTGGGACCGGAACTCAGATCTTCCTACTTGCATGGGATACTTTACCGTACGAACCATCTTCTTGTTGTCAGGCTTCACCAAGTGTTGTCCCCATTCCCATGTCATATAATGAGCTAATACTTACTTTAGATTTTGGTAGGGATCTTGGCTATGTCACTGACTAACTAGATGACCTAGAGTTTGAATTACTCTAGTTCCAGGATCCTTAAAAGCACTGTGGATAGAATGCTTATGGATTTGTTGGCAGAATTAAACAATCAGTGGTAAAAGATATGTAAACAGCACTCATGACCTTTCCTACTTGTGCATACAGGTGGACAGAGGGCCAGAAAGAAATACAATAGATGCGCAAGGCACATAGATGCGTGCACGCATGTGCGCATGTAGCTAAAAGAGTTTTCCTGCCTGGCCCACAGTCAGGACAAATCTCTCTCACCCGCCAGTCCCACAGCCACTCAGACCCAACCAAGTAAACAGAGAGACTTATATTACTTACAAACTGTATGACCATGGCAGGCTTCTTGCTAACTGTTCTTATATCTTAAATTAATCCATTTCTATAAATCTATACCTTGCTACGTGGTTCGTGGCTTATCGGCATCTTCACATGCTGCTTGTCATGGCGGCGGCTGGCAGTATCTCTCTCCCACCTTCCTGTTCTCTCAATTCTCCTGTTAGTCCTGCCTATACTTCTTGCCTGGCCACTGGCCAATCAGTGTTTTATTTATTGGCCAATCAGAGCAACAGATTTGACATATAGACCATCCCACAGCATGCGCGCATGCATGCACGTACACACACACACACACACACACACACACACACACACACACACACACAATCTATGTTTTTTAGTATCTAGCGTTCTTTATGAACATATTTATTTATTACTTATGAATTTTGAGACATGATCTCACTATAATTAGAAAAGAGCATATTGTTTCTCTGCCTTCTTTAGTTCTCAGCTCAGCTTTGCTTCACCTTAAACTAAATTTCACTTTAACATCCTACTAATTTTTCACCTTTTTTCTCTCTCTGAAGCCACGCCTTCTTTCAGTTTACTAAGAAACATTTACATGCATATATAAATTTAATAATTTATGAACTTAATTAAGGGACTGTATCCCAAGGCATGCATCATCAAATGACTTTATCATTGTGTACATATCACTGAGTGCACTTAAGCAGGTGATATAATCTTACAGGGCCACCAACACTTATGTGGTCAGTCACTAACTGAACTGTCATTGCCAGACACATGACATTGTATGCACATGTCTACTTTCTTCTAGCTCTTAAAAAAGTACATTCAGAGGGTTTCCTTTTTCTTTGTATTTTAAGCAAAGTGTAGTCAGACTAAACGTGGCCCTTTCATTAATATAATAGTAAATAATGTTTACTCTAACAGGGTCACATTCATTTATGTGTAGTCTATGGTAACTTGCTTTTACATTGCACAGACTGTATGACCTGCAAAACCTAAATATTACTACCTGGACTTTTATGGAAAATCATTGTCTCCCTTCCTGTATTCTCCTATGTTTGGTTGTTAAATGAAGGAAAACACCAGACCAAATCCCAGCATAGAAAGGACAGGTGGGCAGGAAGTCCCACCTCTAGCTGAGGAACTATTTGGTGACTGATAGCTGTGGGGAGAAGGAGAGTTACTCTTAAATAGTGTGGCTCCTGGTAGGGCCGCACTCCAGGTGAGGGCCACACACCAAGGAGAATATAGATAGCATGAGTTGGATTCAATGACAAGAGAAAAAAAAAGGAGTAACAAAGTTGGGTGTGTGGAATGGGAGAGGGTAGATCTGGGAGGATTTGGAGAGGGGGTGAGCATGATCAAACTATAATGGATATAATTCTCAAAGAATTAATAAAAATGTCAAAAAGAATTTCCAAACCCCTTGTTTGACACCGCAGGGCCACAGAGTCCACTGCCTCTGTAGGTATTGCTCAATCCACACCTCCCCTCCCCTTACATCAGAACAGGAGCTAATGTGTTTGGGTACTCATGGGAAACACCGACCATGTTTGTGCTGGGTGATCAAGGAAAGGTTTATTAAGAAATTATCTTGAGGAACTCCAAAAAGGGGTGGTACAATACCCCAAGTATCCCATAAAGAACTTTCATCTGCCCTCAACCTGAAGGATGTAGTGAGGGGATGAGTTATTAGACCCCAGATGGAATCAGTTCATGAAGAGTGCCTTACAAGAGCTCTGGCTTTTAATGGAGGGATTTCACTGAATTACAATGACCAGGAGGGAGGAAGTCAGAATAACACACGCCTCTGTTAACACATCTCTGCTGTCCTGGAATGTCTTCCTGTGTCTTCCCCTCCCCCCCAGCTGCTGAGTTATGCCAGAACTAGAGGGCAAGGATCTCTTACGGTACCCTACACAAGCCTGTCTCCTTTACTGTCCCCAATACAAGCTGTGAGTGGGACAGGATGGGTAAAAGAAAAAAGGCACCTAATACTTGGAGTTCATGATGGCAGGTTCTTGTTCAGAATTGTTCCACAGAACTAAGATTGTGGAAATGTCCCCTGTCTACTGTCCAATATGCCACAGGTGGCTGCTGAGTCCTGGAAATGTGGCTTTGGACCTAGGAACTGAGTCTTTAATTTTATCCCATTTTAATTGAATGTTAAATGCGCACATATAGGCAGTGCCTACCATATTGGAAATATGACTATGTGTGGATTTCCATCTTCCTTCATGTATTGACTATTGTGTATTTTGCTGGGTGGTCTTCTTTTCTGTGTGAGATCTTTTGTTTCACATTTTGTTGCATATGACACACATGATCCATTCTGGACATCTGAGATAGTTCCTCTTGCCCCCTTTTGTAGAATGACTTTCTGAAACCTTATAGCCTCTAAGAGCATAGCTTCCAAGCTTCCTTTTATGACTTTGTCTGCCTAGTTACAGCTTCATATCTCTCTTGGATCTCTTCTGCTTTCTTGCACTATGAATTTGTAGTCTTGCAATTTGAAGTAGAAGAACATTCCTGGTGTTCTTCATTCAGGAAGAATGACTTCAGAAAGTTCATGGAATTTTCAATTTCATAAAACAGATGTGCTGTTTTAATCAGCAAAGATCTAGGGTCTCTTTTGGGGTCGAAGGTTCAGTCATACCTGCTAGCTTTGACACTTGGCTTCAAAACAAAGATATCATTAGGAGTGATTTTTGTTTTGAGCTGGGAAGATGGCTTAGTTGGTAAAGAACTTGCCATGCAAGTTTGAGGACCAGAGTATTTGTAATTCTAACACTGCGGAGGTGGAGACAGAAAGATCCCTGGGGATCACTGACCAGCCAGTCAGACTGAATCTGTGTGCTCCAGGTTCAGTGAAAGACCTTGCATCAAAAAATAATGTGAAGAGACATAGTAGAAGACACCTGGTATGGACTTCTGGTCTCTACACACACCTGCACACACAGAGGACATAAATATATACATGCACATAAAAAGAGTTGATTGTGTTTCTTAAAGCATGTCTGGCTTGTGCATGTATTTTGTGAAGCTGGGGCAGATCCTTTTAGAATGGCTGTGTGGACTCTGCGAACCTCAGAATCCTCTTGTTAGCCTTTCTTTTTGACAGCCACTGTTGCTTCTGAGCTCAGGTCATGATTTTGAATATGCATAATCTCAGGGCTGACACAGAATTAATACCTATTGCTTGATTTTCACACTGAGACATTAATTACTATTTGTTTTACATTTGCATTCACAGGTATCTGTGGAGAAAAATTAGCATACTTTGTTGTTAGGCTATTATTAAAATGACAGTTGGGAAAATATTTGAAAAATATTGTCTTTCTCCCTGTTTCCCTTTTCGGCATTGCCATTATTATTTTTCCTATCTCCTTACATTTGTTGCACAATTTTGAAATTCTGAAGAAGAGCATTTTGGAACATGGATACTGAGGACAAAATCAAAACTGTTAGAGCCGGGGTTTCCTAATGGCTTTGCATTTGTGTATAAACAAGCTAAACTGGTCCAGTCATTCCAGCTGGTGAATCAGAGGTGCTACAACCTACGAAAAAAATCTTTTGTGGCTTTAACCCCTGTGTGTGTGGAGTTTATATGCACGTACTATATTTAGTTGGGTTCTCTCTTCAGTTGAGATCTGCTTGCTCATGCCTGTGCTGAGAAGATGAAGGAAAAGGAAAATTATCATCTTTTCTGGCCCTCAAAGTGGAGTCAGACACCCGGTATTCATTGGCACCACTGAGTATCTGAAGGAGCTGAAATGGGTCACTTTATTCCCTTGGTCAAGAAGATGGGATTCATGCTATTGTGTCTTGTTCAGTTGGAGAATCATTCAGACTTGATAGGTAGTCACAGTTACAAGCCTTCTTTTGTAATCTCCTTCCCTGGCTCACAGATCAGGTGAGATGTGACTACATTGTCATGCTACTGTACTCTCACAGTCCAGCCCTGGATGGGCAGAATCCTGGAGTCCAAATAGTCACCAGCCTTGCCAAGTGACTTCCTGGCTTCTGAGTGTCCATGAACTGGTTAAGAAAAGCAGTCTTTCTGAAAAAGGAGGAACTTCCTTTGTCATTAATATTAGTAACATTTGTGTCGATCACACCTCTGTCCCATTAGTGCCCTTTGTTCTTAGGGGGACTCATATTCTGGGTTGGTAGAATATATGGAGTGCTTTATTGACTGACTCATTATTCATTCAACAACCATTTGTTAGACCTTCTATGTGCAAGGCTCCAAGTCAGGTATTTGAAGCAGAACAAGTAAGCTCCTGATTCTTGAAATGACCAAATTCTTCCTCCACTGTTCATGAATCTCGGGCTAGGTTTACTGCTTTCAGAGTTGAGGATGTCTATCTTCCTGCCTCCCAGGAGGTTCAGACTGGACATCTGGATTTTGAATCTGCATTTTGTACAATCCACAGGTGGTGGAGAAAAGTCTGGGAAATATGAAGCAGGGAACACACATACACAGACACAGACAGACACACACACACAGAGACACAGACACAGACATAGACACACACAGAGGCACACAGACACACATATACAGACACACACAAGACACACACAGACATATCAGACACACACACACACCACACACACAGACACACACATACCACACACAGACACACACACACAGACACATCCACACTACTAGACAATTAGAAGGTACTCTTCAGTAGGGAACATCCTTATTTACTCTAGTTCTACCTAGCTCCTGGGCCTCTCCTGTATTTCATTAAGATTTTCCTATCAAGTGAGGCATATGCCTATGCTTCCAGAATTCAGGAGGCCAAGGCAGGAAGATTGTGAGTTCAAGGCAGTCTGGGCTGCATAGCAAAATGAACAAAGCAAACCAAAACTTCTGATTTTTCCCATCTCCAACCATGAGCTTGATCATAGATTGGCTCTTTACAAACCTGAAGTTTATGTAAGAAAATACACATATTTTATATGTAAGCAGACATACCCATAATTATGAATTAAACTTTTAAGTTTTACCTTCTTATCAGAAAAAATCTTTTTGGAAAGAAACCAGCTTCAAATGGCTGTGCAAATTCATATTTTTGGGGGGCATTTTTACTTGTGTAACAGTATATTATCTTTGGCTATAATGAGCAAAATGAGGCTCAGTGGGTAAGTGTGCTTGCTACCAAGCCTGATGACCTGAGTTCAATCCCCAGAGCCTAAGTGGTGGAGGGAGAGAATCAACTCCAGCAAGCTGTCTTCTCACCTTCATGAGTATCCTGTGGCCCATATGTGCACATGCACATATCACATACATGAAATAAATGTACAAAATTTAAAATAAAACAAAAGCAGCATTAACAGTCACTATTGATTGAAGCTTTACTTTACAAATTTGTGCAAAGAGTTTTTATGTTTTATTTCATTTAATATTTGTGGAAAGTTCTAGAAGATACTCTTCTTTCCATTTTTCCAGTTGATTTGACAGAAGCTTAGATACTTAAATGACGACATTTCTAATTTTCAAAATGCCCATTCATTTTGGACTGTGAACTCCACTGTGAACTACAGCTGATTTCTGAAAGGGGACTGTCCGTATAACTTCAGGCTCCTTCCTGGACAATGCTGTTCCCTGGCCTTTTCTCATATCTCAGTCATCCTTGTTGTCACAATACCCATGATTTTAGTGTTCTACAGATGCCCAACCCCCCACTGCCTGCTTTTCTGGGATAACCTTCCTGCTGATGTGCAGGGAGTGAATCTGACCTCTAGGGACCAGTCCCTTCTCAGCCACCAATGTCTCCTGATGTGTCTTTGGGCAGCAACATGTAAAGGGCAATAAGATCAGGTTGTGGTGACAATGTGACAAGGTGTCAGCACCTATGGCCATACCTGGGTTGTGACAAGCACCTGGGCAAACGTTCCTAGTGACCCCTGGCTGGTGACTGACAAACAGCATCAGTCATCAGAACAGCAGGCCCAAACCCAGGAGGAAATGTTAAAGTCAGCTGTAAGAAAGGCCCCCAGGGTGTCCTGTCATGGTGGGCCCCAGGGACCCTGTCAGAGGGGAAACTTTCTTAGGCAGAAGCAGTGAAAAGCAGGGTTGTCCTTACAGGGTAAGAGTTGAGGGAATGCTAATGCTGTCCTGCCCTCCTGGGGCCAAGACCTCTCTGGACACTTTGAGATTGGTGGGCAGTATGTTTCTAATTTTTGAAGGTCCAGTCCCACGTCATCAAAAGTGTTTTACAATACACGCACACCTCTAATTACATATGCATCATGTAGAGTTACACTCGATAGCCACCCTGTGCACTTTTTGCAGATATTTAATGACCACATTTATTTCCACTGTACATTTGTTTTCTAAAAGTCTCCTGAGCCCATCCATTTAAAAGACATAATATTTTGGGAGGATCTTATTGAAGTTTTAAGCACTGGGTCTGTGGTGCCTCATGGCACACAGCATTGCCTCCTCACGAGCCATCAAGAAAAGGGTCTGTAGCGACATCTCTATAACAACGTATGTTCTCTGCTCAGCCCCTGGCTCACCTTACCTGCCCCCTCTTCTCAGTGCATCAGTGGCATTAGAGTCCCCTGAAGCTATGATTTAGACTCCATTGCTGTCACATGTGCCCTGCTCCATTCCACTGTAACATGAGCTGGAATTCCTTCTTAGGTTTGTATCCACAAGGGCTCATCTGTCATAGGGAAAAGCTCGGCCAGTCCTCAACAGATGCCCATTAAATATAAGAGAGCATAAATACTTCAAGGTCTTCGAGATGTTCCTAGACTAGAGATACTTCAAGTGCAAATTCTTGAGCTCCCAACATCCATCTAAAGAGTCAGAAACGCTTACTTCCAGGCAAACCTGATGTACTCTGAAGACAGAGAGCCTCCACTCCAGAGCAGAACATCTTAGACCACAAATATGCTAAGGACTTCTTAAAAACGAGGATTCTAGATCAGTGGGTCTTCAGTGGGACCTGAGATTCTGCATTTCTAACAAACTTCCAGAGGATGCCAGTGCTCATGGACCACACTTCCAGTAGCAAGACACTAGGCTACCCCAGTTTATTCATCACTGAGCAGAAAGAAAGAAACCAATGCCTGGTGAATGATGTCAGTTCCACGATTCTCAGCTTCTTTGTATGTCACATGAGGAGTATAACACTTTACGAAGTTGTCATGGGTAAATGAAACAGTATATGCAAAGCACAGTACTTACAGGATAATGGATGATCAGTAGGTTTCCTTCACTCCTCACCCTCTCCGTATGACTCATGAAATTTTCTGCTCTCCAATTCAGGTGTGAAGTTTTTTAATTCTAAAGTAGCCAGTGAAGATGATATTTAAAGGAAATTAAACAATGAGACAAGCTTTTCATATGTCCCTTACCTTTCGTGTACCTGTCTAGGATGTGAAACAAAGAATAATAAAGGGTGGGGTAGATTCACAACAGGTCGGCGCTAGAGATGACAGGAAAAGTTCCTTCAAGTAAGTGGGGCTCAGGCAAGCAGACCTAAAAGGATGCTTGTGTTTGGGAGCGGACAGGCGTTTATTTAGTACTTGATGCCTGCTACTGTCCCTGGCATTTGGGTCTAGCACTGTGAGGGAGGGATGGAATGTGCCCACCTCTGGACCACTTGGCCATTTGTCATCCCCCAAGTCTCAGTCCCTCATCTGCACTGGTTGGGGACTGGGCAGGAAGGAGAGAGACCTAAGTGTGTGTGTAGGGGTGACAGTCAGGGTGAAATTAATTTTCTGCCTCTCCTTTCAGGAATGTCAATTATGTGCTGAGAACAGTGTGGTGCAGCTGGCCGCTTGCTTTCTCCTCATCTTTGTTCAGACTCTCTGAGCTTCCTGGGAGCTCAAGGGTCTTCTGGGTGCTCAGCCGCGTGATATCTTGTCTCTTGGATGCCACTTTCTTTTAGAGAATCTGTTCAATTTTCCTGCTTCCCTCATCTGTCAGGAAGAGGCCTGATGTACCTGCTACTAGAACTTCCCTCCCTAAGGATCAACTCACATGCTATAGGAAGCCCCAGCAGCCATCTGTGACGGAGTCCAGCTGGGCCAGTCTGGAGGCCAGAAACATGGACACCTGCTCACAGCTCACTAATGTCATATCACTGACGATTTTGTGCCAGCCTGAACCTCTCACTATTTCTCCGGTTGTCCAGATAGGTGGGCCTGAGTTTATCATGCACCTTAACACTCTTCATCTATATTCCATGTTCACATTTATTTTAATTCCATCAGAGCTTGTGTTCATATAGTCTATGGGCAGAAAAAGGGCCCTATTGGGTGCCATTGAGACATTCTTATTTTATGAGCAAGATAACAGTGATATGTAGAGTCTGGTGACTCCCCGAGATGGATCAAAGTTAGGTGGCCAGTTAGGCTTGAACCTCAACTTCATCATTAGCTCCAATGTTTGGAAAACTCTGTTGACTTTATTTTCCTTGAAATAAGTAAAGCCAGGTTCTGGCTCTACAGACAAATAACCACAGATGATTCCTCATTGGCTAACACTGAGACAGAAAAATACACAACACATGGGATGTGGCTCCCTGTGAGGAAGAATGTTCTAATGCTTTGCTCCAGGCACTTCAGTATGGACAATCCAGCAAGAGATAGGCTCATGAGAATGAGGGGGCCCTCCTGGAATGGTGGGAACCACAGATGGGATGGCAAGTTGAAAATGAATAGGGATTTTCCATAAGAACCCTAGTCAAGGCTCTGGACCATCACTCAATCCATACATACATACATACACACACACACACACACACACACACACACACACACACACACACACACACATATGAGTGTGTTTTCATACTTCTATTAAAAAATAACCCATATTGGCAAAATGAAGAGAGTGGGAGAGGGACACCATACATTAGACACAGATAAATTAACATTTCTATCCTGAGAGGTTCATATGCAGGGTATTTGTCACACTGGAGGTTCACCCAGGAGGTTCACCATGAGTCTATTTTTCCGTATCTTGCTTATTTCCAGGCATAAGTGAATTTTCCATGTTATGACAAATTCCTTACTTACTGTTCTGTGTTGGCAGCTGAGACAATTTCACCACTGCCTATTTAATCATTTGAAGAGTATTCCCTACATTAGGGTTGTTTCACTACCCACCTCCCCATGGTAATGTGGTAATAAAAGCCATCCCTATATGTAAGTATTTTATTTATCAATATCTAAGCCAATGGCACGCTTTAGTAGCTATCAAATATGTAATGGCCTTTCCCCTCGCAGAAGAGATTCCTACAAACACAGGATAAAGTGATGGGCATTTGATCATGGTTTTAATGTGTTGTCAAATTATTTGAAAACATTGTCTCCAGTTTTCCATCCATTGCCCTGTTTGAGAGATATGGGGAGGAGGGTACTGAGCAGCTGATGAAGAGGTGGTAAAGCCCAGAGCTCAGGATGGAAGCTTGGTGACTAGACTGTTTGGGTTTGGACTCAACACTTCCGCCTTAGCAGTTGCAAGCCCAAGGCAGGCCTTTTAACCTTTTTGTCCCTTCATCTTCTCTTTTATTTAATGGGGTGTTCAAGCCCCCTCTTACGGTTGCTTTGTGAGTCAAATGAGTGGTTGCATGTAAATGCTTAGAATGCTCCACACAGGGAATGCTCAGAACCAAAAATGAATGGGCATTAAGGTTTCAAGAAACCATGTTTTTGGTTCATGCTCCTGACAGCCATGTGGAAGAGGGCTGACCCTGGGCTCAGACAGAGTCGGAGTACACACCCTCTCCTTGTACATCCTGCTGAGCAAATTCTTATAATTTAATCATGACTTTTAATGTTTGAAATGGTGCCTTTTACATTTTACTGAAGCACCGTTGCCGGCTGCTCTGTATTATACCCCCTGTTTATATTGCAATGCAAATTATTCCTGGTGGAGAGTTTACAAACTGCACTTCCATTATTAATAGGGTTATGATTTTCCCCATTCCGCTCTTATCTCTGTTGCCTGCGTGATGCATAATTCATGCTTACTACCCTTTGCTGGTCTCAGTGCCAGGGCACAGCAGTCTCCCTCTCTTTCTTTCTTCCTGATGACAGTAATTGGTATTCAGTGAGAGTAAAGTGACCATGTCCCCAGCTTCTGCCTCTCTCTAAAGGCGGTCTCTCGGAAGGCTCACACTCAGGGATAATAGAAGCTCGAGGCCATTTATTGCCAAGGCTTGAGTTCCAGTTTGGTTTCAGCTCTGGATCACAGGCAGGCACACACAGGCTTTCCAGGGTCCTGAAACATTTGTCAGTCAGGAGGAAATGTTATCGCCATTGGTGGGGCAAAGGACCACAAGGAGGGTTGAAATAAGAGGGGAGGGACCATCCCAGGCTGTATCAGTGGGCTTCCCACTAGTGTGACTCAAGGGGGCTTGTGGAGATGGCAGGACCTGTACACTCACCTCTTACCTCTAGATGAGAAACACGTCACAAAGCACCTTGAAGGTCGAGCCTCTGCTCTTGCCTTTCCCACCAATGCAGAGTCTCACAAGAAACTTCCAGATGGCATCTGGCAGCCCTTGTCTTAGAATGTGGTGTTCTCAGTCGATGTTTGAACGTGAGGGCTAAAGGCTGGGACACCTCTGCCTTTGGGAGCTCTGTTTGCGTGCTGGGGTGGGATTGGTGGGGAGACGATGTCCCCTCAGGCTCAGGAAGGTCTCAGAAGAAAGTAGCACAGGAAATAGAGGTCACAGCACAGGACTGCTCTGTCCTTAGATGGAAGCAACTGGTGTCCAGGGTACTGTCCTTAGGAACTGTTTTGCCAGGCTGTCCCAGCTAGGGAGACAAGTTCAAGACAACTGTAGCAGCTATTGAAGTGGAAATAAAATATTCTTTGATCTAATTTGTGTGAACCTTGGAAGCCATTTCCTTGGAGAGGATTGTCCTGTGGAGTTTGCACACTGGCTTGGTTAATGTTCTTTCTCATGCCCTTGTACTCTTGGCACTGGCCATACACTGCCTTGTCACCATCCTCAGACAATCTCATGCCATTGTTCTCAAGAGGCAGTCTGTTCAAGTAGCCTTGTTTCCTTCACCGAGGTTGGCTCCTCCAGCCAGTGTTTCATTCCTGTGTGTGAATACATCATTCTTTTGTGTCAAGTCTGGGCCTGGCTCCCTGGGGTGGGTGGGAGGGTACCAACAGGCAGATACAAAGCATCATCCATAAAGCTCTCCTTGCTGAGAAGGAACTGTTGGTTTGCCTAGGGATGTCTTACAGATTCTCACTTTTCTTTAGGGCCATCCCCTGGAAATCTGAATTCCCCAGTCAGGAGCTGTCAAGTGTTTATAAGTCCCCTTTGTGTTTTTCCCCTTACTGTTCATCCCCCAAGTACAGGAGTGGGGGGCTAGCTCAGAGTAGGGCTGCAGTAGAACCCCTGAGGTCTTGGTGGATCTGAGTATGTCCACAGAGCCTGCCTGATTCCCTGAGGTCAGAATGACCTGGAGAGGTAATTTCTGAAGGTCAAAGTCAACCGCTCTTGGTATACTTCCTTGCCACATCCCTGATAGGAACTTGCAATATCTCTGCTTAACACCTGCCTCCTTTTTTCTCTCTTCAAGAAGGTTCTTTTCCTCTCCTGGATCAGGGCTTCTCCTTATTGTATCTACTTTCCATCTCCTCTCCTGCTCACCAAGCAGGGGTGCCAAGTTACCCAAACACACTTACACTGACACACGCAAGTAAAGGAGCACAAGCCTCCCTTCCTCTGAGGAATGACTTAGAAACCCATATCTTCAGCCATACACACAGAGACATATAGTCCCAGATGCACAGGGGACACACATACACATATAAACTCATGTGCACATGCATACACAAATACACAGAGGAACATGTAAACATGCACAGATACCAGGGATCTGGGTGTAAACACCACACACACACACACACACACACACACACACACACACACACACACACTGTAGGCATACTTTTTCTGTCCTACCAGCAAGCTCCCAAATCATGACATGAGGACTTATTATTAATTATGAAAGCTCGGCTGATAGCTTAAGCTTGTTCCTAACTAGCTCTTATAACTTATATTAACCTGTATCTATCAATATACATGTTGCTCGTGGCTTTTACCTGTCCCCTAACATGTCTTGCTCCCTCTGCATCTACTGGTTACTCTGCCATTCTTCTTCCCAGCATCCTTTGTGCCTGGAAACCTGCTTACCTATTGGCCATTCAGCTCTTTATTAAACTAAACTAACTTTGTCACAGTGTACAAACAGATTATTCCACAACATTTACCCCTTTTGTCTAAATAAAAAGGAAAGGTTTTAACTCTAACACAGTAAAACTACATACAATAAGAACAATTATCAGAGAAGAACTACATTCACAATTTAGTCCATTTATATCTGGCAATTTTGGAGAAAATACTTTATTATTTATTTTATCTTGGTGAGTTCAAAGTTCTGTACTTAATTTATCTTCTATCATAACCAAGGAAAACTATAACTATGACTGTCTAGTCTTCAACTCTATCAAAGACCCCAGAAGGATATAATATGACCTTAGTAAACAGGAAGTGCAGAGCAAGCAACTTCTAAAACTAAAAGAAATGACAGAAACAGCTGGCTACCTGGACAGTCACCCAAGATTCCTCTGCAATGTTGAGGAATCCATCTTTGGCCTACAGGCCTAGAATACCTGACAGACATTTCTGTGAAGTAGGAATTTTTGAAGGACTGTCCTACCCTGTCTTGGCAAAGTTCAGCAGTTGCTTTTCTTTGTGTTTTGCTGGTCCAGTTTGGACAGCATACTGTCAGCAGCTGAGGCAAAGACAGTTTCTTGCCCAAATGGCTAGCTTTTGCCATAAAGAAAGCAAACTCCATATGGAGGTTCTTCAATGCCCATCATCCTTATTTGAAGTAAATTGGTGCTGCCAGGAGCAGATGTGTCTCACTGTTATGAAAAGCCTTATGTTATTAAAACATTTTAAATGTCATATTCTGTAGGTCTTTGACGTGTTTGAAGATCACCTATCTATTTAAAATATATCTCTGTTTGATCTTGAAAACATACCTAACATGACTACAAGTTAGATTGTTACAGGTGACTAACTATTAACCTGCATTTCTTTATTATCCTAAATAGTTTGTAATAGTAACTTTCAAGGATTAGAACTTTATATTACATTTTAAAATGTGCTGCATAGGTACAATATCTTAAATAAGACTAGAAACATATATACCATATAACAAAAACAACCTTAAATTTGTATCAGTGTACAATAATCCATACCCAATGTAAAATATTTGAGACCAGTGGTTGTTTAAAGTAGACTCATCAATCCACTCTTTTATCTCACCATTTCTATACTATATCCCCCTTTCTTCCTTCAGAAAGAGATCCTTGAATCTAACTCCTTTGTTTAGCTTTTTTCCTGACCATGAGCAATGACAACTTGTAACTGACCCTCCTAAATGATGACAAACATCTATAACCCATCAAATTGCTAAAAATCATCCACCCCACCTCTTGGGGATGTGGATGTGGTATTCTCTAGACTATTTCCTGTTGTCTGACAGTGCTGAAATCTTTGGGAGACTTTGGAAAATTTGAGATAATGGCCAAGTCCTGCAAGAGTTAGCTGTATTTTTTGTTGTCCAGTCTTTGTACAATGGGAAAGTGCAAGGCTTGTCTTGGCTGGAGTAGTCTGTGAAGCTGGACCATCTCAACTAGTAGCTTTAAATCTGTTCTGGATGCAGAACTCTGAGGAAACTGCAACAGAGGCAGTCAGAGAGGCTGGATCACCTGGGCCACCTGTTTTCATTGGTGTCTGGTCCCCTTGCCCTGAAAACATATAAACTTTCAAAGGTGACATACATACCTGCATTAACACAAGTATGGAATGTGTGGTGTACACAAGTTAGTTAAAGATGATTTTTTTTTGTCCTATGTTTGAGCAGGTAAAAGGCATCTGTCAACTTTATGAGTCCATTTGGACTGTATAATCAAACTGTAACATAAATCTCTATCCATGCCAAATGAAAAGATGGCATGTAATAATAAGTCATGAGGACTCTGTGGCCAACAAGATTTACTATGTCTCATTTCACCTCAGAGCTGTTTCCATGTCAAGGGATCAACTTACATGTCACCTGCCCTGTAGTCTCTTTTGGCTTCCTCACTCATGTCTGTACCCAAGGTACTCAGGAGGTCTCCCACAGTTAAATCCAATCTCTATTAATCTGGAAGGAACCCATAGCCTTTTGTTTCCTGTGGAAACAAAAGCATAACTTCTCCCGCAATGTGACACATTGTCCAACATCCATTTTGAAGTCAAGACATTTTAAAAATATATAGGTTGGTTTAATTTAGCAGTCTCCATAATCAAATGCCTCTCAGCAGCTATTGTTTTTTGTACATTAGCATTTAAAAATTCAAAGTTAACAAGACACCATAAGGATTCAGGCTTATTATGTATTTTCCATCCTTATATGGCTTATTTTTTATTACTTTAATCTCTCTTTAAAGACTTTATTAAAACTATTTTTTTTCTGTGACTTTCTATACCCATTTTTTCTTAAGCGTACACACATGATTTAATACACTGTAACCTGTTAGAGGTTTTTCCATCTGAACCTGCTTTACTGCATGTCTGTAACCTTTTCTGTCTGCATGAGCAAAACCTTAAACCCACCACGTGGTTTAGCTCATGGCGCACTGCTGGCTCAAGCACATAGGCAGCTGCTGGGAGACTTGTCTCTCTACCATGGACGCATGAGAGACACAAGACTAGGAAGCCTCATCTGACTCCATTTTTGTGTGTTTAAAACCTTTTTTAAAGCTTTCTCAGGTCTTATGTGGATGTATGTGCCCTGACTTTGAGCACTATTTGTAGGCAGACCTTTTCTGTTCTGCCAGCCATCTCCCAAATCATGACATGGAGACTCATTATTAATTATGAAAGCTCGGCTGATAGCTTAGGCTTGTTCCTAACTAGCTCTTATAACTTAAATTAACCTGTATCTGTCAATCTACATGTTGCCACATGGCTTGTGGCTTTTACCTGTCCTCTACTATGTCTTGCTCCCTTTGTGTCTGCTAGCGACTCTGCCCTTCTTCTTCCCAACATCCTCTGTGCCAGGAAATCCTGCCTAGCTATTGGCTATCCAACTCTTTATTAAACCAACCAGTATGATACTTCTTCACAGTGTACAAAAAAATTATTCCACAAATAACACACACCACACACGCACGCACGTGCACACACACCAGAAGCCACGTTCACTTTCAGGAAACCTGACTTCTTCCATATGCTCAGGACACAAGGAAAGGAAAGCCGCTGCTTATATATTCTGACCCACTCAAGGGCCCTATGTTGCCCACTGAATCATGAAGTGCTTTCCTGCTTAAGTTTGTTTTCTTCTGGCCGAAGAGAGCCACTTATTTCCAAGAAACAGTGCCTGTGGATTCTGCTGAGCCCACACTGTGGTTGGAGACACACATTTTGGCATCCAGTCCTGTCCTCCCACGGATCTTTGTTTACACAGCTCCTGTTTCTCTGGTCTTCAAGACCTTCAGAGGAACTGCCACTGTGCCCTACCACAGTGACCTGTGCAGATTGCAGCTGCAAATGATGGGGCCTTATGTACCATGGGACATCTACTATTCATGTGCTCTTGCTGCCTTTTTGAGGGGTCTTTCTAGTGAAATCCAGGTCTCTCCTTAGAGCCTCCTTCAACCAACTGGAACAATGGCTTTGTGCTCTGGACTCTACTTTCTGTGAATTAGCACCCCCAGGACAGGTCTTTCTCCCACCCCAAACAGTGCTGTCACACACAAGAAGGTCCTGAATATTTACTGAGTGGATTGCTTAACCTAATACACAGAATCTGTGAGCTAGGTGCTATTGTTTTTCTCCATTTACAGATGCAGCCACTGAAGCTCACAGGAGTGACAACTCCCAACCACAACAAACACCCCAACAAGCTGAATCCAGGTCTCGGCTGGTACTGCACTGCATAGTTGTAAAACCTCTTCTATACTGCTGGGGTTTTTTGAACTTCTGGGCCTTAGGAGTCCTTGATCTTGGGAACCATAGGGCTTACGATTTATGCCATGGCTCCTTTAAGGTTAATGGAAAGAGCTCCAGCTCACGGAAAACAAACTGCATAATCTGGGTTACTGGGTCACTCCTTCTCCAGCGGGTTCCACTAGCTTTTGGGTTTTCCCTATTGTCTGGCCAAGCCTGGCTCATCTCCACTCAAAGCTGCCTGGGATCCTAAGCTTAAGCTCCTCAGAGTGGTACAAATGCGCCTGAATCAGGTCCAGCTATGTGTCTGCAAATGGGCCCACCATAGAAATCTCATTCTTGGTAACCTAAGAGCCCTGTGATGATTGAGATTCATTCATTCACACATTCATCTAACACATCTATTGGACATCTGATGTCACCAGTCCTATGTTGAACTGGAAACAGCCAGTGACCTTCAGGGGCTTGTAGTGGAGGGGACAAACATAAAATCAAATAATCCCCCACAGGATAAACAGGTAAAGGAGGCCAGGGTGCTTAAAAGAGAGAGAGAGAGAGAGAGAGAGAGAGAGAGAGGGAGAGGGAGAGGGAGAGGGAGAGGGAGAGGGAGAGGGAGAGGGAGAGGGAGAGGGAGAGGGAGAGGGAGAGGGAGAGGGAGAGGGAGAGGGAGAGGGAGAGAGAGAGAGAGAGAGAGAGAGAGAGAGAGAGAGAGAGAGAGAGAGAGAGAGAGAGAGATGTTCACCATTGTGTCTGAAACAGATCCAGCTATAAAGAGCAATACAGACTCATGCAGACTCATAGATTCTAGATACTACACTTCAGCAAGTCTGAGGAAGGGTCTGAGAATGAAGACAATCACCTCCCCAAGTGATTCTGGGACCACGCCATCTGGAGGAAATCTGTAGAAAGAGGCCAGAGAAACTGTTGCAAGTTTTTTTAAAGTCATTACTTTAAAGAATTTTAAGGAGTTGTCAGCAAGCAAGAGAATTGAAAGCACTTTAGAACTTATAATTTAAAAATGTTGGTTGTGGAAATGATCAAATGTCAAAGAAATAAATAAACCAAAAAGCAAAAATGACTCACCCAGGGTAACCGTGACATTTAGTTTTATGTGCATCTTGTCGGAAAGTTCTCTGTCAACATCAAATAAATATCCAAAATTCCCAGGATACGAATTTTCTTTACCTGTATACACAGTCTACACACAACTACCTGGTATTTAAGTAGTGACTCATGGGCAACATCATTGCCATGGCCTCCTCTGATGCTGGGATGTATTCTGTGATCCTCCAGGATACCTACGTGATGTCCATTTTGTTCAAAGGATTCTCCCTCCTTATACTAATACTTTTAAAGCTGATATACATCTTTACATTTTATTTTATAAATAATTTTTATTGGGTGATGTAGATGTGTATGTACCCATCTTCAATGTATAGCTGCTGGTGGATCTTCTCAAACTGAATTCACTTTTGGGACCAGCACCCAGAATCAAAATAAAGAATGTGACCAGCACCCCATACTTTCTCATACCTCACTTTCTCTTCCCAATAGTCAGTCATGAGAATCAGGGGTGGAATTAAGGATACAGTTTAGGTCTCATATTTGACTTTCAGTTCTTTCCTGAGACCTTTGCCCTATGCAAACTTATGGTGGATGCTCCCACTGAGTCACCCAAGCAGGGCTTTGTTTTGGCAGGATCCTAGAGGTACCAGGCTGATGCTCTCAGTGACAGCCAGACGGTGGGTGTCAGGAGACCAGTGGTCCTGAGGAACCCTGATAGAGACTTACAGTCTGTTCACATTTTGGTCTCAGTTCTCAGAAAGAGTTCCCTTACTAATTCCTCGTGCAAACACGTTCCTGGAAGGCACACTATACAGACTCTATTGAGTTTGGGGTCTGGTGTCAGGGCTTCCCGTTCCCTCCCATTTTCTATTCTGACCCGAATCATCCTGTCTTAGAACTTGGTGATCACTTTTCCATGTTCTTTGAGGCTGGATTTTTCTTGAACTATTAGCAGCAATAACCCCTGCTAACTCTTTGCCCCGAGGCCTTTCAAAATTTTTTTTGATATAAGTTTTTATTATGTATGACTTCTTTGAATTTCGAGAAGAGCATATTTTCACAGAAAATACATGAATCATATAGTCACATACTTCGTAAAAAGCGAAAGTCTTTTGTATCATCTGAGGTTCTTCCTCCCACTGCAGGGATGGTGGTGGGGGAAAACCACCCTGAGCAGAAAAGATGAGTGTGTCAGATTTCTCTCTATATGACTCTCTGGATTTTTGCCAAAACTGGGATCATATTATCCCGTTTTACAACTTTATCTTGGCCTTAACAACATAGCGCACACATCTTAACAAATCAGCCTCTGCAACTCCACTTCACCGTAGCAGCTTCAAAGAAGTGTTGTAATGCGCTGTAAATGACTTAGCTGCATAATTTTTTAGGGGTAGTGGTGAAACGGGTGCATAGCATTTAGATTATCCCCCCGTTTTGCTGTGACAAATAAGTGTGCTGTAAACGTGTTTTCCTTTTCTTTTTTCTCTTATATCCTGGCTGGACTGGAATTCTCTCTGAAGCCTGAGGCTGACCTTGAACTTCTAATCCTCCTCCCTCAGCCTCCCTGGTGCCAAGATTACAGCTGAGTGCCACCATGCCCAGTTTGGGGACTGACATGTTTTATATATAGATTTGTCCAGCTACTTAGGTGAGAAGGAATCCTGGAGGTTTTCTGACAAGAGGTAAAGAACATTAGCCTTTAAATGTTGGTGTGTCACTGCTTACACTTTGGCCAACAGACTAAGGTATAGCCTTTTCTAATCTAAGCATTGGAAACCATTAATCTTGAAAAAAAAAAGACACATATGAAGTGGAAAAGAACATTTTATTCCCCTGAACGCTGATTGATATGTCTTAGCATCCCCATGTGTCTTCCTTTTAAATAGGAACTGGCCCTATCAGGCAGAGAGTCAAGGGATGACGAAGTTGTGGGCCTGGTGTGTGTGGTGGCAGTGGAGGTTTGTCACAGAAGAAGCTGTGTGAGAACAATCATTTGGTGAAGGTGGTATGAGATCCGTCACCATAATTATATGATGTGCTCTCCTGGATCTGGTCATCTAGATGAAGGAAATGGTGGCTCTGAGCTGGTGGCTGCAACAAGGTGGGAGGTTGGACATTCTCCTCTCCTGTCAATGGCTGGGCCCGGGTTGACTCCAATCTGAGCTCACATAACTGATATTCTGAACTCCCTGGAGCAAAGTCTGTCCTGAGCCATCAATTTAGCTGCATACCCCTTTGGGAAGCAATGGTTCTGGAGGCTAACTAATTAATCTCTTCCTTTCAAGAGCTGGCAGTCAAACCCGGGAGAGGACTTTGCCCATGAAATAGAGAGCTTCTGACTCCATAGCTGCAAAAAGACAATACCCATAAATCCCTATGCATGAGTGATGTGGTTTGGGCCTATGAGCAAATGCATGGAGACAGATATTTCACAGCCCACTAACTATTCTCTCCAGGCTGGTTCTGGTTTGATGTTTCCCACTTCTTAGACATCTACAACTTAATATGATTAAGACAAGACCATGACCTCAGCTTATGCCTGCCTAGGCTTACCTACTTTGGTGCCTAGCATCACCTATTTGGCTCAAGCAGAAAGCCAATAGTCTTGTGACCATTTTTTATTATCATCCCTATCCATGCTTGTACTTAAAGCACAGAGCAGTCTTCTACCTCTGGCTTCCATTTCTGGCCCCTAAAATTCACTTCCATACAGCAGCTGTGTGACTGGAGGAAAAAAAAGTATAATGTATCATGCCTCTCATGTGCTCAGCCCCTTCAATGGCTTCCCATTTCAATGAGAAAAATAACTCAAACCTCTTGCCCAAGAGGCTTTGTTTGATCTGGCCCCTGATAACCTTCCCAACTCCTCTGAGGCCAGTCCCCATAGCTTGCTGTTTTCACTTCCCCAAATAAGTCAGGGTCCTTCCCTGTCCCTGGACTGTTCTTCCTTGCGTCTGTGACTGAAGCCTTCCTCCACGTGTTTGGCTCCTGCGTGGGAGCTCCATTTCATCTTTAGATTTCAAGGAAGCATTGCAAGACTGCCAAAAGAATGGAATCCTAGCATCCCGAAATCTTAGCTTCATGTTTTCCTTCATATTGTTTTGTTTTCAGTTTTACTGAGGTATAGCATATATGCAGTGAAGTATTTTAAGTATGCTAATTTTAAAAGTATGGCTCAGCGGTTTTTTACACACACACACACACACACACACACACACACACACACACACACACACACACCTATCAAACCACCTGATCTTTCATGACATTGTATGTTTATTGTTACTTGTCTGACTTACAAAGATAAGAAACTCGATAATATCATCACAGCCAACAGGGCCTGACTGCTGGCTGGGGGATACATTCCTACAAGCTCTGTGCAGGCCATTTCATAGCTGAAAACAATTTAGACTGCAGGTACTCCGAGAAGCATGAGATCCTCCTCCAGGACTGACTTTTATGGACACCCTTTACATGTATTCACTGTAAGGGTACAGCATACCAATTGTAAACTGGTTTTAGCAAGAAAGTTTTAGAAACATCCCAATGGTTACTCTGCGGAGGCCTAGCTAGAGATGTGCACTTAGCACATGTGGAAAGAGACTTTATTTTGCTTTCTGTTTTTCAAGACAGAGTTTCTTTGGCAGCCTTGGCTGTCCTGGAACTCACTCTGCAGACCAGGCTGGCCTGGAATTCGTAGAGATCTGCCTGCCTTTGCCTCCCAAGTGCTGGGATTAAAGGTCGTGTGCCACCACTGCCTGGCATGGAAAGATAATTTGGAAGCTGTCATAAACATGAACACTGTTAAGACAAAATTCTTAAGCTGCATCAAATAGAAAAAAGATACAGAATGAATCCTAGGGGGCATCGTTCTTGCTTGTATGGAAAAATGTGTTTATTTGGTGCTACGCTCTTATATCCGAACCCCTCAGAAGGAAACTCAAAGTTATTGCTCTCCAGGTGTTCTGGACTCCAGTAGGAGAATGCTTCTATTTTTTTCAATTGAATATATGTCACATGTAAAACAAACAAACAAACAAACAAATCATCACAATAGACTCTTTAGGCTCTAGAGGGAGAATGCACAACAGGAGCAGGCTCCAACAGGCCAGGCGAGAACTGTGTAGGTAGCTTGGCCTGCCTTGGGCTTCAAAGGTGTGGAGGGAACTGGCTGGCTTAGAATTTTGTTTTCAGGGCTCTTTCTGAAACTTCCGGGAAAGGGCAGCTGTCCACTCATGCAGCAGAAGCCAGTGGATATTCCATTGTTAGTTCAGGAAAGCACAGACTCAACACTGTACCCTAGGGCTTGGATTTGTGGGGTGCTGATACACTCCTTCCAATTCACCTCACTCTTGTTTCACGTAGAGATGCAAGGAAATGAGAAGCTCGCCAGGGAACAGTCCTTTCCCAGCTCCTGTTCTGTAGCTTGAGTTTTCCTGCTTGGCCCACAGTCAGGGCAAATCTCTCTCACCCGCCAGTCCCAAGCCGCTCAAACCCGATCAAGTAAACACAGACACTTATACCGGTTACAAACTGTATGGCCGTGGCAGGCTTCTTGCTAACTGTTCTTACAGCTTAAATTAATCCATTTCTATTAATCTATACCTTGCCACGTGGCTTGTGGCTTACCGGTACTTTACATCTTCCTTGTCCTGATGGCGGCTGGCAGTGTCTCCCCCTCCAGCTTCCTATTCTCTCAATTTTCCTCTGTTAGTCCCGCCTATACTTCCTGCCTGGCCACTGCCAATCAGTGATTTATTCATTGACCAATCAGCAACACATTTGACATACAGACCATCCCACAGCACTGTTCTCTGTTGTCTTCCTTGTCTTCGTCTAAATAGAGAGGTTAGAACTGAGGAATAAACACCTGCCCCAACAGGCAATCAGTTGTCCCTTTCCTCAGGCTTCCGTGATGCTAGTAAGGCTCACAGGCTTGGGGATGAGCCAAAGACAGGCTTGAGTCATCCCTTCACCATTTCTGAGCTTGCATCCTTGGGCAAGTCAAGGGACTGCATTGTGTCTAAGTTTCCATGTGGGTAAGGTAGCACCAGCTCATGTGCCCCAACTCCTAAGGTCCTGAGGAACAAGTTGCAGTAATTGTCCAGCTTGTAAGAGCAAAGGGCCGTATGGACAAAGTAACCTGTGTTGTGGCATGTTCATGTATGTGTTTCCTGGGACTCCCATAGCAATGAGCACAGATTTGGCTTACAACAGGAGCCATTTACTCTCCCGTGGTCTGGGAGCACAGAAGCCTGCATAAAGTTTTGAGCGGAGCCATATACACTGAAGGCTCCAGGAAAAGATCCATTATTGCTCCTCCTAACTTCAAGGGCCGTCTACGTTCCTGGTGGGTGGTATCACCCCAATCAGCCTGTTTGCACAGGCCTTTACTTTTTTTTCTGTGTCTCTCCTCTGGAGGTCTCTTGTGATGTTAAGACTCAAGTGGATAATTCAAGATAGTTTCATCTCAGTATCCTGTATCCGGGACTTCATTCCAACTGCTAAAACAGCCCTTTCCCAAAGAAGATCATGCACTTCTGGGTGGGTGGAAGCAGGATATGAACCTATTTTTCTGTGGGTCAGCATTCAGCCACAACATATAGACCAAGCAAAGACAGTAGTCATGCAAGTCCCCAGGTATGTGCCCATGCTGTGGGAGTTCATGAGAGGTTCCAGGTCATGGTCTTCTGATACTGAGCAACATGGAGTCCTGTTTTCTATCCCAGGGAGACTGCTCCCTACATCTGTCTGTCTCTCTTGAGGCCTCTTTGTCTCTTTCTCTGCCAGCTAACACCGATCTTATTTCACAGGCCTGGGAAGTTGTTCAGTCTGGAGACAAGGCCCCATCAATGTAAATGCAAACCTTCTTCTTTAAAGCTTCATGTGCATTTTGCAAACCAAATAAGGGCTGCAGCTTAGTTCCCAGTGTTTTACCAATGTCGTCTTCTGGTTTTGACTTGACATTATAAGAAGTCACCATGAGAGGAAGTGGACAAAGGGAAGCAAGTCTTTGTGCTATTATTGCAAATTCCAGTGAGTCTATACTCATCTCACATTAAAAAATGACACC
Organism: Peromyscus californicus insignis; assembly: GCF_007827085.1. Lineage (NCBI taxonomy): Eukaryota > Metazoa > Chordata > Mammalia > Rodentia > Cricetidae > Peromyscus > Peromyscus californicus. The sequence continues at coordinate 134,682,804 of NW_026294595.1, read as the reverse complement.
CCTCACCCCATGAATATTTGACATTCACGCAAGAAAACAATCAAACGAGCACACAAAACAAGCTCCCCCACTAAATTCCTATAGATCTTTAGAGGGTAGAAGAAAGCTAATCTTCAACTCCTAGTTAGATGTTTGCTGAGTCATCGTCCCAGGATGAACCCCCATTCTCAGGGGCTGTTGGGAAGGGGCCTTCTCTGGTCTAGCCCCTCTTCGTTTCAGACTTCCTGGGATGCTATCAATGATAGCCAACTCCCTGAAGAAGGGAGTTCTGCCAGGCCCGCCCCAAGCCTCCCCAGGCCAGGGTTGGTCTGCAGACACATGGCTGGGTTGGGCCAGCACACCTGGCCCTGCGGCCCAGGCTGAACCTGTTGCTGCCACATGCACACAGCTTTGGCTCCTGTTGGCCTGCTCTCCTGCACTTTCCTGGTAGGCACATGGCCTCAGTAACCCTACCTTGAGTCAGAGAGCTGTGATGAGCTCCTAGGAGGTGCCGCTCTGGCTTGGGGCCAGCTCTCCCTACCCTGGCTTTGATTGTCATCTGTGCCGCATCTTCCTCCTCCTCCTCCTCCCTGGGGCAGGGTGTCAGCTTCTCTCCCGTGCAGAATCCAGCTGCCACTAGTCTGGGCAAGTTGGAGGTACCCTCCCTGGGCCGCTTGTCTGGTCTTTATTCCTCCTCACCCATGTGGAGGCGGTGGGTGAGTTCTATATACTGGAGCTTAGCAGTTTGGTATCCCAAGGCTTATAAACTTGAAGGTCACGTTTAGAGTTTGGGGTGGTGGTGGTGCTGGGAAATAATTGAGTCTGCACACAGAATGTATGAATATTTTTCAGGCAGAGGGTGATCCTAAGAATTACAGGGCTCAGAGGACTAGAAGAGGCTGTAGCTTACATTTTGTAATAAACATTAAATATTTTGTTTCTGGCATCAAATTGATGGCTATACTATTTCACATCCTTACCTCAGTTTCCTCCTGTGTAAAAGTAATTAAATGATTGCATCATCTCACATATCACAATTGCTTGGCACTGTGCTGCAAAGAATAAACGAGAAAGTTCTTGGCACAAGCCGGTAAGAGCCCAACAGAGATTAGCTGTTATTGTCATTACCTGCCCTGAGCACAGATGAACTCACTTTTTGCTCACAGCAGCCGTGGGACATGGGGAGTGTCAGAAGGGAAAAGGGGACTGGGAAAAGAAAGGTGTTGGCTCTGTTAACATCCCTTCATGAGCGCACCTGGAAAGTCTTTTCTGCTCTGTCTTCTGGGTGTAGGAGAAAGCAGTGAGCTTGTACGTGGTCGCACTGAAAGAAAATTCCAGAAGGACTTGGGTGTGAAGACAAGACTGTGTCCATGTAGAAAGCCTTTCTGCCCTGGCAGATGCTGCTCTTTACTTGAGGCCCTCCTGGCCATCTGTCAGAACCTACCACGCGGGACACCCACCCTGGGAGTACCATACCTGAGCAACACCCGCAGGGGTTCCATTTCATCTTCCAGCTTCTCTGCACACCTTATGGTCTGGGGTAACTGCACTGCAACATCCTTGCTTATATGCTGCTGCTTTCTTTTAAAGAAGTAAGGCCTTTGTCTAAGGCATCAGTTCTCTCCCTGTGCTCAGCTATGTGTCTGCTGACAAGGATGTCCTGTCTCTACTCCTTCCTCAACCATTTCCTGTCTATCTGAGGGATATGGAGAGGAGTGACCTATGTCCTCAAGGAACCCAAAGCCAGAGATGGAGCGATAGCACACCCTCCCCCCCCACCCCAGAAAGTCATCTCGTTTTCTCTGGGCATCTTGTTAAAACTCTTAGTCCTGGGAATCCTGAGGAGTCAAATCATCCTGTGTCCAGTAGGCATTAGGAATGAGTCGAGGGCTAGGGTGATGAGAGTTGGGCAATTGGTTGTTTTCCTAGGGACTCTGGGTGACAGAAAGGAAGAGATTTGGCTTCCTAAGGCTTGTCTGATGCCTGCGCGTACCCAAGCCAGTCTGCCCATCACACAGGTATGGCTTCCATTGAGGTCCCTTGGATCTGATGTCTTCTTTCTCTCAGAGCATCAGAGGGCTGCTGGGCTGGGCCTATAGGCTCCCAGCCCTTCCAGAAGTGGACAAAGGTACTTGTTGGAAAGATGCCATAACAAAGCTCCAGGTGACCACAAAAGCAGCTGAGAGTGATCTCAGACTGAGTCAGTACTAAGCATTCTGGACTCCTGTGGACACTTGGGGGGAAGTTGGTTGTTGACTAGGAAGGCATCCAGAGAAGGCTGGGAAAGGGAAGGGTAATTCTACATTCACCACTAGTGTTTTTCTAACCAAAGTCTACAACTGAGTGTCCACGTCCAGATTCATGACTCAACCTTGTTACCAAATTCTGGCTCACCTCGGAAAATGGCTTCCCTGTCCATTCTGAAACCAGAAATCATTTTGAATTTCTCTGTTCTTCACTGCCTCCAACCAAGACCATCATCTACTTCTATCATTTTGACTTCTAAAACCTCCCTTGAATCTATCCTCTTCTTTCTGTCCCCGGGGCCACCCCTTGGGGCCCTCGCCATTTTCTTCTCTAAATTATTTCATTGTTCTGACTCCCCCCATTTCTTTTACCAATTTCATCTCATTCCCCAGCCATTAGCTGGCCCAGAAGTTAGTGGAAAAAAAAAAAGCTTACCAAGTTAATTCTATGATTAAAAATCTTTTACGGTTTCTTGAACAATGCTCTTAAAATGTGTGACTTCCTGCTGTCAAGCATGAAACTCCATGAAGAGCAGGTTGCAAAGTTTGGAGGCAGGTGTGATAGTGACTGTTGTCACTATCAGAGTTGAATGGCCACTTATCTGTATAGTAGAGAGATGATGACTCCTCTCAACATCAAAAAGTTAAATTACGGTAAATGGACAAGCCCAAGTGATGGGGCCTATATAATAATGTCAATTGTAGAATCTAGGGAGGGAGCATGCAGGGATTTATTGTGCAACTTTCTCACCTTTTTGTTTGTTGGTTTGTTTGGAAAATTTCATTTCAGACTCCTGGGAAAAGTTTTTCTCACAGCTCCCATGACATCAGAGTCAAACCCAAAGTTGTTGCGTTGGTTTGCCAGCCCTGTCTGAAGGCCCTGGCCTCTGCAATGGAGGAGCCAATTCTCTCACTTCTGTGCTCTAGCCATCAAGCTGGTCTTTCAGTTTTCAATGTAACACCCTTCTAGTTGGGGATAAGCAATAGATCTAGTTGCGTTTTAACACAGTCCATTGTGTAATAACATGAAAGATCTGAAACATCTTTTCTGTAGGTAAGGCAGTTAAACAGTGGTACTTTATATGGCCCTAATAAATACTTGGTTCTGATCACTCGTGCAGAAGCTCTAAGCACAGACTTTCTAGGGGACGTGCCATCACTCCATGTCTGGATTTGAGTTCATTGAGGATGTGTGTCACTCCCGTTCATATACCACAGACAGGCAGGAAATGATTAAGGAAGAAGGAACAGAGAGAGGACATCCTTTTCAGTGACATACACTGTATTCCAGTGTAGTGCTATGGGTTTTCTTTTGAAAATTAAATAGATTGATTTATCAATGAACTGTCATCTACCTGTATTTTTATCATCCGATTCCTTGGTTGCACATACACCAGCATGGAGTGTTGTATAAGCATGCAGAACTCCATGGTTTACTTTGATTTAAGATAGCTTTTTATTACAAAATGAAATAAAGAATTCTGATGAAAAGCTAGATATTACCAAAAAGCATATTGTCCTCCCCAATGGACCTAAGCTTCAACCTTAGTTTTCATGATCCTGGCGAGAGAGGAAAATGGATGATCATCAGAGTCCAGGGACCCCCTAGCATGCTTACTACCAAGAGACAGAGAGAAGTCTTTGGCTCTATGATGATGGACTGCTTCTAATGGACAAGGCATTGTCTCTCTGGTTCCTGTTTTCCCAATGGGCAAATCTCGGAACATACATGAAATCATGCAGGTCAAGAGTAAATAGGTTGGCTGTTCATGTCCTTTATTGCCTTTAATCCCTTTTCATTCTTAGTGGTTACGGACAGGAAAGAAAGCAGCTTCAGCCTTTAGTGTGTTGGGGAGGCATAGCATTATGTGTTGACCTTGATCTCTACCTATGTGTCCTGATGTTTCAATTGCTGTTTGAAACAGTTAAGGCAGGGGGAATGGGCTCATAGGACATTTCGTTTCTAGAAGTGGGCAATATCATGTGGCACACTGTGTGTTCTAAATGGCTTGATACTGCATCAAGAAAGGGAAGCAGTAGGACTCTTTGTAGATCAGACTGAAAGACTGATCGGTTCCATGGGGTCTGTTTGGTAGAGTCTGAGTTCTTTATTGTTACACTCAAACCACAACAGCAAAGAGAAGCTTTATCCCACACAAAGGTCTTGATAGATGTGGGTTCAAAGTATGAAAAAATAAGCAGAAATTCTTTGGGGACACAGATGCATAGATTTGTTGGTCTATGCCTGGTGTCAGCTTCTCCAGGGAGCACACTTTAGCTACTTGATGCATGATTGTGTACTCAATCTAAAATTGGAACCTTTTGTTCTAAACACAAGCATCCTCATCAATTGATTAGAGAAACAAATTCAAACAAAGTCCCCCAAAATATTCCGCAAGTTTCTCAATCTGTCTGTGGAAAACAATAGTGTGGTTGGAGACAAGTGAAGCAGACATTTCCAAACAAAGTACTGGGGGAGATTAGTCATTGTCTACCATACCCAGAAACTACCCTGAAAAAGTTAGATTCTGAAGGTATTAGGTGTGGCCTTTGAATCTCCTTGCTAATCAATCTGCCCTGGTGATTCAGATGGAAACAAGCCAGGGACCACAGGTGAGGAGTTATTGGCTTAGTGATTGTAATAAGAAGAACAATGAATTCTAAAGATGTCCACATTCTAATCTCAGAACTTGTGAAAATATTGGAAAAAGAGAATAAAGTTTGTAGATGCAAAGGTTTGATAATTGATTGACTGAGATGGGAAGATTACCCAAGTTATCCCAGTGAGCCTAGTGTGATAGTCAGAGCAATGGGAAATAGAGAAGCTTCCTTGGCTGTGGCTGCCAAGAGAAATGAAGATAGGCAGGCTTCAGGAGATGTGGTGTGGCTGGCTATGGAGCTGGAGGAAGTGTGAAGCTGTAAACCAAGACACATGAGTGACAAGAAGCTGGAAAAGAGAAGAGAATGGATTTCTTTATTATTATGGAGCTTCCAGAAAGGAGCACAGCCCTGTTTGTACCTCCATTTCAGCCCAGTGGGGACCACCCTGGGCTTGAACTAAGGGACTGCATTATTAATTTGTGTATTTGAACTTATTCTGACTGCAAAGGAACACCTACACTGGAGTTCTCTAGCCTGATTGTTGCTTTTTTCTTTTTTTTCCTCCTCCTCTTCCTCATCCTCTTTCTATTTCCTTTAGTTTTTCAGCTATGCTCTGCTGAGCTCCTGAGAGTGTCTGCCCAGGTGATGATCCACAGTTCCTCACAAGGGATGGGCCAACAGGAGTTATTTGGGGTAGCTTTATGGTTTATATAGGTATACAGGGCGTTCTCTCATTGTGGCTGCCTTCTCTCACTGAATGTTTAGCACAAACATGTGAGCTCATTGCTTTTGCCTCCAATCACCAAGCCAGTAAGGACTGGGTGGGGATGTTAGCTACTGGCTGCACTTCAGGATGCAGCAGAAAAGTCCACAGTCATTTCTCCTTGACTGGAGTCATAATTAAATGGGGAATTAAAGAGTGGGATTCAAGGATGAGTAAGACATAGGAACTGAAAGCATTCCTTACTGTAGATGTCTGCTGAGACACCTCCCTTTTCTTTCTGTGGAATAAACTGGGCCAATTCCCTTAGTTACAAAAGTCCAGGCTTGACAAGGCAAAGACAGGTATATACAAGACAGTTTGGTTTATGGTGACCCATGACAAGCCCTACGTATTTAGTGGTCAGTTATCTCTTGCCTCAAAGTGGATCTGGGAAGCAACATCTGATTTCATCATCATAAGCACTGAGATAGAAACCATTATTTTCTCACAGAGATGAGACTTAGTAAAGCTTAGGTAACTTGCTTCATTGTCATGTGTCTGATCAGAATTAGAGGTGGGATTGGAACTTGATCATTAGACAAACACATGATATTTCTTGTCCCCTTTACCAATGCTCTTTATGAGATGCATTGAGATGAATAAATAATGGATCACAACTGTATGGACTGATCCCTAGACTACCCCCAGATAAATGTTGCATCATCCTCAGTAGCAATTAGCTTCAGTGAAAGGTTGTCCAGATTAATAACAATATCGCCAACTGCTATTTATAGATGGCTGTCCTCCAAAGAGGCCAAAGTGCTCTGTAGATAAACACTGTCTAATGTGGTCTTGTGTTACTGTACATTGGGTCTGGGTCTGTGGCTTCTTTGTGTTTCACAGAGGGAAATGGATCTTGACATCATTCATGCAAAGAGTTGATTCCCCCCCATGGGTGGTACCAGCTTAGTGAGAATTTGTTCTTCATGGTAATCTGTTCTCACACATTCTGTTTTCCAGGGGTCTCTGGCATTGCTTGGATCACAGGGGTTAGACAGTTTGCATTGTGGGTAATTTTTAAGATTTATATGGACTTGCTATTGACTTCTCCTGGTAATCAATTGTATAATCATCCTTACTGCTGCCTCCTGCATTGCCTCTTCGCTTCTGTTTATCCACATCTTTCACTACCGTCACCACCACTATCACCACCAGTGCTACAACCACCACCACTACAACTGCCATCACCACCACCAGGGCCACGGCCACCATCACAGCAACCACTACAACCACCACCACCACTACAACTACCACTACCACCACTGTTACCACAAACACTACTACAACTACCACCACCACAACTACCACTAGAACTACCATCATATAATCACCACTACTACCACCATAACTACCACCACTACTACAACCAACACCACCACTACAACTACCACCACCATCACTACTACAACTACCGCCACTACTGCCATTGCCACCACCACGACCACCACCACGGCCACCACCACCATCACAGGTCCCAGTAGCAGCAGCAGGAGCAATTGCAGAAATATTTATTTCATACCATTTGCATTCCCTGTCTTATGCGACACACTTTATAGATGCTGTCTCACACAATATCTACCAATGTTGAGTTATCATTGTAAATCTTGTCTGACACAGTAGAAAATCAAGACTCTTAGTAGATAAATGATTTATTCCCTCCTGGTTATTTACAATCTAAGACAACTGTCCAGGATCATCTTGAAAAACTGAGACTTCAACACTGAGGGTTGTGCATGAGATGTCAGCGAGAATATGCTTATTAAAATAACCGTTTCACTACCATCTATTAAATACAGAGATTTTGTACATCAAAACTTTAATCTGTGTAATATGCCTATAAAGTAGGTATTTGCATTTCTACTTACAGAAAATGAATTATACAGAAATAATTTGCACACTAACACAGTTCTGTACAAAGCAGCGTTACACTTTGGATGTGAATTCTTTCCTATAGGTTCATGTGGTTGGACACTTGGTCCCTAGCTGATGGTGTTTTGGGGGAAGGCTTGGAGCTTTGGGGTTGGAAGCATGGTTGATGGAGGTGGATCACTGCTTCTGGCCTTAGCTCCCTGCTTTCTGTCTTCTTCTGTGATGTGACCAGCTATCTTATGCTCTTGTCACCATGGACAAAGGCCACTGCCACACATTCCCCACCATGATGGACTGAGAGTTTCTGAAAGTACAGTCCAGAACAAATACACAGGTTTTCTGTCAGGCGTTTGATCTTAGTGACAAGGAAAGCAACTAAAACAAGTGCTAAAGTGTGTTTTAATTCCCCTTCCATGTGTTTTCAATAAAAAACAAACACCAGCCAGCATTTAATCTATAAGCTCATTAGTATAACAAGGGATTAGATGGAGAATGATGGAAAGATGGATGAATGGATAGGAGAAGGGCAAATAGGTAGGACATAAGTAAAATACATATGTAGCATTGTCCAAAAACCTCCAGGTACCCATGAAAATGGACCTGGCGTTGCTTAGGCACAGAAGAAACTTTTACTCTAAAATAGGACATTTTAGGAAGCCAAATAAGTATTGGCCTAAGCAACTCAGAGCCAAGCTCCATTGACTTCGTGGCTGGAAATATGAATGAGAAAAACACTCAGCTGCAGCAAGCTGAAGAAGAACAGATTGAGAAAGATCTTTGCACTGCAAGATATCGTGACAGCTTTAAAGTGTGTGCATGTGAAAGGATGAACCAGGAAAAGAAAAGAGTGGCAGCGACATGAACACCAGTGAGGATCATGCCATTACTCACTTAGATGTGACATGCAAGAAGGATGAGGTAGAGCTAACAGATCCTGCGAACCTGAGCACAAGGGTCACTATGTACTAGTGGGAGCCATGGAAGTGTGGCAATCAATGACTGAAAAAGGAAGAGAGATGGAGACAGAGTCTCTGGTGTCTTCCTCTCTCTCCTTTCCCAATTAGAAGCCAGGTTTTTTGGGGGAGGGTTTGGGAGACATAACCTGCAATATGCAGCCTTATGCATATAGAGCCAAGCAGAGGAGCACTGGAGTACGCCTGAGAACGAACAGGCAAGCGACAGACACAGATGCTGCTCTGTAGCATTTATTTGTTTCTCAGCTTCGAGTCAGGGCCGGGTGGATTCTTAGGTTCCATTCGCCACATTGGAAGTTAGAGACCCTGAAAAGGGTCTGTTTTATTAGGGTTTAATCGTGACTCAAGGACAGGAAGCCAGCCATCATTCAGATAAGAATCTTTCACAGGAATGCCATTTCAGGGCCAAGTCCAGCACCCCTTGGTTGAACGTTTTTGGCAGCAGGTCACCAGGGAACTAGCTTACCTGGAGGCCAAGGCCATGGGATTCATGCTGCTCAGAGCAGCTGGGCTGTCCTTATATCATCTTTACCATTCGGTGACACGGTGATTGAAATTCCAAAATGGATGAAAAATTCCTTAGGGCTCAAGTGACAAGTTTGAAAATGTCTTTGACAGAATAAATAAATACAAGAAAATACATAAACAAAAACCCCCTCTCCTGCTCGATATATTGCTCTTGCAGATGTCTGAACAAGTGACAGTTTCCACTGGGGACTGCAGCTTGTTTTTTTTTAAACCATTCTCATCTTGCAGATAACAAGGGGAGCAGCTCTGGGGAGACCGGTGCAGAGCCACGACTGTGACCTTTGCCCAGGAGGTCCCAGAGACCTCTGAATCAGGGTATACTAGCCTATTAAGAGAATTTTACTGTTACCTCCATGAAAGGAAAGGACACTCTTCCTTCTCCCTACCCCAAGTCTCTTTCCCTTCCTTTTCTTCATCAGTTTAAAAAGAAAGAGACCCACAGCCAGGTTTGGTGGCTCGGGGCCTATAACTCCAGCTACTCAGGAGGCCACCGCAGGGAGACTGAAAGTTCAAGGCCTGATCTGTTTACTCTTGAAAAAGTTCAAAGCGAACCTGGGGAACTTAGTGAGACCCTGCGTCAAAATAAAAGCAAGAAAAGGGAAAACGAAAGTGTGCCTCAGTGGTAGAATGTGTGTCTGGCATGCACAAGACGGCAGGTTCAAGTTTTAGTAGCAAGAAAAAAAGCGAGAGAATTAGTACCCCCCCCCCCCTTCCAGTTATCTGTTTCCACACAGTGAGCTACACCAGACTCGGGGACTGAAGGGCAGAGCGGTCTTCATTCTACTCATGAACCAGCAATTGGGTCAAAGCTCGGAAGGCCATTTTGTCTCTGCCCCATGCTTTCAGCTGAGGTGGCTCTTTTGGGGCCAGTGGATTTAATTCCAAGATGGTTCCCTTACAGGGCTGATGTGTTGGCGCTGGGAGTTCACCAGGGGCTGTCAGCTGGGACTCAGTGATCTTCAAACGGGCTTCTCGAACTGTCTAAACTTCCCCAGAGAACAGTGATGAGGTTCCTGGTAGAAGCTCACGCTAGGACTTCTGTGGTATTCTCGGGGCATCCAGATGCCCAGAACTTCATTTCTGCAGCACTCTGTTGGCTCAGCAAATTCCTAAGGCCAGCACAGATTCAGACTGTGAGCGATTGGCTCCCATCTACAAATGGGAAAAGTAGCAAAAACTTGAAGCTTTCTTTGTCTCTTACCTCTACTTTGTCCAAAATAGATGTCCAAATTGGGTAGATGCAGCCACAAGGAGAGCTATACAATCAGAACCGCATACAACTTTGTTAGCACAGGATGAAGTTTTGAGAGTGGGTGGCAGAGTTCTGGCTGGACCAGTGACTGGGGCTTCTCCTTGTATCATCCAGGGGTGGTGAATTCCCAACAGGCAGACTTGTCATTGACCATCAGCTCTGACACTTATCAGCTAAGTAATCTTCAGAGTTTTGATTTAAACAGTTCCCAACTTTCCCTATTACAAACTGGACACAATCATACCTAGCTTGATTGCTTTGCAAATAGTAAAGATGCCCACAGCCTCTCTAGAGGATGATGATGCTTATGAAAAAGGACATTCAAAAAACAGAAGTTAGATATGTTTTTGAGTGTTCAAGCTAATTTTCTGCGATACTTTCAAGATCTACTAAATCTGAGATTGTTAGGATTACTTTGTCATTGTTTTTCTGTTTCCCCTGATTTTTGTTAATAATTTCCTTTTTAAGTAAGAGAACAACTTAAATTAAATGCAGAATTTAAATATTTAAAAAATTAGAGAAAAATGAGAAATCATGTTCAATGCAATGCGGAAGTTGAAACTTTGGGATATTAATTGAGAAATTCACTAAGTGGCTAATGCCAGAAACCCAGTGCTACTCTCCAGTCTTTCTCCCCCAGACCTTAAGCTACATTAGGGGCAGCTGGCAGTTAATTAGTTGTCACTGGACTTTGTGGGACAACTCTGCTCTGCTCTATATGGAGACTATTCTTCTCCTGGAAACAAAAGCCAACTCTTCTATTCTTTACACAGAGATGCATGACAAGAAGTGAAAATGTGTGAGGGCCTTTACGGCCTAGGCTCAGGGTAGGCACATTTTGCCTCATTTTGTGGGTCAAATCTAGTATCTTCAAAGTTGAGACCAAAGCTGTAGACTCAGAGAAGTCAAAAGCAAGGGCCAATATGGTATAAAATGATCTACCACACTGGAAACTTTTGCTGGGGAAAGAGGCAATACTTGACTGAAATTACATATCCCCTTATATTGTTGTTAACATGTTTTCATTTAATACGTAGTGGGAGAGAGGCAATACTTGGCTGAAATGACATATCCCTTTATGTTGTTGTTAACATGTTTTCACTTAATACGTAGTGGATATTTTCTGACATAGTCACTTAGCTTTCTGCACTAAGGTCTTTAAAAGTTCCTCTTTAAGTCCATGAAAGGGAAGCTCCACAACTGTTGAACTGTCTTCCTCTTCCTCTTCACTTGGTCAGAACCATTCCTTCCAGATTGCCTGTGCCAATATGATCATAGCTCTGGGTTCATATGCAGGCATGCTTGTATTTCTGTGCTGTTGGGTCCATGTTTGATGGTTCCATCTATATTGCCAAATTGTCCACATTTAGAAAAGGCATTCTCACTGATGTAGTGGAGAGTGGTAGTGGGAAGCCTAGATTTGCACACTAGGACCTCTAAACTTGCACACCACTCTCTCATTCTTTTATTTTGTAAACTTCTTGCATCCTGGTGAGGAACCTAGCTCTGAATATTCTGATATATGTGAAAAAGGCATGCCTATGTTGACTCCAAGTAAGGTATGCCATTTCATCTGCCTTTAATGTTTTATTTTTATTTTTTGAAATCCTGATCAAGTGTTGGACATGTTTTTATCAAGTTGGCAATAATCTGCAAGGAAACCCTTTCTCTTCTCTCCAGTTCATTCATTCATTCATTCATTCATTCATTCATTCATTTCTTATTCACAGTATTATTGACAAATATCTTCTCCTTTACTGGGATATAATAGAGTTTTGAAATTCAAATCATTTCCAGTATTGTAAGTGGAATTCACTTTAAATGGGATCCTGGGTCTATGTGACATGTTCCCATCATTCTTAGACTATTTTCTGATGCATTGTAGTACCATGGGTTTATCTTCTATTTTCCCTGCTCTGTTACTAGTGCGCTCATTCATGTATCTGAGAATAGTATTAGGAAGTCAGGATCTTAGTGCTATGGGAATGTCACTCCTCCTAGGACCGCTAAGTATCTATGTACCACTCTCTCACGCTTTCAACTAAAGTACTTCCTCCCTCCCCCCATTTATCCTGAAATTCCTCATTACGTGCTTAAAGTGCTAACTACTTTTGTGTTCCATACACTAACAGTATGGTGTTTCCTCTAAGTTTGTCGTTTGATTTTGGACTTTCATTCTGTTTTCATTTCAATTAAAGAAATATCTCTTCTTTCTACCTCTATTTCTTTTCAGGGCTCACTGGCCAGCAAGCTGAGCCAACATGGTGAATTTCAGGATCCGTGAGAGCCACTGTCTCAAAACTTGAGGGGAACAACAAACACCGGAGGAAGAAACCCAACCCCACTCCTCCGGCCTCTGCATACATGTGCATTCACACATACATCTGTACATGCATCTGCACACATACCACAAACCTCCATATGCAAAATTAAAAAAAATCGTAAGTTGAACCATCATACAGGATATTCTGCATATGAGTATATTTGCATAAATACACCATTTTACTGATCTGTTTTCTCTCTGAAGGATTTTTGAGTAGTTTTCAAGTTTTTGTCACTGTGAATAGCATAACTTTGAATATGTTGAGTCATGTGTACTGATAACCCTGTGAGTGGAGTCACTATTTCAGAGTGTATACCTTGTCAATTTTAGAAAGCACTATTAATTATTTTCCAGAGTGGTAATGCTATGTTGTGCCCACTGAGAAATTTTATGGAAAAAAAAACCTCTCCGAAATCTAGTACTATATGATTTTTATCTCAGTTGAATGAGTGTAAAACTGTCTATCATACTTGTCATACTTTGTATTTTCCTCATCATAAACACTGTTTATCTTCCCAAAGATTTACTGGCACTCATTCTTTTGGGAAATGCCTGTTTGTGTCTTTGTCCCTTTTTAATTAGGTTATTTATGGTTTTATTACCACTATCTAAAAATATTATTGAGTTTTATTTTTGAAGCAGGGTCTTGCTTGATATGCAGCCCAAGCTCCAGATTTAGGATTATGGACAAGTTCCATTATTCTGAGCCACAATTTTATTTTGATTTGAGGGATTATCATGCATATTTGATGAAATAAACTCTATCTTTGCCTTTCTGCTTTCTGACTTGGTTTCTAATCTAGCAATGTTTCCCACTCTACACATATTGAAATATTAATCTGTTTTTGTTTTCGCTTTGCTGCTTCCATCTCTAGCAGGCCCCACCCGAGTCACATTCCTGAGCTGACAGTTTGTTACTTGGGACTACAAAAGCAGGTGCCTAGCTTTCTCTAGGTCTTCACCCTGGTCCCTTGGAGGCTTCACCCAAGCTTGGCTGTGGCCTGGCCCAGCCTGGGGAACTGTCTGGAGCACCTGGTCTATTTCCAGCAGATCTGAGTCAGTTTCCACTCCAAGAAACCCAGGAGTGTAACATTTACTGGATTCTCAGGAAGATCAACTAAATTACTTTATAAACGAACGCACAGAGGTTCTGAGAGGTAACATACTTTGCCCAAGACTTCACGGCCAGAATTCTGAGAAAGGTGTGGAGGTCCAAGTGCTCCCTTTAGACAAGTGGTTCAGCATTTGAAAACTTTGCAGTGGATTCAGTTGAGTGTGGACTTAACCCGTCTCTTGCCTCGGCATTCCCGTGAAAGGATGTTAGGAAGCCCACACAGCAGCTTTTCGACTCTTCTCTTTGCTCATAGCCTGAGTCCCTCAGCCTTTCTTCAGATAGTCACTCACAAGAAAATCTTCCTTGAAGTCGGACCATGCCTCTCTGTGACTTCCATGGCTTTAATTCTTCTCCTTTGCAGTGGCACTGAAGCCTAGGCCCTTCATCATGCCCTACATGTTTGCTACCTGTCTGTTTCTCCTTCGTCTCCCACGGCCATTCTTGCTCTGTTCCTCTGGCCACAGACCTCCTTTGTGTTCCTTGAATGTGATGAATTCTTAAGGTCTTTGCCTCTGCTGCTGCTTTTTTTTTTTCTTTCTGAAAATAATTTTGTAAATGAAAGATGAACAGAAGTCTGCAGAAAGGAAACTGAGGCCTTACCCTCTCTGAGGAGTGGATGAGGGGGTTATAGTGGGAGGAAGGTGGGGGACGAGTAGGAGGAGGGGACGGAGGGGGAACTGTGGTTGGTATGTAAAATGAAAAAAAAAAAACTCTTTTAAATAAAAAAAAGGAAACTGAGGCAAAATTACCCTTGAGAACAACTTTACTAGGAGAGTTATCTGCTCATGGCCGTAGATAGCCATGATGGGGCCCTGAGGGACATAGTTCCTTCACGAAGTGGTAGTTTCTGACTCTCATCGGTTTCAGGAGAGTGGAAGATGAGCAAGCTTCACACCACATGACCCAGCCTACATGCTAGAAGTCAAGGTTTGGATAAAAGGAAAGTTATAATTCAAGGTTTTCTTGGGGCCCCATGTGGAGGGAGAATACTTTGAGAGACTCAAGGCTACTGTAAGCCTGCTTATCAACTGTCCATCCAGGTGGAGACACTGCCAGGAGCATAGTCTGAGTTGACAGAGAGAGAGAGAGAGAGAGAGAGAGAGAGAGAGAGAGAGAGAGAGAGAGAGAGAGCCATCACCTAGAGGATCTATGATTTAACAACGTCTGTATTAGCTCTTTGTGTGGATCTGTATTAGCTTCTTGTATGGGTGTTTTCTTCCTATCTTCTAGTTAATGCATTAGCTTAAGGTCTCACCTTGAAGAAGCCTTCCCAGTTCCTCCTGTGAAGACTGAAACCACCCTTCCTCTGTAATGCATCCCTGTACTCCCTGTTTCCTGTCTGGACAGAGTTTAGGAGCTTATCCCAGTTGGGTGATGACAATTTTTGCTTATTCCTTCTCTCTGTCCCATCCCTGCAAGGAGCTGCACACTCTAAAAGTTTGTCCCATTCATTTGTATCATTTGTATCCCCAGGGCTGGGTCAGGGCCTGACAGACACTCATTCGGTCAATATTTGTTCAAGCAGTGAATGGAGTGAATCCAGTGGCCACTCAATAATGAGTGGTTTGGTGGTTTCCATTTCCTTCTGTCCTCTAAACGGTATACACGCACACACACACACATACACACACACACACACACACACACACACACACACACACACACACACACACACACAAGATGAAACATGCAACCTGAAGGAACTTGAAGAAGACAATGGAAATAACAGCTCAGTGGCTGGGTCTGGTGTGTCTCCAAATAACTGGCTGAACCAGTTGAGGGAGCTACTGTTTTCTGTTTTATTTTAATTTCATCAGGTTCCTTGACCTCTGACACTCCGACCTGGGTCTACATATTCATGGAAAAAAGGAGTATTGTAGAAGTAACCAATCTATTATGGAATAAGAATTTAATGAGCATAATGTTTGGTTAAATCACTACTCAAATGTAATTAATTGATTATAGCACCAGGACTCCTGAAGAGTGTCTTAATTCCTTTTCAGTTACTGTGATAAGATACCATGACAAAAATAACATATAAGTAACATATGCATACATACACACACACACACACACACACACACACACACACACACACACACACACACACATACACACACGGGAACTCACAGTACCAGAGGATTAGAATCTGTGCCCATCATGATATGGAACATGGGAGCAGGCAGTCAGGCAGGATGGTGCTGGAGCAACAGCTGAGAGTTCACATCTTCCACAGGAGGCAGGGAGACAGAGAGAGAGAGAGAGAGAGAGGAGAGAGAGAGAGAGAGAGAGAGAGAGAGAGAGAGAGAGATCTAATTGGGAATGGCATGGGCTTTTGAAATCTTAAAGCCCTTCCCCATTGAAACATTTCCTCCAACAAGGCCACACCCTCCCAAAACAGCTCTGCAGACTGGAGACCAAGCATTCAAATCTAGGAGCCTATGGGGGTCATTCTCATTCAATCCACCATAGAGAGGGATTCCAGTTTGTTTAAAAGGGGTGGGAACTGAGTGAGTGGATCTTTCAGTTCCATGCTCAGAAAGCACTTAGTTGAGTGACAGGCAACTGTGTAGAGAGGGAGAGTAGACCTCCACCTCTAGCCTGCCTTGGGAAGATAACGTGGTTTAAAGTGCTTGCTGCTAGCCGTGGTGTAAATACCTCCACCCTGTACATTTCAGGTTCCCAACTTGATGCTGCTGTTCTGATCTGGCAAGAGATGCACACACTCTTCCCTCTCTATTTTTAAAAAGCTGCCTGGGTGTATCTTGATGATGGGTATGTAATTGGGTCTATTGAGGGTGGATGTGTAATATCAGGGGGAAATCTTCTAGAAAATGTAGGGGGACCTGATTGTTTTATCTTATTTGGAAACATGGAGGGTTAGGTAGGGAAGAAATCACATTTTCTTTTTTAATTCTTATGAACACCAAAGTTATGTTGTTTGTAGAAGGATGAATGGAACTGAAGATCATCACGTTAAGTGAAATAAGTCAGGAGCTGAAAGACAAGTCTTACTGCTTCCTTCCATGTGTGGCATCTAAAAGAAGGGGACATGAAAGTAGAGGGGTTTCTCACAAGATAGGAAGGGGGGTGAGTGTGTAGATGTGGATGAGGGGGGAGTTGCGTAAAATCAAATTACTCTATATACATGCATGGAAACATGATAATGAAGCTGACTCTTTTGAATTTGTATACACTATTTAACAAAAAGATTTTGTATTAAGAAAGCCTCACTTCTCTGTCCTGGTCACTCTCTGTCTAACATTGTGAATATTGCTTACTTTTAAGTTGGGTTCTGACTGATAACCCACTTGTAAGGAATTTGGGTGATCTTAACTTTTGATTCTGATGAAATTTCAGAACCTTTGTCTTTGATGCATTTTAAAGTTTTATGTCTTTTACATATTCATATTCTAATTTTAAAACTTATTTTAATCCATTGTTGCTTTTTTTTTGGTGATGTTGGTGATCTTTAACATCTCTGTATTCTCTCTCTCTCCCTCCCTGTCTCTCTGATTTACATGCCCTGCATAATAAACTTTACATCTTTCTGTTTGACTAATGTACTTCACCATACCCGCTTTCTTCTCAATCACACTTTCATTCTTCTTCTACTTTGAAATTGTAACAGACTCTGGAATATCATATACAAAGTACTGCTAGAGAATTTTTGTCATTTTTTCTACTATTTTAATGTAACTTACTATAAATATTCACACAAAGATAGTTTTGACTTTGCTATGTGATGTTATAACTGGGTGTCCACAATGATTTAGTCTTGCCTGTTCCTTGACTGACCTTAGTGAGCAATAAAGAACCAGAGAGTCCTCATGGGGTCTGGTACTAGTTTGGTCTTTCAGTTAGGCATGCGAAGGTAACTTCTCCACAAGGGCATATAGTAGTGGTGACGGATTATAGAACCCATTGGACGTTTGAAATGAAATGTGACTCTCTTAACAGATCCCACATATTATAATTTAACAACTTGGGCTTAAGAAAAAAAGCTCATTTAGTTAAGAATCATAGAAGAAAGCCTCGACTCTGAGGCACTCTGCTGGCGTTACTGTTTGTGAGAACACAGGTCCTTTCTTCTGTCCCAGTTTGTTTGTGTGTGCATTCCTCCTAGCTATATTGGGCTGTACCCTGCTCATTGTTGCCACCTGCCACGAGTCACCAGAATGATGCCACTTATGTCAACCGTACACCAAGGCAGTGCCTGCTCTGTGCTCACAATGTTCACTGGACAAAATCAGGGTTGTAGGATGCTGGGAACAGCTAGTCTGGTCGTGCATGACAGGTGTACCCTCAGGTGTCAGTCCCTGAGAGCCTGTTTTCTTAACACCACTAAAGTCTAGCATTGCCTGGTTGTACTTGCTGTGTGCTCACTGTGATAAGACAAGCCTATCATTAACACACACACCCAAGGTGCGACCTGTGTGGCAACTCCCTTTAACCCCAAATGGCTTCATGCTAATAATCCTCAGGGCTTGGGTATTCAACCCACACTTTAAGTCAGGATTTGTCATGCTGTTCCTTTGGGTATTCTCCACATCAGGTTAGTGGCTTCCCATCAGTAGCTACAGACTCTTATCTACCTGTGTCACTATCCTCACATGGAGGTGGGGAAGCAAGCTGAGAGAAGTCATGTCACTTGTTCAGAGCCCCTGGGCTGGGCAGCAGCAGAGCCCACATCAAGGTACAGCACCCTCTCTCTGTAGCTTCTTCCAGCTGCATTGTGCTTACCTCTTCAGGATGGATTCTGGCTATGGAGCCTCGCAGAGACACCACTGCTTCCACCTTCTCCAAGATCCCCCCCCCCCCCTCAGACCTCTCCAGACAAGCTGAGAGTCTTAGACTGCCTGAGCTCCTAGTGGAGCCTAGAAGCCCCCTGTGTCTTCTCACCTCAGGCCTTTAGAAAATGGTGAGGTTGGGAGGGACCATCATGGCCTCAGGCTGGGCGGATCCACCTGGTCTCAGGGTTCACATCTTTAAGGTTTTGTTGCCTTGGGAAGAAGGGCTGAGGGGAACTGCTTGTAGGCCTAAAGGAATAGTAAAAGTTTGCAAGTGTACAGCCTCCTAATAAACTTCATGCTCTTTATTCACACTTTCATAATTTTTTTAAGCCCAACAAACCTGAAGAACACCGAACAGAAAAGAGAGGTCTGTGAAGTAGAGTGGAACTCAGAGCTGTCATCAGGTGAATCTCACGAATTTCACACGAAACCATCTCAGATCAGGAGTTCTTTAAAGGGCTAGAGAGCACACTGTAGGAAGGTGTCCCTATGTGTCCCAGCTCAAGCCCAGGGTTGAGGGTCCTTCAGGGCTTCACTAGGCCACTAGGCTGCCATGGTTTTCCAGCTCCCAGGCTTGCTCAGCCAGTCTCCAAGCGAGAGAAACTCATAGCAATTCTCCCACCTCAGCCTCTTAAGTGTTGAGATTATAGTGGACAGCCACCATGCCCAGATTTCCCGCTGTGGAAATGAATATATATAATATATTATTATCATCATATTATATTATATATGTATATAATATATTATATATGCATGTATATATAGAGGGGGGAGAGGGAAGAGGAGAGAGAGAACAGCCTATTCTAGATCAAGCAGCAAGTAAGAAGCAGAGCTGCCGTGACAGTGGGAACAGAAATGGTGATCTTGAGGACTTTGCAGCACAGCTGCCTGGTCAGGAGGTGCTCAGGATCCCTAGGCACTGAGCTTGGCTCTGTGGTACCAGGCAGCAGTGAATTCACATAACAAAGCAGACAACAGAGGAGAAGAAACTAACATCCTTGAGCTCCTCTGTGCTCTATGTCAGGACTGAGCCTTTCCAACACATAGTGTTCATTTGTGTGTGGTGCTGGGAAAGAATCTAGGCGAGCACTCCGTCACTGAGCTACAAGCCAGGTTCACAGTATTCTTTGAGGTAAAGGTTATAATCCTCTTTGTTCAGATGGGGAAGAAAGTCAGGAGAGATTCTGAAGCTAAGATGTTCAAAATCCTGAAGCTACAAAGTTACAAGCAACTGGGTGTTTTCTCATTAGCATGTACTAATTGTACAGACTATTGAATCTCACTGTGACATCTTCATACATCCATGCACGATGCCCACTCCCACACTGCCTTCACCCCCTCTTCTAGCTCCCTTTCTTGCCTGTAGTAGTGTCTCTTCTACCTCCATGTCATCTGAAATCGGGCCAGTCTTGACCCAGATGAGTTCTGATCTATGCCCTTGGAGAGACCTTGTGCATGCCCTTACATGACTCTCACCAGGCTTCGACTCCCTGGTCTTTGAGAGCCACAGCACCTGATCCTTGTTCCTACTTTGGACCCCACCAGACTTGGAAACTTGAGCTCAGCCTTCACCATGAGATCATTCATATGCTTGTGTGGAAATGTGTGTGGGAGACTCATCTTTGTGAGGAAGAATAAATTGTGTTAGAAGAATCAGTCTGTCAAATGTCTGAGAAAAAAATGAATGGTAACTTAAATCCATTTGCATGGATAGTATTAGGGGCCCTTTGTGAAGATTACAAGCCCCGAGACAGCAGGAATAGGGGAGGCTGGGAATGCACTCAGGGACAGGGAGGCCTGTGGGAATAGAACGACTGTTTTGCCTTTCTTTGACCCTTTGGACTTGGCAGCTTTCCTTGTTGTAAGCTGTCTGCTCTTGTTAAGGCTTCAACCTGTGCTAACTCCTAAGGGTGAGGTCAACATCTGCTCCCAGAGGTGGCGAAGCTTCAGTAGGATTCACTCCAGGCTCCGTGTCTTTGGGAACCAGAAGACAAAGATCTCAACATTTTACTCCTAGAAGGGTGCAGAAGACATGGGGTTGAAAATTAAGGTTGAAGCTACTGACGCCTTAGGAGCATCCAGCTCTTGAGGAGACCCTTGAACCTGAACATAAGGACAAAATAAGGATCTTTTCATACCCTGAAGAAGCTCATGTAAGAAATGACATTGAGCACAAGAAGAGCTTAAGAGGAGGTAGACTGATCTGCTGGACTTGGATTTGAAACAGCTACATTTTACAACCCAACTAAGGCAATTTTTTTTTCTTATTAAGAATGGCAGTGGTTTTCAACCTGTGTGTCACAACCCCCATTTGGGTCACATGTCAGATATCCTGCATATCAGATATTTACATTAAGATTTATAATAGTAGCAAAATTATAGTTATGAAGTAGTAACAAAATAATTTTATAGTTGGGGGTCACCACAACATAAAGAGCTGTTATTAAAGGGTCACAGCATTAAGAAGGTTGAGAACCACTGGGCTAGAGAGATTGCTCAGCAATTAAGAACACTTCCTACTCTTCCAGGGGACCTAAGTTTGGTTCTTAGCGCCCATGAGGTTCATAACTGCCTGTAACTCCAACCAGAGGATCTGACATCCTCTTCTGGTCTCCAAAGGCACCCACACGCCTGTGCCATACATTCACATTGCATGCGTGTGTGCACATTCACACACATATAAATAAAAATAAAATAAAAATAAGATCTCAAAAAAAAAGAAAGAGTCTTCTCAAGATGCATTTGTCTTAGGTAAAAAAATTAAGAAAAATAATGCTACAATGTGGGAGAGCCTATTGGTCAGAGAATACACACCCTCAACCCTTTCCTGTATGTTCTTAGTGTATCTCTTTCCATGTAATCAGATTTCCATGTAATCAGAATGGTAAGTTCCTGAAGTATCTAAGATTCACAGCACAGGGCAGTGATAAAGGACACTGGCTCAGGATCCATCTGCCTGAGTCTGTATCTTGGATCTTCTCATCTTTAGTTGCACAGCATCAGGCAAATGAGCTCAGCCTTCAGAGCCTTCGTTCTCATATGTAAAATAAGAGAATGCTAAAACCTCCTGGGAATTTCCCAATGTTTCCATCCCAACCTTATCATCTGCTCAGACATTCAAGTTGTCTGCTTTGTGGACGCCTTTGGCCAAGGATCTGCTGAAAGTTAGAATTTGAATTTCAGAGTATCAGACTCAGAGATGACTCTGAAGATAAGGATGGTCCCATATCTCTTACTTTAAAGAGAAAGATGCAGGCTTAGTCTGTGTTCTTGAGAAGACAGAGCCTAAGGGAAGGGCTGGAGGCCCGGGGCTGCTGACTTGGAAGGTACAGACTAGGGCAAGAATGAGAGAAGAGAGAAAGACAGGACCCCTGTAGAATTATGAAGAGTGAACAACCAGCAGATGGGATGCTACTGTCCCCACAAGAAGAGCTTCTGTAGACTGTCCATGGTAGAGAGGGAGTGATGCCCAGGAGACAGGAAGAAGGGGTGTTTACCTGTGTGGCTTGTGTATTAGTTACTTATTCATCACTGTGACAAGATGCTTATGGTGGTCAATGTTCATTGTCAAGCTGACAGGATCTAGAATCTAGAGATGAGCCTGTGAGCATGTCAGTCAGGGTTTATCAAAATTAGAGAAAGGAAAATGGCAAGATCTACCTTGGCTATGGCTGGTACTCTCCCATTGCATACGACCCTAGACTGAACAAAGAGAGAAAGCTAGCTGAACATTGGTATTCATCAATCTCTCGTTCAGATTGTGGAAATGATATGACAAGCTGCCTCTGGCTCCTGCTACCATACCTTCTCTGCCATGATGGACTGTATCCCTTGCAACTGTAAGCCTAAATAAACACTTTATTTCAGCTGGGCAGTGGTGGCATATGCCTTTAGTCCCAGCACTCAGGAGGCAGAGCCAGATGGATCTTTGTGAGTTTGAGGCCAGCCTGGTCTACAGAGTAAGATTCAGGACATGGTGCTGGAGCTGTAAGTGCTACATCTTGCAGGCAACAGGAAGTCAACTGACTCACTGGGTGGTATCCTGAGCATAGGAAACCTCAAAGCCTGCCCCCACAATGACACACTTTCTTTAACAAGGCCATACCCACTCTAACAAAGCCACACTTCCTAATAGTGCCACTCCCTATGAGATTATGGGGTCCAGTTACATTCAAACTACCACAACGACCAAGGCAACTTACAAGAGAAAGCATTTAACTGGGGGCTTCCTTACAGTTTAAGAAGGTTAGTCCATGACCATTATGTTAGGGAACATGGCAGCGGGCAGGTATGGTTCTGGATCAGTAGTTAAGAGTTCACATCTGACCCAAAAGTAGCAGGAAGAAAGAGAGAAGGTGGGAGAGTGAGAAGGAGAGGGAGAAGAAGAGGGAAAGAGAGACAGAGACAGAGACAGGGACAGAGACAGAGAGACAGAGAGAAACTCTGTGCTTAGCAAGGGCTTTTGAAACTTCAGTGCCCACCCGCAGTGACACACCTACTTCAACAAGGCCACACTACCTGATCCTTCCAGTTAGATCTACTAACTGGGGACCAAGCACTCAAACATGAGCCTATGGAACCATTCTCATTTAAACCACCACAAGGACCTTCCTTCTCTTCCTATTGTGTTCATGGCAGACATTTCTAATCAATTCCTGTGTTCATCCTCTAATTAACTCATGAGTACTATGGGATGTCTTTCTGTACACTGAGAATATGTGTTGCTCTGACTGGTTGATAAATAAAGCTGTTTGGCCAATGGCGAGGCAGAATAAGGTTAGGCAGGACATTCGAACTGAAGAGATGGGAGAAGAAAGGAGAGTGAGAAGAGACCCCAGCCCACAGACCAAGGAGCAACAAGATGCCAGCTGAGCGGTAATGGCCACAGTGGCAACATAGATAAATTGAAATGGGTTGAGTTAAGTTATAAGAGCTAGCTAGCAAGAAGCCTGACCAGTAGGCCATACAGTTTGTAAATAATGCAAGCTTCTGTGTGTTTACTTGGGACCGAGGAGCTTCTGGATGTGGGTGGGAGAGATTTGTCTCGACCATGGGATGGGCAGGACCAGAGAAACTTCTGCCTACACATGAGTGCTTTTGGACTTCATGGGATGAAGACCAATGAATAACAGTTTATAACACAAGCCTGCCAGACAAAACCAAGACCCAGAGTGCGGCTGCCTGGTGCCTGGTACATAGCCAGCCAGCCTAAGGAGGTATCTCAGTTCTACTCCTTCATTTTCTCACTTGTGCCTATCAGGCATTTCAGTGCCTCCTAGAGCACCTGCATTGTCAGAAATACCTAATTCCCTACCATAAATTCTAACTGAACCTACAGATCCAAATTCTAACTCCCCACCTTTTGAACCAATCTTAGAGATGATGTCTTCTGGGAAACTGTCCTCAGTTTCCTTGTGTTCTTAGAATGCTGCATGCAGTTCTTCTTTTATTAGATATGCTATAGTTGTCTGAGTCCAACAGATCCTTGAGAGCTGTTCTGTTTGTGTTCTTTTAAAAGACAATCTTAGTAATTCTTTAAGAATTCCATAGAATGTATTTTGGTAATATTCACCTCTCTTCTCTTCCAAGATCCATTTGACCTCTTCTACCCACCCTTGCTGTGTCCATTTTCTTTGAACTCATAAAGTCCATTTTGTGCTACCCATATACTCTAGGGTATAGGACCATCAACTGATTTGTGGTTGACCTACCAGGGTTTATACCCTTAAAGAAAACTGATACTCTTCCTAGTACTCATCAATGGCCATTAGCTGTTCAGGTAGGGGTGGGAGTTCATACCACTTCACCTTCCATTCTGGACTTTTGTCTGCTGGAGTTTGTACAGGTTTTGAACACGCTGTCACAATTGGTGTGATTGCCAGCATGGTTCATAGAGATTTAACTGAGGTGAAAAGGAAGGGAATTAGATGTTAGGTAGGAAGATTTCAGAAAGGTCTTTTAAGGGCTACAGAAATGCTCATAGGTTAAAAAAGGGAAGCCACAGAGCAGGGGTCCTTGTACTGACAAAATAATACAGAGTACAGGAGGTAGCACTCAGTGGGAGGAAGTCCATGAGATCGATTGCTTAAATCCAGAAGTCCAAGGAACTGTCATCATAATCCACCACGTTCAAAGCAGAGAGAACGTCATCAGCCATTGCCCTTCCTGTAATTTCCAGACTTCTAATTAATTGATTTTTATTTCCTATAGAAACCCCACAGTAATAGCTAGCTTGTATATAAGTAGGGCGGGATACTGATTTGATAAGGGAATGCTTTTGACGTGCTGTTATAAATGATTTTGTCATCAATAAAACTGCAATTTTTGTCTCCACTAGAGAAAGCCCAGAATGCAGCTTGTGCATGTGTCTGGGGCCATCTTGTGTACCTTGCAAAACTTGCTGATTCTAAAGTTTTTTTTCCCCTTCTTTCTTTGTGTTGCAATTTGAGTTTCTTTTGAAGTTTGCCTCTTCGAATATCGCTTAAATAATTAAAGCAGTTACTTTTGACCTACTTTACATAAGGAGTGCTTAATTTCTCTCGTTGAATTAGGAAATTATATCATGCTGTCTTTATTAAATAGGGAGTAAGCAGAGATAAAGGTGAATCTGGATTCTTAAATTAAAACTGTAGAGGCCATGAAATCGGGTGGACTCACAGACATGTTGTGATTCTCTGTAGCCTCCAGGTGCTGCCTTCTCGAACTTCAAAGGGAATTGAGGAGGAAGGAAGTCTACCAGGGGATGGACCCCAGGCCTTTGCTACCTGGTGGGAAGCAGGCTGCAAAGCCCATGTAGTTTTTTTTTTCTACCTAAGGACATATGGAAAAATTTGTCTGTGTTCCTGTGCTCACCCCAGATGCAACTCTTTCCATTGAGAGGGAGCGTGGCCCGGATCACAGGCCAGAGAATCTTTGCTCTATCATTTAGCAATTGTGGAGCCCTGGGTGAGACATGGATCTCTCTGAGCTCCTTTTTTCTTGTTTATAAGACAGAGAGAAGAAAATTAAACTTCTAGAGCAGTTTGGGAGATTAAAATAAGTTTTTAAAGTATATGACCTTTGCTCAGTAAGTAATATTTGGTATCACTATGTATATGTTAGTATACATGATCTGGATATTTTTTTAAATGTACTCACATAACCCTATATACTCACCCTGAAATCCTTTTTAGTTTTCCTCCCCAAGTAGGACTCTAGGAAGCATGTTCTGTTGGGCTATGCTATTCCACATGTGGGCTTCAGACATCTTTTTTATGGTTCATCCACCAACAGTGTTACAGATCTACTTGATGTCCCACACAACTCTAGGCTCTAAATGAATCAATGAAGAGAGGGAAATGATGAAAGGGAATATAAAAGGCACCATCCATGCCCTCATGGGGGAGGCAGGTGTCAATCAAATGAATCACACTCTAGCTGTGTTAGAGTGTTATGGATAAGAGTAAATAGCACAGGTACAATTAAAGTAAGCACTAAAGAGTTATATATCCTGGTCCAGGATATAAAGGAACACATGTCCAAGGCAATGATATTTGTGCTTTGATCTGAAAATGGAATAATTTTATAAAGAAATGAAGACAGGGATGGAAGGTTATTTCAGTTAAGGGAAAAATGCATGTTGGGAGACATAAGAGAAAGGATTCATGGAGTATGCGATGGTATTCCAGAAGACAGAAGGGTCATGGGACAAGAAGACAGTATCTATGTTATGTAAAGTTCACAGGAATGCTCAGCTTTTTCTGCCTTCTGCCAAGAGTAATGGGAAGCCACTGCCATGATGTAACGGGTTTTAAGAGAACACCATCACATTTATACTTACAGAAAGATGTTATTGGGTCTTTTGCTAATTGAGGGCAAGCTATCTTTACATCTTTACTTCCAAGGGCACTCCTTCAGCTGGCTCTGAGGCAGGGGATTTGGATGCAGGCATGAGTCTGGGCTTCTTAGGAGACTGGCCTCCAGTCTCCACCATCCTGTGGGAGCAGCCTTAGCACACCATGATTTCATCATCGTCATTATCTTAGCTTCTGGTGTCAAGGGGTTTTCAGGCGCTTCCAGTTCCCTCTGCCTGGAGGGCAGGAGACTCGCCATGCCCAGCACCAGCACTCCCACTCCAGCAAAGGGATTGCAGTGCTGAGACTTAGCCATTAAAGGTCAAGCTTGTCGATGAGTTAATCCCTATTAAAAACTTGGATCATTTTAGATTTTATTCTCCCTTGCATTTATTGCCAATAAACAACTTTCTAGTAATTAAACCATAAGGTCTTTGAGAAAAGGGGCCTCGTTACACACTATTCTACTTTCAGCTTGCTGTGCAGTAGTGGCTCGATAAATATTTGTTGCACTAAATGAACCTTAAAAATTAATAAGAAAAGATAAAATTAAAAAATCAGTCATCCTTTTGCCACTCTGAAAGAACTCTTTCCTTCCTTTCCTCCCTGCCCGATCTGTTCTCTGCCTCTATGCCTTCTCTCTTTTCTATCTATGGTCTTATATACTATGTACTTATATATTATATACTTATACTATATACTTATATACTATATATACATAGGCACATTCTTTTATTAACTTTTTAGTCTATGATCCTAGTTAATATGTGATTTATTCTTGCCAACATACTCTTACATACTATGTGAGTCGAGTTCTGAATTTCCGCCTTGGTCTTCCTGGAGTGTGCACTGATGAACTTAGTTTTATGCACAGTATACACAAACAGGAAACACTGGCTTAAGGCTAATATCCTGAAATATAACCAGAACTGTTTTTACCTAAAGCAATGAAAATTAAACACACTTTACAGAAAAGAAAGGAAAAAAAGAAACCAAGTTTTATGATTATAAACAGAAATAGACCTTAAGATAATTAAAAGCTTTGAGGTCATTATGGAAAAAAAGAGAATACAAAGTCGTGTTTGGAGCTGATTTCGTAGAGGAAAGTGTCTTTAGTATTCATGGTAAAGACTTAGGGGAGGCTCAATCTTATGTGAAGGAGGCAAATCCCCTACAAAAAGGACTTGTCTTTTCAGCATGAAGAGTATTGATAACATGTCATCTTCTAAATTATTTGTTGACTGAAGCTGTTACTAAGAAATACATTTTTTTCCATTGTGAATCACGATACACACCATTTGTGTATGGGTGGATAGATAGATAAATGATGGATAGATAGGAAAATGGGTAGATGAGAGATATACAAATACCTTGGTGAACCTTATGGTATTTTTATTCTGTATTTTATAAACAACAGCAACAACAACAAACCACACCATCAATCCAGACCAGTATCACAGTAACAGCAGCCACTCAGTTTGTAAAACACTGACTGAGGTAAGGTGCCAGTGTGGCTACATGTTACAGGGACTCTTCAAAACCAGTGACTGAGACAAGATGGAGCATTGTCGCTGTTTAAGGCTAGGTCTGGTGTAGCACTTCAGATCTGGTGTGTAGCTGTAGATACTGAGAGGTCCTGGGGTTTTCTGTTTACTTGCTTTGGCTGTGGTTTGGTGGTTGAACATCACCCAGATTTGTGTTAAAATGTACCTCCTGCTGTGAGGGATGAAGAGGTGGGACCAGGTGGGACTTTTAAGAGGTGATTGGGTCGTGATAAATGGAGCAATCATTCTACAGGCTAATGAGTTGTCACAGGAGTGGATGCAATACAGAAATGAACTCTCTTTAGCAGGCGTATTCAGTCTTGACATGTGATGCTCTCTACCATGTCATCACTTAGCAGAATGTTCCTTACTAGTTCTGGTACCACGTTCTTGGACTTCCAGAACAATGAATTAAATAAACTACTTTACTTTATAAAGTCCATAGTCTATGAGTCCATAGCCTATGTTATTCAGTGGTAGCAATAGAAAAGTCTAAGACAATATTTACCCCCATTTGTCCCAAGATGCTTTGCTTGTACACTCACATCCTATTCAGTAGAACAGGAGGAGGCCAGCCTGGCCTTATTTCCAGGCACACAGCCCTATAATGTGTAATATTTGCCTTTGTATCTCTCTGGCCAAAAGTCAGACACATGCCTCTGGGGCTGGAAGAGGGGTGGGGGAAATGTTATCTACCCTATGTACCAATGTGTCTAAACAGGAAAAAAAAGTCCTATTGTCTTCTCATGGAACTTGGAAATAAAGCAGTAGAAGTAATGTAGTTATGTGTGTACATGAGAATAGTGATGATAGGCACAGGATGTGGAGCCAGCCCGACTGGGACCGACTTTCAACTCTGGTACTTACTAAGTATCAGACATGTAAGTACCAGATACTAAGTTGGCTTTCTACTCATGTTATAAAGATCAAATGTTTCATGGTGCTTACGGCAGTGCTCATAACAGAGTAAATGCTGTGTATTTGCACTTAAAAAAAAAAAGTGAGGTAAGCGGCTGGAGAGACGATTCAGCAATTAAGAGAGCTTGCTATATGAGTTGGGTTCCCAGCACCCACATCTAGCTTCTCATAACCATCTGTTAACTCCAACTCCAGGATATCTGACGCCCTCTTCTGGCCACCCCAGACACCTGCACTCCCATGTACATTTCCACATACAGACACACACTTGTGTAAGAAATTGAAAAATAAAACCTTTTCGGAAGTTGAGATAAAATTACTAGGAAGGCAAGGGTGAAATCAGCTAGTAGGAGATAAGGAGAAGGGAGCCTGCAAAGCCCTCTGAGGAAGGGGAGAGATCAGGAGAGAGAGCTTAGAGAGCTTGTACAGCTGACTCGAGGCACTGTGTGAGTAGAGATGGAATAACACAGGGAAGAGCAGGAGGTGCTGAGATTCTGGGACTAGGCTTGGCTGTGTGGGTACTGGGTGTATAAAGAGTTCCGTTCATGCTGCTGAAGGACGGACACTCAGACTCTGGGCTCCTAGGGCTGTCTGCACAGGGAAGGCATGTGCTGAGAACTAAGATGCGGCTTAAAAATGAACTAGGATGTCAGGGTTAGGGACTTTCCTAGAAGGATATGCTGAGATTCTAAATCCTCTTTTTTTTTTTTTTTTTTTTTTTAAAAAAAAAAAAACAACTTTGAGAGAAAACTGTTGATTGCAATAAAGCAGAGCCCAAACCCATCATACCAGTGTGAGCTCGGCTAGCCAAGGTATTGCTAGCTGCCATAGTGGAAGAAACATGAAGTCCTGGTGCTGTGACCCACTAGAAATGTATTTACAAATACAAATGTATATACGAATAAAGCCAAATAGTACCTCAAGTGGAAGAGGTGGGCTCAGTAGTGGAGATACGTGGGTTCATGGTTAATTATGTCACTTGGAAATAAACCCTAATTATCATTCTGGAGGAAAGAGCACTTCGGATGCTTAGGACAATAGTCAAGGCTTTTGTAGGATGGGGAGTTAATTTGATCATTCTTGTTCACTTTCTATAATGTGGTAATATTCCTGAGCAGAAAGGGGTCTGAGGAAATGTGTCTCTTGCTGGGAGCCCTGTTTAGCCTTAACTGTCAACTTGACGCAGCTTCAGTCATCTGACTAGAGAGCCTCAGTTGAGTCATTGCCTAGGTCATATTGTCCTGTGTGCATGTCTGTGGAAGACTGTTTTGATTGTCAATTGGTGTAGGGCAGGCCCAGCCCACTGTGGGTGGCACCGTTCCTAGGCAGGCAGTCTTAAACTGTGTAAGAAAACTAGCTGAGTGACCAGCTAGCAAGTAGCACCTTCCACAGTCCTGCTTTACTTCTTTGGCTGTGAAGTGAGTTCTTCTGTTGGAGAGAATGCTGCATGGAAAGCAAACAGGCAGACCTTCAACTTTCTACCTCCAGTCCCTGCCTTGACTGCACTCAGTGATGGCTGTGACACGGAGTTGCAAACCAAATTTACCCTTTCTTCCTCAGTGTTGCTGTGGTCAGAGTATTTGTCACAGCAACAGACTGGAAGCTAGAACACCGAGTAACCACTCTTCAGCTGTCACTGATCCATATGGAAGAGGAGGACACTTTGGTGATGACTGATTTCTTTTACTCCAGCTGACTCATGGGACTCTAGTTGTAAGCCTGTCTACTGCTCAGAAATGAGATCACTGTTCATCAGTTAAGATCACAGCACAGTTTGTTCCCTGTGTCTCATCCACCCCCCTTTAGACTGTCCTTTAGCACTGTCCTTCCTTTTGGAACTGACATTGGCCTTGACATTTGTATTAGCCAGGGTTTTCTAGAGTCACAGAACTTATAGAATTAATATCTATCTATCTATCTATCTATCTATCTATCTATCTATCTACCTACCTACCTATCTATCTATCTATCTATCTATCTATCTATCTATCTATCTATCTATCTATGTAAGGGATTTATTGGAATGACCGACAGACTTCAGTCCAGCTAATTCAACAATGGCTAGCTGTGAATGGAAAGTCCAGGAATCTAGTAGTTGCTCTGTCCCACAGGACTGGATGTCTCAGCTGGTCTTCTGTATATGCTGGAATCCCAGAGAAGTAGGCTCCAGTGTCAGTGAAGGAATGGATGTGCTAGCAAGGCGAGGGCAACCAGGCAAAGAGCAAAAGCTTTCTTCTTCTATGTTCTTATATAGACTTCCAGAAGAATGTATGGCCTACCTTAAAGATGTGTCTTCCTGTCTCAATATCCAGGTCAAAGGTGTGTCTTCCTCCCTTAAATGTCCAGACTAAAAATGGATTCACCCACTTCAAACCAAACAGAAAATCTCTCACAGGTGGCCCTCCGTTTCTGGATTGTAGTTCATCCCAGATGTAGTCAAGTTGACAACCAAGAACAGCCATCACAGCCTTCATCTGGGAACTAAGTGTGAGCAGGATGTAAAGGATAGAGTGTTACTTCTAGTATTTCATCTGGATCTTCCATCCCTGGACCACTTTAGCTTCAGAGCTGGAGTCAGAGAAAATATAACGTAACAATAAACTGTGTTGAATTTAGGGTCAAAAGGTCTTCAGTTCAACTATCAATCACTTATCCTCCTGTCCCAATGACTTTGGGTAGTTGCTAATGCAGACTCAGGCCTCACGTCTCTTATCTTCAAGATACAGATAAACATTTTCCCCCTCCTGAGGTTGTTATAGGATTAAGTAAGATTATATATGTAAGCATGTGGTGAAGTACCTAACTCATTAATATCCTGTAATTATTATTGCTCAGATTGCCATTGTCTACTTGGTGTCAAAGTGAATAGGAGCCTTACACCATATACAAGGAGAGAAAAAACTCATACAAGATGTCTGTGAAGAAACTTGCTTTCTGAATTTATGATTTAGGACTGAACTGATTCCAGATTAGGAGAAAAATATGGCTTTCCTGAGTGACCCTAAGTCTGGCCACGGCATGTATTGGATACTAGAAGATTCTTCTCTTAGGAGCAAGGGATTATTGTCTATGGAGGTTTCTCGTAAAGCTGGAGCCTTCAGGTGGGGCTGGAGTCTTAGCTCAGTAAGAAGCAATCCATGCAAACCAGAAGGCTGGGAGAAGGAGGACAGGCCAGCCAAGGCAGAGCTTTCCTGCTTGCTGCACTTTTATTCGGTTGCTTTCTTTCCCTCTTCCAGGCAGTTATTAGGAAAGGAAGGGATAAAGGATGCTCAGTTGATCCTGAAGCCAACATGCTGAGCCGGATTAGGGTAGACTATCTGGCGGAAGGTGGCATTGAGAGATCTTTCCTCCAAAGTCAGGTCCCACCTGCACAACCTCTTTTGTCTGAAGTAAGCTTTCCTGACAGATTCTGCAAAAGATGAAATTCTCATTTTGTACCAACCAGGTCACCAGCACCATTCAGCAAGTCTGAGCCCAGTGCTGGTGTTCATTTCCCAACTGATGGCCCTCTTTGGAGTCTCAACCTTTGGGCTTTGTGACAAAGAGACATCTCCCAGTGTGAGCACTGCACAGAAGGTGGTGACATTTGTGCACCTCGCTCTCTAATTGGTGTACTTTCTCTGTGTCTGTCTGTCTGTCTGTCTGTCTGTCTCTGTCTCTGTCATCTGAGGATGATGGGTGGTGATTATCTGGCATGTAGACTGAGCTGTGGACTAGTTCTGCAGAGTGAAGCTGTGCATTGGCCCATGTTAATTAATAAATTACACAACAAGGAAACAAACCTGTTCCACTACAAGTAAATTTCAAAAACACCATTCCACAGAATAGTGATTCAATGTAAACCCCCCCCCAAAAAAAAATAAAAAAAACTGAAAGAAAAATATCCAAGTAGTTACTTCTTTGAGGAAAAATTGAGTTCTCAAACCTTATTTTGTATCTTACAGATTCTTATCACCCAGAGCACTGGAATTCTAAAATATTCTCCATGGAAGTAACTCCTTTATCTTTATCATGTCCCTTCATTCAAGGTTCTGGGATCTATGTGGAAGAGGAGGAAAGACTGTAGTCGCCAGAAGTGGTGGACAACTTCAAAGAAACAGCATTTTCCGGACACAACAGGGCTGACGCACATGTGGACGCACAGACTATGCCAGCATGCACAAGACCGGCATGAGCTCACAGCAGCCAACATCCCTGCCCAGAGCTGAGGAAGTGGGCACAAAATACCACCCCTAGCCAAGAAGCTTCTTCCAACTCATAGCTGCGGGGAGAGGGGAAATCAGTTTTCTTCAATGGAGTAACTCTGGATATACCAACACATTCCCAGGCAGGAGTAGTTGGCCAACACAAAACAGACCCCATGTTTTTTGTTTTTGTTTGTTTGCTCGCTTGTTTGTTTTGGTTTTCTTTAAAAGAGAGAAAGAATATGAAATTTGGGGTGTGAGAATCTGGGAGGAGCAGAGACAAGGAAGAATATGATCAAAATATCCTGTAAGAAATTCTCAAAAAACAAAAAGCACTAAAAAAGAAAAGGCTCCTTTACCTTTGCTTAAGCCAGTGTTTCAGTCCTTGAGTTTGACTAGAATCTTTTCTCCCGAAGTGCCTCCCGCAGCGTGAGAGGCGGAGAGGAGGAGCTGACAGTGGAGTGGCCAGCATCCTGCAGTCTGCTGGCCGCCTTCCACACCCCCAAGAGTAGGACATCTGGTTTACTTAGTTAGGTTGTGAAATTACACCACCACCTTCAGGCTCCTTCTGTCAGCCACTCCTTTGAGCCCGCAGATTCCAGAACTAATAGAGGGAGGTGGAAACAGTACCTCATCACCATCAAGGTTTTCAGAATTGGAAAGCAGACAGTTCAGAGTTCAGGGCAAGAACATTCTAGAATGAGGCTGTTGGAGCTGTGAGAAGAGGAGGAGTCCCATGGCACTCTTTTTTGGGTGTCTAACTATTCATCTTCTTTCTTGTCTTCCCATGATTCTTATTGCACCTCTAAGAGTTTAAGAGTACAGTTGAAAATAAAAGAGTCAATTTCCACTCATATGGGTCTGTGATCTTCTGCAGACATAGACAAGCAATCAGGCTATTTTTAATCATAAATTAACTGTATCATGGAAAGAAAAAGGGCTAAAAGTGTGGCAAAAGCCAAGAGGGATACCCACATAGTCTCTAAGGGCCGGACGATCCAAAAAGGCTTCCTAAAGAAAGCCAGCTCAGTTGGGCGGTTCTGGCACACACCTTTAATCCCAGCACTTGAGAGGCAGAGCCAGGTAGATCTCTGTGAGTTCGAGGCCAGCCTGGTCTACAGAGTGAGATCCAGGACAGGCAGCAAAACTACACAGAGAAACCCTGTCTTGAAAAAAAAAAAAAAAACCAAAACAAACAAACAAACAAACAAAAAAAGCTCAGTTCTAGAGGGTGGAGAGAAGGGAACTCACTCAAGTGCAAGAGGCCAAGAGGCAGAGATGACAGACAGGTGTTTAAGGCAGGCCGTTTACTTGTGATCTCCTGGAAAACTTCAGTGACACAAAGACAGCTTGGATCTGAGGAGGCCACTCCGGCCCAGGTGGGATCAGTTTCCCGTTGCTTCTCCAGTTGTTACAGAAACCTCAGGTTTTCTGCTTTAGGTTCCAGGCTCACAGAGTCCCTTGTAGACCGTTTTTTAGTTAGGTCCCTGCTGAGAGCAGTAATAACCTTTTAAATGTAACTATCTCCAAGGGCAGGGTCAAAGACACCCAGCTCTTTTCTTGTGTAAAATTAATTGAGCTCCAAGGTCAGGAGGTGATGAGTGGGGCTCATTAGAACAAATGCTTTCCTATTTGAGTAAAAAGACCTTTGGGGTCCTTTCAAGAGCTTGCCTAAATTCAGTAATTATATCTGTCCTATGGTTTAAGCCTTCAGAGCAGTGAGATAAGAGTGCCCAGAATTGGAAGGAGGAATGCAAACAGATTCAACCAAGCCTGGCTACCGTTGCTGTTTTGGATGGAGTCTCGTAGGAGTGGTAGGCTCTTGTTGCTCTGAGTGTGCTTCTTGAGAACAGACTATGAGCAGAGGTACATCCATCATTAGCTAGCAAAGCTCTTACTATGGTCTTCTGCATAGAGGGTTCACTAAGTGTTTGGTCTCGTCATCATCGTTGTGATCATCGGTAGTAGCCGTTGGGGTCATTTCCTAACAACAACCTTCACAGAAATTCTAATTTTTATTAGGATGGACATCCCTCCTTCTGAAATTCATGCTCTTTGGAGGAAGAAGACCCAAGCTTTTTGTATTAGTTACTTTTCTTGTTGCTGTGACAGAAAATCCCAACAGAAACAGTTTAAGGAAGGACAGGTTTATTTGGCCTCAGGGTTTGGGGGCGCAGTTCATGGTGGGGACTTTGTGACAGCAGAAGTATGAGAGGACTGGTAACATTGTATCCAGAGCCAGGAAGCAGGGAGAGGGATAAATAGTGGTGATTAGCTCACTTTCTCTATTTCATCAGGACCTCAGCCTATGGCATGGTACTGCCCACTGTTAGAGTGGGATCTTCCTACTTAAATTAATCCCATCTAGAAATTTCCTCCAAAATATGCCCAGAGTTTTACCTCCTGAGTGCTTCTAGGTCCTGTTAATCTGACCATTGATACTGACCATTATACTTTATGCATCGTCCAGAACTATTTCAACTATTAAAACTCTTGCTTGGTTGCATTTGGACCAATGAAAGAGGAAGAGATATTAGAGTTTCTGGGATTATACATCTTTGTTTTTCTTAGAGAGCTTTTCACTGTGACTCTTTTATGCTGTCTCTTGGTGTAGACCAAAAGAGCCTTTAGCAGATGTTGACAAGCATCTCATAGCTGCAAGCACACCCTGCCTTGGGGAAAAACAATGTCAGGAGAATAGAAGAAGTATGGGAATGACAGCTTTGGTGACTGGTTGAGTCAACCCAAAGCTTCTTCATATCATTACTTACCCATATATCATCTTGAAATAAGAAGCAATTGAGTTAATTTACAACTATTATTTATATCTCAAGTCATCTCAAATGATGGAGGACCTGATACCAGAAAGTGGAACACTGTTGGTCACAACCTTTAGTTAGAACTTGACTGAGGTGACAGGAAAGCTTCTGTGAAGGGTGCTAGTTGGTTAAATTGGCTGCACAAGCACTGTGGGAAAGAGATGGTATCACCAGACTTGGTGGAAAAGTGGAGTGTTATTGAATGGATATGAAGATCTTGTTAGCAAGAAAAATTTGAGGCTTAGATGACATCCTTGAACACAAAAAGAGAAGAAAATTCAACTCTATTTCAAGACATCTTGTATGGGGCACCTTGTTTAACCCAAGTTGATTTGAATTTTGTACAACAGATCACATGATGACCACAGCAGGCATCTATGATGTGCTTCTTGTTGTTTGAGTACTTAGCAAATATTTGTTTACCAGAATGCTTTACCATTAAAGAATTCATTCTTTGAAGGCAGGAAGTGTGAATATCTGAACATTCCTGTCAGCCAAAATAATACTGGGTACATATAGGTATACTTGGGTCCTTGACAAATGAATAACCTTCAATGGGACACATAACAGAGGTTAACAGATAGGATGTGATGCAAGTTCACTCTTTAAACCTACAGTGAACAATTTTTTGAGTGAAAACAATTAGGCTAGTGCTCTCCATCTCTTGTGGGTCCACTTTTCCCCTTGTTTTTTTATTTTATTTTTTGTAAAATAATACTGTTACATAGAATAGCATAATCTCCTCTTTACTGTCCTCTAGATACTATTTGGTATTAAAATGAGAGACAGAACGTGCCAGAAAGGTAGCCATTCTTAATGGACTCAGTGTCAGAATAGTATTCAATGTCTCATGGGACCGATACTGTACAATATAGCTTTTTCTTCCAGATAGCCATCCC
Source organism: Peromyscus californicus insignis (assembly GCF_007827085.1). NCBI lineage: Eukaryota > Metazoa > Chordata > Mammalia > Rodentia > Cricetidae > Peromyscus > Peromyscus californicus. Next base: position 134,646,166 of record NW_026294595.1, on the reverse strand, counting down.
TATACCCCAAATACAGGACTGGTTAGGATTGCAAAAGTTTTGAGATGGCCACACTTTCTGGTAGCTAGGGGAGAAAGTGTATGCATCTTATACTTCCTCAGCAGAAAGTCTGTGTAAAGTGCTGGTGGCTGACAGATCCCAGATGCTGCAAACTGGAGAGCTGTTCCTTTCTTCCTCTCCTCTCTTCCTAGGAGTCATATCTGCCTCATAGTGTGAAGTTTCTCTCCAAGTCTTGTGCTGTCTCTTTCTGTTCATGCAGTGGGTCCCCCATGCATCTAAATTATGCACTGGTCTACTTTTCTTCTGAGGACCTAAACTGAGACACAGTGCATGGGCTTTTGAGTGGCTGGCTTAGCAAACTGCGGGGGTGTAAGGGCAGTGGTTGGTGTCCTGTCTTCCAGACATAAAGGAACCAACAGTTGTCTGTCTCGAAGTTTATACCAAGTGACAGTGACGGTGCTTTCTTGAGCAAACTCGAAAGAAGGAAGAGAGGAAGAAATAGTGTGGAAGGCACAGTGACAGAGCACACCTGGAAAGGACAGCAACACAAGCTCCCTTCTTGTGAGTAAGTTAAGCATTCAAGGACTTTAAGCTGTGCCTTCCAACAGGGAATGGATTGCTGGAAAACCACAGAGCTGATAAAATCTCCAGGATCTCTGGGCTTTGTCTCAGGGTACATCCTTATTCTGCCTCTCATACTTTGCAGCCCACTGTCACAGTCAGCTTCATGCCACAGTGGAAGGAAGACTATATATAAATAGTATCTATCTGGATTTTCAACTGGTTTTGTTGTGTGGCTTTAAGCAAATGACTTTATTGCTCTCAGCCTGTTCTTATCTTGGAAAGGGGCTGGTGTGTGTGTGTGTGTGTGTGTGTGTGTGTGTGTGTGTGTGTGTGTGTATGTGTGTGTATGTGTGTGTGTGTGTGTGTGTGCGCGTGTGCATCTGTCTGTCTGTTCATGCATACAGAGGCCAGAGTGTATCTTCAGGTGTCTTCTTTAGTTGTTTTGCACTTTTTTTTTTTAATGAGACAAGAGATCTTCCCTTTAACTGGGAGCTCACTGACTCAGCTAGCCTGGCTGGCCAGTAAGCTCTGGAGATCTGCTTATCCCTGCTTCCATCTCCACAACACTGCGGTTACAGGCACCCATGCTGCCGAGTGCAGCTTTTGCACAGATGCTGGGCATCTGAACTCAGGTTCTTGTGTTTACATGGCCACCACTTTACCCACTGAGCCATCTCCCCATGCCGATAACCCGATTTTGATGTGTTTTTAAGGGGATGAAACAAAATGACTCAGGTGTGATGGTCTAGCACAAAGGAAGGCACAGGGAGGTGCTCAGTGGTATTTGTCATGGCTCAAGAGGTAGTAATTTTGATAGAACAGTGGGGAGCACTTAGAGAAGCTGGGAGCACTCAGAGTGCTCCTGCCCTCCTATTCCAGGAGATGCTGATGAATCTGATGTGAAAGGCTCTATTTGTGGGTTCTCTGACCACTGGCCTCTTTCCTCAAGTTTCTGATAAAAGTTGAAATAACCACTTTTACCTTAAAGTCTATCTTTCCCTTATTTTAGGAGAACTATTATAAATATTTTATGATAGACTTGGAATCTAAATAGGATGGGCTGTGTTTTGGAGCTAAAGATAATTCAGGCTGGCATGCTTCACAAAGCATGTTCAGAGGAGACTGAGGCACTGGCTGAGCAGAGGTGTGCCCGAGAGTGTGGCAAAGCTGAGATGACTCCTTGTGTCCTGCTCTCAAAGCAGACAGTGCTATTTGGGGTGGCTTTCTTTGGGATCATTTCATTTGTTTGATTGGAATGAAACCCCTATTTTCTAGGGCCCCAGGGTTCTACTCTGTGGAAATCTGTGGGACTTTACAGCATGAGTGAGTTCTCTGTCTATTCTCTACTTCTTGGCATCTAGGGAACTATAAAACCTTACAGTCTTTGATGCCTCTGCCTTGCCTCCTCTGCCATGGGAGTGACATGCTCTTTTCAGATTATCACTCCCGAGCCTACTCAAGTTCAAGGGCTACAATCCATTTGTGGGATGTGTTGAATTCATAGCTCTTATAATCATGGGTTGTCTGAGCATCACTGAGCGTCAGGGATGAGGACAGGGGCAAGGCATAGAGATATCACTTCACTTCTTTAGAGAAAGATTTCAAGTTTTATACATCCCCAAGACTTTTAGCCAAGAGGAACGAGAGATGGATTGGGCAAGAAAATGGATTCAAGTTAATTTGCTATGGCTTGAAGTGCACTTTTGCTACATACCAACTGTGTGACCTGAGGCAGGTTATTTGAGACCCCAGAGTCTCTTTCCAGGCAGATGCTTATGTTAACATGCATATAAATGCACATGTGTGTGGGGGCTTGCATGGGCCCATGTGGCTTTGCATCTGTTTGTAGCCTGGCACCTATAGTTTTTCTCTGCTGTCACTTCAAAGTTGTTCATGGAGTTTGGTGGCATGGATCGTTCATTCAATGCATAAACATGCAGCAAGCACCTAGAAGGTGGCAGACCCCATTAGGAGCCAGGGAAAGGGCTATGAATTAAACATGTTCCCTCCCTTTAAGGCACACAGTCTACCACCTGAGAATAATCGTGATGCTATGTGTTAAGGACACGAGCAGAGTCCTTTGGGAGTGTAGAGGAAGACAGAGTGTAATTGTGGGGAGAGCTGGGGGAGGGCATAACAGGCCTGGAAGGTGAGAGGTGTCATGTGTGTGGGAGACAGAGCTGTGCATAGGAGAGACCTGGGAGGGTGCTTCAGCTAGAGAGGTGCAGAAGAACAAACCAGTGCTAATCCGGAAGGCAGGTGATGTAGGCGACTGGGGGATTACTTTGAATCTGTGTGTTTTAGTTTTTCCAAATGGTTGTTAAGTTTTCAGGACTTAAATACTAAGTTGTTTGGGCCTAACTACTTAACAAAGGCAATGGATTTCTCTTTTGGCCGATGTCACCTGGAATTATTAGTGAGACTGCAATAAACTGAGGAAATATGGGAGATTCTACCCTATATAAACAGGAAGACATTTCTCAGATATGCTTTATTTTCCCATACCAACATGCTTTCAGCTATAATTGTAGGAGCAAGACTGTGATAATGTTACTTTTTATCAAAAAGGACAAACACAGTGTTCACAGCTGTGTATGTATATGCCTCCAATATGCATGTACACACACACACACACCCACACACCCCCCCACACACAGAGAGACAGAGAGACAGAGAGAGACAGAGAGACAGAGAGAGACAGAGAGAGACAAACACAGAGACAGAGATAGAGACAGAGACAGAGGGACAGAGAGAGACTGAGACTTGGCCACAATGGCATCTTTAGAAGGTAATTAATTTTGAGAAATAAAAATGATTAAAAACCATTTGGGATATCATTTCTAGAGCACTGGAGGGGATTGGGATTGGCAGTTTCTAGAGAGGCATGTCTCCATAGCAATGACCCAGGGGAGAAGTCCAGTGCTTCTGGCCAGCAGTAAGTGGCAGTGACTGGGAGGATGAGGCACTCAGAGAAGAATCCTTTGGAGCCAGGCATTTCCCAAGGCTCTTCACCTGTGAAACCTTACCAAATTTTTTTTCCAGTTTTCATTGTGCGCATTCGTTTTACACGGTACCATGTTACACAAGGACTTTTCACACCCGTACATATTGCACGGTAAAATCTCCCCCTCCCCTCATGTCCCCTCCCATCTCCATCCTCTCCCTGGCTGTCATTCTCCTTTAGACAATTTCACTTCTAAGTTCATGTCAATTATACACACATGATTTCATGTAGCTATATAAAACCTAAGAACCACAAAGAAACATACACGTGACTTTCTGGGATTAGCTTAGCTTACTTGACATGATGATATCTAGTTGTATCTATTTTCTGGCAAATGACATAACTTACTTCTTCTTTGTGGCTGAAAGGAACCCCATTGTGTATATATGCTACATTTTCCTTCTCCGGTGCTCCATGGATGGACACCTAGGTGGATTCCATAATTCAGCTGTTGTGAACAGCACTGTAATGAGCATTGATGTGCAGGTATCTCTATGAGAGGTTGACTAGAAGTCTTTGGGGTAAACATCCAGGAATGGATTGCTTGATCACATGATCGATATATTTTTATTTTATTTTTTCAGAAACCTCATGCCGATTTCTATGTTAGTATGCATTTCTAGCAGAAGTGCATAATGACCCCCCCTTTGTTCACATCTCGTTAGCATCTATTGTTTTTTTCCATCACAACCATTAATTCAGACTTCTCTAGTGACTAGGGAAGTTGAACATTCTTTTTTTTTTTTCCTACTTATTGGTCATTTGTATTTCTTCTTTGATCCATCACCTTCTTTACTATATCCACACTATTTCTGCAAAATGAGATGACACCATCCTAGCTTTGATTTTCATCCATCCTGATTGCTACAAATATGCCCAGCCTCCCTGCACTCTGTGAAACCTCCCAGCAGTTCCTTAAGCTGCTCCCGTGACTGACCCAGTTGGTGCTTACTTGTCCTGTCAAACACCTTCAAAATTGCTACGATTTTTTGCTGTTTAATCCTGACTCTCGATCCTTCCTAATGAGGCCTTCAGGAACCTTTCATGGGACAATCGTGGTTTCTGAGTATCATCAGCACCACTTTCAGAAATGTTTCTCTCTGAGGAATGACCCATGCTCCTGCTTGTGTCTTCTCTACCCACTCTGTATTTAGGAACTGGGAAGAGCTGCTCTTAGTGGAAAATTTGATCAAGAATCCCACTTGCCGTTCTATAGGTCTCTTGGTTCTCACCATGTCTTATACCTGGACATCCTCTCAGCTTTGGAGTTAACTGTCCACCTCTACTCACATCACTGCTGTCTAATTTCTACAGTGTCTGACACTTCAGTTTTTGTGTCGTTTCTCTCAGTTCTAAGCTGACCTCCAGTGGCCCTCTCCGACTCTCTCTCTGAATATTTTCTATCTTGAGGACCAGACCCATTGTCCCAGGACCCTGATGAAGGCTGATTCAGAGACGGTGTCTAGACCCTGTGATGTCCAGATTGGCAGCTCCAGCTGCACCTATGGGTCACCTGCCCAAACCTGTCCTTTTCCGTGGTGGTTCTGATTTGTGCTCCACGATGGCCACAGATGCTGGGGATCTTTTCTCTGCTCATTGGTCACTTAGGATTTCTTTACTCAGATCATTGCTGCATTTCATTCCCCCCACCTCCCCGCTTTTACTTCTTGAATGTAAGGTATCTATACTGCTCTCATTCGTCCCTTCTGGAATGCCTGCCACGATCTTTGAGCGAATCAACGGAAGGGATGACAGCAGCCTTGTACAGAGACTGACTAACCAGCTTCAACAACCTTGTAAGCCACACCCCTGAAGGCCTCCCCCCACTGCCTCCAGTTCTCTGGCTGCCTCAGCCCCACATTTGAACCTTATTTCCCACTGTCACCCACTCAGCTCTGTTCCAGTGGCAGTATGAGGCCCCCCCCCCCCCATCAACCCCTTAAACATTTACCTTTGGAACATCTTCAGATTCCTTGTCATCTTTAGCAACTTTTATGATCTCAACATTTTTAACTTGGGATTCCAACAATATAGTTTATGTCCTTAAAATCAGTTTTCTTTTCTATCAGCTCCCAGGGTGGTTGCAAAGGGCTATTAAGAAGTACACAGAATATGTTCTTGTGGAGTCTCTGGTACACACATGTGATGAACAATGGCTGATCCCACTCAGTTTCCACCCCAGAGCATGTGAGGGGCTTTCAATAGCACACCACTTGTCCTGATTGGAAGATCTGGAAATTGCTTTGTAGTTCTTGTTTTTATTTATTTTCTTCTGTGGCTCCTTCTGGAACCGTTCAGATTCTACCCTGGATTCTAATGAAGACACACCCTTTCTGTGAAGGCCTATCTTTGAAAGACAATTCTGAATGTTTGTTTAACTATGCAGAGATGTGCTGCATTTGTTTAATTATGTAAAGATGTGTTGCTGTTTTACCTTGCCTGCCTAAGGCACTGGATTGGTCTAATAAAAAGCTGAATGACCAATAGCGAGGGAGAAGGTTTAGGCAGGACTTCTGGGCAGGGAGAGTAAATAGGAGGAGGAATTTAGGCTCAGGAGAAAAAGGAAGAAAGAAAAGAGATGCCAGGGAGATGCCAGGGAGATGCCAGGGGCCAGCCAGCTAGACACAGAGGAAGCAAGGAAATAGGACATGCAGAATGAAAGAAAGGTAAAAAAGCCCAGAGGCAAAACAGATGAATAAAAACAAGTTCAATTAAGTTAAAAGAGCTAGTGGGACAAGGCTAAGCAAAGGCCTAGCATTCATAAATAATAAGTCAACATGTCTTTATTTGGGAACTGGTTGGCAGCCCAAAGAAAATTCCGTGTACAGTGCTCCTGACTTCCAGCTATAAAAATGTTTCCTTTTATCCCATCAAATAATCTGAGGGGGCTGTGGATTCAGTAAATGAAGATTGATCTAATTAGTAGCACTGGAGCTCACTTACAGTCATGGCTCATGTTTTATCACACAGCTGAGTTTTCAAAGTGTTTTCTCCTCTGCTCTCCTCTTGCTGTGAGATAGGCAGGACACATGAGGACTTCTGGTGGTGACACTGGGCCCAGGTGGCTTAGGTGATGCAGGTAAAGGTTACAGAGAGTGGTTAGAACACATGGATCCTGGTTCTCAGGGTACAGCTCCTCCTCCATAATCCCCAGAAAGCAAACTGGTAACAAAGTTAGTCTTGAATTTGTGTCTGCTTAATCTTGGGAAGAGGGGTACTGCTTTGCTTTATCATTCTCTTCAATGAGTCTCTGATATTGTTACTCTCTAGAATTCAGCATTTGTACTGAATGGGTCAGAATTCAGACACAGAGTGCATTTGATAGTTGTTTTGTTGCTGTTTTATAACAAACCACCTTAAAACTAGTGACTTAAAATAATAGTTTATTTTCCTCAGATTTCATGGACTGCCTAGTCAAATCCTCTGCTGGACTGGAAGATTCAAGAAGGCTGCATCTTTAAGTCTAGCACTTGGAGTGGATTGTACTTAGTATGTGATCTTACATGGTTTACTTCCATGAGAATGCCCATTTCTAGGAGTCTAGACTTTTGTTTTCCATGTTGTTCCAATTGAGGAAGCCCAGAAAAGTCAAGACCTATTGAGACTTGGGCTTACATCACACATAACATTGTCTCTATCATCTTTCTACTGGTCACAGTCATCCCAAGGCCAGCCTGACCCAAGACTAGGAGAGGTGGACTCCACTGGTAGGTGGGGGAACTTGACACTCACAGTGTAGGGCAAATTGGTAGGTATACCTTGCAGACAATGGAGCATGATGTCATTGTGTATTGAATGAGCTAGAGACCCTGGGTGTGGCCTCCTCACAAAGTATCATTAGTCATGCTTAGGATCCATCTTCATGTGAGAATTGACTCTTTGTTCTCACCCTCCTGACCTTGACCTTTGTCTTCACTCCCTCTTGGATGGAGTTAATGTTCATGCTTCTTTATGGCATGGGGAGAAGGGAATCATGCCTGCCCCTAGGTGTTCTCAATTCTGTTCCTTTGGGCTTTATGCTCCCTAAGAATGAAAAAGAGAGCACTGGTCTTTAATACCTTGCTCTTTCTTTGTCTCTATATCCCTCTTTCCTCCCCTTTCCATCTTTCCTCTCCCTCCCCTTCTCTTCCCTTTGCTCTCTCTTTCCCTTCTCCTTTTCCTCTTCTCTTCCTCCTTTTCCCTTTCTTCCCTCTGTCCCTCCCTCTACCTCTCCTTTCTGTTTCCTTCTTCCCCTCTCCTCTCTCTTACCTATCCCTTCCCTTCCTTCCCCCTTTTCCTTCCTTCCCCTCTCTTTCCAGGCTGGTGGTTTTTAATTCAACATTTTGTTGCTAGAGTTTTCCTGCCTGGCCCACAGTCAGGACAAATCTCTCTCACCCGCCAGTCCCAAGCCGCTTAAACCCGATCAAATAAACACAGAGACTTATATTGGTTTCAAACTGTATGGCCGTGGCAGGCTTCTTGCTAACTGTTCTTACAGCTTAAATTAATCCATTTCTATTAATCTATACCTTGCCACGTGGCTTGTGGCTTACCAGTACTTTACATCTTCCTTATCCTGATGGCGGCTGGCAGTGTCTCTCTCTCAGCCTTCCTTCCCAGCTCTATTCTCCTCCTTGTCCCGCCTATACTTCCTGCCTAGCCAATGGCCAAACAGTGATCTATTTATTGACCAATCAGCAACACATTTGACATACAGACCATCCCACAGCACTTCCCCTTTTCTTTTCTTAAAAAGGAAGGTTTTAACCTTTACACATCTCCAAAGTCAGCTTGGTATATTTGGGAATTTGGGCGTAGCTTCTCTTACTACTTCCTGCTGGAAGGGGGCGCTGTATCTTATGGGGATACAAAGAATATTTTAGGGTTATGGAGTAGTCCGTGAGGCTGTATCATCTGAGCCAGTTGCCTTGAAACGGTTCTGGATGTTGGATCATCTGGGCCATGGTGTCATCGGAGACCTTTCAGGGGGTCTTTGCTGGTCAAACCTGATGTGTCTTAATCTGGAACAAATCCATAGCCTCTGGCTTTCTGTGGAAACAAAAGAGACTCTTTTCCAAAGCAACATATCCTTACATCCAAATTTTGAAGTCAAAGTATCTTTAAAATATACATACTGGTTTAACTCAGCTTCCTTTACAATCAAATATCTCTCTGTAGTTAAGAATCCCAAAGACAACACAATCCAGACTCTCTGTGTAATAGTCATCTCTAGCGTGCGTGCATGCTTGACCTGCAGTATGGTGGGAACCCGCCAGTAGCTCAAACCGGCAGCTGTCGCTCATTTGAGAGAGACAATTAGGAAGCTGTTTTTAGCTCCGTTTTAGAATCTTTTTTCTCAGGTTTTAGGTGGAAACTCTTGCCCCACATTGGGCGCCATTTGTTGCTAGAGTTTTCCTGCCTGGCCCACAGTCAGGACAAATCTCTCTCACCCGCCAGTCCCAAGCCGCTTAAACCCGATCAAATAAACACAGAGACTTATATTGGTTTCAAACTGTATGGCCGTGGCAGGCTTCTTGCTAACTGTTCTTACAGCTTAAATTAATCCATTTCTATTAATCTATACCTTGCCACGTGGCTTGTGGCTTACCAGTACTTTACATCTTCCTTATCCTGATGGCGGCTGGCAGTGTCTCTCTCTCAGCCTTCCTTCCCAGCTCTATTCTCCTCCTTGTCCCGCCTATACTTCCTGCCTAGCCAATGGCCAAACAGTGATTTATTTATTGACCAATCAGCAACACATTTGACATACAGACCATCCCACAGCAACATATAGTCTAGGCTAGCCTCCACCTTGAAATCCTGCCTTAGCCTCCCATGGGATTGAATTACAGACATGTACATGGTGCGCTGCTGTTTGCCTGAGAGAGCTCCATCTTTCCTATGTGGATGCATTTTCCTTCCATCATATCCATGGCTACCATTATTTGCTGTGGGATGGTCTGTATGTCAAATGTGTTGCTGATTGGTCAAGAAATAAATCACTGATTGGCCCGAGGCCAGGCAGGAAGTATAGGCGGGACAAGGAGGAGTCAGAGAGACACTGCCAGCCACCATGAGGACAAGCCGCATGTAAAGTACTGGTAAGCCACAAGCCACGTGGCAAGGTATAGATTAATAGAAATGGATTAATTTAAGCTGTAAGAACAGTTAACAAAAAGTCTGCCACGGCCATACAGTTTGTAACCAATATAAGTCTCTGTGTTTATTTGGTTGGGTCTGAATGGCTGTGGGACTGGCGGGTGTCAGAGATTTGTCCTGACTGTGGGCCAGTCAGGAAAACTCTAGCTACAAATGGCGCCCAACGTGGGGCAAGAGTTTCCACCTAAAACCTGAAAAAAAAGATTCTAAAACGGAGCTAAAAACAGTTCCTAGTTGTCTCTTTCAAGTTAGCGGCAGCCTGCCGGTTTGAGCTACTGGCGGGTTCCTAGCGTGTGTGCATGCTCGACCTGCAGTATGGCGGGAATGAGGCCTCTGCAAGTGGCACATTAAGCTGTGTGGTGGATTTAGCCTTTGCTAGTACAAAACAAAAAAAAAAAAAAAGAGGTTCCTGGGCTACATGCTGCTTTGATAGAAGCATAGACCCACTATTTCTGAGAGTTGATGGCTCCCAGAGCTGGCGGAAAACGTATCACCGCCATGTTGGGAAGCTGAAGTGGGCGGAGCCAGCAGCCACAGCGCCAGCGATGTTTCAGGCTTAGAAGGCTACAGTTTAAAGCAATAGGTTCAAGCTAATATAAAAAAATAAGCCACGTAAAGATGGCTACCACACAGAGAATCTGGATTATGTTCTCTTTGATATTCGTAACTAAAGAAAAACATTTGATTACAAAAGCTGTTGAGTTATGCCAAAATGTATATTTTAAAGGTACCTTGACTTCAAAATTTGGATGTAAGGATATGTTGCTTTGGAAAGGAGGCTCTGCTTTTGTTTCCACAGAAAGCCAGAGGCTATGGATTTGTTCCAGATTAAGATACATCAGGTTTGACCAGCCAAGACCCCCTGAAAGGTCTCTGATGACACCATGGCCCAGATGATCCAACATCCAGAACTGTTTCAAGGCAACTGGCTCAGACGATACACCCTCATGGACTACTTCATAATCCTAAAATATTCTTTGTATCCCCATAAGATACAGCGCCCCCCTCCAGCAGGAAGTAGTAAGAGAAGCTACGCCCAAATTCCCAAATACACCAAGCTGACTTTGGAGATGTGTAAAGGTTAAAACTTTCCTTTTTAAGAAAAGAAAAGGGGAGGTGCTGTGGGATGGTCTGTATGTCAAATGTGTTGCTGATTGGTCAAGAAATAAATCACTGATTGGCCCGAGGCCAGGCAGGAAGTATAGGCGGGACAAGGAGGAGAATAGAGCGGGGAAGTGGAGGAGTCAGAGAGACACTGCCAGCCGCCATGAGGACAAGCCGCATGTAAAGTACTGGTAAGCCACAAGCCACGTGGCAAGGTATAGATTAATAGAAATGGATTAATTTAAGCTGTAAGAACAGTTAACAAAAAGTCTGCCACGGCCATACAGTTTGTAACCAATATAAGTCTCTGTGTTTATTTGGTTGGGTCTGAATGGCTGTGGGACTGGCGGGTGTCAGAGATTTGTCCTGACTGTGGGCTAGTCAGGAAAACTCTAGCTACAATTATTCCCAAGTTACTACTTGAATATTCTTTCCAAACTTTTTTTCCTCATTTCCTCCCTCCAATCTCTTTCATGTATCCCCCCATGCTATTTTTCAAGATCATGGCCTCTTTTTCTTTAATGGTTGTTGCACCCAGAGACACATAGACACATTTACTTCTAAATATGAAAACATCTTAGTCCATATACTGTTGGCTGTTTATGTATGATCTTAGGGCTAACCACTTGGCACTGAATAACCAGTTGGTAGGTTCTCCCCTGGGAAGACCATTTCTTCTACTCTCAGCATTCTCCAGTTCCTCATAGTTCTTTGTACTGGTTTGCAGCCCCATGAGCTTTCGGCCTTCCATGTTAGCATGTCCATTGTTCAGGTCTCATTTAGGCAGCCATGTTGATGATACTTTATGGGTGTAGCTTCTCTGACATTTCTGGTAGACATGATTTCAACTTCCTGTTCCTCTGGCTCTTGTGATCTTCCCATTTCATCTTCCACAATAATCCCTGAAACTAAAATTCAAGAATTGCATTTATTTTTCATCTACAAATATTTTACAGAGGCCAAAGAAAATTCTTTTCTATTCCCTGAAAGCCTAGCCTCTCAAGTCTGTTTGATACAACTTAAAATTCTCAATAAAAACTCAAAGCTGAGCTGTGAAAATTATCTTCACTTTTTTTGCTACATCAAACCATCCATATAGATGGATATATTATCAGTTAATTACAACTAACTTTTCACCACATTTTGTTGCTTTGGGGAATAATTTCATTCAAATAACATCTTTTTTCTGTAACTCATTGCATTTTAACTCTGATAGGGCCTATGTTTCTCTCCAGTCTCTTGCTAAGGACATACTTTTAGCTGTAACTGTTTTGCAAGTGTACATCTTTACAAAAATCTCTAGGTTTTACAGATGTACATCTTTGCAAAAATCTCAGGGTTATTGGGAAAAGCATGCCTAGAACTGTATCAAACAGATTGAAGTCATTGACTTCACACCCAAGGAAACCACTGTGGACTGCTCTTAATAACTGAGCAGTTCGCTGTGGTTTGTGTTCTCTGTGCATAACAGAATGTTCCACGCTTAATTGGAGCCCTGTTGATGTTAGTTGATTGACAAATATCTGCACAGACACATGAGCCCTGCTTGCAATGAGTGCAGTGCATCAGGGTGAGCTTATGTAGTGGTAATGTAGACTTTTAGGGGAGTTGATGAAGTGGCCTGACCGTGGGGTGATCAGCTCTATGTTTCCATTCTATTTTGGGCTTCCCATCTTCAGGGTTCTATTTGCTTACCTGCAGCCCTGCCTGATAGACTTAGCCTGTCTCCCAGCCTTACTCTGGGGCTTGGGGGATTGCTTCCCACTGCAGCATGTTCTCTTTGGGAGATTTCAATTGCTTTTGAATTAGTTATAGGCTCAAAAGTGAGTGACTCCCATTATTACGATGCAGCTTTCACAATTACTGCATTTCAAGTTGCCGGCGAGGCAGCATTAACCTGTCATCTGAGAGTTCTGCGTGGTCACGAAGAAGATAGATTTCTGAAAAGGAAGAAAAAAATTAGAAAAGAACTGGTAAGGTCAAGAATAAAGGAAATGACCTTTAAAACAGCTTCTACACAGGGTGGCCATGCCTCATCTGTTTCCTCACCTCTGAGATGGAGGCAAAAGTGTGAGTCTCCTTTTGAGAACTAAGTTGGGGAAAATCAGGAATGCTGTCACGTAAAACAACTCATTGAGCATGGTGCTCCCATGGCTTCTCCAGACTTAGGAAGCTATGCCATTATTTAATAATGATCCCTCCCCCAGCACCCTTGTTACAAAGATCAAGTCAGAGGCTGGCAAAGACAGCATTTGAGTAACCATCCCTTGGTGCACTCACTCTCTCCACCCAATCTCAAGCAGAGGTAGAGAAAGCAGGAATACCAGAGAGCAGCCTATCACAGATGCTAAAATAGTTCCTGGGGACTGCAAGATGGTTTTTCTTTCTCTTTCTTGTTTTAAATTTTTTTGGAATATTCTAGGATGATTGTTTTATTATCCAACCAACTACTATGAATGAAAATACTGCTGAAATCAAAGAAAGGGGGCTTGAAGAGATAGCCCAGACAGTAATGTTCTTATCAGCAAATATGAGTACATGAGTTCAACTCCCAGAACTCACACAAAAAGAGGCAGACACTTAGAGTCCAAGTGCTGGGGAGGCAGAGATGGATGCATCCCTTGTGCTCACTGACTCACTAGCCTGGCCAAAGCGATAAGCGTTGGGTCACAGCGAGACTTGGTTTCAAAACATAGATGTCAGTAACTGACGAACAACATCCAAGGCTGACCCTGATCTCCACACATGTAAGCACACGTGCACACCCACAAATAAATCAAAGTAAGACACAAACCACACAAATATAAAACAGTAATAGTGGCAAGTGCTGTATTATTTTGATTGCTGTGCAACCTGACTCTGAGAAGAGAAATTGGGGGCAAGCAGTTTATTTCCGAATGAATTCTGGCAGGGCTACTGAAGAGTTTCAGATACATCCCCTACCCTCTGCCCAGCTAAATTGGGGTTCTGTACCATAGTGGTTAGTGATTCCATTCTAATGGGAAATGGGGGGTGCTGAATGTGTGTGTCTGCAGTGTTCCTCTCCTGAGCTACTTCTTCCACCTGGTGTTAATCTAATGACTTGTGTGACCTGTGATGTCACTCATCCAGGAAGCTTGTTTATACTGCCAGACATCCTCTTGCTCTTCTCTGGCCCATGTCTAGTTCATTCATGTCTGGATGCTTGCCTGATCCTTGGGCTGGCGATGGGAACACCCCTAGTGTTCTCCCTGGCATTTGGAGGAAAAACCTAGCATTAGTAACGCCCTATGTTGTGCACAAAAGGAGAAAATTCAGTACAGCACCAAAACAAAAAGTAGCATATCACCACTTACAAAGCCTGAGCAGAGAGAGAGGGCACAGAGTCAGGAGTTTTCTGTCCTTGGATCACAGAAACGAGAGAGAGAAAGAGAGAGAGAGAGAGAGAGAGAGAGAGAGAGAGAGAGAGAGAGAGAGAGAGAGAGAGAGAGAGAATCTGACATTATCCATAAAATCTTACCAGACTTCAAGACTTAATAAAATTTTAGTAATTAAGACAAGGATTCCCACAAGTTGTCTTCTCCACATACCTCCACATACTCTAGTGTGTACAAATGCCCCTCCCCCAAAAGGAACAAAAACAAACACTCAATGACTTTCAACAATCAGAAATCCATAAGAAAAACAAAAGTGATTGTTTACTTAATTACAGAACTTTAAAAATACAAAGTTCTTTAACTGTGGATTTCTGCAAAGTAAAACAAAAACCCAAAACAAATATACAAAACAAAAAAATCAACCAACCAACCAACCAACCAAATGAACAAAAAACAAGTTAAATACTTTCTTACTCAAAAGGGAAGAACCAGGGCATAGAAACAGTCATGCTTAAGCAAATCCAAAGACCAACAGTATAGCCCCAAATCCCTTAGCTCAGTATCTGACATCTGGACCTCATTCATGATCTTCTGGACTTCCAAGGGCTTAGGTAGTTCTGCCTCTTTGGCTCGTTCATCTACAGACACACAGCTTATCTCCTAGACTCAGGCTGGCTCTACCCTAAACCTGCTACTATCCCATAGTCCTGGCATCTCTCACATGATGAGCTCTCCACTGCAACTGAGGCTGCCCCTTCACCAATGGTCTATAACCGACCTACATTCAGGGACTCCCTCTAGCACTTGCTTTATAATGTCTGAGAGACATTAACTCTTTTCTTAATGTTTGAATGGAGAAGCTATGGTTTGCGTATGCATTGGAACTGAATACAGCAGTTCATGTGTTTCTTCAGCTTCTATAATGATATTAGACTAGGAGCTCACCCTAACAGTATCACTGTAGCCTAGTCATGTCTTCATTCTATGGTACTAGAGGTAAGCCTTTAGCCTTTGGATTTGGGTAGGTGGACATAATTCAGCCCAGGACACTTCCCTGTCCTTTGTCTTTAGTGACCTTTCCTCTTCTCTTCCAGTCTCTTTGAATAATTCAGGTGACACAGAACAAATCACCTTCCCATGTGAGCAGACAAAGTCTAAATCTAATCTGATTTGTCCTCAAATGGGAGGTCAGGGGCTCCAGACACTTCTGTCAGAAAGCACTCTGGATTCCTCTCTCGCTTTCCTGGGAAGCCTGTGACTCTTCACTTTTTAAAAGAACTCCTCTTTATTATCCTCTAGAAAACAATTGACTGACCACAGAAAACATTCACAAGTATAATTACAAAGGCATTTTTCTTAAATCAGAACAACCCCAAAGAGTCAGCTCGGTCCTTCTTGGGACAGGCAGCTCTTTAATCCTGGGTCACGTGTCACTTCTAATCATGGGCATGGTGCTTGAGTTCCCTTTGGGCCTAAATTTCACCCAAGTAAATCCCCTCCTCTAGCAGATGAGGAATGGTGTCAGGGAGAGTGATCTTCACATGACACTTCTGCAGGCAGGAGAGAGCAGCTGAGCCCGGTGTGAACCGTCTGAGCCAGTCAGTTCTAATCGACTTGTTATTCAGGCTGGCAGGCCTTTTCTCCACCAGACACGAACCTGCAGAGACCCATAGGTGAAAGACAAGGAGCCGAGCATGCCCTGAGCGTGGGACTGTTCTTACTCTTAAGTAAGGGGGCAGGGCTGTGTGTGAAGAGAGAAAGTATTGGCATGTCTCAACAGAATTCTCTTCAGTTGCTGGCAGTTTGGACGCTGGGATTTTGAAGGCTGGTTAGAGGTGGACAAATTCTCCTGGACAGCCTCAGGGGTGCTTTGCTCTTCTTGAGAGAGCTTCTTAACTGTCCTCAGGGAACCTCAGAGTCTTTTCTAGTGTGAAGCTCTCTACAGGAACCAAAGCTCTTTAGTAGGTAACATTTTATTATAAAATTTCAAGCAGCAAAATTGTTTTTCTAGTAAAAGTTAGTTACATACAGATCTCCTGTGTGCATTTATTGAAACTTTAACAAAAACATCAATCTGTTTAATAAAAACTGATTTCAAAATAGAGCAATATAATCTAGAATGTTCCCTCTGCCAATTTCAAGTCAGTTGCCCATACTCTTCCTCCCACTCCATATATGAACTTGTTTCTTTAGTTTACAAAAATAGAATCATACACTGTGTAGTGTTTTATGCTCTCTGTTTCTAAAATTTACCCTTGTTGTATCAATAGCTTTTTTATTACTAAGCAGAATTTTATTGAATTAATACATCACAGTTTATTTATTTTTCCTATTGTGGATAAATTAGCTTTGCCTCAGATTCAGTAAGCATGAATAAATTAACTATTAATATTATTTTTTATTTCCATAAGTACAATGTAATAATTTCAAATCCTCACCCATCCATCCATCCACCTACCATTTACCATTTCTTCTTTCTATTCAGACGTAGTATAAATTTGTTGCATACTAGGTAATGGTCAATCTTTGGAAATGCAAAGCTGGCAGATGACATAATGTCCTTTACAGAATCTAGCAAAGGCCTATCCTAAGAGAAAATTATGGAATAAGGATTAAGGTGGGTGCTTATGAGCAACTATCAGCTCCAAGCCTGAGAAAGGGAGACAAAACCTCCAGGAAGGCCAGGACCAAGACTGGGAGAGAAAGAAAGAGAGAGAGAGAGAGAGAGAGAGAGAGAGAGAGAGAGAGAGAGAGAGAGACAGAGAGACAGAGAGACAGAGAGACAGAGAGACAGAGAGACAGACAGAGACAGAGACAGACAGAGGAGTCAGGGAAAGACAGAGAGAGACAGGCTCTCAACACACAGTGGCAGTTTTAATAATCAATACTATGAACCTCTACCCCGTGGCTTCCCTTAACATGTCAAAAATCTTACTACAGAATTCAATTCCACAGGGACAGTTTTGAAAAGGTCCTTTAGTGAATTAAATTTCCTTCCCAGTGGCTCATCTTTGCATAACTCCTTCAGATGCATCTCCAGCTTTTATCTCATTGACTTAAGACCATTAGAAGAGGCAAAGAGTCACAGTAGGTGACTGTTTCATCTTCAGGTTCATAAACCTCTTCTGAGAGCTGCTCAAAGCTGACTCAGACACTCAGCCAGGCTTTCTTAAGTGCAGTGATTCCAGAATGTACCAACTCTGAGTTGCAACATTAGGTTTCTTTTGGTTCATTGGTAAGGTTGCCAGATAAAACACAGGCTGCCCATTACATTTAAATGTTAAATAAATAATACTTTTTCTTTAATTGTAAGTGTGTCCCAAATATTTCCTAGAGTATAGGTATACTCTAATTCTAAATATGATATATTTAAACAACAAAAAACTTTGGTTAATTATCTGAAATCATCATTCAGTTTGGCACTCTGTTCTTATATTTCCTGAGCCAGGAAACTCTAGTCATGGGGGAGAGAAACTTTCTAGTCACATGACTTTCACCCATAATGGAAGCCAATCTCATAAAATAGTAAAATTTTAAAAAATATAGAAAATGATTATATTATATACCTCTTATCTGTAAAAATTAGAATGTATGGGTCCAACATAAAATTGTCTTGATAATTTGAGGTTATAAACATCAATTATTACTGTGTCTTGAATCCAAAACTACTTTGTGTACTCCTGTCTATCTTTCTTCTTAGCTATCCATGGTTTTAGAATTTTAAAATCTCATTTCTTTCATTTCATGTGTGTGTGTGTGTGTGTGTGTGTATGTATGAAAGAGAGAGAAAGAGAAAGAGAGAGAGGCAGAGAGAGACAGAGAGAAACACAGAGAGACAGAGACAGGGACACAGAGTGGCAACCTGGATGTCTCTTCTACTGTTTATCCTCTTACTGAGACAGAGCTCCTCAGCCAATCTGGATATCACCAGGTCGGTCAGACTGGCTAGTGAGTCCCTCAGATCTGCCTGACTCTGTTGTCCTAACACTGCGGTTACAGGCGCTCTCCATCATGTCTGGTTCTTACACGTAGGGTGGAGATCCAAAGTCAGTTTCTCATGTTTATATAGCAAGTAATTCACCCACTGAGCCATTCCCCAGTCCTTTATATCTGATTTTCGTAAGAATCATTTATCTCTTTTCCATTTTACCATTGGACTACCAATTTAGCACATTTAAGGCAGCCAACATTTTCTATCCTGAGTCTAAAAACAAGAAAATCTCTTTTTGCCTATGTTGTTGTCAATAAAACTGAGATGCTAAACTTCACTAGCAAAATGCATAAGCAAAGATTATAGGCTAGTGAGGGAGAGAAGTTCTGGATTGTGATAATTATTAAATAGTTCATAGAGATTTTTAAAAAATTAATTCCCGGATTTTAAATTCCATTTTTCTGAAGCTCTCATTCATTCGTTAATATAACATACGCTACTAATACAGGTTTTTGTAGTCTTCTACAGTTTTGACACTTTATGAAGTCACATTGATAAAAATAAGGAATATATACTTAAGTTTTGTTTGCATTGATATATTTACATTTGTTACATGTGTGCATGTGTGTGGGCACACAGGTGCTGTGATATGTGCATGCTGGGAAACTTAGAGGATAATCTGAGAGGGTCAAATCTCTCCTATCAGGTGAGTTCCAGGGGTTGAACTCAGGTCCTCAGACTTGAGGGCAAACACTCAAACTGCTGAGCAATCATAAGCATACTCACATACCTTTAAAAAGCTAGACAATGATTAAAATAACAAACTGAAAAATTTGAAAGTCCCACCTGAATACTAAATATCCTCCAAATACTATGTTCACTCATGTGGAGCAATTGCATGGACCCCAAGAGTGGATTCTCGCTGCCCCTCCTGGTACTCTGCTAAGCAATGTTATTTAAATGTAGAAAGCACAGTTCACGCTTATCAGGACCTCCCTCCAGAATATTCTCTGGATAAATCCTGGGTCTTTCCTGCACATTCGGTTTAGATCTCAGCATTACTACTGAACAGTTAGAAACAAGCATTTGTTTTAAAGCTATGTATTTCACAGAGACTGAAGTGGCAAGCACAGAGCCCACAGGAGTCTGCAACAGCTCCTCTGCATGCAAGCTGTGGCTGTTAGCTTTGTGTTTTTGTGGGACTCCTAACTGTGGGAGTGGGTGTGTCTCTGACTCTTTTGGTTGTTCTTGAGACTCTTTTCTTCCTGTTGGGTTGCCTTGTCCAGCGTTGGTGTGAGGGCTTTTGACCTGTCTTATTGTATCTTGTTTTGTTTGGTTGTCTCTTGGAGGTCTGCTCTTTTCTGAAGGGAGATGGAGGGGAAGTGGATCCTGGAAAGAGATGGGGTAGGCTGGAAGAGTGGAGGGAGAGGAAACTGTAGTAGGGATGTATTGTATGAGAGAAGAATCTATTTTCAATAAATAGTTTTTTAAAAAGCTATGTATTTCGGGGTTGGGGATTTAGCTCAGTGGTAGAGCGCTTGCCTAGCAAGCGCAAGGCCCTGGGTTCGGTCCTCAGCTCCAGAAAAAAAAAAAAAGAAAAAAAAGCTATATATTTCAAACTGAGAACTCAGCTTCTTACAGGAAGTCACCTTTAATTCTCAGGGGCTCACTGTGTCTCTGGGAATGTTTGTGCTAAAGATTCTAAGCCCCAGTGACATTTGCCAGGGCACAAGGAAGTCACTGCTGGAGGATAATCATGGAAGTTAGGCTTAACATTCTTGCATCAAAATTCATGAAAACATATCCAAGAGATTACCCAAAGGATGCCAAACATCCACCAAGATCCGTCTCCTGTGACGACAGTGCTTTCTGTGAAGGAAGACACTCACTTTCAATATTAACTTCCATCTGCATGGCAGTAAGGAGAGATTCGTAATTATACCATAGGACTGTCCATAACATTCATGTTAGTTGGCTCTCTGCTACTGCAACAAAATACCTGAGATAATAGCACAGAAAAAGGAAAAGTTTATCTTGGCTCGGAGTTTTAATAAGTTCTAGTCCATGATCTATTGATCTTGTTGCTGTGGGTCTTGTGGGGCAGCACATGCTGGCAAGAGCTTGGGGGTGAAAGAAATTTCTTGCTTCATTGCAGCCAATAAATAAGGAAAGAAAAGAGGAAGAGGCCAGGTTAACAAAATCCCATCACTGGTTACTCCACAGTGATCTAACTCCCTCTACCATACTCCTCTACAATTACTTTTGTTCTTAGTATTTGTGAGGACAGGGTGTCTGTATCCCAAGTTGGCCAAATTCCATATGTAGCTAAAGTTGACCTTGATATCCTGATCTTCCTGCCTCTACCTGCTACAGACATGAGGCAAATTGTCTAACTGAAACCCACCTCTTAAAGGTTCTACTGTGTGCCAGTAGTAAGTGCCACAGGCTGGTGACCAAGCTTTTAGCGTGTGGGTTTTGGAGGATATTTATCCATGTTATAGTGAGTCACTTCCAACACCCTCAGCCTGGGCCATTACCTGATCTTTACTTGGACTTTTGATTTGAGTGAATTGTCTACGCCTACCATGACATTCTCTTTTTCTATCGTTTTGACAGCAAAGCTTTACCCCACAGTGCTTCTCAAACTTTACTGTGAATGCGAATTACCTGAAGAGTTGATGAGAATGCAGTTTCTCAGACCTTAATTCCAACCAAGAAAGCAGACTTCTGAGACAGTGGACACCACCCCCAGAGACTTATTATGCGAGTCAGTGCCATGAAGATGGAGACCATGTCAGGCTTTCTCATTCTTACTCCTTTCTAGCCAAGTGCTTGGTGTGTGGTAGGCCCTCAGTAAATGTTTGGTCAGTGAGGAAATTTTAACAGATTGAGAAGTGGCAAATGGCCCAATGACTCCAATGGGAAGTTTAGGTGAAAGCAATTCTGATTAACATGTGGGAAGTCTTTGAAGCTTTTCAAATTGTTAATAAATATTGTTCTTAATAAAAAGTATTAAAGTACATAAAATGCAATGCCAGATGTAAATTATGGTTACAAGGTAATATATTACCCTCTTTTTCTCCCTCTCTCCATCTTTTCCTCTCTCTCTCCCTCCCTCCTTCCCTCCTTCCTTTCTAGACTGCTAGAAGAATTTGTTCAATGCTCATTTTTTTGACTGGTGAGATTTTGTGTAAATTTTTAGTACTTTGCTATGTCATATAAAACTTTGTCATTTATTATAAACTTGTGTTATCAAAAGATATTAGTTAGTAATTATTTAAATTAAAAATTTGCATGCTTTTTGACAGCCTGTAAGTTAGCGTCATTGAATATATCTGATTTCAGAGCTTACAAAATGAGTGAGAAGATAAGTTTCGTTACGATTTGCATTTTCCTCCAAAGTGTGAGTTCTGAAGCGTCCCTGATCTGTGTCTCAATGACTTACAGGTCACAAAGTACCCAACATCTAGGACCTATCTGGAGCCCACTTACACTTTCGACTCATGACCTGGGTACTTTAGATCCTTCCAGACAGCAGACAGCATGCCATTCGTATTGGTGGTTGTCACCTACACTGAGGAATAATCCTGGGAGCCCCTGGAGGTCTTTAAGTCTTTGGCCCTAGCATCTGTGGACACATCCAAGCAAAAGGAAAAGAGTGGCTTGCGTTCATAATAGATCACTTAACCATTTTGTGTGACTGGAAGCCATGTGTGTTTACTCTTTAGGGAAGAGCTGGCCTGACTGGGACATCTCAGTGTGTGCTTCAGGTGAAATCAACTATTTCTCACAAAATCTAATCTCTGCTTTTATTTTCCTCACTTAGTTTTAGATAGAATCTTCTTGAAAGGCTCTGTCCTGCCTGGGATTCCCATCAGGAAGCCCCTCGCTTTTTATAAAACCAAGTTCCACATCCTTCTTGAAAAATGCCTTTCCCTGGCACCTTGAGAGATCCTATTATAGCCATAAACAGGAGTTCATAAAGCCTACTTTTTTATTCCCATGAGAATACAGAGACACAACCTTTTTGGTAGTTCAGAGAAACCATGTGACTACCTTTGGCTGGTGCAGTGTGGATGGTGGTGATTTCTTGGGAGCTCACTAGACTTTTTGATGAGTCATTGTGAAGGAGATGCACCGAAGACCCAGAGGAACTCCGAATTCCTAGGGAACAGTGCAACTACTAAATTGATATGGCCCAAGCTACAGTCATTATATAACGAGAAACCAGTGAGCTTTCTGGCTAGGAACATCAGAACTGAACTTTGCTTAAGCAGGAAATAAGCTTTTTTTGTGTTTGTCTATTTAGAACTAGATAATTTTTATTCCTATAGAATAGTATAACCTCAAACATCTATACCCACCTAGACTTTTGAATCCACTCAAGAAATTTTTCTCTCTCTCTGTCTATTCTGTGTGCTATTGAAGGGTTCCCATCATAGTATATTTTTAAGATCTTTTCCCACATCCCTCCTCTGCTGCTAGATTGGAAGCAGTAAAGAGCAGTGCTGGCCTTATTCATCTTTTGGAATGTATTCCTGCTTATCATAACTGAAGCTTTCCTTAGATTTCTCTAGGAAGTGATGGGACACACACCTGAAGCCTTTTGTTTGTGTATATTGATTCTCTAACAGAACTAGAGGGACAGGAACTGCAATTCCAGAGGATCTGAGGTCTCAGCAGCACTACAAATATTCCAAAGTCCTGAACGAGTATTTGCATTTTCTTTCTCTTCCATTTTCCACAAGCAGTGCTTAGACAATTGGCCCAGTATTGTGGTTGAAAAAACATGGCTGTACTTCCCAGAGAAGATAGCCAGAGTCAGGCGAGATGGGTGCTGTCCTTCCCGGATGCTAACGTGAAGAAGTGGGAGTGATTCTTAGTTCTGCCTCAAGACCAGGTGCCGAGCAGTGAAGGCAAAGCATTCTCTGTCCAAAGATTTTGTTCAAGTATGAAATGACCAGAAACAAAACAGTTCTAATGTCTGGTTACAAAGGTAGATGAGGGCAAATGTGAGGGGCCCAGAAGGACCCATTTTATGGTGCTCCCTTTTCTGAGAAGGGCATTCGTTACATGGCTTTCTTGGAGTGAGATCTTCAATATGTAAATGTGCACAGATGGCAGTTTTCAAACATTTCCCCTTCCCAACCCCCAACCCTACCAGTAACTCGAGGAAAGTCAAAGTATTTAGAAACCAGAGTGGTTTTCTTCAGATGTTCAAATGACATAGTTACTTCCTCACTCCACCCATGTATCTTTTCTCCTATTGGCTGTGAATTTGTGAGAAAAAAAAGAATTATCCTGAATCATTTACCAAGGAAAGTGCCTTGGTGTAAAGAAAATATGGTCATTGAAACTTCTAAGAAATCAGAGCACTGGAAGCGCTGGAATGCTTTGCACAAGGCTATGAAGTTCACAAAACACAAAGACTGGCTTGCTGGCACACCAGAGACCAGAAAAATCAGTGAGTATTTGCAGTAAATTATGTATGATGAGTCCCCAAACTGCATTTTACATGTTTAGGTAATGTTATATTTTCTACTTTAGAAGAGTGAAATAAGTCACAGTTTATGGAGTACCAGCTGTGTGTTGGTCACTACGTATTCTTTAACTGCTGCCATTGACTAATAGTTTAGCCTGGCCAGTGTCAAGCTCAAAGTTGAATAAGATTTGATTCACAAGAATCAAGACTCAAATCAATTCAGTTCAATTTTATTTTCCCACAGAGATATTCATGGGCTCGTCACACTATAAATGGGCTTTTAATACCCAGGGGTTGTCAGCCCAAACAGCTGTCACTTGGACTGAATTCTTTTGCATTGGAGGTAGCCAGAGAGGATGACTTGAAGGTCAAAGAGTATAGCTAGCTGTCCCTGCTAAGAAAGAAGACCAGCTAACAGGTGTAGGTGGGGGTTGGACAATGCCAGGCCTCTGAGAAGTGAAGCCAATGCAAGCTGTTCTTCAGCTGCTGAGCTTCCTGAGCAGTGGCCTGCAGGACATTAGCCAGTCTGCTATGGATCAAGGTGTTAAAGGTGTTTGGGAAGCTTTGTATATCACATCATGGAAATTTCTAAGAAGCTCCCCATGATATAATAAAGACGCTAAGAAGATTTGCAGCAAACAAAATGAATTATATCCCCTCTCCTGTGTCCACAGCCCAGGGCACCTCAGACTTATTCTATATTATTTCGTCATTTACTACTTATCCACACTCTATGAATATGACATTTTTCATATCCTATTTTATAAAACACTAAGGGCATTTAAATAAGACCCTCCCATCAAAATGCTCTTTTAATCAAATATTTAGTTCATGGTTCCTTTCTTTTTTTTTTCCATTTTCCACACATGTGGTGTACATGTGTGTGTATTTATGTAAAAAAAAATGACTATTCTAAAGAAGACGAAGTGTTGGTGCCCAGTAGAAGGGCATCCAAGCACAGTTCGGTGCAATCTGTGCCTGAACATTGCCTCTGCACATCTAGCTGCCTAACTTCTCTGAATTCCTGCTTCCTCATTAGTGGGATGGGATTTCACAATACTCCTGAATAAGAGCATGCATGGCGAAGCATTGGCTTCTTAAAAGTTTGTTCAGAAATGATTTGTCAGAACTGTTGAACAGAATACTCTCTAGAAGCAGAGTGCCAGCAAGAACCTAAATGATTGTGAGTAGACTTCCTCAGGTTGGCAAAATGACATTGTCCTTGGGTCTGGCCAAGCCAGGGAAGTGTGTGTGTGTGTGTGTGTGTGTGTGTGTGTGGTGTGTGTACACTATGGAAGTCATGGTGGGTCAAGGGCAGGGCTTTTCAGTCTTATCACTGTTAACATTTCATGCTTGAAGGCTCTTGGTTTTGTCTGATTAGTGGTCTTCCTGGCCTCTACACACCACATGTCAAAGAGTAACTCCACTTCAAGTTGTGACAACCTGAAATATCCCCAAACTTTGTCAGTGTCTGTTGGATAATAAAATTACCCCTAGTTGAGAAAATAAATTTAGCCTATGGACTTCCAAGTAAGAAGCTCGGGTGAACGTGTATACATGCAGAACAAGGGAGAGTGGTGGCTAAATATTAAATGTGCCAATACTGTAATAGGTGAAGCTTGAGATTGCCCCCAGGTAATCTGTTATTCAAACAAAACTGTAGGAGGGTGATATAAATTCCTAAGTGTCCTAGCATATCTTCTGTTTGCGGTATTTCCTTGTAAGGCATTTTAACTATTCATTTCCAGAGTTATTCCTTCATTGGCCTGGGATCCATTTCCTTTTCCTTATACTAAGGCATCCAAGAGGACAGAGCCCAGAGAGATTGAGCAAAGTTGATAACTTGGTCAGCTGACGTGATCCTAGTACAGTCTAGAAATCAACATGATAGAATATATTATGGAAAGGATACTTTTCTAGTACTTTGTTAATAGACTTACTTACCTGAATGGAAGTTCAGTACTCCCACACCAGCCCTTGATAATTGAGAGCAAATTCCTTCGGAACAGCTGCATTTTTTAATATGGATAGAGAAGGACGTGTGGATAGGTAAAGATGAATGGAAGCAATTCTTAATTACAGAGAGAGTATACTAAGAGGTAAAGGTGGAAACAGAAGGAACAAGCATTTGCTGGAGGCTTTTACAGGGCCGAATACAATGCTCATGTTTTACACATGTTATCCCTTTTAATCCTTGTCATGATGAAAGCATTATCATCTCCACTTAAAAACCCGGGCTTAAGGAAGTTAAGCAACTCACTCCAGATGCAGCAGTAGGCCTACAGACATCCTGGATGTCTCAAACACCTGGGTAGTCTTTGGGTGTATGGTGTCACAAATGTCTCTCCTGTCTGTCTGATGTGAAGGGCAGAGACCCGGAAGTTCCTATGCCCCAGTGTCTTATCCCCACCCTAGAATGGTTAACATAGAATGGTTAACAGCCTCTACTGTGGGCCTGCAGTGCCCATGGCAGATCCTTCTGTTGCCTGAACCTGTTCATACGATTGACAGGTTACAACATATGTGGCCTTGGCTGGGTGCCCACCCCATGCAGGGCCTCCACACTGCCAGGAGCCCATTGTCGTTGAGTGATATGTAGATTATTTCTCACCATGACTGCAAGCTGCCCGTGGTTGTGTTCATCATCAGGTGGAGAAATACGTTTTTCATCAGGAGCCAATCACTCATCAGCCAAATGAGGAACAAAACACAGATGGTTAAATTACCTTAATTCCCTCCTACCCTATTCACTAGGTATGTGCATTTTAACATACACCTTTACAAAATTACCTGTTACTACTCCCCATTTTCAGAGACCCACAAATTACAGAATAGGTTGTGAGCTCTATCTGGCATTTTCCAGTGATGGTTATGTTTATACATTAATTTCATAAGTTAAACACATTTATTAATTAGGCTTCTATTATATGTCAGACACTATGCTAAGACTGAGAAAAAGATGGAAAGGAATAGAAGCTTACATTCCAGTGGAATGAGACAGAAAACTGGTAACAAATGCACACATCATTTAAGACCTAGGGAATAATACGGGTGATGGGCTGGGAAGCAGCAAAAACAGGCAGAGTCAAATCAGTTCAGATGGTGGGAGAAGGCTGGTATTGAGAAGTGAAATTTGAGTTGATGTATTCTCACTGAAGCTCTTGGCAAGGCAGACTGTGGCACATGCTGGTGTAGGCCCATTGGAGACCCCAATGTTCAGTCCTAAGCCTTGAGTCTAGCCATCACACAGTGATAAAGGATTGCTCTTGGTTTGTGACCCTATTGTTACTTACAGAATTGGTTATTAAATTATTCTTATTCTTTTTTTTTTTTTTTTGGTTTTTCAAGACAGGGTTTCTCCATGTAGCTTTGTGCCTTTCCTGGAACTCACTCTGTAGCCCAGGCTGGCCTCGAACTCACAGAGATCCACCTGCCTCTGCCTCCCAAGCGCTGGGATTAAAGGCATGCTTGATCATCTGGTAAAAGTTCTGATTCTCTCACCAGTAGGTGTATACTACCCATGTGCCTATGGTGCTTACTAAGGATTTCAAAGGGTTAATGACACACATAAACTTGATTCCAGATTGTTGAGCTTGAACTAGCTGAAAAAGTAGATCAAGGAGAGATGGAAAGATGGCTCAGTGGGTAAAGCACTTGCCAAGCAAGTGTGAGAACCAGAGTTTGGATCCCCATAACCCACATAAATGCTAAGAGCATGTGGCAACCTATGTGCAATTCCAGTGCTCAAAAGAGAGAGAACCCCTGCCCCAGAGCAAGATACCTACCTAGCCTAACCCATATTAGTAAGCTCTAGGTTCATTTGAGGGACTCTGCCTCAATGAACAAGGTGAAGAGCAACCAAAAAGGATGCCCGATGTCATTCTTTGGCTTCTATAGACATATAGACATGTACACACACACACACACATACACACACACACACACACACACACACACACATACACACACACACACACTTACCAAGCACATGTGTAAAAAGAGTAAAAACTTAAAAAAAATAAGAAAACAATATAGATCATGGTCTTCACTGCTTATGAGTATGGGTCTTGGCAAAGAGAAAGAAAAGATAATTATTTCTTTTCCATTGCAGGCAAGTCAGTATTATATTATAATTGGTTAAATTATTGCTTCCAATGTATATTCCCCAAGAAGCAATGTACAACCAGTCCTCTGCTGTGGCTCATGCTGACAGAATATACTTCTTCACCTCTTGACATGGAGATCAGCTATGTGGCTCCCTTGACCAATGTGATATCAATGGGCTTTGTACGTGCATGGTTGTACTCTTTCTCACTGGTTTCATCACCTGAAAACATCACATCTTTGTGTGGCTGCTGCTATCAGCCTGTGCCTCAGAAAGCCTGGACGCAAACTCCATTTTTCACAGCTTCAGGAACCATGCAAAGGGGGCAGATCTAGCCCATCAGATGAATACATCTTTGAATGATGTAAAGGCTGACCTAGAAGGCACTGTATTTACAGGTAGTTGTTTTGCACAATTCTTGAGACAGAAATTGCCTAACATAGGTGATCCACCATCTGAAACACGGTATTTCTAGAGTTTTGCATATATATGGTACCCAAAAAAAAGTTACAAAGAATCTCACGTAAGCACAACTGTCAGACTAAATCATGTTTATTTCACAATCATGGGATGATGTCTGTGTACATACATACATACATACATACATACATACATACATACATACACACTCATATAATCTCATATAGTAGATTACAGGAAGGTAAAAGTAAAGAAGGAGGAGAAATTGGGAGGATAAAGAAGAGAGATCAAAATTGTTACACACTGGGGAAGAGGAGTATACCCCACCAGGAACCTCTGGCTACCTTAAGAAAGAAGAAATGGAAGATACAGTGAGAACCTGAACAAGTATTTATTGGGTGTCAGAGACCACACCGAATACTTTACATATAACACTTAATATAATAAGAAGAAACACATGTATACTTTTTTTTGCTCAAGCTAACATCCACCTACTGTCTCTTCTCTGTCAACTTTAAGAATAGCTTCTATTTGTAGTACTTGGTCCTTTCTTAACTCCATAAACATTTTAGAAAAATTTCTCTGGGGGAGAATGTCCCATTCCCTTTTCTAGCTTACAGAAGATGCCTCTTCTTGAATCCTGGTCCCTTCTTTCATCTCTAAGTCATCAGTGAAATCTGTCCATTTGTCTCTCTCTCTTGCCGCCCTCCCTCTGTCCCTTCTAAGGACACCTGTGATTACATTGTTTCAACCTGGGTAATCCAGGATATGATCCACACCTCAGTATCTCCCTTAACTAGATCTCCAGCCTTCTTACTATCTGAGAGAATACATTCACAAGTTTTAGGAATTAAGAAGCAGATATCTTGGAGGAGAATTATTCATTCCATTACATCATCTTGGAAATAATCATGTACAAGGTTTATAAAACTGTATCTTCTAAATAAATGGCAATTTTCTATTTTTCTCCGTTCAACACACCACAGTTATTCTCTCTTTTATGTCTTCTCTGTAGGTTCCATGGTACTAACTCATTTCTTTAAGCATTGACCCTCCTCACTGTAGCCAAGAGAGCCTTTCTAAACATATTATCCCCTAGCTCATAGAATTCCCTTTTAAACAGTTTCTTGCTGACTCCCCCTGTATTCAATTTGATGTAGAAACTCATACTATGGAATTAAGGAGACATTTCATAAAGTAGCAGCTGCCACCCTGAAGTCACCCTGAAGTTCCTCACATCCAGCCCTCTGGCCTTGGCATATGTTCCTTTTCATCCTTTGGCTCAGGTCAGATGCCATCCCCCCTGGGGAAACCATCCTGATTCTCCATAGCTAGACTGGATTAAACATCTGTATCCCCATCATAATCCTCCTTATGTTGACTGGCTGTTGATATTAGTCACTGTGGATATTTCATAAACATTTGTTGCCTTAATGGGTGGCATGAATAAACGGATGAATGAGCCACATCTTCACTGTAGAAATGTACTGTCTCTCTGGGATCCACCATACCCAATATTTGCTCTCAACCTTGATTCACAGAGTGTAAAGTTTATTTGAGGACCTAGTGACTAGCCTATTCTAGTCACATAGTAGACATATATATGTCTGGTTGCATAGTGTGTGTGTGTGTGTGTGTGTGTGTGTGTGTGTGTGTGTGTGTGTGTGTATCCATATCCCAAGGCCTTTTAACCAAGCTTCAGAGTTAGGAGTTAGCATTCCTCTCTGATCGTGTCCAACTGGAAATGACAATAGCTGGAGTTAATAGTTCAATAAGAATGATTCTCTAGTATAGGCTTACTGCTCAGTCATTCATAGACACTTCTTGGCACCAACATATTCTGTTTTCTTTCACCCTTCTGTGGAATCTTCCTGACCACACCGAAATCAAGGTGCCAGTCTGGTGGGTTGAAATTCTCCCAGAGAAAGGAAGAGAGTAAAGCTAAGGAGTCTGGCAGGAGGGCTTCTTCCTGTTCCCGGACATGCCAGCCAAGGCAGTAACCATATACTAGCCAGTTTTACTGGAACAGGCAGGCCCAGGGAGAAGCAGGACATGGTGGCCTCTCTTAGGTTACAGTTTACAAGATTCCACTATTCTAATGCCAACCTGGCAGTGGGGTAGTGAGAGGGGCCCTGCTACCAGAAGGCATCTCTGCTTTGCACAGCGGGTGGATTACAGGAAGGATGTGGATGCCCAACCGTTCATATCAGGAATTCTTCCTCGGGAGAGAGCAGACAAGGTTGTTTATCAGAAGAACTTGCCAAATAAACAAGGCACATTTGATACAGGCCAGCAGCTCACCATGGACTTAGAGACAACTCTTTCCTTCCTCTTTCTCTCCTTGCTTCTCTAGGTCCGGCAGTCTGTGGACCTATCTCACTGGCCCTCACAGCTGAGTAGGAAAAGTCACCTGTCACTTTCTTAGGTGGGCACAGGCGCAGGTGTCTCATTCTTGAGACATAGTCTTCCAGAAGAGCCATCCCATACAGACACTTCTTTGAGTTGTCTCTAGATCACATGATCTGGGTATATGCTGGTAGGGGATCTAAAAGGCTATGACTTCCAGAGAAAAGCAAAATGGGCTTCACTCCCCCTTTGTCTGGCAGTGAGTCTTCATGACTAAGTTCTGGCCACCGCAGTACAACTCTCCATGCCTGTCTCCCGCTAATGAACCCAGCAGTCACAACTAGGATTGTTACATTCCAGTTTCCTGGGGTTTGCCCCGCCCTTGTGAATCGGAACCTTTGCAGGGAGGTCTTAGGGATTTTCAGGCCGTAAGAGTTACAGGAAGAGATGGAGAGCCATTTTGAACCCATGCCCCATCACAATTATTTTTGTAGTGGAGCATGATCCCCAAGGGGATCCATTTGGGGTAGCTCAGCTTCAGAGAGCTGTGAGCACAAATTTTGTCTCTGCTATTGAACGTGTGTGACACTAAGAAATTTACATCTCCTCTCCTGGTGATGGTAGTAACGGGACCCACTTCTCTGGGCTGCTGTGAGCATACGTTAGTGTTATGTAGACAAAGCAACTGATGCATAGAACTATTCCGTAAATGTCTGGGGTCACTATGGGTAAGGAAAGATATCCAACATTTTAGGGCAGGATGCCATTTGACTCTTCTTCCTAGAAGTTTCTTGTGATCCTTTGTATCTGTGGCATTACCTGTATTCTTTCCCCTCACGTTTCTATATACCTATATAATATGTTATATATAACATATATTTTTTAAAATATTTACTTTGAAATATTTAAATTATTTATTTAGTGTGTGCACATGCACACACCCATGTGCCATGGCTCATGTGGAAGTTGGAGGACAGCTTTTCAGGAGTCACCTCTATCCTTCCACCTCACATTTGAAGCAGGGTCTCTCTCTCCTTGTCTCTGCTAGTGTGCTGTGTACACCAAAAGATTGTTCTGTCTTTCTCTGCCTCTCATCTCACCACAGGAGTGCTGGGATTACAGATGTGAGCCATGCTTCTGCTTTTTATGGGAGTTCTAAGGATTGAACTCAGGCTTTCAGGCTTGCACAATAAGAGCTTTTACTTGCTGAGCCATCTTCCCAGTCTTGGTTTTGTTTATTTGAATCTTCTTTTTTTTCTTTGTCTAGCTAAAGGCTTGTTAGTATTACCTATCATTTCAAAAATTTAGCCTCTTAATTTCACTGATTTTTCCTCCCATTGCTTTTCTAAAACTGTGTTTCATTTCTCACTGCTCCAGCCTTTACTATTTCCTCCCTTTTGTTTAGTTTGTTTTGTTCTCCCTTTAGTTCCTTGATATAAATTGTTTATCCAATCACCTTTTTGGAGAGAGGACAGAATGTATACATGTGTATGAAGTGTGTGTGTGTGGTGTATGCATGTATGCTCACCACACATTGTGTGTGGTGTATGTTCACCACACATGGAATCTGGAGGAAGTTATCTCATACTCAGCTCTATCACCCTGTACTTTATGCCTCTCAGTGGACCTGGAGCTAGCCTGGCAGCAAGCAAGTGCCAGTGGTCCTCCTGTCTCCACCCTATATAGTGTTGGGGTTCCAGGTTATGTGGCTATGCCAGGCCTGGGAACTTGAGTTTGGATCCTTACCCTTGCCCAGGAAGCCCTCTTCCCACTGAGCCACCTCCCCAACCTTATCTGATACCATTGCTCTATCTTCATGTGTAAGAGATTATCACTACACACTCTCCTGGAACTATTTTTTCTGCGTCTCAGAGATTTTGTAAGTTGTTGATATTTTTGCTTGTCTCAAGACATTTTTGATTTCTCTTTTGTTTCTTCTTTGACTTAGGATTATTCAGGAGCATGTTTTTTACTTTCTACATTTTTATGAATTTTCCAAGCTTCTTCCTGTTATTGATTTATAGCTTCAGATCTTGCAATTGGGAAAGATAATTTGCATGACTTTAACCTTCTTGAATTTGCTAATGCTTGCTTTGTGGACTTGTGTGATCTATGCTAGAGAAGATTCCTGTACACTTGAAAAGAATGCAGAATGTGCATTCTCCTGCTCTGGGTTAGACTATTGCATGAGGTCTGTTTGTCCAGTAGTGTCATGTAAGATTTCTGTTTTTTCAGGAATCTCTTGTTTGGACCACCTAGTCATTGTTTAAAATTTCACTGTTGCTATCTATCTTTCCATTTGGCTGTATATTTTTTCTTTATGTCTAGCTGCTCTGCTATTGGGTGCTTGCATCAAGGTGCAGTTGTCCTCCAAGGAAGTAAAGCCACTTATTACCATGCGTAGTGACCCTGCCTGCTGGTGACAGCTTTTGTCTTCAATTTAGGAAGAGCCAATCCTGCTTCCTTTGGATTCTTATTTGCATGGAATGTCTTTTATATACTGGCTGTTGTTTCCAGCCCACATGTGTCTTTAAAGCTAAAACAAGTCTTTTGTAGGCAGCACAAAGTTAGCTCTTGTCTGTTGTTAAATTTACATCTTTTGCTTTGAGACTTTAATAATTTTACAACTGAAGCAATTAATGACAGTTAAGGAATTACTATTTCTATTTTGTGAATTTTTGTTTTGGAGTTCCTTTGTTGAATTCTGTCTCTCTTGCTGCCTTCCTTTGTCATTAGCTGAATATTCTAAGTGCTTTCTCTTTGCTTTTGTCCTTACTATAGATTTTTTTCTTTGTGGTTGTCATGAAACTTATGTAAAACATTTTATAGTTAAAACAATTTATTTTGCAACTTAACTGCAACCATATATATATATATATATATATATATATATATATACACACATATACACACACATATAGATATCTTTCTACTTAAATTTGTACTTATATTTCTCCATTTTTATATTATGGTGTGTACAGTGAATATACATATTTTAGTTATTGCATTTCCATTACCAAATTATTACAACTATGGTTATTTTTAATACTTTATCTTCTAATTTTTATATCAAAATTGGAAATGATTTGTTCACCACAATTTTAGTTTTATCATTTTTCGAATTTCACCATATTCTTATCTTTAGACAGTTATTTAGAATTCTTTGTCAAATCATAGATATCCTCATCTTTACAATTGAGTTACTTGTCCTTTTGATAGCCTTTTTGATAGCATTATATTTCCATAATTATTTTTTTAATACTATGGCCACGTGTTTTTGTATTGTATGAAGAAGTAAGCATCTATTATATTCTTATCAGAGTAGCTTTTGCAAAATAATCACATGACCAGTCAGCCAGTCTAAGGATTCTGGGTTTGTTGTTAGACAAGGTCCATGAGTGAGTTTGTTGTTGGTGTTCTTCAACAGAAAGGCTTGATACTGTATGAAGTAACATGAGGTGTCTCATCTCCCGTTCCTATTCTCTACTCTGCTCAGGCTTTAGGGAGAGTAATGTAAACAGCCCTTCCTGACCTCCTGAGACACCTTTATTTTTCCAGTACCCCCAGGTGTAATCTTTCAAACGTTTTCCTTAGCACTCATGAGGCTGTTTTCACGCATGGAGAATTGTTCAAATTGATGATCCCACGAGGAGATGAGTGATGAGAATCCTTCTTCTGCCACCTTGATGATGCCTTCCTCCTCATAAAATGTAGTTTCTTCACTCGAAGAATAAGCACCACTGCTTCTAAATGCTTCTCTGGTCATAGGTTGTATGTGATTAATACTATTTATGGGAAGTGGGAGATTTGATAGTGTTTACATTTTTATTTATTGAACAAAGGTGCATAGACCTGGAAATACAGAAGACTATTTATTGGCCTATGGAGTGGCCATAGTGCAATGTGTGACACATAAGAAGCATTCACCAAAAGATATATACTAATGTTGATGTTGTTATAGACTCACAGAAAGAATCAGGTTGATTCAGCACAATTGTGTGATTGCAGGGGAGTCACTCCAGGATTTACATTCTAGCAGTTAGAAGCTGGTGACTTTACTAAGGCACTAAACCTATCCATGCTTGAGTGATATCATCTCTAGAAATTGACAATGTACTATGTTAAGATGATATACCATGACACAGAAATAGACCACAGGCATTCAACATACGTGGACATTAAACACCAGCTCTCTGCTTTTCTTAAATATCTTATAAATTATTTTGATAAATAACTTTGTTTTACAATATAAAAAATACTTTTTCTGAAAACATGGACAATGTTTGGTCACTATCAATAGTTAAACAGCTTTTTTTTCTTATTGTATTGCACATATTGGGACTTACAGATCAATAATATAAAGCATAAAGATGTCAGACTACTTCCTCTCAGGTGAATGATTCCAATACTTAATCATTAGGCATGATTTTGTTACAAAACTCCACTAATGTTCTTATATGTAATATTTTCTTCCATTTTTACTTTAATAAAGTATGTTTGTTTCCTAATCAGAAATAGGGTTCTTACTGCCTGCTCACCAACTCTAAAAGGTCCTCCTCCTCCTCTTCTCTGCCTCCTCCTCTCCTCCTTCTCTCTCTCTCCCCCTCCATCTCTTCGTCCTCTCCTCATCCTTCCTCCTTCTCTTATTGCTACTAATGGGCATGACCAAAGTTCTAACCTTGCTTGCAGTACGAGTCAACCAAACCTGCTTCCTTTGGTTCACATGAAATGCTGTTCTCTTCTAGCCACTGGTCCTGTGCCAGCATATGCGTTTGCTGTGATGTTTTTAATCTTATCCTCTCTGGAGCGGGTCTTTGGGAAGTAGGAGAACACGTAAAGGAGCACCTATTGCATGTGGAGGAAGAGTGCCATGGGTCTGGCTGGATCATGTAAGGGAGAAACCTCACAATGTCTAGCCCCTGTTGTTGATCGGAAGATGGAGGGTTGGGAGGCTCCACACTATCCTTCACAAACTGCTGCTCCAGCAGCTCTTACCAGCTGCTGGGCACCTGACTTCGTGTCCTTCTGACCACAGTAAACCAAGGCCCAGGCTGCCTGTGCCTGTTTCCATAGAAATGAGAATACACAGCCAGCGCTTCCTCTTCAGGGCACCTTGTCCCTTTCTTCCCTATTTTCTGATGGTTTATGACAGTTGCTTGGATTTCACAACAGGGAGATGTGTCACACAGTCATGCAGTTGCCTATGAAGAAATATACATTCTTCTCTTGTCTCAATTCCAAAAACCAAAGGAAAGAAACACTGTCCAATAAACTTCTCCATGTTTATGTATTTCCTCTGCAAAGGACACAAGGAAATAGAGGGGCTATTGGTAGTGAGGACTAGGCATAAGGGTCTGATTTTATGTTGGTCAGATAGAGGGGAACTTCTCATGAATAGAGATGGTCTTGGTCCTGCATGAGCCCCAAAGGTAACTCAGACCTTTCTGGAAGAGAATGGAAGACTTTACTTCTGGTCTCCAATTATTTCAAGGACAGCAAACTCAAAATCTGTTGATCTTTAAGCCCAAGTTTTTGTTGATCAGCCATTTCTGTTTAAGCCACTCGTATTCAGCTCTCTGTATGACCAGGTCTTGGAAGGGTAAAGCATAAACAGCAAAGGAAATATCTTTTAAGATAGGCTGCCCAGAACCAGACCTTCAAGTGTGAAATCATTTGCAGGAAACCAATATAGGGCAATTGATATAAGGGCAAGGAAATGGGGGAGGAGCCGAGCAAAGTATGGATGAAGGCAAAGTACGTCAGGGAGAAAATTCATATTGATCTCTTTTAAAAATTTATCTTTTAATTAAAAAATTTCATACTTCATATTTTAATTATATTCTTTTCCCTCCCCCAATTCCTCTCAGATCCTCTCCCTTCCCTACCCACCCAACATCATATTATTTTTCTCTCTTAAAACAAACAATTGTCTTGCCTGGTTGTTGTCTCTTGGAGGCCTGCTCCCTTCTGAAGGGAAATGGAGGGGGAGTGGATCTGTGGGTCAGGAGAGGTGTGGAGGGGCCTGGGAGGACTGGGGGGGGAACTACAGTTGGGGTGTATTGTATGTGAGAAGAATCTATTTTCGATTTAAAAAGCACACACATACAAACAAAAACAAAACAAAAAAACCTTAACAAATCCAAACCCAAACCCAAACCCAAACAAACAAAAGAAGCACAAAAACCAACCAACCAACCCATCGTCATCAACAACCACAACAACAAACGAAGGTCATGGAGCCTATTTGTGTTGGCTGACTGCTCCTGAGCATGAGGCCTGGGGAAAATGGGACGAAAGCAGAAGCTCAGAGGTGTTCTGACGCTCAGCCAGGGAGGGCGATCTTTGTTGGACTTTACCTGGTTATAGGTTTCTGGGATAACACAATTTCCCAGGGAATTCTAGCTTTTCTGTGCACACAGGCAGAGTGGGTTCAAGTCATGCAAGAATGGTCAAGAAGCATCATGGATGCCAAAGGCCACAGAATATTGGTAAAGGGGGATCTGCAGAGATCTGAGTTGACCACCACAGTGTTAAATGAGCAGATTTCAAGGTCCTATGCAGTTGTCTAGCTTCACCTGCAATCATATTTCTTCTTGCTGTGGGAAACCACTGTAGTTTTGATGCCTGTCCTGGATCTCGCTCTGTAGACCAGGCTGGCCTCGAATTCACAGAGATCCACCTGGCTCTGCCTCCCGAGTGCTGGGATTAAAGGCGTGCACCACCTCTGCTGGGCTTGGGAAAGCACTGTTTTAAGTGCAACTACTGTTGCTGTGGGCCGAGGAGTCTATCACAGCTGACGGCAAACCAGGACCAAGGAAACAGGAAGCCCGGCTCACTAAAGAGGAAGAAAGCCCAGTGTCTCCCGAAAAGCAGGAGGCCATGCAGTTACATTCAGTTGAATTCTTAGTCTGGCCCTGGGATTCTGTGATTTGGAGAATCCATTTTGCCTTTTGAAGGAAGCTTCACTGCTGTGAATCATAGGACCTTATTCACAGAGCTTCGACAATGCCTGTGTGTTTTGCCAACCACTTTTCTAGATTCTGAGGGTACAGAGAAAAATGGGATGGATAGAATTCCCATTTCCATGGAGCTCAGGGAATGGCATGGCACAACCACACATGGTGAAGTCAAAGCCTTATTTCCTTAAAATGCTCATTCTTTCAATCTCCACCTGTGGTCTCCGTTAGTATTTGTTTTCCAGCTTCATGGAACTTAAGAACAGAAGCCACATGGTCAGAAGTGTTCCAGTGTAGTGCCTACCAAAAGCTGTTGTATAAATCCCATTCTTATGAAAATTAGGAGAACATAATGTAGGAAGAATTTTCAATGAATAAATATGGATAATGGGGTGGGGGTTCTAGTTACATGAACAAAGCTAAAAGACTCATCTGAAAAGCAAAAGGTAAAAATTATGGAGTTTTTTTTTCAAATGATAGTGAATATTACAGGGAAGAACAATTTGAACTAACAGTAATCTATTTACCCATATTTCCATGCTTGCCTTGTGTAACTCAAATGTCAAGCATTCCAGCCTGTTGAAATTGGGATAGGTGCCCTCAAATCTCCCCAGTTCCACACTTCTCTACATCTTGCTGCATTTCCATAACCTCTCTGACTCATGGCCTCCTGCTTTCTAACACTAGATCATTGTTTTGAACCACATTGATTTAGACGTCAGAACCAGCCACTTTATTATTTTTTTTGCCTAGCAAAATCAACTGACATACAAAATCAAAACAACCACAAGGAAACTCATCCATGTGCTTTTGCTAAACTCAGGGTAGAGGAGGGTTCCATCACTGGAACATTAATTAAAGGGATGAGAGCATCCCATTCTCCATGTGACTATACACGTCATAGAGCATTGCTAGCTGGGGACCACTGGGTCTGCCTCTTCTTTCCCCCTTTCATATTCTTTACCTGCCTCTTTCTTCCCAAGTTTCTTCACCTCAGTATAATCTGATCAGTTCAATGACTATTCATGGACTGCCCAGTTATGGTTTCTTTTCTCAAACTAGAAATAGTTTGGAGTTTACTTTATTTCTTGGGACCACAAACTTTCTCAAACTCCAACCTGATTTATATCTTTGTCTTTGGAACATTAAGTTATTTGTGTGTGAGAGTACTTACAATATGTTGACTCACCACACAGATAAACAACTGCTTATAAGTTTTTTTTGAACCGGGGCCACTTAGCATGAGTCCTTTCTGCTAAGACTGTGTCTAAGCCTCATTCAACTTTTTCTCGAAGTTGGCCTGACTCCTCATGCACAGCTTCATAAAGTTAATCACTCCCTTCTCAAGGGTTATGGGGTTTTACATACTTCATTTCTCCCTAGAATGTTGTTATTAACACACTTCAGAAGTTTTCACAGATGTTCAACTTTGCCTTGTTTTCTTTTTCATTACTCCGCGAAGCCAGAGAGGGCAAAGTAATGTTTACACCCCCCGACTCCCAATGCCCCCTCCACCGTCCCACCGCTCTCCCTTACCCACTAGAAGAACCAAGGCCTGGAAAGAGATGCATGTTCCCCTTTGTCTAGAAGTGAACTGGCTTTGATTTAGGAAACCAAGGCTAATGGAGACTGACTTTGCCAGGGGTAACTCCCTCTGGAGCCAAGTTCCAGGAGCTGGAGACACAGCTTCTGAGCTGGAGACACAGCTTCTGAGCTGGAAGCCAGTGTGACTTCTGCTGGTGGTTGTAAGAGGTTACCTGCTTGGCACACAGATCCTATTTTATCCCATCCAGCACCTGCTCTGCCCGTTCTGATTAACAGAACGTCTCTGCTTCCTCCTTAGTGAACTCCTCTCAGTGAGTGAATTTCTAAGACTTTGACTTCACTCTCATTTCCAAGGTTGAGCCTGTGATTACATGGTCAGAGTGTATTCCATATTTCTGGCCTCTGTTCAGAGATGAGTGTGGGAACGAAGCCAGTTTAAGGAGGCTCAGTTTCTCACACTGGGAAAATCCTACTCATCTTTCAAGACCATGAACTTGACTGCTCTCTATTCCCTACTCCCACAGAGCGAGTGCTACGGGCTCACAGAACCTGTCTCCAAAACTGTTCTCCTTTTTGTCTGTCTTCCTCTGGGCTGGGGAGTGTAGGGACAAAGGTTATTTTTAGCTCACTATCAGTCCACCGGAGGGAAACTACCCCATGGTAGGTATTCAGGCAACTTTGATCGACTGAGGGGAGGGGTTGAGGAAGGAGGCTTCTATCTGGACAACTGGGAGGCTCTGGTTGAGTGAGGGGACAGGGCTCAGGGCTCAGGTTTTGGTGACATGGCACTTTGAATCTGATCTCCAAAGAGCCTTATTAAGAAAACAGTAAAACTGAGAATTGCACCAATGTCTCCAGCAGACTCCCAAGTCTCCATTAATGACTCCTATAATAGCTTTCCATTGCTTCCTGTTTCCCTAAGAAAGTCTCACATTGTCATCTCGGCCTGTTAAACGTTCTGTGGGCCCATTATCAAAATAGCATTTTCAGCTTCACTGAACACATGTAGGAAATGTTGTCGTGTTTAAAAAGAAAAAAAAAAACCTCACAACTCTGAGAATAAGCACAGATTGTATTGGGTAATTATCTCCTCTCCAATAGCTTTTTGGAAAAGAGGATATTTCTAATTTTTGGAAAGCTAAGCTGTACATCTAAAAGGCTAAGTTGTCAGTGATTAGATTAGTAACTCAACAATTGAAACCTGACATTCAATTAATTTCTCCTTCCCCCCACCTCCTGCTCTGTGCCTCTCAGGCCAACCTTTCTTCGTAGTAATAAAGACAGATTGCTCACAGATTTCTGACGGGTGTTTGGTGCAGGGTCATTTCTGATTACGTTTCTGTGGGAGTGAAAAGCAAGCCTGCAAATTTAAGAGGAGAATGGACCCCAAACATATGATGATGTTGGGGTTCAGACCAGGGTCACCCTGGATAGAAGGCGTGGCTCAGAGGAATGCACGGGCTGCAAGAAAGTTGGGACTGTAGGGACTGGAGATGCCCAGCGGTAGATCTGAGTCTGTGGTTCATCATCAACTGCCTTTTGACCATTGTCTGAAGCACTCAGTGTGATACCTTAACTATGCTTCTGCAATCAGAAGGGCTGGAGAGTGAAGCCTAGCTCTGCCATTTGTCAGAAGCACATCCATATATTATTACTTTTTTTTTTTTCAAGCTTTGTTTTCCTCACCTGCAAAATCTGGATAGAGACATCAGCCTCATATGTTGTTATTTTCTCATCTTACCTGTCCTCCCACCCTCCCATCCAATCTGAAGTAGAAGATCCTGCCTCGGTGGCTCCAGATTCTCTGGCTTCAGTGAAGAATTGGGGCTGTACCATAGAATGATGAACAAATGGCTTTTAGGAACACAGAGGGGCATGAATATGTCAGCCTTTCAAAGCCACAGAAGGCCTCCTAGAGGTATGCTAAGCAAGTTGCCAGGAAGGAAGGACAGGCATTCTTCAATGATAAAGGAGAGAGGACTTATGGGCGAAGGACTGATGGCATTTCAAGGACATATGAGGAAGGTGAGGCTGGAGCAGGAGATTGGCTTTGGTTCCTAGGTAGACCATCTATATCATACAATAAGTGATCCTCAGACCTCCATGGACTTTGAATTGCCCCAATACTTCATCAAGAAGCAGTATCTTGATCTGTGAGAGAAATGCAAACAGAAACCTCAATAAGATACCCCTTCACACACACACACACACACACACACACACACACACACACACACACACACACACACACACCTCTTAGTGTCATGCCACTATTATCAAAAGGGTAAGGGGTAACCAAGGCTGGCAAAGATAGGGAGAAAAAGAAACACTTGCCCACTGTTGGTGCCCATGTAGATTGGTGCAACCACTATGGATAAAATATGGAATTTTCTAAAGATGTAAGAAGTAGGACTAGTATATACCCAGCAAAACCTTTGCTTGGTGTAGTCCTAGAGAAAATGAAGTCAGCATCACATAAAGATGTCTGTGTCCTTGTGTTCAATGTAGCACTATTCACAATAGCCAAGCTATTCAAACAGCATAAATATGGACCAACAGATGAATGAGTTAAGAGATTGTGGTGTAGCTATCTATGGATGTACTGTTATTCATCCTTACAAAAGAAAGAAATCTTTTCATTTACAGCACAGAAAAACCTAGAGGACATGCTAAATAAAGTAGGCCAGATACAGAAAGACACATATGACAGGGATTCACATATATGTGAAATCTTAAAACAACAGATGAACACATAGAAACAGAATAGAAACATGGTGACTAGGTAACTTGGGAGTAGAAGATGGAGGTCACAGAGTACATACAGCCTGTAACACAGGACACATTAGTCTAGAGAGCTAACATACAAATCAGGGTCAATGTTGTTAATAATACTGTAGATCATGGAGAGGAATTCCTAAAAGAGGAAAATTTAGGAAACCAGGTGAAATGATGGAGATGCTAATTAGCATTAGTGAATAATTGTTGTCTATCTATATATGGACAGCATATATATGTATATATGTACCCAAACACCATTTGTAGACCCTAAATATATGAAAGCAAGCATCCTGGAATCCTGGAGCAGGGCTAAGCCAACTTTATTTCCAGCTTGCTCTTGAGGACCTGTAAGATGCTGGTGATCAGAGAAAGAATGGAGAAGGATTGCAGAAGACAGATGGATGCAAAGGAGGAGCTTAGGTCCTGTCCTCCCTGGGTATGGGCGAGTCCTAGGCCTCAGAATAGTGGGTGCTCCTATCCGGAATGGACTGGAAATGTAGAGGCTGGAGGAAGAGAAGCTAGGAAGCCAATTCAACTCTAGGCCTGACGAAAGATGCTGTAAACTGGGGCGCTGGACAAAGGTGAGGAGAGAAACCACCGGCCTGAGATTGCACTAAAGCTGTGGAGGACGGCATGTCTTGCAAGGTTGCCAGGGCCCATGCTTAGAACCACTTTTCTCTTTGGTGTGGTCATGGATGAGAAACTGCAGACAATCAACTCACAGCTAAAGATACGAAAGAAAAAGTGAGAAAGCCGATCAGGCAGTAAAGGTATCAGAGATAAAGCCGAGCCTGCTACTCTCAGAGTTAGCCAAAGCAGGGAGACAGATTTTAGCTTACAGAGACTGCAATGTGGCTGCTCCTTGAAAGACGAAGGCTCGGGTCATCCCACAGCCGCCTCTCGAACCCAGATTCAGCCCCTCATTCAAGACCAGTTCATGCTAGAGAACAATTTGCTCTCTTACTGACCTTGAGAAAGTTGCTTCATACCCCTGGGCCTCACTCTTCCCAGCTGTTAATTGGCACGATGAACTGTGGTTTGCCTGGCTGCCTCACAAGGCCACTGCCATGTGAGCATTTCCTGGTTAAATGAGTGTGGACAGTATTGCATTTCCTTTAGGGTAGAGATCCAGTGGGTCCCAGGGAAGCCTGGGCCCCTCTAGTTTAGAGAAGGTGGGAAGACTCTCTGGTTGGTTGGAGTTAGTTACATTGCTCTTACAGGGGAACTGTACTGATTAGGAGAACCCACTAGCGGCTTCTGGCAAGGGATAGTATGAACAATGAAGAAGAAGCTTGAAAGTAAAAAGAACAGTGTTCTGGGTGGATGTCTGTGCTGTTGTGTGGTTTGTGTGAAGTCACAGTGAATAATAATTGGCTGCTTTGTGTTTTCTAGCCTGGATGACAATCAAGGAGGTGGGGACAGCCACTCAATATCCAAGGCAGCCCACAGGCTTGTGCCACTGACTCAAAACAAGCACAACCCACACTTAGCTCTGACAAGTGCTCCTGTCAGCCAGCAGTGACCGCGAGAGCACAGCTTGTCAGAGTGCAGTTGGGGTGGGAGGTGAGGGCCAGACAGGGATGTATAGAAGGCCTTGAGGCATGTGCAGGACCTGGGTAATTTTCTAAGCACAGTGGGAGCTCGCTGAAGGGTGTAGGTAAGGATATTATATGGTCAGCAATGTGTGCAGGCAGCTGTGTGAGAAGTGGATGGAATGAGATAATCCTTGTCAAGGGCTTTGCTCAGACCTGGGCTATAGTAAGTGCTTGGGAAACACTACCTAGTTGCTGTCATGAATGTGATAGCTGTCAGGTATTAGCTCAGCCAATGGGGCCTAGATACCTCCCTTTAGCAAAGAGATAGAGCTGTGCCAAACTTGCCTGGCAGCTTTTCATACATTGCAGTGGATACTTAATAGTGTAGCTCAGTCAGGCTTGAGATAGAGGCAAGCAGATGCTTCCAATGACAAAGGACCAATGGTGTTTCCTGAGTGGTGAGCAAAGTGTAGTTGGGAGAAAGCCCCAGCAGGGAGGCTGTGCCCCCTAGTGGGGTAGGGAAGAGGAAGTGTTACTCGCTGGTTTTGCCCCAGAGTCCTTAGTTCTCTGGATTTCCAGGATTTCCTGGAAGCGCTTCTAAAGTGTGAGTATGTGGGGTGTATGGAGCATGGGGTGGTTAGGCCCAAGAAGGTGCTCCAGCAGGCTTGCAGTCCTCTTAATAGACTAGGGACTCCAGTGGGGGGAGTAGATGATCCTATGTTGTGGTGCTTCCAAGGTCTGTCTCATCATGCTCCAGAAACATGAACAGAAGACAGTCTGCAGCTGATACCTAGAGCCCAGAGACAGTGCTAAGGCTTCTCGCTGTTCTGTTTATCCTCAGATCTGACTGGTCCCATGTCTCATCCAGGCAGGGATTCTTCTTCTGACACGCACTGTAGTTGTCTGATGCAGTTGCTGAGAGAATTAAGCATAAGAATGTTTGGATCTGGCTCAGACCAGTATACAGATTAATGACCCTTTGAAAAGATGATGTATGTGAAAATCCTTTGTAGTACGCCTGGTATATAAAGGGTACTCAACAAGCTCCCAGGAGAGGTAAGCTGTTATGTGTCAATGTCAGGGAAGCAAGAATGGGGGTCTTGAGTGTTTAGTAGAGCCCATGAAGACCTCATAAAATACAGGCTGCTGCTGTGCCCTCTCTTCCAGTTCCGATTCAGTAAGTCACAGATGGGCTGTGGTCACCAAACTTTTAATACCTTCTTAAGTGATTCTGATATGGGTGCTCCCTTTGGATTCATCTTCAAGAGTCGCTGGGATGAGTGGGTAGATCATATGGTGCAGAGATTATGGAACTCAGGCTAAGTTAACGCATGCTAGGAAAGATGATCAGGGGCAAGAGGTTTAAGTCTGTACTATGAGGTGGGGTTGTGCAGGTGTAGTTTATATAAAGAGCTTTGTGGGAGGCTGATGGCATTAGAAGAAT
Organism: Peromyscus californicus insignis; assembly: GCF_007827085.1. NCBI lineage: Eukaryota > Metazoa > Chordata > Mammalia > Rodentia > Cricetidae > Peromyscus > Peromyscus californicus. Next base: position 134,601,458 of record NW_026294595.1, on the reverse strand, counting down.
ACTCTATGCTGCTGAGGTTCTATGCCTTCATATTAGGGAGTCCCATACTTCTCATGTGCCAGTTCCTTCCTCTGCTGTAAGAAGCTTTAAGGTCCTGCTCATCTGCGACCCCCTATAAGAGTCCCTCTGTGTACCCCTCATGTGACTTAGTTACTCTACAAGTCCCACAATGATGATTTCATTCATTAATTCAGTGACCAAGGGATGCTGTACAGAAGGAGCTTCATCAGGGATGGTGATTGAAAGGCTTATTTTCCTCTAAACTGGCTACCAGACTGAGGAGTCAGCCTCCACCAAGCTTACATTCTATGCAGGGTTGCCTAAGGAGTGCTGCCCTCGGTGGGTAACACCCTGATTTCATGGATTCAGAACTGGGAGTCAGCCTGTATTTTGTTTGGGGAAAGGGCTAAAATACTCTCGTCCAAGTTGGAATTGTAGGGCAACAGGCCAATGAGTAAACAAGAGAGGAAAGAATGGGAAGGCAAACCAACGTGAAGGATGTCTTTTTAAAGAGGGAGGAAGAGTGAGGGAGAGAGAAAGGAGGAGAGACGCAGAGGGAGGCCAGTGGAAGGAGTGGTGGAAGGGCAGATTATGACCTCAGCCTTTACTCTTTTCATGACTATGCTGCATATTTTATTCTCACAGATCAATCAGAGTAACCACTGCCCCCCAAAAAAGCAAAGGGTTGAGAGCAGGATGTTAGGTGGTGGTGTTATGTGATGTTAAAGGCCACATCACCCGTTTAAGCAACAATTGAGATTTGAATCCAACTCTTTTGGGTTGGTACTATGCCTCCCACACTGTGTATCACACATGAAGTGCATATCGTGTGTGTGTGTGTATGTGTGTGTGTGTGTGTGTGTGTGTGTGTGTGTGTGTGTGTGCCAGTTCATCATCTAGCCATGCCAGACGCCACTAGTCAGTCACATATGTTTTGTACCATTGAGCCGTTAAGGCCTTGATCTTTCTTCACACTAAGCTCCTAGAACATACAAATCTTCCTGTCTAATTTCATTCTTAAGATCAGACTCCTTTATTAGCCTATCCAAAATTAGCTTGTTCTAGAACTCAAGGGGTTCTATTTCCAGTGTCTATTCTACTAGGAAATCTTGAAATTCTGCCTATACCACTGAGGAAACAGGAAAGAGAAAAGAAAAGGGCAACTGTAGTGCTGAATAGTGTTTCTCTAAACCCAGACTATGGAAAAAGCAGATATGATGAAGGAAGGAGGTAAGCTGTACTGGCAGGAGGAATTAATATGAATAACAAAACAGAGGGTAGCACTTGCTAGTTATTGAGTACTTACTATAAGCCAAAGACTTAGGACTGGGTAACACATCACTTCTTTTTCCCTTTACATCAGCTTCATGTGCTTTACAGGTGAAGCCACAGCATGGGGAAGCTAAGACCCTTGTCTCAGAAATTTAGCCAGTTAGAGCTGATTAAGAGTTCCAATTAAGCTGGGAGGTAGTGGTTCACGCCTTTAATCTCAGCACTCAGGAGACAGAGGCAGGCGGATCTCTGAGTTCAAGGCCAGCCTGGTCTGCAGAGTGAGTTCCAGGACAGCCAGGGCTGTTTCCCAGAGAAACCTTGTCTCAACCCTCCTCCCCTCAAAGGGGTGTTCTCACTCCAGAGCTGCGTTTTAGTCACTAAACCCCACCACCTGTAGGGTCTGAAGGAGCTGGCCCTTTTAGATACCACAGCCACACAAAATGTCCAGCCGGGGCAATGTCCCTTCTCTTGCTGTTCATCAGACTTATGGGCTGAAATTAAGATCCTGATTCCGGAACCATTATGCTTTGTTCAGAAGTTACTCACCATTTCTCTTTAGCCATGGCCACTCCCTTTCTGACTGTCATGTGTGAGGAGTCCATATCTGGACCCAATGAGAGGAAGTTGCTTCACACAGGAAGTGAGTGGGCAGTGGCTCTCTGGGGGACACCAGGACCAGGAATTGAGGGATCCCCATCCTTCCCTTTCTTCTCTTCTGCCTTCATGATTTGATAACAGGAAAAGGAACGGGTGTTGGGCATCGCCTCTGTCAGGAGCCACACAGGGCTGTCTCCCCTTTGGTGAGTTCCCCATTGGTTTTGAGGAACATCAATTTTAATATCAGCAAGCATGGTTTAGGGAGAGCAAAGAAGCAAGTTTATGTAAACCCATGTTGAGTCTCCACAAGCACCACTTGGAACTTAGCATCAGTGATGAGAACCAATGAAGAACCAATCGGATGGGAACATGAAGGTCAATGTGTTCCACTGACATAATTTGTGAGTGCAGTACAAATCTTTCTTGTGCCTCAGTTTCTTTTTAAACTTTCCTGTTGGCTTGTGGCAAGTGCTAAATTAACTGGGTTTACACAGACCTTGACAGAAAGCCAAAGAAGATATATTAATGAAGCCGAAAAGACATATTTCTTCTGGAACCTTAGTATTTAAAAGAGATGTATGCTGGGCAAGGCTTTGGTGCGCATGAATGCCAGCTTAGGAAAACACCAACAGACTTACAAAGGCTTACTTGTGATTCAAAATAAAGGTCATTTTATTGAATGTCAGGGGATCCCAGGGTGTATTTTCACTTATTGTGTAGTTTTCTGTACTAAGAGGGTGCTCATGACAGTTGGCTTTCTCCCAGCTGGAACAAACATCCAGAACTCTAGGTAGGTCACTGTAAAAATGATGGGTGGCTTCGTCTATAGATCCATGATACCTGAGAAGACCAACATCATGATCATCTCCAAGGACCTTGTTAGAAATGCAGACTCTCTGACCCCAGCTAGGGCATTTTGAATAGGAATCTGCATTTTAACAAGATGCCCAGGTGATCTATATGCACATCATAATTTGAGACATGCTGATGCAGATGTCTTTTCCTTTTCCCATCTCTTAGGTTTGAGTGAAAGTTTCCATTTAAAATTAAGTTACAGGCCTATCATGCAACTAACTACCTGCCTGTACATTTCAGAGGTTAGGTGCTGATCTCACTGCTTGTCAAAGGTTTGCCGAGGGAGAGGAACTCCAGCTTCCACTGCTGCGACTCTTGGTCCTCTATTTGCTACGTTAGAAATTTTTGATCAGATGTTTCTTGAGCAGGAGGAGGGCTTCCATAAGAGGTAAGAAGACATATCTTCACTCTAGGAATGTGGCTTAGGCAGATATTATTAACATTGCTGACAGAGCACTCTTACTTCATGAAGAGCTACTTTGGACTTAGAGTTTGAGTGTCATTAGGGTCTTCCATGGGCTGTGAAAGGGACAGGGAGAAAAGAAGAGAATTGGCTTTTGATGTGGTGGGGTTTAGATAGTCTGAGAAAGAAGGATTTTTGAGGGCAGAGTCTAAATGCCAGAGACCCAGAGTAGTGAAGAGGTGGAGAGGGAAACAATTGTTTTAGGGAGGTGCTGGGCAAGGGAGCCTAGAAGGTCCTCCCTCTGGGATTAAAGGGAGTTAAGTGCCTAAAAATCAGTGTCGGGCTGGGCTTCTGCGATCTGGTCTTATAACCGGACACATCCCACAAGAGGGAACATGACTGCTTTCTTCTAGCACCCTCTCTGTCTGTGTGAACAATGCCAAGTCCCTGCCATGGATTCTGTCTTCTAAAGAAGCCACCACCAGAAGACTTTCAGTATACAGATCTCTAGTGGGGTTCTTTATCCGCAAAAGGTATTTTCAAGTCCGAATCTCCAACACCTATAAATATAACCTTCTTAGGAAGCAGTGATTTACTGGTGTTATCAAGTTCAGAGGAAGTCAAGCTAAGAAAGGGTGAACTCTCTAACCCAGTGACTGTAATCCCTACTGGGAGGTCACATGACAGTGGAAATAGGCACTGGAGTGTGGCAGCTACAATGGAAAAAATACCAAGGACTGGTGGTCCCCATCGGAGAAGATAGGAAGGCCTGATGTTAGACTTCTGCTCTTAGGACCCTCTTCCTCCTACTGGGCTGCTTCGCCAGCCTGATGTGAGGGTTTGTGCCTGGTCTCATTGTATCTTGTTGTGCCATGTTGTGTTCAGTTGATGTCCCTGGGAGGCCTGCTCTTTTCTGGGGGGAGACAGGGAAGGGTAGTGGATCTAGGGGAGTTGGGGGGGGTGGGGGAGAGGAACTGGAGGGGAGTGGAAGGGAAGCTGCCCTGGGATGTATCATATAAGAGAATAAATAAAAATAATAAAAAAAACCCCAAACCATCCATCTCTGCCATTTCACATCTGAGCAAGGGATCTTTTAATACCAAGCAAGCACGCATCTTCAGGAGGATGATGTTTATAGAGGAACCTGCAGTCAGTCCAGTGGGCAGACACTAGTACAAGCAACTGTGGACCAGTTGGGATATGTGACCCTGATCACAGCACATAGGTTTAATTACCTACTTCTTGGGTCCATTCTCTCTGCCTGTCAGCCTGCACGGCCAACCTTGCCTGGGCCTCATGCAATTGATTTTTGAAGGAGCCCCACTCTGTAAGGCTTTGGTTCTCTGGAACTAGCCCGAGGAAAAAGTTACTTTTGGTTTTCCAGCAATTTCCCCTATTCATGATTTTGCAATTGCAGAAAGCAGCCTGCTGTGTATTTGCATAGCCACTTCATCCCTTTTCTTTCAGGCCCTGTAAGCCACTCTGCACCCTCTACTCATGACTCACACCCCCCCCCACCCCCACCCCAGGGTAGAGGTGCCTCCTGCAGCTCCTACACTCTCCCCAGAAGATCACCCTTAGCTCTTCAGAGCTGTGCTTCATTGGCTTCTGGGCAAAACTCAGTCTTGCTGTAAATTTGGTGGTTGCCTGCGTGTGTGTAATTGGGTTGGATTTACATTAAGAGGGTTCCCTGTGGTGAAAACCACACTGCTATTTCCAATCCGAAGCTGCATAGAACATTCAATTTTCTAAGTATCTGTCAGCTGTTAGTGCTGTGAAAAATGCCGTCTGCCTGGATGGATGGGAGGCTGCCTCGGTTTCATAACCACCACCACCTCCCGATTATTTGTGCTAACAGAGGGGATAATATGATATGGTGGTGAATAATGAAGGTTATTCATCTAAATATCCACTGATTCATTCGACAAACATGCATGATGTGTGCCATGCAAGGTTCTGTGTGTCTAATCAAATGGTGTTTCTCCTTGCTTAAAAACTCTTCTAACTGACTTCTAGTTGCTAAACCAGGGGTTTAGTACTTCTAGCTGCATATTGTAAACCAGGGGTCAGCACACTTCTGGGTAAAGGGCAAGATTATTAATCTATCTCTAGACCTATAGCCATGCCTGTCTATATCTATTTAGGGTTTTGATCTAAGGATTATCAGAAGCATCTAGTTATCCTTGTAATTTCCTTGACAGTAAATATATAATAAATATGTAATATAGAATGTAACATATAATATACATATTAATGGATATAACTGTGTCCTAAGAAAGCACTCTGGTAACTCTCAAAACAGCAGGTTGGACCTGGCTTTGTGAACCATTCTTTTATCTAAACTCTTGCATTATTTTTCACAGTCCTGTGATCTTACTGTGCCCCTGTTCCCCATTTCACATTTACCATACACAGTTCCTCCTACTATTTATTCAGTCCAGGGACATTAACCCTTTTTCAGTTCCAAGACCCACTATGTAGTCATCTGCCTCAGAATCTTTGTATGTCTTATCCCTGGGCCTGAAGAAGCCCTCTGCCCTTGGCTTGTAGCAAAGGTGTTTCTTCCTCACACTTCATATCCTTTTTTGTGCTTTGGGAGTTGACCCCTTGAATAGAGCCTGATTTGAAAATTGACCATTGACCTAAATATCTGACTTACTTGAAGCTTGTCTCACTTAAAGCATTTCCCATCATCCTCTCTCATCTCAGCCTGCTGGTGTCCATCCTTAGAAGGACACATTGTAAATATTATCTTATTGCTATTTGCATCTTGATTTTGGTTTTTTATTTCTTGTTCCTACACTTGCATGGAAACTCAGAGAAGGCAGGTCCCTGGACTGGCTCATTCAGTAATGTTTTTCTGTATCTAGAGAGCCAATGGCCCTGGCTGCAGGGATCTCTCTATCACAAGGGAGAGCCAGTGGATGAGCCACCGTGACACACTGCAGGAGGAAGGTGCTAGTTAGGGTGTCCAACTGAACAACCCAGGGCTGAGGGGATTACTGAGTAGAGAGGCTGCCAGGGCCAAGGGAGCCCCATCATGGGGGAATAGCAAAGCCAGAGCTTAAAGAAATAGGCACCCGGGGTGAAGGGGAGAGGACAGGGGACGAGGCTGGTAAGAAACATCTTCATATTGTGGGGGCAGAAATGCAAGGAGAAGGTAACAGACAGTTTGAGTTTGTGGACGAGATGCCAGCACTCTTCCAGACACATTAGCATCTCCTCCCCTTGAGCAGCCTTTCTCCATCAGTGGTCATAGTGCTCCTATTTTACAGATGTAAAACTGAGGCCAAGAGAAGGTGAACGAGCAGGGACAGGTCACACAGCTGCTGATTTGGGACACATGCCTGTCTTCTTTGGTCTCATTCCTGTGATGAGTGATGTTGGATAGGGTAAGGGTTTATTTCTCTCCAAGTCCTGCCCTGAGTTTAACCATTTTCCTTTCACACCACTTTAAGATTGAGGTTGTCATCTGCATCTTCCAAGTACCTCTTTCTCAGTCAAAGAATGGCTATCCGCTTGCGACATGTACTGAGAGGCAGGGAGGGAGGGCCGGGGCAGTGGACCTGATGCATGTGATTCCATTAAAATCCTTGGTGCATCAGAAAGGAACCCCCTGTCCCAGGGAAAGGACTCAACCATGACTCTGCTGGCTTAGCTGCTCGCAGCCACCCAGCTGGGAGTTGTGCTCAAGGGCTTTGCATGTACTAGGTGAGCACTCTGCCACTGAGCAGATCTCCAACTCCCAGACTCCCAGGAACTGAGCTTCAGATTCCTGGCCCTGTGACTCCATGAACGAGCTTTGTTCAGCGCCCTCAAGAGTGTGCAGCTTGAGAGGTCCCAGGACCTATGGAGGATGACTAGGTTGCTGGCTTCAGCTATCCTCCCTGGGTGCCGACAGTCCCCTTCCAAGCTGAGCCTGAGCAGGGAAAATGAGACGCACCTGTCTAAGCAGGGACACCAAATTGCCCGAGGAGAAGCTATTAGATATATGAGGAAATTCTTAGTCAATTCTACTAGCAAAAAAAAAAGTGCTTACCACTTTTTTCTCCCCCTCCAGCTGAGTGTTCATATAACCCTTATGGGCAATGGGGATGGGAGGATGCTGTGTCTGAAAGCCAGCCGTCTCCTTCCCCCTAGGGGGATTGGAAGTGATTTGATTCTGCAGGCTAACGTTGTTCGAGGCAGACTTCATCTCCCCTAGCACTCATCAGGGCTGCTAATAGGCCCTTCAGAGCTCATAAAGAGATGACCAAATCCGGGGCTGGGGGGACCGCAGCTCATTTATCTTCTGCAGGCCCGATCAGATCTGATTTTGTACGCTGACGGCTGGATGCTCAAGTGTGGTCTGGCCCACTTCTCAGACACCTGCTCAGCATGGCTGGGCTGGAGGAATCCCAGGAGGGGGCAGAGGTCCTCTGACCAGTGGGGATCTCACTGTTCTGATGTGGCGGACATTTACCTGCCAGCCATATCGATCTGTGGATGAGAAAATAAGAGCATTTAGGCTTGGAAGGGAAGGATGAAGCCAGCTAATGGGAGTGTCAGTTACCAGTTTGGGTGCTCTGTACAGTGCACACCCTGTGAGTGTACACATGTGTATACACACATGGTCCCTTCGCCTCTTGTGATGCCTGTATCCATCAACTTGTAAGCCTATGTGTGGTAAGAATGTAAAACAAATGGGAAGTCACAGACACACACAGACTGATGCTACCTCCTTCCATCTCAAAGTAAAAAATCTGTCTGCAGCCATGTAGACAAATTACTTTCAGTGAAAAGTTGGAATCAGTTTCTTCACAAATATATGTTATTCATATAATTAGAAAGGACAGCTTGCCAATGAAATGATTCCTAATGATATTCTGCTATACTCATAGATCGGTGCCTAGCGCAATCGTCATCAGAGAGCCTTCTTCCAGCAGCTGATGGGAGAGGTGCAGTGACCCACAGCCAAACATTAGGTGGAGCTTAGGGAACCCTGCAGAAGAGGAAGAGGGGGCATTATAGGAGCCAGAGGAGTCAAGGTGACAACAAAAACATGGCCCATAGAGGCTATGGCTAAGCAAGGCTCATAGAGGTTCACAGAGACTGAAGCGGCAACCATGGAGCCTGCACGATTTGTGCTAGGTCCTCTGCCTACTTGCCATGGTTGTGTAGCTGGGTGATTTTGTGGAACTCCTAACAGTGGAGGTGGGAGTGTCTCTGACTCTTTTGCCTGCTCTTGGGACCTTTCCCACCTACTGGGTTGCCTCATCCAGCTTTGAAATGAGGGTTTATGCCTAGCCTTACTGTATCTTGTCATATCATGTTTAGTTGCTATCACTGGGAGGCCTGCTCTTTTACGAAGGAAAATGGAAGAGGAAGGAGTGGAGAGAGGGGAGGCTACAGTCAGGATGTATTGTATGAGAGAAGAAGAAATTTGCAGAAGAAGTAGAAGAAGAAGGAGGAGGAGAAGGACGAGGAGGAAGAGGAGCAGGAGGAGCAGGAGGAGCAGGAGCAGGAGCAGGAGGAGCAGCAGCAGCAGCAGGTGGTGGTGGTGTGCACCTTTAATCCCAGCACTTGGGCGGCAGAGGCAGGCAGAGTCTTTGAGTTCAAGGCCAGCCTAGTCTACAGAGTGAGTTCCAGGACAGCCAGGACTACACAAAGAAACCCTGTCTCAGAAAAAAAAAAAGACAGTAACAGTTAATCAGGGGTTTTCCATTCCCTTATTGTCATCACCATTAACATGTATGGAATGATAATAAGAATCAGCAGCACTGAGAGCTTGCAGTGTGCCAAGTGCAGAGTGACCATTTATTCCTCATAACACTGTACAAGACGTGCAATGAGGGGCAGATAAGTTGTCACAGGCTGGGTACAAGCAAGCCCGACTATGAGAGACAGAGGAAGTTGAGATCTGATTCAGGCAGAAGACAAGGAAGGGGAGATCCTCAGGGTTCCTGCAGGGAGGCATGAGAATTATCAGGCAGTCTAAAGAGAGAAGAGATGGTGACTTTCTGTTCTTCCCACCCCTGGACCATTTGTGGTGAGCACCAGCTGAACACCAGACCATTACCACCTCTCACCAACTCTGAGAGTCTTGGTACTTTAAAACCATTCAGGTTGATCAAGGAAATGCCCCTGAAGCCCTATCAATATTTCATTCTAGGCTCTTCCTGTGCTATACTTTGCCTGGAATCCCTCTTCCCTCCCCTGCCTCCCTCACAAAGCTTGCCTTGGACTAAGTGAGAAGCACAAAGTCCTTGAGGACTGCAGACACATGTTCTAATCAGCCTCTAATTGCTCTTAGTACATGCTCTTCTGCTCTTATGATGCACATTTCCACTGCCCCATTGCCATCCCAGCATATCACATAGCCTGACACATGGGGGTGGGGTGGGGTAGGGAAGCTTAGTTCTCTGCATAAGAAAAGGCCACAGAGATTGCTTATAAAAGTTTTTGCTCCCCTTACACTCCTTCATTTCTCCATTCACCTCTTTCTTTCTTTCTTTTTTTCTGGTGCATTGTTCATCTATTGTTCTATTCATCAAACCATTAAAGCATGTGACCATGTGACAGATATTGTGAGAGGCGTTGGAGTATAATACCATGAGTGGACAAGAGATTTAGTTCCTGCACCCCCGAATTTTAGCATGGGGGATTCTTTTTATAGTTTGAGAATTTCATACATGTATAAAATGTGTTTTTATTAAATCCACCCTGCACTCCTTCCTTCCCAACTCCTCCCATATTGCAACTTCATTTACTTCTGAATTTCACGTATTTTAAAAATAATTTTTTATTTTCATTATTTTATTTTATGTATGTGGGTGTTTTACCTGCATGCACATCTGTGCACCATATACATGCAGTGTGTGTAGTGCCCGAAGAGGGTGCTGGACTCCCTGAAACTGGAGTTGTAGATGGTTGTGAGTCACCATGTGGGTGCTGGGAATCAAACCTGGGTCCTCTGAAAGAGCAGCAGGTGCCTTAGCTGCCAAGCCATCTCCAGCCCCCTCATATATTCTTTTTACATTTTCACTTTAGCTTTTCAAGAATTTCATAAATAATACACTGTATTTACATCACTTCCACCCCTCCATCTCCTCTTCAACTCCTCCAGTGCCCCTGGAATTCATGACCTCATTGCCATGATCACACTGAACACAGTTAGTGTTGTTTCTATGTACATGTGTTTCAGGGTGGTCATTCAAGAATAAGCAACCTAGAAGGGAGCTCATCCCTGAAGAAAACTGATTCTCTCTCCCTCCACAGCCATTGACTTCCTGTGGCTCTGTATCTAGAGATAGGAACCTAAGAATTTCTTTCCTTGGAAAATCAAAACTGGCAATGACCTGGAAGATTCCTTCCTGAGGACTACTTCTCATAGTGTCAGAAGGTGCTATACAGGCTTCCAAGACAACAATGTCATCAGAAGCCCTACCCAGCTGTTAAAGCCATGAACCATAACAGTGTCTAGCCCAACCACATATGCCTTCTGAATCTTTAAATTCAAAGTCCATTGCTTCTTTCTGCAGCACAGAGAGATTAATACAGAGACTTACAAGTAGCTAGGGTGTAGAGAATAAGAGACTGTGGCATCCTCAGCCCTAAATGAGACATCTATATCACTGAAAAGGAAAGAGCATCATATGTTGTCCAGAACCCTAGGATGATCTTGCTCAACAACTGGGCCCTGGAAACATTTTGCTCCAACATGATCCCATGGATAAATGGTAAGCATTTGGAAAATTCCAAAGCTTAAATCACACCCAACTCTGTGATGAGGAATTGATCCCTCTCTTTCCTGAAAAATGCATATGCACACTACAAAAGTTACTACACAATTCAGGTGACTCTGAACTACTTGAAGACCTTTCATGTATACATACTAAGAGTCACTCTCAGTGGGCTAGGAGGTCCCTGTCCTTGGTGGGGAGGGCCTCATATTTAAAGTTTTATGAACCAGAAGCATTGACTCCCCACATTCTAGAAACATATAGCATCCAGAGTGGGCAGCAGGCAGACTCCTTTCAGGCAGGTTTATACATAATCACTGTCTAGTTCAAGTTCTCCAGGGACAAGAATCCCATGCCTTCTCCTCCAGGGGCCCTGCAGTGCTCTGCCCTGGTTAGGATGCTGTCAGTTCCCATTGCCACTTGTTCAGTGTGCTGAGGAAGGGATGGAATGGTCAAGCTGGAGCCTTGGAGGAACATAGGGATGCAAACACATGATTATTTGGTTGGAGGTACTATGAGTTTTTTTTAAAACCTGAGCTTTCTGAATAGTTTGTATAACTGTGCTTGAGCACCATACTATAAAAAGAACCTGAAAGAAGACTGAAGGTCAGAAATGATCTTTCTTTTTAGCTTGAATAAAGAAATATAACAACAAAATAAATACTAAAAAAAGTACGATTTTTTTAACCAACTGATTGATTTCTTTTCTGCACATACTTTTTTTCCTCTTTCTATGTTGTTTAAATTCAGAAATCAAACCCAGACATCCTAGTGCGGAAGACCGTATGCTCAATCCTCACTGAACTGCCCATGCTAAGATTTTTGAAGTCAGTTTCATCACCTTGAACCTTGCACATGCTGTTCCCTTTGCCTACAATGCTTTTCCAGTGGTATCATCTCAGAAACACACACTGCCCATTGGAAGAACTTCCTGTAATAGACACTTAGTGTTTCTGAAATACACTAACATCCAAGAAGCATGATAGACAGCAACCCTTCTGCCACGAGATGCAAGTATTTTCAAGATGGAAGCAATCCTATGTGGAATAGCTGTGTGTTGGGGGGCAACTTAGCTCATTTTGTGGTGAAAAGAATATGTCAGGGACCTGATGAGCCAGGAGGAGAGGGATACCATTCAATCAATTATGAGACTCTGGCAAGAGTCAGGCCAATTAGACTGGATTTGAATGTCACCAGGGGCTACCTTGAAGTTATAAGCGAAGCTGTGTCATAATCATGTGTGGATGCATCCCCATAGCAGGGTGAAGTGTGCATTTGCCTTTGCACGTTTATGTATTGATAATAAGGAGACTGGTGCAAGATGTTAAAGAGGTAACCAATGGTGGTGGCTCAGGCAGGTGGTAGAGACAGGGTTGCTGTGGATGATTGACTGATAAATAAAACACTGATCGGCCAGTAGCCAGGCAGGAAGGATAGGCAGGACTAACAGAGAGGAGAATTGAGAGAATAGGAAGGTGGAGAGGAGATGAGGCCAGCCTGCCGTCCAGGGAGCATCATGTAAAGGCAGCAGGTAAAGCCACGGAACCCGTGGTGACATACAGATTAACAGAAATGGGCTGAGTATAAGAGTAAGAGTTAGACAATGGTAGGCCTGAGCTAATGGCCAAACAGTTTAAATAACATAAGCGTCTGTATGGTTATTTTATAAGTGGGCTACGGGACTGCCGGGGCTTGGCGGGGCTGGCTCGAGCTACAGAGGGTTATCATTTGTAACTCATTAAGGCAGCACAATGATGCTTTATGCTGGAGAAAGGACTTCCAGGAATCATGTGACAAGGAAGGAATCAATATATATCCCAGTGTCCTGCCTGGAAAGTGGCCCTGCATTGTCTATGTTCAACAATCTAAGATTTTCAGAAGGGTTTTGAAACTATAATTTAATAAAAGGGTGCAGGCATCTAAGGCGAATAGAAAGGGGGTCTCATTTGAAGCTTCAACACTTGCAAGCTACATGAGTTGTTGAAAGGTGTCTGTTTTAGCTTCAGTGCCTCATTTTGAAGATATCAATTGTATCAGTCAGTTTAACTTTAATAACAAACCTCCCCAAGATCACATTGACTAAGGACAATTTTTCATTTGTTGCTAAGCTACAGGTTGCCTGGTATAGCTCTGCCTGACATGCTTTTCTTATCCCAGGAGCCAGCCTGTGGTCATGTCATGTGCTATGAGAGGTAGAAGCAGAGTCACTTCAGGAATGCAGTGGATAATACCAATCAGGCATCTAATGGTCAACACAACAAACACTCTGTAAAGGCTAATTCTTAGGAAGCATCTCAATTTTAATTTTTACATATATGCAAACACATGATTAAAAATTGATACTTACTCTCTTCTGCCTCCCTCTCTCCTTTCAGTAACCACCTTGTGTATATGACTGTGTTTGAGAACAGTGGTGTACGCAGGCAAAATAGGTAGCTTTTAGCGCCAAGGGGGTTTTGCTAGAAACTCAGTTGTACTATTCCTGTACAGCCATTCGAGATCACTGGTTGTCTCAGGATCTCAGTCTTTTTGTCTATAAAATGGGGAGAAAGCTCACACCATTGGATTGAAGTAAAGATTAAAACCCAGAACATTTGACTTCTCTTTCTTCATAGATTCTCCCTCATCTCTGCCTCTGTGAGTGCTCAGGAGTCAAGTGTATTCTGAATAGTCCAATTTGAGGTGAGAAGACCCCATCTTCATGCCGGGCCCTTAGGGAAAGGCACTGTGGAAACTTGGGCTCTTCTCGAGCTAAGAAGTAGATGCCTTGAGTGTTCCTGAGCATCCCATGCCAGCCCAGGTTTCCAAACTCTTTCCAGTGTCCATCCTTCAATCTGGAACGCCTTAGTTTTCTCTAATATGTCCCTTTGCTGATGCCCCCGGATCTTCCCTACCATGCTGCTGCCCTTCAGTTCCGTGCTGTTGGCTCTGCGATACTAAATCAGGCTAACTTCCCATGCATATGTGGGGGGCCAGGTTACTGATTCTTGGAGTTATGGCTAGAATTAGCCACAGCCTCAGGCTTATGATGGGCTACCCAGGACTTCCACTAGCTCGTTCAGAACGGAAGCAAGCAGGGGATGGTTTTCTATAAATGAGATGCAAAATTATGCCCAAGCCATCCTGAGGTATTTGGGAACTACCCCGTGTCAGGTAAGAAAATGGCTGTTATGTATGCATTTTGGTCTGCTTTCTTCTGTGCTGTGAGGAGAAAGTGCTGGAAGCCAGCAAGGCTGTAGAACTGATTGTTTGGACAAGAGATGGTGCCCTTGTTTTTCAAGAAACATTCTGGCAAATACTTCGCTGCTTTTTTTTTTCCTCAGTGCACAGTCTTACAAGTATTCATTCTCCTCTGTGCTCCTCCTGAGAACAGATGTTCACACAATTACACAAGAATTTGATAGCCAAGCACATTATCGTTTTTTTTTTTTTCTAGTGGCACATTTAAGTATTATTCTGCAATGTATCAATATCAATAGGAGACTAGCGGACTGCGTGGAGCAATCAGCATGACGTCAGTCAAAGCAGCCCCTTCCTCAGTCAGTGCCGGGAACCCTGCTAACGTGCCACAGTGGAGGTGTGCCTCACCACTCTCCCTGGGGGTAGGAGGGCCTTGTGCTGTTCTCCCTACTGTTGGTCAAATTAAGTTGTGCTGGGCTGAGTTTAGAATACTTAATTTTTGTGCTCAGGGTATACTCTGGGCCACATTGCCTAATTGCCCTCTGATGATAAAACTCACCAGGATTTTGTTTGTTTTCTGGAAGAGGGGGACAATTTAAGTGCTTAATCCCACATTATTAGGAACATCTTTCCTTCTCTCCAAAAAAAAAAAAAAAAAAATATAGACTGTATTTTGCGGAAGTTTTAGGTTTATAGAAAGGTTGAGTGGGAAGTACAGACACTTCCCCTCTTTCTCCTTCCGCCAGTCATGCATAGTTCTCCCTGCCCTGATGTTCCTGCAGTACGTGGGTCCACTGGTTACCAGCATCTGATGATCCAGTGTTAGTGTGTTCTGTTAACTAAAGCACAAAGATTATGTTAGGGATCACCCAGTGTGTTGTACAGTCTGTGGGCTTTTTAAAGATGTATTTGATTATTTATGAGTGTGTGTGTGTGTGTGTGTGTGTGTGTGTGTGTGTGTGTGTGTGTGAACACTTGTGCAGTGCCCAGAGAGGCCAGAAGGGGGTCTCAGACCTCCAGGAACTGGAATTACAAGTGGTTGTGAGCCACCTGGGAACCTAACTCAGGTCCTCTGTAGAAGAGCAATAAGTTTCCTTAACTGCTGAGTCACCTCTCCAGCCCTGTTTTATGGGTAATGATACTCTTTGGTTCCCGATCCCTGGCAACTTCTCATGTTTTTTCTGATCTCCATTCTTTTGACTTTTCCAGTGTTGTACAATGGGCAGTCATTAGCATTTTATGTCTTTTTCTTGTGCTCCGTTTCCCCATGTCTTCTTGTGTCTTTTATCTCACCACCCTTAAATGCATACATGTGCTGTCCCTCCAAACCCTAAAGAAAAGTAGATGGAAGCTGTTGTGGAATATTATTTTAACTGCGTAAAGATTTGTTCCATTTGTTTATGCTGTGGAATGTTACTTTAACTGTGTAAAGGTGTGTTATATTTGTTTATGCTGCATTCATGATGTAAAGATGTGTGTTTAATTATGTAAAGATATGTTTCATCTGTTTCATCTTGCCTGCCTAAGTCACCTGGTTGGTCTAAAGAGCTGAATGGTCAATAGCTAGGCAGGAGAAATGATAGGTGAGACTGGCAGGCAAAGAGAATAAATAAGAGAAGAAATCTAGGCTCAAGAGGGGAGAAAAGGAAGAACGAGAGAAGAAGGAGGAGAGAATGAGGGACATGTCCAGGGCAAGAAGCCAGCCAGCCAGACAAAGAGACAGCAAGAAAGTAAGAAAGAAAGAAAGTAAAAAGTCCCAAAGCAAAACATAGATAAAGAGAAACAAGTTAAGTTATGAGCTAGCAAGAAAAGAGCTAAGCTAAGATCGAGCATTCAAAACTGATAATAAGTCTATGTCATGATTTGGGAGTTGGTTGGTGGTCAAAAAGAAAAAGCTTGGTACTGGAAGATTACACCTAACTTGTTTTGCAAATTCTCTAACTGCAAGGCTCTTTACAGTCATGTCCCATCTCCTCACCCTCCTCTTGTTCTTCCTATCAGACAGTGACTGTCCCCGCTCCTCAGAAGAGCTAGCCACTCTTCCTGACTGTGCCAGGCTCCTCGCCTCGCTCTGTTTGCCCCTTTCTCATTTCTAACAGTGAAGTCCTTGTTGCCCACATTAAGTCTGAGTGGTAATTACTTTGGGTCTGTTCTGCTGCCTTCAAATCATTTCCCCACCTCAGAACAATTGCCTTCCACTTCTTATCTTGACTGTGATCCTCTACAGGGCACAGGGGACTTGTCTTTCTTGATTCTCATATTTTTGCCTCTGATGTTAAAAGGTCCCCTTGAACTTGCATTTTTACAGACTCCAGCAAAGCCTGAGCGCCTTCACAGAACCTGACATTTCCCGGGGGCATGGTGTTTGCAATTACAGGCTGAGCTGGCTGTGGGATCAGAGAGTTGTTGAGACCTGGGGAGGCCCGGCCTGCACAACTTCTTTGATGAGTGACAGGGTCATTATTATGAATGTTATGCTGGGATGCCCGTGAAGTCCTGTGGCAGGAGGGCTTTCCTCCATTTATCCTGTCTTAGCTGTAAAGACAGACATTATAGACATACATATATGCATATCCCGGGACATAGACCTAGCTAAATGGGGGAAGGAAGCTAGATAGACAGATTACAAATTCTGGAACGATCTTTACATGGCTACTGACTTTCTAGACTCTCATCTTTCTTGAAGATAGCCTTCTACTTCGAAAGGATGGGAATTTTGCCGAATTCCAAATTGAAGATTTGTTCTTTCCAGGCCATTTGACCTAACGGCCCTCTTTCTCACTTGTCTATTCGCTTGAGGTTTATGGATTCTCCCATTGGATGCATTTCCTGCTACTCTTGTTTCTTGCATAGGAAAATGAATAAATACTTGAGGGCTAGCACTTCTGTCTTGGTCCCCCACACCAGCAGAGTGCTTCTCTGGGGACCCATTCTTCTCTCTCTTCTCCACTGTGTGGGTCTCCATTCAATGCCATCATTGGTAAATACCCGTGTTGGATTGTTCCATAAATCTATATTCTTGTCAGTGGGCCCTGGCTTCCTACCCAGGACAGGACAGAGGCACACTCTGTGTCAATTGTCTAGCCAGGGAAGAAAACTTAATTGTCTAATTGTCTAGCTTAGTAAGAAACTTCTATCTTGTACATGGTTTGTCAAGGGTCTGCCTCACCTCCACTTCAGTTTTACACTTTGAGATGGGATGCTTTGGGGATGATGCAGGATTTGGGGATGGATCCACAGTTCCTTGAGGCAAACATGTACAGGCTCTAGCAGCATGTGCCATAGCAAACTTGTAGAGCCTCTCTCGTCTCGCATGTCAGCATGGCTACTTATTTCTAACTCTTCATTCTATTTAACTGCCTTTCTCAAAGTCTCTTCAGAACCCTAGAACTCGGTCTTGGCACCATGGTGAATGCAGGGATATACTTTATCTCATTCTGAACACAATTAAAGAAGTCACAATACCTCCCCAAATCAGCCAGCACAGCAGGGAATGTTCTAGAATCCATATCTGAAAGCATGACTAGTATTTTTTAAATAGTTTCCATGTGTCCATCATTGTTTGCATTTTATTATTTATAAAAGGTCTTTTCTGATAAAGGTTAAATATTTTCTGGGTCTTAAGACCTCTCATGATCTGGCACTACCCTTGCTCCCATATTATAAAGGAGATTGAACATCTGAGACAGGGCATGCAATTGCCTGTTTGTATTGAAACTGCCCAGGTTCTGTGGGTGCTAAAGGATCAACAGTATTCATTCAGAAGGAGATTTAAATGCTTTTACAATGCACAAAGTGCTTGCACATTACTGGTCTAGCTTGATCATTACATTTTTTTTTTCTCTCTGTCTGTGTAAAGCAAGATGGAGTTGTTTGCTAAATGTTAAGAGCAGTCTATAAGCTTTGTCTGCTCTGTCAGAACTACATGCCAATACATGGAGGATGAAAGAGATGGAATTCAAGATGACCTCAATCCTGGAATAATTCCTCAATTCAGAATTTGGTCATGTATGGAAGTGGCCAGGTAGAAACTCTAGCAGCCGAGAGGAGAATAATGAATGATATTCCCACCCCTTCCCAATAACGACATATAATGCATGCCAAATTTCACAGAGCCCAGACTTGTCTGGTCAGGTTCTGCATGTGCTCGTCCTTCTGTCTCCACACCATTCTGAATATGGTTGGAAGGACTATTAGGAGCTATCCAAATGGCTCATTGAATCAATGCATAGGCTTCATCAAAGAGCCAAAAGACCTGGTGAATAAACATAACTACATCGACTCTTTGGTCCTAAACCTTCTTTTACAGGCTCACAGAAAGTGGAGGGAGCTGGGCAGTGGTGGTGCACGCCTTTAATCCCAGCACTCGGGAGGCAGAGCCAGGTGGATTTCTTTGAGTTTGAGGCCAGCTACCAAGTGAGTTCCAGGAAAGACATAAAGCTACACAGAGAAACCCTGTCTCGAAAAACCAAAAAAAAAAAAAAGTGGAGGGAAAGAGAAGGACTCACTCTTTTCTTATGTCAAGATTTCCAGTGATTTTTCTTAACCCGTGTTATGGCCATCATAAACTACCAACAGACCATAATACCCTGACCATTCCTGGCTGCTGGAAAAAGAGACGGATTTTTAACTAGAAGACCTTGACTACTTGTATAAAAGGAATGCTAAATGTATTGTCTCAAAAAGAAATTTCTCTGTAGGTTGTAAAAGGACAGCCAAAGAAAAGCCCCAGCTCTGACATTTTAACAGTATTCCAAAGCCACTTGTTGCTCAGTCACATCTGTCACACTGCTCTGGGTGTGACAAGGGGGATGTGCTTCCCCTCCCTGAACTACAGTTCCTCACTTATAGACTGCAGAGTTTGGATTTCTGAGATCTCTCCCCTCCTCAGGCCTTAAACAGCCTAAGCTGTGAATCCCCAGACTGTGTAAAATAAACTGAGGCTGTCAAGATTGGGCAGCCCTTGTATTTAGGTGCTTAGAAACTGGGACAAGTGGCCACAACTCTAGTCAGTCTGGAAAGAAATGTACAAGGATCTGATCTGGGGCCCAAAGATGACAGTGGAATGTCCTACAAGGGGTAGTCAGTCACGCAGGGTCAGGTTCTAGGCAGGCTGCCTCAGTTAGAGAATGACGTCGACGTGTAGGGAGAGTAACTTCAGACTGAACAGGTGTTTGAGCCGCAGCCAAATAGACTGGAGGTCAGGATGGGGCTTCAGTTCTAAAAACAGTGCCAGAGTACAAAGCAGGCCTGAGGCAGAGCCCAACCATCCAGAGGCTCCAGCATTGCTGGTGTGGCCACCGATGACCAGACTCTGGATGCTGGGGTTGCTATACCTAGGGCAGAAAACATCCAGGATTACCTATCATCTCAGGGCAAGGACAGCATGGAGTCCAATATGGAAGGTCGGAGAAGCTTCAATGGAATGTCTAGAACTGCGATTAGTATTTCCATTTTAATACAGATTGAAATAACAATAGCCTGCACAGGGAGTGCTCACTATGTTGCTACCTTTGCCTAAGTATGTCATCTGTATGAACCCATTTACAGGCTAGTTTTAGGTCTCTGGTTTATAAGCCAATGTACTAACAGACAGTTGTTTAATTAACCAACTAAGTTATTTTTGGTCAAGATAAAAACATGGCAATATTTAGACTTTTGATTGTGACCACCACGGTAGAAGACTCTAGGCCAAGATACTATGGGTAGGAAGAGGAGAGTAGAAAACAGTGTAGGAAAGCATGTAAATAGTAGGAGCTCTTTGCTTGACTTCATATGTGTGGATTTCACGTTGGCTCTCATTTTTGTCAGGCTCAGGTGATTGAAACTACTGACTTGACTTTCCAGTCACTCACCTTTGCACCTTTCCAGTAAGGATTCCACATTTTCAAGCTGAAGATGATTGGGTGACTGTGATGGTCTGAATGAGAATGACTCCTATAGGCTCATATATTCGAATACTTGGTCCCTAGCTGGTGGAACTGCTTAGGAAGGATTAGGAGGTGTGGTCTTGTTAGAGGAAGTGTGTCAGTAGTGGTAGGCTTTGAGGTTAAAAAAAAAGCCCATACCAGGCCCAGTCTCATACCCTCTTTTCTTCCTGTCTGAGGATCAGAATGTAAGCTCTCAGCTACTGCTCCAATTCCATGTCTGTCTGCTTGCTGCTATGCTTCCTGCCATGATGGTCATAGACTCACCCTCCGAAACTGTAAGAAAGCTCTGTGTGTAAGTGCTTTGGTCACAGTATTTCTTTACAGCAGTAGAACAGAAACGAAGACAGTAACATTTTTTTAACTTCTAGAAATGGCCTTTAAGTTCTTCTAGGCTTTGACTTGAGGTGACTGGAGAAGCTGACAGCAGAGGTTAAAAAGCTACAAGGAATTTTTAAACAGTGTTTTAAATGCATTCAACACATGTCTGAAAATGTAAGACAGGCGAATTCCACTTCCTTCCCTGTTGAGAACCAGATTTACAGACACAGCTTGCCTCTAAACTGTACTCAGACTTGCTGGCTTTGTATTCTCAATAATTAAGGAGGTTAATTTACCCCTCTGATCTCTGACTATTCAGTCTGCCCTTCACTCTGTGTATTAGTCACGTTCCTCACCACCACGACAAAATATCAGACAGAAACAACTTAATGAAAATAGGTTTATTTTGACTCAAGTCATTGTCCTCAGTGGCTACCATCACCTGCAGACTAATGCTAAGAATTCATACCTCATACCCCAGTTGCCTGAAGTGTGCCATAGCAAGCTTCCCTGTCTTAGCATCACTCATATGTCCCACAATTCCAGGCCCAGCAAATAAGAACACGCTCTCAATCTTTTTAGCTTCATCTCTCCCATCTGTCAGAAATAGATTTCTCTATTTCTACCTGTGAAATAAGTCATTCTGGGTAGTATATCTCTGTGTTTAGTATCTGTGTCAAAGGCCAGGTGCTTCTAGAAGCCTCATCACCAGTAAAGATCATACCCATCTCTTGGTTCCCCACTCTAGATTTTTGTCTCCACACTAGTGTTTCTCAGGACTGTCTGTGTTGGTATCTACAATAACTATTGGCTGGCACCATTGTTCATTAGTCACCATATTCCCTGACCCAAAAGCTTTCTTTCCACATATCAAAACCATGGTGGTGTAGTAGTGTGGATTTATGTACACACATACTTTAGACATAGTCATGCATACATGTGATGTTTCCACAAATGCATGACACACATGTACTTGCACTGATTTGTGTTTGAAAGCACAACTGAGAACCTCTCGGAACTTCTAGGGCATATTAGGAGTGGACAAATATAATTTGAAGTCAAATTTTGATGTATAGGTTCATTTCTCAGCACTGCAAGTTTATAGGGAAAGCATGCTGAGAATGGAGTAGCTTTCTATTCCAAACAGAGACCTCCTGTTAATGTTATGGAAGGCCAGAGTGCCCTCTGCCAGAAACTTTGTATAGATCAGAGACAGCAATGATTTTTCAGATCCTTGTAAGCACCAGGATTCCACATCCAAATTTAGTCCCGACCCCAAACTCCAGGTCTTCACATAGCCATAAAAGTAGTCTTCCCAGGAACCCTGTCTTCCAAGAACACAGTGGCCTTCCTCAAGGGTGCAGGATAGAAGTCCTATTAACAAACAAAAGGCTAGATATTAATTCCTATAGATGTGGTACACAAGTGTGAACTTAAACTTTAATATAGCTTCCCTTTAAACCTGCTAACCCAAAGAATTCACCATTTGCTTTCCAGAGTTTACTTTCCTGTAACTAAACACTTATATTTGTAATTTTTTGACCTATCTTCTTGTCTTTGCTCAGAAGTTCTTCTAACTTCCTGATGTGTTTGCTTTTGTTGTGTACTTTAGCAAAATCAAATGTCTTGGTGTCTGTGATGGTTAATAGCAATTGTCAATTGGACAGAATCTAGACTCACCTGGGAAGAACTTCTGATTAAGTCTGTGGGGGATTATCTTGATTGTGTTAATTGATGTGGGAAGACCCATGTTAATTACAGGTGGGACATTCCCCAGGCAGGGGATTCCTCACTAAGTGAGTTGAAAGGGAAAGTGGGCAGTAACATCACTCATTGCTCTCTTCTACTGTCTGCAGATGTCATGTGACCAGCTGCTTCAGGCTCCTGGGACCTTGACTCTCCTCCATGGTGAGTAGCTGTTGCTTGAGCTATGAGCTAAAATAAAATTCTTTCTCCTTTAAGTTGCTTTTGTCAGAGGGTTTTTTTTTAAATCACAGAAACAGGAAAAGAAACTAAAAGAGTGTATAACTTTAAATGATATACCTCATTCATTTAAAATCATTTTGAAGATTTTTGTGAAAAATAGCATATATATATATATATATATATATATATATATATATATATATGGATATGGAGAGGGAGAGAGAGAGAAAAAGAAAGAGAGAGGGAGGGAGGGAGGGAGAGAGAGAGAGAGAGAGAGAGAAAGAGAGAGAAATTTTGGGATAACGCCATTAATAATACCAAGTCTTCTAATCCATGCACATGGTATATCGTTCAACTTATTTAGGTCTTTAATACTGCATTATAGTTCTAGGTTTAGGGATCATATACATATTTTGTTAATTTTTTTCAAGGGGCTTTTGTGTTGTTTTTAATAATAATATAACTCCTTTTTTATTTTCCTTACTGATGTGTAAATTTAAATTGATCTTCAGTGCTGAATTTGTATCTTGTAAACTTGTTACTTATAATAACATTCCATCCTTTAGGGACTCCTTAAACTCAGGAAGTAAACAATTCAAGGGCCTCAGGAATTCTCTGAAATGGATCAGATGTACTTGGCTCCTCCATCCCCAAGTATATACAATAATTAAGGACTGAGGATACACTCTCATACAAGCTGAGCTACCTAGAAAAGGCAAAGACCAGCTGAGCTGCCTGGAAAATACACATTCCAATCTGTTAGCTGCCTATGTTAGCTGTCATCTACTATGCTCCAGACTTCCAGATTTTCTGGGTTGTCCTCATGCTGGGAGTAGAGGGGAGGGTGGAGCTTCTGGTGGTGCGGATACTTTTGGGTCATCCACCCCTGGCCCTTGTTAGTTATTTTACTTTACCTTTACTCCTGTTAGGACCCCAGGAAAAACTCATTGGTTCATAAAGTTAGACTTTGGGGCAACCATTACTTTGGTTTGTTATCTCTTTTCTTTCTGAGGTAGGTGTGTGTGTGTATGTGTGTGTGTGTGTGTGTGTGTGTGTGTGTGTGTGTGTGTGTGTGTGTGTGTGTTGTGTGTGTTGTGTTACACCAGGTAAAGTCTGTCACACAACCCTTGGTCTTTTGAATTGATTAAATTCCCTTCTATATTCCACAAACTAAAACACCTTGTAGTCTTCCATGTGTACCTGAAAAGAATGTATATTCTCCAAACCGAGTGGACCACTTAGAAGATTTCACTGGGTTTAAGTTGCTTTATTGTGTTATCCAAATCAGCTGTATCCTTAATGCTTATTTTGATAATTATGGAATGTATATTGTTGAGATATCAGACTATAATTATGAATTGATCTCATATGCCTTCTAGTGTAAATGGTTGTTCCCTTTTGCATTTCTGGATTTCTGTTATTAGGTATGCTTGTGTGTTAGTAGTTGTATGCCCCTGACTTTATGTTCTAGTTTTTCAATGTGGAATTCCTCACTTTATCTCTGATGATATTTCTTATCCTGATATCTCCATCATATAATATTAATATGGACCTTCCAGCATAGGCCAAATGGTTACATGTCATATAACTTTTTACTCTGTTACTATTTTTGACCCCTCTGTGACTTTATGTTTAGAGTGGACTTTGTATAGTTGACCTAAATTTGGATATTACTCTTTAGTCTTCAGCAACTTCTCTTTGCATTAGATGTTAAGGTGAGTAATATTTAGTGCAGTCAGTCACATGATAGAACAAATATGTAATTTGCTATTGGTTTTCACTTTCTTCTTCTTTTGCCTGTTTGTATTAATTATTTATTATTCACTTATTTCCATCACAGAACTATTAGAAATGTCATGCTTTTATTCTTGTATTTCTCTAGGGAATAACACAGATATTTTTAATTGATCTCATCCCATCAGATCATTTCACAGTGTAAGGATCCTATGCCTGTGAACTCTCATTTAGCCTCTGGCATATTTTGTTGCCCTCTGAACTTATTTATACATCTTATAGATAGCATCATTTTGTGTCTTTTTAATAAGACAAATATGTGACTATACATGCACACATATACTCACATATATTCACAAGTACTTCTAATGCTTCTTATTCTTCTTGTATAGATAAATGTTCTCAACTGGCATCTTCATCCTCCTTATTAAAGAACATCAGTTAATTTCTCCAAGGCAGGTCTGTTATTGATAAATTATTTTCGCATGTTTTTATCTGAGACAACATTCAACTCTGATTTTAGAAATTTAATTCTATTGATATGAAATTCTTAGGTGGCAATTTTGTTTTGCATTTTTCCCATGGAAGGAACTCGAAAGGCTTACTAAAAGGAATTTATGAACTGTGACTATATTTGTGTTTCAGGTTTATCCTTTGGAGAGTCTTAAGAAGGATTATTTGGCTTATGAAAAATTTGAAAGTGACTGAAACAACTAGGAAGCTGTAATTCAAAGAACCAGATATGGTGTCACACACCTGTAATCCCCGTAATTAGGAAGCTGAGGCAGGAGGATCCTAAGACCAAGGCAAGCTTGGGATTTATAGTGAGACCCTGTTTCAGAGAACTAATCATCATAATTATCAGCACCATAATCACCACCAGCACCAGCACCACCACCAGCACCATCACCACCATCACCACCAGCACCAGCACCATCACCACCAGCACTGGTACCAGCACCACCACCAGCACCACCAGCACCACTAGCACCACCACCACCACCACCATTCAGAGAAGATATTATGAGGTTTCAAATGAGTCAACAGGGAGGTATGGATTAGACAAGCAGTCTGGAACAATGAATTTCCCATCAGAACTTGGGGTAGGATGTGGATTTCCTGCACTTTGGTTATGGCTTGTGAATGAGGTTAGGCCCTGTTTATTGAGGTGGGAATTTACAGATACAACAATTTTTGAGGCCAGTGGTGACCATTTCCATGATGGCTTCGGCCCTAGAGTTGCACACTGCCTGCTCAGATGCTCTCTGTCTGGAGTTCAAGTTCCCTACTGGGCTGTACTATTTCTCTATTGGAAAATATGATATATTTCCAGTTCTTGCATGCTGCCTCATCCACCACAGGGAGCATTATTTTTTTCTGCAAATGACTGAAGACATATTCTCACTTTAGCCTCCATTTGTGTAATGTTGAGGGTCTTCTACTTTGGAATTCTGGCTCTGCCTCTCTGGCCCTTTTGACCTAGACCAGGTTCTTATGAATACAGCCCTCAGGCTAAATAAAGCAAGCTCAGGTTAGTAATTCTACCATGGTGCTTGGCTTGCAGCTTCTTGTTAGAGACACCCTTGTGAGTACAGGCCTCATTAGACTTCAGTTCTTTTTCTGCTTCTGTCGCACTGACTACAAAAAGTCGACGACTGAGTTCACCCACTAAGTTATGACATTATTTAGACTTTTCCTTTCAACTTAGAATATGAAACAAGGATAAATCATTCAACCTTTGCCATCCATTTAACCCCTGTGTAAACTGTCTGAGGAATATAATGATAATTACCTTTTCCAGGGACAGAGTTGGGGGGAGAGTCAATTAAGGCTTGTATTGTGCTTTGAGATCTTTCAATGAAAGGCTCGGGGTTATTATTGTTAACAAGATACCAGAGGATATTTGCCAGCAGTGCCTCCCTTTGAGCCAGCGTGTCTGTCATTAGTAATTTGGGGGCTTGGCACAGAGTCATGGGAATGTTTTAATGGCTTCTGTTCAACCCCAGAAATAGATCATGGAGTTGCTAAAAGAAATGTGCGTTTTCTTCTCTGCTCTCTTCTGTGTGTCTGTACCACGTGGTGGCTTTCAGAGACTTAATGTTGCCTAACGACAGTCAAGAAAGTGGTCAATGGGGTCTTGTGTCACCCCATAAGCCCGGACAGAAAAACGGCAGCTAGGTGTGCTCCAGAGACTGAGTTAAAGATGGGTTAGCCTATCCCATTGGGAGTTTTGCAGAGCTGATGCTCTGAAGCTACCTGGAGGTCTTGCTAATTCGTTGAGACCCAAGAGTGAGAGAGAGAGTCTCTTCCTCTAAGAAGTACTTGGGAAACACGTGTGAGTTTGAACAGACTATTTTCTTTGCAAGCCAGCTCCTAAATGCTTTTCAGGGCTGTCTTGATGAGTCAAGGCTGTTTTGCATCTGAGAAGCCTGGACTTGTTTCTTGGACATGGGCAAAGAACATGTATGTCTGACCAGGACTGTGTTTGGCTCTGCATTATGAGTCCATGCTATATCTTAATTTCCAATTGATTGAAAAACAGTTCATTTAAAAGCTCCTGTCTGTCCCCATGCTCAGGTTCTGTTTCCGTTACTTCTGTTCCTTGCTTTGTGTTTAGCCAGTCCTTTGCTCTTTGTCAAGACAACATGACAGACTTGAGGGAAATAGCTGATATTTTGAGATAAGGATGACTTTGACTCTTACTGATGGTAATCTTGGGTAAGTCACATAGGTCCCTTCAAGCTTCATTTCACTGTCTGATGGAAACAGAGATACAGTATGGTATCTGATAGGATTGTTGGGGCAATGGAGTCAAACGGTCATAGTATTTTCAGGCATAGAGTGTAGCTTAAACCACAAAGCTCCTCTAACTGTAATCCAATAGAGTATGGTAGAGACTGTGGAGAACTTCACATTCACCCCATCCACAGTGAGCAGCGGATGCTCCTACAGATTCCTTCCTTTTTTCAAACAAAAACAAAAACCCAAACGGAATCTATTTGCTTCCTATCTTTGTCAAAACAAACAGGGAAACCAGAAATGTGTGAACAAAATTTCCTGATTTATAAATGGTGTAATTAATTCATTTTCTCTGAAAAGACTAGAAAAATGAAGCCATGGGTGCAGGCTGGGTCTGGTGAACTGGTTTAGGGCTTATGCTTTATTTGATCTCTCTCACTCTTTCCCTCCCTCTCTTTCCTTCTCCTCCTCTCCCCTTCTCTCTCTCCCCTCCTCTTCCTCCTTCTCACTCCCCTCTCTCCTTTCTTTCTCTCTCTCTCCCTCCCCCTCTTTCCTTCTCCCCTTCTCTCTTTCCCTCTCCCTCTTTCTCCCCCCCTTATTCCCCCACCTTTTTTTTTGTACCAATGTCTGCTGCTACCTTCTCCTTCCTCCATATCACAAACTACTTTGGTGTTTCTTTTCTCTTTCTCCGCCCCCACCCCTGGCATTAATAATATCTTTTTCCTTTTTATTACCCTAAATGTAAAACCAGATTCCTTGCTTGAGACACGTTTTCACAAACCACAATTTTCCTGCTTTGGCCTCACTCAGATTCTCATCTTCTTCCTTATGTCCAACAATATAGGAATGGCACCAAGTCCACTGAATTTGGGACAATTCATCCTATACTGTATCCCCAGGAGGAAAACAGAATAAACTTCCCTATTTGTACCTAAAAAAAAAACCTTAAATAATAATAATAATAATAATAATAATAATAATAATAATAATAATAATAAACAATCCCATGTGGCTGCTGATGCCATCATTAGGAATGCAAACTCTCCAGCATCATGGGGCTGCCTCTGTGGATGAGTTTACCAGTCCTGGGCCCCATAATTGATACTCCTGCTAATCATTGTAAGGAGCTGGCATAAAAAGAGACATGACAGCTGTGGTTCCATTACCTTTCCAGAAAAATATGCTAGAGAAGCCCCAGCCACTGTGGATTTATATAATTGTACTATAAAAGGCATGTCCTTCTGCAAAATGTCCATGGGTCTTCCTACTTCAATTACTTACCTTCTTTGAATAAAAATTCATTTTTATTGCCGGGTGGTGGTGGTGCATGCCTTTAATCCCAGCACTCGGGAGATAGAGACAGGCAGATCTCTGTGAGTTCGAGGCCAGCCTGGTCTACAAAGTGAGTTCCAGGAAAGGTGCAAAGCTACACAGAGAAACCCTGTCTCGAAAAACAACAACAACAAAAAACAAAAAAAATCATTTTATTTTTAATTATTTGTATGTATGTATGTATGTATGTGCTGTGTGTGGGTATGCATACCCAAATGAAGATACTCATAGAGGCATTGATCCCCTGGAACTGGAGCTATAGGTGTTTGTTAGCCACAAAACTTGGGTGCTGGTTAATGAAGTTGGATCCTCGTGAGAGCATTGCATGCTCTCAACTACTGAGCCATCCCACTAGCCCGTGCATCTTCTTGTTGCTAGTTTCCAATGAGAACCATGACTACTTCACTGAGAGCAATGTTGATTGTACCTATTGTGTCCCCAACAGTGTCACGTGTTGAGCACTTGATTGCCAGGCAGCAGCGGTGGGTGCTGTTTCGGGAGACGGCGGAGCCTTTTGGAGGCTGGGCCTAATTAGTGGAGGTGAGACACTGGGGACTGGCCCCTGAAAGTTATGGCCCGGCTCCCTCAAACAGCAAATCAAGCTAAGTCTTTCTCCCCTCACCTTGTTTCCCTCAGGTAGTTTGGTCACAGTGATGCAAATGTAGCTGATAGAGACAGGAAGACACTTCTTGGGAAGTGATCCAGTCACACTGTGCACACCACTCTTGCCATCCTCCCCCGTGACAGAAATAGCTAATCACTAAGGGCACTCTTATCTTTGAGTCACAAATCTGGGTATACATGACATCCACTGCGACTCATCTGAAGTTGGGATGTTTGTCAAAATCCAGTCTGCCAAAAGCGAAAACAACCCAAATATTAATCAAGTGAAAAAATAGACTAAATACCCACAAAATGGGAAACTATTTGGCAATTAAATGAAAGGAGGAATGTGGATGAACACAGTAATCCAGATGAGCCACAAAACATTGTACTAAGCAAAACAACCTAGGCATGGAAGGCCAAATGTTGCCCGAGTGTTCTATAGGGAATGTTCAGAAAGGGTAAGTATATGCCAACAGGAGATAGGTGCACAGATTTCTGGGGACAGGGGTGGGTACAAGGACCAATTATAAGTGTCTCAAAATTTGGTGGAGGGAGTATTGGAAATGCTCTACAATTAGAGGGTGTTGATGAGTCACACACAGTATCACATATACAAAATCACTGAAGTTGTATATTTCAAACAAATGAACTCGATTTATGTAAATTATGCCTCAATAAGGCTATTTACAAAGAACATAGTAGCTATGATTATTTGTCAAGATGTTTGACTCCCTAGAATCAGAAAAACCCAAAGGACAAATTACTCTGAAATTTTCTACCAACTTCCTATATCACATTGGGGGAAGACTTCTCTGCAGTCTTTCTTTCTTTTCTTCTCTGCAGTTTCTTTCTCTGGAAGCAGAGGTCTCTATGCTAACACTTTCTCAATAGCATCGTGCTCCACAATAGAAAGAAAGAAAGAAAGAAAGAAAGAAAGCAGTTCCTGCTGCCATGCAGCTGTTCCAGAGGTTAGTGACTTTTGGGAGAGAAGAACAGATTACTAAGGCCTCATTTGCCTGCCAATACCTGGCTCAAAGCCACACACAGAGCATCATCATGCTTAATAATATAATATTATACCTATGAACATCTATGGGCATCCAGATGTATACAAGATATTTCCTAATAATTTAATTTAGCATGATGTATGGGGATAGTGTGACATTTCTGCCATAATATCATGTCTTTTAGTATTCCTAGAGGGTATGGAACACTGGGGGCTGGTCTATCTCTCTCCATCATTGCATCTAGCTAAGTAGGTAGTAACAGTGTGGGCATGCATGTGTGTGTGTGCTGAATGTGTTGTGTTGGTAAGGATGCGCTCTAGAGTCGAAACACACATAAATGCACAGACACACACAGAAAGATAACACACATAAACACACAAACATATACAAGCACACAGAGAGACATCACATACTATATAGACACATACCACACAGACATCCACACAAGCACTCAGACATCACACACACAGACATAGATATACAGAGACAGCAACACACAGACAGTCATGTAGATACACAGACACATATGCACACACACAGACACCACACACATATACCTCAGCTCCTTCCCCTATTTCATGAAGTCCTTGTAGGACCATGACTTAGCTCTTCTGAGCATCTCTGAGATGAGGACATATAACCCATTTTCTGAAGTTCTAGGAGACCCTCCATGCTAAAACCTTGAGTAGTTCTAGAATCAAAGTAGCTACTTCCTTAGCGTGTTTCTGACTTCCATTCTCTTTATATTCTTCTCTACCAAGTCCAAGGTCTGTTTGGATATGGCTGGATCTAGGTAGTAGAGGCTCAAATGGAAGTTGTCCAATTCTCTGGTTAATTAGACACAAATGCAGACAGCCCAGGCCATTTAGTTCGTAAGAGAACCCTGCTGTGCTGAGTGACTGTTAACTGACTCTGGAAACAATTTTCCTGCCTTGCCTCTCACCCTTCTTTGCTTCTGTCTTTGGTCTGAAGGGTTTGTCAGCAGCAGTAAGGACTCTGATGAGACATTAGGTCCGTGATAATGAACATTCCTTGGCATGGAGAGATGGCAGGAATGATAGATGAGAATTATTCCTAAGCCAGATGCCCCAGGAACTCACCCACCCCTTTTTATTTCACATTTGCTCGAAGAATCTAAGTTTTTGTTGCTGCTTTGCGGTTAGCCAGTGGCTTGCTTTTGGTCCATTTGTCCTTTAAGTCACAGCCAGAGATCCCTGGCAAGTCTGGGAGTGATTTTGCATGACCACACACACTGATGGACAAAACCAACTCTAGTTTTATCTAATAATATCATTGCTTATCTGTGAATGTCTTGTTCTAAACCAAGAGAAACAGCAGTGTGATGAATATTCTTTTCGTTTTTGGGGTGTATGTGTGTGTATACAATTTCACACCTGTGTGTATGTCTGTGGAGCCAGAAGTCAATATTGCACATCTTCCTCTATCGATCTTCATCACATGATATAATTTTAAAATATATATTTTTTATTTTTGAGACTATAATGTAATTACATCATTTCCACCTTTCCCCTTTATCCCTCCAAACACATGTTCATTTGTGTGTGTGTATACATAAAATTTACTTCTATTTTGTTAGTTCTTTGAGAGTCTCATATACTGTGTTTTGATCCTCATTACTGTCACTCCCACAATCTCTCCCAGATCCACATCTCTTCCCTACGCATCCCACTTTGTGTTGTTATCTCCCCTTTTACACCCATCAAGTCCAATTTGTGTTTCCCATCTGGTCTTGGATGTGTGGCCTTCCACTGGAGCATGGGCAATTAACCAGAACTACACTCTTAAAGACTACTGACTTGCTCTCTCCTAGCAGCTAACAATTGGCAATAGCTCCTGGGCTATGGGCACGACTTTGTGCCCATCTCCTCCCATCTATGCTTGGATTTTGTCTAGAATGAGCTTGCACAGGTCTTGTGCATGTGTTCTCATAACCACTGTTCATATGTGTCCTTGCCCTGCTGTTTCCAAAAGACATTGTGTTCTTGTTTCTTCTGGATCTTACACTCTTTCCCCACCCTCTTTCTTCCACTGTGATCAATGAGCCTTCAGAGGAGGGGGTACAATATAGATGCTCTATTTAGGGCTGAGCATTCTGTGGTCTCATATTCTCCACACATAGGCCAGTGTGAGTAATTACCATCTACTGCAAGTAGAAGCTTCTCTAATGAGGGTTGAGAGATGTATTAATCTATTGATAGAATGACAAGTCATTAAGAATCAGTTTACTACAATGTCCATTTATCAGAACAATAGTAGTTTGTTCTCCCTAGGGCCTATGACCTGTCTATTCACAGGTTCTTGGCCCAGTAATGATACCAGGTATGGGTTTCATTTTGGGAGCAGGACTTAAAACCAATCACAAAGTGGTAGGTTAATACCATGATGTTCACGCCTAATTCTTGTAAATGGCTGCCTAGAATTCTATTCCATATAACCCTTTATAGTGTTTATCTATACCCTATCCCTGAGCATGTGATTTGCTTCTTGCTAGCCTTAGGTGTGGCTTAGCACATGTATATTCATAAGCAATTGCAATTAATTTTGAAAAATAAAATTTTCAACATAGTTTGATTTTGAGAAAGGTATCGTCTGTCTGTCTGTCTGTCTGTCTGTCTATATGTCTATCTATCAGGCAAGGACCTAGGTGTGATCACAGTAGGAATGAGGAATAGTTGCTTTCTGCCCTAGAGTTTGCAGTTCAGCTTACCATTGGATTTCATTTGTACATTCACTTGCCCTCTCCCCTGTCCTGACTATCAATAATGACTGATAGATGCTGTGTAATAATCCTCTTGTACACTGTAAAGATTTGTCACTCAAATTTGTTTAATAAAATTGCCGGGCGGTGGTGGCGCATGCCTTTAATCCCAGCACTCGGGAGGCAGAGCCAGGCGGATCTCTGTGAGTTCGAGGCCAGCCTGGGCTACCACGTGAGTCCCAGGAAAGGCGCAAAGCTACACAGAGAAACCCTGTCTCGAAAAACCAAAAAAAAAAAAAAAATAAATAAAAATAAAAAAAAAAAATAAAATGCTGATTGGCCAGTAGCTAAGTAGGAAGTATAGGTACGATGACCAAACTAAGGATGATGGGAAGGAGAAGGGCAGAGTAAGGAGTCACTAGCCAGATGCAGAGGGAGCAGAAAATGGATTTGCCATGCTAATAAAGGTACCATCATGTGGCAGAGCATAAATAAGGAATATGGGTTAACTTAAAATGTAAGAGCTAGTTAGTAATAAGCCTGAGCTATCAGCTGAGCAGTTATAATTCATATTCAGCCTAAGTCAGTTATCTGGGACCCGTCGGTGGGGACAGGAAATGTCCATTTACATATACATAAGAAGCTACTGGCTCAAGGAAGGATATAGACATGAATAAGACAACCCAGACTCTTGTTTACATACAGAACAGTACCATTTCTGGCTCCCAAATTCCCACACTGCTTGCTAACCTTTCAATGACTAGTATTTGGTAACTCCAACCCATTCAAGTCAAATGGGTCAAATTTATCTATAGGATATTGGATTTTTTTGAAAGCATCCATAATCCAGCCAAAGATAACACAAGCAAAGAAGGTGATTCCTGATGATTATTTAGTGTGTGTGTGTGTGTGTGTGTGTGTGTGTTCTGGGTGGGAGCATTTGTGTATATAGGTGTACATGTATATGGAAGTCAGAGGAGAACTTTACTCTTCAGGCACTGTCTACCTTGTTTTTTGAAAAAGGCTCTCTCACTCGGGGGAAGGCTCGCTCATTCACCTAGGCTGTTTGTCCTATGGCCCCACTGTGGCTATCTCTCTCTCTCCTATGCTGGGATTATAGGCACAGGCCACCTTGCCTGGCTTTTAATGGGGGTTCCAGGGATCAAACTCAGATCCTCATGTTTGCTCAACAAACATTCTAATGACTGAACCACCTTCTTAGCCCAGCTCCTACTGTTTTAAAGCCACCATCCTTAGGCCCACAGATAGAAGCAAGAAGACACTGGCTCACATTATTCATTGGAGGTTAGCTACATCAGGTTAGCCCTGGAGCTAGCTACATCAGGATGTGAACCTCAAGGATGACAGTTTGTTTTGTAACTGAAGCTTTGGTCAACTCATGTCCTTATCTATAGAGTAGAAAATGTTGGTAATATACCTTCCTGTGTAGTTATGAGGTTTTTCACTGTCTTTTATGCATCAGATATACTACACAGCCCCCGAGACAGATGGAAGTTTAGAAAACCCCAGCTATTATTTTTTCTTGTGCTAAATCTGATTGCCCTCTGGAGTCCCCAGCTCACGCTGTCAACTCTAGGCTAGGCATCTGCTTTCTTAACACCTTTGTTGTCCTCAGGAGCCCTTGGACAATTCTTGAACCTTGCTCCCATAGTAGGAGTATGTGAACATGATATGCTCCTGATATAGTCCAGAGGTGCAAGGTGGCTGCTAATGAGAAATGGAAAGCTGGATACAGCTAATAGTTTTCCAGGTAGCCATTTATACTTACGGGTAGTTTGGGAACTGGGTGTGATTTCTTCTTAGAATAACCCCTTGGAAACTTCAGGTTCATTCTGATCTTATCATCTTTTCTAGAATCCCTTCTGGCCTCTGACGGCCCAGCTTGGGAACTTGCCTCTTTGACCTGGCTATTTCTGCCAAGGTAGACAAGTGCAGATGCTCCTTGTTAGACCTGGGTCAAATTGCTCAGCGAGGACACTTAACACTGGGCCAGGCCATCCCCTTGCTGAACTGGGCCCTTGGCTACCACTGGAGGGAATGCTACTGAGAAAGAGGTGGGGGTGTATAGAGCTTAGGGGGGTGGTGCCTGCCTGGAGCCTGAGATGGCCTGCAGCTAGGAGGGCAGGATTACTTATATTAGCCTCTCCCAGGCAGCAGGTTCAGACAGGAGGATCAGGAGGCCACTCTCACCCAGGTCAGAGGGGACATTGGCAGGCAGTAGAGCAGGCCCTCCCAAGCCTGGGCTCCTCGGGGCCTGCCCATTCCAGCCTGGCTGTCAGGGAAACCTGTTGGGTAGGCTCCTGTGTATTTCCCTGTAAGGCTATTCTTACAGTCAGGCAGAAAAGTGGGGTGAGAGAAGGGAACCCTTTAATGACTCTGACATGTGCTTGAGATGCTGCCAAAGGGTGGTTTATGTTTCTTAAACAGAAATGTGTTATGATAGCAAGGCTGCTTCTGTGGCAGTGATAGCCCAGCCCTGTGTAAGGCTGAGGCTCCCTGGGAGGTCCCTTTGCCAAGTCAAGAGGCAGTATGGTAGAAGCAGGAGGTTGTAGATTTGAGGGAACATGAAGAGGCAGACATAACTGTCCACAGAAGATGTGCCGTGGGAGCAGACACACATCTCCCTGACCTCCTGTTTCTGCATCAGCCAAATGGCGAGGGTGGTCCCTTGGATCCATTTTCTTGTTGCGCATTCCTCCATTGCATGTGACACTATTCTGGGCATTCCACACACTCGCTTCCACCTAATCCTATGATGACAGCATTAGGCAGGTGCTATTTTTATCCCTGTTTCACAGATGCAGCACAGAGGGACCAAAGGACTGGGTCAAGGTCTCATGGCAAAGCTGAGCTCAGAATTTGAGCAGATGACTCCAATGTCTCTACTCAACCACTGTGTTCTACCTCTAGGACTTTTCTAGTGCCCTCATCAACTAAGCATTTACCTCAGTTGGGAATAGCACATTAGTCAGTCCAAGTCTTTGATGAATGTCTATGTCCTGTACTCTGAGTTTTTACTCACCACTTTATCCTCTCTCTGCACCTGCTTCTGCACCTACTAAGGATGTCCCTGGAGTTCATGTATGAGATACTTTCCAGAGGACCACAATAAAGAACTTGACACAACAGGTGGCTCTCTGGGAAATTGTCCATACCTGCTATGGTCTCACAGCGAGTACTTGTTTATGTTCAAGGCAGCCATGGGGTGGTAGATGACCTCACTTCCAGGAATCCCTCAGACCTGCAGGATCAATCATGCATGGAAACCTCTCACAGAGCAGCCATTGGAGGTCTCCACTGAACTCATCTACAATAGGATGGGATTAGGCACCACATGACTCTTCCCTCACCAGGGAGGCCTCTCCCTAAGCCCCTACCAAATAACCTTGTAAAAGGGCCAGCCATCTTTCTGTTTTGAGGAGGAGGCTTTTGATCACTTTCTGAGCATCCCAACTTACCTTCATGTTCAGCTCAGGTCTAAAGTGATCAGTCTAAAGTGGCAAGTGATTACATGACCTCAAGGAGAAAAGAGCCTGGCTTAGCCTCTGTGCTTTCAGAGCATGATAGATGAGAGGAGTTGAGTGACAGTCACTAGCTGGACACTCTCTGGAGCCTCTCCCTTCCCTAGAGCTGCCCATATCTGCTGCTAGCGGCAAAGTAGTCATGTATGTGTCTATGGTATGTGTGCAAAGACATACCGGACATCCCGTCTCTAGGCCAATGAATACCATGCCTGACATCTTCTAAAAAATGCTTGTTTGCTCTAGTTTCTTCCTGTCCATCATGCTCATTCTGAGCTTTTCAATTCATGTTTGTGAGCATACTAAACCCTATGTATGGCTATGATGAGTGTTGTAAACTGACTGGTATGAGCGAAATATGCTATAGTTTATATGCACATATAGGTAGGTTAGAATGAAGGCATAAGTCTAATTGGTCTCTAAGTTGGAATGGGTAGTTTGCTAATATTGCACTACAAAAAGAAAGATCTTGGGAATCATATACTTGATGTTCTCAACTCCTATTAGCAAAGAGAATGTTATAGAATATTAGAGAGGGTGCTGTTTTTTGGTAGTAGTGGGTATTAGATGATGATAAATGTCTTGAGATTTTTGTGCCCGACATGAAAACACAGTTAATCAGAAAGCCTGTGTAAATTTATTGCAAATCCATTATGCATTTGAGTCTGCTCCAGAACTAGAAAAGCCCTCTAATTGGGGCTTAGTACCCTTGTCTTCATTGTGTGTCTGGAGTGATGATAAAACCAAGGAAGAACTTTGCCAGCATGAGAACCCCCCGCCCCCCCAATATCTTAGTTACCTGCTTGGAAAGGTCACAGGGTAAAGCTGGCTATTTAAGATTGAATATTAGCTGAGTCTGAGAGCAAGAGTCTTCTAGGCATTTGGAGTTGAGATTTTTATTTTTTCAAGGAGATGTTCTCATGTGGTAAAGACAAGTTCTTGGCTCAGACAAATCAACTCAGCAGTCACCTATGTCCCTTGACAGGGCTGTTGCTCCAGAACATTGCCACATCTGGGTGTGTTCGGGGGGCCTTTGACGTGGAGCATGAATATCTTTATCCACTCAGGGTGAGGTGGTGGCAGCCTCTGCAACACTCCCCACAGGTGGCTTGGCTCTTGATCAAACTCCCTTTAATTCGTATGGAAAGTCTTCTGGAATGACTGACAGTTGCTCTCAAGTGCCTGTCCTGTCTGTGTGGCTATTATGTCAACCAGAAGATACCATGAGGCTGTGATCTTGCCAGCCAAAAGGATATGAAAGTCTGTGTGATTGACTTAATAGTTTTATAAGCTTCTTGTATGAGCACTATTCCAACACTAAAGAAGATATTTTGTTAGATTACATCAATTTAGGAGCTGATATTATTGTGGAAGGCAAGTTGGACAAAATTGATTTTAGAAGTGTTAGAAATTTTACACTGTAGGTGAATCTAATGCCCACATGTTGCTTGCTCTGTCTTATTTCATAATGGCTAGAGTACAGATGTTTATGCACACATGTTAACACACACATACATACTCACTGTTACTTTCTTTGGATAGCTATCTATTGTCTTTTTCCAAAGTGGTTTTGTGTGTGTGTGTGTGTGTGTGTGTGTGTGTGTGTGTGTGTGTGTGTGTGTGTATCAGACTCCTCGTCATTCTGGCTCAATAGACTCACACCTGCCTTGTCTGTTGTTTAACAAGGGCTCCCATGTTTTAACCTTTGGGCATGCAATGCTGTATGTGTTTAATTCCAAGAATGTAGCCTCACCCAGGGCATCAGAAACCTGTCCCGTTCTAGCCTGACTCTCCTAAATCTTCTCCCTGTCAGAGTTTTCAGGTGAGCCCTCTATCTTCAGCTGTAAGTTTTACTCAGTGTCTCTTCAACATCACACACGAGCCATATGAACATGCACTCTCTACCCCCAGGGCATGCCAATGAGTGTTTCATGTAAGTACCATGGCAGACTGGAAGGAGTACTTCCTTAAAGCAAAGCTCCTAGGCTTAGCAATGACTCATCTCATAGCCACACCTGCTAAGGGAATGGCAGAGAAAGCTTCATCTAGAAGCTTTAATTCTCAGGGTGGATTATCAACAAGTCTGTGGAGGGGGCAGAGATGGGGAGCTACCATGGGAAGGAGGACACAGGTTGGAACATGATCATGGAGCACTGAGCCATATAAAAGTTACTGTGGGTTTTAAGTTGATTTTCCAAATTTTCTGTAGTCCCTGCTTAATGGGTAGACTACTTGGTCAGCATATATAATACAGTTATGTAACATTCACAATAATAATATTATTGATTAATACTGTTTGCCTAGTAGAGTAGTACACACTTGACTAGATTGGTTCATTTAATTATTTTCATGAAGTTGATAAAATAAATTAGTATTCCTTTCCTACACATGAGGAAACTAGAGTACAGATGAGTGAAATAACCTGTTCAGAGTTCTAGACCTAGTAAGTTGTAAAACACACAATTGAACCCTGAGCTCCTTGTTTCCAGGTCCTGTGTTCAATCATGGTACTACCATGTTTCCTCGTGTTATATTCCAGGGCCTGGATATTATTTGTGCAAAAGCCCAGATCAAAAGCTTTATGGCCATTTAGTCTCTGCGGCCACCACTCAACTCTGGAGTTGCAACATCTAAGAGGTCTCTGACCATATGGAAACTAATAATGTGGCTGGGTCTCCACAAAGCTTCACTCAGGCATTGAAGCCATCTGATGGGTCTGAGCCCTCTATAGGAGTTTGCTGACACTTGGCATAAACCAAAGGGGAGATTGAAGAGTGGGACTCAACAAACATTCATTGGAACACTTATTATGTGTCAGGTGCCTCAATTAATTTATTTTATTGAACCCTTCAGAAGCTGTGAAGTAGAAAAGGAATTCCCAGTTTATAAATGGGAGACCAGAGGTTTGGTGAGGTTCACTTTCCTATAGACGTCCAGCTAGTAAATGGCAAAAGAGAATTGAACACAACACATCATTCAAGTTCCTTTGTCGTTTTTCTCTGTAGGCTTTCCAAGTAGACTAAAGCCTCATAAATACTCACGTCTCCAGAAGCTATATTGCTGCCCTTTTTCTTTTTCACGGAAGTGTGAATGTGTCATAACTTGGCCGAGACTAGCTGCAAGGCATGCTGGGACCTCTGGCTCAGAAGGCATCTGAAAGAGGAGAAGGCACCAGAAATAACACTGAGTGGAACTGGCCTAGCTGGAAGGCTGGCTATTGGTGGAGGGAGGGAGGGCCTTCGGTGGTGCAAATGTTGAAGTTTCAGGTTAGTTTCATGGGCTCGAGAGTTGAGAATTCCCCAGCCATGATTAGGTGAGGGAACATCCTAGTTTGGTATAGATACCGATCAAATGTTCTTAGGAGGGGGAGGTGGAAAGATTTGGCTGCTGTTTGAGACAGAGAAAGCAATCAGAGTGAGAAACAGGAGTTCCAAATGGAATACACAGTCCCATAGACCCCGTTAGAAATAGCCTTGACTCTTCAGTATCAAGGTCATATCCTTACAGAGGCTGTTGCTGGACACTCTACCAGATGATCCTGTTCAACCAAATTCTAAGGTTAAAATAAAATTTACCCAGACTTCAATACTCCTGCACTTCCCATCTTGGAAGGCTCACTTCCCAGATATCCTATCCCTTTCCCTTCTCATTTCTTTAATACAGAAGTGTCCTGCTCAAGGAGATATTCCTTGGCTATCCCATTCAAATTTCAAAGCTTTCTCTCTCCTCTAATATTTTATTAGTCTCTTTTCTTGCTTTACAGTTTTTTTTCTCCTTAGCATGCACCATTAACCCTCAAAATGGGTTACCTTGTTATCTTGTTTCTTGTCTGTTCTCTGGGAAATCAGGAAATATAATATAACTTTATTAGTATACACACAGTATTTAGAACAGTGTTCACACTCTATATATATATCTGCTGGATTAATGATTGAACTTACCATGAGTTGTAATTATATTTTTGATCATTTATTGACCTTTTTCTACCACAGACTGAGCTCTGTGAGAGTGAAGACCATGTCTATGTTTTTGTTGCTGTATTCACAACATGTAGCCTATATTGGGTGCTTACCCAACAGGTAAATGAGATGATGAAGAATTTGAAGTAGAGAGGTGTCACCAAAGAGCAAAGTGAGATGGTGAATATGCTTCTCTTTCATTTCCCTAGTCCTCATCAGATTCAGTGTCACCTATTATAATTATTTGAGAAGTTTATTTTTCCCTTAAATCTAGTAATTCCTCATGAAGAATATGTTGTTTGGTGGTCATCTCTAAATGTGAGATGACTCAATGTCAGGGACACTCAGTAGGTGATGGCTGTCTGCCTATGGTATAAACTATATTGCAGTAACTAAAGCGAAGCCTAGTAGCCCCAAACTCATTTGAGAGCTCAAGCACTGGTGGGGTTGAGCATACATTGTTTAAGACCAGCAAATGGAAGGCAAGGCTTTATGCAAATGGCACCTGTTTTAGGTAGAGTTTCTATTGCTATGATGAAACATCATGAGCAAAAACAACTTGGGGAGGAAAGGAATTATTCATCTTAAAACTCTCAGGTCACACTCCATCACTGAGGGATGTCAGGGAAGAAAGTCAAGGAAGGACCTGGAGGCAGGAAGTGAAGCAGAAGCCATGGAAGAGCAGTTCTTACAGGATTGCTCCTCATGACTGTTCAGCCTGCTTTCTTATAACACTCCGGACCACCAGCCCAGAGATGGCACTGCCCATATTGAGTTGGGCCCACATCAATCATCAATCACGAAAATGGCCCCATAGCTTGTCTGTGGGGATATTTTCTCATATAAGGTCCCTACCTCCAAAATGACTTTAACTTGTGTCAAGTTGCTAAAAAACTAACCAGGACAGTAACTTTCAGGATATAACTAGGAGGGGCTGAGAAAGTCAGACACCGAGAACTGTTCCAGGGTCCCAGATCATCGGACCTTTCCAGACACAGTTGGTGCTAAGGGTACTCAAAGGAGAGGAGACAGGCAAGGGGAAAGGTGTAATGGAATCATAGAAAGACCAAAGAAGAGCCTGAGTCCCCTGGGCTATAAACAATCCTTTGACAAGCCATGGGATACAATAGAGGGGCTACGGGTTCCTGTTGATACAGAAAAGGGACTGAGAGTGAATTCAGTTTTTACACAGCAACATAGATGGCAGTTAGGACAGAAATGCCATTCCCAACTTACTTTGTGATGCATGTGTCCTAAGTTACTTTCCATAGTCCTTTAAATTCCTATACAACAAACAGGGTTTTTGGTATATGGGTGGCTTACAAAGAGTTGCTAAACTACAAATTGCATCCATAGGAGGATGTAGAATGATTTCTGGTTTAAAGATTAGTGATCAGAAATACCTTTGGCTGGTCATTTATCTTACCTATGTGATTGCATTGATGGATGAATGGATAAGGGAATGACTAAATGGACAGAGGGGTCAATGAACAGTTGAAACAAAACTTAATTAAGGGAATTGAGGAGCAGAGCATTTAGGAACCACAGAAGCTCTCTAAATGAGGGCTAAGGGCAACTAGATTTTAGACAATTATTAATGCTCATTTTGCACGAGCTCTATGACAAGGCTCTTTGAATGAGGCAGATCCTGAAAAACCTGGACAATTGGTTGTGTAATTAGCTTTTGAATTTAGAAGCTGCTGGGGTTTTCTGTGTGGGGTGTATGATATTTGTAGGTGTTACAGTTTGTAGCTGTTTTAAAACGGTGGCACTTTCTGTGTTGGGTCTGTGTGTATTTCCTTGTAGGACAGATTGAGCTGAAGGAGGTGCATGCATACTGTCACCTTTCTATTGCTGCCTTATTACTTTTCTAGTTGCTTTCATTATTCAGTGCGATGCTATGTGATTTGGTGTCTAAAGATACACGAGCACTTGCTATGCATTTTGTTTGTGCCCACTGTCACTACCGTGTGGACTGGGTCAACACACAGTCAGTAGGAACCAAGGAACGTGACAAATGTAGGTAGTGAAGCAATGCACTACACACAGCCCAAACTAGGCTGGCTATGATTGGCAATATAGCATGGCAGGGGAAGGACGGACATGGGTACTATTGAGTCCTTGTGTTGACTGCTGGGTATTTAGGCTCCATTTCTCTGTCTCTTTTTAAAATATTTGTTTTTTTTTAATTTGTTTGTGTGTCTGTGGGTATATGACACATGAGTACCGAT
This sequence comes from Peromyscus californicus insignis, assembly GCF_007827085.1. NCBI lineage: Eukaryota > Metazoa > Chordata > Mammalia > Rodentia > Cricetidae > Peromyscus > Peromyscus californicus. Next base: position 134,559,387 of record NW_026294595.1, on the reverse strand, counting down.
GTTTGCAGAGGCCAGAACTGTGTATTGGGCCCCTTGGAATTCTGAGCCACCCAATGTGGGTGCTTGGAACTCTTCCTTTGCAGGAGCAGCAAGTGTTCTTTGCTGCTAAGTCACCTCTGCAGCTCCCAGTTCTTATTTTACTTATGCAGTACTACATTGAAAAGAGTATCAACGGCCTCTCTCTCTCTCTCTCTCTCTCTCTCTCTCTCTCTCTCTCTCTCTCTCTGTCACATACACACACACACACACACAACACATGTTATGTGTGTGTATATATGATGTTGTTGACATTTCACTGTTTTGAGATGGATATGTTGCAGACAGCAACAAGAAGACTCTGTAGACTAGAAATAGAGAAAGCATGAATAGGGAGGTGTGGGCTTGTGAGAAATCCAGAGACCCAGGAAAACATTGTTGGTGAGTTGAATGCTCCTCTCCATTCCTTCACCATAGAATCCCTGATTTCATCCTAGCTAATTTAGGAGAACGGAGGATCGGCTATCCACAGTCCCCAGAGGTGAAATTCAGATGGATGAGGATGGGCTGAGAGCTAACATGGGAGCAAAGAAAATTCACCTAGCACCAAAACAATGAAGCTCAGAAGCTGAAAAGTGAGTTCGAGGTGACTGTCAATGTTTAGAAATAAGCAATGACCTTGATTTTAAAGGATTTGAAAGTATGAATGGGAACATCTCAGAGGTGTTTGGAAAGAGACATTTTTATGGTTTTGTGGCTGATAGAGTAGCCGAGAGAACAGGTGTAGTGCAGTTAGAAGAAAATAAAAAAAAATAAAACCCAAATCCATCTTCTGACTTTATCTCTGTAACAACATGAAGCACATGGCATGGCCCCCATTTACAGAAAAAACCAAAAAAACCAAAAAACAGGCTCAGTGAGGCCAAGTGGTTTGCATGGATATATAGATCAGGCTTCAAGTCCGTTGACTTCTGACTTCAGAAATCTAACCTACAGCCAGGCCTGGTGCCACATGCCTTTAATCCCAACACTCAGAGGCAGAGAAAGGTGGGCCTCTATGAGGCCAACCTGGTCTACACGGCTACATAGCGAGGACTTTTCTCAAAACTGAAACAAAACTCCTCAGCCTACAAAAGCAATAAAAATATGATCTATAATGTGTTTGGAGGACAACAGGCACACCCTATATACGTAAAACAAAGGAGCATCGTGCTTGGCTGGGATGGTACATGGACTATGATAGAGAAATATCTGGTTCTTTTAGGTGGAAAAAAACCACACCCCCAACAATGAAAACAAGACAGAGTGCTGAGTCACTCACCCCAAGCAGCTCGCAGGAGGTAATTATAAACAGCTGGAGCAGGCATCATGGGACTCAGTAGAGCAGCCAGGCTCTGGAGAAGCAGCATCAGTGACAGACTCTGGAAAGGGGAAGTTTCTGCAGAGAACTGAGGACTGAGCAAGGCCAGCAAGAACTGGTGGAGAGAGCCAAGCAGAGCAGGCCCTACTCTGAAAGCAAAAGGGAATTCAAATTCTAAGGCCCCAGAGATCCTTGAGCTAAGGTGTCTCTCAGGAGGTAGTGAAGTAATGGACACATGGCCCTGAACCCCTGAAGCCTTGACTCTCCATCACATGAAAATCAGTTTGAGTCAAGGCAATAAAAGCAGCAGGGAGAGCGATGAAAAATCTACAGGTAGAAGGGCAAGGCTGAGTGATGGAGTGGCCCTTTGGACTTCGACGTTATTTTTTCTTAGTCTTCGAAGGTACTGGTGGCTCGTTTATCTCAAAAGGGCAGGTAACTAATGCCTTTTTATTGATGAATGGCCACTTGCCTTCTGATGTACAACCACTTAGTTAATGTTCCCTTCCTGAAATTGCTGTACCTTTGAGTTGTCACACCTGCAAAGCTCCCTCCTTTGAGAACCTAAGGGCCCTTAGGAAAGCCCCTGAGCCTAGGTCCTCAGCAGGAGAGACCTTACATACCACTGACCAGACCCCTTATTAGACAGTCAGAAAATCACCCCACTGAACAGAAAGTGGGAAGTCAGGAGGGGAAGTGGATCGGAAGTGTGGGGTGAAGGATATTCATTTGTTCTTCAAGCTACCATTCCTTGGTACCTACCCTGCTCCATGGATTAGTCATAAGGTCAAAGCCAAGTTGTACCTGGGACATTTAGTATCAAGTGAGGAGACTGCAGAAGCACCTTGCAGCCCTTTACATTCGGCTAAGTGAGATTTTAGATACGAAGATAGTTTGTGAATAAGTAACCCAAGTTATGTGAGCAAGATCTCTTTGCATAGAACAGCGATGTAGAGCAGGAAAGGCAGAGTGTCCACCAAGGAGTGTAGGAAGAACCAGCTCCTTCTGGGGGAGAGTGTAAAAATGTATGCAATGAGACCAAGGGTCAGTGAGAGTTTGAGCTCAGATAAGGGTTGGACAGACTTGCGCCAGCATAGCTCTTCAGAGCAAAAGTTGAGTGCTCTCAGAGAACGAGCGAGCGTCTGAAGCCTCCCTGGAACTCATCTACATATGAGTTAACACTAAGTAAGTGTTGCCTGTCAAGTGTCTGCTATGGAGCCTGGGACCACAGGAGACATGGTGCAGAGTAAATGATTACTGACTAGCATCCATTTTCTTTCTCTTGTTTTTAAGGAATGGTATGATGATGAAGATACCAAGGCCTGTGTGGAGTTAGTTTGGAAGATGCCATATTTATAACAGACCAACAAGGATGATTCAGTGCCACAAAGTGATAATACCAAAGCACAACCGAAACCATGCTTGTTCAAGGTCATAAGAGTGTGCCATGGAGTGCATTTTCAGGTTCTCCAAAGCTGATTTAAAGGTAATTTCTGGAATCCTTCTTCAGCTCATCTAGCTAAAATCAGAAAGTTCGTTTTTAATGAAAACCGAAAGCTTCTATTTGTGAATACAACACATGTCTGAGCAATTACAGGAATAGGATGGGTTCTTAGCCCCAGTAAGAGAGGAGCAATGGCAGTTGTATCCACCCTGACTCCCTTGGAGTCAACTCTTGGGTCTCTTTCTCCTTGGCAAGTCTATGAGTAAATTCTTGTGGAGCCCTGGGCTGCATTTAGCTGGCCTGTATTTCAGGGCATCAAGTCCTCTTAGGGGCTCCCTGGACAAAGCACTTGGCCCTAGGCCAGGTACTGGGCTTGGTACTGGCTGGAGGCGGCCTTTAGCTTCTTATTTTGATCCTTCTAGTTCAAATGATGACATTTGTCCAACATGTGTCTGAGGTAACCAAATAACTGAATTTGACCATAGAGCTCTGGTGACTGAGTATGTAGGTACCTTTTTTTTTCTTCAGACAATGAAGACTCTCTGCAAAGCCTGAGGCAAAAGGAGGAAGCCTTCCCCAGCAACATCTTTGTTACTTAGATACATAGTGAACTTCCCTCTAGTGCCTTAGTGTCTGGTCACGTTTCTTATCTTAGCAATTGAAAGGACCAGTTGTCCATATGCAGAAGTTTAGTGACCTTTGTGTGTGTGTGTGTGTGTGTGTGTGTGTGTGTGTGTGTGTGTGTGTGTGTGTGTTTCTTTTTGTCTAGCAGAAGCCCTGCAATTTGATGACCTTAGATTCTTGGGGACACAGAACCAAATGTGCGTCAGATATAGCTGGATCAAATCCCCAATTCTTTCAGTTCTTTGACATGGGGAAACTACACTCTGAGCCTACATTTCAGCAGAGAATGTTTTACAGTTGATCTAAATACTACACGTGTACTGTTGGTATATAATACATGTCCAATAAATACCAGTTAGGAAATCCCTCACACACCATTTTAATTCTCTCAGATCCACTTTCCTAATGAGAAAATACCACTTGAAAGTACTCCTCAAACTCATTCTCTGTTTCTGGCCAGTTTCAGAGACTGTAGATTCTATGGAGCTCTCTCCAAGGCATCTTCAGTAGAAGACAGTGGCTGTGGGGATTGGGAGCTAGGAAGCAGAGAGCCTTCTTCTAGTCCTGAGGTCTGTTAAGAAATAGGAAAACACCCTTCCAGAGTGACTGCTGACAAGGTAATCCTTCCCATTCCAAACTAGAGGGAAGGAATGAGCCAACAGCAGTTTTTGTTTGGGATGAGATGGGTTAGCTGACTGAGGTGGGACCCAGGGCTAGGCTCTCTTCTCCCCATGAATTCTGTGAGGGAAGTCATCAGGATGGGAGGTCGCCATATCGGCCAAAGATGTCTCCTGGGACTTTGAGGATGACAGAGGTGGTGGCACAGAGTTCCTTTCCAGGGTGGTCTCTGACGGGAATGGGAGAATCCAGGGAAAGTTTTGATGAAAGAACACTAAAACAGAACCATATTTTGGGGGCTGAGATTTCCAATTCAGAATCCAGAGAATATTAAAAGATCTGTACAAAGAAAATGCCTTTGTCCTCCCCTTTGGGGCTGAGACGGTGGAGTTTTCTTGCTGTTGCTGCTTGCTTTCTTAAACACAAAAGCAAGTTTAGCTCGGAACTCCAGGATGGAGCTAGGGAGAGAATGATCCATTTATTCAGGGCAGAGGAGACACTTGCCAGAGGAGCTGCAGGGAAATGCCCTTTGCCTGCAGGCCTTTGGAGCCCAGGCCAGGCTAAGCTGATTAAAGCTCCATTCAGAATCGCAATAACCCAAAAGCTATGCTGGGGCCACTGATGGGCCTTAAGATTAGCCACTAAACTGATCGCTCTCCCTGGGATTGTGGCTGTTGTATTTTTGGAAACTGAGCACTTTAAAAAAAAATTCTATTTTCTCATGGCTTTCTGTGCGAACCTCATTAATTTCCCAGAGTCTCTGCAGAAGAACAATTGCTGTAATTCCATCTGGCAAGGTTCTAAAGCCTGAAAATTTCTCATAGAAAATAAAATATATGGAAAATGAATAGACACACTTATATATGACCTCTGTAATAGATGGCCCAAGTATACATAATAGGCTACACTCTATACACAAACATACACATATGTGTATATAAATATTTTTTTTCCTTGCCTTCCTGCCCTTATCCTGGAATTCTTAGCAATTTGGCCTGTCCCTGCTTATTAATGATGTTTCCAGAACAGAGCTCATTGGTGCATTTTCAGCAATGGGCTGATTAATAGGTGGGCACCGGGGAGCTCTTTGAAAGCCAGGGCATTGCTGGCTTGTTGACCTTGATGCTCAGGGGATAGTCTTGCTTCAAACTATGGAATCTCAGTTAGCATCATAAATTGTGGAGCCACTGGTTTTATTACCCTTCTGCCTCCTGCTGGGAATGTTGTTTCTCTTTAATAATGGGCTGAGCAGCAGCAAAGAGCATGGCCCCTCCTCCTCTCTCCCTTGCCCTGTACACTTCTCTCCCCCACCTCCGCTCTCCACCTCCTGCCTTGATCACCACAGCAGAGGCACAAATACACTCCTTCTCACCCGGGCACATGGGCACATACAAACAACACACACACACACACACACACACACACACACACACACACACACACACACGCGCTCCTAGGATCACACACACATACAATATCCACACCCATCACCTTCCCTCTATTTAGCTACAGGACTTAGTCAGGACACCCCCTCCCCCGCAGCTTCCTTGCTTGGCACAACTAAATCAAGCAGAGGTTTTCAAAGGCTTAAAAAAAAAGACATCAAAGCAAAACAGAAAGTAGCCAATCTGAGGAAATATGAAAAGCATAAAAATAGCCTTGTTTTCAAGATAGAGAATTCTGGAGCCTCAGTTGAAATAGTGACAAGCTGGCCCGCTTTCTAAGTAGTGTTCTCAAATGAGCTAAGGTGACTCCTTGCTTCCTCTGTTCCTGACCTCCCTTTCTCTGCAAGAGCCATCCCTGCTTCTGGGCATCAGTGATTAACCTCACACACAGGCCCCTGATCCTAGAACTGACCTAAGGGAGCCTCCTGATTGGCCTAAGCTCTATCTAGCTTATGCTTCACATTTCTGCTTCATTGCCATTTTTTGGGGGGGGAGGTGGAGGAAGGGACTTTGTTGTTCATCAAATCCTCCTCTTTCCAGTCAAGAGTATTATGTTTTTCTCCCCCTTCACAATAACCACACAGTTGTAAATTTGTGTTTATTTGTGGGTACATTTGGTTAATGTCTGTCTCCATCTCTGGAATGTAAACTCCTTTAGTGTAGGGATCCCACGTCTGATTACACTCACTCTTCAGATCTCCAGTATCTGTCCTCTTACCAGGAATAGAGTTCTCATTCAATAAATATTTGTCGATGGGATAAATAGCCCTTCTGTATTAGATTATACACTGTATATAAGTGGCTCCTCAAATCTTGCTCTAGTTCAATCCCTAGAATGTCTCTGTGCTATCCTAGACACTATTGCTACCTTGCTCAGATCTCTTTTGTTGAGCTGCATCTCAACTGGACTGATGGTTAAAGATTTTCAGCTCATCATCCTATAGAGTAGCTTTGGGATCAGATGTTATCTCATCCAGAGATGCCTGGGAAGCTGCATTCTCCCCAGAATGTGATCAGTAGTCAATGACCAAGCAAATAGAGAAATCAGTCTCCCTGCTTTAAAGAGGGAATGCTGTGATCCATTCAGAGCTCCTAAGCTCCATACTGTATTAGGCTAAGACTAGAATTCAGCTGAATCTGTGTATTAGTCAGTGTTTCATAATCGTGACAAAATAACTGAGATAGGCTATTTATAAAGAAAAGAGGTTCATGTCCAGTGCATCATATCTTATAATACAGAGAGATTAAAAACTATACATATTATATTAGTAACAGTACGGTTTTGACAATCTGTCCTATGTATTTTTCTAAATACTATATTTCTGTCTCCACAACTCAAATGCTTATATTATTGTTACTTTATTTTATAGGTGTAAAGGTGAATCTCACAAAGTACTGTGATTTATCTAAGATGATGCTACTCACAAATGATGTGGCTGGGCTCTGACTCCGGTGACTTAGCAGGTAGCCGGGCATACTGTCATCTGCTCAAATGTAATCACTATTCTGCTCATCTGAGTAGGAGTTTATACTCAGAATGGCTACTGTTTTATGTTGTAACTTACATTTCTCGGTATATTTTGATAAAATAAATGGCAAAGAACAAACATTTTAAAGATGGATGTTGAAGATCATAATGACTCTTTTCAAAGGGTATGAGGAACTCAGCTGCCTGCATATCAGGGCTTCTTATGGTCTACGTGTCTTCCTGGTAATGTTGCCCTTTCTACCTCAGAATCTCAACCATTGAAGACAACCACATTATTGTCTGGGTGTAAAGAGGCTATCATTCTAGGTACTGTGTGGAATATCACTCATTGATTCTTTAGCATCTAAAGTGTGTCCGTTTGGATGAGATGTAAACTCACGGAAGGGAACGTGACAAGAGTTCCCAGACTGAAGGATAAGCCAATTTAGTCTGCTTTCCTCTGACTATTGGTACCTACAGCACTTCCCTGGAAACTTCCGGTGAGTTCCTGAGACAGCAGCTTACTGCAACCCGTGAGAAGTGCTTAATGTAGAAATCAACACACGACGGTTAATTGATGCGTCTATTGGTGTCCCCTTTTCAGTGTTGACTAAAATGGGTAGCAAATCCTGCTGGGAAATACCATCACAGTTATGGTCCCATGGAATGGTGCTCACAGGACATCTAGGCCTTCAGGGTTTGGGTTCATCTTTTTATGCTATCCTGTGGGCAATGAAAAATTTGCCAGGGCTTGGGGGTGCCCAACCATGGTGATTCAACTTAGAACATGGATTGGATAACTTACATCATTCAAAAGGACAATTAGAGAATATCTCAAAGGATGAGAGTTGAGTCTACTCCTGGCAGCATCAGGACCAGACCTGACTCTGTCAGGCTTATTATGCCGGTTCACAATATTGGCTGTGAAATTAGGCAGTCTAGGCTGGACTTGGGCTCTGTCTTCACGTCCTTGGCTAATTTATTTGCCCTTTCCTATGCAAGGTTCTTCATTTGGAAAATAGAGATAAAGACAAAAGTTTTTAACTGCCTTATTGAAGAAAATATACTATTATTCATAATCCACCATCCATTCCACACTCAGTCCCTTAAGTGCATTCATCAGTGATATGAATTACTAGTATTATGACCATTGCCCTCACATTTAAAATAAGTTAACATTTTTTACTCTCTCTGCTTCTCTGAGTTGATAGCTTAATCTTTGACAATCTACACAAGACTCTAAGATCCTTTAGCTGACCTTTCTTCCCCTTCTGGTGGAAGACCTCCAGGACAAGAGTCACCTGTCCTAGGCTGGAATTGTGGTTGAGTTAGAAGATTGGTAAGTGGGACTGGCAAATCTTATTGGACTTCCTACTAATTTGGCACTTGTAAATCAATAGGCATGGATTAGGAGGGTCTAAGAAACTCCTGAAGCACTCTGTTTAGAGTCTTGGTGTACATAAGAACATACAGAGAGGACTGAGGGAGAGGTCCTCCAGTGATTTCCCATGAACACTTTTTACCATTTGATGGTCATGTGACAGCTCCTGGTTACTCTTCTTGAAGTTCAGAAGGGATATTGTAAGCATTTACTCATGCTATTTTACTTATACTTTTAGGGGAATGTTAGCCATCGATTTCATTATGGGGACCTTTCAGGTCAACTGGCACTTGTTGAATACCTGCCAGGGATGGTATTGTGCGAGTTACAGCGGTCCATGAGAACAAACCTCACCCTCTCAAGAGACTGCCATGCTAAGGCTAGAAATTAAGACCTTGATACAGTAAAAACTAGAAGTAACCAGGTACACACACACACACACACACACACACACACACACACACACACACACATCTTTGAAAGATTATGGGCTGTCCCCAGGGGAAGAGGAATGTTTCTTGAACATGGCTGGAGGTGATGAGATGATTTGTCGATTTCGTGAGACCCACAAGGGCATCTTGCCCTTGCTTTTTTCTGTGACTACTCTGGGTGGCATTATCGTCTTAAAGCCAGCCTTGACTTACGATCTGCCCATCTTAAAATACAGATTATGCTGAGCCTAGCCCTCCTCCCTGTCTCAGCTTTCTCCAGAGAGATCCAAGAGATAGAGGGCTTTAACTGGACTTTGCAGCAATCCTTCATGTAGCAGGCAGAGTCACACATAGGTGGGCAGTGGTCCTAATCCAAATTTCCAGTTGTGCTGATTTGCACAGGCTAATATCTGAGCATGCAGGAAAACATCTCAGTGTGGGTATTGAATGAAGGGATCTCATACCATGTTTGTAGGGTGAACATCAGCAGCAAGGTGCAAATGACACCAAAGATCTGGTAGCAATTTTCTCATTCCACAACCAGTGGACCTGCAAGGCAGCTGATCTCAGGACAAGTGAACCTGACCTTGTCATTAACAGCAGCAGCGAAGGCTTGGCCAGCCTGGATAGCTGCCTCTGCTCTCAAATAACTCATCAGCAAGTGGTGTTATGAACCTTAAGGGATAAAGACAAGTTGTAAGTATACTGTATGATCTTAAAAATCTCCACAAGAGACTGGCATACAGTTTCAAGGGAACATTTGCACATCCACTCTTCTTCATCCTCTGGACTCAAGACTCGGGGATCCAAATACCCTAAAGCCGACTCCAAGGAATTCCAAGGTCCCTGTCTTCTGTGAAGGGATGGAGGCTGAGCACATTGTGGGACTCTCTATGTAAAGCTCTGTGGACTGGTTGTGGAAGTTGCTTCTTCCATGCTGGATGCTGCCCTAGAGCACAGAAGGAAGATGCCGGTCAGTGACAAGGGCTGGTGCACTTGGTCAGATATAGACTGACAACTGAGCTGCCATCCAACAGCTGCTGTTACTAGCCATGCCTCCAGTTTGTGTGGTCACAGTGAATCTCCATGGGCTTTCTGGGGCAATCTGGAAACAGGGCGTAATCTCCTTTGCAGAACAGAGTTGTTTACAAAGTGTCCTGGAGAGTGAAAGCCCCAGGCAGTACATCATATGTCTTTAGAAAGGCATTATTTGGATTTGCCTGCATAGTTGCATAATACATTCTTTTTAAAGTATCAAAATAAGCCATGTGTGGTATCATAAGCTTGTAATATCAGTACTCAGGAGGCAGAGACAGGAGGATATCTCTAAGTTTGAGGCCAGCCTGGTCTACAGAGAGGGAACCCATCTCAATGACAATAAAACAACAACAAAATACAAACAAAGGATCAAAAATTAAGGATAGTCAGAGTTTCTAAGGTTCTGGTATGTTCTTGTTCTAGATCTGAGAGCTAGTTACACATTGTGTATGTATATTGTATATCTTTATTTATTCTTCTCTCATACAATACATCCTGACTGCAGTTTCCCCTCCCTCCACTTCTCCCAATACCTCCCTCACCTCCCTTCTCTTCCAGATCCATTCCTCCTCCTGTATGTATATGTGATATTTACACATGATACTCATATGTGCATTAAAATTATTCTTAGAAAGAATGACACAAGCAACGTTAAAAAGAAATTAGTTGCTAACATAATTTACAAGCCACAGTCACCGTCAGCTGAGTATCTAAGATGTCGGCTTAAAGGTCTGTGTGGATCAGCACTCGGACAACTCAGCACATATAACAGACTGAACTGGGGTTCCCTAAGCTTTCTTTACTCCTTTCCTCCCCTCTGGGACATCTGATCATGGACCGTGCAGCCTCTTTTGGGGCCCAAGTTTCATTCTGGCTTCCACTGCTCTCTTGGACTCTGCCTCCTTGCCCAAGGTTCCTCCAGGCTGCTGTTAATGACAAGGTCAGGTCCACTAGTCCTGAGCTTGCAGGCCCACTGGTTGTGGAATGGAAAAGTAGTCTGCTGCTAGATGCTTAGTGTCCCTTGCACCTGGGTATAGGTGTGCATCTTTCATGCACTGCTTTGTATGAGCTCCATTCGTTCACAACTGCTTTGGCCATGGTCTATGTGTCCTGTGGAACTTGACTCTGCTCATCTCTTGACCACTTCTGTCAGGGTGTCTAGCTCCTTCTAGCTTTCTTCTCTGATTGTTCACATCCCAAAGTCCACCATTTTTACACACTCACTGGCCTTTTACACACTCACTGGCATTAAACAGAAATTATCAACTGGACCACCAATGGAATCACTGTTGTCCCTGACACATAATCTCAGGTCTTTGTTTTGTCCTCTGCAGGGATTTCCTTCACATGTCTCCTTCATCTTGGCCTCTGAGGAGGCCACATCTTTCTCCCTCCCAGTTAGCTCCTGTTGTTTGGCAACTGAATTTTGAAATCCTATGTCCCAGTGCTTTAGGGAAGCTGTCAACTTTTAGAAATGGGAAGGTCCGACTGAAAGACAGGAGGGGAGGGTGGCGTATCAGACCAGAGACCCTGAGTCAGCGGCAGCAATATGGGAACATGCAAGAGATGGCACATGTCTTAGGACACTGGACAGAGGAAGTACAACACCCATAGGGAAGGGGCATCACCCAGACTACTGCCAGGCAACCCTGGAAACCCAGATCAGCTGTCCGTGTTTGGGGATGGGTTAAGATGTATAAATACATAAATATATGTTTATCTGCCTTTTGTTTCTCAATTACTGTGAAAATTTCCCAATTCCTGGTTTGAGCAATAACTACCCATTTTAAAAAAATTCTTTTCCAAAAATATTTACTAACCATGGCTCTGCAAAATGTCATGGATTACATGGGTCCAAAATGCACCTCCAAGGTCCTGCATAGAGTATCATTTCTGAAAACATATCTCAGAACCCACAATCCTCCCATCCCAGAGCCTGGAAGAGAATAGCAAGTATGTTGCAGGATGTCAATAAATCTGCAAGACCTTAGACACATTATTTAGACTCTCTGAACCCATTTCCTCCTCATCTGTAAGTGGAGATAATGATCATGGCTCGCTGGCGAGGCTCAAGCAAGATGTAAGGGAGTTCTTGGTAAACTATAGAGTAAAGAGTTATGAGCAGAATACGAGCAAATTCAGGAAATGAGATTCTGCTGGGCAGCAAGAGCCCTGTGACATAGGAAGTGTCTCAAAGCCTGGCCTTGTAAATTGCTATCAAAAATTTGTACTTAACAAACCCTGGGCACCTCTCCTCGTTGCCAGGCCTCAGTCTTTGAATTCTGTGGTAGTTACTTCTCTCATTGCCGTGATGTAGCAGGAGGCAACTCATGGGAGGAAGGCTTTCAGAGGCTGATGTCCACCACAGCTGTGATGGTGTGCTGACATTCATGGTGGTGGCAGCATATAGCTGGGATTCCTTGCGTTTCGGGGACCAGAAAACAGAAGGTGGAATGCCAGCAATCCTTGAGCTGTCCCCCTCCCCCCTTTTCATCAGCTCAGGACCCTGGCCCATGGGATGGTGCTACCCACATTAGAGTTATTTTCCCCCCATCTTGGTTAACTCTCTCTGAGAGTTCCCCTTAAGAAATTCGGAGGTGTGTCTGTGAGATGATTTCAAGTTTACTGTGGAAGTACTCTTCACCTTCTCTTAGGCTGTACCCACAGCTTCATGTTTATTTTGCCTTTCTCTCTGTTCTTTCCATATTCTTTATAAGATCCTGGCTTTATTACTTAATTTGTTTTTCCACACCTTTTTTTTCAGCATTGTGAACTTTTCTTTATTTGTGTCTTAAGAATTTAGAGTTCCATCCTTAGCTTGCTGTTTTAATTCTAGAGCATTTTCATGCTACCCTATTGAACTCTTTATAACCCCTAAATCTATAGTAAAACCATATCTTCCTCCTTGTATAAAATCTGCATATTTTCCTGTCAGGTCCTCTTGTAACCCTCACAGGCCTATTACTGACCTCACAAACTTCCCCACCATATCTCTCTCCTCCTTATGGTTCTGCATTTGAGCATCTCTGAGCCTCCTGAGCCCAAGACAGCATGACTATCTAAAATGGAATAGCCTTGAGGTTAGCACCCATGTGACTATACATTTTGTTTTCATCATGGAATCCTCCTTCTATGTGCATCATAAGTTGTTCAGAAAACACATTTTAAATTAATTTTTAGTTGACATTCAAAATAGTGGGTTTCATTATGATAGTTTCACACTTATATTGTATTTATTCCCCCACTGTCTTCCTGAATCCCTTTCACTCCCTCCTCTGGGTTCCTTCCTCACCTCAAATGATCTCATCACACTTTCATATCATATATATCAATCTGTATGAATATATATGTGTACAGCTAAATCAAGTCTGTGTATCTGAAAGTGTGATCATTCTGTCCCTGCCCCATCTTTACTCATTATTTTATTTTAAAATTTCTATTCATTGACAATTTCACACACACACACACACACACACACACACACACACACACACACACACACATATATATACATATATACATACATACTGACTTTTTGGTCACTTTCACTCCCCCTATCACTTGCTCCATTATCCATTTATAATATGTAATACTTCATTTCCACCTAGCCATATCTCTACTATACCTGGATCTTGCTAATGTCTGAAAATGGACCCCAATATCCAGAAGTCCCTCTCATGTAGCCTGGCTGATACAGGTTAAATCTAAGGTTACCAGGATGACTTCAGACAACCTGTAGTTTCATTATAATCTCACTTACATGTTAAATGGCACACCCAACAGTGCCCACAGTTGACAATCACCCTGGCTACAACTGGGAAGAATCATCAAAGGAGAGAATAGAAGAAGACACCTAATTCTCAGGAAACAACGAAGTCTCAGAAAATTTAATAATCCTCCTCAGTCATAGCCTATTCCTCCCATGTATTTCTCTTTCCCTATATCTGTAACCTTCGAACACCTAAGAGCTAAGCAGTTGGCATGTGTGTTTACCTATGTGTATATGTTATATACTTACATATTTACGTTTTCATTGTTCACTGTTGTAGAATATTAGTTTAAGATGTGTTGCGTTCATTTATGCTGTGGAATGTTTGTTTAAATCTGTAAAGATATGTTGCATTTTCTTATGTTGCATTTGTTTAACTCTGTAAAGCTGTGTTACTTTGCCTGCCTAAAATACCTGATTGTTCTAATAAAGAGCTGAGTGGCCAATAGCTAGGCAGGAAAGGGATAGGCAGGTCTGCCAGGCAGAAAGAATAAATGCAAGGAGAAATCTAGGCTCAGAAGAGGAGTGAGGAGTGAGAAAAAGAGAAGGAAAGGAAGATGCCAGGTGCCAGTCACCCAGCCAGTCACAGAGTAAGAAGGAAAGAAATATATACAGAATAAACATATATATATATATATATATATATATATATATATAAAATTTGTATAGAATAAAGGAAGGTTAAAAAGCTCAAAGGCAAAATGTAGTTAAAGAGAAACAAAATAATTTAAGTTAGAAAAGCTGGCTAGAAACAAGCCAAGCTAACACCGGGCATTCATAAGAATAAATCTCTGTGTATTTATTTGGGAGCTGGGTGCCAGGTCCCCAAGGAGCTAAAAAAAACCCTACAGTTCACTAACTCATATAGATAGCAAAGAGTAGATGAGCATTTATGCACAATTTCCAAATGATTAACCAATAATTAATTTGCTACTTAAACCAGTCTTCAGCTGCCATGTATTAGTATAGTCTCTGCTTTGCACATGGAAACCAATATGGTGTAAAGGGCTAAGGTCACAGTTGTCAGGTTCGAGAATTGAGGCTCCTACTCACTCAGAGTCTGCACTATGCTCACTCACAAATGCCCACAGGGCAGTTCTCCTCTTCCACATCCCCACAGTCCTGATCTTACTTCTTCAGCATTTTCTGAGTTATCCTCCTGTCCCTGGTATCAGGTGGGTAAATAAGCAAAGGAGAATAAATGAATGAAATAATTAAATGAATAAATGTGCATGTCGTCTTTAATTCCTTTGGTAGGTCTGTCTAAGCCTTCTTCCTGCCCAAAGACTTTTTTTCATGTCTAATGTTTATGTAGCTGAGCATTGCTTTCCAAAGATGTTTCCTTGAAGTTCTCTCATCCATTATCATTCTTCCCTTAAACAGCTGATTGAAAAGGATTTGCTTTCTTTACACAGGTCATTTTTGTCTGGTTGTGAGGCCAAATGTTTTATCCCATGGGAATGCATCTTCATTTTTATAATGGAAGTCAATGGAGTTAATAAAGGGAATGGAAAAAGCGCAGCACTGCCAACTGCTTAAGTGTGCATCCATTCCACCCTAAGAGAATCCCACCTGTCCTCACAGTGTGCCTCCAGGGGAATCCTACCAGCGGCGGCATAGACATCACATGAGACAATGGCTGGGAGACCATTTGATCAGGGGGTGTCACAACTCATGTGCACATGGAGCATTGATAATAATTTAGAAAGGGGTCCCTGGAATGGAGACCCCAGTCTTTCTCCAAGTTATGACTAAGCCTTGAGGCTGAATTTATTTCCTGTTTCTTTTTCTGTTGAAATCAACTCCCAACCATTGTCATGCTGTGGGATCAATTTATTAACATGTATTTATGAATTTCCATAGTCCTTAGTTCTGTGCTAAATAGGAGACACGGACAGTAATGCAGGTATAAGTCCAGCCTGGAGCCACACACTCTGGAAATTGGGTTCTAGTACCAAGAGATCTAAGAAGGTTACTTGGTGCGTCTTAGATGCCTTCATCCACAAAGAGCTGAGGCCTTAGGATGTATTCATCATAAGCTTGCTGAGAGAATTAAAGGAGATAAGGCTCATTTAATTAACCGAGCTCCATCCTGTAACTACAAGGTAGGAGCTCAGAGCGTATCAACGTTGAAAGGTGTTTGAAGACAGTGGTGGTGGTTGCAGGTACAGAAATAACTCAGTCTCTTTTTAGAAGACACTCTCAGGGAAGTCAGGAGACAGACACACTACTCTACCCTTTCTTTTCTGAGAAAGGTATAAATAACGGGTGTAGCAATTCAGTTGGCCAGAGACAACCCTTGCACGGAGTCAGTGTGAGGGTTGCAAGAAACGTTAATACACAAACCCGATCCCAAAATCTGTAGGCTTTGATATGGAAGGGACCAGCTGGAAGGCCAGTGCTGATGGAATAAAATCAAACTTAACTATAATAACTCCTTTTGAGAAGCTGAGATATTTTCAAGTTGTCTTTTCTGCATGTTCTGCCACGAGAAATGGTGATATTGAATTTTATGTTTTTTGCACATTTATTTTTAGAGGCTCTAGTGATATTATTAAAAGCTCAACCCTTCAATATTAATGTTGGTCCGTCCTTAGAAAATGTGTGTACCTTTCCTTCCAATGTGCTTTCTAACTCATCTCAGAGTGAGCAGGACTGTGAAATCCAGAATTATTCAGATATTAAAGATATAAAAGAATGGGCTTTAAGAAATCCTTTGAAAGTAAACTTTGTTGAAAAAGCCCAGGAAGCAATTATGCTCAGAGATGCCAAGGAGTTAGGGAAACTGTGCGTGTCTGTGTGTGGGGGATTTGAAATTAGAGCATGGTAAATATGCTGTCAGAATATTCTTGCAATACAATTCTGACCATTTTCTAAGGCATGTGCCAAGCAATGGTAGATGGCATTTGTAATAGTTACTTTTATGTCACTTTTACCAAACTATCTGTGAGAACAAATTACAGAAGAAAATAGTTAGCTTTTCTTATAGTTCCAGAAAGTTCAGTCATGGCAGAGAAAGCATGTTGGAACAGAGCAGATCACAATGTGGTGGCCCAGGTAGTAGAGACACAGACAAGAAATGGCTGGCAATAATATATTTCTCATCTAGTGACTTACTACTTTTTCCTGTTAGATTCCACCTCTCAAAATTTTCGGAATCTTCCCCAAACAGCATCACTATTCAGGGACCAAGTGTTCAAAGCATGAGAGGCATTTTGTGCTCAAACCATCCCATTGAATTCCCATTGAATATTTTCCAAGACACAACAAAGGAACTTTCTGGTGCCCAGTAATGATTCTATGAGACGTGAATCACATTGAACAGAGAGTTCTGTGCTATCAAATGTTGGTCCTACCCCATTATCGTGTATGCTGTTGCCTTTATGGAAGCATCATCCAAGTGTTATCTCACTTGCAGCAGAAATAAAAGCCTTTTGGCCTTGGATATAGAAAGGTCTATGAGTTTCAACATCACTAATGATGGTAAATTATTTAATCCCAACACACCAAAACAGAAGGAAGCACAAGAGGACTCCCTTCTAAAGTAGAACCCCCTGTCTGCCCACCTCCTAAAATTCTGTGGTACCGCCTGTCCCACCCCCTTGATGTAGTGCAGCAACAGCCTTTGCTTACTGGGAGAGTTTAGTTGAGTGGTCACTTGCTTTCGTCTTCCGTGTGTATGTCTAGCTGTGGCATCCTTAAAACCTAGGAGACTGTCTGATACATGTAAAGCCTCAAGATCTGAACAAGAAATAAATAAACATTTGCTGAAGTTATTTTTATATTGCAGGCTCCTAACATTCAGCTGGTACTCTGCCACACCAATGCTAGCGACAACCTCTAACCTCATTTTAAAATTGGCAATAAATGTTAAAGTGGAGCGGTATCCAGCAAAGGACAACTGGGTGTGATGGTCCACATCCGTAATCCCCACAAGGGGCAGAGACAGGAGGAATGATGCAAGTTTAAGGTCAATGTGGGATACATTGTAAGTTCCAGGCCATCCCCAGAAAGAAATATGCTGAGATTATTTCCCTAAAAGTCAAAGTTTTAAAAATTAAAATGAGAGAGAGAGAGAGAGAGAGAGAGAGAGAGAGAGAGAGAGAGAGAGAGAGAGAGAGAGAGAGAAACAGACACAGACAGACATAGAGACATACACATACAGAGAGAGAGAGAGAGAGGAGAGAGAGAGAGAGAGAGAGAGAGAGAGAGAGAGAGAGAGAGAGAGAGAGAAACAGTTCCCAGATCAGACAACAGAACATGAGAAATGTGACTTGCTTCTCAGAAGTCAGAAGACCTCTGGGCCCCTTCTACCAGACAGAGGCTGAAGTTTCCCTAGAGGGGAAATCATTACTGAACAACAGATGTCAGGGCTGGTGAGACGGCTCAGTAGGTTACAACACTTGCTAACAACCTGATAACCTGAGTTCAAGCCCCGGAACCAACGTCACAAGTCAGACGCAGTGGCACCCATCGATAATACTGGCACTCCCGTGGCATGATGGAAGACAAGACAGGAGAACTGTCTCAATGTCCACAGGCCAGATAACCTGGAGTACTACAGCGCAGTGGCAAGAAGTGAGACTCTCCCTCAACAAAATGCAAGGTGAGCATTCTTTCTCAAAATCTGTTCTCTGATCTCTACCCGAGTGCTCTGAGACTCATGCATTCCCCACGCGATAATAAGTGAGCAAATACCCTCCCCAAATTTCATTGTCATCTGCTTTTATTTATCCACAAATTCATTCAGCATGCACCTTTTAATTATTTCTTTTTTCACTTACTCTTCTCATGAGACTCTTTTTTTGGATTGTACATAGGTTAAGCATTCAACTATAAATTTATTTTTCCACAAATGTCCTTTTGTTTGGTTTCTGGTTGGGAGCTGATACGAGGCACACTGTTATCAACAGTCCTGACTGTGACTCTGGGTGCAGGCATGCACACATAGCTGTGGAGCTTGTATCTGGGAGTGGCGCTATGGGGTCATAGGGTCTGCAGATGTTCAGCTTAATGAATACTGACAAAAATGTCTGAAAGTTGTTGTACCAATTGAGAAATTCCAGAAATTATAGTGGATGGGAGAGTTTTGGTTTCTTTCCATCCTTGCAAATGCTCATTTTCTATCTTTCTCATTTCACTGTGGTGGCTTCTTAGCAGCAGCTCTCTACAAGCAGAATCTCACATCCCTGTTACTCCTATCTTCTCCTCCCAGTCTTCAGAGTGGGTGTATGAGGTCAATATCTGGTTTCAATTCTTTAAAAATAAGAATAAACAAGGCTGCAAACAAATCCAAGAGGGTTATGTGGGAAGGCATCCAGTGTACATGGCTAGGCAGTCAGTGAAAACTCAAAGCATGACTCTCACTAGATCGGTGCCCACACATTTAAAAACTGTGACATTTAGGGAGATGTCCAAGCTTCCTCATATATGAAGTATCTTCTGGTTGCTGCTATTTTGTCCATCCATCTTATTGCCATCATCCTTCCAAACATAACTCTAGACTTTGGCCAGAGTAACCTTCCTAAATCCCAAGAAGAGGTCCATCTTTTTCTTGGCATTTTGAGACAGGGTCTCACTAATCTGCCCAGGCTAGCCTTGAACTTCCTGTCTTCTTGCCTCAGCTTCCCTAGTAGCTGGGATTATAGACCTGCACTACCAGGCCCAGGTGGGGCTTCATAATTTGATCCCACTGTACCTCCCCCAGAGCTTTGATCTTGACCTCATTTCCTAGTTATCAGTTGTTTACTTGTTTGACCTTTGAAGTGAGAACCTGAGCGCTGGCCTTTAAATACTCAACACCGAGTTTCCATTTAGATTGTTCTCAAGGACCTAGCACATGTGTCTGGGGTAAAAGAGATGCCTCTACATGCCTTTATTGAATGAAAGAATGAACGTGGTCCTGGGCCTTAGGTACATGAAACTTACCCTGGCAAATGCTACTCACTGTGCCAGATGGCATCAAATGTGGAGGGCAAAATAAAATGCAAACATGTTGCCTTGGGGAACCATGACTGATAGTATGTGGAGCAAGGCTTCATTAAGACAAGAATGCCCTAACGTAATACTGTCTAAACTGGGAGAGCTGTGAGTGTCAGTAATATCACCGTTGTTTCAGGGCTTCTTAGAGTGTCCTCATATATTAAGTAATCTGGCCATCATAATAATGCCACAAGAAATATTTTCCATATTATAGATGGTGACCTTGAGCCAAGAGGTTAGATAAGTTTGTTCAGGGATGCAAAGCTGTAAAAAGGAGATTTGAAGCTCTGGGTTGGAGAGATGGCTCAGCAGTTAAGAACACTGACTGCTCTTGCATTGGTCCCAATATCTGTTCCTGCACTCCGGTCAGGTGACCCACAATTGCCTGTCACTACAGCTCCAGGAGCATTTGATGCATCTGGCCTCTTTGGGTATCTACCCTCATGCATATACATACATGCAGACATACACATGATTAAAATGATAAAAAAAATAAACTTTTTTTTTTTTTTTTAAAATGATTAGAATCCCAAAAGTCTGGTCTGTCTCTTAGTCTCAGTCATCTTGAACGTAGCTGCATTTCTTTAGAAATCTAGTAACATAAACAGAGCAAATATTGACCCCATTTTCTAGATGAGAGGGTCACCATTCATGGGCTTATGGACCTTTTACATGATCATAAAGTTTTTTAATGAGGAGACTGGGAGTCTCCTGCCCCAGCATTCTTCTTCCCATTCTGAAATATAGGTGGGCATTGAGGGGAACCCTAAGGCCAAGCCACAAATAAACTCCATATCTCTGTCTCTGTGGACTGCAGAAGCAGCAAGCCAGGCTCAGTGCGGTGCAGAAGTAGAGACCGGAGGTCTGGTTGTGGCCCAGTCTCCTCTCAACCCTCACCTCCCCCACAGGGATCCTCAGCATTTCCCAGGACCTGACCACTTCAGGCCTCCTGCCAAGCACAGCAAAGGTTTAGTCTGCAAGAGGCCTCTTGGGGATCCTTCTCCAGGGAAGACATTTCAAAACAACTCTAAACCATTTTGTTGGAAGCTCCCTGAGAGAGATGAAGGTCATACTGTGGTTCCCATCTGTCTGGGTGCCTATTTAGAACCTTCGTGTCACACTCACTCTCTCAGACACACACAAGAGAAATTATGGTATACAGCTATTCTCATTTGAAGAAAAGCATGTTTTGGACTTGAGGAATTTGTCATTGTCTGAAACTGATTTAAGGAGCAATCCAGATGCTTCTCAGAAGAGCGGCCAGAATCTGGCACTGCCACAAGTCCCTACCCAGCTTTACTGTATTTTTCCCAACAAGGGAGATTTTCTTTGCTGGTTGACCAGCTTGGACACTTCTTTCTCACTTTTGCTTTGTGGTTCCACTTCATAGTTAGTGTGTATGTCCTTTGCCCCTTAAATAAAACCCAACAAATTGCTGTGAATGGCTCACTGGTTTATCTACGTTGTTAAGAAGGTAAATATAAAACCATCCCCACCTACCATAATGATCCACTCGTGATTTTGTCCAGCATAAGGTTCTACATCTTGAAATTCAGATATTTGAAATACAGAGAAATATTTAATTGGTTCAAGTACCTTTATACTTTTCTAATTTCTGGTTGCCTCAAGATGATAATGAGCCAGCAACTCTGTGTTAATCTAACATTTCACTTATTTGTTTGAATACTGATTGTTTAACCCATTTCATATATATTTTGGTATGAGGCATGAGAAAAGAGAGATGGTTTAATTGCTCAGTCACCTTAGAAACACTTAGGGAATAACTCTTCAGTCCCTAGAGCTGAAAGCTTTAGTTATCACAGGCCAACCCTTGGTGTTTGTGGGGACCCGTTTCTTTTCTTTCTTCTTCTTCTTCTCCTTTTTTGTCACAACTTATTTTTAACTTATTAGTCTCTCGCCTTGCATTCATACCATGGTATCTTACATACAAACATCAGAACTTTTTCAAGATAAAACCCCTTTTATGTAATCATTAATAGCACAAACAACTAATGATAGGAACTTCCTCCTTCAGGATCTAAGTGTGTATCTTTTTCTTTTCTGATTTAAGCATTTTATCCATTATACAACTATCAAAACAATAATGGAATTAGTTATTTTGTTACTAATGTTTTTCTTAAGTAAGGATAACTTTTGTGTTGAGAAAATATAATTATATTTATGACTGAAGAATATATACACTTTTATTTTAAAGAAATAACTTTTCTGATTATCAGAAATCATGTTTATATGTGAAAAATTTAGAAAAAAACCCAACCAAACTTTTAATTTCAGTACTGTCACTAATATCTAATTGCTGCATGTGATAAAAAGTCCTTTACCAGCATTAATACTGTAGATTATTTTCTCTCTTTAGTGCTTTCTTTGTCTAGGCAAACATGACTTGTTTTTCATGTTAAAATAAAAGTCCCAAGAACTCAAATCATTGGCTAAAACAAAAAACCAAATGTAGAACTTAAGCCTGTAAAAAAGCTGCTAACTTCTTCAGTGATCACATTTGTAAAAACTCAAATTATTTTTCTTTTTTTTCCCTTTTCTATTTTAATAAAAAGGAAAAAAAGAAAAAGGTTATAACTAACAAAAGAAAAACTATATACAAAAGTACAATGATTATATACAATATATACAAGTAATAAATGTCTAAACAATGTCTAGTCCATTTGTATTTGACAAATTCAGAGAAAATAATTTCATTATCTATCCTATTTTGTTAAGTCCAAAATGTATCTAATTCACTTTCTATCCTAATTAATCTTCAACTATAACTAACTAACCTTCAACTATAACTACCTAATCTTCAACTCCCTCAGAGCCCCAAGAAGGAAATAATATTAGCTAACAAAAATAAAAACAGAAAGTGCATGCAAGCAACTTCCAAAAAATTTGTGAGTTGACAGAAACAGCCAGCTGCCTGGACAGTCACCTGAGGTTTCTCCGCAATGCTGGGGCATCATCTTCAGCCTATAGGCTTAGCATATCTGACAGACTCATTTGTGAAGTAGGATGTACACAAGGTCAACATTTCAACCTTACATTGGGTGAGAGCAGTCCATGTACCAGAAACACCTGAATTCCACTAGAGCCCGAACTGACCTACTCTGGTGATGGGATGGTCAAATTATTTTTCAATCTAAAAGCTATTATATTAAACATGATACTGATCCATTGTCGAGGATGTGGTGAGATGAGCCTTTACATTTATGCTTTTGTGGAACTGTACATTGGTTTCAAATTGTGAGGAATAACTTAAAGCATATAGTAGGAGTATTAGATATGTTTCGAAATGTTGAAAGCATAAAGTATCATAGATACGAGTGATCTATAAGGAACAAAAATTAAAAGAAATTAAACTATGAAAGGGCCCATAAATATTTCATTGTGGAATACTCACCAATATGATGTTGAAGGAAATTTCTAATGACATATTTGATGATTTCAAGATAACAAACTAAAATAGTCTTATTGTGTGTAAAATGTTATGTCAAGATTTATTTTTAATGATACAGATACCCCTTCTCATAATTTAATATTCAAGAAAGATATTTATTGATATCCCAGAAGATTTTTTTCTGGTTGTTGGGATTATTGATATTTTATTTATTTATTTATTTATCGATATTTTGCTGTATAGGAATGCATGCTTCTTAGCAGTATCCTTACCCTCTCCCCTTACTGAGTCAGTTTATGCCAATGAAAAACATTGCCACTAGAGGGCACTGAAGATACCAGACTGCAACGGACTCTATCCTGGTTCCAGTGTGGAGTCTCCTTTGGCAAGAGGTGGCATCCAATGGCATTCTATCACCAGGAACATGACATTTGCCTATGGACAGAATCCCACAGTGTCCCATAAGTGCACAGCTCAGGGATTTTCTCTATAGTCCATGAGCCAAAGTACCACACATGATCAGAGGTGGGTCTTGGCTCTGAGATGCGAAGGGTATCCTCCAGGCGCTTCAGCCTTAGGTTCTCTGCTGGTCTTGCAGGGAGTGGCAACTTCCTACTCTATTAATTGTTGATTTGGGGAATCATTTCTACTTCTCAGTAAGCAATCCTATGTTATATGTAGCAATTCATTACACCAAACCTTTCCTGTTTAAACTGACACATAATTTTTAACTCCTGTTTGGATCTGATCTATGTTAGGCTGTATTTTGCCACATTTTCTATAATTCTATCATAAAAAGAAAGTAAATTAGTGTTTATTTTCCACTTATTATGTTCATCTATATCAGTCTACATATGTGTATCATTCTAACAAAGGGAAGTAAGAATCATTTTATTTTCTTGTTGTAATGAAAATAAAGAAAATGTGAACAGTATCTTGGACCATTTGCCCAGGAAAGAAAAAATCTTAATGTACTGATATCTAAACATTATTGTGTATGTACCCTTTAAAATAGAACTCTTCTGAATATTTATTTTTATTATTTTTAATTATGTGTGTTGCTAGAGTTTTCCTGCCTGGCCCACAGTCAGGACAAATCTCTCTCACCCGCCAGTCCCAAGCCACTCAAACCCGATCAAGTAAACACAGACACTTATATTGGTTACAAACTGTATGGCCATGGCAGGCTTCTTGCTAACTGTTCTTACATCTTAAATTAATCCATTTCTATTAATCTATACCTTGCCACGTGGCTTGTGGCTTACCGGTACTTTACATCTTCCTTGTCCTGATGGCGGCTGGCAGTGTCTCTCCCTCAGCCTTCCACTTTCCAGCTCTATTCTCCTCCTTGTCCCGCCTATACTTCCTGCCTGGCCACTGCCAATCAGTGATTTATTCATTGACCAATCAGCAACACATTTGACATACAGACCATCCCACAGCACCTCCCCTTTTCTTTTCTTAAAAAGGAAGGTTTTAACCTTTACACATCTTTAAAGTCAGTTTGGTATATTTGGGAATTTGGGCGTAGTTTTTTTTACTACTTTCTGTTGGAGGGGGGTGCTGTATCTTATGGGGACATAAAGAATATTTTAGGATTATGGAGTAGTCCATGAGGGTGTATCGTCTGAGCCAGTTGCCTTGAAACCATTTTGGATGTTGGATCATCTGGGCCTTGGTGTTACCTTTCAGGGGGTCTTGGCTGGTCAAACCTGATGTGTTTTAATCTGGAACAAATCCATAGCCTCTGGCTTTCTGTGGGAACAAAAGCAGAATCTCCTTTCTAAAGCAACATATCCTTATATCCAAATTTTGAAGTTAAGGTACCTTTAAAATATACATTTTGGCATAACTCAACAGCTTTTGTAATCAAATGTTTTTCTTTAGTTACGAATATCAAAGAGAACATAATCCAGATTCTTTGTGTGGCAGCCATCTTTACGTGGCTTATTTTTTTATATTAGCTTGAGCCTATTGCTTTGAACTGCAACCTTCTAAGCCTGAAACGGCGCTGGTGCTGTGGCTGCTGGCTCCGCCCATCTCAGCTTTCCAACATGGCGGCGGTATGCTTACCGCCAGCTCTGGGAGCCATCGTGGGTCTATGCTTTTATCCAAGCAGCGTGTAGCCCAGAAACCTCTTTTTTTGTTTTGTACTAGCAAAGGCTAAATCCACAATGTAGCTTAATGTGCCACTTGTAGAGGCCTCATTCCCGCCATATGGCGGCAGGTCGAGCGCGCACATTAGGAACCCACCAGTAGCTCAAACCGGCAGCTGCCGCTCATTTGAGAGAGACAATTAGGAACTGTTTTTAGCTCCGTTTTAGAATCCTTTTTTTCAGTTTTTAGGTGGAAACTCTTGCCCCACGTTGGGCGCCATTTGTTGCTAGAGTTTTCCTGCCTGGCCCACAGTCAGGACAAATCTCTCTCACCCGCCAGTCCCAAGCCGCTCAAACCCGATCAAGTAAACACAGACACTTATATTGGTTACAAACTGTATGGCCATGGCAGGCTTCTTGCTAACTGTTCTTACATCTTAAATTAATCCATTTCTATTAATCTATACCTTGCCACGTGGCTTGTGGCTTACCGGTACTTTACATCTTCCTTGTCCTGATGGCGGCTGGCAGTGTCTCTCCCTCAGCCTTCCACTTTCCAGCTCTATTCTCCTCCTTGTCCCGCCTATACTTCCTGCCTGGCCACTGCCAATCAGTGATTTATTCATTGACCAATCAGCAACACATTTGACATACAGACCATCCCACATATGTGAATGGTATTAGAGCTGTTGTTCTGACTCCCAAACATCATTTTCCATAAACACATAATTATGAAGCAAGTCACCCATTCAGACTACTGAGTCGGGGCTTAGGGGCGTAGGGCCTTAGGGCCTTAGGGCCTTAGGGGCTTAGGGGCTTAGGCTTCTCCCTTCTTGGGACATTCTTTCCTGTTGTGCTACTTTGCCAGCTCATCACATTTTGCTCTGACATTTCCTGCACTAATGTCTGGGGCATCCATTCCTACCTTACAGTGCTAATTCACTGTCATTTCTTGTCTTCTGCCCCCTGCAAGTCAGTCTTATGTCCAGACTGACTCGTCTGGCTTTGACTCAGTCTCTCCTTCCCTGATCTTAGGCTAGTCATTTCTTAAGAAGCCTTGATTTCTAGATTTGTGAGCGAAAGATCTGATGTCCATGGTGTAGAGATCCTTTTACAGAAACTGCCTTGGACTTTTCTATTAAAAAGGGCCTACAAAACAGGGAGAGTTGGGGGCTCCCTTTTGTAGATCATAAGGGTTGCATGATGTATAGAGAAATTAAAGATGGCAATACAGTCCTTGAAAAGCTCTCCTTGTTCTCCAAATCTAAATGGTATTGGTGATATAAACTTACCCTCACTGAGGCTGGGGCAGGCAGCTTCCCTGCACTCTGGAGCCATTTTCTTGTTCAGACTGAACTCTGCTATTGCTGGCAGACTCTTGTGTTGGGTCTTGTATGGAGACAGGTTAGAGACGTGAAGATGAATATTGTGCTAACATAGTTAAGGGTTGGCCTTGCTTTTCTAACTCCCATGCGCATGCATGCATGGTGTGTGTGTGTGTGTGTGTGTGTGTGTGTGTGTGTGTGTGTGTGTGTGTAGTTTTTGTGAGGTAGGATCCCACTGGCCTGAAACTCATTGTGAACCCATGCTGCCCTTCTACTTACGGATCTTCACCTGCTGTATTCTCTTGGGTTCTGAGATTCCAGGCATGAGCTATCATGACTGCTGGTTTTTAATTATTGGTTTTTTTTTTCAGTTGTGTATGGAGGGGAGCAAGACTGTGTGTGGATGTGTGTAGACACATGTGTGTTTGTGCTGGTGGAGGCCAGAGGTAGATATTGAATACCTTCCTTTATATCTTTCTACCTTGTTTTCCTGAGAAAAGGTCTCTCACTGAATCTGAAGTCCACTGATTGGGCAAGACTAGCTAGCCAGTCAGCCAGCTCCCGGAACCCTCCTCGAGGCAAAAGCTATTATGTCCATTTTTTTTTTTTTTTTACATGGATACCGGAGATCCAAGCTCTGTTCCTCATACTTATGTGGCACACACTTTGCAAACTGAGCTGTCTTCTAGCCTCTGCGTTCTTAACCCTTAATTCAGGTCTCTTTAAGTTGAATTCCCTGGGGGCTGATCATGCCTACTAGTGACAGTGAGTCTCACCAGACTGGCCGGGAGGAGATCATTTCCTGGTTCTACCAACAGGATAGTCTGGTGAATCTGATCTGGATTTGTCGTTTGAACACGGTTCTTGGAAGAGCTACCATCCCAACTCTTCTTGGTTCATCTATTAGAAAGTATCTGACAGTCGCCTCCGCTTTGGAGACAAGGAGGCACGGGTACCTCACACCATTCTAGACAGCCTCTGCACGATGCGGGTAATATCATTTTGATCCAAGATTCGTTGGAAAGAGTGAGTGGACAGAAAAATTTCAGTTTCTGGCCCACAAGCATTACTTTCCTGTATTCAATGCCCTGGTTAAAACTTAAAGCCAGCTCCCCTAAGTAGCAAGGGAAACCACTAGCGAAGGGTCTTGCCCAGGGTTCAGGGAGTCCAGGCGTTATGAAAGGCTGCAGCCTTGGCTGTTCTGTATCACTCAACCCACGAGCAGAGGCTACGGGGCAAGCGAGCTGGTGGCTCAGCCCAAGAGGGCTGCTACAGTTTTAGTTGCTGTTTGGAATTTCCTGGTTTCGGGGGTCTGGAGTCCGAACTTCCCCTGTGCTGGGGTAGCTTTTGCTGCCAAAACCAAGCTGTAGACAGTTATTTCCATCTGACCGCCCAGGGTGCGGCAAGAGAAACTCCTCCTGGGCTGGGCCCTCCAGCTCTCGATGCTCGCCAGGGCTGCCTGGGCAAGCTCCAGCAGCTCCCGCCTGTGCTGAGCATGTGGTGCAGACAATCACAGGCTTGGTTGGACTGGGTGGAGCTCTGTCTGCCTCGGGAGTGCAGGCAGGCTTTCACACCTCCCCTAATAAAAGGTTAATTATCCTGCCCTTGGGTCCTGAAATCCAGTCAAAGACATTGTGGCTCTCTTATCCCTTGATTGGTACCAGAATGGAAATGGCTCTCATTGCTGAATGACTTAGGGCTTCCCAGGTTGCAAGAAACAGAATCTATGCCTGGCTAACGGAAACAAATCTATTTTTTTAAAGTATACAGTTATAGCTTACAGAGCAAAAGTGAAGTTGAACCTCCAGGCTTTGAGGTCAATATGTGTGGCAATTGGATCGGTCTTAGCAGAGCAAAAGTGGAAACTCTCAAAGAATGTCTTCAGACACTCTGTTCCAACAGCCTAGGAATCCAAATGATTAAGAATATAGAAGGATCCTTGATTGATGTGCTACTTAGATTTTTTCTATCCTTACACTAACTTGATTAGTTGTTCTGATGATCAAACTCTTGAAAATAACTTACAGTAATCAAATTCATAAACCATAGATGGACTATGGCAACAGTGATCCAGATTCCAGATTTTCCTCTACCTTTGTTGTGAAAAAACGTCTGGCTACTACCAGGGATTTTCATCTGCATTGTTTTTGCTTTTTGTTTTTGTTTTTGTTTTTCCAGATGTCAGTGTGCAACTAAGTCAGGCCTTGAGAAGTTACTCAGTGAATGGAGGCATGTGATCTTTACAGGCAATTACATTCATTCAGGGAATAATTCTGAGCCTCTTGTTTCTTGGCTGCAGTTTATCTAAGCACCACTCCTCTTACCTATCACGATGATCATCCACTGGGCAGATGTCAGAGGTTACCCATTGGGAACCGGAAACCCTAACACTAAGAACTCAACAAGGTTATCCTTATGAGACTCATAATTTATTGCCTTCACCCTGAGAGCGCACCTCTGTTCCTCCTTAGAACTAGAGAGTGTCTTCAGCACAGTCATCTCCTCAGCTAATAGTGTGCAGAAGGATGTCTCTGTGCGTATGTGAAGTCTTCACAGGAAATATTTTGCTGATAGGGACTGCAGAAAAAATACCATCTTTTCAATACTTCACCAAGTTGTAAATCACGGCTTAATCCCATCTCACATCCAAACAAAACCAGAAAAACAAAGTGGAAAGATTCCTTCCTGGACCACAATTCTTGAATACTGGTCAAGTGCAACAATCAAGGATGTGTGTTCTTCAAAAAGCATAAAAGACACTGTTCTTGGCCAGTGTGTGTGTGTGTGTGTGTGTGTGTGTGTGTGTGTGTGTTGAAATGCTGCTTGGTTGGGTGAGCACAGCCTGCTGTGTTTTGCTTATTCAGCCTCAGATTGCTTCAAGAATTGCAAGACTATTAAAGACACATTGATAATATGTAAAAGAGACATTTGTGCAGGTTGCTGAGTTAAACAGGAAACATAAGGCCTTTGGCTGTGTCTGGTTCTGCCTCATGCGAGGAGAGTAGCTACATAATATAGACAGATTGTGTGGCATGCCATGTTGAATTAAATAAAAAGCCCCCACCCCACCCCATAAATCAGAGTTCAGACCTCCAGCAACTCAAAACATATGGAAAAGCTCACAGGTGAGCCATTTAACTTGAATAGACACGGAGAGGAGAACCCCCAAATCAGTAATGGGGATATTTCCTTCCAGTGAGCTGACATACAGAAAAGAAATACACAGAAGACGGAGAAGCATATTTGACAACAGTAAGGGAGAGTTATCTATGCTGTAGGACCCACATTCACCTCTCTAGGGCATCAAGAGGTTGACTTGAGGAAGACAAGGGGGGTTGTTTGAAGTACGGGATACTTGCTGCTTTTAACCTTGTTTTGTGAGTCTTGGTTTGCTCTGTTCTGTGTTCTAGGCCCACGCAATAGACCATGGCCATAAACTCAGCAGTTCTGAGGGTTTGTGCTGTGATACAGAAGGATTGGGGATAAGCCGAGTCTTGTTCATATCAGAACTCACTGTGTTTCAGAAGGTTTTACATGGAGGGGAGACATGCCAGTCCTCATAAGTCATCGGAAGATGTGTACAGGCAAATGTGCTCCACAATCTCAAGAGAAAAATATACTATCCAAACTCCACGCATGTGAGCCTCAGGACTTGGCTGACTGCTTTGGAGGAGGCCTTCCAAGATGCTGAAACTGGGAATGCTGAAGTACAGGTAACCAGTAAGAGTTGCTCATGTCCAAAAGGGTATGCTTTTCAATGAGGAAACAATAACATGTGATGTTACTTTGAACTTGAACATTGGAGCTCAGAGGAGGGAACCCAGAGGTGTCTTGCTTGGGCAGATACATTCGGACTGGGAGTTTTATACTTCCTGTCCTCACTTAGACAGCTTGTCACACACACAGAATTAAGTCTATGAAGTTGATCTTCCCTGTTCCTTCCTGTTTTTTCTCCTTACCCAGCATCAGGGCCAGAAGAGACAAAGTGAGGCCCACGGAATTGGCAGGGGATAGGCTGGTCCCTGGCATTGAGGAGTGCCCACCCAGCATTTTATTTCCATTTTTATTTCAGAGCCGTTTCTGTGGGTTAATGAAGACGTAAGCTTCCAGCCTCAGCTACACTATGTAAAAGAACTACTTATTGCCTGTTCCATCTCACTGACTTTTATGGTGATACTTAAACCAAAATGGTGAACTATTACACTTCATAGCCTGCAAATAAAAGCAGGATGTTAAAAAGAAGGGGCCATAACCCCTGATCGTGTTGAAATGGCTTGTAATCTTAAGATGACTTTGTTCGGCTCCCCAGGGCCAGGGCCCAGGGCACTGTGTCAGGCTCAGATCATGAATCCCTGGAGTCTCTCTGCCCAGCCCCTGCACTGGGGTGAAGCAAGTGTCCCCTAGGAGCCTCATGATGGAGCACATATGGCAGTTAAATTAAAAATGGCTAGGGAGAGTGTAGAGAACAAAAAAGCAAGACAGGTCACTTGTTTATGGGCAGTGGATGGGGAGTCACCTTGGAGAGGCCCCTGTCAGAGCCCTATTTCTTTTACATGCCTCTGTGGCCCTCAGCATGTCTTCATCTCCACTGATAGAGACAGAGGGTGACATGGAGCCCAGTATGATCAATAGAAATATAACCCAGGTGCTGCAAAGGACTGGATTTTCTGTTCACTTAATCTTAGGCTTGTTTTAATTACTTTGTTTCTATTCATATGTGTGTGTGTATGCAGTGTGTGTCTGTGTGTGTGTGCGCGTGCGCATGCGTGTGTGTGTGTGTAGATGTGTGCTCCCATGTGTGTGAGTACATGGGTCTGTGTGTGGAGGCCAGAGGTTGATCCTGGATATCTTCCTTGACTTCTCCTTCACCATATTTCATGCTGTAAGGTCTCTCAATCAAACCCTGAGTTGAGTTCACTGATAAGATTAGTTTCCATTCTCTCATTTGCTGGGGATCCCCTTCATTGCCTTCTGAGTGCTGGAATTACACAGGTGGGCTGTCCCACCTACTTACCATGGAAGTGTGCTCTGGGGGTCTACACTCTATTTCTTTCACTGTATATGCTGGGATATCCTTAGACCTGCTTACTTGTTTAAGAAGTATGGGAACACACGGAAAAATCAAATGGTGTCTTAGTTTGTGTTCTGCACAACACAGGCACAGAAGGAAGAATTCAGACACATCAGAGCATTTGGAAAGTGACCCCAAAACATGTGGTAAAGAGATGAGGTGTGAGACAAGGAAGGGATGATATGAGTAGGAAAGGGTGGGTGGATGAGGGCAAGGGGTGACTCTGAGAGCCACGGAGACTGGAAAGAAACTCCCCTGATGGAGGCTGGGTTGACGGACTTAGCTTCAGAGAGCTGAGTGTCTGTGTCTAGGCATGGAGGTTTGCTTCCAGAAACATGTGACCTACTGCAAGGCAGAAAAGGAGGATAAGGAGTGGGGAGGGTGAGAGGGAAGGGAAAGGGAGGGGAGGGCTAGAAAGGAATAAGGGTGGAGGGGGAGAAGAGAGCAGGGAGGAGGGGATAGAGGGGGCATAAAATAAAAAACCAACAAAAAGAAAGACTATAGGTTCTCACTGTCAAAGAAACTAAACCCAAATCTCCTTCCTCAATGAGAATTACATGAGACAGTTTCTCATGTGTTTTTCTAGAAATGTATTCTCTCTTCTCTTCATTCTCCCTCTTTCTGTATGAGTACATCATTATGTGGCTAAAAACAATATAAATGTGTTCATTACAGGAATTCCCACATCAACATCCTCTAATACATAGTTATTTCATCTGTATCCAATTATTCTAAACAGAATGTTGTGATGGTGTCTACATGCCTGTATTGAGCTATAAGGTATGTGTGGGTATGCATGTGCACTGTGTTTATAATCCAAGTGTATATATGGATAGAATTTGCGCCCTTCTCATTCTCTGTGATAATTTAGTATATATTCTTAGAAAGAATAGACCCTAATTTATTTTGTGGTCTATTTTAATAAACTAGGGCAACTCATTAAAAATTACAAATAATTAAAGCCCATAATTTATGGAAACTACAATAACATTTAATTTGATGAGCTTGTCTTTACAGATGTTTGCACAGCCAGCTGCTCAGAACTGGGTGAAATGACCTGGGGAAATGAGGATAAAGAAGGGCTAAGAGTGGGGAGGCCTGTCTTCTGTGTTTTGATCTATGAGCCCAAGCTCAGTGAACTTCTGCTTTGTCAAGAATCACCCCTACCTAGATTTTATGGTCTCATGGGGTTTTGTCATTTGGCCTCCTCAAAGTGGATCTAGTATAGTTGTAATAACATCCTGTCATCAAGACTCTGGGTACTGGAAAGCTGTGTGACCTATAAAGGGTCACACAATTGTGAGCACTTCTCTGTGGAGTTCAACCATACAGCTCGCCTGCCAAAAGGTTTGTAAAGAGACTCAAGTGAGGGTATTTGTAAAGGAGGCTCAGTCTGGTAGAAATACTTAATGACTATTATCTGCCAGTAGTCGCTCTTCAAAACACAAAATCAACAGACAACAAACATGTTCCTGTGTCAGGTCCCCTGTCCAAAGCAAACAGGGAAAGGGATCAGTTTCATCATTACATGGAGTGACTTCAGCTTTGTAATGCACCTGGCCATACATGCTTTACACTGTTTAAGCTTGGACTTGGGAACAGCAGCAGGTACTTCAGACACATGGTCTTGGTGCAGGTGCATGGATAATAATGGCTGTCTTCTGTTCCTTCTCCACGGATACTGATCCTTGCTTTGACAGGCAAAGTCTAATTTTCTTCCTTTAGTACAGTGACCAACCTTCCCAATGCTTTGACCCTTTAATACAGTTGCTCATGTTGTGGTGACCCCCAACCATAATTATTTCATTGCTACTTCATAGATGTAATTTTGCTACTGTTATAAGTTATAATGTAAATATCTGATATGCAAGATATCTGATATGCAATCCCCAAAGGGGTCATGACCCACAGGTTGAGGACCATTGCTTTAGTATTTCCTCAGCAACATTTTATACATTTATTATATATTTAATTGAAAACAGGTGTTTTCATATAATGTATTCTGATTATGGTTTTCCCGCCCCAAAGTTCTCCTAGTTCCTTCCCGGACTCCCTACCATCCCAAACTCACACCCTTTCTTTCTCTCTCTCATTAGAATATGAACGGGCTTCTAAAATATTATAATACATATAATATATATTTATATATACAACATTATATGTAAATGTAATAAAGATAATAATAAGTAAGATAAAATAAAAGCAAACAAATTTGAATAGAAGAAGTGAACAGGAGAAAAAGAGCCAAAGAAAAAGCACAAGAAACACATAGCTGCAGACATACACACATTGCACACACAGGAACCCCATAAAAACACAACACTGGAAGAATATATATGCAAAAGACCTGTGTGTGGGGGGAGGCAGGGGGAATAAAAGACAAAGATACCCAGACAAATCATTATGAGACAAGGAACTTCCAAAAGTGCCACTGAGTTCATTTTGTATTGGCCATCTACTGCTGGGCATGGGGCCCGCCCTTATGAATGGTTTATATACCCAGTGAGCCTCTGTTGGAGAAAACAAATTTTTCCTTTGCAAGTGGTTATCAATTGGAAATAGCTTCTGGTTAGGGACAGAGGTTTGTGCCTTAGACCCATGCAGGCTGTAGATAGACACCAGCTCGACTTCTCTGTGTCCAGTGAATTGCTAGGTGCTGTCTTCAGCAATAGGACCTTACCATCAGTTTGTGGAGATCAACCCATAGCCTTGGCAATAGCTTGGGCTCTTTAGTGGTGTCCATGGGGTCTCTGGCCAACAACCCAATTAGATGGAACTCATTTCTGAAACTGGAGGTTTCATTTGGTAACAAGAGTTGTCCAGTCGAGGCATTGTCTCCCTCGTTATTTGGTGATTTCATTTAGGTTTCTTTCATATGTGTATATATTTTAAGAAGTTTCTACTGTATTAGGTTTCTATTTGCCACCATCAAATGGCCCATAGTTTTAGCTTTTCCTTCCCATATTCCCTTTCTTGCCCTCCTCTTCCTGTTCGATCCTCTCATTCTATCCCTCCCAACCCCTCTTCTATACACAGCTATCTGTTCTATTTCCCCTTCCTAGGGAGATCCATCCCTACACATTAACCTCTTCTTCTATACCTAATCTCTGTGATTATGTGGATTGTGGCCTACTTATAGGAGACTTAACAGTTAACATCCACATATAAGGGGATACATACCACATTTGTATTTTTGGGTCTGGGTTACCTCACTCAGGATGATTTTTTTCCTAGCTCTACCCACTTGCTTTCAAATCTCATTTTTTTAAAACAGAGTAATATTCCATTGTGCTTTTTCCGTTATCTGTTCTTCCACATTTTTTATATCTGTTCTTCCATTGACAGCCATCTTGGCTGTTTCCAATTTCTGGCTATTATGAATAGGGCAGCAATGAACGTGGTTGAGCAAGTGTCTCTGTTCTGAGATGTAGAGTTCTGTGGGTATACGTCCAAGAGAGTGGTAGAACTGGATTTTGAAGTAGATCTACTTCCAAATTCCAACTGCCATACTGACTCCCATAGTGGTTGCACAAGTCTGCTTTCTCACTAGCAATGGATGAGGGTTCCCTTACTCCACATCCTGGCCAGCATGAGATACCATTTGTTTTACTGATCTTGGCCATCCTGACTGGTGTAAGATGAAATCCCAGAGTCATTTGGATTTGCATTTTTCAGATGACTAAGGTTGTTGAACATTTCTTTCAGTATATCTCAGCTCTTTATGTTTCCTCTTTTGAGAATTCTATGCTTAGATCTGCACCTCATTTTTAAATTGGGTTATTTGTTTACTTGATATCCAGTTTTTTGAGTTCTTTACATCTTTTAAATATTAAGCCTCTATTGGATGTGTAGTTGGTAAAAATCCTGTCCCGTTCTGTAGACTGACACTTTGTTCAAAGGATGGTGCCCTTTCCTCAACAACATTCTTGACCAACAGAATAAATGGGGAACAACTTTTTAATGTGTCCACATCCATGTTGCAAGGGAACTTACATGATCTTTCTGGGTCATTTGCAACTCTCCTTCTGGAGGAACTCAGCAATCAGGAGAGAATCGGATGGTCCCAGAGGCTGTCATGCTTTTAGGGAGCCAAGGAGTCATAAACAATGGCTTCTGGGAAAGAGAGGTACTCAAACTGTACCATCTATTTCATCCATCCCAGGCATCAGACTTGAACGAAGAGCTTTCAGATAACTGTATCCTTAGCTGCAGGTTCTTATAACTGCACCAGAGACCGCAGTCATGAAGTGCTTGATGGACACTAAACAGCAGAACCACATGAGATTTAATAAATTCTAGGGATGGATTGTTACGAGGCAAAAGCCCTGTGGTATGGAGGAATAGATCAAAATGCAAAAGAAGGGCCCCCAGGCTGTTACTCCATTCTCATTCTTGTTTTTGCATCTCATTTTATTCATCAATTATGCAAAAGATTTTTGCTTTTATTTTGTGCAATCTAAAAATACCTTCAGTGATGTCAATTAATGGTTTTACAAAATAATTGTAGTATCTTGCCCCTTGGGTAAACGTCAGCACTTCAGTCTCCACTACAACATTCTGTTTAGAGTAATTTTATGCAGTTTAAGTAACATTATCAATGTATTTTAAAACATGTGGATATAAAATGATTATAGTTAACACATTCGTTATGTTTTTAGCACAAAAATAACAAAGGAAGTCTTTTATAACAAAGGAACTCTTTCAAAATAACTGGGATGGGTGGTAGGGTTGTGCTGAAAATTGAACCCACAGGAGGTAAGTTTGGTCTGCCACAGTGCTATACTCCCAGCCCTTCAAGATCCATTTGTGTGGTCACATGTATGTGTTTACGTGCATGAACATGTGTGCTCAGACGTGCATGGGGGAGCAGAGATCAATGTCAGGTTATTTTGAGACAGTCCCTCACTGAAACTTTCGTTGGCTGGTGAGTCTAGAATGGCTGGCCAGTGAGCCCTGAGGATCCTCTTGTCTCTACACCCCAGTGCTGAGACTGCAGCTCACACCAGCCTGCCTGGCTTTTCCCCCTGGATTGCAGGGAATCAGTTGTGCACCAGGCACATTACAAACTGAGCTGTCTTTGCAGACCTCACGCATTCATTAAAAAAGTATCTAGTTTTCCATAGCCTTTGTCATTTACTTGGCAGATAGTTTGCTCTGCAGGTTTAAAATGTCATCTTAAGCTTGAAGCAAAGATTGTATTTATTATTATTATTCACTATTGGAAACATAAGTATTTATGATTTAATTATCTGCCAGGTGACATTTTTACTGCAAGTCAGTCCTGTAGCATGTGTGTGGGTGTTCAGCAATCCTGAAAAATTTCAACTTTATAAAAGAAAATAGATAACTTCAAACTTTAAAATTCCTTGCTACATAATACAATATTTTTATAGTCATCATCTCATTGTAAAAGCAACAATTCTTTTGCACTTTAAATTTTTTTTATAAAATTAAGCACACTGATAACAACTTGTAAACATTTTGTTCCCTAGTGATTTCAACTTTCTTTTACTGTTTTGTTGTAGTCTTGATTGAAAGGTATATGAGTTTTGTATTTGGGACTGACTTTGTAATTTTGAATAAAATTCTGATTTATCAGTACATTAATTTAAAATTATTCATAAAGTATTGGTTCCACGGTGAACTCATTTATTGCTCAAAGTATTTCATTTCTATCACATACTGTTGTTAGTGTATAAAAATAGTTTTATCTGTATTTCATGTAGTAAATTCCAGAAAGAAAGAGATGCTAGGAACATCTGGGCTGTGTGGAAACCCTCACACACCAAATAAGCCCTCTTAGCACCCGACTTGGAATCCTCAGCAAGGTTCCCTCTGTGTCTCCTAACACAATCTGCTGATAAAGGAATACATTGTTGTTTCTTTCCATACTATTTCTGTGCATTTTTCAGATGTTTTCTTGTGATAGGAAGATTGAGTATTTCCCCAATGACATTTTTTTCCAGATTTATTAATAAGTATGAAAACTCAAAATAGGTTTCTAAATACAACCATAAGTTTAGTGAAGTTTTGTTAAGCACTTTATTGAGCATTGTGTGACTTAAAACATGGCTGGACAAAACGAAAACAAACATAGTCCTGTATTTGTGTACTGGAAGCTTCACTTTCAAATGTCTTGAAAAATAATGCTTAACTGTGTGGAAGTTTTTTTCTCAAGTGTTTGTTTATTTTTAATCTTTATTAAAGTGTTTTTGCATCCATGTGTATCTGTGTACCATGTGTGTGCCTGGTACCCATGGTGGTCAGAAGAGGGCCTTGGATCCCCTAGAACTGGTGTGTGGATGGTTTCTAGCTACAGTGTGGGTGCTGGGAATTGAACCTGGGTCCTCTGCAAGAGTAGCAAATGCTCTTAACTGCTGAACCATCTCTCCAGGCTTCTTATGTGGATTTTGTTGACAAACTTGTTGATGGCAGATTAAGAGGTAACAATATGCAGTTTAGGGAGATTAGAAGGGAAAGAAGGAAGGCATGGCAATACCACAGGGGCACTGAGGTTAAAGTTGGGTAAGTGTATTAGGGAAGCAGAGTGAGGATGGGTTTGAGAGAAGACCTTCAATGAATCCTAATGCTGTTATAAGAATTACACCTGATGGCAGTATTTATTTTCATCTTAGGGAAAAAGTGGACCAGGTTTTGTTCACTTTATAAGGAAGAAAACAAATGGACTAAGGATAGTAATTTCATTGCTGAGGTCTCTTTAGAGAAGGACAGAGCATGGGGCAGAGGGTGAGGGTCTGTGTTGTGAGTAGGAAAAGCTTTCACAGTTCTGTTCCTCTGACTTCTCATTTTCAGTATTAGCCACAACCTTGGAAGTTCCCTTCCACAACTCTCTGCCTTCTGAATTCCTCAAACAACTAGTACTTAGCACTCACTGACAGCCATCACTCTCCAGTGGCATCCCTGTCTTTTCTCACTGACCTATTATCATTTCTGGGTCTCATTTATGATATCAGTGTCTACTCGGCCATCCTTAAGCTAGAAGAGAATGCTTTCTTCCTTTGATCTTCAAACTAGGGCTCAGGAAAGACAGAGTGGGAACTACAGAAAATGACAACAATTTAAATTCTTTGTGCTGAGGGAGAATAGAGGATCCTCTTGAATGGTTTTATTTTCCTTTGTCTTATAATAAACAGCAGAAATAACATCATTGCCATCACCATCATCACAAAAACAATAACAACAACAACACACACAACAAACTTTAATTCTTTCAAGAAAACATGTGTAAGTGGTTGAAAAGAAGCCATTGAAGGCATCAGCCTTGGGTGTAGGATCTGGGCAATGATCTCTTTACTCCATCAGTTAGGAATATGGGGACTGAAAAAGATACTGAGCAAGTGAATATAACCCACATTCCTCATTTTATTCCTGTCTGTACCTCTTTCTCACTTCTATCAAAACACATGGAGGATGGAGCAAGAGACTCCAAAGCAATATATGCTGCTAATGGGAGGCATTTGTTTGAGTTGCTCTGGACCATCAGTTCTCTGTGGTTGGTTGCTTACCAACAGCTGTGCTGCCAATGGAGGTTTCCTTCTTCCCATTTCTTCACTTCCTACATTGTCTGTGTGGTTTTTTTTAAATATTTATTTTTAAAAGTTCTATTATTTCTTATTGCTTTCAATAAGTGAATGAATGAATGCTAGAATGGCCTTTTTAAAACAAAAATGCCTCTATGTACCATCCATCCTGACATGTCAAGCTTATTCCATCTTTATTTGGCTTGGTGGCTTTGCCAAAATCTAACTTACTCAGGATCTTGGCTTCTGTGTTCCTTTACCCAGGAGCTAGAAAGAACAGCTTCTATTCAGACCCACATAACCCTCTTCCTGCAAACCTTCACCAACGCAGACCCATCTGATACATTGACTCCATATTTCTTACATTTTTTTCCTACACAACATATACTTTCAACTGTTGGCTACATTTAGTGTTTGGCCAAGGTGGCTTCTGATTTCGTTTCCTCATTCTCCCTTCATTCCTCTTTCCCCATTTCTATTCAGGTTAATTTATTTGATTATATGCAATGCACTGCAGCCATGTTAAGACACCAACTGAGTTTCCACTCGGAGGCTTGGAGGAAAGATTACCATTAAAACGTGACTTTCATCCACTCAGCTGAAATTACTATTGATTGCCAAAGAAAAATATTTGTGCTGTGAAGCTGGGAGCTATGATGTTGAACCATATTAACATAATGTTAGCATAGCTACGGGTGTTTAGTAGCACGCAATCAGATTTGAAATGAACGTTGATTATAGATGGAGATTAATGTTCACATATTCATAGGAACACAATGAGAAGAGCAATTTCCTTTCTACTACAGATCAATGGTTTCCCCATTCAATTATACAGCTGTAATAATTGCATTATGCTGAAATATTTCTTAATGGCTAATTTCTTTCCTTTTGTGCATGCATGTGTGTGTGTGTGTGTGTGTGTGTGTGTGTGTGTGTGTGTGTGTGTGTGTGTGTATGAGATCTTTTGTCAGTGATAGCTTCTGCAGCCGGAGGATAGCATAAGATGTTTTAATCACTGGTACCATTTTGCAAGCTTTGACCAAGCCAGTAATTTCCCACTCTCCTCCTCCTTTGCTATCCTCTCTTATTGTTGCTTGGAATTGCTTCCCGGATGATTGGAACACAGGGATTTACCCTAAGTCCTTTCTGTACTTGTTTTGAGTGAGAAAATAAAGCCAGAAACCTAAATGGGTTGCTTCATCCATTCTGCATCTTTATTGGAGACACCTTAGGAGATAAAGAAATGAAGACCCATTGGCATTATGTGTAGGATGACTATCCCTTCTCTTGCTGAATGAACACACACATACACACACACACACACACACACACACACACACACACACACACACACACACACAGAGAGAGAGAGAGAGAGAGAGAGAGAGAGAGAGAGAGAGAGAGAGAGAGAGAGAGAGAATTCTGTGTATCTTCAGTTTTCTCCTGAATATGTTGGATCCAAGTTTAGTTGCCACAGACAGGACATAGTGGGCTAACCATATGTGGATATTTGTTTTGAGATCATTCACTCACTAAAAGCAAACAAAAACTCCAGAGTCCTCTTTAATTCTCCAAGTATATTTTTGCATCTTGATGAGACATTGATGCATATATTTTAACAGTAAAAATATGAATTCTAAATGTATTTTTTATCCTAGAACTTAGGAGGCAAAGGCAGAAGGATTGTTGTGAATTTAAGGCCAGCCTGGGCTACACTGTGAATTCTAGGCCAGCCTGGGCTACACAGTGAATTCTAGGACAGCCTGGGATATAACAAGACCCTGTCTCAAAAAACTCCCCATAAGTCCATGTACAAATAAATAAATAAGTAAATACAATTTAAAATGATCCTGTAAACACTGTGAATGTGATCTAAGCATGAAACCATATTTATTCCTGAAGACACTGATGTCCTCTCATTTTGCTGGCTACATCTCAGACGATGTATGGCTGATGTTCTTTTCAAAGGAGCATCATCTCACAGCAGAGTCACAACAGGTTGTGATGCCTTGTTTGGCTGACTGGTGGGTAAAAATAAGAAGTCTGCTGAGAAGGGCAAGCTTCAGAACATGGGGAATTCTGGGGGACTGATGCATGAACTGGGCAACAGCATGAGGGGTGAAGCGGTCTTTCCAGTTGGAAGGATGGATACACCTCCCTGCCATGTTCTAGCTTCTCCTCAGTTTTGATAGACTTTATAATATTGGGGATCATATTATCAATTATATGCTTACACTTATTATAAAATATATGCTTGTACTTATTTATTATAAACTATGTGCTTATATTTT
Source organism: Peromyscus californicus insignis (assembly GCF_007827085.1). Taxonomy (NCBI): domain Eukaryota; kingdom Metazoa; phylum Chordata; class Mammalia; order Rodentia; family Cricetidae; genus Peromyscus; species Peromyscus californicus. The sequence continues at coordinate 134,518,118 of NW_026294595.1, read as the reverse complement.
ATTTCTTGTCTCTTCTCCTCCTCTGCATTGACCATTTTTCCACCTGCAGTGGATGTGAAAAGCCCCTGGGGATTGGGAACAATACACATGACACATGCCCCCATACTTTCTTCAGTCCTATATCCTTTCCCATGTGGCCTCTGCTCTGTGTGGTTGGACACTGAGTCATTTTCTCAGTGTTCAGTGCCATCAATGGATTCATACATGTTGCTGAAGTGTCCTCTTTGATATGGTCACAATGTTTCTTGACCATGTCCTACAGAGTGACCAATTCTCCCAGATCCATTCTCTCTCAAGAAGTCAATGTAATACAAGTCTTTTCTCCTTACTATGGACTAGCTGGAAGAGTGCAGTTGGTTTGCTTGAGAGAACAGTCGGTAAATTCCATAAAAGATTCCAAACCTTCCCCACTGTGTGAAAGATACATCAGAATAGACAACCTGTCTTCACTTCTGGATATAAATATAGATACTGTCTGTGAGATGAAGATAGAAAAGCAGAAGAATGAAAAGAACTTGGGTCTTTGATGAAGTAGCTCTCTTTTGATGAACTAAAATAAGGCTCCTTCTGTATCTGGATTACTTACATTTTTCCCTTTGACTTTTCATACCTGCAGTGGAAGGTGTCCTTAAAACTTACTTTACTGCTACTTGCATCAGATGCAACCTGACCCGTCATTATTTTCTTCCCTTTCAGTCTCTTGCTTCCTTGCTGACCCCTTTCCTCTCCTTCCTTGTTCTTTGGGATTCAAGTGTAGCTCTACATTGAAACCCATGCTGTTGCTACCCAGCCTGCATTACAATGTTCCTGTGTGGTCCTTGTAACCTCCACCCTGTATTCACGTCACACCTGATCTTTAGTAAGCCAAGCCACCAACAAGCATATATTTGTACTTTTGAGGACCCCCCACTCTAGGAGCGGTCTTGTTAACCAGTTGGGCTTGTAATTTGGCATCTAAGCTCTACCAAGAATGAGCAGCATGTTTTTGAGTAGGTACCAAGGCTGTCTCAGTCTCAACTTGCCTATCTGGAAAATGAAAATAACAATAACTACATTAAGGGATTGACAGCATATTCGTCAATGTAAAACATGAGAGCCAGTCACAGAAGGAGAACTCCATTGGTTCCATTTTCCCAGAGGAACTCAAGCAGGTTTTTTTGTTTTTCTCCCGCCTCCTGCCTCTTGGTTCTTGCTCCCTCCTCAGCCCCACTCTCTTTAATGTGTTCAGATGGATTTCAGAGGTTATAAATCATGCCCCTGTTCTTCTCACTGGCATCAACATGAGATTTATATATTTGTAAATTGACAGTCTTGTTGCTTCCTCTCAACATATCCAACAGCAGAATTTTTCCAGTGTAGACCTGCTGCCAATGGACATTTTCAGTGAATAATGTGTTCATGGCACAATATTCTTTCAATCACAAAAATGTATGTATGCAATATACTCATTGAATATATTATTTGTATATATATATGTATATGCATATGATATAAAATAATTTGCATATAATTATATATTGCTCTCTATGGACACACACTTATATGACATGTAATTTCTTTTCTACTGAAGATCAATAATTTCTTCAATCAATTATGCAGCTGTAATAGTTGCATTTTAATTATGAGAAAGAGGGTTTTTAGAATTCCCTGCTAATAAGAATTATTTAGAGGTTTTCTTTCATGAAACATGCATCAAAGTTTTCTGAAAATACATACAATACCTCTGCGTGTATGTGTGTGTGTGTGTGTGTGTGTGTGTGTGTGTGTGTGTGTGTGTGTGTGTGTGTGTATGTGTATGTGTATGTAGAGGGCTACAAGAGAAAAGTAATGAGAGGATGAAGGAAGAAATGAAAGGGTAAATACTGGAGACCAGCAAAACATATGTGATGATAAATGCCTCATTAGGAATCTAAAAATCAAAAAAAAATACACCACCATTTCCCAGTTTGTTTGTTTGTTGCATGTGGCTGATTGTCCAGGAGAAGAGTGTCTGCTGAATGCAAACCAGCCCTTAACTCCAACAGCTGGGTCTGAGTTTCAACCCATGGAGAGTGATTTCCAGGCTACCTTTACACACACACACACACACACACACACACACACACACACACACACACACACTAGTCTAGCAATTAACAATACTGGAAAACTAATTTACAAGTCAGAAAGATCTGTATTTGCTTCTAGCTCCTGCTGTTTTTTCAGGTTTTAGTTTTTGAGTATTTACTTACATTCTTTGTGCCTCTGTTTCCAGATATACTTAGTGAGAGCAGTACTTGTTCCTACTTTATTCCTATTTGCTATCAAATCAGTGACATGAATGATCTGGTGTAGATCCTTGCACAAGGCAGATCAAAATCAGTCAGTGCTGTACCTGGTTACGTGAGGCTATGATTTTCGATATAATTTCTGCTTTGCCATACAGGAAACTGAGATACAGGCAAGTCAAATAAATTTGTAAGTTCCTATGCCAGTGTAGAAATGTAGGCTGCATTTGAAACAAGCCAATTATTTGTCTCCATCATTCATTTTCCTAACTCTAAAATATGCCACTTCTGGAGTGAAACATTAAAGTAAGGGGGTTGGGCTCTTTTGTAATCTAAAAGTTTAAGATCAAATACTCATCACGTAAGTTAGCCAAAAATTTCAGGAATGCTTTTGTCTGGCATTTTAAGCTTCTAACATTTTGTCTGGTCACTCTTATCCCACTAAGATGTCTTATGAGAACTTGCCCTAAGTGTTTAGTCATTTACAAACACATTTTTAAACACACAGATCTATCCCTTTTGAAGCTAGGATTCAGTTGAATATATTCAAGACATTCCAAATACTTGTGGCCTTCACATCTAGGTCTGTGGCGTTATTTCTAAAATGTCCTTGACACCAGCAGTCTCCCAATGGCTGGGACTGCTTATTACAGATTAACTGAAACCAGAGCTATAGTGAAGGCAGCCCTGGTTAGAGGAGGTCATATTCTAGGTCTTTCATGTGACCAGTCTAAGTTTTGAGATGATCAAAGATAAATCACAGGTCAGAAGAAGCAGTCTTAAGACCAAATGATCCATCATACAGTCTCAGATCATCAGATGTGGGAGAATGAAAGGCTGGTAGAACAGTCTGAAGAGAAGACTCATTGTAAGTTGTGGGCATAGAGAGGTCCTACTCATTCCTGCTGTACATACTGGGTTTGTATAGCTTCCTCATGTGTTAGTCTATTTTCTGTTGCTGTCACAGAATAGCTATGTCCAAGAATGAATAGCCTATTAAGGGAAGAGATTTATTTGGACTCCTGGTTCCAGAGGCTGGGACACCTAAGGGTAGAGTGCCAGATTATCTTAGCTTTTCATGAGACACTTTCCATTCATGATGAGAAGTGGAAGGGCAAGTGTGTGTAAAAGAGAGAACAAGATGGGTACATATGCTTTATAATGACCCATTCTTCGGGTAACTATTTCAGTCCCGTAAGAATGCTAACTCACTCATGACTATAAGAGAAACAGTGTGTGGGACATGTGGGCATGAGATGACAAAGGTGCTGGAGCTGAAGAAGAGCTCTATGCTTAGGATTCAGTGTACAGATGGGTATGCATGCACAAAGAGTGCAGAACGGCCAGATCCTAAAAGGATTTCTTTTACAAAGGCTGCAGAGAGGCTGCAGGATGCACAAAGCATCATTACAGATATTGGGAGCATAACTTAAAACATTTTCTTGTAATATTCTTGTAAGTACACGGATGACCCTAATTACATGTTTAATTAAATTATCATAGGACTGGAAAGAAATCTTAGTTTTACTTGTCACCCGGTGAAAACCTCTCATCTAATGAAGGGAAACAGTTCCTGCTTTATTCTGAGGCAGAGAGTAGAAAGCCTTCTTTTTAAAGGATCAGATCATGAACATTTTTGATTTAGTAAACCATCAGGTCTGTGTTACCACTACCCAACTTGACATAGTAGGACAAAAGCAGCCATAGACTACATGCAAATGTATGAACTATATGGAAGTTATTGTGTTCTGATAAAACTTTATTTGGAAAAAAACCACATGGTAAGATGAACTTGGCCTGTGGTCCATAATTTGTCAACCATTATAATGCCTCACAATGTTTAGCATATGATTTGTCATCATTTTAATTTTAATAATTCAATGTAGTTTATGTGTTTTAATATATGGTATATGTTACATTTTAATAATCAAGTTGAATGAGATAGAAAAACATGTAAACATATGTAAAATATGTTTCAAGCATCTAGAAAAAGTTCTCTTGGCTTAGATTTTGTTGGAAGTATCAGGTAACCATGAGCTTAAGCATTAATCCCTGCTTATGCAGAAAGGTGGCTTTCTGTAGATTTACATCGAGTTATGAAATTTAGTGTAAGGTTTGCTATGTGTTCTCACCATCACCTGGAAGGAAGCTAGGAGCAGCTGGTTCGGCACTTCCGAGCTGGAGGTTGTATCTGGAAAGACAGCAAAGCAGGGACCTTGATTACAAATAAAGAAAAGCTAACTCTCAGTGCTATTTCTCTTCCTGGCCAAGAAAATTCCAAGGCTTTTTCTCACAAGGGATAAAAATCTCTAGAAAAAGGAAGTCTTTCAGGATGAGTTTTAGCCAAACTTTACACTGGGAAATGAACGTGTTTCTGTTTCTGTATTCTCTGTTTTCTTTTCCACACCTAGCTGTCTCTAATCTAACTCTATTTGTTCTTGACAACCTGACAACATAGCCACAGTCACTTGCATGTGAATACCTGGCAACTGGCTAACTGCTGCAGATGCAGTCAAATTCGGAGACACCAGCCAGAGATCTGCACTCAAGAATGTTGGGATATGAGAGGATGCACCCCAGTTCTTCCTCATCAACTTCTCCTCCATAGCCTAGTGGGCACATCCAGATGATGTGGACACAGTTCGTTGGGCTGTGGACAAGAGAAGACGTGGGGTGAGTGAGAGTAAACAGCCTGTCTTTATCCCCCAAATAAAATATTTTGAACTAGGAATGCTTGACTCTGTCTCTGTACCCAATTCATGGTCCATCTAATTATGAAGATGGAGCTGATAGTGTCCTTTGTAATAAATGAGATAATAAGTGCAAAGCCTGAAATCTAAAAGATTGTGGCACCAGAGAAATAGCTTGAGATAACCACTGTAGTGTCCATTGTATTGTTTTGGTTAAAAGTTTAACTCCTAGCTGTTCCTTTTAAAAACTATATGTTCATGTGTGTGCATGTGTGTGTTTATAATATGTGTATGTAGGTATTTCTGTGTGTGTGTGTGTGTGTGTGTGTGTGTGTGTGTGTGTGTGTGTGTGTGTGTGTGTGTGCATGCTCATGGTGCACTCATGGAGGTCAGAAGATAACCTTAGGTTGGTCTTCACCTTCTTAGAGACATCATCCTGTGTTCTCTACTGTCCCATGAGAGCCAGGGAGCCTCTTAGCTCTGCATTCTACCTCTCCATTGTAATGTCAGGATTGCAGATGGACACTAATGTGTCCTGCTTCACATGGGATCTGGGAATCTGAACTCAGTTCCTCACACTCACATAGCAAATGCTTTTTTATAAGACCTCTCTCCAGCTTCCTATGGGTTTCTTGATCTTTATGTGTTAATTTAAGAGTCCTGCCTTAGGTAAAACCCTTTGGAATGATTCCTATCAATCTTCCTTCTTTGAGCCTTTGATTCTCACTTGTCTGTTTTACTTTATCCTACAAACACCCAAATCTCACAAAAATCTCTTGCTCTTCTTCTCCTTCTGGATGTGAGAGTACTCATCTAGGCTAGCCCCAGTGTTTCCCTAGAACAGGGAGCCAATGTTATGAGTCTGTTATTTTCTCCTGGAGATCTTGCTGCATCTGAAAGGTGAAGGTTAGGATTTCAACAGTACTATTAGCAGACAGTCCATGCAGGCCAATAATCACTATCAGCAGACAGGCATCCTCTTGCTCTCTGAGTCACTTCCTGTAGACAGAGCCTGCTGCACTGTGGGTACCTATTGTCTACTTTTCACATGTGTGCAAATTAGAGAAACAAAGCTCCCATAGAAATTTCTTCAGTCCTTTTTCTCAGTGGTCCATGTAGCAGATGTTCCATTCCCACGTCCTCAAGTGCAGCTGCCAGGTAAAATGTCTTGATATACTAATGGGCATCCAACATTTTCAACTTTGGATTTTGAAACATAAAAATCAGCACAAATCAAGCCCCTTACCCCACACAACCTATGCGTGTTGTACATACACAGTGCGGTGTGTGATTAGAGTTATTTCAAGGGTGGGGATGTCTGTATGGTTTAATCTGTAGGTTAAAGCCCCACTTAAATTACAAGGCAAATCCACTATAATAAATGATGGCTCTGCACTGTGGCCCAAGAGATGATCTTGGTGGAGGATGCAAACCTATCATTCCCAAAAGTACTCTTGAGAAATAATCATGGGCGTGATTGAAAGAGCATCATGTTTCTTGAATTCTTTAGGTTCCAGCAGGCAGAGAGTGGCTGTGGTTGCTTTCAGCAAGGCAGAGTAGTCTTGAAGGCAGAGTTTCTCAGCTTTGCCACTGTTGACACATTTTTCAGGCTGGGTACATCATTCTCATCCAGTTCATGTTTATCTGGTTAGCAGCAGCCTTGACCCCTACCCACTGGATGCTGGGGCACCTTGCTTACTCCAGGTATGATAGCATGAACTGGCTCCAGATAGCACTCAGTGTCTTCTGGGGACCAAACTACATGTGCTTGAGAACCTCTGCACAAAGGCTGCAGGTGAACACGTGTGAGGCAGGCATCTTAACACATGGCTGGGCCTCACAGATTCCACGACCAATGGATGGATGGCCTGGCTGCCAAAGGGCAGGACCAGAGTAGAATTAGTCCTAGTGACTCCTGTCTCATGTTTGCTTCATGGAATCCAGATTGATGACCTTGACATTGGGAGGTTTCTGGTCCTTACAGTAGGACACAGTCTTCGGACACAGCATCTGTTAGGTATGTTCCTACTTCCTGATGGGCCTCCCTGCTCACTTCTACTCCCCCACTGACTCTTGTGTACTTTTACCTTTGCTTCTGGTCATGATCCCCTGGTGCTCATCCATTGTACAGTTCATCTTCATAACAGAAAGAATTGTAGCTGTCGCAATGCTAGCTCCAACAGTAAAGTACTTGCCATGCAAATTTGAGGACCCTAGCTTGTTCCTCAGAACCTACATAAACAAGCCAGACATTCCTGGCATAGGAGGCAAAGACAGGAGGATCCCTTTGGTTCGCTGGCTAGCTAACCCACCTGAATTAGTTCCAGGCCAGTGAGACCCTGTCTCAAAACCAAGATGGAGATGGATGGTATCCTGAAGAATGCTAATCAAAAACTAAAGAATTACATTCGAGATTGACCCATGGCCTCTACACACATACATACACATTTGACTGTGCAACACACACATGCATTCTCACATACATTAGTATCCACATGCACATTGTATAGGTCCATTTCTCTCTATTTGGAATTTCTTACACTTAGTTTAAGGAGCTTGTAAGACACAGCAAGGCTTGGCTCTCTGTGGGATAGGTGCACACTTCTGGCTATCAGGATCAGGGAGCATCACTTGTTGTAGAAATGCTCTTTAGATGAGAAAGCTGGCATGGCTGGCACCATGTTTAATAACTTGCTCGTTCCTAGATATCAGTCAGGAAAGAGGTCAAGGAAGAAAGGGAAATGCCACAGTGGCCAATTGGATGCTCTAAGTCTTACCTGTACCATTCATTCTCTCACTAGTCACTTAAGATATATTACAGAGATGTGACCTTTGCTCTGTGGTGCTGATGAGGAAGAAGGTGGAGAAGTTGAGTGGGGAGCCCCAATTCACACACCTGGGAAGAGTCTGGGATCCATAGGCAGGGATCTTTCTAAGCTCATAACTGTCTCGTGGGTTTAGAATCTGTGTCTCCGTTTATTCACCTAAACTAAGCCCACAAAAGAAATCCACATGTGAATTTAGAGAGCATCCAGAGCTATGGCAGAATGGGAATAGGGTTGAGCTGAGGAACCACTGAGGAAAGATGAAGGACAGATGTTCAAGGGAAGCAGCATTCTTTACCCTGTAGTCTTGAATCTTTGCATACTTCAGCTCCTCCCTCCAATCAGAATTATTCCCAAGCTCATATTTACACAAAACCCCTTTATGTGCATGCCTTTAGACAGAACTTAAGGAGCACATCTCAAGTCCTACACTGGCCTGAGGGCTTTATATTTATTAACTTCCTGAGTCCTCATAAAAACCTCATACGAGATTCTATTTTTGGCTCCAATTTATAGATGAGGGAACTGAGAGGGAGAGAGAGGTTAAGTCACTTGCCTAGTGTGAGAGAGCTGGGAGATGGCAGAGCCAAAATTGGGCCAAATAGCTCTGAAGCTGGTCTTATTAGACTCCCTCCTACTTGTGTTCGCAGTGGGAAGCTATGCAGATTCACAAAGAGCTTATATTCTTGCTCTTTTTGCAACGGTCAGTTTCAATAGTTTTAAATCCTCTTTGGATTTTGAGCCCACTCTTGGTGCACCTGTCATATTACAGGTATCTGAAAGTTCTGGGTGCTCTAGGTGTTGCTTTACTGGGGGTCTCCTGGAGAGGGTCCTCCTGCAGCTGCGGGACCAGCAACAGCCAGCTCATTCTCCATCTGAGCACCTGACATAAAAGACTTCAATCAAATCCTGAGGAGATGACTGCCTGAAGGCTCTGGAGGGATTGCAGTAGATACAGTTCCTGGGAGAAAGTGTTTGAAGGTGGGCAGAAGCTGTGGTTGGGGGAAGGGCACCCTGAGTTAATGTGTTAATGTTAATGTGACCAGACAGACATAGAAATCGTTTAATGTCTATGCGCTTGAATCCTGTCCTGCAAGCTGCATTCTGCTGGCACTGTACGTGACGGCTCTCAAGCATTTACAAGTATCTCGTGGCTCACAGCATCCTCTCAATATGGGGATAGCCTGGCTCAGCCTTTCTCTGACCCTCAGCTTCTCTGATCTTGCCCAGTTTGCATTGTCATCCCCGTACCCATTAAGATATCTCCTCTCTCCCCTCTGTCCTTCGTAAATGACTCCAATAAACTCCTTTTCAACCCTGTCCCATTAGATCATGCAGGTGACTCCTAGGAATCACCAAACCATAAGTCCCTGTTAATCCTAACCCTCGCCTCTCTGTTACCACCGTTTTTTCTTAAATCTTTATTAATTAAGTAATTTATTCGAAATAGATTGCATAGAAAAAACACTTAATGAAATATTTCCTAACTTACTGATAGTAAATCTCACTTCAGAGTCCCCGGCCTCTACCCATTTAACACTACTAGCAACTCTTCTTGCTCTAGTGAACAAATGCCCAGTTCCCTCCAAGCACAGAGTGAAGATGTGTGGTCTCAGAAAAAAATGTTGATTAAGTAATGGAAGGACTTTGATTCTGAACAATAAACTACAAAGGACAGTTCCAAGCTCCATGCCTTACATTTGATAGGGACTCAATAAATCTTAGTTACTATTGTCATTATCATCATCATCATCATCATCATCATTACTATTATTATTGTGGCCACTATTATGCAATATCAGTAAGTGATATCTGTCTTCCCAAGACGGTTCCTTTAAGATGAATGTATGGGGGTGGGCAGGATACGTCTTGGCCCAGTAAATAATGCAGTGACATGATCAATGTTAAACTAAAATAAAAAGACCAATAGACCACTGGAAGCAAAGGCCAACTGTGTTACACTGCTAGGGATCAAGTTCAAGACTCCATTAGTGGATTCAATAGAAAGAAGGTTTAGACACCACCAAGCTACTCATATAAGCTTGACCAATCATGTAGTCACTTTTCTACCCATTTTAAAGCTGAAGCTCCCTTTTCAAAGCATATCCAAAGCATATCTCAGTTTCTGGAGATCCACCCTCTTGGTTGTAAGCAGTTTACCTTGCGCCTGCTGCTTAAGAAGGCTCTGTCACTGACATCTTAGAGATATCCTCCCAGCCAAAGTACTGACCTGTTAAGTTTAAGTGGTATGTAACTCAGGGGAGTTCATGGCTCCACAGTGGATATCACATTCTACCCCAGAGGACTTCTGAAGGCAGAAACTCAAGCAGCAAATTTCATCTGGATTCCTGTGCAAATAAATAACTACTTCATTTCACAAAACCAGTCCAGTGCCAACACCACATCAGTAAACTAAAATGAGTCCTCACTAGTCTCTAAATACTGCATGACAGCACTGTGTCTGAAGTCAGTCCACTCCCATTTGGGCATACACCCCACGGTAAATTTGTTGTTAGTCCTGGTGTATTGTGGATACATCAGATTGAAACATTCTGTATTAGAATCCTTCTGTGTTATAGGGATCTTGTGAAATACCCATCCACGCTGGGATTAAAATGAATAATTCATCAAGAATCTATGATGATCCACCAAAAAGAAAAGTAGATGTAGTTGAGCTGCTTGCCTCAAGAGACCTGCCTCCAAAGAAATCAAAAGTGTTGTGAAGAAGGGCACAGGCTGAGGGATAATGTTTAAATACGGCAGTTACTCCATGAGCTCATTGACATGTTTTTAAAAATATGTTTTTAATCCAAATTCAGCTACTGCAAGTTTAAAGAAGAGTCTGCCCTAGCCACCTTCTCTTATTTCTTTTATAACACTAACCTAATTGCCCCTTCTGAAATTCCCTTGGAGCAGCAGAAGCCTTCCTAGCACCGTGTCCAGTTTCTGGCTAATAATCCACATTTAACACACCTAGTTAGATCCTCCTTGGACCTGTATTTTCCTGGGCCAACCAATGTTGTGAACTTCCCGAAGCTATAACATGGCAGTGGTTGGCCCATGGAAATACAGGTGGGCTTAGGGGAGGCATAGTGCCAAATTCTAATCAGGAGCTTCTGAAATCAAAGGACCATGTGATCTTTATTTTGGTAGTTTTGCCCTCTACTGAATCTGATCTCTTCCAGGCTGACAGTTTCCAAAAAAAGCAAACACTTTCCATTTTGAGGGGAAGTGCTTATAATGTCTCTCCTCTCTCTAATGACTTTCTCAGATGGGCAAAGCCATATTCTGTTGGCAGGAAAAATGAAGAAAACTAAACAACGAATGGGATCTATACCCTGTTTCTTGTACTTTCGATGTTTTGATTTCCACTTTGGCAGCCATTGGAGAAATCCTATGCCTGTGCTAGCAACCATGTTCAGGGTGAATTGAGATGAGGAAAATCCTTACACTGGATTGAAGGTAAGTAGGATCATCACCATGGTTTTCTTCCCTTTTCTACTTTGTCTTTTTGCAGGAGTGCAGGAAGAAGGTCTCTTGGGGAGTAATATATCATGGATGATACAGCCACAATCAGCTTGGCCTTAGACTCTCAAACTTTCTCTGTAGACAAAACCTATAAAAGCAGCCTCCCTTCAGCAGCTCTGAAACAGTGCCTGGACAGTCATTACATTTCATCCTTGGTCTCACTGTGCAGCTTTAGCTGGTCTGGAACTTGCTATGTGGATTAGGCTGCCCTTGAACTCAAAGAGATCTACCTGCCTTTGCCTCTCTAGTGCTGAGTTTACAGGTGGTGCATTATCATGCCTAGCCCTGGAAAATACTTTTAAATGTGAAAAATGAATCATGAACTATAAGAGGAATAAATGGCTGTCAAATGAGATGAATTTGCTTCATTTTGATGCCAGTGGTTTACATTTTAGCCAAATTTATTCAGACTATTCAGGTGTTTTAGTATTCAATTATTATATACAGGATCATCCATGGCCTTGAAATTTTGGTTAGGACAGTTTCCCAACCTCAATACTAATGATCTTGAAAATGTAAGATCTGAGTTTGTGGAGGCACCCTGTGGGCTCATTTATCAGAGTCCCTGTCATTTGCCCAGTAGGAATTGCCAGAAACTGTCTCCACTGTAGTTGTGATAACCAAAAGTATCTCCAGATACTGCCAGTGTCTTTATGGGGAGGGTGGGTGACCAAAACTACTCCATGTTGAGAACCAGGGAACAACAGATTTAGTATGATTCAATGCTTGTATGATTTTTATCCCATTTCCTTGGATGACATAGATTAGTAAAACTCTTTAGTTTACTATAAAGCACATTACATTCTCACTGACCACCCACTATTAAAATTTGATTCATACTAGTCTTTGGAAATTGTCTCCTAAATGAGTACAGTGTTTACTTTTGTGAGGTGGAGCATGTTTTACAGCAGTTGCTCATGGAAGTAGGAGGGTGTAGAGATTAACAATGAGCACTCATTCTGGACTGATGGCAATTATGTGTTTGTTTCTCATTGACTATTAGAGGCTAGACAGTTTATAAAAGTTGAAAAGTAAAGCCTACCTCATGCCAAAAATGATGCTGTCCATTTGGTCTCACCCCCAGGTCACTCCCTGCTCCTTCTAGTCTCAGATAATTTAATAACATAGCTACTACAAGGGAGGACTGTAGCCAGGTCCTTGCTCAGATTTAGTGGCATCATCTCATGGTATCCTGCACATAACCCTATGAGGTAACTGCTATTAAAACATTTTATGGTGAGGGAGCTGTGTTCTCAGTGACATGACTTGCCTAAGGTGCTTTAGGTAGTAAGGGTGTGGGCTGAGATTCAAATCCAGATCTGGCCCTTGCCCATTCTCAATTAGTACACTTAGCCAGCCATCACTCTTACAATAGATGCCTTTCAAAACTTAGATTATGAGAGCCCGTCCCAAGCAAAACATAACGAAACAGCATAAAACAAAACTACCTTTAGACTGGGCATGTAGTTCATTTGAGAGTGCTTGCCTAATATGCATGGGTAGAATCCTAGAAATGGAGGTGTGTATGTGAAGTTGTTTTTTTTTTTTTACTTTTTGAGCTCTTTACTCTCTTGGGGGCCCACCACCCAGCTCCCAAATAAATCATACATGGAGGCTTATTCTATCTTATGAATGCCCATCCTTAGCTCCGCTTATTTCTAGCCAGCTTTTCTTAACTTAAAGTATCCTGTCTATCTTTTGCCTCTGGGCCTTTGCCTTTCTCTATTTCTGTATATCTTTCATTATTTTTTTTTACTCTGCGGCTTGCTGTGTAGTTGGGTGGCTGGCTCCTGATGTCCTCTTCCTCTTTTTCTCATTCCTTCTTTCCTTTTTGCTCCTTTTCTCCTTCTATTTATTTCTCTGACTGCCAGCCCTGCCCATCCTTTCTCCTGCCTGGCTATTGGTTATTCAGCTCTTTATTAGACCAATCAGGTATTATACACAGGCAAAGTAACATAGCTTCACAGAGTCAAGAAAAAATGCAACATAAAGGAATGCAATACATCTTTGCACCATTAAACAAATATTCCATAGCATAAACAAATGTAACACATCTTAAAATAATTATTATATAACATGTACCTGCAATTTTGGCACCTGAGAGGTGGAGGCAGGTGAATCAGACTTTGAAGGTTGGCCTCAGCTACATAAGTTTGAGGCCAGCCTGAATTACAAGAGTCCTTGTCATAAAACAAAAGCAAAACTTAGATTAATTCAGCTCTATCATATATGCTTATTGTATATGTTAAAAATTCCACCCACATGTTCTAAAAAAATGGTAATGTATTGACTTCTGAGAAAAATGATCTACTGAGTGTCGGGAGTGTTTTTTCTCCTTGATCTGTCCAGAAGTGAAAATGTTAGCTTGCTGTTCAGTGCAGCTGTGGCTGTCAGACTAAACAATGGTGTCTATTAATCACAGGAAGAGCATAGGCAAACCAAAAAGGTTATTTTTCCTGTGAATTGAGTCTTATGGTTTGTATAATGGGGCTGCAAGGTTTTATGCCTCATCTTAACAGGCCTGAGCGACTTGGGTTTTGATAGCTTGTAGAGCTCTTGGTAAATAGCTGGGGACCTGGCATCTTTAATCACCGGAACAGAAGCAAGAGGGAGGGGCTGAAGGAAGAAAGAGCTAGTGGATAGAAGAGTGAAACTAACTTTGATAGATGGGGTCCTGGAAGACAGAGCCATAGACTGCCCACCTCAGATGAGTTCCTGTGGCCATGTGAGCCTAGGTTTATCAATCAGGGGACTATTCAGGGTCTAGCCTGGTCTTTATCAGAAGTCCTGCTGATCAACTCCCTGTCTCCCACTTTCCTAATCAGGGTCCTGTTAGTAAGCCATTTATTGATTAGGTTTGATGACAGGCCAGGTTAGTGCTGCAAAAGGGCTCTGCAAGTACCAGGGCTCAGGAAGCCTCACTCTTCTTTTATTCCAGTAAATAGCAATAATCATAATCATAATAACCCTTCAGGATCATCCCAATATTTGCAGCTGCAGTCCCCCTGGGACTGTGTAAGCATAGAAATCCTCCACAGTTTAATGTGGCAGAGCCATTAGGAGGCCAACAGGGTTTAGAACCTTCCTATGGCCCGAGACAGGCCCAGACTCCCAATTTTCTCATCTTATTAAATGTAGTCACCATCACAATGCATCTCTCTGAGCTCCGTTCTCTCTCTCCCTCTCTAACAACCTGAATCTGGCACATTTCCCTTCCCCTTTAACCCTCAAAAGCTAAAAATAATATCCTCTTGGAACCAGCCAAAAAGTGTCAGTTGGAGGAGTTTAATTAGCAGGAGTGGGCAGGAGACAGTTCTAGCTTTCCCAATTTGCTATAAACTCTCCAGGGAGCTGGAGCCAAGCTCAATTGGAAAATCCAGGTTCATGTGTACCAGCGACTGGAGTTCTTAACGTGCAGGCGAAGTCTGCCTGGAAACCAGCAGCAATTTCTGTCCATAGCATTGAGTGTGAACTCTGGGGAGGAAGGGGTGGGTGCAAGTGCTTGAAGAAGTGTAGGGGCTCAGGAAGTGGACACTAGACTCGATCTGGGGGATTGCTTCCTGCCTTCCTGTTTATTTTCCTCCTCTGCAAAATGAAGATAGATAATCCTAGACCTCTTTTCATATGTATTTCCTAAGAATAAATAAACTGAGACCTCAGAGGGCAGCCTGGCCCAGAGAAAGTTCAATGTTCAGTGCTGCTTATGTTATCTGTTGTTCATTTTTACTGTGTTGTGTCCAGATCTACAGACCTGGCTGAATTTTAGGTTCTTCATATCTTTATTCCTATGACCTAGAGTAACAGCCTAGCATGAAGAACAAGGCTGAAATCAAATAATAATCAAGATTCATGTGGTATTTTATCCAATTTGCATCTATTTTGTTTAGTTTTTCAAAAGGAACGGGGCATAATGTCAAGGATTTTGGATAATTGGATCTCGGAGTTTCATTGTCTGCTCTCCTTCCCAAGTTTTGTCTAAAGAAAAATGTCTCTGGCAGGTAAGGAATTAGGATCCTAACACTTGAGTCCGGACAGAGTACTTGATACTTTATAAAGACTGTTTTCCCAGAAACATCCTGGACAACTCTAATCTCTTTCCTCTTGGTTTGAAAAAATACTCTGTAAGATGGTATCTCAGAGTCATTTTGATTTGCATTTCCCTGATGACTAAGGATGCTGAGCAATTCCTTAAATGTCTTTCAGCCATCTGAGCTTCTTCTGTTGAGAATTCTGCGTTTAGCTCTATAGCCCATTTTTTTTTAATTGAACTGTTTGGTATTTTGATGTTCGATTTCTTGAGTTCTTTATATGTTCTGGATATCAGTCCTCTGTCAGATGTGGGGTTGGTGAAGATCTTTTCTCATTCAGTAGGCTGTCATTTTTGTCTTGTTGACCGTGTCCTTTGCCCTACAAAAGCTTCTCAGTTTCAAGAGTCCCATTTATTAATTGTTTCTCTCAGTGTCTGTGCTACTGGTGTTACATTTAGGAAGTGATCTCCAGTGCCAATGAGTTCAAGACTACTTCCTACTTTCTCTTCTATCAGGTTCAGAGTAACTGGATTTATGTTGAGGTCTTTGATCCACTTGGACTTAAGTTTTGTGCATGGTGACAGATATGGATCTATTTGCAGTCTTCTACATGTTGGCATCCAGTTATCTGATAACATTCAGACATCAGAATGGCTAAGATCAAAAACACTGAAGACAGCTTATGTTGGAGAGGATGTGGAGCAAGGGGAACACTCCTCTACTGTTGGTGGGAATGCAAATGTGTACAGTCACTTTGGAAATCAATATGGTGCTTCCTTAGAAAATTGGGAATCAACCTCCCTCAAGACCTAGCTATTCCACTCTTGGGCATATACCCAAGGAATGCTCAATCATACCACAAGGATACATGCTCAACTATGTTCATAGCAGCATTATTTGTAATAGCCAGAACCTGGAAACAACCTAGATGCCCTTCAACTGAAGATTGGATAAATAAAATGTGGTACATATACACAACAGAGTACTACTCAGCAGAGAAAAACAATGACATCATCAGGTTTGCACGAAAATGGATGGAACTAGAAAATATCATCCGAGTAAGGTAACCCAGACTCAGAAAGACAAACATGGTATGTACTCACTCGTAAGTGGATACTAGATGTAAAGTAAAGGATAACCAGACTGCAACTCACAACTCCAGGGAGGCTACCTAGTAAAGAGGACCCTAAGAAAGACACAGGGATTGCCCAATGACAGAGAAATGGATGAGATCTACATGAACAAACTGGGGGCGGGGGGGGTAATGGAGGGCAAGGGTCGGGGGAAAGAGAGCTTAGGGGAGCGGGAGGTCCCAGCTGGATCAGGAGCAGAGTGGGAGAACAGAGAGGGAGATACCATGATGAATGAAGACCCCAGGGGAATAGGAAGAAGCAGAGTGCTAGAGAGGTCCCCAGAAATCCACAAGGATACTTCCACTGTAGACTACTGGCAATGGTTGAGAGAGTGCCTGAGCTGACCTGCTCTGGTGATCGGATGGCCAAACACCCTGGCTGTCATGATAGAACTCTCATCCAGTGTCTGATGGAAGTGGATGCAGAGATCCATGGCCAAACCCAAGGTGGAGCTCTGGGAGTCCAATGGGCATGAGAGAGGAGGGATTGTATGGAGAGAGGAGGGATTGTATGAGCAAGAGATACTAAGACCATGATTGGAAAAAGCACAGGGACAAATAGCCAAACTAGTGGAAATGAATGAACCAATGGCTGAGGAGCCCCCATGGAACTGGACTAGGCCCTGTGGATAAGTGAGACAGTTGATTAGCTTGAACTATTTGGGAGGCCCCCAGGCAGTGGAACTGAGACCTGTCCTTGGTGCATGGGCTGGCTTTTTGGAGCCTGGGGCCTATGCCGGGACACTTTGTTCAGCCTTGGTGTAGAGAGGAGGGGACTGGACCTGCCTCAGCTGAGTCTACCAGGCTGGACTGACTCCCCAGGGAAAACCTTACTTTGGAGGAGGTGGGAATGGGGGGTGGATTGGGGAGGAGGGCTGAGGGGTGGGAGGAGGGAGGATGGGGGAATCCGTGGCTGATATGTGAAATTAAGTTAATTATAAAATAAAAATATTAAAAAAAGAAAAAATACTCGGACCAAATCAACTAAAGGGAAAATTATCCCTCATTCTTGAGTACAAACATTTCCTTTGTCTTAATAGGAATTTGAAAATACTTGCCATGTCTTCTAGGTTGCCTGGGTTCTATGAAATCAGACCTAGTTCATCAGTTTAGTTTTCATGTTGTAAAGTCTCAGTTCCAGAGGTCTCCATAGGAGAAGTGAAGGTAGAAAAATGAAAGAACATTGTCAATAGTGTTCTCAAGCAAATAAAGTCTATATGACCCAGGGTTGAACCCAGCTGTAATGTCTTCACCAAAGCTGACTGTCAAGGAACACATTAGTCAGTCAAACAAAGCCACTATCTAAACTGAAATTATATATCATCATAGTTAGACAAATTATTTAAAAGCAGAAGTAAAAAAGTACTTGACTCACTACATCTTAATTTTTTAGTATATCTGTGAACCTGTGTGTGTGTGTAAAAAATGATTTGTGATAAATAGTAATGTACTCCTAACAATCTCTTCCCAACTCTGCATTCAGTGATATCATCACACTGGCAGCATGACACTAGACATGGAAAATTTTCAAGTGCTAAAAACCTTGTGTTTTTGTTCCTTCAGAAGACTAGTTGTTGAACATTTGCTGACATGATATTAAATCAAAGACTGTCATGAATAACATACAAAAGAAACATACATGCTCAGATATCGAATTTAGAAAAAAGAGAATTCATTGATCCCTGTTGGACAAAAGAATCAATAACAAATCCAAGGTAATGATGGGACAAATATAAAGTGAAACTAACAAAAAGATAGAGATAAAATGGAAGGTGTAACTCTTTGTCTCTGTCTCTCTCTCAGTCTCTGTCTATCTGTCTCTGTCTCTGTCTTTCTCTCTGCATGCATTTGGAAATTAGAAGTTGATAGTGGGTATCTGCCTAAATGTTGGCTGTCTTCCTCAACTGTTTTACCGTCGTATTTTTTGCGATGAGGTTCCTCACTGAACCTGGAGCTCACGGACTTGGTTAGACTAGTTGGCCAGGGAGCTCCAGCAGCTCTCCTGTCTCTATGTCTCTTACCCAGTCCTCATGTTGGTGCAGTTAGTACTTTACCATCGAGCCTCCAACAAGCCCCTAGCCTTCTGTAAGTTTCTTCTTTCAGGCATTTTGCCCTAGCAATGAGAAAAAGCTGAAAAATTCCGAGCAATGGCATTTCATGTAAGGAGGCAACCATTTATCATGTTCAGTGAGTCTGTTCCAGGATCCAGGCAGGGCTCACTGGGAGGCTGCCTGTCTCTGGTCTTTGCTCCCGGGTTTGGAACTGGGATCATCTGAAGAATCACTCACTTTCCATGTCTGCTGTTAGATACTGGGCATCACTGGGCTCCCAACTGACTCTAAGTCCAGAGTAAATGTCCACTCCACACACCCGAGTTTCTTCTCAACATGGTGACTGGCTTCCAAAAGTGAGTATCTCAAGGCAGAGCCAGACACTGATCTTATTGCCATTTAGGTCATGAGTCCCCAAGTTAAAATATTTTAGGGGTATCTATTGATTTCTGTAGTCTATGCTAAGGCTTGCTTCAGTTCTCTAGGTCACTTCTTTGTGTTGGTCATTCTTCAGTAATAATCCCAGGTCTCAAGAAGATGGGGATGGCAGAATATTCCTCCTTTACTCATGAGCTTTGTATCACATGATGCGCCTGATGTTACACTGTCAATATAACAACTGCTAAATATTATTGACAC
The DNA here is from genome assembly GCF_007827085.1 of Peromyscus californicus insignis. Lineage (NCBI taxonomy): Eukaryota > Metazoa > Chordata > Mammalia > Rodentia > Cricetidae > Peromyscus > Peromyscus californicus. The sequence continues at coordinate 134,498,958 of NW_026294595.1, read as the reverse complement.
TTTCTTCATTCCTTGCCCATTCTTGAAAACTAATGCCATTTTTTATAATATCAGTGTTTAAAATCATTATATGCTATGCCTCCTTCCTTTCAACTCTTAAACATGACAGCAGTAAAGTTAACTGTAAATTTGACCCATACCATCAATTATTGTCCCGATGTCTTTATGATAATTTTATTTTTCTGAGATTTGTTTTCTAGTAGGTTCTTCAGAAGCAGCATTACCTGAGTTCTTGCATGCTATACAAGTTATCTATAGCCTTTATATACTGAAGTCACTTGGATTGACACCATCCCTTCACTTGCTTTCACTGGGCCTTGAACATTGCCAGTGAGATAGAACCATATGTTCTTTTCATGTTAAAGCATCTGTATCTCTACTTAATGCCAAAAAGTATCATTATTCTTTCAACTCCAGTAATTTTATTAGAGTGTTTCAGCATTGTTTCTTTTGGTTCAGCACCTTTTCAATGTGTAGTTTGAAATTTATATTATACATAGATTTATTATAAACTAAAATACACATTTAAATTTTCTGAAAAGTTGCCTGCAAATATTCTTATAACATTTTGCTATTTCTTGTTTTCCCCCTTTTCTCAGAGACTATTTATTATCCATTTATTGAGGCTTCTTTGTTTATATTCAGTATATTGTCACCTCTTATGAAATCATTTCATCTCTTTGTTTTTTAATGTTTTGCCCTTTTTACTTTCTGTTCCCCCTAACTTGTTATGTGTTGTGTTTATTTACAGTTGCTTGCTTTTTACTCTAGATTTGAATTCTGAAAATTGATAACAATTGAGACTGAGACACTAATAAAAAACCTCGTGACTAAAAAAGATCCAGGTCCATATGAATCCACAACAAGATTCTACTAGACTTTCAAAGAACTACAACCAATACTTCTTATTCAAAAAATAAAAATAGGAAGGTCACTCTCAAACTTGTTCCATGAAGATATTATTATTATTATTATTATTATTAGTAGTAGTAGTAGTAGTATATCCATACTAGTTAAAGACACAGCAAAAGAAACAAAATTACAAAACAACATCTCTGATTAACATAGGTATAAAATTCCTCAGTAAAATTAACTGACAAACTGAAACAGCACATATCAAGAAGATATTCCACCATAGTCAGTTTGGCTTATCCCAGAGTTGCAGGATTGGTTAAATATATGTAAGTCAATAAATCATATAAATTAAAGACAAAAGTCACATGATCATCTCAATAGCTGTATAAAATGCCTTTGGTGAAATCCTATATGTCTTTATGAAGGAAGTCCCAGAGAGACTAGGACAAGGGAGAACCCTCAACACAATAATTTGACAAAGCCACAGCCAACATTATCCTAAATAAAGAAAAACTTGAAGCAATCCCATTAAAATCAGAAACAAGTCAGGACTGTCCTCTACTCCTAATCCTTTGCAATATAGTCCTTGGAACACCAGCTGGACCAATGAGGCAAGAGAAGGAAATTAAAGGAATACAAATAGGGAAAGCGGTCAGATTATCCCTATTTGTAGATGCTATGATATTATACATAAAGGATAACCAAAACTTCCACCAGAGAACTTCTAGAAACAAAAATTAGTTCCAGCAAAGTGGCAGGGTACAAAATCAACTTACTAAACCCAGTAGCTTTCCCATACATCATCAACAAATACACAAAGAAAGAGTTCATGGACACACTTTCATTTGCAACAGTATCAAACACAATACAGTATCTTGGAATAAATACAACTCAGGAGTTGAAGAACCTCTACAGTGAAACTTCAGATCTCTGAAGAGATAGGTTGAGAAAGAAACTAGAAAATAGAAAGACATCCCATGTTCATAGATCAATAAAATTAATACTGTGAAAATGACTATTCTATCAAAATCAATTTACAGATTAAGTGTAATCTCATCAAGATACCCAGCACATTCTTCACACACACACACACACACACACACACACACACACACACACACACACACACACACACACACACACATTTTAAATTTCATATGGAACCATAGAAGAGCCCAGATAACCAATGCAATTCTGAGCAAAAAGAATAAAACTTTTTCTTACCTTAGCTGTGAGCAACTGGGCATCTTTGGTTTCTCCTCTTCCCTGGTTTTGTAGGGCTTCTCTCTTTCCTCTGCCTCTTTCTACAGTGATGTTGGTACCATACAGGTTCTGTTCTATGTGTTTTGATCAGTTCATTTTTTAATTTGGTGTTTTCATAAGTTATCTATTGATGTAATTTGATTTTACGTTTAATCTGAGACTTAACTTTTGTTGTTAGGGACCTTCATTGCTAGTTGTTATGTGGGGTGCAGATAAATAATGAAAGTATGTGATCATAACCAACAAAGGCTGACAATCTGCTAGGTTATCTTATAAATTAATGTATCATTAATACTTCCAATGATTACAATGATTGGTTAATTAAGATATTTAATAAAATATATAAAATAGGAAAAATACTTTTATAAAATGTTAAAATCATCATATGTCTTAGACACCTTGGTCATTTCTTAATTTTAACTTTTTATTTTATGTGCATGAGTGTTTTGCCTCCCTGCACATATGTGCACCACATGTGTATCAAGCTGCCCTTAGAAGCCAGAAGAGGGTGTCAGATCCCACAGAACTGGACTTATAGGTGGTGGTGATCTGCCACATGGGTGCTGGGAATTGAACCTGGGTCCTCTGGAAAAATAACAAGTGCTCTTAACCACTGAGCAATCTCTTCAATTCCAACCTCTTGGTTATTTTTCCATGATTTTTAAAAATCTACCTTTGAGCAAGAGACACCATCATTCATGAAGAACCACTCAAATCTTTCTGGAATAATTGAGAGCATTATGGCTAGCTCTGCTACTGCTGTAATTAGTGCTGATATTAGCAGATATAGGAATCCTACCTTTCACAATCATAGGTCCAAGATTATAAGAGTGCTCTCAGAATCTGCCTGCTATTGGCACAGCTGGTAAGTCTATTTCTTGACTTCTGTGGTTTGCCTCCATAAACAAGGCAGAGAAGACCAGGAGAAGGTGGGCTTAGAATTCCAGCTGGTAGGAGCTGATTCCAGTAATTCTAAAAGAACTATTAATTTGTGCCTTATCCGATTCTATCTTGGCTCTACAATTTCAGAAAACAGAGACATCCATTAGGTATTTATTAATTTTTATTTCATAAAACAAGTTGAAAGATCATGAGGCTGACATGTACATGTGTAGATTTGTGCATTAAATGCAGAAACAATCCCAACTGTATCTTAAGGAACGATTCATTAAGATGTTAAAATATAATACTTTAATACTTCTAAGAAAGGACAAAATCCCAGGTAGACCCACATGAGATTCAATGAAGAGAAAGCATTTCTTAATTAATACGGCAAAAACAGTTTGGCCAGTTTTACTTGTTTCCCTTCACAGGCAGGCGGCTTGGAGTGCTGCCTGCTGACATGCCTCTCTGAATGTGTGCTCTGATCTGGTGTCAGGATGTTTGGCTTACAGGGCAGAGAGAGATCTGCCATGTACTGGAGCGTACACGGAGTACTTACTCACACTCTTTCCTCCATCTGTGTTTCCTGCTGCCAAAATGTCGTATCAGAAATAGTTGAAAGGATGGAAAGTGTTCCACCTGAGGAACAGAAAACATCAGGAGGGGATGTGAGGGCATGGGCTCTGTATCCAATTAACTTCAAGGTTGTTATGGAAAAAGAAACTTGTTTGACATTATCCCACAGGGGACAACTGCCACTAATAGCCAAGACATGATTCTTGGCTCAGAGGTGGAGGAAGCCACTCTCCATTTGGCCCACTCCAATGCCCACTCACCTCTTTCTCACCCAGAGTCCTGTTCTTTTTCTCAGTAAGGAACTCTCCCAAGGACTCCCATTCACCTTCTCATGCAGATTATCTTGTCTGCATCTAGGAATGGACTCATGCTTCACTGTAGAAATGTATTACAGTATTTTTATTTTATGTGTTTGTGTGGGTCCATATGCATGTATCTTCCGGTGGTTGCAGAGGCCAGAAGTACCATCACATTCCCTTTGGAGCTGGAGTTATAGGTGTTGTGAGCTGCCTGATGTGGATGCTTTGAACTAACTCAGGTCCTTTGAAAGAGTAGCGAATGCCTACAGTCTCTGAGCCATCTCTCCACCCCTTCATACTTTGTTTTAGAGGAAGCATCAAAGACAATATTGAATATAGGGAAGTCACTTTGACATGAGAATTACTAGATTGAGATTTGATTTTATTATACTTGGTTATATTGTGATTCTTCTTAAAAATAAGGAAGCGTCTTGTCCTTAACAAAACCAGTCTAAAAGTTGTAACTGTTGACCTACCATATATAACTATATATAACCCCCTTTTCAAGATGCTCTTTATTTGGCTGGGCCATGCCATGAGGAGTCTAAGTGAGATGGGAGGCAGAGTAGATACTTGTGGGATATTTTGAACACACTCTGAAACTCTCGTGAGTGTCAATAAAGTTTACTTTGAATCAGAGGGTGGAACTAGCTACTAGCTAGCTGGCCAGAATCAGTCATAAGGGTTTTGGAGGACCCAGGCCATATAGAGAGATACAGGAAGTGGTAGGGAGGGGTTAGAAAGATTCATTTGGATCGAGGGCCATTTAGATCGAGGAAGGAGAGAGAGAGGGGAGGTCACTGGTCACTTCTCTGCCCTCTGATTCAAGCTAAATTTTATTGACAGTCTCAGGAGCGTCAGAGTATGATTAAAATATCCCACAACAGACACTGCTTCAGTTGGGTCTGTCTGGGCATCATCCAATTTTCTTGCCTTTGGTTTTTTTCCCCAGAAGTTTAAAAAACAGTGTGCACATTTTAAAACTCTTGGATGCTCTCTTCTGGGGTCAAATGTGCAGATATGCTGACTCTTCCAACATGAGGTATGTTGAGGCATAGATTCTTCACACTGGCAGATCTCCTGCTCAGCTGTTAGGTCTGTAACTTGGGCTCTGGCTAAGAAAAATGGAGAACTAGAAGCTTAGAGTGGAATGGGATTTCAGAAAGTAGGTCACCTTAGCCCAGGGTGACCTTGTGTCTTGGAAGTGATAGGAATTATTAACCAATGGCCTAACTTCTTCTCTTTCACTGATATCAAGAAAAAAACTTCAGAAATCTGATGTAGACTTATAAGGGTGTCTCCTTCCAAGTCTTCTGAGTATGCCTACCTCCCAGTACAAACAGCTAGAATAACTGAACAGACCAGTATTTAAAATCAAAGCATCAAAAGACTGACATTCCAGAGAGGGGAAAGAGTCAGAGAGAGAGAACTCTTTGAGTGCCAGAATAACTATCTAGGAGGTAAAAACTGACCAGAGATTTTACAGATTAAGCTAACCAAGGGAACACCATTGATGTCCAGCTGCTGTGGAACATGGGGAGCTCTAAGAACTCCCAAGTCTGATGTGGCTTGACTTTGAAAGGACTAACATCTAGCAATAAGAAAATCCATGAGAAAAATTCCAACATTGTATAGATTAGTCTTAATCTTCCTTGTGATTTGTTGTGATTAGCTATCCCCCTAGTTGCCTAAGAGGAGCAAACAAAAATTTTTCTTTGGACAAGATAACATTAATCTGAGGAAGCAATTTTCTCTAATTTTTCACATATGATCCACAATTCTAAATTAAAAACAAGGGATAGCATTGCAAAAAAACAAAAAAAAAACCCCAAAAAACAAAAACAAAACAAAAACAAAACAATCTTTGATGATTTGAAGGAAAATGGCCCCCAAAGGGAGTGGCACTATTAGGAGGTGTGGCCTTGTTACAGCAGTTGTGGCCATGTTGGTGGAAGTGTGTCACCAAGGGGAGTGGGCTTTAAGGTCTCCTATGCTCAAGATACCACCTAGTGTCTTAGTTCACTTCCTGGCACCTGCGGGTCAAGATGTAGGAATCTCAGCTCTTTCTCCATCCAGCACCGTGTCTGCCTGCATGCTGCCTTGCTTCCCCCCATGATGATAATGGACTAAACCTCTGAACTGTAAGTGAACTACCACAATTAAATATTTTCTTTTATAAGAGTTGCCGTGGTCATGGTGTCTCTTTACAGGAATAGGAATCCTAGCTAAAACACAACCTAATATAGAAAGAGAAGATCTAGGTAGTTAACTTGGACTTAAAAAATAACTTTTACTTTCTCCCTCTTCATCACCTATCTTCCACCTCCTCCTTTATTTTTCATCTTTCCTCTTTGCCTCTTCTTGTCCATGCCTCCTTCCCTCTCAGTTTCATCAAGGATAAGTCTCTCAGGGCTTTATCTGCAAATGTACTTTCTTAGTTTAATCCATTTGAAATGTCATAGGCAACTGAAAACATTTCCTTGAAACTCTTGTCATATTCTTGATTTGACCCTTGTATCTTCTCAAGTTAAACTAGCCCTTCACATTCACAAGTACAGCACCATGCTGTACTAGCTGCTGATAAGAATCTGTTGCCTCATCCAGGCAGTGGGACCGGGTCCTGTGCTCATTGCATGAGTCGGCTGTTTGAAACCTGGGGCCGATGCAGGATTGCTTGGCTCTGCCTGGGAGGAGGGGACTGGACCTACCTGGACTGAGTCTACCAGGTTGATCTCAGTTCGCGGGGGAGGCTTTGCCCTGGAGGAGGTGGGAATGGGGGGTGGGCTGGGGGGAAGGTGAGGGGGGCCATAGGGGGGAGAACAAGGGAATCCATGGCTGATATGTAGAACTGAATTGTATTGCAAAATAAAAATAAAAATTAAAAAAAAAAGAATCTGTTGCCTCTCCCAGTACTGCAAACTCCCGTGTTTGTCTCTCACTTCTGCTTGCGATCTAGTTAAGTCCTTTCTGAACCCAATCCTTTTTTGTAGAACTTTGCCAAATAAGGCTGAAGCTAGCCAACATGTTCTACTTACATTCTAATTTCTAAATTTTTCCATTAGAGCTAGAAGCCCATTAAGTATGAGTCTGAGTTCAAATTATTCTAGGGACTGCTTTCATCAAATGTTTTACATCTGAACAACACAGACCCATATCCCTCCAACGTATGTGCCAACTTCTTCATTTCTTACTCTTTACCATCTGGTGCTCAGGTCTTTAGCATATGCTGTGCTTGGTGGTGGTTGTTGCTATTGCTACTCACAGTAACAATTGTAATAAGCAAGATCATGCTGTAGTAACAAACAGGTCCAAAATCTTGAAGTGTGGAGTAAGGGTATTTTTGTCTCCTGCCACAAGTCCACTGGAAGTTATTTGATATCCTTCTTGTTATTCACTCAGGTATCCAGGTTTATGCTTGAGTCACACCTCTTACCATCTGACTGATAGAAAGATCTCTATGGACATTTGTACTGGCAATTGTGTGTGCTTGTCACTTTTGTTCATAACACGTTGTGTCAAACCAGTAACAGCCCCAGCTAAAGACAAAGGGGTCAGGGGATGAAATTTTACCAGGTACTTAGAGGCTGTGGAGTAAGAACATGCAGTAAACAACACTAATGACTACCACATAGACCCTTGGGTATGGAAGAGCTTGGTATGCAGAGTAAGTGGCAATACGAATGAGTGGTGAAAAGCAGACATTCCACTTGTGGTTCTGAGGCCTTAGACTATTCCTATGGAAAAATGCAGGCGTTAGATCCCAAGTGTTTATCTTATACAAAAATACATTCTACCAGGTTTAGATTGAATAAAAATGGAAAGAAAATTTTCACAGTTTTAGAAGAAAACATTGAAAACATTCTTTCCAACTTAGGCTAGGGGAGAAATTCTTAAGCCAAAAAATTCCGAACCGACAAGGGAAGGTCTAATAAATATAATTAAAGTCCAAGCAAAAGCCAGTAAGAGTAGCACCACCATAAACAAGAGTCACGCCAAAGACTAGGAGTAGCTGCTTTCAAACCACATCACTGGCTCAGAGCAGAAACTAGAGTCTATAACATGTTTCACCAGGTCAATCAAAAAGAAGATAATTAGAGTGAGAAAAAGCAAGAAGATAAATGTGTTTCAGAAATACAAGTAGATAGACTATGTGGGGATATTTTGATAAACACAAAGGGAATACTATACAACACTTTCAATGAACAAACATTACTTACATTGACACAGATAAAAGATCAGATTCAATCCTTAGTACATAGAGTATAGTACCTATTGTTGAAAACTGAAAAATAAAAAAGTCATGTTTTCTGTATATGCAAAGATATAATAAAACTATAAACATTTAGACTAATTTTAAACTAGTATTTCATTAGTGGAAAAGATGGTTGAGATACATTAGCTTAAATTTTAATGTTTCATTTCATAAATGATAGATGGAAAGATTTGTAAAGCAAATGAAACAAAATATTAATATCTGCTTAATATTGCTAGTAGGTACAAAGGGAATTGTTATATAGTGTGCTAGAATTTTCATGCACTTGAATTATTAAAAAATTAAATATAAAAGTGGAAAACTAAAAGTACAAGATACACAGCAGTCACACAGACTTATGTGAACATACAGTAGAAGACATGCAATGACCATATCAGGTTATGTTCCACTGTGAGGGAGACCGAGCATACATGTAGAATGTTGGAGACAGGCAGCTTAAGGCTTAATGTAGTCACATTGCATCAAGCCCCGTGTTATTCAGGCCTCTCCTTGTAGACTTTATTCCACCAAATTGCCAGCCTGCCAGCAGTGGTTTTCATATGGTTACTGCAGCTTTGACCATTAGCTTTGGTATGAGTATATACACACTCCCACATATTCTCCTTTGAGGGAAATCAATACCCTAAAAATGGTTTCTCAAAACAAAATCCCTTATATCTCCTTGGTCAGAAACGGGCCAAACAGATCAATTATTTTCAGAAAAATTGGGATAGAATCCGCTCATGTGATTTTCTTAAATGATTCGATTCTTCTGTTAGTAAAAAAGTGTGAGTGGCCAGTGATGGTAAGCAACCAACAGACAATGCTGTAATGATCATGGCACAAGGTACTGTTTACCTATAATGACTCTCTGTCAGGAACTACTCCGAGATGCCAATATGCAGAGTAACTTCATTCACCTCACACCCCACAAAGCAGCTCTCCTTATTTAATGGAAGAACTTAAAGCTTAGAAGGGCAGATACATCCTAAGTTGGAAGTGGAAGAGGCAAGCATTTGAACCCCAGCCAGTCCCTTAGCTTACCCAGTGTTCAGTATGCTTTATTGTTTTAAATATGAGAAAGATGTAACTTCCTCTCTTGAACAGTTCATGGGTAACTTAGACAAAGAGAGCCAGAAGAACATGGGCTAATTTACTTTTATAATCTTTTTTCATGGTGATGGTCCAGTTTTGATAGTGTTAACGCTGCATGTTTCACGTGTCTTAGCCTTACAGGAATATTTCCCAATGATTTCCATTTCTTCCATCATGGTAAATTTCTGCTACACAAATTCTCGAGTGCAAATACCCTCTAAGTGTTTGTGCAAGGCATTTGGAGTGAGGAAGGATTTTCCTTGAAAAGATTGTCCTTCATTTCACTTGACGTTCATGCCTTGGGATTATGGGTCACAACATGGTACTTTAAGTCTGAGAATATGTTTTGTGGAATGTTGCACTGTCCCATTATGGGAAGATTAGTAAGTAAATGGTCTATATCATGGATATAAAGGGAAAACAGGTCTTTAAGGTTTAGTATTTACATAGACTAGTGAACCTGGGTTTGCTAACAACTGGTAACTGAAAGCAAATTTCCCCCCAGCAAGTGTTGGGTCAAATACATTGCCATATCTAGCATGGACAAGCCAAAGAAGAGCTTTTGAGCTTAACTCTTGGTATAACTGGAGTCCTTCTATACGTTATTCTGGGCAATAGGGGACTAGTTAAAGTCATTTCTTGTTAGTCATTGTGTTGTTTAGTTTCTGATATTCTCCTCCTGAGGATGCCATTGAGTTGGTTCTTCCTCAGACAGCACAAACACCAATTGATAGTTCTTCCCTTGGCCCATATGTCTTCCAACTCATGGTTTATTCAGTTGTGGCTACTTTTTCATCAATAGCTGTTTACACTCCACGGGCACACTTGTTGAGCTCACCAAAAGCCATCAACTCTATTTGTTTTCAGCTTCTGACCCAAGGCACATGACCACAGTTGATAATTGTTTTCTGTGTGACTGTGTCTGGTAGAAAACAGTCCAAGCTGACAGGTTGAGAATAGATAAATGAAGGTTGGTGTGCTGCCTCTTAAAGGGCAATATCTTACTGAAGAGGATCAACCTAGCTACAGATAAACAAGGAAGGAAATGGGAAAACATATGAAGATAGATAGAGTCTTGTGAGCTCTTCATTCCCCAAATACACATCATGAAATGAGAATTGAAGATTCCAGAAAGTATAATCCTCCCTTCCCAGAGGCTCAGGAAGGCACATTTATAGGCACGTTGTAGCCACTGATGCTGTGCCCCTGCTCATGGAAAGGCAGTCAGATCCAGACCTGGATCCAATGTGCCTTCATCTGTTTAGTGCCTAGTCCTAAAGTAAGGGCCAGCCAGCCAGGAGGGCAGCACAGTTAAGCCTGGCACCCCTAGTCGACAGCCCGGATCACACATTTGCAAGCCTTGAAAGTACCACTTAATAGGACCTTCATGTCCCTCTGAGCCAGCTGAAGAGAAAGTGCTGCTGAATGTCTGGATTGGCAGAGTTAAGTTTGTGCAGATGGAAGAGTTAGCAGAGACCACAGAACAAATACCAGCAACCAACCCATTTCACACTTCTGAAAAAAGAGAGACAGGAATGGCAGAGGCTGGCCAAAGCAAACAGGCTTTGGAAAACTTGAAACTGTGGGCTGGAAGTTTCATTTCTTCCTCTTCTCTTCACACTCATTTGGAGAAGCTTTTTGCGCTTGAGAAAGCAGAGCTTGATGCACTTGGGTAAGCAGAGCCCGGAGCAGCTATGCAGCTCAGGTCAGCCTCACACAGAAAAGGGCAGTGGATTTCCAGTCACAAAATTAGTGTTGATTCCAGCATTTGTAGTGTGGTTTTCCTGGCTCTATGATTTCTGTGGAACAGAAAGCATGGAAGGCACCATTCTTTCTAGAAGAATCTATGTTTCTGGAATTCCCTTAGATTGTCATTTTTGTGGCCTATACTGGCTCTCAGTCTTCCTTTTTTCTTTCCTTCCTTCCTTCCTTCCTTCCTTCCTTCCCTCACTCCCTCCCTCCCTCCTCTCTTTCTCTTTCTCTCCCTCCCTCCCTCTCTCCCTCCTTCCCTCCCTCCCTCCCTTCTTTCCTTCCTTCCTTCATTCCTTCCTTCCTCTCTCCCTCCCCCTTTTCTTTCTTTCTTTCTTTCTTTCTTTCTTTCTTTCTTTCTTTCTTTCTTTCTTTCTTTCTTTCTTTCTTTCCTTCTTTTATTACAGGAAAGACACCCATTTTCCTTTTCCCAGAGTGAAATTTCCCTCACATGCTACCTCACATAAATAACCTTGAGCTTCAGCCAAAGCACTTGGAAGCTTATGAAAATGTATTCTAAAGTCATTAGATGCCATAGCCACCTGGGGAATGTCTGAGGCACCTGAAAGATGAAGGACAATATTTAAAGATAAAAGTTAAAGAGAGATTAGGCCTGATCAGTTGTAAAATGGTCAGTTGCCATAGAGTGGGGGGAGTCGTTACTCAGAATTTACAGATGGTGTGTTGGAAGGAAGTGTTCTAAGAGCTGGTATTTGTGTAGCTGGTGGTGTGGCATGGCAGTAGCTCAAATTCTTCCTCTGAGAAAGGAAGTGATGTGCGCAGGGACAGACCATACTAGGATCATCTGAGCTCCGGGTGGATTGGAAAGTGCTGTCAGAAAACCCTTCATGGATTAGTCAGGTTACTCAACTAGCGTACCAGAATGTGTGGACATGTGTCTATGAGGAAAATATTTGCAACTGTGTTTAAAAACAGTTCCATCTGTTCCTATGTACTTTAAATGCTTAGATGGAAAAACAAAACAAAACAAAACAACCTGTTAGTGAAAAGTGAAGAATCAGATGTTTTGTGAAACAGGATGTCTCACTTTGAGTGGGGATGCATGAACAGCATGCTGGCCAGGACACAAAGAGCCATTGGAAAGAGGTCCTAGCATGGGGAGCGGGGAGCAGTGTAGTGAGAGTTAGTGGGTTTCCCACAGTTGCTTCTTCAGACCAGAGGAGACCTCCAAAGGCTGGCATACTGACATGCATGGACACTTTATGAGAAGTGGGGTTGGGCCAAAGAAAAGCTCATTAGAGAAAGAGAGCTGGCATCTGGGTGACTGCATTCAAAGAAGGAAAAATCCTCTCTGGAGTTGGCTGAATAAAAAGATAATAAAAGTCATTTTGGTGCTGTAGTCGTGGGGAAGGAGAAAGAAAAGAGCAGTCAAAAGGAATGGGCAGATATATGGCTTTCAAAGCTTTGCAAACCCTTTGAGAGAGCAAGCAGGCAAAATACGGGTGTGCACTCTTGTAACAGAAGATGGATCAGAGTAATTCAGACTCGTCATAAGATCCTGTGAATGATGATGCTTCCAAAGAGCCAAGTCTGTATTAATTATCCTTGGTGAGAAGGTATCCTAGTGAGACACATGTCATTCACACTGTCAGATCAAAACTATCTATGTCACTTTCAAATAGAGCAGCAGTCCCGGACCAGGGTCCTATACTTCTGTCTATGAAGAGAAGCAGAGCCTACAAATGAAGACATTTGAGACTTGTTGTTTGTCATTGGCCACAGAAGAGTAGGAAACTCCGTCGTGATTCATAATTCTATGCTTTGGTTTTCAGCTTTTGACCAAGTCAACCTTGATAAATATCATTTTCTTAATCTGAAAGCTGACACTGGAGCATTTCATCCCAATTACTCACAGGACAATGTGCCCAGCCCAGCTCTCCGTGGTGCCTCCACACAGGCAGCAGGTGGCAAGTGATGATGCATGGTGGGCAAAGGCAACACTACTGGTGGTGGCCGGGCAGCCAGGGTCCCACTGCCTATCCCCAGGAAGCCAGTCTCTGGAGTTGGAGGCTCTATGGAACAGTTGGGACACCACTGGGATTAACCGGTCTAGGGCTCTCTAATACTGAATTCCTTTGACATCTGACTGCTTTTGACTAGGTCATAAAAAAATGAGGTTGGCACAAAAACATTCTTTTGCCCTTCCTGTGAAAGGGGACGAGGAATGTCCCCCTCAAGTCCCCCTTACCCCCCCAATCAAGGTTTCATTCCTGACACTCTAAACAAAATCTGTTGTAAGTTTGGTAATAGCTAGTTCAATGCCACTCAGCCCCAGCAGCCTGGGTTTGGGATTAAGCCCGGGGTAAGGGCAGGATTTGAACTACCTGTCTGACAGTGAATGGCAGGAGAGCTGATCTGAGTTAGTGACTCTGGGTGGATTTCCCAGTGTACCAACCCGAATACACCCAATACATGGGCTACTTACAGGTATTCGCATATGCCTTCCTCAGACTCATTTATTGACCCCTTCCGTGGAAAAGCTCACTTTAGATGCTGCATGTGGCTCCTGTCAATAGTGGGCTTGTAGTTTACATTTGTCAGTGTCGACCTGCATCCTAAGATAAGGTTCATGTGTGACCCAAGTGTTCCTGATTGCTCTCAAAGGGCTTAGGACTAAGTTGAGACCTTGCCTGGGTAAAGCGGCCCCCAAGCTTTGGCCCCAAAGAAAATTGCAAAGGAAAATGTGTCATCATGAGCTGCAAAAAGAACATGTTTGTAGTCCTAACCCGAGGCCCATCCAGCAGGTGTTCACCTGACGCCAACTCTCTGTGCTGATGGTCTTCCGCTTGTTTTCCGTGGCAGCCACCTTCTCCTAGGAAACCACCGATGGACCTGTTTATTCACTGCTCGAGTTGGCTGTGGAGAGTAAAGACGGTGGGACACCTGGAGCTAGAAACATGATTTGCTTTCCTCAAAACGTGGTTTATGATACACCCCAGCGATGTCATCTCCCAAGGGGATACGACTCTGTCATCTAAATGAGTCAAAGGTGGCCTCTGTGTGCTGGCCCCAGGCTGTTTAATTTTTTTCTCCCTGCAGGACAAGGCCCATTAGCTCAAGCGCTTACCAGGACCAAACCCAAAGTTTTACACATATAATTACTTTAAAAATTGTCCAAGCAAGCAGATTTTTAGCCAATTAGAGCTTACCTAATTCACATACCCAGCTAACCCTCACCTAGCAACTCTCATCTATTGATAAAACAGGCCCTGGGAGGTAGAAGGCCCTTAGAAATCCTCTCACCTCCTGGATCCCCACTGTGCTACCCAGGAAGCTATGCCCTACAGATAAGTGCATCTCTCAGATCCCCCCCCCCCCAGGGTCTTCCAGTGTAGTGAGGGCTTTCCCATCTTATGTAACTCTGTCTAGTAAAGCTTGTCATGTGTTAACTGACAAGGTATAATTTTTCTTGATTAACTTCCAAATTATTTCAATCACCCACACAGTTCTACCTCATAGCAACTGAGTAAAAATGTAAGTGAGGTAGGCTACCTGGAAGTGTGTGGGCATAATGAGGCTCCTCCTGTGGTCTCTCTCTCTCTCTCTCTCTCTCTCTCTCTCTCTCTCTCTCTCTCTCTCTCTCTCTCCTTTCTCTCTTGCTTTCCTCTCCTTCTCTCTCTCTTTCTCTGTCTCTCTGTCTCTATCTGTGTGTGTGTGTGTGTGTGTGTGTGTGTGTGTATCACAAGAGCAGTATTAGAATTTAAGAACCATGGGTTAGAAGACTGTTTTTGAATCTTGCCTGTGACATTGGTTTCTGACTTTGGGACACTCCACTTCACTCTCTGAGCTCTTTTTTTTTCTCCAAGATGACACCTATGTCCAAGAGAGCTGTGAAAAGAACACATAGTAGGCTGTGGTATTAGAGAGAGGATCTCTTGTGTGGGTTCTGAGTCTTTCTTCTGGTCTTATCTGATGCTCTTTGGACCTAAGCCTGTATTCTGAAACATTCCCCCTTCTGGCATGCCACCTTTTTGTGTCACCTGGGCCCCAGTAGTGTTCCAGTTGACTTTTAAATCTTATTTGACGAACTGCTTTGCCTACCTGACTTGACTCCTTTTAATTGTCTTGTTCCTTTGCTATTTGGTCTGGCTGTAACTGCATTATCTGATGTGGTAGAGGAGCTGAGTGCAGAGTGAGATGACAGATGTCGCACAAGGTACATTTGTGTCATATGGTGGCAGCCCTTATTGCTAACTTCAGATAGGCTCTGAATGCTATTTTTATATGAGATTCTACTCAGTTCCATTCCACCATCTAGTTGATATTTCTAGTTTTGCTAAATATGCTTTCCTCTTTTCTTGCTTAGAATCATTGTGGAAATATAATTAATTTTTAGCAACTTTGCTGAGGTTTTTTTTTTTTTTTTGCAGTTTTATATGTAAGTCTTTGCTCTCTGGGGACATGATAAATACGTGGCCCAGTGTCTCAGTGCATGGTGAGAGAGATGTGTGAAACCGTAGTGTGATTCCTCAGGGACAGTTGTTAAATGAGATCATTTACCAAAGGTGTCTTTGGTGCACCATGGAGATCTCTAAACCCAGTGTCTTGGTTTTCTCAACAGTAAATGCTGTTGTCTAAAGAAGGTGCCCCATTTCTTTTCGAAATCCTTAAAATTTTGTTTATGTCTTTATTTATTTATTTGGTGTGTGTGTGTGTGTGTGTGTGTGTGTGTGTGTGTGTGTGTGTGTGTGTGTAAGTTCTCTTTTTCCGCCATAGGTTTCAAGGATCGAACTTGAGTCTTCAGGCTTGGTTCGATCACCTTAACCTGAGCAACCATCTCGAAAGCCAGGAGATGTGCTGTTCCTTTACTCCTTCACTTCTGCTCTTTACACTCCTTTTCTTTAAGTGTTTTGAAAAGTTGCAGCATGTACCAAATAAACAAAGGTACTGACAATCATTATTCTTTCTTCCAAGGTCCGTGAAGGGACAGATGAAATGGAAACAGAAAACGAAAGCACATGCAAATTTGCCAGTAACGCCATGTGGCAAGTGTTAGAAAATGCTGAGCCAACCTCGGTGTCATGTGTTTACACTGGTAGTGAGCAGCTAGGTGGCACACATAGAAGGGTGCCAGTAGAATTCCATTTGTGCAGTGCTGGGGTTCGAGTGAGTGAAAGCATGGATTTGAACAATGGTAAAATTATTGACTGAGGACAGAAAGGCACAAAACACAAACATTTAGAAAAAAATTGAGAGAACAATTGGGTAGCCAGTGTGGCCAGGAAAGGCAAATACGAAGATGAGTGGCTCTAGACATGTCACCAGCAAATAGAAAACCACTTCACATTGACGCTGCAAATGGAGACCAGACGGACCATTTGGTTTCTAAAAGAGGTGCCTAATGCACATTTTTTGTGTGTGACATCTCAGGAATCTAGAGAGGAGAAAACCAACTTCATAATTTTGAAAAGAACAAAGAGGAAGAAAGCATTTAATATGATTTAGGAAAAGAGCTGAATTTTATTGTGTATATGACTAACTTACCATTTTGGTTAACACATACATGGAAAAATAGTATTTACTGTTATGCCAAGTGCTTTGCATAACATTGCATTTAAGTCTCATATCATCCAATTTGCATGTACTATTTATTATTATTTCCATTTTCTAGATAGAGAAACTGAAGCCCAGAGATGCTGACATGCTCTGTCTGGGGAATTAGTTTGGTGGGTAATGTGCTTGTTAATCAAGCACAGGAACCTGAGTTCAGATCCCAGAATCCACATAAAAGCTGACCATAAAAATACACACCTGCAACTCCAGAAACAGGATGATCCCAGGAACTTACTGACCACATTCTAGCTGAAACAAGCTCCACATTACCCCAAAGACCCTGTATCAAAAACGTAAGATAGAGAAGTGATTGAAAAAAGACACCAGCCTCCTGCCTGTACACATGCCCACTCAAGTGAGCAATCTGCACACACATGTGCACACAGATGTGTGGTACACACAGAAAAAATATTAAGAAAGGAAAATAATGATGCACATATGGTCAGAGATCTAGATAGTGAGTCGTACAGGCAAGGAATCAAATCCATGTTCTCTAAATCTGGATGCCTTAGGAGTGGAAATATATGGAGACCTTTTATGTGTGTTGTAGATGTATGAGGTTAGCATGTATTCATTACAGTATGCTCCTGGGCTTTGATTAACTGTTCATAATATGTTGTACCCAATAACTTCTTCCCCTTGTCTTAAGGAGGATATGCTATCAGCTTTGTCAAACATTGGCATTGTACGGCTTTGGGCCTTGGGAAGATATCAATCAATCCATTTTGACCTTTAGTCTTATTTTCACATCCATTCAGGAGAGAGCAACATCAACTAGAGTTATCAACCAAAAATGAATGCATTTTAAAGCTGAGAATAATATACCAAACAGGAATTTTCAAGAGACTAGAGTCAGACGAGGAACATTTGTGTTCCCTGATTGTTGAAACCCCTTTCAAGTTGTTCTAGATTACTGCCACAGGAGGATCCAAGTTCTAGCAGGAGACAAGAACCAGGCAGAGCTTGGTGGACACAAGGGGAAGGTTAGAAGACAAGAGTTCAGAAAAGCCATGGGGCTGCTAAGGTTACTAGGAGAACAAGAGTGCTAGAGCCTGTACAGGTTTCCCTCTAGAAATAAATGGAAGACAAATGATTACCCCTCCTTGTGTGTGTGTGTGTGTGTGTGTGTGTGTGTGTGTGTGTGTGTGTGTGTGTGTGTGTAAATTACCTGAGGGTAGAGAAAGAGCCTTTGGAAAGAAGTAGAAGACCAGTAATGTTAATGGCTCTTTTCATCTAGGAAAACCTTGACACTCACAGTGCACTAAGCAAGGCTCCCAGAAATGCCTTGCCTCACACATGGAAAGTAATTATCTCCACAGTGAACATTCTTCAGCACCTGCAAAATATAAATTCAAACCCACACTTCCAAGTAGCATACTGTCTCTAAGTAACTCACAGCATCACAAAAGAAAGTTCAAGAACATGTACGAGAACGCATACAGATAAACAGCTAGCTCTCAACCACATAAAATACACAATGCCTGGATTCAAATTGACAAAGCACCTGAGAAGCAAGGACAATTGTGAGAAAATAAATTCATCATTTGAAGCCACCCAGAGCTGACAAATGCTTGCACAGACGTAGCAGCATCATTTATTCTGTTCCAGAGATTCCATACCTAAAGAGGGGATGCATACATTGTAAATAAGGCCCAAACAGAACACTTACAGAGGAAAACAACTATGCATGAGATAGAAATAGACCAACATGGCATCAATTAACTAGAATTTGAAGGAGGAAACACTAGTGATATTGAAGACATAAAAATAAAAATCATTCCAAACAAAACACAAAGAGAAAAGAAGTCACTAATGAAGAAACCAGCAAGAGACTCAGAGAGTTGATGGACAAATGAGAGGCCTCTATTCTATGTAACTGGGATCACCACAGGCATAGAGGAAGTCCAAAAACCTAAAGATATAATGGCCACATTTTATCTAAACTTAGTGAAATTGTAAACACTAATTTAAAATATTCCAAAACTCCAACCCAATAAACATGATGAAAATCATCCCAAGGCAAACCCTGTTCAATTTTCTCAACACCATGTATCAGGATAAAAATCTGCAAAGCAGATGGGCCTGGAGAACATACTATGTTCAAAGCCCAAATGAGTGTGGGTGGGTAGCAGGCTCATCATCAACTGAGATGCTAATAGCAAGATGGCAGCGGAGCAGCATCTCTGATGCACATATGTATGTTCGTGTGGGTTTAAGATCATGAGAGTTTCATAACTACTGAAAACACCTTTTCACAAGTGGTAACAGGTAAAAGATTTCCAAGGCAAAGAAAAGCTAAAATAACTTACCACCATCAAGTCTTCACTACGACAAAAGTTAAGGACATTTCTTGCGGATAAGGAGCGTGACAGGGATGGATGGGGAAGTACATAGAAGGATGGTAGAAACAGGAAAGAGCATCCCATGAGCAAATGTACAAGTTCACTCTTTCTACTGAGACTTCTTGAATCACCATGGAATACTTTAACAAAAACAGTAACAATGTGTTGTGATATTCATTTACATGTGAAAATAAGATGTATAATAATATTGTAGATAATAGGTGCAGAAATTTTTAGGCATACTCATTTATTTAGGGTGTACAGTTTTAGATGGTTAGTCCATGACCATCATGGTGGGGGTTGGGGATACGGCAGCAGGCAGGCAAGCATGGCAGTAGCTGAGAACTAACATCGGATCCACCAGCATGAGGCAGTGAGAGAGCTAACTGGGAATGGTGTGGGCTTTTGAAGCCTCAAAGCCAAGCTACTTCCCAGTAACACACCTGTTCCAACAAGGCCACCCCTCCTAATCATTTGCAAACAGTGGCACCAATTGAGGACCAAGTATTTAAACATATAAGCCTGTGGGGACCATTCTCATTCAAATACTCATACTGTGTATGAAAATAAAATGTATAATACTGCAGACACTAGAAGGACAGAGAGGGAGAACAAGGAATAGGAGACCATGGTAAATAAAGACCACATGAGAATAGGAAGAAGCAAAGTGCTAGAGAGGCCCACAGAAATCCACAAAGATACCCACACAACAGACTGCTGGCAGAGGTCGAGAGACAGCCTGAACTGACCTACTCTGGTGATGGGATGGCCAAACACCCTAATTGTTGTGCTAGAAACCCCATCCAACTACTGAGGGATCTGGATGCAGAGATCCATGACTAGGCCCCGGGTGGATCTCTGGGAGTCCAATTAGCGAGAATGAGGAGGGTTTATATGAGCGAGAGTTGTTGAGACCAAGGTTGGATAAAGCACAGGGACAAATGGCCAAATGAATGGAAACACATGAACTATGAACCAATGGCTGAGGGGTCCCCACTGGATCAGGCCCTCTGAATGGATGAGACAGTTGATTGGCTTGATCTGTTTGGGAGGCACCCAGGCAGTGGGACCAGATCTTGTGCTCATTGCATGAGTTGGCTGTTTGAAACCTGGGGCCTATGCAGGATTGTTTGGCTCGGCCTGGGAGGAGGGGACTAGACCTACCTGGACTGAGTCTACCAGGTTGACCTCAGTCTGTGGGGAAGGCTTTGCCCTGGAGGAGATGGGAATGGGGGGGGGGGTGTTGAGGGGAAGGTGAGGGGGACGGGAGGGGGGAGAACAAGGGAATCCGTGGCTGATATGTAGAACTGAATTGTATTGCAAAATAAATTAATAAAAAAAAAAAAAAAAGAAATGAAAGTTAGTAGTTAGACATTACAATAGAAGTTGTAGTCATATTAGATATGTTTTAAAAATTGAGCAGATATATTTTAGACAGGTCATCTTCAAACCCTTCAGAGATCTACAGAATATGGCATATTCTCATATGCCTCATGCTATATGGACAGTGCACTATAAAGATAGTATCATAGTAAAGGTGTGCGCCATAAACCATAAAGCAATTACTGAATAACAAGACAGGGAATGACAGCTCACAGTAACCCAGCGTCCAGGAGAAGATGCAGTGACAAAAACTTCAATTCATTTGAAGGAAGCAGAATGAGGAAAACAAGGGGAAGGAAGACTGTGTGGAGTAAACATGCAATTAGAAAACAGTTTTGAGCCTTGTCACACCAAAAATCAATGAAAAGAAAATCACTTAAATTGGGAGGCAGCAGCTGTCAGATGGATAATAAACAAAGAGCCCACTATAAGCTGATCATAAAGAAACACCATGCTATCCTTGTGTGGTTTCTGTTGCTGTGATAAACACCATGGCCAAAGGCAACCTGAGGAGGAAAGCCTTCATTTCTTCTTACACTTCTGGGAAAGAGCTCATCACTGAGGGAAGCCAGAGATGGAACTCCAGGCAGGAACCTGGAGGCAGGACTTGATGAGGAAGCCCTAGAAGAGTGCTCCACATGGCTTACACAACCTGCTTACTTATTAGCACCTAGGACTACCAGTTAAGAGGTGACATCTCCCACAGTGAACTGGGCCTCCCCACATCAATCATCAGTCAAGGAGATGCACCACAGGCTTGCCCACAGGACAATCTGGTGGAGCATTTTCTCAATTGAGGATCCCTCTTCCAAAATGACTCTGGCTTGTGTCAGTTGACATTAGACTAACTATCACAGTAATCAATCACACCTGGGAAAAAAGACTTTATTTGGTTCAGTGACAGTCCATCCTTAAGGGAAGCCAAGGCAGGACCCTGAAGACAGGAACTGAAGCAGAGACCATGGACAAAGCAGCTTACTGACTTGTTCCCCTTGGTGTGTTCAGTTACATTTCTTACAGGCCAGGTCCTTCTGCCCAAGGATGGTACTACCCACAATAGCTGGACATTCTACATCAACAAACAACTAGGAAAATCTCAGACAAGCCCAGATGCTAGTCTGATGAAGACAG
The DNA here is from genome assembly GCF_007827085.1 of Peromyscus californicus insignis. Taxonomy (NCBI): domain Eukaryota; kingdom Metazoa; phylum Chordata; class Mammalia; order Rodentia; family Cricetidae; genus Peromyscus; species Peromyscus californicus. The sequence continues at coordinate 134,477,557 of NW_026294595.1, read as the reverse complement.
TTTTTCAATTGAGGCTCCCTCTTTCCAGGGATGTTAAGTCGATAACTAAAACTAACTATGGCTAACTAGGGCACACATTTCTAACAAAAGAATAAGTTAACATAAAAAAGCATTCATAAAGATATATTAACACTAATCAAAAGAAATCTGGATTGCTATCTCAGCATCAGACAATTTCAAAGTTAAGAATATTAACAGGAATACACATTTTTAATTTAAAGGCATCTGAATGAATTTGTTAGGAGAATCAATGATTCTAAAAGCACTTGCTGTAACTTCAAAATATATGAAATAAAACTAATCAGCAACATCATAGGAAAATAATCAAATATATAACTGTACTTGGGGATTTCAATTTCTTCTCTCAGAAACTAACAGAAAAAATACTCAGACAGTCAGAAAGTCTGTAGAAGATTTTAATAACATTAGTGAGCAACTTGACCTAATTGGCATTTATGACACACTCTACTTAACAGATTTAGAATATGCATTCTTTTTAAAAGTCAGAATATTTACTATAATGTAACATACCCTGGGCCAAAATGTGAGGTTCAGTAATACTGTAAGTCATACAGCACATGCTCTCACATCACAATAGAATGAATTTAGACTTTGAATTTTTTTTTTTGCTGAGAAATCTATAATTGGTTCAATGATTTCTGTACAATTCTCAAATATTTTGTGGAATAAATTATTCACTTCTAAAAGACTCCATAGATGACAGAAAATGGTAGATGAAATTAGAATATATTGCAAGTTTAAGAAAAATAAAAACACAACATATAATTTGTTTTAAAATTGCACTGTGGCATTATGTGGGAAGGGAGGCAACTTGAACTTTGAAATATTGTACAGTAAGAAAGTTCTTCAATCAGCCCTTGGATTCCAACTTAAGAATATGAAAAAGAATATTTTACTTAGCATAGGTAGATAAATAAATAGACATCTAGCAGGAGTGAATAAACTTCACTACAAAAATAATAGAGAAAAATAAATGAAATCTTGGTTCTTAAGTGAAATCAATAAGTTTGTAAATCTATTATTACTAGAGTATTCAGAAGAAACTATGGACGACTGTTATTATCAATACAAAACACAAGAGCTGATGTAACTGGAAAGTCTATAGATACTAAGAGTATTATAAAAATGTTTTCATAGTTTTATGTTAATGAGTTTGATAGTTTAAATAAAATATATAAATCATTTGGAGATATATAGTCTAGATATCTCTATGTATAGTAAAATTACCTGACTTGATGCTGAAGTCTCATAAAGAAAATTCTTGATCACAATAGTTTTTTTCTGTTGTTTTGTTTTTTGAGACAGTTTTTCACTTGTAGCTATGGCTGTCCTGAAACTTATGTAGACCAGGCTGATCTTGAACTCACTGAGATCCACCTGTCTCTGCCTCCCAAGTGCTGATACATTTTTTCTTAAGATTTATTTATTTGTATTTTATATGTGTGGGTGTTTTGCTCACATACATGAATGTGTGCCATGTGCATGCAGTGCCTGCAGAGGCCATAAGAGGGCATTGGGTCCCCTGGAACTGAAGTTAGCAGGTGGGCGTGAGTCACTACGTGGATGCTGGGAACCAAAATCGGGTTCTCTGCAAGACATAACATGAGGCACTGTATTTAAGAGTCACAGCATTAAGAAGGTTGAGAACTACTGAGTTAGGAGCAGTCCCTCATGTTGTGGTGACCTCCAAGCATAAATTATTTTGTTACTACGTCATAACTGTAATTTTGTTTCTATTATGAAATATGACGTAAATATCTGATATGCAGGATATCTGACATGTGACTCCTGAGAGGTTGTGATCCACAGGTTGAGAACTGCTGTCTTCATCACTGAGCCATCTCTTCAATCCTGCAATTTTTTTTTAATGACGAACTCTATCAAAGACTTGAGAAAGCATTAATATTAATTGTACATGAAATCTTTGATAAAACTAAAAGTGAATATGTCCCATCCTAATATATGAACTAACATTACCCTACTATCAGAAAATTATATTCAAAACTTAAAACTACAAACATGATTTATGGGAATAAACAGAGAAATTACAAACAAAGTTATTATATTTATTTGTGCATGTGCATGTGTGTGAGTGCAAGCTCCTGCATGTGCAGCACATATATGGAGGTCAGAGGAAACCTTTTTCCTTCATCCTTGCTGAGCAGAGTCACTTGTTTCTGGTATGTATGTTCCAGGCTAGTTGGGCTCATCTTCCTGAAGGGCTTTCCTGGAGTCACAGATGCCTGGCTACAGCAGCTGGATTTTAAACATGACTTCCAGTGATGAGTCTCAAATGGCTAGTCTTGTGCAGGAAGCACCTTTACCCACTGAGAAATCTCACTGGCCCAGATAGTTATTATTAAAGAAAATAAAATTGATTTTTAGCTATAGTCAATATGACTACTTATAGAAAAAAAAGATGAATCTATATAAAAGGTACTAGATCTCAGAAGTAAATTTACTGAGGTTTAAGGAAACAATAACAATGTGTTATAATACATTGTGCTTCTAAATACTGTAAGAAAAATCATAAATGTAAGTAAAATAAAATAATATTATTCATGATACATCTAAACAGAAAATGCTTGGGAATAAATATGACAGATGGTGTGAAAAGCCTTTCAGCTAAAAATTAAAACAAAAATAATTAAACAATATACTGTGTTTATATGTCAGAAGATCAAGCACTATTAAACTTTAACCCTCCCAAAATTGAGAAAAATATTATAGAATTCCAATAAAAATTCCAGGAGGATTTTTCTTTCAGAAATTGATAAACTGATTCTGAAATTCATTCAGAAATGACAGTGTTCTTTATTTCCCAAAATAACATGAAAAACAAATTATATTGGACTACTACCACATTATGACTTCAGAATTTATTGTAAAGCTACAATATTCAGGACAGTAGGCTACAGCCCAATAGATTGGAAATTTAGATCAATGTACCTAATATCGAAACCAGATGAAGACATTTCAATGAAAGAGAAAAACAAAAAGGAGTATTTTATACCATAACCCAGTGAAGCTTATCTCAGGTGTATGAGACTGAACTGAGATTAGAAAATTAGTCAATGTAATCCATAAGAAGGAAACCTATGTAATATCAATGAATGCAGAAGGAGAATTTGATAAAAATCTAGTGTGTACTGGTGATTAAATCTCACAGCAAACTTGGAATGGGAACTTTGTCAAATGGTAAAAGAACTACAAAAGCCCTGCTGTGAGCATCTACCTTGTCCTGAGAAACTTGCAGCTTTCTTGTGGAGGTCACAAACAAGGTTGGGATGCTCTTTCCTGTTACTTCTATTTTCTTGTCCTATTAAAGACCTAGTTAAGTCAACAAGAAAAGAAAACAAAAACAGAGAGGATGGAAAGAGAAATATATAGTACACAAAGATGGGGAAGGAAGAAAGAAAGCTGCTTGTTCGAATATGATTGTTTATACAGAATATCTGAAAAAAAAACAGACCTAAATAACTGCTGGAACTAGTAAGTAATTATAGCATGATCAATGTACAAAGGACAGTTTCTTATATACTAGCAATGAATTAGTGGATTTCATAGTTAAAATTTCAAAGTATTTATACCTTAAAGTAAAATATGTATCCAAACATGTATAAGACATATATGAAAAACCTATAAAATTCTAATGAGTATAATCAAAATAATATAAAAAGAAAGATAGTACATGTTCATGAAAAGGGCAACAATATGACACTCTCAGTTTTTGTTAGCTGATTTAACAATTGGAATGCTAATAAAATTTTAAGCAACTTATTTTGTGCATATCAGTAAATTAATCCTTAAAATGATATGAGAATATGAAAGGAAAATAATAAACAACATATATTTAAACCAATGGACAAAGTCAGAGGATTACTATTACCTAGCTTTCAAACTTTGAAAGCTACACTAGTTTAAAGAGTGTAATATTGGCCAAAGAACAGGCAGAAATATTATTTTAACAGAGTCATGAGTCCAGAAATAGGCCCATATGATTATGTTCTGCTTATTTCTGACAAGGGAGGAGAGACAATGTTATAAAACAAATCTAGTCTACTTAATACATTTTTGGATGACAACTGGATATACATAAGCCAAAAAAACCCCAAACAAGTCTTGACACAAAATTAAATAAAAATATATTACACATTCTTTCTTTTGATTTGTAGTAATAGATGCTGAAATTTCTTTGCAAAGGCCTTTTTACATCAATTGAGATGGTCATTTAATTTTTATCCTTAAGTCTACATATGTATTGTATCATTTACTTTTAACTTTCCATTAATAACTGTATTTCTAAAGAAAGAAGCTCATATATCTCAACATAGTAGAAGGAATATATTGTAACTTATAGTCAACATTGTACTAAATGGGGAAACATGGGAAGAATTTCTTCTCAAATCAAGAACAAGACAAGAGTACCCACACTCTTATCCTTTATTAATTGTAGTACTCAAGGTGCTAGGTAAAAGTATAAGACAATTGGATAAAATAAAAGTATATGAATAGGAAAGAAAGACTTCAAATTATTCCTGTTTGCAGACAACAAACATGTTCTTGTACATAAAACATTCTAAAAGTCCACCAGAGAACTCTTAGATCTGATGAACACTTTCAGTAAAGCACCAGGATATAAATAGCATAGAAAAATCAGTAACCTTTCTATATACTAATAAACCTTTTGAAAAAAAATGATTAGGAAAAAAATATCATTCACAAATATTAAAAATACACACAGGAACAAAGTTCACCACGGATGTAAAAGAGGTCTACAAGAAACCTTTAAAACACCAGAGATATTGAAGAAAACACTAGGTGTTGGAAATCCAATCATTCTCATGGACTGGCAGAAATCATATGGTAAAAATAGCTATATCACTGAAAGCAAAACCAAATTCAATACAGCGCTCATCCAATTACATTCTTTAAAGAACTGTAGAAAATATTCCAACAATCTGTAGGAATTATAAATGATCCCAAAGTAGATCTAGGTAGAAAGAGAAATCCAAAAGGTTATGACAGCACTTCATCTCAAATTGTACCACAGAGCCATGCTAACGAAAGTTGCATGGTACTGGCATAAGACCAGTCATGTAGGCTGGTGAAATAGAACAGAGTGTCTAGAAATAAACCCACACAGCTACAGCCACCTAAGTTTTGACACATGTGTTGAAACAAATGGTGCTGTGAAAAACTGGATATCTGTATGTAGAAGAATAAAAATTTGATCCACATAACTCACTCTGCAAAATAATTGATTAAAAATGGACTAAAGATCTTAAGACCTAAAACTCTGAAACTATTGAAGGAAAATATGAAGACATCAACTCAAGATATATGCATAGACAAGAACTTTGTGGAAAGAATTCTAGTAGCTCAGGAAATAACCCCAGTAGTAACTTAACAGTAGGATTTCATGAGATTACAAAAAGCTCCTGCAGTACAAAGGAAACACTAGCATGAAGAGAAAGTGTAAGTACCCAGAAGGGAAAACTGTTGCCAACTGTGTATCAGATACAACCTTAATACCCACAATATATGAAGAACTGTAAAACATAAATATCACCTCCAAAAATTGTCCAATAAATAAATGGACCATGAACCAGATAGGAAGTTCTCAAAAAGGAAGAATATAAATGGCCAATAAATATATGAGAATGTTCAACATTTTTAGCCACTAGAAAAAAAATAAAACTACTCCGAGATTCCATCTCTTCTTAGTTTATCATCAAGAAAACAAGCCATCAGGAAGGTGAAGAGGAAGCCTTGTTCACTGCTAGTGGGAATGTAAGACCAAGCAGCCCCAACAGAATAAGAATTGTTGTTTCTCAAAAAATTAAAAATAGAACCATAGGATCCAGGTATATCACTCCCTGGCACATACCCAAAGGATTCTAAGTCCTACCTCAGTGACATCTGCATAGCTATGCTTATTGCTTGCTGCCCCATTCACAATAGCAAGGAAATGGAGTCAGGCTAGATGCCCATCAACAGAAGACTGTTGTAAAGATGTAGAATTTTATTCAGCTAGAATGAAAAACGAGATCATGACATTTGTAGGGAAAATGGATTGGACCACAGTCATTATGGCAAAGCAAGCCAACTCAGATAGACAAGGACCACACACTTTCTCGCTTATGCAGAGTCTAGATTTAAATGTGTGTGGGGGAGAGCAATGACACTAGAAAGGGGAGCCCAAGAGGGGAAGAGGAGACCCTTGGAAAGGGAAGAGGACAGTGTATATGACATGAAAGTAGGAGAAAGCACTCCTTCGGATTAAGGGAACTAACTAGAGGCAGGATGGAGAAGGTACTTGAGGAAAGGAATGGATAAGAATATATTATAATGACATATATGTTCTGAAAATTGTCAGTGGAAATTCTTGCTTTGTATGTGAACTTATAAAATAGTTTTAAATGTTTGAAAGAGAAATGTATGGAGTTTCATCCAAAATATACTCAGAATCTTTCAGAAACAGCCATAAGAAGATGTATGATTTGGCAAAGTAGTCAAAAGACTTGAACGGAATTTGCCAAAATTACATGAAAATCTGATCATCATTAGATGTCATTGAAAACGGCAGTTAAAACCACAAAGAGGTACCACCCCACATCTGTTAAGATGGGCAAAATTCGAACCACTAATAGCACCAAATATTGGCATATATGTGGAAAATAGGAATTCTCATTCATTGCCATTGGGAATGCAAAAATGTACAGGCACTGTGAAAGACAATTAGAAGGTTTCCTATAAAATGAAATGTTTTCACACCTTATGAAAGAGCAGTTTTATTCCCCCCATATTTACCCAAGTGGATAAAAAATTTAAGTCTACACACAAATCTGCCTCTGAGTGCTTACAACAGCTTTATTCAGGATTGCCAAAATTTGGAAGTAACCAGGGTGTCTATTAGTAGACGAACGGAAAAATAAAATGTATGACCTTACAATGGAATGTCACTCAGAGCTAAAGAGATGTGAGCTACCAAGGCAGGCAGGAAAAGGCATGGAGAAAATTTAAATGCATATTTTCAAGCAAAAATAAACCAACATGAAAAGGCTGCAACCAGGTGTCATGTTAGAGAGGGAAAATAGTAACTATGGACAGTGAAAGTGATCAGTGATTTCCAAGGCTTGAGGAGAAGATAGGGTTGAGTAGCAGACTTCGTGGGAATGTTAATGCAAAGAAAGTGTCTTGTGTTATAATGCTATAGTAGACAACTGCTCTTTTACATAAATCAAAATCCATAGAAGGCACAAATGGACCCCCATGTAGTCTGTGCACTGTGGGTGATAATGACTGTGCCCTATTGGCTCGTCAATTGCAACAAACTTATAATGATTGTAAGGCAGCAGGTATATAATACTAAAAGATAAAGCTATTAACAAAACAAAACAAACTAAGACAAACAATAGCAAACCACATACAGTGTTAGAATGGCTCAAATGGAAAGACTCAGCAGATCCATGCCGGTGACAATCTGTAAGGACCAGAATGCTAGCACTCTACTGGAAAGAATAACATTTGTGTCATGAATTTGCAAAACAATGTGGCAGCTTCTTTATAAGTTCAGTATAGTCCTGCTTATCATTTAGCCATCCCATTCCTAAGTGTAAAAGGGACATGAGTGCATGGATTTATACAAAGAAATATATATATATATATATATATATATATATATATATATATATATATATATATATATATATATATACTTTATCTGTAACAGTTCAAATGTTGAAGAATCCTTCATGTGTTAATCAACAGCTGAATGGATGAAGAAACAGTACTTGCAATACAATGGAATACTACTTAAATGACTGAACTGGGAACACATGCTAGAATGTATATGTACAATGCACAATACTTACATGAATAAGCACCCAAATAAGTGTTCTAGGTATAAGTTACAAAGGATGTGCATAAGATTTCATTTGTACAAATTTCAAGGAAGTGAAAATGAATGTGTAATGACATAAATGGATAGCAAACATAGGCAGAGGATAGGACAAATACTGAATTGGTAACTCATAGCAGCCTAGAGCCATATCAGAATCACCTTTGTAAGCATACAGATACAACCCTAGGCCCAGCCCTCAGAGCTATGTACCCATTTTTTCTGAAGCCTCATAGGCTGCTTCACAATATCTGCAGGAGACTCGGATACCTGGTTAGACTTGGGGACATCTATGTAAGTGAGCCTCTATTCTTTTCACTTCTCATTCTTTCATAATACAGAATTGTTTAAACTTCCACCTTGAGTGACTGGAAATTCTGATGAATTCCTCTCTACAGTTATTAAATAGAAGAAACTAGCAAAGACTCGATTTAACCATCTCTAGGACATTCCTGGTCACTAGGGTAGACAGGCAAGGGTATTCTACTCCACCAAAAGCTCCCTTGGAGCTCTGCCACATCCCTCTTTCCTACTAAGTTTATACCCATCCTTAGTGTAGAGTCTTTCAGTCACCTTCATCCTTGGCATTGAATTACAATTACAATTTAAAAGAACTTGGCTTAGAAAACTCAACTATTTGCTTAATGTTGCCAACCGAAATCAATAGGATTATCTGGTACCTCTTTCTTGCCTTGCCTCAGTGCTTCTTGGCTGATCTTTAAATTCCTTGACTTTGCCATTTATCCCAGTAGGCCTCATGATGCACAATTTCCAGGGAAAAATACACTCCTTTTTGTCCAAACTCCATGCCTAGGCTTTTTGATGAGTGAAATGCCACAGGTATGTGCGAAACTTGAGTCTTGCATCTGCATAAAACTGGGTCTTGCATAAAAATCCAGTGGGGATTACAGAGCCAAATTATTACTTAGGGAGGATCTGAGAAATGGTGTTATGATTTCATCATGACTCCTTGTTCTGCCTTTAAGCCATGCCAGGCAGAATGGTGTCGCCTTCCTATAAAGCAAACTACTAGCCCAACAAGAACTTTTCTCTCCTTAAGTAGCACATTGAATTTGTGTAAGCTTTTTTTCTAGGGGTGTAAAGGTCCACTTGTGAGCAGGAGGATTGAGGTATGTTGGTCCTCACTCACAATCATGAATCTACAGGCAGGATCACACCTCTGAAGTCCAGATGAAGGAAGGGACCTCTGCTAAGTCAGAAGGATGATAATGAAGAAAAATTCACAATGACTAAATTTAATGTGGTGCTGATGGTGGCCACTATGATCTTTTAATGTCCTTTACATCTATTAATCACAGTGTCCTACTTAAGCCTTAGCTTTGGCTATTTTAGACAATATCTGTTATCCCCCACCAACACCATGAACTCAAATTATGGAAAGCCATTCTCAGTAAGGGCTTTGAAGGGGAGAATATTAATATTAAAAAATTTGGATTCACAAATAATGACAGAGGCAGAAGCATAATGTTCATCATAAGAAGCTGATAAAAGACCCCAAGGCCCATGTTCTTTATCCTTCAAGGGAGACAAAACCAAAACTACTCCCTTATCCAAACGTATAGAAGCACCACACACATTTCTAGAGTACTGTTGTATGCTGCTTGCTGTAGCAATGACAAAAGAGTTAGAGATACAGAAAACTAAGTCCTTGAATTTGATAACCAAAGAAGGTTCCTTTTAGAAAAGGAACAAAATCCAGCTTAACATTATACAATTCTATCTGTCTGTCTATCTATCTATCTGTTATCTATCTATCTATCTATCTATCTATCTATCTATCTATCTATCTATCTATCTATTTATCTATCATTACTGTTATTTTGCAATGTCAAGATGATTTGCCCAATCTATAGTTGAGGAAATTATATTCTGTTAACAAAAATAAATAAATTACATAAAATAGTGTTTAGTAGCAACAACAATCTCAGTAATGGTTAACATTTGTTGAAAACAACAAAACCCACGGTGTTTATTGTCCTACTCTTTCCACCAGTCTCCGATGATTATTCTTATGATGTCCATTTTCCATGTTAAGAAACAGATTTAGAAAAGTTGGACAATCTGCCTAAGGCCACGGGCCAATAAGTGCAAACACAATCTTAGTCACAAGTACACCTCACAACAAAAATCATAAATCCTATTTGCCATGAACCACAATAATGGCTGATCTCATAACTGTGGGCAGGAGCTAGGCTTAGTGACATTATTTCCCAGAGTATATTTGTGAGAAAAGTCAGCTCAATCAGGAAAACCCTGGGACTGTGGGTCTCCCCAAGGAACCTTGGTTTATCACTGAATCCTCGGGAAATCCAATGGGTTAATCATCTCTTCCATTTAGGGGCCCTTTGGAACATTTTGGAGAGAAAGTCATTCTGTGAACTAATCATTGTGTATATCTGAAGCTTGCTGGAAAAAGTTAAACGATCCAGCAGGCTCCCTTCACTAAACATGCAGTCGGCATCTCCCTCCTCACATACGACTTGTAAGTTTGTGCTTTTAATTATTATCATTCTCCCCTGAAATTACAGGCAAAGCACTCAGTGATATTTGAAACATCAATTACTGGCCTGCAGCTCTCTGCTACTGTTTCTTCGCCTGCTTCCAGGGCTGCAAATCCATTTTCTGCGTTTCTTTCAGATTTTCTGAACAAAATTATGGAAAATCGCTGTTGGCACATGACATTTTTCCACAATGGTCAGAGTTATTGAATTGTGCCGTTATGTGCTACTTGGAGAAGGCATTCAGACTTCAAATGCCAGCCTTAAAACTATCAGGACATTTTCTCCAACTGGCCTTCATAAATTTTCCACAGGAGAAGCCTAAGAAATCCACGTTGGCTCTGTGTGAAGTGCCCACCGAGCATAAGCCTAAGCTTGCCATGGCTCAGGTGACTGTTTTCTTTAGGTCGTGTCTTCTTCAGGTCCTTTGTTTTCTAGACACACTTTTCCACTGTGTGACCATATATAGAGAGACTGCCTTTAATTTGAGCAGTCCCTATAATACCCATACTTCCTGAAACCTTTGGGAAAGATGATCCAATGGCTGCTACTTTGAATTTGTCTTATGTTTTACTCAAAGGAACTTCGCACCCAGACTCATTCCTTCTGTATTCCCTATCAAGGTTTACATACAAAGAGCAATCCTGAAATTTTCTCTCTTTGAGACTGTATGATCACTTGGTGATGAGAATCTGTCCACTCTACTCAAGTATCTCACATCAACTGCTTTACTGTCACTGAACACCCTTCTTCAATTTCCCAGTAGTCTCTTGGCTTGAGCTTTGGCTTCAGTCTTTCTCCAGTGTGTCTTCCATACTCCTCCTGTCCATGGATTATTTTAAGACTATGTATTGATTTATCTGCCAGTTCCTGGAGGTACTGAAGTAACACTTGGGGAAATATGTGGTGAGTGTGGCTCACATCATCTAAGTTCTATGGACCACTGTTATTCTACTGCTTAAAAAGGCTTGTGAATCCTTAAGGGATAGAAACAATGCTCTTTCAGATGGCTGATCTTCAGGGACCATGATGATAGATTCTAATGAGGTCTTCTGCTCACATTTCTCTCAACATCCCTTATCTTCTATTTGTGCTAATCTCTGTGTTCTCCAAAGGCAGAAGCTTTTCAAATCTTTATTTCACTCCTCTCTATCCGGATACCCAATACCTGTTATCCACAGCTTAGCAAATGCCAAATTACATTTCTAACTCTTGACTCAAGTTATCATTTGATCAACGTTTCCTCTTTATTCTTCCATCCCCAGATCTCTCATGCTATTTTGACTATGTACTCTTTCTCTGAACACCCCAAAGTGGGTGGGAACAATGGAGCAATAGATAATGGAAACGGGAACAAACTCTAGTGGCACATGGATCGAAGCACTGTAAGTGTGGGTTTTTGTTTTTTTAACAAGTTACTTAAACTTTGATTGCTCCATCTATAAACTGAGGTTAGGAACTATGTGGAGTTTTCAACAGCATTTAACAAACTTATTGAGATAAAAGGCTAATGCTGGTATACAGAGCAAATTATAGCAATTATTATCATTACGTTTGATAATATCTTTGACAATTCTATAATCTCACCACATGTTATCACAGTTGTGTTTGTCTCTCCCTGGCACACGCATATTTCTTTCTCCTGTGGTTCTGGGTCCAGGATAGAATATCTAACTCATATTAGATTCTTAGCGATTTCTAAATGAACAAATTCATTTACCTGTGCATGGGAACTCACAAATATTTCAAACTGAACATACAGGCAATCTAGAACCACTAGTTTATCTCAAAGTATGTAAGGAGTCTACAACTATTTCCAACATATAACAGTTATGAAAATGCTAGTCAGATGGATTATAATTTAATTCATCAGAAAACATTGATGAATCACTCTTTTAACCATTTATAAAAACTGTTAATATGATTTTCTATAGGAATTAAGACAGTTTTTAAAACTTAAGTCAGAGATTCAATGAATATTTATTTAAAATCATATACATGGCATATCCTCTGGGTTTATTCCTCCCAAACCAGACTAGGCAGCTCTTATTACTTCAGCTTGGTTTTTGCTATCTTCTGCCTGGAAGATTGGCACAAACAAAGGTTATGGACTCTATGACTTCAAGAAAACCCTCTGGCTGATTTATGTATACTTTGAGATCTGGGATAAAATCTAATTTTTAATATTTCACAAAATGCAGCTGCAAGCATATACTATGTCGTCTTCTCACCTCATCAAAGCTTGTCCCCAAACTCTGTATTCCTAATCACAGGCTGCTGGTGAGTTCAGCTACCTCTTCATTTCACTGACTGGTCTGCAAACCGCACACTATTATTTTCTGTTTCCCACATATACTAATTATATTTCCCTAGGATCCACTGCTGCAGGCATGTATCATCATCCAACCAACTGTGTGAGCTTTGCACTGGGCATCTCTTGATTCATCCTCTTGGTATTTTAGAAAGAATATTTTTTCAAGTTGTGAGGCTGGGGCTGGGGCTGGGAAGATGTCTCACTGATTAAAAGTGCACACTGCTCTTTTAGAGGACCCATGTTCAGTTACCAACACCCATGTTGGGAGGTTCACAGCTACCTATAACTCCAGCTCGAGGGGATCTGATACCTCTGGCTTCTGTGGGCACCTGCATTCATGTGCACACATCCACACATAGACATACATGCAATTTAAATAATTAAATGTTAACAAATAAATATACTTGGCTTTAAAAGTTGTGAGACAGCTATAGTAGAGGGTATTTGGACTCATGAAAAGGGCTAAGAGGAGTATATCTTGTTCCTTATACATAAGAAACAGAAAAAGAAAACAAAACAAAAACATTAGTTTCTCTTGAAAATGTATTGTTCCCAAAACATTACCAGCTAGGTTGCAGTTAGTAAATGAGCCTGGATTTGCATGGAGAAAGAGCACAAATGGCTATCTGATTGTTATGTTTTGGTTATGAAGTGCTCTTCTGACATCTCATGTGGTAAAGGCCTGGTTCCCAGATGGTGATGTCCTTGGGAGGTGACTAGATCCTGATAGTGCTAGAAGTCAAGAGTAATCCATTGATGGATTTATGACCACTACTCTACTACAACATTATTGGGAATTGCTAAAAGTAGAAGATGCAGCCCTGTTGGAGGAAGCTGGTCACATGGAGGAATGTACCCTGGAAGGTGTATCCCATCCAAGGTCTCTTTTGTCTCTTTGTTTCCTGGGTGCCGGGAGGTGAGTGGCCTCTCCTGCTGTATACCTCCACTGCCATGCTATGCCCATCACATCTTCACATTGATGGAGCCAGCTGGCCATCAACTAAAACCACTGAAATCATCAGCCAAAACAAACCTTTCATCTTTTAAGCTGGTGTTTTGTTATAGCCATAGAAGCCTAAAGTTTTCTACTTCTAGGTCTTCCTTCCTATCTGCCATCAGAGAAAGGTGATTCAGGCTTCTGTCCCTACTGTCTAAGAGTATATGATGTTACTGAGAATGTCTCTCTCTCCAAATTTGAATTCCTGGATAAAGGTAATGACCTTTAAACTCTGTGGTTGGCAAGATCTCAAAATGACCTGGAGAGCTAAGATTTTACATTTTATTCATTATTCCAAAAACAGTTGTTGATTTTTTTCGTAGATGAGGTTTTCTGTTACACTTCAGAAACAACCGTGGTGACTGCAAGGTGATATAGGCAGAGTTCTGCTGTGGATATTGCTCTGTATAAATAAAATGCTGATTGGCCAGTAGCCAGGCAGGAAGTATAGGCGGGACAAGCAGAATTCTGGGAAGTGGGAGGCTGAGTCAGAGAGATGCTGCCAGCCACCGCCATGAAAAGCAAGATGTAAGGTACCGGTAAGCCACGAGCTACGTGGCAACTTATAGACTAATAGACATGGGTTAATTTAAGATAGAAGAACTAGACAACAAGAAGCCTGCTGCAGCCATATAGTTTGTAAGCAATATAAGTCTCTGTGTGTTTATTTGGTTGGGTCTAAGCGGCTGCAGGACTGGCAGGTGAGAGAGGTTTGTCCTGACCGTGGGCCAGGCAGGACTGGAGAAAACTCCATCTACACAGTTCTTTATTAGATTCCAGTACAAAGGTTGAAAACCTTTAAAAATTAATGAATTGTTTGTTTTATATGTGCATTTGTTTTGCCTGCTTGCATGTCTGTGTACCATGTTCCCCTAATGCCCATGGAAGACAGAAGAGGGCATCTGATCTCCCGGAACTGATGCTATAAACAGTTGTGAGTCATCACGTGGGTGCTAGGAATGGAACCAGGGTCTCTGGAAGATCAGCAATGCTCGCTCTTAGTTGCTAAGCCATCTCTTCAGCCACAGGCAACCATTTAGGTAAAGTGCCACCCAGCAAATAGGAGAGGGTTTGCAGACCATGTAGCATTCATCACACCCACTTAACTCTGCACTCACACTATAAAATAGTCATAGACACTATGAAAATGAATGTGCATAACTGTTTTCCAATAAAAACTTACTCTAAAACAGTGTTTTACTTTGGTCTTTGGGATATAGTTTGTCAACTCCTGGTTTAAGAGGCTAAAAAGAAGACAATTAAGAAAAAATACACTAATACATGAAAGGAACTGGTTCCAGGTGAGTACAAAACTAAGGAAGGCACAGATTGAGACAAGAAGATGTCAGGATTGGGGAAGAAAGAGAAGAAAATGGATATGGTGTTTCGTGAGAATGAAGAGATTGGAAGAGCACAGAGCATGCAGGTCCTTGTGAGCAAAACCAGGCTCATGTACCCTTAGTGATGTGGGTAGCCTTTAGAGAGTGGCCATGTCTGGCCTTTTAGCTCTATCTACATGCTGGTGAGACCTGAACATGAAGAGAGCTGATCACATATGTGGTCTTCTCAGAAGTTCAAGGAGAGGAAGAGCAAGGTCCAGCATCATTCTTTGTGACACATAGCAATCCAGAGAGAGGCTAATCTGGGCTATGCCTGCATCCTTCTCCTGCTCACTCTCTCATATAGTCGGGGAATGGGAAAACAAAATCTCTGAGCAATCCAGCTTTAGTGCTTCCTTCTGTAATCTGGGACTTCAGAACCAAACACAATTTCTTGGTATCCCTTGTTTCTCCCTCCTGCATGCAACCTTAGAGTATCAACCTCCTGATAGAGCATCTAGTGTCATAAGCAGGTATGTTTGGAGTTACATTCTTTCTTGCCATGTTCCTTCTTGATGCAACCATGGACCACTAGCTATTCTCTACCCATCTCAGAGTGATACAATGGAATTCAACAATGAATTTCCTTTTATAATCTACATAATGGCACTAAAACACTGATGCGCAAGGATCCTGTTGGCAGCAGTGGGAATAATGGAGGATGGTGAGGTAGAGGATGGGGGAAGTGTGAAAGCAGATGGAATGGATTGTTAACACTAAAGCATTCACTTGTGTATCAGGTCCTGGTTGCAGAAACAACACTTCAATTATGGAATGATAGGCATGACCCTTGTCCAAAAAGTCTTTACAGACAGAGGGAGAATATCATTCGAAGAATGCTCACACAGGTAACAATTTTATGTGACAAAACAATATATTTTGGCAATCATAATTAAGAAAGAGATGCTGTCAGGTGTATGTGAGGATGTCAGGAAAGGAAAGGCAATAAAAAAGTGGTGTTTAAATAGAGATGGAGTGTCTAGTGATTCAAATTAGTTCATCAAAATGAAGAGTATGTAAGACTTACATAAGATTGTTCCAGGTAGAGAAGATTATAGGCAGGAATTCCTAGAGGTGGACATGATTGTAGTGTTATCAAGACAGACAGAAGCCAGGAGAGCATGATCGTGAAATGATCATGAAAGAAAGTAAAGGGAAGAAAATCATGCAGTGAGCTGTGTAGAGAGCAGATCGCAAAAGGGAGAGTGTGCTGGGGCAGAAGACACGTGATGCGGGCTGAGGCAGCCCCACCAGTGAGAGGTGGTGTTGGGGTCAAGGTGTGGCAGGGTGCAAGTAGAGAAGTGGGCAGACATTCTTCTTGATAGTGAGGCCAATGTGCTTTGTTAGAGGATTGGGTGCTCGTGTGAACTAAAGAGAGAGAAAAGTCAAGAATGACTTCTACGCTGTCTGCACCGAGACCTGAGTGGCTAGAATCTCTCAAAAGGAGAGGGCAAGGAGAAGCCGTCCATGTGCACATGTGTTGTTATTGGATTGAGAAAGGGAGAAAGGGGGAGGGAGAGAGATTGATTAATTGATGGTAGGCTGATAGAATAAATATTTATGTTCAGTGGATGACTTTTCATTGAGTAGCATGTGCAAACTACAGGGGTGAATGTTGGTACATGGTAAAATAGTCATTTTCTGAGTAGCTGGTCTTGTCTTCTGAGCAACAGTATGAGTTCTGGATCTAGATGGCTGCAGTTCAGCTTCTACCTGCCTCCCCCCACTCTATCAGGTAGGATAATGACCAGCAGGATGTTCACATCCTAGTTCTTGGAAACATCTTAGTTACACACATATGGGAATTAAGCTTGCAGATGGAGCCGAGATTGACAATTCACTGCCTTTGACATAAGGAGATTTATATGTGTGACCCAGCTGAGTTCAACATGACTATAAGGAGCCTCAAAAAGAAGGAAGAAGGATGAAAAGGAGGATCCTGGGAGTGTGGGCAGCACCATGAAGCTGGAAGTGACAGTCACACAAATCCTCCCCCACAAGTCTCCAGGCAAGAGTGGAGCTGATGCTTGAATATTTAGTGCATGGAGACTTCCCTTACTCTGAATACACCCAGTTATATGGCAGTAAATGCATGCCCTTGTGAGCTACAAATGCTGTCTGTAGTAATGCTGCAACAAGAAGACACTGAAACATCTACTCACTGGAGTTGTGGGAAAGATAGCTAGGTTTTCTGTGCCTAGGTTTTATAGTGTAGTAGACAGAAATCATGGGAATGCTACCTAGAGGGGAACATCAAGTTGGGTAATGTGTGTAAAGCATTTACCATGAACCTGGCATGTCACTGGCAATTATATTAGTGTTTTCTCTTTGCATGATAAAACATGCTCGCTTTTCTCAATGGCATGGGAGGGCATGGGTATTTAGCAATGACTTGTTTGCAATGTGTTCTGATTTTTCCAGGTCACTTAGAGAACTAGGTCACCTTCTTCCTCATATTTCTAGCATCTCCATGGCCCCAAACCCTAAAATAAAGACACTTCCAGTCATTGAGTGACAGCACACCAACATACTGTAACCCCTCTGCCACCTCCTTGGGAGAGTATAAGGAAGAACAACCTGGCTTTCTTCTCTGAGTGAGGTTGTTCCTTTACTAAGAGGTAAAACAGAATACAACTGAAGTGAACACATCTACAATGTGAATCAGTATTCTTTGAGGCATGCTGCAGTTCATACTATTCAAATTATCAGCAAATAATGATTATGATAAATTATTAACTGTTTGTGAGTGGAATGATTTGCATATTTTAAAAACATCCCTTTCATATGAAATCTTCAAAGCACCCGCTCTCCTTGTGAGTCTTGGAGGGCTATTGGGATGACAGGCTTTCGTCTGGCTCCACGATGCTTATTTGAAGGAAAGGAGCAATTGTCTCAGCTTGTGTTGGGAGTCTGGCTTAAAGTCTTTAAGTCCACTCTTTCCTGACATGGATCTGCATGTTCTGACCTGCGGCCTCAGACCTGCTCCAGCACACACCCACTGTTCAGGCCTGGAGCTGACAGGAGTGTTGTTTGCTGTGGTTCACCTCTCTCCTAAAACTGGTCTGTTCTGCCCCAATCATGATCTCACTCTATGTTCTCCAACTTCACTCTTGCTGTGACTGCAAGGTCCTCTCTGTCTAACTTCTGTTTCCAAATCAAGTATGTTCTGAAACTGAGTTACCAAGGCCATTTCTGATACCCCTATGCAGAGCTCCTAGGCAACTGGGTACTTGTATTTGCCAGCCCTGGGCTTGAAAATTGATCTTTTAATGTCTCTCTCTTTCTGCCTGAACTTTACAACAAGGTCAAGTGAGAGGACAGTAAGATGGATTCAGCAAGATGCTGTCCAAAAGGTGACCTTGCCAAAGTAGTTATTTGGGGGGTGGAGAAGCCAAGCCTTAGGTTGATTACATGACAACCTCTCTTTAAAAGGATGGATGTTTGGTTTAATACTTGACTTATAATAAAAAGTTGAAGGTCACAGCTTACAGCTTTACCCCTAAAAAGGAACAGCTCTTCCAAAACCCCAGAGGAAAGTAGAGTCTGGCTTTCTGATTATACGTTTCATTGCAAGGCAGTGATGTAATGTTATACATGATAAAACAAGGGAGCTGGGCTTGAATTGAAGTGAATTGAAGCTTACAGGCTTAATCCAGGTTTGGGTATTTCAAATTTGTCCAGCCATGATTTCTGGGGTAAGTATTTGAGGTTAGAATAGCTTATGAATGACATGGACCATTGGTTGGTTTCATTTGCAATTCAATGGGCTGCTGCAAAGGAAACTTTGCTCATGTGGGTTTTAAAGTGTCTTTTAGAAAGGAAATTTGAGCTAATTTTTGCATCCAGAGAAGTGTTGGAAGGGGAGTTTTCAGAGATCAATGAGTATGAACAGGTAGAGACTGTGTCAAGGATTATGAAGGACCAGGTAGGGTTGGTTTTGTGTGAGTCTGTGGTAATCTCTCTTTTGTTTATTTGGGTGTTTCTAGGTCAGGGAGCAGTTTACATAAGAATATAAAGACACACTTACAAAGACAGTCCCTGTACCTAGGCCTCCCTCCCAGGTAGGCAGCCTGTGTTTTCACACTTCTCTGTCACACCATGGCTCTTCCCTAAAGACACTGCGCTTGGAAGGCACTAGCCTTCTTACAAATGTCAGAGTCCAGGAATGCTTGTATGAGGAACATATGGTTCTCAGAACATTACCCCTGAAGTCACAGGAAATTTGTTCAAAGCCATCATAGTGTTTGAGGATCAGGAAACTTCTTTGACTAATGTAAGAATCAGATTTTGTGCCTTGACAACAACTAAAATCTTTGTTGGGCCTCACACATTGGTATAAACAAGAATATATATATATATATATATACACATACATACATATACATGTATTTATATATGTTCATATATATAATATGTTTCATATATATATATATTTCAGTTGAGATATGAAAATTGAACATAGTTAATGATGTACAGTGTGGTCATTTGATAGACATACACAATATGTAATAAACACATCAAAAAGAACTATTAGATATTTTTAGCTCTTTCATCATTAATTATTTGTGCTGGGAAATTTTAAACTCCTTCCAATCCTTTTTACAACCAACCACACATCTTATAGACTATAGTCATTGCATTGTGTTTGGGATCCTAGAATCCATCCTATCTAGGGATATTTTAGTACTTGTTGACCAACTAAGCTACTTATGCTTTTCTGAAATTCTGGTCATAGATGTTATACATTTAACTCTTATGGGTTCATTTGTTTAGCTTTCACATATAAGTGAGAATGTAGGTTTTGATTTTCTGTTCCTGGCTTATTTCATGTAACGTAATGTCCTTCAGGTCTATCCGTGCTGCCACAAATGAAGGAATCGATGCTTTAGCTAAGTTATGAGTTGTGTCCTCTTTCCTTGTTGCTAGTGACCTGGCATTTACAAGATGAAATAGAATAATTGACTCATGCACATCCATCAGTGACAGAACTTCTGTTCAAAACAATGGAGTCACTGGCCACCAAACTGAAACAATTGAGGTTGAAGAAATAGGTCAATAGCATGCTTGCTGCCAGAAGGAACACGTGTCTTTTGCCTGTTCTAACACACATGTTTCTGGACACCTAAAGGTCCTGTTGGATTAAGAAGGACATCAGGAGTCCAGTAGACACTGAGAACCAGTGACTGCCCGCCCCCAAAGACAAGGAATATCCCTCCTTCCAGCGCTGCCTTACCCCCGCCCAGCACACCCCCTCTGGCTGCTTCTTCCTCTAATTATAACTGGAGTTGAGTCATCTGGATAGTGAGTGGTGGTTAGGGTTTAATGTCTGCTCTAATAGTTACTTAGTCTTCAGGGAAAGTCAGAAAAGTGGTTGGTTTGAAACTGCCTAATTCTCCTCTGGGCTGAGGTCATTCATAGGGATTCGTTAAGAAGATGCAGGGTATCTTTAAAAGCCACTAAAGAAACAGTGCTCAGAGTTTCCATTTAGCCATTCTCCAAATATCTGCCTCCTTTTAATTCAGATAAGTAATCAGAGCACAATGAAGCTGCGGCAAACACCATTTACTGTTAGAGTGAGATTTATTTTAATTTCTCCTTGTGACTGTTGTATATCCTGCTAGGAAAAAAAATTGAAATCAATGATGAGAACAATTCCTTCTCATCCAAAATTTATTGAAGGGTACTTATAAAAAAAAATTAGATTTCTGGGCCACAGTCCTGAATGATTCTGGTTCCCAGAAGTTGATGGTAGGTCTCAAAAAAATGTATATCTGATAATTATTCAAAATAATTTTTGAAGAAGGGGGTTCCTGACTCCACTCTGAGAACAAGGTGAGGAGTAGTTGTGCTCTTTCTATGAAGTAGGGATTGGAGACTTGATATCATCTAAGTGAATAAATATTTAAGTTGAAATCTTTGGCATTGCTATGAGTCACAAGGGTAGAGGATCTAATTAACAAATGATAAACACAAAGAAGGAAACAAATGTAAAATGAAAAACACTAAAATTACACCAGAGCTAGAAATCAGTGACAACAAAAGGGAAAACAATTTAGAAAAATATATGCAAAGTAAATGATTTGGTTTTATTTAAGTGTTTTAGCTAGGGCCAATGTAAAACTTCATTTCTGCTATTAAAACACAGTTAAAACAAAGATATTTTAGTGGATAACTCTATCTGTAACTCCTATATTTATTATTTCAATGATTTTCCACTTTGGACATTTCTTCTAAGAAAACAATCACATACAGACAGGAACATTAAAGAGAATAGCATTCACTGTAGCATTAAAACATTGAAAATAAAAAATGAAAGCCAATACGAATACTTTGCAGAATTAAAATGCACACATCTATAATACAAAATACTTTAAAGTCTTATAAGTATGCAATTAGAAACATACTGAGTGTTCTATATTTTTCTTGATTCTCTAACTGAAAAGGAAAAGCCTGGTTACAAAGCATGTGCACTTTGTCCCAAGTAATAACAATATCAATGAGTGGGCATTTTGGTATTTTGTAATCTCTTGTTTTTCCCTCATATTTCTAAAACTTTTCCATAACTACAATTCATGCAGTTTTGATAAAATATTTTTTTAAAAATAACAGCAGGATGTTTGCTTTCATCATGCCAGGAAGATACTAGTTAAAGGTTTAAGTCAATGCTTCCTCGATATAAATAACCAGTTACTTTTTTATTAAGAGGCTCCTTTAATCTCTGTTTCAGTAGAGATTTATTTATTAATCTCTCTTGTTTTAATAGAATGTATAAAAGATAAGTACAGACACAGTGTGATGATATATATGTGTGTGTGTGTGTGTGTGTGTGTGTGTGTGTGTATATATATATACCCTCACCCTGTGTAGTTCCTTTAAAAAGAGGCCTTATTTTTTGCTGCTCAAAAATTAAAAAAAATTCTTTACCTATCAAAGTATTTTCAAAATAACAGAAATACATAGTACTAGAATTTAGTAAAATTTATGGACATCGGCAATAACTATTTTTTAAATAAAATCCATATAGTATTTAAATACTGCCTAAAAGGAGGTTAAGATTGTGTGCGAGCATTCAGTTCTAGAGTTTGATCAACATGGGTCACATAGCAAAAGCTTATATGCCTTACAGGAAATGATAGTTTTTTTCCTAAGCCAATACTTTGGAAAAAAATTTCAAAAAGGTGACTTTCTAAGTAATAGAAATATTCCCAAACAATTTTGTAAATAATGTTTAAGGACTATTAAAAATCTGCTTTCATAGATGGTGGTAGATTCATGTTTTTACCAGCAATTTTCAAAAGTTTTGAGACCCAAGTAACTAAAACTTGCCCAAGTCATCTTACTGAATTAGAATAGCATTGACATTCAGATCTGGGAAAGATCACACAAAACTCACACCTAAAACTAGACCTCAGATATTATTTGTTTGTTCACTCATTTTATTGTATTTTTCATCAATAGGGATCAAACCCAAGGTCTTGCACGTGCTAGGCAAGAACTCTAGCACTGTGCTACATCACCAATGCCAAATTCCTTTTACAATTTGAATTCAAAGGTCTTAAGTAAAATATTTGTAAGTAGAATTTAATATTTTATTAAACATTACTATCTCAAACATACAAACACACATGTGCACATGCATATGTGTGCACACACCCCCCAAACTTACTATTGGTCTGTTAGAAAGATGCAGAATTTCTCAGTAATAAATAATACAATCCATCATCATGATTGCTAGAGAATGGTGTGTCAACACTAGATATGTGACATGCAATATTGAGCTGATAGACACCGATTTCTGGCCTCCAAATGCAAGGGCTTAATTACAGTAGTGGAGATGGCAAAAGTGAAAATTTGCACGTCTAGGAGATTCCCAGGTCACACAAGGCTGTCAGTCAGGAGAACACACTCTAGACAACACTGTATGGGACTTTCAAAGTATTTGACTTTGCCTCAGCTGGAAACCACCTAGGAAACTCTTAGAAACACTGATAGTCTGATTTTATCTCTTGAGTTATTGTTTGAGAATGAGGAGAGCATACAATTCTCCCTTGGTGACTCAGTTTGCAGCCACATTTGAGTTTTTTTTCTAAAACAATTGTCAGAAGCAACATCCTTATGTTATCTTCACTCTAAATATTTACTGGCAATTAAGTTCAGAGTTTCCTTTCCTTCAACTATCTACAGTTAAAGATGGCAAAGGGACAGGCTGGGGAGGTAGCTCGCAGTAGGCATAGTGCTTGCAAGTATGCAGGAAGCCCTAGTTTCCATCTCTAGCACTCCATAAACAGAGTGTGATATGTATGGCATGTCTGTTATCCCAGAACTTGAGGTGGAGGCTGGAGGATCAGTGAGTAGTTTGCAGTCATCTTAGCAATATAAGCCAACCTGGGGTACACCAGTCCCTGTCTCAAAAAAATGACGTGAAGCGTACCAATCATTTGTCCATGTGGCCACTCTCCTATGTAAGATTGCTTCAAATACTAGAAGGGACACTTCAAGGCTAGCTTTGTCCTTGTCCTTTCTTTATAGAATATAAGCTCTTTATATAAATATATTAAATTCTATAATTTATAGAACATAAACTGGTCTTCCTGATTTCTTCTAGACCGAAGAGTTTCCAAGAACATGGGACTTTCAGGGCTAATACCAGAAAAGCCCTGGAGAAATTGGGCTAATAATGTACCCACAGTTCTCTGCTATTAAGTGACCTAGTCAATTGTCCAAAGCAAGTTTGTGTTGTTCGTGTTCTGTCCTCTCTGGTTTACTAAACACGCTAGCCATGTGGGAGGGATAATAAGAAACTACTTGAACCAGAGTCCTGGTGAGTTTCCATTACAATGCCAGGAAGAAGTGGGTGATAATATCTAAGAGAGGCCACTAAGGTGTAGCCAGATATGTTCAGTCCAGAAATACAAAGCTTCCTAGACCAAATAAATCATCGTGCCAATGGTAGTCATCTTTGAAGTGAGCCCTAGGATGGGTCATAACAGCACAGGAGACCTTGTTAGAAGTACAAACCTTTAGGCCCGATCCAGGCTCACAGGATCAGTGACTGTGGGTGGAGCCAGCAACATTTCTACATGATCCCATGAAGACTAAAGCTTAAACTCTTAGTGGGAGGTTTGTACAGTACTGCATACTCAGATATGCATCTGCAGGTGAGAATCACACCCATAGACATCCAGACAACTGACCTCAGGAAATGCTGCAGAACATCCACAGAGCTTTTAGAAGCCTGGTGTACAGCCTACTAGGTCCATTAAAAAGGAACCTTCAGTTTCCCTGACCACAATATCCAACCAAGATCAGGAACCACTCACTGCCTTCTGCACTGTGAAGCTGGAGAATTCCACTGTGACCCTAGGAGGTATGTGTGTGTCCTCAATGCTGAACAGCTTCATCTGTTATGTCAACATTAGATCCTAGATTTGCTCATGGGAAACAGTGTTGGATAGCTACATTCCGCCCCAGTCAGTTACTAATCTGTCCAGAGCCTGTCAGTTAAGAGTTTCTTCATGGAACTTTCAGGAAGCCATAGGAAGTCATACTTCAGGGGATCATTTGATGCACTCAGACTCCCTTTATGGGGAAACAGAAAATTCAGTAGATACATCATGAATGGTGAAAACGACTTTTTAGGAAAAAAGTTGTTCTAAGGACATGCCTAGAGCTAGCCCTACAAGTGAGAATATTCCAGAGTTTTGGTTGCTGGTTTGAATACAGTCAGGGGTTCTTACCTGGAACCAATCCTACTGGACAGTGGGGATTGTTTTGTGGGACAAATATTCCAATTTGAATATTTAAAATTAACGTTTAAATTTTCTTCGAGAGTAGCACTCAGTGACAACAGGGAAAATATCTTTTACATTTCTTTATTTTCCTTTTTAGATTTAAAAAAAAAAAACCTCTTGAAAAGGAGAACTGCCTGAAATGATTTTTGTGTTAGGCAAAGTTGCAGTAGAGCATGGAAGGTTCTGGAACTGAAACTTTCATTTATTTTATTATCCAAGCTGTGAATTTCAGAAATAACAAGCCATTATGAAAGTGAAACATAAGATGCTTAATACCCACTGTTTGAATCATCTAAAAGCCTCTCATAACTGAAAGCAACCAAAACAGCTTTTTCAGTAGTTAATGCTCTCTGAAATTTTAGTGCTTTATGGACATAAAATAACATGAATATCATATTCTAGGTACCATGCTTGGTAGGGATTTTGAGTTTATTCATTCAACCTTGGCTGTATGTTTGAGGCTGGAAAGATTACTGATGATCTGGAGGTTCCTGTTTTCAAAGCTCACCTCTAATGCTTTAATGAAAGCTCCTGAGTGTGTATGTATGGAGGGGCTCAGCACACTGCCTTGCCCACCTTGGCTAGGGCGAGGAGTAGGGCAGAGGCCGAGCAAAACCTACCAGAAGAACTGACACTCGACCTGAATCATAAGAGTAGATTCTATCAGAAAGCAAAATAATTTAAATATACTTTGTTATTTAATTTGCAGAATGATTCTAAGCAATGGGAATTATTAATCATACCATACAGAACTATTTGTGAAAAATACTCAAATAATGAATAAATTTTATAGGATGACATTTATATTAGCTAACTTATATAAAAATTACCTATCATCTTTCTTTCTCTCTTTCTTCCTCTCTCTCCTTTCTCTCTCTCTTTCTGTCTTTCTATTATCTATCTATCTATCTATCTATCTATCTATCTATCTATCTATAATCCTTTTTATATGTGATCTGTCTGCTATGAAATGAATTGGCTCTTCTCCCTAAATACATAAATTTATGATGACCACTTAGCTCCAATGTGATTGTAATTGGCAATAGGGTGTTTTAGAAGGCAATTAAAGTTAAGTCAGGAGAGTGAGACTCTCATGATAAGATTGGTAGCTTTGCAACAAGAGGAGAATATACCCAGAATCATTCCCTTTGTATTCACTTGGAGAATGGGACCTGTAGGTACAGAGAGAAGGCAGTTATCTATAAGCCAGGAAGGGACCCTCATGACATATCAACTTTAATGGAACTTTGATCTTAGACTTCTGATATTCAGATATATGAAAAGATAAATTTCTATTTTTGTTTTGTTTGTTTGTGTATGTGTGTGTGTGTGTGCGCACACGCGCGTGCGTATGCATGTGTGTGCATGTGCATATGTGTGTGTACAGGTATGCACGTACATGTGTACACTTCTGCATGAAGTCCAGAGACTGATGGCAGATACCTTTCTCCATTGCTTTCCCACCTTTTTAGAGAGAAAGTCTTGTGTTCACTGACTCAGCCAGACTGGCTGACCAGCAAGCCCAGGGATCCTGCTCTCCCTGCTTCCTCGGTGCCTAGGTTATAGAGCACGCCTCTTCCTGGCCTTCTCTAATTACCTGGATGCTAGGGATCCACATGCAGGGCCTCATGTTTGTGCAGCAAGCACTCTGGCGACTGAGTGTCATCAAACGCCTGCAAATTTCTATTTTTATGCCACCCATTCTGGTATTTTGTGGTAGCACCTTTAGACTAATACTCTATAACTGTCTACCTACCTTTCTGTGTATCTTTCTGTGTCTCTGTTTCTCTCTCTCTCTCTCTAGATTTATATTTTGATGAAACTATTATTTGTTTTATGAATCATGACAGAATGTTGGTGTATTACAGTTTACTGGCTATATGATAAGGAATAGAATTGAGCTCTTCATAACAGATGTGAGAAAGACTTTCTCTGGATCCTGTGGGTCTACTTCTGTCTCAAGAAGGATTTCTGCACTTACTGGCATACATAAAGACAGACCTCAGCTCAGAACTCAACTTAGTTGAAGTCATTCACATTAGCTATGCTGAATATCACTGTGTTTAGGCCATTTGAATCTATCAGTTCAGTAATTAGAGTTGGATATCAGATAAAGTTGGAGACACCAGGAGTGTAGGCACAGAGAGGCTACATGGGATTCCAGAGTTTTTGCAACTTAACTCTGAGCTGTCAAGCCCATGTAAAGGCATACTGTTTTGTGTAGCATTGTCTTTATATTCATCCTGGAGATGTTTTTTATTCAAGTAGGGTATTACTTTATGACAAGTAAAAAGCTGGCAAAAGCTCAATGTTTATTCATGAATTGTACCCTCATAGCTCAATTATTAATATTGTGAGCAATGAACACTTTTGTTGTGTATGAAAGAAATGGGGTCACTCATGCCAACCATTTTCTTATAACGTATTCTAAGAAATTGCTCCCTGACCTCTGCTTTCTTCATTCCTCAGAAGTTTCCTTATCTATATAAAAGTATGAATGTAGGATCATGTACACAGTGAGGTAAATATTCTTCTACAGGTTTCATTTCGTCCTTATTCTTCCTATCATGGACAATCCCCACAGCTTTTGTCTGTCCAATGTCTTCCTAAGTTTATTCTGAATTAAACTGGTTCACTGAGAACATGGCTCTTTCTTTTATCTCTGTGATTTGGTCTTTGCTCTTGGCTAAGCTGAATACTTAAAGTAAATGTTGCAACCAGCCAAGCAGTAATTAAGCTTATTATTGAAATCAGTGAATTATTGACTTCTTTGTAAAATCAGTAATAACTTTCAGAAGTGAGATGATGCTCTCAGAACTTCACCTCAGAATCTGGCATTGAAACAAAATGCAAAGCTTTGAGAGCAAAGCAAGTCTTTATAAAAATGCTGTCCATCAATCCTCTTCCCAGAACCATGTAGGCGACCATCTTAGATGATAGAAAAATGAAGTGGAAAAGGCTTGGAACTCTTCTTGGCCTTGATCGAGACTCTGAATATGCGATGCGAGTTACTCTAATAACTCAGAATTTCAAAGGTCTATTTTATTTCAAAGAAAACCTCTTAGCCTAATTTGGGGTGGATGGAGAGGGCTGCTCTCACTGCCCATGAGTCTTAAAGCATGATTTATTCTTGCAGCATTTCTATGAGATATTTTCCCTCTCTTCCAAATTTTGTGAAAATGCCAAGTCATTTTCTTTTAAAACTAAATACAATTTTGGTTCAGGAATACAAGACACAGATATATATTTATTAAATTCTGCACCCCTCACCCCCAGATTAACCTCTTATTGAAAAGTTTTCCCTTTAGACATGTTTTACTTTTTACTTTTGGGAAGTTCTTCCTTTAAAAATCCCCTCTAATATGTTGACATGTAATACAGTATGAACAGGTGAAAGCTACTTCCTCTCTGAAAACAGTAATCTTTTGGGTCAGTTGAAAGTACAGGAGTGTTTTCACTTAATTCCCACTAAAGAGGAAAGCTGTTTTCTGAAGCAAATTTCTCCTTTGAGGAATACCATAAAAGATTCCATCCTTGACTTTGGAGAATTCCCCAACTGTAAATTCATATTCGTGCACAGCCCTGTCTGGGTCATAAAGTCTTGCTGACGTATCTGCCACCTGATACTTGTGGTGGAGCCAGTGGCATGATATTGTAGAAAGCCTAAGTTTTGATCTCTTTGAAAGAGCTATGTGAAGTCTGACAAATACCAGGAAACTTGACTGAGTCTTGGTCCTCATACCTGGAAAACAGACTCCTCTGATCCTCATGCTTGGAGTCCACGATGACAGAGAAGGGGGCTAGCAAAACTCAAAGTACCCATCCATGCCATGCGTTTCCTCCTGTGTCCTCCTCACTCTCTTGACTTGGGTTTGGTCCATAACTTCATCTTGGCATCTCTGGGAAGAAAACAGTGGATCCTCAATGATGCACATGTCCTAATCTTCAAAACCAGAAAACAGTACCTTACATGGCAAAGAAATTTAGCAGAGATGATGCAATCAAGAACCTTGAGATGAAAGATTACTCTGAGTTACCATAGTGGGTCCTGTCTATTCGTGTGGCTCATTGTAGATTGAAGAGGGAAATTGAAATACTTCACATACCTGTGAGAAAATGTCACCATGGAACCAATTATTTTGTACAAATAACACATGCTAATTAAAAACAGACAGGGGCTAAGGATATTTCTCATTGAGAAAAGCACTTGCCGTGTAAGCTTGCTGATCTGAGTTTGAATACCCAGAACCCATGTGAAGCTGGATGCAGTAGTGTGCATCTGTAATCACAGTGCTCAGATGATGAGACAGAAGGTGGAGACAGGAGAATCCCTGGATGCTCACAGGGCCTTTAGCCTGGAATACACAGCGGCAAACAGGAGACTGTCTCAAGCAAAGTGGAAAGTGGAGACTAACACCTTGGGTTGTCCTTTGTCCTAAACTATAACACTGTGGCACACATGTGACCCCCCATACATACATGCCACACCTGCCCACCCACCCACCTACCAACACACTCGCACACACACACACACACACACACACACACACACACACACACACACACACACAAATAAATTAGGTTAAAAATAGCACACAAAAAGTAAATAAAAGTGGAATACTTTGTAGCCATTAAAAAAAAATAAACAAAAGCAGGGGGTTGTGTAATGGCATCTGTATATGTCATGCTGTTGACTTTAAAGATGAGGCAAGGGCCCACAAGTCAGGTCATGTAGGAGGCTTCTTGAAGTTGGAAAAGGCGAGGGAATGGAATCTGCCCCTGAAGTCTCAAGAAGGAATATCATCCTTTGAGATCCACTTTAGACTGTGGACCTCCAGGCCTGTAAGAGAATAGATTTGGATTGTTTTAGGACATAGTTTCTGCTAATTTGTCACATCACAAACAGGAAATGAACAGAACATGTTTGCTGGGACAAGGACTTTGGGAAACTGTGGGGAGTGGTTGTAACCCCTGGCTGTCTAATTCTTTGAATGATTCACAAGAGGCTGATGTAACCACAAAATCACTGGACCATGTCTCTGTCTTAGGGAGGAACACATAGACTTCAGACTTCAGGGCAGAATGCATGGCTTGATATAGGCCACTGATTGGGTGCCTTTTACTTTCAATTTAGTAGTTTCATAAAAAAGCTGTTTTGTCCATTAGAAAAATAGTGCAAATATGAATTCTTCTAGCAACTATGATCCTACAGATACGGAAAGGCTTATCTTTTAGAAATCTAAGCCTTCCCTCTTGTCTCATATTTCTAAAAACTTCAAATTCATGATTTTGTATTACCTTTCCCCACAAATTTTGATGGATTCTGAAACAAATCTTTGGAATATTTTGCTTCTTTGGTGGTGCTGTTTAATATAAATGGCTATTTCAAGATGCTTCATGTTGGTTTAGGAAAATCTCGCTGTATTCCCATTAGAGGGAGAAAGAGGAAGAGAGAGAGAGAGACAGAGAGAGACAAAGAGAGAGAGAAGAGGAGGGGAGGGAGGGAGAGAGAGGAGGGAGGGAGGGAGAGGGAAGGAGAGAGAGAGAGAGAGAGAGAGAGAGAGAGAGAGAGAGAGAGAGAGAGAGAGAGAGAATCATTTTATTTGCAATTTGGATTTGGTTGAGGCATTTCCCCAGAAGCAGCCAGAAGGAACATCTGGAGACAAGCTTGTTTGGACACTCCATCACTTGGTCCTGAAACATTTTTATGAAATGCACCAGAAAGTGTTAGAGCATCCAATTAGTAATGATACAGTGTAGCTGGGAAACTGTCATTTGTCTGGGTGGTCCCTAAACTTTTCTGGTTTCTTAGCCAATGGTATTTATTTTAATAATAGCTCAGAGACCACAAGGCCCCTCTCTTCCCTCTTCATGGAGAAATTGTGACGAACTCCCCTATTTCTTGCTCTCATCTCCAGGATCTGTGTGTGGCAGTTGCAAATGACTATATCCCAGTGAGGATAGATTTGAAATATCAAGCACTGTCTACAGATCTCTGAAGCAACCTCATGGAACAAAATAAGCAGACTTTTTCTCTCTGGTTCTTACGGGAAATAGAAAAAGAAGTAGAAAGGAGCAATGACTCCGTGTAAGGCTGATCTCTCTGATATTCCTAGTTTGAACGATGTTCTGGTTTGTTGGTAACCTAGCTGGAGCTAAGGATTCTGGGGCCCTGCTCAGGCTACCTGACATATGCATGCAGTTTGTCGTGGAGACAGAGACTTACATATTTGCTAAGCTTGTTATGTATGCAAATATGAGATAGTTTTAGGTTTCCATAGATTGGGAATACAAAATGCAGCTCTTACAACTGCTTATCAGTGATATTCCAGAGACAATACAGAATGTCAATTAGATGCTTGGACTTAATCATTTATTCAACTTGTCAATGAATTTTTACTGAGTCTGTTCCATGTAGTCTACTCCATGCAGTGCTATGCACTGAATGTTGTGTGGATTTCACACATCTACTACAAATGTATTTTGTTTTGTTGTTCTACCAACTTTGGTATGGATTTCAAAAGACAATTATCAAATAGAGCTTGTGATCACATCATCCATGATGCTGGAAATGCTTATCAATCATTTGAATTATTATCATAGCACTAATTACCACACTAGCTAGACCTATGCACATGCTGCATTATTTAATCTTTCAATAAAATTAATTATCTTTATTTTCTATTTTCAAATGGAATGAATCCCAGACATATGGTATGAGTTACCCAAGTAACACCTGGAGCAAGTATTCTATCAAGTTCTACACAGTATGTGTGAGTAGGTAGCTAAGACTGATGTCTTTTGGTTGGACCTGTAGAGTGATAGAAATGCAGCGATTACTCACAACATGTTTGTTTGAAGGCAAATGAAATTTGCCCCTCAAACAAGCTAGTGGTATATGGTTCATTTTATAAATCGAGACTGGCAGACTCACATCTGGGTGATCTCAGTCACAAGTCAGTTGGCACTGAAGACCTGCAAGACATTACTTCTACAAAATTGGTTCAATGCAGAAAGTTGCACTTCCTAACGCTGACTTTGTGTTGATGATTTAAGAACTTTTCTAGCAGTTAAGGTTAAGACCGTGTCTGAAGCTACAGTGTACTGGGGATTCTTGGAGGATGTGGTAGCCTTGGAAACTGTACAAAGAACACATAGACTCAGGTCTGGGCCAGGCAACTTCATACCCGTGTACTGATTTAACCTCCTCAATGATTGTAGAGGGTGTTTCAGAAAATGACACAGCAGCGCAATGTCACCCTAACTGTTAGGACACCTGAACCTAGCTGTTTGGTCACAGGCTATACTTTTCATTTGGCTATGTGTTTAGTAGTATAGTATCTCAAAATGCCTATCCAGGTTCTAATCTCTCCATAGTTATTAGTGATTTTTATGGAGAGATATAGACTGATTTCAAACTAGAGATCCTGAAAGATAGAGATCCAAATACCACCTTCGTAGTAAGGAACATCAATCACCATAAACTGGACCATTTTCAATAAATCTATGGAGAAAGCCCAATCAATATTGAAAGTGAGGTGTCTTGATTGGCAAGCTGAAATCTCCACATTACGAACTATTGCCTTCATAGCCATATTCTAGCTCTATAGACTGTCCCAGGGCTGAGTAGGTAAGTCATCATCAGTAGGCAGTGAAGAACAAATAACCTAAGTTAACTTTAGTTTTCCTTTTAAATAATGTGTTTATTATAAGGAATTTATGCATTCATGCAATGTATTTTGATCATATTTACTGCCTCCTCCTAAACCCTCTTAGATTCACCCTTCACTCTAATATTGCATCCCAACTTCTTGTTCTCATTCCTTCTCTCTCTCTCTCTCTCTCTCTCTCTCTCTCTCTCTCTCTCTCTCTCTTTCTTCCCTTCTTATTATCCACTGAGTCCAAATTGTCCTGCTTATAAACTCCTGGGTATGGGATCATATACTGGAGCATTGCCAAACTACCAGGGACGAAACCCTTAAACAAAACTTACTCCCAGCCCCCAGACACCTTCAGCCATCAATAGCTCCTCAGTTAAGATTGGGAGTTCATGACCTCTTCTCCACTCCATGATAGAATATTAACTGTCTTGATCTTGCGCAGGTCTTGTGCTGGCAACCACAGCTGCTGTGAGTTCATGAGTGCAGTGGTATTGCTATGTCTAGAAGATACTGTATCATTCTACTCCCTGACCTCTGGCTTTTCCTATCTTTCCATTCTTTCTTTAGCAACGGTCCCTGAGGGAACAAGATATAGATATTCCATCTGTAGAGAAGCACTCCACAGACAGTTATTCTTTGAACTATGACCAGTCAAGTTTTAACATTAGCCATTGCCCACTACACAAAAAAACCTTCTCTGAAGCTTTCTGTAAAATGCACTAATCTACAAGTATAGAGATACAAATTTAGAGAGCTGTTTGATACTATGTCCATTTAGCAACATAATAATAGGTTCAACTCTGGGGCTTGTGAGCTCCTAGAAATGGGTTCTGGACCAGATTTACAGTACCAGGCATATGCTTCCTCCTACGGATCAAGCCTTAAATTGAATCAGAAAGTGATTGGTTACCCCTATAACATTTGTTATGTTACCCGCTTGAACCCATGGATGCATCTCGCCATTCCATATTTACTATATCTCACAAGGCTCATAACTGGGTAAGACTATTGTTGACTAATTCTCTCCCCCACCAGCCTTTATAGCATCTTCCTGTTCTATAAGAGATAGGCAGTGGGGAGTAAAAATCATGGCCAATACCAATTTGATTTGTTAATATCCTGTGACCAAAGCATGTGGTGTTTTCAGTAATAGGTTTCTATCATCTAGTGGGCAATCATATTGTTCTAGTTTTTGTGATCTGATCTTTCCCATATATGACTTTGAAGAACAGCTACTGGGTTCACATATGTAAGAAAGAAAAGAATGTTTGCCATTGAATGGCATACTAAGTACTCTTCACATTTTCACTCTCCCCTAAAACTTGAGTTTTACTAGAGGAAAAGGATTTGGGTCTCCTGCTGTGCCTATTCCCTGAGAAAGCCTGAGCCTAGATCCATTCTTAGGGAAAGGTCAAGTCCACAGCCCTGGTCTTGACTGTAAATGTCTTTGCATTCATCCCTCTCCTGGCTCCCAGACTCAGTTCCTCCTCCCTAGCCTTCCATATCCAGAGGCAGCATTCAAAACAACCAAATCAATGGACTTGAAAACATAGAGACTCAAAGCACAAGGAATTAAAAAAGATCTAAGGATAAAAAGACGTTTGAGAAGGACAAATTTAAAAGCACAAAGACCCTGAATACCACTTGTAATGGAACACAGTTGATCATTATACTAGACTGAAACCCCAAGCAGGACCTGGCCCTATCCTCTTGGCAATGGGCTCTCCAATTTTTGTTGTAGTAAAAAATCTGACTGTGTTAAAATAGAAATGTTTGGTACTAAATATTTACTTACATATTTTTCTTTTGATTTACACTGCTTCAGTATTATAATTAAATATATTTATTGTGACCACATTTATTGTTATCATTATTATTAATGGCAACAGTGCTGGTTGGAATATGTCCTAGCTTTATATTCAAGTCCTTGTTTGGTTTCTTCTCATAATGAGATGAGATGGAGATGGAACATATTTAGGAGATGTGGGAGTATGTTAGCATAGAATATTGTATAGTCATATCTCAGAAGCCTTACCCTAAAGTCCTACTCCAACTCTAATAGGAAGCATTAAAAACTACTATGTGCACATAAAATTAAATAGATAAATATAAAAGAATATGGTGTAAGGCCTTGGATATAGTTCAGTGGTAGAACACTTTCCTAGCATGCCTGAGGATCTAGGTTCAATTCCCAGCACTGCAAAAACACATAGAATAAAAAGTGAAGAAAGAACTGTACTTCAGCCAATATATTGTCCTCCTAAGCAAATATTATTATCACCGTTACACATATTTTAGTCTATCAAATGTCTAGTCACCTCAACAAACAGGGATCCCTTATGATCCATGGGATTATTTATGTACACACAGACTGCATACATAGAGGTTAGTCTGCATCTTGTGCTCTACCCAGTACTCAACTCTAGATATTGGATACTTTTCTTTTTCAGCTCATATGCTACACATATATGCTATTTATTTGGCTAGTATTGTATTAGTGTAAACTTGGATTTTAAAAGAAATCATATGATGATTTGCTTTTATAAATACATATACTGGTTAACTTCTAAGTTTTAATTATATAATTCTCAGGTGAAAGGTTGTCTAGAATTTTCTTAATGTAGTGACTGAAAGAAACGAGATGATATTTATCACACCTCGAAGTGAAAATGAAAAGAAAACAAATGGTTCCAGAAGAAGGAGTAAGAGCTGTGTCCAGCAAGACAAAGATGAACGGCTGCTGATAGTGGGCTGGGTTTCCATTCTGTTTCTAACCCCTCCGTGTTGTCCACCAGAAGCCCAGCCCTAGACACGTAATTGTGTGTCACTTAGAGACTCCCCCTGCTCCCGAGAGTCAGACAGGGAAACTGAGATCAGGGAGGACTAGCGTTCCTCTAGGGCCTGGAAATAACAATCAAAGTAACTTTTTAAAAATTAATTATTTTAAATTTCAGAATTTCCTACAAAGTACCATATTCACATTTACATTATTTTCACCTCTCCTTCCTCCAACTCTTTCCATATGCCCTTGACTCAATATCAAATTATTATTGTTACACACACACACACACACACACACACACACACACACACACACACACCCTGTATTGAGTCCATTTAGTGCTGCTTAAATTTATATGTGTTCAGGGATTGGATGACCTATCTGGGGGCTCGACCCTGGAGAAAATTAATTCTTATCTCAGCAGCCTGTGGTTCCTCATACTGGGGGAGGCTTGTACAACTTCCCCCATCCATATTGGCATGTTGATAGGTATCATCATTTTGCAGGTCTTGTTTGGTCAACGTGGCATTCCTGACAAGTCTAGAAGATAAGATGTCATAGCCACCATACTGTGCCTCTGGCTCTTACAATCTTTACATTGTTAAAGGACCTCTTTTTTTTGAGAGAGAGAGAAAAGCAAAAGCACCCTGGTTTAGAATAGCTGGTCACATACTTGCCTCTTTCCGTGCTATCTTAATTCATAGGCACACATTTTTACATAATTGCAGAGATGGCCTAGACTCAATTTTGTATTCAGCTTTTTTCCCCACTTAATATTATATAGTAAATGTTTTTCCATGTGGCTACATAATCTTTCTAATTACCATTTTAATGACTTCATAATACTCCATCCAGTTCACATATTGTAATTTATTTAACCACTCCCTATTGGTGGACATTTCTGATTGTTTCCAGACTTGCACTAATATGGAAAATAGTGCATACAATATCTGTTGTTTCCCTTCATTTGGATGAGTTTTGTAGATTAAATAGTGAGTCATGGGGTGGGATTGATTTCACAGCTCTCAATATACTTGGCCTTGCTGGTTTCACAAACAGCAATGCCCCATATGAGGCACCAAGACAATAATTTGATTTAAATTTTTTGTAAATATAATATTACTTGCTACTCCTTTCATTGTTATAATATATATACACACAAGCTATATATATATACATATATATGTGTGTGTGTATATATATAATTCTTTGCATAGATAAACTAATGCATTTAGCTTTGAGTTGATCATTTATTCACTTGATAACTTTTGAGGGACACATATTTGCCAGGGATTTGCTCTACAGTCCTGTTTCCTTGGTAACATTGCAATTCTTACAAAAAAAGGGGAACAGAGGATGAAATGCATTGCGTGAGTGAACTTATTTTGTTAAACTCAAAATCAAAGCAACCTATAACTTTGCACAGCTAGTGGGATTGGAAAAAATTTGTCAGCACTTCTTGCTCCATGAATGTGTGCAGGCTGCAGCAAGAAGGGCTGAGGAAAGCATGGGTATGCTGGGTGAGTAGGAGTTCTCTAGCAGAAAGGGATGGCAATGAGACTTACAGTCAGGTCACTGGTTGAAAAAAATATGCCCACTCTGTGCCTTACAAGCTATAAGGCCCTAGCTATTTCTATTTCCCCCTTTCTCTTAGGTTCTTACTTTAAACCTCAAACATAATATTCCATGTGCTTTTACTTTCTCTAACCTATTTAGGGAAAATATGTAGTGGGTAGCCATTCCAGCTTTGACCTGGAAGTTCCAACCCCCACTGAGGCTTTGGTACCAGTCACGCCTACAAGGCGGGACTGAGAGAGGACGCTGAAGATCTGAGATCCAGATGCGCGGGCTCTCTTGGTTCTTGGACCCTGGACGCTGGAGCTAGACCAAGCAGAGTTCTCCAGAGAACACTGCCAGGCTGTGCCACATCTTTCCCAGACCCTGTTACCTATCCCTTCACTTGTAAGTTAACCCACAAAATAAACCTCCCTTTTAACTACGTGGAGTGGCCTTAATAATTTCACCAATAAAAATAAAATTCTTTCTTATTCATTGTTCCCCATTGATGACACATGTCTAATTATAGCACCTATTACAGAAGACCACATACTCTAGAATGCAAGCTCTTAGGAGGTAGAGGCTATGTCTTCCTCCTTTTTGTACACCTGCCTTTATACACCTGTATAGTACCTGATGTACATTAGAATAAGCTTAGAAAATGCTTCTTGAATTTAATGACTTGAATTGAATGTTTAAGTAATTATAGAGCATCAACAGGAAGAAATAATATGCAGCAATTAAAAGGATAATTAGGAAAACTGCATAGCTCCATGGAGTATGTTTATGATATGTTTATGCTAACACTCAAAATAGTACCTGCAGTACAATTCTTACTGTGCAAAAATCTTCAGGCTAAAAAGACTAAGAAGAATGATTAAAAAACAAAGAAAGGAAGAAACAAAAAACCATTGGTCTCTAAGAAGCTGCTGGCGAGGTTGGTGCATGACAAAAAAATCATGGTCAAAGCTCAGTGAAGATGTACATGTGAAAGGCTGAGTTTGTCTGAAAGAGATGGTGACACAGACACAAGAGTTCGCTGTGGCTTTGGAGATGAATGGCCAGTTAACAGCCAAGACATTGCAGAAGGATATGTCTTAAATGGATAAGCAGGACAAAGAAAAGGCATTGTGTTTGTCTCAGTGTTTCTCTTGCTGTGAAGAGACACCAAGACCGTGGTAACTCTTATAAAGGTAAGCATTTAATTGAGGTGGCTTACAGTTTCAAAGGTTTATTCCATTATCATCATAGTGGAACATGACAGCATGCAGGCAGACATGGTGTTGGAGAAGGAGCTGAGAGTTCTACATCTTGATCTGCAGGCAACAGGAAGTGAACTGAGTGCCACACTAAGTGTAG
The DNA here is from genome assembly GCF_007827085.1 of Peromyscus californicus insignis. Taxonomy (NCBI): domain Eukaryota; kingdom Metazoa; phylum Chordata; class Mammalia; order Rodentia; family Cricetidae; genus Peromyscus; species Peromyscus californicus. The sequence continues at coordinate 134,439,274 of NW_026294595.1, read as the reverse complement.
CTTGAGCAAAGGAGACCTCAAAGCCTACCTCCACCGTAACACATATCCTCCAACAAGGCCACACCTACACCAACAAAACCACACCTCCTAAGAGTACTACTCCCTGTGAGGGCCATTTTCTTTCAAACCACCACAGTGTTCTACAAAAATCATTAGACCTTTATTGAAAGTATTATGAGAAATGAGATAAGATTAGAGTATCATGTTGAGTTATTTGTGTGTATGTGTTGTATGTGCACATTCATGTGTCTATATATACATGATGAACAGTGTATGTACATGTGGGTGCACCTGTCTGAAGGCCAGAGGTTAGTATTAGTTGGTGTTGGATGTCTCCCACATCACTTGCTACCTTATATTTTGAGTTAGCTTCTCTCATTGAACCTGGAGCTCAATGATTCAACTAGGCTGGCTATCTCCAGGGATCCATCTGTCTCTGCCTTCCCAGTGCTGAGGATAAAGGTGCATGCTGCTATACCCTGCTTTTATGTGTATATTGAAGATCAAAACTCAGGTCTTCATGCTTGTATGGCACTTTGCCCACTGAGTCATTTTCCCAGCCTCCTAATGTGGGGCATCCTTGAAAGTTTTAGAGCAGGGGAGTGATAAAATTATATTCATTGTTGTGTCACTAACTTTGACAGAGTGAAAAGAATGGCCCAGAAAATGAAAATACTGAGGACAAAGATGCCATAGAGAAACATGCAATAAAGAGATGATAATATGATTGCTGTGGGATGTTCTGTATGTCAAAAGTGTTGCTCTGGTTAAGATTTGTCCTGACTGTGGGCCAGGCAGGACTGGAGAAATCTCCAGCTACATATGATTAAATGGAGGAGCTAGAGAAGGTGTAGGTTTAACATCTTAATAGGCAGAGAAGACAAGACCCAATGGCTTACAGAATGCTGGGAGGTGAATGGAGGGAGGATTAAAGGATTACTTATGGTTATAAACAATGATTTGCAAAGAGGAAGCAGAGTTTTGCTAAGAGAGTTGTGGTACTAAGGAATAAGATATTGAGTTTAGTTAGAATATGTTGATTTCATGATACTATTAGGCCTTAGATTTACAGAAAGCTAAGTATCCAATGGGAAAAAGTGATTCTAGAGTCTTATGAAGTAACTTCTGCCAAAAGGAGACCACAAGTTAGGACTCACATATAGTCCTACATCTCCAGTCTCCATGAAAAACAAGATCCATGGTCCCAAATGAAAGTATCTAAGCAAGCTGGCTTGAAATTTTGGCCCTTGTTCATTGGCTGTGAGCAAGTCTCATAGCCCTGGGCAGCCTCAAATCCTCATCTGCAAATTGGAATAATAAGTCTTGCTCCACAGGGCAATGGGAAAAATTGATGACATAAAGTCAGAAAATATTTGCAGGAAGGAAACCCATAAGTGGCATCTTTTTAAAAACCCAATTTACTCCACCCAGCCCTCCTTTCCTGCAGAATACTTTAGATGACTAAGAATCTAAAACAGAAATTATCAGGTTGTTTTTCAATAGAGTCAAATAGATCCTTGGTTTTTCTATCACTGGTCAGTCCTTAATGCCATGTATTAGCTGGATCCAGGAACCAGGTGTGCTCTTCAGAGACCAATGGGTTATCAAAATCAAGGCTACTTGGAGGTGAAGCATGGACTGTCACTACGAGAAGCAGTAGGCACATCCAGTTCTGCTTCCCTTTTTTCCTCTCTGCAGACAGTGATGCCTGGGAATTCTCTTCTTTCACCATTCAAGTTTTACATCCATAATTGCGTAAATTATGACCCAAAAGGGTAATAACAATACAATGATGACAATGACTTCCATTTTGAAAACTTGGGTCATATTAGCATATTAAGTGGTGAATTCTCTTCCCTCCTTGCAATGCACATGTGTCACCTTCTGTGTGACCCTTGTGAGAAATGACCAGGATGGCAATGGGAAAGTGGAGAGACTCAACCAAAGTTTCTCAGAAAGTAAGCAAAGGACCTAATATTTTAAAATAAACTGTAGGAACTTAATGTCCTTCTTTGAAACTTCAATCAAAGTAGCATTTTTTTTTTACACTTAGGGGAGGAAGTAGAGGAATTTAAGAAAAGCAAGAAGTAAGGAGTATATATCTATCTGTTTTTGTTGTTGAAGTTCATGAATGTAAGTCATTCTTGTTTCTCTATCAAGAGAATTACAAGGGCATAGAATGGCATTAATCTATAATTTAAAAATTATGAGCATTTATATGTAAATGAGGGCTGGCTTTGAGCTTCTGTAGACTGAGTAGGGTTACTCAGTCATAAATGTGGGGTGCTTCTTCTTTTCTGCACACTCCTAGAGCAAGCGTGAGAGAGAGGTCTATCAGCATCCAGTAGAAACAGTAGGAGCACGATCCCTGACTCTGCTTTGTTTTATAAGATAGAATCAAAAGGATGCTTGTTATCCAGGTTCTTTCATGACAAGTCTGGAAAGCCTTGCTAGCCTTCTTGATCAAATGCTGCCTGCTTTGTGAATTCCTCAGCATTAAGGCATCAGTTTTGACAGAGTTAGCTGTGTTTTTCAGGGCTCTGTGATGGCATTAACCACATTCATTCTTTGATTCAACATGTACTCATTCTGATGCCAGGCACATTCATAGATATGAGAATAGCATTCTCACATGGGTTCCAGAGCAAAAGATAAATGATACTGTCACTGTTCTCTTTTGGAGTTTACATTAACTGTCGACAGATATGTACATCAGAACAAAATGCATATGATATAGTTCCATAAAATGATACATGCAGTGGATTTAAAAGGAAAGCAGGTTGACGAGTGGTCAGCAAAACCCTTCTGAGAGAGCTTTATGAACAATGGACTGAATGAAACTGTGAAACAGGCAAGTAAACACATGGGAAATGTCAGTATAACTCTGCTAATAATGTGCTCATACTGTACGGATGGAAACCATAGTCAGAGGAAGTGGAAAGCCTTCTGATGATGACACTGATGAAGGTAGTGGTTATTATCTATTGGTGTCTAATAGGAGCCAACTCCCTCACAGTCACTTACTCTTCACAGTAGCCCTATGCAGCAGCTATTGATGAATCTTATCTCAGATGGAGGGAAGCCTTTGTTAAAGTGAGAAGTGCATCATCAGGAACATAAACTCCACTCTACCTCCCCAACCGAAAGCCTTCAGTGGCCTATTTTCTTTGCATTTCCAGCAGCTACCCATGTCTGATGTTGTAGTCACTTAAAATTATGTATGTATGTATGTGTGTATGTATGTATGTATGTATGTATGTATGTATGTATGTATGTCTCATTTCATTACCCCCAATGTCTCGTGAATGCTATGTAAGGGTATTGTTTATATTTCTGGCAAGGCCAGGGCTGTAGAGCATCTATCTAGGCATTTCATCAGAACTGTGTGTCTGAGAGTATAATGGAATAGTGCCTGCCTGAAGCCTCCAAAGTAAGTCCATTGTTGAAGATCATACATCATGGCGACTCTTTCACTTGTTTTGCTTTGTTTTTATTTATTTTTATGTGTATGAGTATCTCACCCACATGTATGTAAGTGCACCATGTATATGCAGTACCTTTGGAGGACAGAAGAGGACATCAGATACCCTGACAGTAGAATTATTGATGGTTGTGAACCACCATGTAGGTGCTGAGAACCAAACTCAGGTCCTCTACAAGAACAGCAAACACTTTAAATGGCTGAACTAACTCTTTTATTTTTATTTTAGGTAATGTAACCCAGGCTAGTCTTGAATTCAATATAGCCAAGGATGACCTTGAAGTTATGATTCCTCTGATTCCACCCACTGAATGTTGGGATTACATGAGTACATATCATCATGTTCTGTTTATATGATGCTGGGAATTGTACACAAGATCAGGTGCATGATAGGCAAGCACAATTTCTACACACACATACACACACACACACACACACACAGAGTTCCATTTTCATAAATACTCAGGGATATATGCTAGTAAGTACTTAACAATACACAATAGTCATTATATGTAGTGATTCACATTGACACAAACTGTGTACATATGTTGTGGGAATTTCACCTTCGGTCTAATGACCAATGGAATGGAGCAGGTTGTCCCCATGGGAGTGGTCTTCTGTAAGATACATGACCCTTTAAGAATCAGAGGAGGAGGGTTGTGTGCCCCTCCCCCCTTTTTTGTACAGTGGAAGGCTTCCTGACGCCACGGCTTGGTAACCTTGTCTGGAGTTTCCCCATCTCTCCCTGGTGAATGAAGAAGCAGTGGTGCCACTTCGCTCTGTATTCATGAGTGTGTTGTATTGATTTCATCCTTTAATAAATCTGTCCTGATCCAAAATTTCTGTGGGCTGCCACAATATACACACATTTACACAGTCTTGTAACTGCATGAGTAGAGAGATGTGTCACATACAAATGTGGACTCACACATACCCAAGCATAAACCTGGATGCACCAACACCTATCAACTGTGTTACACATGACCTGCCTGCAAGTTCCAGCATTTAGTCCACACAACTGAGAAAATTCATCACTCCTGGGTATTTTCTCACTTCAGTAGCCAAGTATCCCAGTACTATTTTCCCAAGGTCCTTCAACTTCTACTTCTCATCCCTCTGTTCCTTCTGAAGAGGCTAGTTTTTGGAGTCCCTTCCAATCTCCTTGATAAGGTCAAATAGAAACTATGCTAAAAACACAGGACTCCATATGCCGTGATTCCTGTGTTACAGACTTGCCTGGCACATTCTCCCTCTAACTCAGAAACTATCTCCCCCTTCTAATCTTTGCTCAGATACCCCTTATGAGTGTTATCTGTCTTGACCCAACAATATTCAATCATAATGATGATGATGAAGAAGAATCAACAATTACTACTGAGCATCTATGAAGGTGCAGCTTCAATTGCTGGTGATATGTAGCCATTTGTTAAACACAGTATCTGTTTGCAGTAACTGTCTGGCCTCTAATTTCTAGATTACACAAAACCTTTGGGCAAATAAAATGACCCTGTCAAGGTCATCCTGCTATTCTTTGCCTTCCTTTGTTCTACTTTTTCTTCGTTCATAACACTTACCATTTTCTAACAAAGTAGGCCATTTATCATTGCCTACATCCACATTTCCCTCACATACACACTGTCAAGGTCAAGTATAGCTCTGGGTAGCTGATCATGAGGCTCATTCTCAGATTTGTTTCTCAGTACTAGAGTCTGGCACATAGTAGGTTGAGTAAATTAGTTATGAATACCTTTTACTGAATACTTTTTTTTAATGGTTAGGCACTGATTATCATTTCACATATACTTTGGCCTGTGAAATAGAAATGACTATCACCATCCTGTTTTGCAGATAAGAAATGAAGTTCAGAGGTGAGGACCAATTTAAGACCAGAGCCCATCCAACCAGTCCACTTTCTAAAACTTCCCGTCATGGGGGAAGCTCATTCTGCCATCCGTTGAGGCCCCTCTGACATGCATATTTACACATTTTAGTGTGATGTAGGTAAACTCATTCACTACTTCTCTTCTTTCTCACCAAAGACACTATGGTGCTGGGAGTTTTTATGGAGTCCTAGAAGAAGGTATAACTTTTTTGTTGTACTTTCATTCTCATGACTGTGATGCTCATTTGATATAAGGAATTTTCCTTCACCCTGTTCTTGTTTCCATTAGCCGATTTCTGGATCCAACTTTGAAAGAGTTGAGCCACGCCCATTTTCAGAGAAGAAATGCCTAACAACCCACAAGCTTCTAGGGAGCTGTTCATCAGACATTCCTGTGATTCTGGAGATCTAGGGACCTCCATGCTCCTTGATTGTTCCCAGGCTAAGATCCCTAAAAAGGGACTTCCAGATAAAAAAATTTTTGAAAATTCCAGAAACTCTGTGCAGGATTTTTTTCTATCACTAATATTCCGCCCTTCCAGGGAATCTCCTCATATTTTTGTCACAACTGGAATGGTCCCAGATGACAACTCTCTCCAACTTAACAACATCAATTATGTAAGGGACAAATGTGCACACCCTTGCCTAGGCTGCAGCACTGGACAGAGTGTGGTGTGGTCATTAGAAGCCAAAGAAAGGAGGAAACTGAAGTTGGAAATCTCATAACTTCAATGGTGGCTCCATGTCCCATCTTGATTTTTAGCCATGTCATCCTTGCTTTATCCTTTGCTTCAAAGTTAGAACCTTGGATACCACTACTGATGCCCTCTCATGTTCAGCTCTCTATTCCCTGTCATCATCATTTTGTGTATCTTCTTCAGATCCCCTTTGTCTTTGCCCTTCTGCTTAACACCATAGCTTCTCCTTTGGTCCCTGCACATGCCACCTTATACTTTAGAGTTCACATAAACTTTTCTGAATGTTCTCCTGGTTTCCAGCTAACCCTTTCATTTACAGATGGAACACTCTCACTGTTTTCTGCTAAAGTTCTCAGCCTCACTATTATCTTCCAAATAGCACCCAGTCTCTTTCCTTGAACTACAAGGTCATCTGGCTCATATTTCCAGCTCTAGCTTCATCTCTCTGGTGCCTCCAGAGTTTCTGGCATCCCACCACTTCACTTTGTAAACATTTTTGTCATGGGCTGAGCCTGTTCCATTGCCCTTTGATGACTCTTTCCTTTGACATACTCCTTGGCACATTCTGCCTAGCTAACCCTCATTGCTCAACACTTCTATCAGTCATGGGACTTCCCTTCTGCTGTCCAGGCATCTACCACTATAGCCTCCAGTGTATAAAATGGTTACAGCTTCATGTTCTCGTCTAAACCAAACCTCATGTACCCTATACATAACCCTGGTTTAGCCTTCACTGAACTATGAGTCTTGTTGACTCTGTGTGGAGCAGAGTTTCTGGTCTTTCCAGTAGTGCTAGCTCTTTTACTGAGGGCAGAGAAGATGATATAGCAGCTAAATAGTTTCAATAAAACTTCACTTATTACATCAAGAAACAGAGCTAGGGAGTCATGTATGACATTACTTTCCTGTAACTGGTACCCTGCTAACTGTAGACCAAGAGATTCTCCTAACAAGAATCATCTGACCAAATCACCAAGAATGCTTTTCCAAAGAAAAGCAAAATGGGGAGAGGGGCTCACTGGGAAGATATCCGTGCTTCTGTAAATGACATGCTACCCATTCTACAGTAAATAATCCTACTAAAGCTCATTGTATAACATACCAAAATGACATGAAAGTAGACTGGAAACTGGTAGAGAAGAGGAAAGGACTCATCAGGAGTGGGAGAAGTCAAGAGAGGATAACAATCAAAACAGTACAAATAACATTTTTATGTATGAAAATGTCAACATGAAACTCATTATCCTGCATAATTAATATATGCTAATAAAAATAAAATAAAACAAAACATGCCTTTTTCTAGTCTGTTTCTAGTACAAGTCTGTTATTGAGACCTCCCACACAAACACCCAAGAGTAACCAAGAGGACACAGTGACTCTTGGATATGATATTGTTGAAATTACTTGTTGAGGGGGTAGAGAAGAACATGTTTAATGTCTAGGCATCACTCTTGTCAGCATGCAGGGTCTTCAATGGTGCCCCCCCCCATTCTTGGGAGTCTATTATCCTGCATAGCACTTCAGTTATCTCACCATGGTCTGCCTTACCCATGTTCATCCCAGGACCTCCCCCTCACCAAAGATATCACATTTGATGGTGTTGCTTTGCCCTAAGATATAGTGTAAGGAGATCTTCTTAAATTTTAGTAATTTGGACCAGGTGTATGGTGAAAAGGGCCAAGGAAAAACACCCTGCCCCTGACTAGACCTAAGACCTGAGCCAAGGAAAAACAGCCTGACCCTGACTTGACTCCAGGACTAGGACTTAAAATCAGACCAATGCCTGAACTTGCCCCAGAGTCAGGCTGCAGAATCCCACCTATCCCTGAGCACAGAATCCCACTAATCCCTGAGGTCCCTGAGCTCGAAATGGCACCAATCTCTGAGCATTAAATGCTTGCCAATCCCTGAGCTTGCTCCAGAATCAGAATACAAAAATCCACCAATCCCAAGCCACCCTGGAAAATTCTGCCCCACCAAGAAATCCTATATAAGATCTGTCCAATTTGTTGCTCATTCTCACCCAAGACAGTCACTCTCCTGGATTCTTCCTTCCCAAAAAAATCTCTTGAGTGAGGTTTGTTGGGTGGTGTGACAGTTTTGCTGGAGCCAGAGCAGAGCAGAACTGTGACACTTTTGCTGGGAAAACTTTCCCCTAGTGGAGCAGAGATGTAACACTTCACTGGACCTGAACAGAGCTGTAATGCTTCTCTTCTTAGGGCGGAGCTGTAACAACTTCACTGGGGAAACCCTATCCTGCCTGAGCAGAGTTGTTACACTTGTGTTGGAGCAATACCTTTCCCTGGAGCAGAACTGTAAGCTGCTGTTCTTACAGTGACTGTGGTATTCCTTGGCTCCTTACTGCCACGATATCTTTCTATCTGAGCTGCAATGTTAATACCAGGTGCTTCTGAGGGTATGAGGGCTACTAACCTTTGTGTTGTGGTTTTCTGGAGTCCACCTTATTTCACATATAACTCAGGAGTTCAGCAGATATGGACTTCCTTCTGGCAGGGTCTTGGTGGTGTTGTCTTATTTCCTTTCCCCATTTATACGCAACAGAAGATCTGGAGGGGAAGAAGGTAATCATCTCAATACTTCATTCCAACAAGGAGTACAATGTTAACTTAGAAGCCCCATTGTTTTGAGTATGGGCCAACAAAAGTGGTCCATTCAGTCTGTCCTGGTGTCATTGGATCTGCCCCTGGGACTCTATCCTGATTTTCAGGGTATGAAAACAGACATTACTAAGAAGATGAGAGAGTATCAGGTTTCTCTAGCTGTCACAAGACAGAAAATTTAACAGCTGTCTTATTCCCACCCTTTTCTCCTTTAGAACCAGTATCATTGTCTTATTTATTTCTCTACCCCAGGCTGGAGAGCATCCCTCAAAACTTGTGTGACCTCTGATCTCACCTGGGTCTTCTTGCTTAGCATCCCCAAAGATCTTATTGTCCATAAATGATGTTGTTGGTTGACCTAATTCTGACACCTATTCAACCATCTCTATGTGAAGTGGAATGAGGTCTCAAAAATCAAGAGGATGTGATCCTTTACAGTCTTCTGATAGTGGTGTGGACTCAATATATCTGAGGGCACACTGGGAGTCCTGTACCCCCTAGGACCAGGCTTGAAAAACTCCTTTTCTTTGCTTATTATTGGAACCAGAACCTTCTTCATTCAATTAACAATTGTTTTGTGACAACTTGTCAATGGCATAATAAGTATGAACAAGGATTAAGGTAGAGAGATTAATTGCTTGTCCTAAAACCTCATAGCGAGTTGAGGGTAGGCAAAACAAACTGGGGAGGATCAGAGCCAGAAACTGGCTACTGACCATGAGGGGCGAAACCTCACTGCCCTTCATAGAGTGAGGAGGAAGGCATGCTGGCAACTTCAGTAGGGAAGTGTCCCAGAGGAGATACCTCTGCTCCTTGACTTGCTGTGTTGGAGCATCTTCCCCCTGTCACCAGCAGACATTGTGCCACGTGCTGTTAGCTGCTCAGCAGGTCCAGTCATCACAACAGCCTTTGGGTGTGGAAGGAGCTATCGGATGCAGGAACTTGAATTCAGGGCTTTGAAACCCTCAGATGAGAGCCTTTTATTTCACTATGCTTTCCTCCATTGAAACTCCAAGTTAGCGTTTAATAAGCTTGGTGTTTATTACAACCCCCTCTCTCCCCTCTCTTATAAGTGCTACAAATGTCAATTCTTATAATAGAGAGAAATATCTGCTTTCCCTCTATTAATAGCATCACTAACCATTTATTGATTTTTAGAGAGGAAATTAGAGGGAAAAAAAGATATTACAAATTATTGTTATTAAGTCTCATTGGAGAGTTGATGTACATACTCCTGTTGGGTGAGGGTGCCCGGAACTGTGAGTCACACAGAGTACAGGACATCTTGGTATTTGCAACTGAAAGGTCACAGCAAATTAAGACTCATTTTTTAAGCCTATAGGCAACCTTTTGTTTCTTGTATGCCTAGCCTGAGCATCATAATACAGGAAAAAGGAGAAGGGTTTAAATGCCTGATCTGTTACTAACTAAATGTGTAACTTGGGGAACTTGCTTAATCATGGGACTCTCGATGTTGTTCAGCTATACTGTCTGGATAACAGTATCAAACTCATTGGGTTTCCTTGAAGATGGACGATCAGTCAACGCATGGCCCCACCTGGGACTCAGTGGAAGCAGTCAATATCTATTGGCTTTGGCTTATCCTATTCAATTTCTCTCCATTTGTTAGAAGCAGAGTGCTTGCTTTCTACTGAGAGGCATGAAACTCATGGAATCCCCCTTTTAGCCTCAAATGCACATTACACATCCCGGAAAATGTTCCTTCCTAAAGCCCTCCTTTTATTATTTATTTAAGAAGTAGAGAGGAATGCTTATCATCACCCAGCTGACCCTGAGTCTCCCTTTGGAGGAGGCTTTGGAAGATTAAGCATAGATAACTTGGCAGGTCCAGAGTTAGAAGTGGAAGGTAAAATCTCAGGCAAGACGCTATAAAGGCCATGATAGAAAAATGAGTTAATGCTTCTTTGAGGTGAAGCTAACTGAACTTGGGAATTTCAAAGGCAAAGCAGAAGGTCGGGGGAAGTGTGAGAAGAGAGAAAAGAGCTAGGAAGCCTGCCAGGTGCGGCATGCAACATTCCCCTTGAAAACACAACCCACTTGGATGACTTCCAGTTTTCAGTGCTGCTCAAATACATACAACGAGCACCAGGTTTGTTGAAAATGTGAAATCCTCAGATTCTGGCATTTACTGTTACTGTGAATAATATTAATAGTGATATTATTATCATTAGCCTCTGTCCTCACATTGGACTCATAATATATTGGGGAGTGATTGAATTACAGGTAGTACCACAAGAAATATTGCCACATAAAAACTTGATTAAGAATCTAGGATGTAAGAGTGACTATGCAAACTAATTCAATGGAAGCAAGAATGGAGGTCTGAACTGCTGGGAAAAGTCAAGATCATCTTAACACCAAACCCAAGATAGAGGGGACCTTGGGTCTTTCCTCATTTCTTCTATAACAGTTCAAACTACTTTTTCTTCATACAAAGTAGGGTGGTGGGGACTAAAATAGGGACACATATATGGGTCATAAGAGCATCTAAGATGTTCCCCTGAAAGGCTGGTGACAAATATTCCATGCTGAATCCCCCCCCCCACACACACAGTGATCTGCCTCTGCTTCTGTGCTCTCTGTCCACCTTGTGTAGCCACTCTAGCTGAGCTCCACACAGATCACTAGTCCCATACAAAACCAGTGCCCAACTACTCCACCACCACTGCGGGAAAGGACGCTTTTGAGACTTTGCCCAGCCCAGCCCAAGTTCCAGCTCTGCTTTCCTATATACCCAACCCAAGACTGATTCTCTCTCATAAACTTTCCAAGATCTCAGAATCGGTGTCTTCTCATCCTCAACAGAGCAGAGCAATGCTCCTCTCTTACCACACACTGCTTATGGACAAGTGAATTCGAGGGCTCCCTCTTCCGTACATTGAGTCCTGGTTGTCTGGTAGTAGGAAACTGGTGTTCCTGTAAAGGCACCTTTGACAGGACCTTAAAATAGACAGACTGGTAAATTTTTCCTGTAAAGGACTATTTGTTAAATATTTAGGCTTCAGGGGTCACATGCAGTCTATGTAGCACTATTCACTCTGATACTCTAAAGGTTTCCACAGAGAGTGCAAAATCAACAAGCATGTCTATGTTCCTTTCCTCCTTTTATTGCAAATAGATTTTTTCCATATAATATATTCTGAATACAGTTTCACCTCCCCCTATTCCTCTCAGTTCCTCCCCTCTCCTCCCATCCAGATCCACACCCTTTCTGTCTCTCATTAGAGACAAATAGGCATCTAAGGAATGATAATAAAATAAAACAAGATAAATCAAAAACAAACCAATTGAAATATAAAAAAAAACCAAACAATAAAAAGAGCCAAAGAAAAAACACAAGCTATGAATATACAGATGCAGAGAAAGCACAGGATTGCCCACTCAGGAATCCTATAAAAAAACAAAGCCAGAAGCCATAATATATATGCAAAGGACCTATACGTCAGAAAATAAAACAAACAAACAAAAATCAACAACAAAAAATAAGCAAACAAAAAAGACCAACCAACCACACAAACAAAAATGCCCTGACTTAACTTTATGAGAAAAAGGACCTCCAAAGATCATGAGTTTGTTTTGTGTTAGCCATCTACTGCTGGGCATAGGGCTTGTCCTTAAGAGTGGCTTGTTTCTCTAGTGAGACTCCCTTGAAAAGAACTAAATTTTCATTTGCAAGTGGCTATCAAGTGGAGATCGTTTCTAGTGTGTGTCAACTTCTCCTTTCAGCTAGGACTTCCCAGCCAGGTGGTAGTTCACCCAATGGTCTGCTGCAGTCTGAAGTTGGCCAGTTCATTTTAGAACATGACTTGACCCAAAGGTGGAAATGTCCATTCTCTTTCATCAGAACCTTATTCTCATCCTAACCTGCCTTTGATTTTTTTATTGTATTCCCTCCCCCCAAATAAACTTATCAAATAAGAAAAAGGCATGTCTGTTAGGGTGAGTACTGTAAAAAAAAAAAAGTATAAATAAAAGTGTGTTTCTAAGATTGTGGAGAAAATGGAATCTTTGTGTATTGTTGGTGAAATGATACAGCTGCTGTGGAAACCATATAGTGACTCCTGGGGGAAAATTACCACATGATTCAGAAATAATTCTTTTGAGTATATCTCTGAAACAACTGAAAGCAGAGTGTGTTCATCCCTTCTCTCGTTGCTGTAATGGAATGACTGACAACAACTTAAAGAGAAGAAAGGTTTATTTTGGCCCACAGTTTCAGTCCATCATGGCAGAGGTGACATAGCAGTATTCATATGAGTGGGAGTGGAAGATGGTTGTTCCCCACATTTCGATGAATCAGAAATCAGGGATCAGAATCCAAGGCAGGCTAGGTGACGACCCTCCACCCCTGGGCCTCTACTGGCTTTGCTTACATTCTCCACCTAAGCATGATGTTCCAGTTTCCACAACCTTTCAAAACAGAACCACCAGTTAGGGACCAAGTGGGAGCAGAAATTTATATTCAAACCATATCAGGGGGTTTGAGGACACATGTCCATACGCATATTTATAGCAGCAGTATGCTTAATAGCTAAAGGATACAAGCCTCCTGGCTTCCTCCAGTGGATGACCAGGTACCATGGGATATTAAGTGACCCGAGAAAGGAAGAAAAGAAAATCCAAGTGAGAAAGGAAGAGATGCCTACCTGTGTGACAACATGTGAACTGGAGGACATTGCACCAAATAAAATACAGTAGCTCTGCAAACAGGGACTCCAGGAGTCCTTTTCTAGGAGGTGCCCTGAGCTATGGAAATACGATCAGAGAGAGGAAGAAGAATGGTGCTGACCAGAGGACCGGGTCACAAGGGACAAGTAGCTGTTGCTTGATTGTTAAACTTTAGTTTTGCAGAAAGGAAAAAAATGTTCTATATAATAATTGAACAACAATGAAAATATGCTTAGCATATTAGCTGTGTCCTGAAAGTAGCTTATATAGAAGTTTTGATGTTATATGTATTTAATAATTAAAAATTAAAGTTGATTGATTTAACTTTTTCATAGAAAAAAAAACCAGTTGTACCTTGATTTGGCTCCTTCATCCCTACTTTCTACAAGCCCACCCTTGGTACTATCAACACAGACAACTTGGAGGTGCTCGGAAGACACAGAGGCCCTGAGATGGTCTCCCCCTTATGGCAGAATGCCCCTCCTCCAACACCATTACCATTGGAAGACAGAATGTCGTTTCAGCCTGGTTCAATATAGCAACTGCTCCACTTAGTAGGAGGTGATCCTCCAGGAGCTTGGTCAAAGTGTCATTTGGGGCCCTGTCATGTCCTATAACCCTGTGCAGGGGCTGCTGAAGTGCCTCTCCTGCTTAAGTTATTTATATAGGTGGTTGAAAATGCTTCGCTTGTACAAACTAGAAACTATTAGATTAGCCAGCGGAGGCAGCCAGAGGCAATCATTTAACAAAGTGAGTGGGATTCAAAGTAGGCATGGAAAGCAAATATTATTTCATGGGAGTCGATTAGAAGCGCTCTGCAGATGAGCGGTAACTGCTTTGTTAACTTAGCTGGGGGAGGTAAGCAGGGCAGGGGAGGCACCAGCTGGGTTGGAAGGTGAGCAACCTGGAACAAAATGGTAATTCAGGGCTGGGTGGATGCATTGGGCAGCCCTCCACACACACTCCCCCCTTCTCCTTATTTAAAGTACATGGTGGAGCTTAGCAGCTGAGAAGCCTTGGTTTGCTCTAAAATTTCTCATTTTAATTCAGGCAAACACTCTATAAATCCAATGTATCGGAAAGCAAATATTGAGGCTGAGTAAGAAGGTCCATTAGGTGGAGTGCTTAGCTCTAGCCTGAGTGTGTGGGAGGGTTAGGTGGGAAGGCCTGGAAAGAGGCTGAGCTGGAAAGGGAATGTGGACTGTGGGTACCAATGAGAAATGAAGGCAGGAGAGGACTGCAAGAAGGGTTGGGCCAGAAATGGAGGGAAGGGGAAGGGGAGGACTCAGGACTTACGCAAAGAGTAGGTCCATTTGGAAAGGGCTGGTTGGAAGGAAGCCTCTGGAGTTTTTCATATAAAGAGAATCAAGGAGGATGCTTTCTATGAAGGCTGGTAACTGGGGCCTCGGGAGGAAGGCTCAGGTGTCACAGAGGCTGGCTGGCTCTCATAGGCAAATTCTCAGAGAGGGATAGGGACAGAGTGGGACTTTGAATGACAGCTCATTTGCAGTGTTTTACAACAGGGATGCTGTAAATTTTGTTTTTTAAAACAAGTCAAGCTGGATCAGGAATAACTGAACATCAACTAAAGTTCTCAGACTGTGGAGACCAAGGAAATGAAACCCAGGGACTGGTACATGTGATGGTTGTCAGAATGCTCAGTGTAAGGAGGAGGAGGAGCCATTGCATTCTGAGAAGGCACATGTGGTGGTGAAGGGTATGGGCTCTATAATAAGTTACGAATTACTAATTAAAATCTCATTATAAACATGAACTAGATGACCAGAGAGGATTCATTTGTCCTCTGTGAGTCTTGGTTCGTCTGCCTGTAGGTTGGGGGATACATGATTGGAGGTAATTATCTTACCTGTTTGTCCTGTGAAGACAGGTTATGAGACTCGGGCATTTTCAGCCCCGTGCCTGATACAAATACAGAGCTAGATTAAAATTAGCTATTTAAAAGTGATGTTACTGTGAGAATAATTCTCAAAAACAGATGTGTCTGAAACAAATTCAGGTGTTGTCTCCATAGTGACTGGGCTGGTGACCTTCATGAATTTTCTTTTCTGGTCATAGGTCTTGAGGAGCTTTGACTTTGAATTCATCCTGGATACTTGGTATTCTTGCTTTACAAGAATTTTACAGAAAGAGAAGTAGCCAGGGATAATGATCCATCCCTGGAGTCTCCTTCAGATCGTATTAATGTCAGCAATTTTCCCTTTCAGTAAAGTTAAAGATTAGTTTAGGCAATCCTCTCAATGCTGCTTTCCAATGTGAAAGCTTCAGGAAGAGACATTAGGAGTCTTTTAAATCACTCATGCCCTGGAGTGAGAACTGCAGTTCTTTAGGGGAAGTAACCACCACTTAGCCCCGTGGTTCTCAACCTTCTTAACTCTGTGACCCTTTCACCCAGTTCCCCATGTTGTGGTGATCCCCCAGCCATAAAATTACTTTTGCTGCTACTTCATGATGACTCGCAGCATAAATATCTGTGTTTTCCAATGGTCTTAGGCAATTCCTGTGAAACCGCTCTTTGTTCCTCAGATGGGTTGCACCCACAGGTTGAGAACCACTGATTTAGTCCCTTTCACATCCTGGGCTCAGACCTAGCTCCATATTTAACATGACTTCTTATCAACACCAATCAGAAGAAGAAGCAGAGTCCAGTCAAACATTAGGCTTTGGTCAGCAGTTATACACTGGCCAAGCTGCAGGGTTGAGGTGTGAGTGAATTTACCGAATCTGAATCCAGGCTTATTGATGTTTACCACTCGGTGATTCTGAGGATAGTTTTTTGGAGTCAGTTTCCACATTAGGGTCCAAAACAGAGGCAAACCTGAAAAGCCTTGATTCCCAGGTTATTGGTTTAAATATTTGATTATTAGGAAAAGGGATCATTGATCCTCAGGAATGAGGGAAGTGCAGACTTGATATTTGCTCTAACTAGTCCTGTCTGTTAGTGTCATGTGCTGCTTTGGACTCTTGATCGTTGATGGGAGAAGTTTCCAGTATTAGTTTAGTATTAGTTTAGTTTATATAAGTGACCCGCTGGTGGGAACGTTGGATAATCAGTGTTTCATGTGATGTCTTAGAAGGTACACTGTGAAATTTCTAGTATTCACAAATTCTCAGAAGAACTTTTATTAAAGAATATTTAAATGGATAAATACTTGCTTGGAGGCTGCCTTGAAAAAAAAACAGCATCAAAATGTTCATTTTGTCATACCGTCCTGGTTTTAAGTAGGTTGGGGCAGGGCAGGGCTAGTTCTGCTAAAAACAAAAACAAAATTATTCCCATGGGTGAACTTGGATAAACAGATTTTTTTTTCATAAATAATGCTTGAGCAGTAGAGAACAGCCAAGGGACATAGGGGTCACCTCTTTTCAGTGAAGAAGAACCCCAAGTTTTATTCCTATATAATACTACAGGAAGTAATTTTAGATGGAGGAGAACCTTTAGGCTAAGTCTGATATATAGAGGGTTGACATAAAAAAGGAAGAGTCTAGATAGTTTCCAGTGTATGAATTATTTTTCATCCCTTCTCCTCCTGTTCTCATCACTCATGGCTTTGGCACTGTGCCTTCAAAGACTGTCTCTCACAACACTTATTTTCCTTCATTTCTTCTGTGTGCACATGTGTGTAGGTTTGTATGTGCATATGAGACCAGAGGTCAACCTCAACTTTTGGAGTCATCCCTTAGGAGTCACCTACTCTTTATTTAGTTAGTTATTTAGTGATTATTTATTTGAGACCAGGTCTCTCATTGGCTTGTAGCTTGCTGATTAGAGTTTTCCTATCTCTGCTTCCCCATCATCGAGATCACAGGCATGCCTTTTAATGTGACTTCTGAAGTCCTTACACTTACATGGCAAACACCTCACTTGACTGAGGTATCTCCCAGTTCCCCTTACAGCATTTCTTCCTTGTATAATAACCTTCAAAGTATATTCCAGGTCTTGCTTGCACTATGAAATGGTTCCAGAGCCAGATGGGATACCAAGTGTTTCTTCCCAGCCCCCATCTGACCTCTTCACACTCACGGGCCTCAACCATCTGAAACACAAACATGACCTTGTCATTAGTGTCTCACCTTCTTAATGAGTTTTCATGACTCACACAGTAAGGTCCAACACTTCAGCACAACAGCTATGGCCCTTCAAGGCCTAGTCTAGCCTCAAACCTCCAACTTTGTCTCTGACAGCTAATGGCTCACCTCCATCATATGGCTCACCTCCGTGGTACTAGTAGACTGAATATGATGCCAGTCTAGTTCTGGTTATTGTTACTCTTCTCCCATATTTTTTTCTTTTTTCCCTTTCATTTCTTTTGTCTAGGAATATCTTTTCCCATTTCAGCTCATCTAGCCTCTAAGGAGTCAACCCTCCATGTTTTCCATCTTAAACCTAGAACACCTTCTTGAGACATTATGAGTAGATATTCTTTCTACTCTATATCTCTTTAACTGTCTGATTAATGTATCTGAATCTCCTTATAGATTGAGCTCACTGAAGCCAGAAACTGTGCCTTATGTTTTTAATCATGAACACCTAGGACAGAGCCAAGCAATTAGCAGATATACACCATATGTTTATTTCACACATAAATTAATGAATATTACTGAATAATTCATCCCAGACCAAAAGAAGAAATTGCACCTTACCCTTGTCTCCTTATTTAAAGTTGTGTTATTTTTATTATACCTTATCCTCTTGTTTAAATATCAAGCTCGGCCTTGCTTTTTGCTTTTAGAATTTGAGTGAGTGTTTACATTTCCTCCAGCCACTACTGAATATGAAATAAAGCTAATTTCAGAAACACAGACATACATTAACATGCAATGGAAGATGACTACCAAAAAGGGAAAGTGGGAAACGATGGAGTTTAAGGCAAAAAAATATTTCTCAAGACAGTTTGCAAAGACATAATAGGATATGAACAAAATGGTAAATGTGCATATCAATATAAACACTGATTATGCCTAGATAGTACTCATAAGATAAGATCTAATTTGTGTTTAAATAGTAGCTAGGAGGAGTTTCTAAACTGATGGGCAATGGATAAACTGTGTGAGCTCCAGATTGTTTTATCAATTGCAAGGCTTAACATACACGTTACCTTTGCTGTTAACAAAATTAAGTCTATTTATGTATCTAATTTTAAGTTTAGTTCAGTTGGTAGAGTGCTTGTCTAGGGTCCTTGCTTAGATTCTCAGGTTGTGGAAACTGGATTTCAGTGGCAGAAACCTATAATCCCAGCCCTAGGGAGTGGGAGTTTGAAGTATTTGAGATTCATGTTCATCCTTGGCTACATATTGAATTTGAAGCCAGCTTGAGTCATTTGGAGAAGAGAAGGGAAACACACACAATTCATAAATTGAAAAGATTAGAAAGCAGGAAAAATAAAGGAATAAGTTATGAAACTGGTGGGAAATATCCAAATAGGGCATTAAGGGGCTAGTTCAGTCAGTTCAATCCCTGCTGAACAAACACGAGGGTGTGAGCTCCATCCTAGGTGTGGTGGCACATGCTCCTAATCCCAGCACTGGGGAGGGAAGAACAGGTAGGTCCCAGGATGTCACTGGACAGCTAGAATAGCTTGATTTACAAAGCCCAGGCCAATGAGAGATTCTTTCTCATAAAATAGTGTGAATGGTGCCTGTGAGAGAAAGTGCTGAAGAGCAAATCTGTCAATTATATCCTTGCTTGTAGAAGTAACAGCACAACTTCGTTTTAGGTGAATTTTGTATGGGGAAAGATTTACAAACAATAAATAGACAGGGTGACTGGGGAGTGCCACAGTCAGGGAAGTGCTTGTCTTGCAAGCATCAGGACCTGAGTTTGATCTCCAGACCCATATAGAGAAATTGGGTATGATGGTATGCGCTTGTAATCCCAGCACTGGGGAGGTGGAGATGGGTGGATCCTGAGCACACTGGCCAGCCAACCCAGCCTACTTGGTGAAGTTCAGGCCAAAGGCAGTCACTGTCTGAAAAAAAGCCTAAGAGTACACTCTCTAGAACAAAATGGGGTTACAGTTATATAGTACTTTACTTCAGTACAAGTACATGAACCATTGCAAATTGTGAGAAAGCATGAACCATTTGCAGAAGTTCAAAAACAGTAAAACTAATATATATATATATATATATATATATATATATATATATATACACACACACACAAAATGTCTACTTGTGCAATAAAGTTATACAAAAGCCATATATAGTTGTCTGTCTCTCCCTATATGTTCATACATATGCACACACATGATGTACTTGTCTGTGTTTATCTGTGTATATCATGGGATAGTATACACACACATATAAATGTAGGTGTGTGTATATATGTCATATATATGCATGCTCATATGTGACAATTGTCAAGAGACAATTAAACACAAAACTCAAAATAGTTGTTAATTGATAGTTGAGGGTAATAGTTGGTGGACAATGTGAAGAAATTTTTTCATAAATCCATGTTGATAATAATATTTTAGTTCCTAGTTTTTCTTAACAAGCTAATCAGCACTCATTATTATTATTTTGTAAACACTTTATTAAAGTATACCATATACTATGATGAAATACAGCAAAAGTTAGAACTTAGAAACAAAGAAGATGAACTGTAAGCATGGTGAGCCATGGTCTACGAAGGGGCCATATTACCCATGGCATGACAAGATGGTTCATGTATCTTTTGAGAGGAATTTTGGATCTGAGTGATTGCAGAGGGGTTAAATGCTGTGCTCACTATGCTCAATTAGTGATGTCTGCACAGGCATGGAAATGACAGCCACGGAGTGTGTGTGGCACATAGATTGGGCCTACACTAAGTGATACATTGTGACAGAATAAAGCTTTGCCTTTATGAGGGGCATGAGAGGAGCCTGAACACATTCAAGGCACAGAAAGAGCTATACATTTTTTAGCTTTCTAAGGAAAGATCCGAATAGCACATTGGCAGTGTTTTATCTGCCTGGTATGTATTGGAGTCACAATTTACTTGCAAGCAACTGTCAAGCAGTAGACATGGAATTCCTGACCATGAACTCATCTTACTGTGGGTCTTTCATTGTCAAAGTGTGGGGCTCTTGGGTTCACCAGTTTCAAGACCCTTGGTCTGTAAATTCAACCAACTCCTTTCAGGGGAATGAGAAGGAAAAGAGGCCTTGAATGAGGAGAGTGAAGAAAAATGGGAAGGAAACTAGAAAGGCAGGTTTTGTAAAAGACAGAGTGGAGAGATTTTGAACTAAAAAATGAACAGGAAGAAGGGAGGGGAAAGGAAGGAGAGCATGCAGAGGAGTTATTGATCAGATCCCTTTGGGTGGCATATATCAGCCCTTGAGTAGATGGGAAGAGTTGACAGGCAGGAATTGCTTACACTAATTAACCTCTGGGAGGTGCTTTGAAATCCTGGAATGAAAGCAGAAGTCTGTGTGCAACACCCAACAGTAGCACTTGGTTCTCCCCTGGGCATAAACTCTTTATTCCAAGACCCTTCAATGATGGAGCTAAGGGTGTCAGCAGTGCAGGGGGACCTCATGCATCAGTCAGGTGATGTTGAGATTTGCTCTTCGTGTGGCTTTAGCATTTTACTTCTAGTCATTATTTTTCCTTTTCCCAACCCTCCTCTGTTGCTTTTAGAAGACAATTCTATTGGGTAACTGAGTCTGAAACCAGTCTACTATGCTGCGGTGAGTGACCTGCCCCCAATCTCCAACCATATAATGGCCTGCTGATCTTCATTTCCAGAAAGGTTTTCCAACCAATGGCTAGCTGCTCACATCTCATACATCACCCCTCCCCAGTTCAGAGAGATGGCAAATAGTCTGTTTCTCTACACATAATTGACCAGAGGTCTCCAAGAATCAGCCAGGATTTTGATACAGCCTTGCTATGGTTTGATATAAACTCAAGTATTTTCAGAACCATCCAGAGTGCCCATCATTTCAGGGTTCTCCCTTCTGCTTTGGAACATACCAATCTGAAAATAAGCAATTTGAGAATGGAAGCCTGACAAGTTACCGGGCACACTTTAACATTCTTGGAGGAAGTGTAGGTACAGATGCTTATAAAAAGGGTGTGATGTGGGTGTAGACAATAGGACAGATGATCAAAGGGAACCTTTCTTGTGCATTCAAGAATCTGAGTGAGCAAAGCTCCAGGTGAGAAGAGATGGGCTTAGGAGCAGTTTCAGATGGTGGGAGCTTTGCCCACAGCTGATATAAAATGCTCCCATCTGCATACCTCTGCATACAACTGAGGAAAATTCACATTGCTGTTCAACATCAGATATACATGCAGATAGACAGGCAGTGGTGGTGTATGATTTTAATCCCAGCACTCAGGAGGCAGAGGCAGGCAGATCTCTGAGTTTGAGGCTAGCCTGGGCTACAGAACAAGTTCCAGGACATCCAGGACTATACAGAAACCCTGTCTTGAAAAACCAAAAAAGAAAAAAAAAAGTACATGTAGAAACTACAACAGTTGTGAACCAAAACATTCACAGGCCTGGAGAACTGTTAGCTCAGCTGGGAAGATTTTAAGATAAGAGCTAAAAAATAAAAAGAAAAGAAAATATCCCTCTCAATACACAAACACAAAGGAAAAACCCACTACTACTCAGGAAAGGTAAATCCGGTCCTCCTCTGCACTATAACAGTGCTCTTCTATAAATGGCCTGACAGAGGAGACAGATTCAATTACTGTCCAGGAAAAGACTGTGAAAGAACTTTGTACATTGACATTGCCAAATTTGGTGCAGAGACTCTGAAGATTTCCTGTGCATTAGTACCACCTGGAAAGGGGGGTAATTGCACAGGTGCCAACACACCATCATGAACTACAGCATAAGATCATCAGTCCTGTAGTCCAATGGAGGTACATTTGTAATAAGACTCCTCAAGAGACGTAGGCACACAATGTAATCGGAGAAACTGTGAGCCTGGGAACATGTCATTTTTGAGGATGACATATTTTTTTACTCTGAGTGATTTTTTAGAATTACTGAGATCATAGTGCTTAAGCAAGGGGAATCAATGCAAAGATGGTGTCTCTGATGACGCACCCCCCCACTCCCGTTCATTGTGGGAAAATCAGATTCCCTAAAGATCTGATGTCATTGGAGACTAACTGAACGCCTCTCAATCCATCTCTACAATGCTCATCAGATAATTTATTGTTTGTAATAGTCTGACAAGAGATGCCTAAAGACAAAAAATGGCACTAGAATAGTTCTTGGTAAGAAAAGTGCCTTCCACATAAGCATGAGGACTCAAGTTCACATGCACAGAAATGCACATACAAAAGCCATGTCTGTAATTTCAGGCTTGAAAGGGACCCCTAGAGCTCATTGGCTAGCCAACCTAACTGAACCATGAGCTTCAGATTCTGTGAAAGACGCTAACTCAAAAGATAGAGATGGAGAATCATCAAGAAAAGACACTAGACATCCACTTCTGGCCTCGAAATGTATGTACACATATACCAATATGCCCACATGCACATACCACACACATATACAACACCACACACACACACACACACACACACACACACACACACACACACACACACACACGGAGACAATTTTAGAAAATAAAGAAGAAAGTTATATCCATGACTTTCTTTGGTAAAGCCGCTACACTACCCTTTTCCTCTTGGGACTGGAGACAGTTCAGCAACTCTTCCAGAGGACCAGAATCCTCCAGGGATTCCAGCAGCTTCCGCCAACCTCTTGGACACTGTTCATGTGTGGCATATATTCGTGTATGCGCACACACACACAAACAGAAAAATTAAAATAAAAAATTATTTAAAAGTTACTTCCTGTTATTATCACAATATTATTTGAGATCTATGTATGTCACTGCCATTTTTATTAAAGAAATTTTAGTGCTAACATCACAAGTTTGTATTCTCATGTCTTTCAAGAGATATGTCTGGAGTGTGATTTTAAATTGGTTTGAGGTCAAGAGCCACAGTTGTCCTGTAATAACTCTTTAAAAGTCTGTGATGCTTCAGTGAATAGCACACACACACACACACACACACACACACACACACACACACACACACACACACACACTTGTCTGAATCCTCTTCATTTAGGAAAATAAAATGAGAACCAATTTTGGTTCAGCCTTTCTCTGAAGCTCTCCAATCACCCTATGAGTGAACTTCAGCTAGTATGGGGAGGGGCTGATTAACAAAAATAAACATATATCTTCCTAACACGTCACATCATTTCATGTCACATTCTACTAATAAGGCGCCTCTCTTCTGGGAATGAAAGATTTAAAAAAATGAATGCATAATTTAAAAATTGAATTTACGGTAACATCGAGCATTTCTTACCTTCCCAGAGTGCTTTTATATACAGCCTCTCATTTAGAGTATCCGCTAAGAAGACTCAGATAATTCAGTTTGCCAATGCGAAAGCAAGGGGGTTACTTTGTAAATATTTAAATATGCTCAAGTTTCTGAAAAAGGAAAAAAAAAAGTTGGCTTGTAACTCTGACACTAGGAGGATATAGCACAGACCCTGTCACTCCCAGGGGTGATCTCATTTATTTTTGCAACAAGCTAGGTGACATGCATGCCATCCTCTGACTCTCAGGTCACTGCCACTGCGAGGTGTCAAACTTTAATGAGATCTAACCCAGAGCTCCTAAGGAAAAGAGCCTTACTAAGAAGTGAGTGACCCTACTTGCTCTCTATTCGCTTCTACACAACACTCACAAGCACACTTAAGACAGTTACCAAGCAAGAGGTGGGAAAAGAAGAAATAACACAACACGTTTAAATTCAGGCTATTATAATGTGTTCATACTCACTGAGTTGATGGGTATGTTTATGAAATTCATTGTCAAGGGAATAAAAATGTGTTCCTAGTATGTTTTATGTTCTGGGACAGATGATAATGACTCAGAGAGGCTAATCAAGCTACCAGTAGTTACACTCAGAAAAAAAATGTAAATTTTGAAATTGAATCACTAAACTTATTAATGATTTTGGGTACATTCTTCCGAATAAAAATTGCTTTTGTCAATGGACGTTTAATATATAAAGGTTCCGTATCAAATTAAATTGGAGTTTGAGCAGACTTTGTCTGTAGAGGACACTTCCAAATTATGTGAAGTGGATCATGTGATGGAGGAAGGTCCTTATCCTACTTGCCTGACACAAAGATCAAGGAGAATTTCTAAGAAATGAGGGAATAAAACCAGAGCCATCTGTAGGCAGAAAGTATAAAGGAGAAAGAGGACAGGCAGTGTAGTTATCCTTTACAGTTTCTGTGACCAATAACCATGATGCAACGTGGGTTAGTGAACTTATTTTTCTGGAGGTTGAAAGTCTGGCCACAGCTGGGGCCAAAATCCTGTTGTTAGTGGGGTGCAAGCCTTCTGCAGACTTTAGGGTGAGCCTCTTTGCAGGACTTGTCCAGTTTTTAGAAACTGCCTATGTTTTCTGGATCCTGGCCATTTCCTTCGTCTTTGCGGCCCGTAGCAGAGCACCTCTCTCTGTTGGCAGCCAAGAAATGAGTGTTCCCTTCTTTTAGGAATTCACATGACTGGATAGGGCACTGTGGTTTCACACAAATGAACTATATCAGGTATATTCTCCACTCCAAACAGGAAGGAGCAGCTCACCATTCTGCTCTACAGTCACCAGGAAGGAAATGGTCCATGGTTTAGCCTTTCTTGGGGAGTTGTTTTGAATTATCACTAAGGGAGAGAGACTTGAGGCTCTGCTTTGAGTTGAGGATGGCTGAGCCATAGACTGTAGACAAAGGAAATGTTGATCAGCAGGACTGTCCAAGAGACCTGGAGACCCAGGTTCTATCTGCAAGTGAGTTCAATGCTCTGGACTAGATAACATGGTGGTACAAGAGGAACCTTGGACACCAAGACCCATAGCTTTGAGAAAAGTTGTCTAGACCTTAAAGTTGGGCTTGTGAAAAGAAGGAGGGAAACCCTAGTGTCTTGAGCCTAAAAGACAACAATCAAGTCAGCCAGAATCGCCACCCACCTCGTGACAAGAGGTGCTGGTTAACAATGGCAGATAACTCAGATCAAGAATTGAGAGAAAGCAAAGGTGTGTGTGTGTGTGTGTGTGTGTGTGTGTGTGTGTGTGTGTGTGCATGAAAGGGGCTGAGGATTGAAAGGGAAGAGGGGAATGATACAATTATATATTTAATTTAAAAAATAGAAGAATGAGCCACATTTCCCTTTTCTTAGATTACCTCTAAGTGCAGAGGTTTCTGATTGCCATAGTTAAGGATACAGAATGTGAAGCAAGACTTACCAAATTTACTCTATGAGCTG
The DNA here is from genome assembly GCF_007827085.1 of Peromyscus californicus insignis. Taxonomy (NCBI): domain Eukaryota; kingdom Metazoa; phylum Chordata; class Mammalia; order Rodentia; family Cricetidae; genus Peromyscus; species Peromyscus californicus. Next base: position 134,413,577 of record NW_026294595.1, on the reverse strand, counting down.
AGATTGAAGATTTTTACAGTTCAATGTTCTCATCAGTAAAATGAATAAAATAATAATTCTTAATTTATAAGATTACTGTGATAAATAAGTTTATAAATATGAAACACAAATATTATCTAAAACAAAGCAACTATTCTGGGAATGGTGATAATTTGTTTAACTATGACTTCAGAGAGATGAAGGGGATCACTGAATATAACAAAATTTGTTTTGGAACCATACAAAAGCAAATTTAATTTAACATGAAAAAACTAGTGGTGTGTGTGTGTGTGTGTGTGTGTGTGTGTGTGTGTGTGTGTGTGTATGTGTGTGCACGCACAGCTGTCTGGTTTCTGTTGATTAAGTTCATGGCTCTATAACACATTACCTAGCAATATAATACCATTTTACTTATTTTGCTTCCACAACAAAACTGCTGAATTAAAACCGCTCCTTCAAAATATTGTTGGCTTGTGCACCAGAATACTTCAGCAAGACTTAACGGGACCATTCGTCAGCATCTCGGGGCACAGCCACATCCCTGGTGTTCCAAAAATGGAGGTGGAAAAAGAGTATTGTGCAGGGTCGAGGTAGAGGGATTTGTTACATAAAAGTACAGAGTGATTTTGAAGCTCCCCGAATGTTTCTCCAAGAATGGTGTCCAGCCCAAGATGGCTGAAGCGTGAAGGAGGAAGGAAGGAAGCACCGGGTTTTCTATCATAGGGTTGAAAAGCCAAAGCTTTAGATGGAAAAATCACAGCCCCGGACATGGCTCCTAGCAATGGGGCTATATTCCTCTATAACATGGCCTCACAGCTGACTTTTACAAGGTCTTTGGAGAATTCCATTTTGACACTAGTTTTTAATAATATCTGCATGAAAGGGTAAAGAACTGAGGCAGTGCCACAAGGGGGTATTAACGTGATATTTAAAAAGGACAGAGAGAAGCTCTTAACAAATTGAGGCAGGAGACCCTGATTCACACAGATGATTCTCCCTCCCCTGTGGGTTCCTGAGGAAGGCGAGAGAGTGAGGAGATGGGGAGTGTGTCAGAGCTAATTCCCTCACTTTTCATAGGCTAGCCGTGGTTCAGATGGAGCCACAGTACCAGTTTGCTTGTTTGGGATTTTGGTGAACAGATAATAATATAGTTGGGATGAGTGATAGGTAGTCTGGCTGGTTAAGTCCAAAGGGTTGAAAAATTGCCTTAATGTTTCTGTCAGCTGCTCTAGTGTTTTTGCATAGCTCAAAGTGTGCAGGGGTGCTAACTACCCCTGGAGTCCTTCCCACATTCTCCTTCAGACATGACCCCAGTCCTGTCTTCTTTGCTGTTCCCCTTGGTTAACTGGAAACAGAGCATTCACCTGGAATCAAAGGGCACTGAGCAGTGAGACTTGCTCCCTTGCCCGTGTTTGTATGACTGTACCAATCCCTCAGAAAGATACTTTCTAATCATAAATACAGCGGCGGTAGCTACACAATACTCTTCCCAGCTTGGTGGCTCTGCCATAGTGCTCTTGGTCTCGTCTACCTACTAGCTATCCTGCCTTTCCTGTCAGATTTGTCTCTTTGGTGTCTGTTTACCAGGTTTCAAATTGTTGACCTGCAATTGCTTCCTCTTCTTTTTGAAGAATGTGGATGCAGGTTTTCCTTCATCTGGTCTTCTTTAGAAATAATTTACCTATGATCTTTAAATGTTCCCTGGCCCCAAGAAAACAGGAGGCACCTGATGAGTGTCTGTCAGGAAATGAATCAGTGACGAAGTAAAGAATAATAATAGAAATCTATTTGATTTACAAATCAGCACACACACACACACACAAACACACACACACACACACACGGGCACATACTTAGAAAAAAGAGAGAAAGAAAGAGAGAAGAGAATATTACCCTGAAAATTTGAAAAATAAAACAAAATCTGAACCCTAAGCTTGATAATTCAAATTATTTCCATAATTTAAATTGAGCACAAGCCGTAGTCTTTCTCTCTATATTAAATACCCTAAAATTATCAGAAAACAATGGTGTACAAACCTCACAACCTCACAAATCAAGGAACAGAGAATAGACAAAGACAACTTACAGATTGCTGCACACAATGACCCTTACTTTACTTTCCCAGAACTCATGGTCCAAATATCAGTATATCCTTCTGGAAAGTATGTTCGTTTGTTCTGCATTTGTATCTCCACAGTGCGGTGCAGAGATTCAAAGACAAGTGCCATAAGCCATGAGCCATGCAAAGACATCCAAGAACTCTTGGTCTAGGTTAGGGAAAAATCAAGCTATGAGATGAATCAGATGGAAATCCATAGGGAGACTATGTTCTTGAGAATTTTAGATGCTGGAGAAAATCAGGCAGGGTACATAGGCAGAGGAGGTGCCTGGAAATTGGAAAGTGTGTCCAGAGGAGTAAAGATCATGCAAATATCTTAACCTCCTCTGAAGCAAGAGGAGGAGGCATGTTTCTATGGTTTGATTTGGGAGGGAGTGGGAAAACTCACTTAATGCTGAACAAATTGAACAATTTTAACTATATAGATTGGACATTATGGCTGCCTGGACTAGGAGAAATGGATAGACTTGGTAGCTGTGGAGAAATAAGCAAATTGGAAGGAGATTGGGTGGTAGGATGCTCAGGGTTAGAGAGAGGAGGAAGATGCTCAGTGGCCACAGAAACGGGGCTTACTGAAGAAGACAAAGATAAAACCACAAGGAAGATGGGATGAAATCACAGAACATCTTCCATGTCATGCTGGAGAGGTTGAATTTTATCCTGGAGGCAACAGGGAGCATACTGGAAAGGTCACCCTGACAGAGGATGGAAGGTGGAAAAGGAGATAGAGTCAGAGAGAGCAGCTGGGAGAGTGCTCTGTGTCTAACTGTGGAATGATGAGTGTCCATATCGATAGAGTAGATGAGGAATTGGGAAGAAGTGGTTAAGTGCAGCTATGCTGTAATGATGGAACTGGCAGTACACACCTGTAATCCCAGCACTTGAGAGGCGATGCAGTGGGACCAGAAATTTTAGACTACCATAGACTACATAGCAACACTCTGCCTTAAAAAGAAGAAAAGGAGGAAGAAGAGGAGGAGAAGAAAGGGGAAGGGAAGAGGAGGAAAGAGGAAAAGGAAGAAGAGGAGGAGAAGGAACTGCATTGACTGGGAGAATGGAATAAACATGGCTGTGGCACCATGCAATGTGATAGAAAAGTGGGAAGAAGTGGGTTTGATGAGGAAATCCATTCAAAAAGGTGTGGGCAAGCCACTGTGCTAGACCCTAGGTTCATCTGGTGAGCAATGAGAAGGCTGCCTGCCCTCCTGGGACTCACAGCCCAGTACAAGAGACAAAACTTAGGTAACTGTTACACTTATAAGCACAAAATTCAAACACTCAACCGACATGAGGTAAATGATATCAAGATGAGGAGGTAAGTGGTCTACTGTGGGCAGGATGGCTAGAGATGGTTCCTGCAGGAGTGTGTTTAAGTTAATATCTAAAGACTGAGGAATAATAGCCAGGGGAAGAATATACCATATAGAGGCAGGAAGAAATACAAAGATTCAAAATCAGAAAGTGACTGACTTTTTTGAGAAGCGGGAAGAAGGCCATTGTCCCTGGAAAGGACTGAATGAGGAAACGGAGAACAAAAGGAGAGATGGACAAGTACTGAAGGATCAGAGCACAGTACCTGGAGGAGGGGCAAAGTGCTAAGCTTAGTTGCAAAGCAAGCAGTAAGTAGCCTTTGTATTGAACCTAAACCCACCAGCTAATAATCATAATAATACTAATCATAATAATATATTTCATTATGCAATCTCTAGCAGGCATTTGAGTTTGAGAGTTCTGATAAAGTATGGTAAACATTTTGAATACAATTTTGAGTAGAAATTAGGAACTAATTTAGGAGAAAACCTGAGTTTAGAAGTTAGAAATTTGGTAAGGCAGAGTCATTGAAAATCTGAAAGAAAGAGGTACCTGTTCTTTGGAATGGAAGCTGTGTCCTAGAGCTGAGACACTGGAGTCTGAGCTGTAGTACTGCTGCGGCTGGGTGTGATAAAGGTTTATATGTGTAGCATTTGTCCCTTGTGACTCGAGTCATAGAGTCTAGGATAGGTCTGAATAAAGAGTAGGATGGTGGGACTGGTATCATCACTTTGTGTTCAGAAGTAGATATCATTAAAATAGAGGCTTCTTAGAGACCAACATTTGTGAAAGAAGCAGGGTGGGAAGAGGAAGAAGTCAAACTATCATAATGTGTTGGACGCCAATGGCTAAGCCTTGATTGCTTAATCCTGCATAGCCATTGAATGTGGCTGCCCTGGGAAGGAGTGACCTTGGTCAAGGCTGCTTGCTGCAACTGAAGCTGACCCTGGACAGTAGACGCTCTCCACTGTCTGAATTCTCTGCAGCTGAATAGAGGATTTCCTTCAAGTGGGATTTGGGTGGAAGCCTTTCATATCTATAATTATCCCCAAAGAAGTGGGTGATAAATGCTTTATGTAAGACTTGAGAAGCTATCTAAACAACATCTTCATTCACAAAATAGGGTGTTGTGAAAACCATATTTATGAAAATTCTCTGTCTGATTCTTGTTTCAGTTCTAGAAGCAGTGACTTGAGAAGTCCAACATCACCTTGCTGCAGTGGGTATTATAAAGTGTAAAGTGAATTCTAATGCAGAATAAAATACCAAGCTTCCCAAATCCTTATTTGGATACTATGGACCATGCCTCAACCTTCAGAGGAACAGCTAACAAGGACAAAGATTTGAGTTTCATGATGCTAATAGATGGAGGAGGCAGTAAGAGAGGTGAACCAAATGTTTCAGGAAAATGACCTCTGGTTTGAGCATGTCCTCCATATGTCTATATTCTGGAAGCATGATTTCCAGTACAACAATATTGAGAAAACCTTCAGTAGCTTCTAGCTCAATGTGACTAGGAATTGGAGTGTATTTTCAGCAGGGATTAATGTGGCTCTTAAGGCTAGTTGTTCTGAGAAGATGTTATTAATAAAAAGAAAAACTGGCCCTTCCCCCTTCCCCAGTCTCTTGCTTCTTTTATGCCCTATTTGCTTTCACCATGATATTATCTGCCTCCTCGTGACACAGCCCTGCAGACCAAAGTGATGGATCCACTGATACCCAGACTTCCAGCCTCAAAACTGGAAATTCAACAAAGCTCTTTTGTCTACCAGCTATTCTCTAGTATTTTGTTATAGCAACTGTTTTAGTTTCATTCCCTGTTGCTGTGATAAAATGACCTGCCCAAAACAACTTAAAAGAGAAAGGATTTATTTTATCTCACAGGTCTGGGGTACAGTCCACCATGGCAGGGAAGCCAAAACAGCAGGAACATGAGCACCTTGTCATTTTACTTCCACAGAGAAGAAAAGAGCAATGGACACATGCATTCTCCATTTCACTCTTTACTATATATAGCCCAAGTTCTCCCACCCAGGGAATGGTCCTCAGCAACTGAAATGAGGTCTTTCGCACCAGTTAATTATCAAGATTATCCCTGACACATCCTAGATGCTAAATTTAATCTAGACAATCCTTCACAGGTGTGCCCGGAGGCTTCACAGGTGTGCCCGAAGGCTTGGGTTGACAATACCACAGCAGAAAATGGACTAGCATCATGACATGGTAGTCAGCATTGACACTCCTGAGTAATATAGGATTACAGGATCCCAACATTAACACAGGTTTTCAGCACATCCTTCCAGATGGATGAAAGCTAGCCTCCACGGCTTTACTCCCACGAAGCCCATTTTCCACTTAGTTGTTTTCACTTTCTTCTCATAGAGCTTACTGTGTGTATTGGCAAAGTCTTTGTAAGGAGAAGTCAGAGGGTAACCCTTGTAAATGCTGCAGTGTCATACAAAGTCAACCCCACATGTTTCATGTCCTTGATGGTGCTCAAATCTTGATTATTTTGACACCACCTCTCTCTCCACCTACATGAGTGTCTGGCCTAAGAACAGAGATAGTGCAATGAGTTGTGAGTGGGGCTGTACGGGCAAGTTTATATTGATGGTATGAGGGTAGACTTACCTGTGCTGTTGATGTTAGTTAATTAGAAACACCTTTGGAGGAAGATATTTCTTGGGTGGAAAAAGGATGCTCTTTGGAGATACTGGACATTTTTAGATTCCTATGAATCTATTTTCTTTTCTTTTTCTCTTTACATGCTTCAAGTACAGACCATGTGATTGCAATTATTTCTCCTCTACTGCTATTGCAGAAAATGATTGATATGAGTGACATTTGAACAATGATTTTTATTTAAATTTTCCTCAGTAAACATATTCAGGGCAGTTATGAGCAAATTTTTAAAGTTGAAAATGACTAACTTATTGACTTTAGGAATACTGAGTAGCAAGAACATGAATGTAAAAAGGAGACAACAGCCGCAGAAGCATGTCGACCACAATTTCTGGATGTTATTGCTCTTGGTTGATTATTTGTTTTATATATCAGCATCTATTGAACATTGTATAAAGGAAAAAATAAAAGACAATTAGAAAAGGATAATTTTCTGCCAATGAGTGCAATTGAAGGAAGATGTCAAAGAAATTTATTAGAAAATATCCGAAGGCAAAATCACCAAACCGACAGCTTAATCTATGCAGAGCATAGGAGAAGGAGGGCATTCGAAAGCAGATGGGTGTCACAGGTGTCTCTCAGTTATATTGATTGGGGCCTAATGAGGACGTAGAAGACTTTGATTTGGCAATGAAGAGAGCAGATCTGGCTTTCTCCACCTCAAAAATCACCTCCCCGGGCTGCCACCCATGGGATGGGAGGAATTGGCAGTGGACAGTTCTTTTCTTGTTGTCATTTGTGAATCCAGCAAGCAGATAGATCTTTAGAGATATTTGAGAGAGAGAGAGAGAGAGAGAGAGAGAGAGAGAGAGAGAGAGAGAGAGAGAGAGAGAGAGAGAATGGTTTAGAACCTTTGTTCCCAATTAACCCAGGGAACTAGTTATGCATTTGAATTCTCAATTTCCTCATCTTCAAAATGGAGAAAAAACATGATTATTGAGAGAGTTGTCCATGAAATGCTATATATAAAGCAGATGGCACAATGCCCAGAACCTAGTATAATAGCTACTTGATAAATGGTAGCCAAGCCAGAGGGCAAGGACTGTTCTGGTTTTTTCACTATTTCCAAGACTTCTCCAAGCAGTGCAGATAACAGCAGTGCTCTCAGCCTCCCTCCCCACTGCATAGTAAATGCTCATACTTTCTCATAAAGAGTCCCGTAGCTTTCAAGTGTCCCATTTCTTCTTGTGTGATGTGATCTCTGTGGAACTTGACAACTGCATGTAGTTGTTAAAGTTTTCACCTTTTTAGACACGATAGATTTGATGGGAAGTAAAGCAGGCACAGCAATAGATAAAACATGTGTAAAACTTGATCAGAAAGTCATAACACCCAAAGAAATAAGAAATCCCTGCTAGGAATATGTCAAGGTATATAAATTAGAAGGCAAAAATAAGTATGTAAATCCCTCCCATTTAATAGGCGGGAGCCCAGGGAAGTGATTTCTGAGGCTGAGAAAGCCAGTTCTGCTCTCTACATTGCCGCTTATAAGTCTTCTATGTCCTATTTGGGTCTCCATGGAAAAGTCTTTCCTTCATTAATACATAACACAGGAAATCTTTCATGGTGTTTTTGTGTGGTCTTTCAGTGCATCAGAGATGACTGAGGACAAGTGAGTGAAGTGGGTAATTCTAGGAAGCGTAGAAAGGAAAGAGATCAGGTCTGTTGTAATTTAATACAATAGGCTTCTCATTTGGATAGCTGAGGGTCCTGCCCCAGCATCAAACTGGCAGGTATTCATCTTAGAATATGTGTTTTGTGACAGAATCTTGTTGTGTAGTCCAGGTGGACTTTAAACTCACAGTCCTCCTGCCTCAGTCTACCAAATGCTGGAATTGTAGCATGCACCACCAAATGCCTGTCTTTGGGGATCTTTTTACAAAGGCCATATGTGCTGAGTGAGCTGACATGTGGGCTCATATGGCCCTTTCCTGAAACACTCCCTATTTGGGGATGAACACTTCAGTTGGACTTCAGAATATATTTCCTAGCAAATGTTCTGTTGCCTTTCCAAGATATGGAGGCTAGTCCTGTTTAGCTACCCTAATTCTTTGCCTGGTTCTTAACAGCTTTCAGGGGGCTCTCACAAGTTTGCTTATACATTCAGCACAGACAGATACCCTGCTGCCTTGGATCTATCTGTGGGACTTGCTCAGACTTTTTATCAGCTAATATCAATCATAGTCATCAACCTTTATCCTTTTTGCTTCTTTTATTCTATGTTTGGTTTTCTCCTTTCATTCACGTCAGTCAGAAGCTTGAATATAGTAACTATTTTTACTAAATACGTAGTGAGTTATTGTCTACGGTCCATCTGCAAAAGAAGGTCCTTCAGAGAGACAGTATGTTGTGGTGGTAAAGGCATAACACTAAAAAGTCTAGATCACAACACAAACACCAATATTTATAAAACAAAATGGTATTTGCTCCAATTCAAAATACATTCTTCTAAGCCTCACCACATTTTTATATGTACCGTGGATTAGTAACTTCTTTTTTTTTTAAAAAAAAATTCAGTTTCCTAACTAAAGGCTTTCCAGGTCAAACATTGTTTAATATTTCCTTTAAAATAGCATTTTAAAATTGAATGATTTCTATCTTAGCTCTTAGGTTCCACATTACTGTGTAGACCAGCTTCTCATGGTACAGTAATTGCACCTGATGTTTAAAGAGTGAGCTGTTCTATAGCACACCTATTTAAGTTTGGAAACTTTGCAAACAGAATGAATTCCCACTGAACTGAAGGCAACACCACAAATGTGCTTCCCTCCCCATGAATCTTGTGCTTACATTGGGGACAGGAATATAACATATATGGAAGTGTTCCTTTTTCTTCTATTAAATGGAAAAATTTGTCACCAACCTGAAAAGCGTGACCTCTCAGCCCTCACTCACACCAGGTTAAACAATTTCAGGACTTTCCATAACAAGTTTGGCTCATGTATCACGTAATGTCAAGATCCTGGGGTCCACTGATCACTTTCTTTTACATCATCATCAATCATTTTATGTTTTAAATGCATTCTCTGATGAAATAAGTGATTACTTGGCTCAATATTTCTTTTGACTTATATAAACATTTCATTACTGGCTCTTAGTTTGCGGGGTTGGCAATTTAGTTTGTGTGTTTGTGTGTGGGATGGTTCTTGGCAAAGATTGATTAAGGGATAATTCAATACTTTGTATTAAATATATAAAGTGCACAATGTTTGGAGTTCAAACCCCATATTTGTGCTTTGCTTTTGTGTGACTTGGATCAAGTAGAAGCATCTTCTGGCCAATGTTTGAATCTGTAATTTAAGGATATTTATATCTGCCTCACAGATTTCTTATTAAGATGGAATAAATGAATGCACATAAAATACTAAGCACAGTGCCTTGTACAGTTCACAAATGTGATCCTTTCCTGATCCCTCTTTGATTTTCTTAGTAAGTGTATTTTTAGTTCATGATTGTGAATGGTCAATTATTTGAAGACCCTTTACTCTCAAAGCTGTTACCTTCAGATAACTAACCAAGCATGCTCATTGTTTTTCTTTCTGTAACCCTGGATTTGGAACTCCTTAACTCTGAGAAGAGAGTATATTTCATGGGAGAATAATGGAAGCAATGCTGTTCTAGATCCATTTTTTTTTCTTGAAACTGTTGTTCATATTTAAAACAGTTATTTGTATTTATTACATCAGTTAACAGTACTTTTAGGTTCATTTAGTCATTAATCTTTGCCACATCTCAAGTTTGTACACATGCACAGAAGGAAATAATAGCATAATTAAGTCGTCAAAGTGTTCTTAAAACATTTTGTACTAACTCTGAGTTTTGTTCAATTACTGTGACTCAAAATTTCTGTTGCTCAGGGTTTCCCCACATGTTATTGTCCACTAGGTTTTCAAGTATTCTGATGAAAAAGTATTTCCAAGGAGGCTCACTGACATTCATTGGAGAAATTCTGATGACCAGGCATAGGCAGTACTACCTATATCCAGGCTCTGGCTTCCTGGCACAGCTGATCCAGGGACACTTCAATGTGAAGCAATCAAGTAGATTCAGTTGTATCTTCTGATCATGAAATACAGTGGTGATTAAGAAACGCATGTTAAGTTAATGACAATTGATGCTTCTGTTTGGAATTTGTATCTCAGATTCCCACATAAAGAATCAGAGTCAGGAAACTGACTCAATTCGGACTGTATTAAGAACCATGTTCCTGAATGGTCAGAGGGCTTGACAATATCCAGAATTATCTTTCTATGCACATCCTGAGTGGGCTCCAACCTTCTCTGGCACAGGGCCCAGCAACAGGAAATTCTGTTCTAAGAAGTACCTTACTCTTCCTCCTAGTTGCCAGCTGTCTTCAGGGACACATAGCTTCTAGAGAAGGTGGGAGAGAATAAAATCTTTAATTTTGTTTAATACCTGATCCTTAGAGCAAAAGGTTTTGGAGGTCAGAGAAGATATGTGTAGCTAAAGTTTTCCTGCCTGGCCCACAGTCGGGACAAATCTCTGTCACCTGCCAGTCCCACAACCGCTCAGACCCGACCAAGTAAACACAGAGACTTATATTGGTTACAAACTGTATGGCCGTGGCAGGCTTCTTGCTAACTGTTCTTATAGCTTAAATTAATCCATTTCCATTAATCTATACCTTGCCACATGGCTCGACGCTTACCGGCATCTTCACATGCTGTTTGTCATCGTGGCGGCTGGCAGTGTCTCTCTGACTCAGCCTTCCACTTCCCAGCTTTATTCTCCTCCTTGTCCCGCCTACTCTTCCTGCCTAGCCAATGGCCAATCAGTGTTTTATTTATTGACTCATTAGCAACACATTTGCCATACAGAACATCCCACAGCAGATATGTACTAGTGAACTTGAATATTCTACTGAGAACTTTTTTGACATAGACAAATCAACTCCAGGAACCATCAAATGGGGACAGCAAATGACCCTGGCCTTGTTGGTTAGAAAATGCTAATTGACAGTAGACTACTGCACAGGAACAAAACATACATAAACTCCTTCAGATACTTCTAACACATAGTGGGAACCATGTGAAAGCCTTTTCTAAGGATATTTGTCAAGTTTATAGTAAACCCATAGTGTCATTTAATAAGATTATTAGACCCTATCACACATGTAGCTTCAGGAGTGAGTAGGGTCACCAAAATTCAATCAAGTAGGCTTATGTCAGAAGTATGAGTGGGCACCATAATTGAAGCTGATTCCCTCTGAGGAAAACTAACCAGGTAGAGATGTGAGTTAATACTGCCAACTTGACAGGATCTAGTCATGATGGGTTTTCTAGATTAGGTGATGAGACAGAAAGACCCACCCTGAGCATGGGGAACACCACTCTATGAGCTGGGGATCTGACTGTATGAAAAAGAAGGGACATCATTTCACTCTGATGATGTCCCTTCCTGCATTGTTCAACTTTGACCTCCTTTTTTTCCTGGTCATATTCATCTACACCATCTTTGGGATGTCTAACTTTGCCTGTATTAGAAAGGAAGCTGGAAATAATGATACATTCAACTTGGAGACCATTGGCAACAACATGATATGTCTGTTCCAAATTGCCACCTCTGTGGGTTGGAATTAACTTCTAGCACCTATCCTCAACAGTGTTACCTTCAAATGTGACAAAAAGAAAAAGAAAAAAAAGATCATCTAGGATTCATGGGGATTTTCTGTTTTGTCACATCATCATATGCTTTCTGGTTGTGGTGAACTGTACATTGCAGTCATTCTTGAGAACTTGCAGTCATTCTTGAGAACTTGAGTATTGCCAATGAACAAAGGGCAGAGACCACTCCCCTCCAATGAGTGAGGACAACTTTGAGATATTATATGAGGTCTTAGGGAAGTTTGAGCCTGATGCCCCTCAGTTCATAGAGTTCTGAAAGCCCTCTGACTTTGCAGCTGCCCTGGATCCCTCTCTTCTTATCACAGAACCAAACAAAGCTCATCCCATTGCCACATATCTGCTGATAATGAGTGGAGAAGGGGTCTGCTGTCCAGACATTCATTTGCTTTGGCAAAGAGGGCTTTGGGTGACAGTGGAGAGGTGGATTCTCTTCATTCACAAATGAGAGAAAGGATTATGTCTCAAAATCCCTCTAAAGTGTCCTCTGAAGCCATCAGAACTACACTAAATGAAAACAAGATGATGTATCTTCTACTGTCACTCAGTATGGTGACAGATATCGCTGTTGGAAAATATAAAAAAATCATCCAGTATATACATAAAGGGTAGAGACAGAGATGACGATTGGCCAACAAAGAGAATCCAGTTTTGGATAATGTTAATGAGAACTAAAGTCCAGAAAGAACGGATGTACTGCCTTTATCTGTTACATACACCTTCATACAATAGTGTACCAAAGCCAGAAATATGAAATGGGCAAAACAGAAAAGGAAGAAAAGGGGAAATATGCAAAAGGAAGCAGAAAATAGAGCCGTGTTTTCGAAGCCTGTAGAGGTGGTTTACTTGTGTTAATTAGGCTCTTTTAAGTAGGCCTATGCCAAGCTGTTCTTGTCAAATATTCTCAAAGGCAGCACAAACTCTAGCTCTGATCCACTGATAGGAGAACAGAATTGACACATGGCTGCTTTTGGTAAATGATTACTATAAGAACTCTCTGAGCAACTCTGTAAGGAATAATTGCTACCACAAACAAGAGTGATTGATTTAATGTTTAATATATCAGGAAAACATGTAGAACAGAGAATCTTGCTGAGAGTGGCATTCATCACTCTCGGCTTCCTGACCTCAGGTGCAATGTGACCAGAAGCTTCCTTAAGCAGCTGCCACCAGGACGTCTCTGTCAGGATGGACTGTATCCCAGAACTGTGAACCAAATTATACCCTCCCTTCTTTAAGTTGCCTTTTTCCGAGAAAATAGAGACATGACTAAGATAGAATATGTGGTAAAGCTGAGATCTACAAGATCTCACAATGGCATGGAAACAAGATGGTCCACTAATGCCCAATACCATGGTCATTGCTGTATGTCTCCTATCTCCACACAACATTTTATGTTTGCCATGAGAAATGGCCAAAATGACTACATCCATGTCTGTCTAACCCAATCCACCAATGACAAATCAATTCTGTACAACTGGTAGGTATTGAGATTCACAGAAATGTATAAAACCAATGAAATGACAACAATGAAATACACTATTCTGAAGATAAATTGTTTTTAATTTCTGGGACCCAAATAAATAACTTTGATTTTAGGAATATCTATCCAGATCTTGCCTGTATATTAAATCTATTTTCAAAATTGTGAGGTCCATATTCTGATTCTCCTTTCATTTAACATCATAGGGAGAGCATAATTTCTCACTGATATAAAAAAAAACATTCAGAGCAGTAGTGTGAGGATGTTTTCTTACGGCAGACTCTGTGCAAGTCTCTAATTCTTCTTGTAGAGAAAGTGACTTTGTTTCCAGACTCTAGAATTCCAGTGAAGTGTGTATTCCATAAATCTCAATCCTAAGAGCAGGTCACAGGAAGAATGATTTTCCATCTCACACCCCGCCTTAGCTTGCAAACACCATGTGCTCTAAGATCCCCGCAGGAGTGCTGGTGGACTCTCTGGAAGGGGGTTTAGAGCTAGGTTTAGCATCAGTTCTGAAAGCACATTAATGAGGAGAGCAGTGTTACTCGTTTTTGAAGAAGAAGGTATTTGACATTTATTCAAATATTCCTCTCCCAAGCTTTTGGTTGTTTTCTTAATTATTATTGAGCATTTTCACTGAGAACATTGAATCGTAAAATTTCCAAGTCACACAGTCCATTGAATTTCTAATTATAAATAAATGATTTCAACTTCTGCCCCTCTGGGGCACTGATTTTTATAGATTCACCAGCAAGTTCATCCATCCTGACTCCTTCTCTGTCTTTTCTTGAAGTCCACTCATCCTTTGTTGTTGGACACACTATCCTGGGACCTCATACAAAGTCTGGGCAGAAGGAAGGCTTTTGGAAAGCTTAGTTAAAATCTTTCTGGAACTTTCTCCATGAAAAATAAGGGCTAAGGCACATTGACCAAGGATTTATCAGCTCCTGTCAAGGTCCACCTTCAGAGGTTGATAGTGTATTAGTGTCTGATCCTTAATCTGTACCACCGTACTCCTATGCTGTGAGAACAGAAGAGAACTGCAATTTTATTTTGAGCTCCCCCTCTCTCCCCCCACTCCCTCCTTCCCTCCTTCTCTCCCCGCCTCCGTCCCTCCTGCTTCCTCCCTCTTTCTTTGTGTGGGGCAATGTATCCACTGGTAGTTAAAATAGGAGGTAGCAACATACCATAGAGCACTAACTTAAATGTACCTGATAGGAAAACAAGTTTTCTGAGACGTGCTTACTCAGAAGGACTGATCATGGTAAAATCATGTTCTCTGTTTCTAAGGGTCAGAAATGATAGAAACTGGATCATAGCAGAATGGATTCTGTTCTCAGTTGCTACATTTATTTATGATTTCTCTATCACAGTACATCTTCCTCTACTAGGTAAATGGTTCATCTTCAAACTTGAGGTGATAGGATTATTACACACTAAACACTGTCTATAGATCTTTATTGCCTTTGATTTCAGCTCAAATTTTCATTTGGCGTTTATGAACTTCCACACATGACTCCTGAATTACCTTTTTACTGTGCATGAGGCTTTCCCCTTTCTTTCTCCTCTACAGGCTTCATGTTGATCTTTCTTACTCTCATGCTTCGTATTGATTTTAGGTTTCAATCCATGGCTTTCTGCTTTCCTTGTCTCACTCCAACTTCAGTTCTTGATCTCTAGCATGTGTAGCTAAAGTTTTCCTGCCTGGCCCACAGTCAGGACAAATCTCTCTCACCTGCCAGTCCCACAGCCACTCAGACCCGACCAAGTAAACACAGAGACTTATATTGGTTACAAACTGTATGGCCGTGGCAGGCTTCTTGCTAACTGTTCTTATAGCTTAAATTAATCCATTTTCATTAATCTATACCTTGCCACGTGGCTCATGGCTTACCGGCATCTTCACATGCTGTTTCTCATTATGGAGGCTGGCAGTGTCTCTCTGACTCAGCCTTCCACTTCCCAGCTTTATTCTCCTCCTTGTCCCACCTACACTTCCTGCCTAGTCAATGGCCAATCAGTGTTTTATTTATTGACTAATCAGCAACACATTTGCCATACAGAACATCCCACAGCAAGCATGGTCATATTTGAGGCTAGAAATCTTAATTTTGTTGAGCGTTAGTGGCCTTGGGGAAAGGCAGCCCTGCTTTACCTCTCTACCTATGTAATCATTTTCTTGACCTCCTTAATCTTCCAGCTCTTCAAACAGATACATTTGAATGGCTATATGGTAGCATACAGTGATGTCAGTGGTATGGAAGTCCTAAAAGAAGTCCCGCCAGGTGTGATGAAATCATGATTTGGGGATTGGCATTCCATAAGCAGCATTATAGAAACACAGAACACACTTTGTTTTATTGTCTTATGGGGATATAGAAGCACCTGATAATGAGTAGATATTATTTCTTATTCATTTTTATTCTAGGATTGATCAATCTTTATTCCATTCATTGAAACCACCATTTTAAAAAAAATGTATCACTCATCTTGGTGCTTAATGTTATATTTATTTAATTATTTGTGCATTGCAGAGAGTGGGTGTGTGAGTTCCTTCTGATCACAGTAGCAAACTCCTACAGAGTGTGTAATGTATTATTTTTATTGAATAAAGGGAAGGGAGAATGGCCAGAAGGAAAAAAGGAAGGAAATAAAGGAAAGGAAAAGGACGGGAAGGAAAAAGGAAAGGAAGAGAAAGGAAAAGAAAGGGGAGGGAAAGGAAGGGAAGGGAAGGAAAGAGAAGGAAAAGGATAAGGAACAGAAGGGAAGGGCTAATAAAATGAGGACTGTATCTCTTAGGATTGGAATTGGCATCCCCAGAGTTGGAAAGTGTAGCTCTGAGCAGAGGCCACATGCAGTCAACTAAGATCACAACTGACAATTGGTCATATTTAGGTTAGATGATAGAAAATAAGCTGTGAATCACTAGCTATGTGTCATGGTGTAGGGTCTGAGATCAGAGATTAGTCCTAAGTCAAGGCGCTGCTAGGAGATATATTAATGTAAAGTCAGACATGGGTATCAAATTGTTTAAGGGATGAATTAAAGAAGCATACAAGTAGAAATGAGGATAGAACCCTAATTTCAGCAATCTTGTTCCAGGATAACAGTCTACAATTCCATGTCCCAGAATGTCTGATGGAGACCAAGAGCTTCCAGTCATTTACAAGAAGAAAGACTGCCTTGGTCTTATGAAGCATCACCCTTCCTACATGATAAGAAGAATGGAGTTGCATATATACAAGTTATGTTAGTTTCTGTGCGTACCTTTGGGCCAGTTAGTGACAGCAATGATAACATCATCACCACCTGTTAGCATGATAGCATCATCACCACCTGTTTCCTTCAGCTAGTCATTATAGAAATCCCAGAGTTCAGTAGTTTCTCTAATCATGCAGTTGCCCAGTTCCTACTAAATAGAATATTACTCCCATGGTATTTCAAGATTTTGATTTAACACTTCGTAATTTAAAACCCCAAGGTTTGAAACACAGTTCAGCTTCTACCAGGTCACAGAGGTGTGTCTGTGCATTGAATGGAACGGGATTGTAACTGAAGACTGAGAAATGATGGACAGAGAGGAGGGAGTGGTAAGATTCACACAGGAGTGATGGAGCAGTTGTTCACACTGTAAGTCTTATTCCCTAAGCCTAGGCACTTACTTTAGAAGCTGTGAAGGATTTTCTCGAAATTTACCACAAGAAATTGGTTCTAAGGTAGACAAGGTTCTGAAAAGCTTTCTATCATGCCTTATGTAACTCTGGGAAAAAATATTATTCCCCTGAATTGGGGGTGAGACAAGAGATGGATTTGTAGAGTGACTAACTGCTTAAATATTTCAAGCATTGCTGCTTTCCCTTTACTTTGAAGAACAGGAAATAATAAATCAGAAAGAAGGGGATTTACTTCCATTTCAAGGTGCCAATAGTCAAGCAAGTTCGCTGGCTCCATGCCTAAGCCTTTACGTGTGGGAAGTGGATTTGGAGGGAGGGAGGCCCCCAGCACTTGGTACAGTAGTCGGGATTGTGAATGTGGTGATACGAAGTAAAACAGAATAGTCCCCATTGATGTCCCCTACTGTGTGGAGGTCAATGGACTGGTGAAGGTAGCAGACAATTCAAGCTTCACATCTCCAGACTTGTCCTTTGAATTTTCCTGAGGCTGGAATAATGTTTTCTATATTACCTAGGGATCTGGAGAAATATCTCTTGCATTTTGTGGCTATTGCTGCAACAGGCTGTAATACTGGACATTTTGGATGGACCCACTGGGATGATTTCTGATATGGCATTCCAACTGCTTTTGCCTTTGCTCAGTTGAAAGCAAAATTCCATATTTTCCCCATTGAAAAATCCTGCTTTCACCCGCCTCTCCCCGAAAGCTCTTGTCCACTGTCACTGCCCTCCTGTAGACAAACCCCATCCGCTGAGCATGGGTGAATGACGGAGAATAAAATATAAAAGGGGATGGAAGGAAGTTTGATTAGTGAAGCACTCTTGCCATGCGCCAAAATTCAGGAGAAGAAAATCTTTCTATGTCTAGAAGCCAAGGTCCATTCTGCCCCCAGGGAGCTGTCAACCCACCCTGTCAGATATTTGTAGGGGCAAAACTGTGGACAGAATTATATAAGTGAGCAAGGCAACTGTCCTTTCTCTGGGGATAGGAAAGTGTTGGTTGTGAGTTCCAAGTCCTGGTTATGCTGGTTGCCAATCTGGAGTGCTTGTGAGCCAAAGGTCTGTGGTCCGGGATTTCTCTTTCAACTCTTGATTCCTGTCATGGAGCAGCTTGCTCATCTGAGCATGGTTATTCGTAGAATTCATAAAAGCCCTTTCCTAAGGCAGAGATGCAGCCAATCCTGACTAGAACCTCACTATCCAGCTGCTGTTCTCTCTCTGCAATAGCTTTTCAATCTCAGAGTTTCACAACCAGCTCCCAGAGGCCAGTTGGATTTTCCTGTCCAGCATCTGAGACTTGGGCCCCTGCCACTGTTCTCCTGGCTGCACACATCTGCTCTGCCTTAACCCACTTACAGATCTGGGCAAGAGATGCTTCTCTGACAACTCCTGCCTGAGACCCACATCAGCAAGGGTCAATCACTGACCCTAACCACAAAAATCAGATCTCTCAGGTCAAATACACCATGGACTGACGTCTGAGTTTTGAAAAGTCTTTTCACCAACTAGAACTATAACCATACCAAGACAGACAGGAGCCTGAGGAGAAATGAAAAACTCAGGAATAGTGATTCTGTCTTAATTGAAAATTCTCATAATTTTTCCACTGTACTATTTTCACATTACGTTTTATATTTTAATCTTCATTTGAGTCATTGCTGCTATTTCCTACAATTTGTATCAAGCATGTGACTTACCACACTTAGTTCCACCATCGCTGTTTCTTCAGTTGGGGGAGGGATCATAATATTATCCACTTTGCAGTTTTAAAAAAAATGAAGAAAATTATACATACAAAAATGAAGTAAATTATATGAGACAAAGTACCTGACCCACTGCATAAGTTCAATAAATGCATAGAAAAGAAAAAAATAAACTATTATCATTCTCATGTCTGCTTGATTTACTATTATAGTTAATATTCTGTATTTCTTTAGACTATGGCTTTAGCTCTGTAAAGTACTTGAAGCAAGAGTCTGGGTTGCAAACTCCGGACCATTCTTCAGTGGTATCATGTTTGGTACACAAATATTTTCCCATTAAAACTGCTGCTTATTTATCAATGATTCGAACAGATTATTTCCAGAATCTACATCCTCCACTGATTCCTAATTTTCCCATAGTATCCAGCAAACAAACATTTATGCATACTATCACCTTTATCTTTTCCATGATATTGTAAAATAAAGTCAGTGTTTCTTCTGTGTGTCTGGCTTACCATTTCCACATGTACATAGGATGACCCCTACATCTGGGGAAGAGTTCCAACTTCCAGATTCTTCAACCCACTGTGCTGGCAGCAATCCATGAGCTCGTCTTGGGAAACTATAATTGATTACTCTGGAGGGAAAACTCCATCCTAACACCAGCTGGCAGCCAGACCTGCCCTAGAGTCCCCTAAATTCGTCTCCAGCACAATTCTCAGTAGAGACAGCATGCACACAAGCTGACATTATCTTAAGGTCCAAATCATGGCTGCATGCAAGTGCCTTCTTCATTCAACTTCATTGGCATCCATTGTCTCAAAGCGTTGAATTTTCCAATGGCAATTTTGAACAGGAAGAGTGTTTTTCTATCCAGCATTACTCGAACAAGTAACAAATGTAGCACATAACAGAGAAACGGCCTTAGAGTGGCCTGTCAGAGGGAATAGGAGGAAGAGACCAGCCTTGAGAAGCTGGGGGATGGAAGCAGACATCAGATTTCTAGAGTCCATGGACACTCTCCTCCTCAGAGTGGGGCTGACTCTTTCTGTCTGGCTTATCAAAACTGTTGTCCTATCTTCCGCAATATGAAAAGGAAACACAGAGATTGATTGATTGTCCCAATTCTCCAAATGAAGATGTTTCAAATTTTAGAAAATGAATGTGATTCCAACCTCCCAAAGTGTTTCTAGGTTCCAAAGCCATATTCTGGAGTCATTACACTTTGTTGAATAAATTCTTGAGAGTTCTTCTCCATTCCCGACAGCATCAGCATTCACACGGACTGCTGCCTCCATGATGTATCATTCATTGAGTCAGGAGAGGCTGCATGTCTGCCCTGCCCATGCTATCAGCAAGAGATAAAGACTATGATAGCAAGCACATCACGTGATCTTCAAACACAATTCCAATTTGTGATGAGCTCAGGGACTTTGACACTCTATGTGACAAACTTTATCTATATGATCAACCATTCACATATGTTCAAGTTTTACAACTTTTAAGGAAGTTACATACTGTAAAACCTCCTTTCACCAACTCTGTGGATTGGCTTCTCAAAGCAGGAGCACAAAGAGGAGCTCACCTTGAGGGGCCTTATAAATAGCTCTATGTTCTCTCTCCTTGGTCTTGATTATTGTTCTGGGTTGTGTGTGGTTTCTATTTTTGGCCCAAATGGCAGAGAAGCCTCTTCTGCAGCCAAAAAGCAGCATTGTGGGGTGCCAATAAATTCTGGGGAAAATTACATTTTAAAAAGGAAAACTTTGACATACATCTGGCAATAGAAGTATCCTGAACATATGGCAACCTGGTAGGTCGGGAGCCACTGGAACATGTGAAGGTGAGCTGAATACTGCCCCCATCCTGTTCTAGGGTGCATTTGGGGAAAAGCCTATAGTGAGACCATGTCTTTTTCAAACTGATGTGATACACTCACAGGGAAAGGGAGCTGGGTGAAAACCCATGCTTGTATGGCTGACCTTCTTCTGGCAACCTCTGAATGACTCCAAAGAGCTATTTTTAGTGATGCAGGTGAGTGAGATTAAGACCCTGCTGGGGAAGGCAGGCCTGTCATCACGACTCCACTGATAAATAAAATCCTGGGAGACTAGAGAAACTCAAGAAATTTAGCCCTCAGAACTAAGGATACCAGTGTTGAGAGTTGATGGTTGTTCCAAGTCAAAGACTTATTAGCCCTTGGGCCCTGCATCTCCATGGTAACCTTCTGTTTGACCACATTTGCTAACATCTCTGTGATGAGTCATGACGTGAGAAATCAGGCCTGTAGGGAACAAACTAAAGTTGCTATCACAGGAAGGAACATAGACTGACTTCACCAAGAGTCCATGAGGGTGTGCCTGAGACCATGGAGTACCAATCAGAAAGAGGGCAATGCTCCCACTTCATGCACCTCCACCTCTCTCAAGTATTCCATATCCACTTACTGGGAACATACTAGTTATATCAGAGGCAGCATTCCAGTATCCCAAAGGACAACTAGTGACATTTCCATCTTTCAGATAAGGGCACCTGGGTTCATTAGACATAGTTGTTGATCAAGGTGACACAGGTATAAGAATTGCAGCCAGATATAAGTATAAATCATATCTCGATGACTCCAAATACTGTTGTTGACCAACACATTGAGTCTCAAAATTACTACTTCCTTCACAGAGAGAGAGAAGGACTCATGAAGCCTATTCATTGAGGACATAAAGGCAGATAATGATAGAGAGCAGACAAGTCTCACCCCTCCCCAAGGATCTATGGGCAATTAATGGTTTCTAGGACAGGAAGAAATATTTTCTTGAGTGGTATAGCCACTAGTCGGGAGCCTATGCTCCTGCAAATAATCACCCAAGGCTCTAATGAAACTCACTGGGTCATCAAAATAGATAGATAGACAGACAGACAGACAGACAGACAGATATAGATAGATAGATAGATAGATAGATAGATAGATAGATAGATAGATAGATAGATAGATGAGAGGGAGTTGATAGGAAAATAAAGAGGGGATGGTAGCAGGTGAGGGGAAGGAAGCAGAAGTGGGTTATTTGGGATAAATGTGATAAAAATACATTAAGTATTATATATATGAAAGTGCCATATTGAAACACATCATTGTGTATAATTAACATGTGCTGAAGAAATTGATATTTCTTTTATATCCTCTGGATCACATACAAAGAAATCATGGCAGTTGCTTCTTACCTCTGCCTGATCCTTGAGCTTACTTTGATTGGGCTGTGAATGTTTTCAGTTTCAGAGAAACTCTGGTCTACACCTTTCATTTTGCTGATAGAATAATTGAGTCCAACATAGCACTTTGTATGATGTGGTATGCACTCTTTCCCCAGGACATGTGTTCACACAGGACCACACAGCATGCACTTAGGCTAGACAATTCACATGGACACAGGCCTTCACCCAACACTGAAGACAAACATACATGCAAGTACTTCCCTCCTCAGAGTTAGGGTTATTATACCCCTTTCTCAGAGTTTAATTTTCTGTTCAGAACCATGAATGTGGGAATCATTAAACTGTTATTAAATTAAGCATGTATGTCAGAAATCTGCATTTTTCACATGATCCTCATTTGATTCTAACTACAGAATCTAGAATCTATGCACCACCCCTTGGGAAACATTGTCTTTATGGTGGGGTTTTTAAAGATCAGAAGTGGTTTGTACTATATTTCATTTGTCCACGTCAAGTCACATGGCTAAATCCAGGGTAAATAGACATTTTGTGAGAGTGGATTAAATGAACATTACTGTCACTCAGTCTCTCGTCCAGTCATTGCTTAAAGCAAGGAAGATTGTCGAGTATCCAGAATACACAAAGTTCCCCTGAATTTGCATGTCAGTTATCTGGACCACAACTGATGAATGAAATTTGAAGATTCTTAAGGATTGCTGTAATTTCTTTCTTCCAATTGAGCAGACTTTATGCCTAAAAACCGTGATGCTATTCTCTAGTGTCTGTAAGTTTCATTTCTACCCCACGATGCTCACTGCAAGCTAGTCACAGGGGCAGTGCTGTTGCCCTGAGGGAAATGATCCGTTATGCCACGTGATCAGCACAGAGTTCCCCTTTTCCCTCCTTTCTCTTTTGTCGCTCTATCACTAACCATGGACCTTATTTATCCATTTCTGGTTTGTTCTAGTATCAGTGTGCAGGTCCAGTAGTCCAGGCCCAGACTTCTTGAGACTGCTGTATTCCTCAGGACTAAAATTCTCTAAGGTTCTCTCCCTGAGTGTCAGTGTTCTATGAGACTTCATGAAAGTATCCTGATGCCACTTGAGGTGGCCCACTTGTGGCCAGACATACCTGTGTTTGTTGGCGCCTTCTAAGCATGAGCTCAACTAAATGAAATACCACCCTATGTTCACAAGGGATTTTGAAAAATCTTCTTCTGAATTCATGATCCCCTATGTTTATGGTATTTTCCTGGTCTGTCAGTCTGGTAATGGCACAGAGAAAGGAAATGTGGTTATCGAGGGATGGCATCGTCTTGGTGACCTCATATTGGCTCCTTGTTACTAAGCATTCATGAGGCTTCATTTCACTCACCCACTGTCAAATTCTTCTGACACATGATATCAGGTCTCCTGGTCTATGGTTGGAGAGTCTATCTGACTATTTTCCTATAAACCCAGACATCATTGCCTACCCTCCGTCTTCTGGATGCCCTCCTATTCTCCATTGGAGACATCTCCCTCAAAATGAACAGTGACATCTAGGATGAAGTAGATTTTGTGAGCAAACTGAAGTTTGGCTAGGCTACCTAAACAAGCTCTAAAACTTCATTATGAGCTTCCAGTTGTGAGTTGAGATGACACCAGATGGCAGGGTTTTGTTACATCTTTTAGCAATCATGGTGCCTTGTCTTATTTTGGCTTCTGTATCACATATTCTAGAAACTTTCTATAGAATAAGAGGGGAATCAATGCAGGAGGTAACGAAGCAATGTGTGCTGATAGAGTCCACAGACACATCAGACTGGTTTAGGGAGCAAGTGAAGGGCTTTGTCTTTACATTGATTGTGTGTTAAGAAATATACTCCTTTTATTAAAATATTATTCACTTAATTATTTAGTATGAATATGTCTGTGTATGTGTGTGGGTACACATATGCCACAGTGTGTGCTCAGAGGTCAGAGGACAACTTCTAGGAATCAGTCCTCTCCTTCAACCATGTGGGTCCCTGAGATCAAATCAGATCAAGAGACTTGAAGGCAGGTGTCTTTGCTCACTGAGCCATCTCACTGACGCACAAGGGAGAAATTTTATGTATAAGCATCCTTCCTTATTGGATAAGGGTGATACGTCATTCCTTACTAATTTCTAAGTTTAGAGGATGACACTATAGAATGGAAAGAAAATGGGCTTGGCAGCTTCAAAATAATAAAATGATAGGAGTGTGCATTTGGAATCAAAAGAGAACATTTGGTTTAGAGTATGAGTTATCTCAAGTGAGATGGTTGTTAGAGTAAATATTATAGACTCTATTCATGTGAACAAAATGTATTTCTAGCTACCACATCCAGAAATTTTTAATATATATTTTTAAGTCACTTCTCAAAGGACATCAAAGAAAATAACAATTATGTTTATCTTTGGTAAAATGGATTCAGTAGAGAAAGTGCTTTTAAATTTTACCTCATAAATTGGTACTATTTGGAAATGTTCATCTTAAAATGTTATTTCTACCTCACATATTTACTCTTACTGCATCTATCAGAAAATGAATTGAAGTCGGTGTGCTGAAGGAAAGTAAAACCTTAGAGGATTTCCTGAACGACTGCTTTCTGGGATGCTTACTCTTCACTGAGAAGGGTTGGGAGCTGGTAAATCTCCCAAACCAAACTGTTCTGGAGGAAAGCCTGGTCCACTGTCAGGTCAGCCTTTCCACACTCATTTCCAAATCCACAAAGTTCAACCAAGTTCATTCTCTGCATCAAATTAATTATCCCCTCTGAATCCAACCACGCACCCTGGATCACTACAGCACCATGTTGCTCGGCCATCAGTCAATCCTCCTCCCCAGGTCTTGGAGGAATCTGGGTTGTGTGTTTAACCACTGGAGTTTGAGCCTTACACAAGATTGAGGGTGGACTAGACTTCCGGTTGATTCAGTGGTTGGTATCTGTCCTTACCATCCATCTTCCAGCCTGGAAATCTTGATCCCATGGGAGGATGTGGGGAACGCATGAGGCAGTGAACCCTAAATTTCATGGGCCAGGAAACTATTGGCAAAACATATTGAATGTTTACTCTCAGGGAATAAGTCAGCAAATTGGGAGAAAGTCCAGGAATCTGCATTTGTGACAAGCACCTCAGATAATCACCAAAATGATAAGTCTCAGGAAGCCCACAGAAAGGCATCCTTGCAGAGAGACATGATACTAGGATATGAGGAATGGTGGGTACTTACTGGACATGTTCTTCTAAGAAGGGAGAAAGAATAAAAGGTGGGAGGGTGTGTAGCTAGAAGTTTTCCTGTGTCCAACCCAGTACGCAGCCACTCAGACCCAAGTAAACACACAGAGGCTTATATTAATTAAAACTTCTTGGCCATTAGCTAAGGTCTACTACTAACTAGCTCTTGCACTTAAACTCATTTCTGTTAATTTATATGTTGCCACATTTTTGTTGCTTTACCTGTGTGCCATTACATGCTGCTCCCTGTACAGCAGGCTGGTGTCTCCTGACTCAGCCTTCCTCTTCCCAGAATTCTCCTTGTCTGCTTATCCTGCCTATACTTCCTGCCTGGCTACTGATCAATCAGCATTTTATTTATCAACCAATCAAAGCAACACATATTCACAACATACAGAACATCCCACAGCAAGGGGGGATGATAAAGACAATAACCAACTCTTGCTGTCTGGGAACAATGTTTCAGGGGGTTAACAAGTGTGTCCTATAACATCCTTTACCCCCTTCACACAGATGAGGAAACTGAGGCACAGAGAGTTTGAGAAATTTGCCTAAGGTGATGAGCTGTGGTGTGACAAATCTAGAATGTAGACCCAAGTGGTCTGGCTCCAGCATCCATGCCTTTACCATCTGGCCCTGGGACAAGTAGGCAAGCTATAGCCCACAGACCAAGTCTAGCCATTTCTTTCTTGTTTTAGAAAGGATGAGGAAAGAAATAAAAGACTTTATAAAACATTTTAACTGTAAGATATAAAAGTCCTTTATTAAGAATAGTCGCTGGGTGTGTTGAAGACATTGACCTTTGGCTTGTGAAGCCAGGAGCTACTTTTATAGGAGGAGCTGGAGACTCCTGACCAAGGGTGGACCTAAGGCTCTTGTTTCCCTAACACCAGGGGCCAATATGTGTTCATGAACCTGAAACCCTGCTTCAGTGCACCCACACTGTCACTCCCATCCTGTGACAGGAGGTGCTGGGTGTGATGCCAGAAGCCTTAGATGACATCATCATTCTCCTTTAGGACCCCTGGAGCTAACAATATACTTGACCATCTATGTAAGAGTCTCTCAAAGTGCTAATATGGAAGTTGGCTATGGTAAAGGATTCTTGGCACAAGGAAAAGTAATGCAAACATGTCTCATTCCAGTCACGTGTCTTTGGCTGATGCTGTTGTAGGTTACTGGTGAGAGCAATAATGATGCTGAAATAACTGAACTGGAAGTCCAAGTGGCTTCCCCAAGCTCACATCACTAACCACTCATGAAGAAAGATTTCAAAATCTTCAGGCTTAGTGACTGCCATAGAGGAGCCTCCAGAAGATCCCCAGGGCTAGTTAGTACAAATAAACTCACTGTCAGAACACTTAACAACAATTAAGAAAGGTCACTCACTTCTTCAGCCTACTGGAACGAGAGTTGATAGAGCTCAAATTCCAGGCAGCTTCTAATATTTCCCTAGATTATAAACATGACCTTCAAGGGGCAGCCCTGGTCTAGTGGCCAAGCCCCAAGCACCAATGTCTGAGATGGGTTGCTTGCCCTTGAAGAGGACCACAGAGCAAAGAGGTTCCTCTGCTCCCATTCTGTCCAAGACCTTGCCTGTGGCTCTGATTCATTCACCCACAGTATGGAGTCACACAATGAGGAAGACAACACTCCCACAGAAAGTCCACAGCTCACAAGCCACAAGATCTTTCAATAGGGAATTAATGTCTCTGCCTCTTGCTTTCCTCATCTCTAAAATGGCAACAATAGCAACTATTTTACAGATTCATTGAAAATGTTTAATGAGATAATTCAAATGGAGTACTCAGCAGTTCACAGAATATAATAATGGCAATATTGCTGCCATTGGATAGAAAGACCTGAGGCTATTATTAGATTAGAAACTTGGAAGAAACAATGAAATGAAGGGTGAATATGATCTGGCAGGCACTGCACTAAGCTTGTGGGTAGGATTCTTCTTGAAGTGTGCAATTATCTATAACTACCCATGTGACAGATGTGCAAACAGAAGCACGCTCAGAGAGGGAAAGTTACTTTCTCTAGGTAACACAGGAAGGGGTGGCCCTGAAACACAGACAGCCATTTAATTTTCAAGTTTACATTTTACTCACAGTACTGTGTCAAGCCACACCAACCCCAATTTTTGGCTCTATCTAGAGTCCAAAACTGTAGAACACAGACTCTTCAAGCAAATATACTTTAAGGCAAGTTTTGATATCTATGTTAAAGTTTATCAGATTTTTATATGAAGAAGCTGTTCAGTGAAAGGTTATTTATTAAACACAATATATATTGAATAATTGAATAATATAATGAATGAAATTAAAAATGATGTGTCTTTGGCTGCTGCTGTTGTAGGTTACTGGTGAGAGTAATAGTGATGCTGAAATAACTGAACTGGAAGGCCAAGGGGCTTCCCCAAGCTCACATCACTAACCGCTCATGAAGAAAGATTTCAAAACCTTCAGGCTTAGTGACTGCCATAGAGGAAAAAGATGTCAAGACAAAGATGGATTAGGATGTGTTGGATACTATGATTTTGTAGTCACAATCAAGAAGAGTTGGAGGCAAATGTGGGTCTCAAGAAAGTATTCCATGACGCTCACTTACAGAGAATTTATTAGAAATAAAATGGAAACTTTTTCAAGATTTTATTAAGAACTATAGTTCTTCTGCATGATTTTTTCCTCTCCTGGACATTTATGCATGTTTGACTGGAAGTGTGGCCTGGGAGCCGAGGTTTGAAATATATATTTCCTACAAGGATGTACCAAGGGAGACATTTTTCCATCAAAAACCATATTCACCCCAGGTGCTGGAAAGTCTTCCAACAACAGTGGACCCTGGAAATAAAGATAAAGCATGTCAGCCTGTACCAATGGCTGCTGATGTTGGAAGAACGATTGGCCAACTAAGTAAAAATACAGAGAAATTTATATGGAAAACAATCAGGGCTCATTTCGTCTTTCTACCAGGTTCAGAGCTTTCCAGAACATGACAATTCCAGGAAAATTCTCTATCAAGTCAACCTCTGTACATTATTGAAACCCAAAGAGGGGAAAGAACAAAAGAGGTGAATGGCTTCATGGCTATAGGCTCCATACCCAGAAGAGGCTATCCCTTACTCCAAGACCAGACTGAGTTTCCCACAATGGAATCAGAAGAACAAACCAAGGCCTTACACCCAGTGTGTTATCATGATATGTGTGGCTGCCATTCATCTCGAGGAAACCCTGAGTGGAATACACAGTAAATACAAATACACAACAGCAGCCCACTAACATCAGCACCGCCATGCACAGCAGAGGAGGCAAGGAGATGAGGTCTTTGGTTTGTTTGCCTCTTTCTTCTTTCCAAATGAATCTTGAATCACACCTCCCCCTTTGCTTTCTGAGCTTAGTGCTCATTGACCACTTCCTGCTCTTCTGTGTGTCCCTGCTTGCCACGGGACTTTCACACAAGCCATTTGAGACCTCTGTGATTTGCTTTCCCATCAGACACCTGTTTAAATGGCACCTTCTCTGGAAATCCATGACGTCTCCTCCTGAATTACACCCCACTTTCTCTCATCTGTCTTTGTGTTCCTCTTATATGTCATTTACTACAGAGAGACTCTATTTATTTCTGTGATGACTGTAATATCTGTCTCCTGGATAGGACTCTTAGCTCCTAAGCAAATAACCTTTCCACCAGTTTAGTTTTGGCATCATCAACCAGTATCTGGGCCAGAGTAAGCACCCAATAACTACTTGTTAAGTAGCTAGCTAAATAATGGCAGTATGTACAATATAGAGGTTACTATTTACGAAAGCCCCAGTGCTTGCCTGCTCATGCACCAAGCCCTATTTGTGTTCCTCAGACAAACCAAGAAGGTAGGTTGTGCTCCCTTGTAATTTATAGATGGAAGAATTGAATTTGCAGAGAGTGAGCTCTGTAACTTTGCTATATTTATAGATACTCTGTAGTGGAACTAGGATGTAAGCCCAGGTAAACTTGACATTAATGCTCAACCTTCATCCACTGTGGCAGCCACCTCACCTTTAGGATACTATTCTTTACACATGACATGATTTCCTGAATCTGAAAATGATAACAAACACCACATTGAGTCAAGTCATTATGAAACGAACATCTCATTTACATCTACAATGATTCTAATTCACACTGGCCCCTTTTCCTTCCTACCAGTAGGGAGAAATTCTGCAGAATTCTCTCTGTCTTAAAGGTATCACTGTGAACAGCCTCGAATGCAGCCACAGAGCCCTCACATCTTGTATTTGTGAAGGTGTGCCTCCTCCGGACTCCCCATTACTTCCATTGACTCCTCTTTCTCAACTCTGCTTTCTCAACACTGCCCCTGTTGGAATGGAAGTTCAGTTTTGTTCTGTTTTGTTTTCTGAGAAGGGCAGAGGAACATTCTTGAAATAGCCCTGCATAGAGGTAGACTGTAGTTTCCTTCCCTCATCTTCCCAGGCAGTAGAAAATGCACCATCAGCTCCTCTAGCCTTCCCCAGTGAGAAGTTTCATTCATTTCTTCTCCCATGGTGGCCAATGATCCACAATGGCAGAACAACATTTAGTGGTAAAAGGTATCAAATTGCATGTCTAGATCCCAGAACCTGTGCCAGAACATGCATCAACATTACATGGAAGCTCTGCTGAGAGAGACTGCTGGACTTGCCCAGAGCATTCCACTCAGTGGCTCTTGGAAAGAGTCTGTCAATTCTAGCAAGTTCACTGGTAATATCACATAGACCAGACAAACAATAGTTCTCCACCTGGACTATGCACTGTAGAATCATCTAGAAAAACAGTATGACAGTGTTAGGACTCAGGAACTGGTGTCTGCAGATCTTCCTAGATGGCTCCAGAGTTGAAAACAATCATGTGACTTAAAGGGTTTTGTTGCTGTTGTTGTTGTCTGCTTGTTTGCTCTGTGGCCATAAAAGAAAAGTGAGAATGGGTTGGCCTGACAGGGAAGTCTTTAAGATAGAAGGAAAGCTGGAGAAAATTAATGGGACATGGGAAGAGAGAAGATCGCCATCTAGAAGTCTGGTTGAAATTTCTCACCAGCCAACAATTAACTAGTTTTCCCATAAAGTGTCTGGAGAGCACTTACTGCTCTTGCAGCAGAAGACCCAGGTGTGGCTGCCAGCACCCATATTAGGAGGCTTCCAATGACCTTGCAACTTCAGTTCCAGAAAGCCTGGCCCACTTCTGCCTGTATCAGGCACCTATATGTATAAGGTGTACATACAGACAAGCAAGGGCATCCACATAAAATACATAAATCTTGATGGGTTTGCCTTCTTCTGGTTTTAGGTCCCCCCCCTTCAACTTCTAGAATCAAGAATGGAAGTTTTAGTTTTACTTTTGGTTATAATGTTCCCAGGAAGAACAAAAAGAAGGGCTTGGAAATCATATTCCTTCCCTTGGGAGATCCCAGTCCTCGGCATAGTCTTTGCTGACCTGCATTGAGTGTGGTTGGGTCTGGACTCCCTGCCTCCTGGCAGGAAGGTTTCTGTGGACATTCGAGCTCCCATGGCACAAAGCCTCAGAAGCCAAGAGCTCTGATGGAGAGGTTTAAAATTTCCTACCACCCAAAATGGTTTTCCCAGAATAGGTTAAGGCTGTGGTGGGTGTCTAATTCGATACAGTCTTTTAGGATGGCATTTTAACAATATTTATTAAAATCAACAGTGTGCTTATCCTGTAACCCAGATTCTGCACAGCTTAGTTTATTCCCTAGAAAAATTATATGCCCAAGGGTTTGCCCAAGAATTTTCACTTCAGAGTTGTTTATTGTAAATGGATATTAAAATGGGGTGGGCAGATTTCTTTATGATTAAGGGAATGGCAAAATAAATTATGACATACCCACTGTGAGGATAAGTTTGATACTAGGCCAGAAGATTTAAGAATTGTTTTTTTAATATTTAAAAGCAACGTATGAGAATGAGTTCTCTAATCTACTGTTTATGAAAAACTGTTAACACAGAAAATCCTATATTGATATATATGTTTCTATATGTGAATATACATAAAAGGTAAGGGAGATGCCCACCAGGTGGATAAGAGTTGCTTCTGAATGAAGAGAGGGTCTGTGAGGGGAGCATGAGACAGGGGCTGCATAAATGTCAAGTGTGGTTGTGGTTTTTGCTTTAAGAGTTTCCACCATACTTTTGAATTTTTAGAAAATGATATAACTATGCACCAACTGAAACCCCCTATTCCCTCTCCCTCTCCCTTCCCTCCCCTTCGCCTCCCCCTCCCCCTCTCCGTGTGTGTGTGTGTGTGTGTGTGTGTGTGTGTGTGTGTGTGTGTGTGTGTGTTAATATGTGTCTCTGTGTGTTTGGTGCTTATGTGTTTAAGGTTGCTATCATACTTGATATAGGTCAATGGCTTGGTGGTAGCA
This sequence comes from Peromyscus californicus insignis, assembly GCF_007827085.1. Lineage (NCBI taxonomy): Eukaryota > Metazoa > Chordata > Mammalia > Rodentia > Cricetidae > Peromyscus > Peromyscus californicus. The sequence continues at coordinate 134,382,119 of NW_026294595.1, read as the reverse complement.
CCCTCAGTATTCCTGGGTAATTACCAAACATTTGAGCTGTTATTGTTTTCTCTGAATAAGAACACTAGTACAATCCTAGGATAGGGCTTCCCTGTGCTGTTTGGAGTCACAGCTGAGGACATGGTCTTCCCTCACTGTGTTCATGAACTTTTCATTGTTGTGATGGGAATCTCTGAGGAAAAGCAACTTCAAGGAGGGAAAGTCAGCTCTGTTCACAGTTACAGAGGACTGTGGAAGCTTTGTCATTGGGGCCTTGGTTAGACAGAGCATCTGGGAGTAGACTGTGTGGTGAAAAAAAAGTTGCTCACTTTGTGGTGAATAAGAAAAAGGGAGACAGAGACAGAGACAGATAGAGACAGAGACAGAGAGATCTTTCAAATATATGTCTCTAATGAGCCACTTCACCCAACTTGGCCTCACCTCTTAAAGCCCATTCAATATAAACTCATCAGGGGAAAATCCATTGATTAGGGTAGTGTCCTCATGGTCCATGTCAATAGATCCAACAGCCAGGGATTAAGTCTCTAGCAATGAGTCCTTGAGGACACTGGGTAGCCACAAAAATCCTCAGGAAGTGAAGGCCTAGTTTGTGACCTAGCAGTTGGAAAGCCTTGTGAAGCAGCTTTCTGATGTGCCACGCCACACCTCCTCCTGAAATGCTGTTTTCAAACAAACATTTTCCCCAAAGTAAAGTTCTGAATCCTCACCCTCCTGCTAGCGTTCTTTCAGAAGAGAGGCAATGATTTCCTACCCTTCAGCCTCTTTCTCCCAATCTTAACAAGCTTTGGATTCGAAAGGCAGTTGGCAACCCACTATTCTCTGTACAACTCCTGCCCCCGAGAGGCCCTGATTTATACTATTCCATAATCTTTCCTGCATAGAAGGCAGATGTCTACCCTGAAAATACTCTTTGGGAATTCCTGAGAAGACATCAGATAATCACTCCAATTTAGTTAGTTAGGCAGAGAATCCAGCTCAACAATGGCAAAGCATCTATATTCTTTGCTAAAGTAAACATCTGCCTTTAGTTCTCATTTGTGGAAATAATTTAAGGATCAGTGTTTACTGAGTTTTCCAAAAACATTCAATAATGATGATCCCCTTTGATAAAGTCCTCAATTAGAGGTGGTAGATAAGGGCTTCATGAAAAAGAAACACAGTTTCCCCATTTCAAAATTTAATAATCTCAAATAATAACATAATGCATGTGCTTTGAGTACTATCAAAATTACTGACATAAAACTATTTTGATTATAACCAATACTTGTTCCAGGTTTATGATGCCTTAATCTTTTTACACAAACGGGTTCCTCTTGACCCAGACCATCTGTTCCGTTTTAAGCAGCCATATTGAGATGTAATTTCTATGCCATAACAGTTACTTGTTTGTAAGAGTGTAACTCAATAGCTTTGAGTAGTGTCTTTTCTGTTTTCTAACCAACGTTCGTTTTGTTCTCCATGGGACAATCACATGCACTCTGTTCTTTGCGCATTTAACCTCTTTGGCTCTTTGCTTCCCCCCTTCACCTGGATCCTTCTTCGAGCTGTTAGTAACTCCAAACTTACATCCCAGCACTCGAGCTTTTGTTGCATGAAGACAGAAAGTGGTTCTGTGTCTCACAGGATAGGGTTTTCTCATTTTTAAAAATCAATACAAACCAAGGAAGTAAATCTGATTAAGCTTAAAATTATATTAAAATTTAGCAGATGACAGAAGAAAGGGTAATTTGCCTGAGATTCCTTAGCACGTGAGTGGAGAAGTGAACCTGAATCCATATCTTAAAACTGCTTCTAATCACCACAAACCTTTACCACTCCGGGAGTAGAATAAAGATTAGAGTCAACACAACATGAATGAATGTAAGAATTACCTTTTTCATGTCAGATCAGATCTTGACACACTATTACCCAGACTGTGAATGATAACAAGAAATGGACACAAGTTCCAAATATTTGAATGTACACTATGGCTATATGAGGAATCCAAATAGAACTTAGGGATGAATTTACTAAGTGTGTTCTGAGCACATGGATGGAGCAGGTCTTCATGGACTTAGTTCAGAATTCACCAAAGATAATGGTTAGAAGTGTAACTGGGTAGTAGACTGCCTGTCTAGCATGCAAGAGACCCTGGGTTCTATTCATCAGCACTGTAAAAACAACTGGAAACATTAAAAATAAGTTAACCAAAACATTAAGTATGCATATACTGGGTAGCTCCCTTTGTTCCATCTTCCATCAAAGACTAGTGACGGTGGTCGGGTCGCTTCTCTGGTATTTGCTCTGAGTTGCCTGAAATTCAAGGAAGTTAAAGTTTTACATGAAGATTGCTTGAGTTAGTCTGGGAACAGAATTGAAGTCTAGAAATGGTGTCTCCCTTTTCTCTTCAACAACCAAAAGATATTATTGGTAAACAAAGAAACTGTAGAGTGTCTGGAATGTCACATGTTACCCAGCACAGACCAGCTGGAATAAAACTTGTGGGTGTTCAGAACACTAACTTCTGTGCCCCAAGACATGGAAGTTTTTATGAAAATTCATAAAGCAATACCAATGATATCTCCAAACATCAAATACTATTCACCAAGAAATAAATTGGCCTTTACAGTTTATTAATTGGTAAATGTGAAAGTTGCAAGGGAAGGAGGGAGGGAGGGAGGGATGCGAAAAAGGAAGGAGGGAGGGAAAAGGGGAAAATATGAGTCCCAGGAAGAGAATTCAAGCTGTCTAGCTTAGAGGCAAGCATCTCTACCCACTGAGCCATCCTGTCAACCCTCTGCTCCCTTCTTAACCGTTCCTTCTCTTCCCATTCCCTCCTCTGCCTTCTTTCCTCCCTTTGTGCTTTACTGGAAGTTCACAAACTGTTCTCAGTTGAGCTAACCCTACTATCAAACCCTCCCTTCTAGGTCCCCATGTCCCCAGACTCTGTTTTAGGCAGGCTGATCTCTGGGCTCACTTTGCGTCAGTTACTGTGGAAATTCAGCCCTTACTGTCCTTAGTCCTGACTGTGTTTAGTAGATCTCATATCACCCTCAGTATGGAGTGGTGGCTGGTAAGTAGAGCAAGCATTTTTTAATCTCAAATTTCCAGAAAAGAAAGTAAATTTTGGCTAGATGTCTTAGCACGATGGTTCTCATGGTTGTTACTTGGGAACCTGGAGGGCTGATGAAAACTCAAATGTTTGGGTCACCCTTGACAGGCTTCTGAGTTGGGGTCCCCAAAGTTTGTACTTCTGTCATGTTCCTGGTAATGCTGCAGGTTCCTAAAGCACACTTGGATAGAAGGAAGGTTCACCTTTATAGTGAGTAACACAGAAAAAGTAACTTAGTAGCTCCTCTGGCGCTTTGGGGATTTCTTTTTAAATTGGCTGACAATAGCTGTTGGCATTTGGCATCATTTCAAACAAGAAGCAGACATGGTTCATGACCAAACACACCTTGAAGAGACAGCTGAGTCCTTTAGACCTAGAGGCAAGCAGCATGGTGACTCTAGTAGTATTATTCCCCAACACTCAGGCAGTTGTTCCCAACTCTATATTTAGGACCCTTCTGGAGTTTAGTAAGGGACTCAGTTCAGTGCTGTCAGCAATAAAGGCAATTTTATTCATCCAGCTTCTTTGATCTGTTTCTTAATTGGGTACCAGTTTGGGGGTTAGGTGGAAAGTTTAATTGATTCATACCATCCAAATCACAATAGCAACTTAAAATACCTAAAATTCCCAAGTCCTGTCACATCTAAAAATATCTTTACTACATCCCAACACTTACTGATGGTTTGTTTGGAGAATGGGATGATTCCCTTGTAATCATGAGGTTATGGGGCCCAGAGGCTGAGAATATGCATGACTTGTAGATCTCTTATTGTTGGAGTCCCGGCTGTCATCCTATGAAATTCCACGGGGAACCACCACATAGTCATACAATATTTCAGTGTACATCTTCGTTTAATAATGTCTCAACTTTTATTTTGCAGTTTAACCTTTTAAATTCTGACTCTCATCTCTCTCTGTGTATGTACACACAGAGATTAGAATTAGGAGTGGATTTAGCATGTTCATATGTTACATCATCCTGAACCCATACTTAGGATGCTAAATGTGTATGTTGTTTTCCACACCACCTACCAATTCTCCAACACCATCTAGCAGTGTGACAACTCAGAGCCCACAGCTAGTACGGACCACACAGATTCAAGGCTTAGCTCTTCCAGAATGTCCTCTCTCTAACAACAGTCTCTAATCCCAGATTGCTGCTCATCCTTCCAACCAGCTGCCAATGAACTGGGGACTCTGAGACTTCTTCCTTTAAACCTACAATTGGCTAGAATATCTCAGAGAACATCTCATTTGTGTTCATGTGTTTATTATGAGGAACTTACAAGTGAATAGACAGATACAGAGGTCCTTAACAAAAGATCCGAATGTTCCTCAGTGTATAGGATCTGTGCCATGTCCCTGGGATGTGCCACCTTCTCAGAGCAAATATGTGCACAACCTGGAAGACTGCAGACCCTGTCACCCACAGGGCTTTGTGGGGGATTTACAACACAGGAATAGTTAAGCAAATTCTTGCCCATCTGCAGTCGCCTCTATTTCTAATGCCCTCCCCAAAGGTCGAGGGAGGGGACTGAAAGAGCCACCATTCTAACCATCTGGCATCTAGCCTCTATCCAGAAGCATTCAAAGAGCTCCCCAGCTACTAAATATGTCATTATCATGAGAAAGAAATGCTTCCACTGCACAGAGTCCAAAGGTTTGGTAAATCATGCAGCAGAAACTAGAGGCAAAGGTAAACAGAAGGGAAAAGAAGATGCTCCTGTCACTTCTATAGATCAGAAAATTACATGTGTCTTCTAATCTATCTATATTTGTATATTGGGTGTGTGCATGCATGTGTGCACATGTAGGGGTGTATGAGTGTGCACATGCACGTGGAGGACAGGAGGGCAATCTTAGGTGTCATGTTCAAGAACATCAGCAACCTCCTTGAGACTGGTTCTTCCTTCGGTCTAGAGTCCACCACTTAGGCTAGACTGGCTTGCCAGTGAGGCCTGGGATTTGCTTATACTTACTTACCCAACATGGGGATTACAAATCAGTGGGTTCAGATCCTTATGCTTGTGAGGCAAGTACTATAGCAATGGACCCATCTCCTCAGCCCCTACCTATACTTATTGATTATACCATATCCATGTATTATATATCTATGAATTTCATCACCTATTATATTATGTAGAGAATCTTAAATTCATTATATCTAAGTTACAAGTAGATACCTAGCACCTTTTTTGAGACAGGGTCTTGCTGTGTATCACTGACTGGCTTGGAACTCAACATGTAGACCAGGCTGGCCTCAAACACACAGATAAGCCTGCCTCTGCTTCCCATGGGTTGGGATTAAGATATGTGCAACGTTTTTTGGTGGCTATTGCCTTGCTTGCTGACCTTGACCTTGATGTCCTCCCTATGCTAATTCCCTGCTGGGTTCCACCCTCCTGAATGCTTAAGAGAAGTTCCTTGTCTGTGTATCCTTCATATTGGGCATTAACAGCTTAGATGCAAGATTGTAAAACATCAGTAGCGAACTTCTGCCCTCCAGGGTTCTCCCATTGTGTTGTAAGCCTGTATTTAAGACCTCCTCCCTCCTTCAATAAATGACATTCGGCATTCAAAAAAAAAAAAAAAAAGATATGTGCCACAAACCCTGCTGAGTTTTATTTCCATAAAACACTTTCCCATAACTTAAGAAACTCATATGCACTATGCCTATGTGCAGAATGACAACCCCAAGCTCATACTGTGTCACCAGCTTTGAGAGATGAAGTCTGTTTATTTCTTGTTCTTTCTTACAGGCCTATTCTACATCTTGGAAAGCTTCAGACTTCCTCTTCACTCTTAATTCTTGAAATGTTGTAGAATTACTTACGTTTGGTCTTTTGTGTCTTATCACATTAGATGCTTAGTCTACCTTTTCAATATGAATGCTTATGACCTTTACTTCCTGGGAAATATTCATCTGTTATAACCTTGGTATTTTCACTCCTCGTTTCTCCTTTTTTCTATAGTTTCAATATGGGGCAAGATTTTATTAATAGCCATGGGACACTTTATTCATGAGATACTCTAGGACTCTAATATGATAAACTCAGGTTGTCATCAATAACATCTTTTCATGTGGATTCTGATTTTGAATTATTTCCTAAGGAACAATATTATTGAGTCAAAACCAGGCAGATGTTATACAGACTTGCTTGAGACCTTTAACATTTAACAGGGGAGTCTTCTTTGCAGACCATCTTTCAAACAGAAGAAGGGAGTCTGGGGACTGTGTCTGTCTACAGTCACAAAGACAATGCCCCTTGGAGAGGCAGTCTTACTCTGGTAGGGGCAGATCATGTGTTATGGAGACACCATGAGTCCAACCAACCTTCTCTTCTCTATCTGAGCTGTTGTGCAGGTAGTGTGTCTGACCATTGGCTGTGTGGAGCCTCTCTTCAAATTCCATGATCCATGAGGAAGACAACTGAACCTTTGGAGCTCAAAAAAGCACAGACTGTATCCTAGCTCATTCCACTGCCTGAGCCTACAGAGCTGCGATGTTGGCTGCCAGCCAGCAGATCCTTGGCTGTGCATTAGAACGGGGTTGTGAATTTTGTTCATTTTAATAAGGAAAGAGACAAATCACAGAGCTTATTTTGTAAGCTACAAAGGATTATTCTGTGAGCAAAAAAAATTGTTCTCCCAGCGAACAGTCAGGGTGAAGCAGGGGTCTTCATGAATTATGCCAAAGGTTACCATGGAAGCCAGATCCTCTCACCACTCCTAGTTCCGTGCTGCTTGGGCCAAGTGAGCAAAGTCTGGTCACAGTGACAGATACCTCCTAAATCTTGAGCACCTTGTCTGGTTTTGCAGTAGTTCAACATCACCAAAATATAGGAGTTCTCCACTGGTTTCCAGCTAAGCTTTCCCAACACTTGGTTCTCCTGAGACATATCTCCCAAAGACTAGACAGTTGAGAACTCTAGGTTTCCAAGTCTTTTGATTACCTGCCCATCAATATTTTATTGTGTTCACATTAAATGGAAGCACAGTTGAATGGACAAAAATTGGCACCTGAAATTCACTTGACTTCATTTTATCACTCCTCTGCTGTCTGGCCTTGAGTATACCAACCCTTTCAGCCTCAGTTTCCCTATTGATAAAATTCTTATACTACTTAATATTTTGTTATTTATTCAATACATAATCAAGAGAAGCAGATAAAATATCATCCAGATATTACAACAACTCCAAAATATAAAACAAACACTACTGATGTAGCAAGGGGTCTTGTGCTAACAATGGAGAAAACATCTGAACACCTGGAACCAATGTTTCAGGACAAAGATGAAGATGAGGAAAAATGAACTAAAAAGACTACAAATTAAAAATTGAGGGTCATAAATGAAGAACATCTTTAATAAGGTCATGAGTACATTGACAGCTATTGAAAGACAGTAAGTTAGAAACAATTATTAAAATGGGTGCTTGCCTAGTATGCACAAGGCTCTGGATTTCAATGCTGTATATAATAAAAAAGCAAGAAACTCTAAAAATAAAATTGAACATAATAAAACTGGACCTAATGTTCCTGAAGGTTATCAAAATGAAAATTCAATGAGAAAAAGAAATAATAAGAGTGCAAACTCAGAAAATAGATTATCCAAAGACTGAGACAGTGTTTTATTAACATATGTGTGATTGATCTGATGAAATTACAGAAGACACTACCCAGAAATCCTGTATTCTTAGAGAACACGAAGTAGGATAAGCAATGAAACACTTACACATTTTCATATACGTTCATGGACATATGACAAACTTTTATATTCCAAATGATGAAACCAAATGAAAATAAAAATTAGAATGTGAACAGAAAGAGAGAAGGAAGAAAGAAAGTGATAACTTTTTTCAATGCAGAAAATAGGATGCGAACTACAGGTGATTTCCATACATTATGATAAGAACAAAAAATAGGACTTACATTGGGAATCAAATAACAGTTTATTAAGTTGAATCTACTCTTAGATACACAATTTTAGTTATGAACATGCTCTTGACTTTAATAATAATTACCAAATACTGGAGATAAACCAAACCTCATTCATCTGCTGATGAACAAGCTAACACACCCATGCAAAGGTACATTATTCAACAAAACTAAGGCTCAGACTATTGACTTATTTGATAGTGCCAATGACCCTCAATAGTGCCAATGTAATGTGAGTACATTACACCAGGCTTATGGATGCCATATTGCATGCTCAGTCTCAAGAAGACAGAAACCAGTTCAGCTGCAGCCTTGACTAAATTTCTAGGGAAAGGTACTTGTTGGGAGATGCTGGAGTTTTTGTATTTGTCAATACTTACAAACTGAAATAGGTAATTTTCATTTTGTGTGTAAAGTATGTTTAAAATGTAAATATTTCCTTTTCAAGAATTCTGGGATTTTTGTTTATCTTCTTTTTGAAACTGGTTTCTAACTTAATTCTTCTAATCAGAGAACATACTTGATGGGATCCCAATACTTAGCAATTTACTGAAACCCGGTGGCTGGTCTACTTGGTGAATGCTTAATTTTTGCTTCAAATAAATATGTATTCCACATTTATCAGAAGCAGATAAAAAACAACAGCAACATAATCGATGGATGGCCAGTGTTTGTTGTAATTGGCATACATAGACTATACCCCTTGACATCAGCCTTACTAGTCAGGCCCTCTTCACCTGCCCTATTCCTTAAAAACCAGACCTGGCTTCAGTAGCACAACATTGGACATTCAGTAAGAATTCTGTTTCTTTTTTGTTCTTTACCCATTTTCCTACTCCCATCTCCTTCCTCATCTAATATTAAATGTATGTTTCTTCAGAATCCAGCATGTTCTGAAGGATGAAAGTATGGCAAATTAATGACTTATGATTCCTTTTGTGAGAAGAATTTGAGCTAAAAATATGTAGACACAATAGGGCTTGATTTAAGGAGTGTCTTGTTTAAAGAGGTATAATTTTGGATTGTCCTAAATACACAGTCCTGCTGCATGTTTTATTCTAGGTGTCACCAGGTATAAGGTATCCCATTCTCCAGAGTGTCAATATTCTCTTTTGTAATCTGGAGAGCTTAATAGAGCTTGACTTTACAAAATCATAGCAGATTACATGAGCCCATGGAGCAGGACTTCTTATAGACCATGCTCAAAGTCAGGGTGAACAACATGAAGCTTCAGGTGAAAACTGTTTGCTTTGAAAGCTAGCTGAACTTGCAAGATGACACACTTCCCAGGAGGGAATAAGCATCCTCTCACAGGACATGCTAGAAGCCAGAGGAAAGAGCCCATGTTGCTGTGTCTCCGGGGCGGTTGGTTTCCCAAATGTGCTGTGCCAACTTTCAACTTGAAGATGGGGGCTGTGGTAGCAAACTTCTCTAGGATTATGTCTTCTTTTGAGGATCATATAAAGAAAGCTAGAATTCTTCTGAGTAGAGATTAAAAAAAATCCCCAAACTAACAAGATTCCCTTTGGACTAGCCATCCACATTCTTTTTACACAGCCAATGTGATTTTAGCTACTATTATTTGCCAGTCTAATCTATACCTCATCACACATTTATTTTTTGTTGTTGGTTTGAAAAGGGCCATATATGTATCCGAGACTTGGTTGGTGCTCATTAAGTACTCATGACTACCATTAGACTTGTGGTAATCCTCCTGCCTCAGCCTTCCAATTACTGAGATTATGGATATGATCTGCCATACCTGGACTTATCACACAGTTCTTATCTCTTACTACTTAGAGCATACATAAAAGGCTTCTGAAGTTTTATGGATATTGCATTTTCTTTGGTCCACTAAAGCTTTGCTAAATTCTATGCCAGATCTCCAAAAGGAAGTCAGATAGCCAAATCTGAGAACAGGAGTGTTGGGAAGAGGAGACAAATCATGTATGGAACTGCTTCATCATCAATTCAGATTAGGGATATGTGCTAAATGTCGTCTGATCCTGGGTATTTTTATGTTGAGCTTCTCAATATTGAATATAATTACCAGTGTTGAAGAGATAGTTCTTCTGAATGCTAGTGTGCTGGTCAGAGAGAAATTAAAACCAACTCTAAAGCAGATCACCAGGTTCAATTCCCCCTCTCAGCTGCTAAGCAGCTGCTCAGTCCTCTGTGTCTGTTTCTTTCTTTGTTCACTGATGATGGCAGTCCTAGCTACTTCATGGATACACTATTAAAACTATTAGAGTTGTGATACCTAAAGCACACAGAACCCAGCCCAGCACACACTGAGCACTGGGGACCTTTGTTACCGTCATATTTTCACACAAATGTGAGAGTTACCTAACGAGGGAAGAATAATTTCTGTCAAATAGAAGTGGATGCACCCAGAACAAGCAGCAGAGCTGGCTCCACATCCAGTGGCCATCACAGTCTGATCCCTTGTCCCACCGTTGCACCCCTTGCTAAGTGCTAAGTTGGTTTACCACGAACTCTATGAAGGAGGCTCTCACGGGGAATGAGATATGGACTGGAATGGAATGTTCTGGTGTGAGCTCCCCGAACAACTTGAGCTGTCATCTTCTTTGACTTGGCTTTCATATCTTTTAAGAATGGACAAATGGTGTTTGTATCCCTTCTTTAGGACAAAGCTTGCTTTCCTTCCTTCTTTCTCAACCAGGGGGGTTGTGAACTCTTTCCAGCTCTTTGTCCCTCCTCAAAGAAGAAGGTATAATGAGAGAAATGAATTTGATATCACTCTACAAAGAAAATTATCTTGGAGGTAAATACTTGGTCTCTTTGGACTGCTCCTACAGGCCAGTGGCATGTGTGAAGAGAATTTTATGAAGTGACCTTGAGCTTGATATCTCCTGACTTTCTCACCAACTGGTTCTGTTTGCCTCTCCAATTTTCCTCTAGACCCAAGTAAACAACTTTCTTGACTCATCCCAGATCTAATTAATTAGTTTGAATTTACTGGGTAATTTTCTAAAAGGTATTTCATTTCTTTGTTTAACATTATTTGTTTGTTTATTGTGTTTATATGGCAAGTATGTGGAGGTCAGAGGACAACCTGCATAAGTCAGTTATCTCCTTCCAAATATGTGAGTCCCTGGGATCAAACTCAGGTCATAGGTTTAGAAGCAAGTTCCCTTACTCACTGAACCATCTTGCCAGCCCTACATCCTTTTCTAAAAGATTTATGGGTTATTCATCTCTGGCAACCACTATATCCAAAGCTGTTGAAGTCAAACAGATTAGGGAAATAAACATGTGTACTTTTGCACACATACAAGATGACATTTACATGTTGCCAGTTCTTTGCTAATACCAAGAATCTGGATGCTTCCCCTTGCTCCCAACAAAATCCTCAAGTTACCTTCTATGGCCAAGCAGTGATCACAGATAAAGAGCAAATCCAAGTGTAGGAGAGGAATTGTTAGCGTGTACTAATGTTTGGATATAGCCTTCTCAGTAGAACTAATGAATGTCAAGGGCTAGAGTAACAACCCAAGAGAGCTTTTCACCTTCCATGCCAGCAGCAGGAAAAGATGACAGTGTGTCTCAAGTATTTTCAGAGAAAGGGCTAGGTTCTTCTGTAGTGCCTTTCATGAAAGGGGGGTGAGGAGTCAAAGAAGAGAACATTGTTGAGAAAGTGCGCGATCCAAATTCTCAATCTAAAGTTGGTCATCTGTGCCACCATGGATAGGCCCTTTATATTTAAAGTCTGTGATTTAACTTCTGAAACAGGCATTTCTAAGAATACAAGGTGCTTGTGTTTTTAACTGTTTTGTGTTTTCTCTACCTCTGACCCCCATCACCCTCCTCCATACCTTCTTATACCCCAAGCATCTGGCTTGAATTGTAAATCCAGGAAAGCTAACTCTGTGTAGGTTTGGTACAGCTGGCTGAGTACCGGGTATTTTGGGAAGGGGTAACAGACCAGCTGTAATACCAGGATATTTATAGCCCACATTTGCCCATGACCTTTCCAAGCAAAGTTAGGCACCCAGAGTGACCACATTTCCTCTGAAGCATTTGGAATGTTGGCAGGCAGACCAGGCGATTTACATGCACCACTTGCATGGACTTTAGTGGGGAGGAGGGACTAGTGTTGAGCAAAGGAATGCAGGAGACCAGCAAAGATTTTCTGGTCTTTGCTGAGAACAGAAGGCCCCCACTTGGGTTACTGTAGCTCCAAGCCACATTTTAGGCATGCTATGCATAGTGCTTCCCTGGGGACCAGAAGTCTAGTGTTACCAGAGTTCAGCAGCCTGGCCAGGAAAACCAACACCCCACTGCTAAAGGTTAAGAGTTTATCCAACTAATTTTTTTAAGAGCAGTTTTGGCTTTTCCTTTGGGTCTACAATGAGACTTGAGACAAGCTCTCTCCATTGGCCTCATCTATTAGGGTCTTGACTGTGGGAGGGTATGTGAGCCAAACAAAAACACCAGAAACAAATGCTTCTCAGAAAGTCAGCCATACCTCACATAAGCCAAGTTTTTAATCACTTAATATGACCCTAGGTGTTAGATTGAAAGTCTAGAAGTCCCAATCAGTTACTATCCAGTATTAGAATGTACTAAATTCCAATAATGTTCTACCATGGCATGTTACAGCAACGCTCCCACCATCTAGATCCTCCCTGTCTTATGTAGATGACCATCTGCCTCTTTTTCAGGACAACTGAGACAAATTTCCAGAACTCCCAATGGAAATTGTAAATAATGAAAGCTTATTTCCCCTCGGAGAAGCTAAGAGAACAAATGTGGTTTGGGAAAAAATGGCATTTATCTTCCCATCAATATGATGCTCACAAAGATAAAAACAGAGAAGAGGCAGGGACTGGAGTCCAGTGGTGTTATGTGAATTTTTTGTCTGTAGTCACACATGATTCATTAATCTTAGAATGCTCAGTTCAGTACTGACCACATTCCCTTACTGGTTGATACCATTTTCTGTTAATTTTTTTCGGTCACTTTACCAAGTGATATATACCACTTATACCACCTCTGTTGATATAGAAAGACAGTGATATGTCCAAGATAACAATATATCCATGAATACTTAAGATAAAAGCTTTCATTCTCAAGTACTATTGTTTCTTCTCTCTCTCTCTCTCTCTCTCTCTCTCTCTCTCTCTCTCTCTCTCTCTCTCGTGTGTGTGTGTGTGTGTGTGTGTGTGTGTGTGTGTGTGTGTGTGTGTGTGTGTTACTATTCTCAAGAAGGTACAAAGGACAGTTTATCAACTGACCCAAATTTCTCTGCAATGATATGTGAACTGGAGAACACACCTGGGAGAAGCTGTGTCATTTGAATGTGTTGATCCGTCCCTTTGTGAGTTCTCAGAACTTAAGAGAGAAAAGCAACAGTCAAAGAAAGAGAACCTTAGTCTCTTTCAAATATAAATTCAGATACATTGCCTAGTTACAATATAGGACACCACTATATACTTAAAAACAATTCAGTTTGTCCAGTTGGACAAAAAGAACACCCAGGACACATGTGCACTGTTCAAGCTCTAAAGGTAAGATGAGAGGCCACCATATCCCATGCATCTCCAAGGACAGACTTAAGACTTAAAATGGAATATACTGGGAGGTACATTTAGAGTCAACATAAAACCATTTAACAACCAGGAAATGTTGTCAGTACTGTGCTGTCATTTATTGAGGCTAATGTCAAAAGCAAATCTTTAATTAGATGGAACCAATATCTTGCTAATCTTTCTGATCACTCTCTACGATGTGTAGAAATAATTTGGGAAAGGTGAGAGGAAAGAATTCCCCTTTGTAAAGATTGATTGGGATAATAGTGTGGTCCAGGTGAGATGGAATTGTTCTTTTCAGCTGCATTCTAAACTTCACTACTGTCCATTAACCACACAGGATAGGTACATTTCTCTATAAGGACCCCCAACAAACATGGTAGGTGTTCTAGTCTACACACACTCTTCAGTTGGATTCACATCAGAAGAATTTCTGACAAAGACAAGAGGTAAATAGAACAACCACGAAGGGAAGACACATTCCTGCTAGTTAGTAGAAAAAATAACAATACTACTCTGAAGTCAAATGTGAGTTCCAGTCTCAATTCGTACATAAATTAAAGCACAATAACAACTTAAAATAACTTTAAAATTTAGTTAGGGTCAATATTAATGGGTAACATTGTGAGATTTTCATAATTCTTTACCATTATTCGTTGGTCTTATTCACTCCTCACAACACCCTTCTCCATCTGTTCTCTTGATGGTTCCTTTTACTGTCCCCCTTTAAATACTTTTTCGTATATATAGGTATATATATATATATATATATATATATATATATATATATTCATATATGTTATTAACATATGAGAGAAATATGATATTTTGTTTAGAAAGTAGAAGATAAGATGCTGCAATCTGTACAGATCAAGGACTGACCTAACTGGGGCCATGAGGAATGAAGAAACAACAAAGACATATACAGAAAAGCTGGCATCAGGTGAGTTGTGAACAGTGATGGAGATGCACCACCAGCAGCCCGGAAACTCAGGACATTTGTTTTACACATCTGAATCAAGGAGATGAGGCTAATGTACACAGTTGAACCAAGAGGCAGGTTTAGGTAATCTTGGTACAGGGTCTCTGTAGGGGAGCAGTCTCTGGCTATCAAAATCCAGGAAGAATAAGTTATCATAAGTATTTTTTCACTTATTGTTAACATCTGCACAAGGACCAGGAGAAGGAAGGCTTTGCCATTCTTGTGATCTGAGGCACTGGAGTCCTTGATATGACTGTGTTCACAACAACAATACTCATTCATTAAGGGCTTTATCAGCTTCCCACAATAAACTGTCCCTCTATATTAATCTTAATCCTTAGAGATGTTATAAATCTACTTTGTTTTCTTCAGACATACTTCTCTGCGTATAGATTTTTTAAAAAATTGAAATTGTATGTACATCATTTTCATTGAGCTTTCCATTTTGATTTGCATCTGTATAATTTGCTGTCACTGAGTTTTCAACAGGATTTTTTGGTGGGTACATGGCTTCTTTTATATTCTTTGATGACTTCTTATACATATACCAGAGATTTTGGTTATTTCCTCTCCCAATTACCTTCTTTCATTGCCTTTGTCTTCTGCTGAAGCCATGCTTCCCCACAAGTCCCCTTCTACTTACGTGTCTATATTTTTGTTACCTGTTGAGTTTAACTATGATTGTTTCTTTCTCTTTCTAAATATGTCAGTTGCTGAAACAGTGGCACAATTATTAAGGGGTAGCCAACAGTTTTCTGATTGGCTTTGAGGCCCATTCCAAAGGAGGAAATTCATGTCTGGTACTGTAACCTAAGTTAAAAGCTTATGGATTGAAAGATTGAGGTCCTGGGGGAGAACCAACCAGCTAGTTTGCTAAATAGACATGTTATCACACTACATTCGAAATACTTAAGGTTTGTAGCCATTGATTAGTGCTGCTCCCAAGTTTAGTCAGAAAAACTTTCTTTAGCACATGGGTGGAGGTTAATGTGACTCATAAGTGGTCAGAGTGCTGGGGACAAGTGGCTGTTGAGTACTTGTCCCTAAAGGGCACATCTGTAGCTCTAGCTTGAAGACTCAGGAAATTATAGAAATAGAGGCAAAAAAAAAAAAGTAAGTGCTTAATTTGGGGGAAATGGGCTGTGAAACAATGTCTGCTGAACAAACATAGCCATGACATTTATGAATTCACAACTTCTATAGTTATCTACACAAGACCTGCATAAGACAGAGCCCATCAATGTACCGTTATTAATGGTGGCGGGGATCATGTGGCACCACCACTCATTGAGGGACTTGAGGAAGGAGTTTTGTTTTCCTCAGTGCTATAGCTGATGATATGTTTTCCATGATCCAGTGAATAAACTCTAGCTCCTACAGAAATGTTCATGCTTGTTTCTTAGTATTTTTAGTGTTCAACTTCATTCCATTTTCTATCAGGTTGTGATGGACTTACACATGCTTGTTTCATTTATGCCCATCTTTTTAATACTTCTTTTTCTATGTGTATGAGTATTTTGCCAGAATGTATGTATATGCACTATGAGCATGCCTGGTGCCCATTGAGGCCAGAATAGGGCATCAGACCCACTGGAACTGGAGTTACAGATGGTTAATGAACTTCTGTGTGAGTGCAGGTAACTGATTGTGGGTTCTTTGAAAGAGCAGAAAGTGCTGTTAACCAAGGAGCCATCTCCCCAATTCCAATAATCTTTGATTATTCTAGATAAAATTAATATTTAGGGAAGTATATTTCCAGACAATGAGTTTTGTCTTCTTACATCTAATGGAAAAATTATCTTCTAAAAATATTTTTAAAACATGCTTTTTTTTTTCAATCTATGGTGAACTAAGAGAATGACACATTTCTTCCACAGAGCTGTTATAATTACCTGTGTTTTCTCCATTCATCTTGGTTTTCCCCAGTGACTTTAAAATATGTTTGCATTTTTCAGTAAAATTTTCAAACATCTTTTATAAGAACTTTTCCCAGGTATGTTATCTTAATATTTTTGGTTATGATTGTTATTATTATATTTCATCTTTCTGGATGGGATGATATAAGTGCATTTTGAATTTGTTAACCATTATGATATGCGTCCTCTAGGTAGCCAATACTATCATTTATTTCTGCATACTTTTAGTATTGGTCAAATATTTAACGTTTTGAAAATAAATTATTCCTTTATTCTCTAATAGTAATGGGCCACCCAGGCTTTGCAATCTCTATTTAGTTAGAGTAACTTGAAATAGATATATTGCTCTGAAAACACATTCAAATATTCTAAAATTCCTGGGCGTGGCAGTTCACAACTTGTAATATGGGCACTTGGGAGGCTGAGGCAAATAGATTGCATGAGTTTGAGGCCAGCCTGGGGTGTCTAGTGTGATCCTGACTCATATCAAAACACTAACTGTACTCAATAGTTACATTTTTTTAAAAAAGTGTATAGATCTATAGCTGAGCACTGGGCTGAACTCTGGGAGTCCTGCTAAAGAAAGGGAGGAGGGATTGCCAGAGCCAGGTGGTTAAGATCATGATGGGGGAACCCACAGAGACAGTTGTCCTGAGCTCCTGGGAGCTCACCGACTCTGGACCAACAGCTAGGGAGCCTCTGTGGGACCAACCTAGGCCCCCTGCATGCATGTGGCAATCATGTAGCTTGATCTGTTTGTGGGGCTCCTAGCAGTGAGATCAGGATCTGTCTCTGGCACTTGAGCTGGCTTTTGCGAATCTATTGTCCATACTGGGTTGCCTCACCCAGTCTTGATGCAGGGGAGAAGCTTGGTCCTGCCTCAACTTGAAGTGCTATGCTTTGTTCAAGCCCATGGGAGGCCTGCCCCTTTCTGAATAGCTAAGGGGGAGGAATGGAAGGGGAAGGGGATAGATAGAGGCAGGGGGAGGGAAGGGGAGAAGAGGAGGGAGGGGAAACCGTGGTTGGTATGAAAAATACATGAAAAAAATTTAATTAATTAGCCGGGCGGTGGTGGCACACGCCTTTAATGCCAGCACTTGGGAGGCAGAGGCAGGCGGATCTCTGTGAGTTGGAGGCCAGCCTGGTCTCCAAATCGAGTTCCAGGAAAGGCGCAAAGCTACACAGAGAAACCCTGTCTTGAAAAACCAAAAAAAAAAAAATTAATTAATTAAAAAAAAGTCGATATGAAGTTAGGGGAGATGAGGGGATCAAGGAGAGTTTTAAGGCGGGGGATGGGGTGGATATGACCAAGATACATTGTATACACATGTGGAATTTTCAAAGAATAATAAATAAATAAATAAATAAACAGCTCAAATTACTAACACTTCCCTCTTTCTGTTTGACTCTCTCTCCGAACTCCAGTCTTGTTCTTTATCATGTACCTTGTTTATTGCACCCTCCCCACCCCTCCTGGCTGTGCCTAATTTTTATCTTTTCAGAAAACCAGATTTTATTTCTGTTAGTTATCCTTATGTTCTATATTTTTTTATTACATTTTTCCTCTTGCTATCACGTTCCCCCTCCCTCCATTAGGTTTATTTATCACATGGAGTTCTTGCATTGAACACCAATCTTCAAATATATATATATATATATATATATATATATATATATATATATATATACTTCTAATTTATATGCTAGTTCATTTAGAAAACAACAGAGCATATACATAAGGCCAAGGTTTTCCTGCAAATTTGCCTTTGAATTCCACTTGTTTTAGTAGCTTTTAACTCTTCTGTAGTACTTTCTGACTCTTATTATGGTTTCTTCTTTGACCCACAAGTGACATAGCCTTCTATTTCTAGACATTATCATTTTTTAATATTTGTATTGATTTCTAACACAGCAACAAAGTGATCTGATAATACAATTTGAATAATGTCATCTTTTCATCCTTTGATATTTGTAGAGTCTCCAATGCTGACCTAGCTCAGAATTTTTTTTAAATAAACCTGTATAAATAAAACATGTATTCTTGAGTCATTGGTTCCAATTGTTTCTATGTGGCTATTTAATTAAAATGTAAATATGATTAAAAATATTTTATTAATTTCTTGAGAATCTTATCCAATGTATTTTGATCATGTTCACACCTCCCCCCAAATCATCCCAAATACACCTCTACCTTCCTACTCATCCAACTTCCTGTTTTCATTTTTGTCCTGTTTTGTTTTTCTTTAACACCCATTAAATTAAATTTGTGCTGTTCAAACAGTATTGGCTGTAGTGTCTGCCCTTGAGCACGGTTGATCTACCAGTAACAGCCACACCGTTGGAGAAAGTAAAGAAACTGACACTCTCCCTCCTAGCCGCTATGATGCCAACAGCGCCTTAGTTAGGGGTTGGACTTTGTTCTCACTTCCCCCTTCCATGTTGGGATTTCATCTAGTTTGACCTCGCACAGTTCTTGTGCAAGCTGTCACGATTACTATGAGTTCATATGTGCAACCGACTCATTGTATCCAGAAAATTGTTTTCTTTTAGTCATCCCCACCTCTGTCTCTGACAGTCCCTCCCGTAACTTCTGTGAAGACCTCTGAGCCTTTGGGAGTGGGTGCGATATGTGCATTCCACCTAAGTTTGAGCACTCCTGTAAGTCTTATTTTCTGCTTCTTGATCAGTTGGGGGCTCTGTGTCAATTGCCATCTACTGCAAGAAGCTTCTCTGATGAGGGTTGAGAGGCATACTGTGTCCATTTAGCAGAATAATAACAGTGGACTCTTCTCTAGAGCCCATGACCTATCTAACCACAGGTTTTACTCCCATAATAGTGCTGTGTATGGGTTCCATCTTGTGGAGCTATACTTAGAGTCAATCAGAAAATCATTGGTTGATCCAATAACACTCATGCTACTATTGAACTAGTAGGTATATCTTGCCAGGTTAATCATTGCTGTAGCTAATAGGTTTCAAAACTGGGCAAAATATCATTTTTATTTGATATCTGATGCTATATAATTTAGGATGCTTTCATACAAATTCAGTCATTCATCCACCCACTGCTTTCTTCCTTCGATGACACATAACATAGACACAGGGTTGATTTTAATTTAAATCTTTTGTTTCTACCTGTATATCCTTATTTTCTCTACTTTTGTTCATTGCTGTGTTTTCACACTACTTGTTTAAATACTTGGGTCGTATTTCTTCCATTCTATCTAATACCACACACCAGCGTGACTTTGATGGCAAAGCAGCTTCAGCTGAAAACATTAAATTGGCAGCATGCTCATTTTTGGTATTCACCATTTTTTCTCTTCCTTAGAAAAATAATTCAGATCCTTTTAGGCAAATGTATTTGCTAATAAGACTCAATGTCTGTTTAAATCATAGGGCCATTGGTGAATCTCTTACTTGACCTTTGGATAAATTACTTTGAAAACAGTTTGGAATGAAGTTTGCAGAACAGAACAGCCTTTGAATATTTCACTTACATATTCCCAGATAATCTTAATCTAGTGATGAAATCTTGCTCCCCCAGAACAAGCTCCTCAAAGTCCTTGGTTCTGTACATCTCTTTATATTAAAAGATTTCTTTCCAATCCCTCTTTGCACTGATCCATCTCTTTGGATCAGTTTGCAATTATTTCTTCCTCTTGAATTCTTTCCTGGTTGTCATAAGATCTTCCTCATATCTGATAAAATTATTAATCCCTCAGTTCTTTCCTGGTTGTCCTATTATATAGTTTTGACTTGGTAACTTTTCATTCTCTAAATGGTACAATAAAGTAGCAAGTATAGGAGATGGTACATTACAGACCCTCAGATATTTGGTGAGTTATACTCAATTACATTCAGATTCTAAAAGAGAAAATCTTTGTTCCTAAGTGGGAATAAATTCCCCACAGTGAACTGCCTGGAATATAGACCCTGATCTTTTGTCAATTTTTGTGAGTTAAATTGGATTAATATAAAATTGTTCTTCACACAAGTGGAAACGGTTGCTAATAGTAATAGAATTACTGGTCAAAGAGAAATTGCTGCCACCTGTTCCATGTTACCCTCCTGCCTTCTCCTTTGCCATTTTCTGGGGTTTGGAAACTCCCTTGTGTCTCTGCTTTCTCTACCAGGAAGCCTTCCCCAGAGATAGTCAATTCTGAGGGCAATTTTCCAAGACCATTTGCAAAATTGGCTGAGGCTTCAGCTGTAACAAGAAAGGGCATTTATTCTGGGATCTCAAAATGGAGTTTGAAAAAGACATTGCTGAAGAGGTATCCTAAGTAGGTCCTCTATGCACCAGTCTTATTTCTTCACATAAAAAATGTTAAATCTAATAGGTTTAGTTGAAAGATTTTGTGTTTGTACATGTGTATATGTATGCTCTGAGCTGAGTGTTGTTGTATTAGCTTCTCCAGATATTTTGACACATTTATATATAAACTATGTTTACATTTAGTGGCATGTTCTCACAGACACATCTGTAGAAGCAGTTATTTGTATTCTCTTGCCAGATCACATGCCCAAACCAAACTCTCTCTGCATTCTATAACCTTGCAGTGCGACTGAATTTCTAACTATACAATTAAAACATTTAGAGGTGTTATTCTGTATATGTATACATTAAATATAACATCAATACATTTAATTTCAGTTTTAAATCAAGAATTTTAAGGAACTATTTTTATAATATGTTCATGTGTGTCTACCTGCATGTATGTACGTGTACCATATACCCACCTATGTCCCATCTGTCATGTATATGTTGGGAACTTGGTCCTCTGCAAAAGCAGCCAGTGCTCTTAGCCTCTGAGTCATCTCTCCCCAGTCAAGAACTTTTGACAAGACTTGTTTACTTTGATATACTGAAAAATAAATCAGATGAGTCTGGATCTCAAGAAATATTTTCTTCATTCTAAGACTTTAATGGTTATATTTAGAATTGAGTTGAACTAATTTCAAGGGGTGACCATGTCCTGTTCAGTCCAAAGTGAGACATGTTAGAAAGACAAAAAGAAGAAAGAAAGAAAGAAAGAAAGAAAGAAAGAAAGAAAGAAAGAAAGAAAGAAAGAAAGAAAGAAACACCCTAGATTCCAAATGTAAACCCACCTGTCTTTGACAATACTGGCACATGATCACTGTGTTTTCTGAGTAGGAAGAGAATACATGTTCTTTCTTGTTGCATCTGTGCACTGCTGGATCCATGAGGAATCCGTCCTGACTCTGTCCAATGCATAAATAGCAAACATTTGACACTTGCAGTATTTCCCAATCTTGGTTTCCTAGTATGCATCTTCCACCAAGAATATCACCCCTTTACTTTGACCTTTATGTGGTATCAGTTTCTTTCCTAGCACAATTCTTCTAGTAACCAACTTTGGGTTTAATGTATTAGAATTAACACATTGATTCTGTTCACAAATGAATTTATTATATTACATGACCACATTTGTATTACAACTTTTAAATAATAAATAAATAAAGCAACAAAAGTAGAGATTGACAAAGCATTTCTCTTTGGGTGAGCCAGAGAGTGTGAAACAGCTCAATAACCTTGACCATGAATCAACACTCTAATCATAGTTAAGTCATGGTTATAGCAAGGATCCTAGCTAGCAGTTGAGTTTATATTAGCTTATGGGATCTGAAGACATTTGGAGAGGTGGAAATCCCATTATATAGCCCTAGCTAGCCTGGAATTCACTATGAAGACCAGGCTGTCCTCAAACACTGAGAGATTCACTTGCCTCTGTCTCCTGAATGCTCAGCTAAAGGCTGACTCCTCTGCACCCTACAACTGAAAACTAATTTTTAACCAAGCCTGACAGCATAGATTTGGGGAACTGGATCAGTTCCATTTGCACATGCTCTTCTGAGATTCTCCTCCATGAAGACTTAAAAGGGAGTAAAAAACAAAACAGGAACCAAATTCATGTTTACCAGAAGCCAGGGGAATGCTTAAAAACTCCCCTTCACTTAAATTGTACAGTTTCTTTGTGAAAAATGAATTTACAAACTTTCTTTATTCAATGCTATATAAATAGAACCCCTTACTTCCTTTTCTCTGCCAAATCCTAAATAGCCACCAGTCCCTGTCAGTTTTACTTAATCACAGGCAAAGCCAGAAAACAGGCACAGTGTGGTAGGACCTGTGAGGGGTATGGTGTGACTGTGCCTGTGAAGGGCATGATGACTGGGTCTGTGAGGGACATGGTGTGGCAGGGCCTGTGAGGGTCATGGTGTGGCAGGGACTGTGAGGGACATGGTGTGGCAGGGCCTGTGAGGGACATGGTGTGGCAGGGCCTGTGAGGGACATGGTGTGACAGGGCCTGTGAGGGACATGGTGTGACAGGGCCTGTGAGGCACACAGTATGCTGGGGCCTTCAAGGTATAATTTTCAAGTAAAAGGGAAAAAAGATTTCTCTAGCCTTTGTGTTTTTGAGACATAATATAGTTTCACCATGTACCAGAAAATATGACTTCAAGATTATTCTGAATCTTAGCATAGGCTAATGTCTATTCTTTCTAGGGGAAGGGACAAGTGTTAGTAAAGAGTACCTCAAAGAGCAGAATTACTGAGTGTACCCCAGTCTCCAAGATCAGGTATGAATATGAGGGAAATAGTGTAAGCCTCTCTTTCAAAATGTTAACCTTGTAATTATCGATGAGTGGTCTGGCTAGTGGATATTGGACCAAGATCTAGAAGATGTCTAGTGGTTGGGGTATCAGTGACCCCAGTTCTAAGGGGTTGGATGCAGAAGATTCTAAGATAAATAGAACGAATGTAGAAAGGATTGAAAATGTAGTGAATCTGGAGTTTACCAAAAGATCCACTTGATGGTTCTGATGGTGACGTTGAAGCAACTCCCTTGAAGCTTTGTCATGTTTTGTTTCTCTTTCACAGAATCGATGAGGGTCACTTCTGTCAGGTGGTAAAATGCTTTGAAGGAATCACAGCTCCTACTAAACCTCACCATTGTGGCCCAGATGAGCAGCAGGTACATCCTGAGTACCCATCGTCAACAGGATGGAGAGAGATTCCTTCCTTCATATTCCTGGGACCTCTAAGATTTCGATGAATCCATTTTTTGTCCCACTGGCCCTCTTCTGAACTAGGATTGCTGAAGAAGAGGACTTAGCTAAAAATCTAACAGTTTGAGAGGCTCCATTCCCAGTTACCCTTTAGAGTGGCCCACCCTATTTGGCTCCGGTGATGCTGCCTCTTCTTGTAACTCACTCTGGGTCACCTCATGGAGATTTCACTTAGCAAAACCTATCCACTAGGGCTATAATGTGGGTTTCACTGAAGTATGATTTTTGTTATGCACTGTAAAAGTAATAAAATAAGAACAAATGTAGCTATGTTTATCCTGAGTGTGAAAGTATATGTTAGATTAGAAAACTTTGCCTGTAGCCCTGCTTAAAAACAGAGGGACTTTTCCCAGGTTCTGCACATTTAGCATTTCATCCTGGGTCCATGAAACAGTTCTATTCCCATCTTAGGACCATCTCACATAAATGTGTTGATCTGAGACCCTGAGCAAAATGGACAGGCAATAAAAAATTCTGAGTGACTGGTTTGCAAGGACTGTTCCTAAGAAAGCTATGAGGGCAAAGATGCTGGGAACCTGAGAACATACTCAAAGAATGACCTAGCTATGGCAAAACTCCAGACATTCATGTTGCCATCCTGGCAAGATTCCCATTGAAGAATAAGTTGACAATTTAGGGGAAAACTTAGGTTTCTGGGGAGTCAAAGTCAAATTCTACAAGACCAAGACAATTCACCTGGAGAACAGAGTCTGAGGTAATTCTTTAGGTAGGGCTAGCATGGTAGACTATTGGCCCACAGAACTATCTCAACGGACTGGAGGAAGATAATATTCTGACACAAGTAGTCTGTATTAGTCATATTATTCCATCTGGCTCAAGATAAAACTGGGCCAACTCTATAGGAGGAGACATCAATGTATTTCCTTAGAATAATGAGCCTTGCATTTGTATTGGTTCCAGAAAAGTCCACACCAACTGCACCCCAACACTCTCTTGCTGCAGAATCTTGAAGACCACATGCTACTATCCTCAAAGTATATAATCCAGTAGTTCCTATATTAATCTAGTCGTGTTAGCTCCTAACAGTTTAGCTCGATATTAAGTAGAATCTTTAACTAAACTGCTGAGATTTCTATAATCAAGTTTATTTGCTTATTTATTTCCTTCCACAAAAAAAATGAGCATCCATTAGAGGGAAGAAAAATGAATGATTTTCCTCTGCACATTCTTTCACTAGCCCCAACACCCCCTCTTACAGTTTCACCTTGGACAATGGTCATAAAGTCAAAGAGTCCCAAACCACCATGAAAAAGATCGTTCATTTCCTATCAAACCCAGATTCTATTGACACTCAGATCCTTGGACTCATCCCTGAATTACTACCTTTGAACTGAGGACTTTTTAGACAACCTGGAGGTTTCCTGGGGTTTTCCATCCCTTTTTAAAATATCGATTTTGTAATTTTAAACTAGGTTTGTGTCTGTGATCTTTGCTCAGGATCTGTAAAAAATCTTTTATTTCCCACAAGTTTGACAGCAGCTGAGTATTGGAGATACAAAAGGATCAGGGCAGAAGGCCTGGAGGAAAGTTAGCCCGAAGTTTATATCAGAAGATAAAGGGTAAATATTGAAAGTGTTACAGGGCACAGGAACCAGATGGAATTTGGCTGACTGTATCCTGTAGAAACTATAGAAAAAAAAAGAATTACAGAGTAAGAGGCAAAGGGCTGATCCCACAAGCTCTCTTTTTCTTCATGCCTTATAAGATGTTTAACAATACCTGCCTCTCCAGACACAATAATAAAAGGAGGTGATGTACAGGGCTGGGGTTGTAACTCAGTGGGTAGAATGCTTGCCTAACATGTATGAAATCCACTCTTTGATCCCCAGCACTGCATAAAAAACAGGTGTGACTGCCTGTGTTCCCAGAAATTAGGAGGGAGAGGCAGGAGGATCATAAGTTCATGAGCATCCTTAGCTACATGGTGAATTTGAGGCCACAGTCTACATGAGATCATGTTTCAAAGAAGCTATAGGAATATGCCACAGCAGCAGTCTAAATAGCATTTATATTTGACTTTGAAATATATTCTTGCATGAAAATCAGAATATGTTAATTAGCCAAAGAATATAATTGACAATCAAGAAAGCCACAGTAGAATATCACTGTCCTCTTTAAATTTTTTTCATTTTATTTTTTATTAAGAAAATTTTTTCATTCATTTTACACATCAATAAAAGATCCTCCTCTTCCCTCCTCATGCTCCCCAGCCTCCCTTTCAACTCACCCCGCCCCCAGTTCCCTCCACAAGAAGGCAAGGTCTCCTATGTGGAGGCACATACAGTAGAGGCAAGTCCAAGCTTTTCCCCCTGCCTCAAGGCTGCACAAGGTGTCTCATCACAGGTAGTGGGCTCCAAAAAGTCCCCTCATGCACCAGGGATGGATTCTGATTCTACCGCCACCCCTCCCCCCAAAGCAGATCAAGCTACACAATTGTCTCGCCATGCAGAGGGACTAGAGAGTCCTGCCTTTAGGAGCCTCTTTAAACTCTTATCCTTGCCTCTTATCCAAAGAAAACCAATTAATGTAAGCTACCAAATCATGCTAAGGATTAATGTGAGGAAGAAAATCACTCCTCCAATTCTTTTTTTTTGTTTGTTTGGTTTTTTTTTGTTTTTTTTTTTTAATTTATTTTGCAATACAATTCAGTTCTACATATCAGCCACGGATTCCCTTGTTCTCCCCCCTCCCGTCCCCCTCACCTTCCCCTCAACCCCCCCCCCATTCCCATCTCCTCCAGGGCAAAGCCTTCCCCACAGACTGAGGTCAACCTGGTAGACTCAGTCCAGGTAGGTCTAGTCCCCTCCTCCCAGGCCGAGCCAAACAATCCTGCATAGGCCCCAGGTTTCAAACAGCCAACTCATGCAATGAGCACAGGACCCGGTCCCACTGCCTGGATGCCTCCCAAACAGATCAAGCCAATCAACTGTCTCACCCATTCAGAGGGCCTGATCCAGTGGGGACCCCTCAGCCATTGGTTCATAGTTCATGTGTTTCCATTCATTTGGCTATTTGTCCCTGTGCTTTATCCAACCTTGGTCTCAACAATTCTCGCTCATATAAACCCTCCTCATTCTCGCTAATTGGACTCCCAGAGATCCACCCGGGGCCTAGTCATGGATCTCTGCATCCAGATCCCTCAGTAGTTGGATGAGGTTTCTAGCACAACAATTAGGGTGTTTGGCCATCCCATCACCAGAGTAGGTCAGTTCGGGCTGTCTCTCGACTATTGCCAGCAGTCTGTTGTGTGGGTATCTTTGTGGATTTCTGTGGGCCTCTCTAGCACTTTGCTTCTTCCTATTCTCATGTGGTCTTCATTTACCATGGTCTCCTATTCCTTGTTCTCCCTCTCTGTTGTTGATCCAGCTGGAATCTCCCGCTCCCCCAAGCTCTCTTTCCCTCAACCCTTGCCTTTCATTACCCCCACTCATGTCCAGGCTGTTCATGTAGATCTCATTCCATTTCTCTGTCATTGGGCGATCCCTGTGTCTTTCTTGGGGTCCTGTTTTCCAGGTAGCCTCCCTGGTGATGTGAGTAGCAGACAAGTCATCCTTGTTTCATGTCTAGTATCCTGCTATGAGTGAGTACATACCATGTTTGTCTTTCTGAGTCTGGGTTACCTCACTCAGGATGATTTTTTCTAGATCAATCCATTTGTCTGCAAACCTCATGATGCCATTGTTTTTCTCTGCTGAGTAGTATTCCATTGTGTATATGTACCACATTTTGTTTATCCATTCTTCAGTTGAAGGGCATCTGGGTTGTTTCCATGTTCTGGCTATTACAAACAATGCTGATATGAACATAGCTGAACAAGTGCTCTTATGGTGTGGTTGAGCATTTCTTGGGTATATGCCCAAGAGTGGTATAGCTGGATCTTGGGGGAGATTGATTCCCAATTTTCTAAGAAAGTGCCATATTGATTTCCAAAGTGGTTTTACAAGCTTGCATTCCCACCAGCAGTGGAGGAGAGTTCCCCTAGCTCCACATCCTCTCTAGCATAAGGTGTCTTCAGTGTTTTTGATCTTAGCCATTCTGACAGGCGTAAGGTGGTATCTCAGAGTTGTTTTGATTTGCATTTCCCTGATGATTAGGGATGTTGAGCAGTTCCTTAAATGTCTTTCGGCCATTTGAGTTTCCTCTGTTGAGAATTCTCTGTTTAGTTCTATAGCCCATTTCTTAATTGGACTGTTGGGCATTTTGATGTCTAATTTCTTGAATTCCTTATATATTCTGGATATCAGTCCTCTGTCAGATGTGGGGTTGGTGAAGATCTTTTCCCATTCTGTAGGCTGTCGCTTTGCCTTGTTGACCGTATCCTTTGCTCTACAAAAGCTTCTCAGTTTCAAGAGGTCCCATTGATTGATTGTTTCTCTCAGAGTCTGTGCTACTGGTGTTCTATTTAGGAAGTAGTCTCCTATGCCAATGCGTTCAAGACTACTTCCTACTTTCTCTTCTAGCAGGTTCAGAGTAGCTGGATTTATGTTGAGGTCCTTGATGCACTTGGACTTAAGTTTTGTGCACGGTGATAGATATGGATCTATTTGCAGCCTTCTACATGTTGATATCCAGTTTTGCCAGCACCATTTGTTGAAGATGCTTTCTTTTTCCATTGTGCACTTTTGGCTTCTTTGTCAAAAATTATATGTTCATAGGTGTGCGGATTAATGTCAGGGTCTTCAATTCGATTCCATTGGTCCACATGTCGGTTTTTATGCCAGTACCAAGCTGTTTTTATTACTGTAGCTCTATAGTAGAGCTTGAAGTCAGGGATCGTGATGCCTCCAGAAGTTGTGTTATTGTACAGGATTCCTTTGGCTATCCTGGGTTTTTTGTTTTTCCATATGAAGTTGAGTATTATTTTTTCCAGGTCTGTGAAGAATTGTGTTGGTATTTTGATGGGGATTGCATTGAATCTGTAGATTGCTTTTGGTAAGATTGCCATTTTTACTATGTTAGTCCTGCCTATCCATGAGCATGGGAGATCTTTCCATTTTCTGACATCTTCTTCAATTTCCTTTTTCAGGGACTTAAAGTTCTTGTCATATAGGTCCTTCACTTGCTTGGTTAGTGTTACCCCAAGGTATTTTATGTCATTTGTGGCTATAGTAAAGGGTGATGTATCTCTGATTTCCTTCTCCACTTCTTTGTCCATTGTATATAGGAGGGCTACTGATTTTTTTGAGTTGATCTTGTATCCTGCTATGTTGCTGAGGTGTTTATAAGCTGTATCAGTTCCTTGGTGGAATCTTTGGGGTCGCTCAAGTATACAATCATGTCATCTGCAAATAGGGAAAGCTTGACTTCTTCCTTTCCAATTTGTATCCCCTTAATCTCCTTATGTTGTCTTATTGCTCTGGCTAGAACTTCAAGTACTATATTGAATCAGTATGGGGAGAGTGGACAGCCTTGCCTCGTTCCTGATTTTAGTGGAATTGCTTTGAGTTTCTCTCCATTTAATTTGATGTTGGCTGTTGGCTTGCTGTAAATTGCCTTTATTATGTTTAGGTATGTTCCCTGTATTCCTGATCGCTCCAATACCTTTATCATGAAGGGGCGTTGGATTTTGTCAAATGCCTTTTCTGCATCCAGTGAGATGATCATATGGTTTTTTTCTTTGAGTTTGTTTATATGGTGTATTACATTGACGGACTTTCGTATGTTGAACCACCCTTGCATTCCTGGAATGAATCCTACTTGATCATGGTGGATAATTGTTTTGATGTGTTCTTGGAGTCTGTTTGCCAGTATTTTATTGAGTATTTTTGCATCAATGTTCATGAGGGAGATCGGTCTGTAGTTCTCTTTCTTTGTTGTATCCTTGTTTGGTTTAGGAATTAGGGTAATTGTAGCCTCGTAGAAGGAGTTTGGTAATGTTCCTTCTGTTTCTATTGTGTGGAACAATTTAGAGAGTATTGGTATTAACTCTTCTTTGAAGATCTGGTAGAATTCTGCGCTGAAACCATCTGGTCCTGGGCTTTTTTTGGTTGGGAGACTTTTAATGACTGTTTCTATTTCGTTAGGGGTTATTGGACTATTTAAATAGTTTATCTGGTCTTGATTTAACTTAGGTATGTGGTACCTATCCAGAAAGTTATCCATTTCTTTTAGGTTTTCCAGTTTTGTCGAATAGAGGTTTTTGAAGTATGACCTGATGATTCTCTGGATTTCCTCAATGTCTGTTGTTATGTCCCCCTTTTCATTTCTGATTTTGTTGATTTGGATGCTCTCTCTCTGTCTTTTGGTTAGTTTGGATAAGGGCTTGTCTATCTTGTTGATTTTCTCAAAGAACCAACTCTTTGTTTCATTAAT
Source organism: Peromyscus californicus insignis (assembly GCF_007827085.1). NCBI lineage: Eukaryota > Metazoa > Chordata > Mammalia > Rodentia > Cricetidae > Peromyscus > Peromyscus californicus. The sequence goes on along the minus strand of NW_026294595.1, from coordinate 134,352,214 downwards.
TTTTTGTATTGTTCTCTTTGTTTCTATTTTATTGATTTCAGCTCTCACTTTGATAATTTCCTGGTGTCTATTTTTCCTGGGAGACTTTGCTTCTTCTTGTTCTAGAGCTTTCAGGTATGCTGTTAAGTCTCTAGTGTGAGATTTCTCCAACTTATTTATGTGGGCATTTAGTGCTATGAATTTCCGTCTTAGTACTGCTTTCATAGTGTCCCATAAATTTGGATATGTGGTGTCTTCATTTTCATTGATCTCTAGGAAGTCTTTAATTTCTTTCTTTATTTCTTCCTTAACCCATTGGTGATTCAGTTGGGTATTATTCAGTTTCCATGAGATTGCAGGTTTTCTGTAGTTTTTGTTGTTGTTGAAATCCAACTTTAGACCATGGTGGTCTGATAGAACACAGGAGGTTATTCCAATTGTTTTGTATCTGTTTAGATTTGTTTTGTGGCCAAGTATGTGGTCAATTTTAGAGAAGGTTCCATGGGGTGCTGAGAAGAAGGTATATTCTTTTTTGTTAGGATGGAATGTTCTGTAGATATCGATTAAGTCCATTTGAGTCATGACATCAGTTAAGTCCTTTATTTCTCTGTTAAGTTTCAATTTGGGAGATCTGTCCAGTGGTGAAAGTGGGGTGTTGAGGTCTCCCACTATTAATGTGTGGGGTTTTATATGTGATTTAAGCTTTAGTAATGTTTCTTTTACATATGTGGGTGCCCTTGTGTTTGGGGCATAAATATTCAGAATTGAGACTTCATCTTGGTGGATCTTTCCTGTGATGAGTATGTAATGCCCTTCTTGATCTCTTTTGATTGATTTTAGTTTGAAGTCTATTTTGCTGGATATCAGGATGGCTACACCCGCTTGTTTCTTAAGACCGTTTGATTGGAAAGTCTTTTCCCAGCCTTTTATTTTTAGGTAGTGTCTATCTTTGAATTTGAGATGTGTTTCTTGTATGCAGCAGAAAGATGGGTCCTGCTTTCGTATCCATTCTGTAAGCCTATGTCTTTTTATAGGTGAATTAAGTCCATTGATATTGAGGGAAATTAATGACCAGTGATTGTTCATTCCTGTTATTTTTTGGTGGTGATGTATGGGTACTTCTATACGTTGGGGTTTACTGCTGTGGCTTTATCTGTTGCCTGTGTTTTCGAGGGTGTATCTGACTTCCTTAGGTTGGAATTTTCCTTCTAGTGCTTTCTGTAGGGCTGGGTTTGTGGATAAGTATTGTTTAAATCTGGCTTTGTCATGGAATGTCTTGTTCACTCCATCTATGGTGATTGAAAGTTTTGCTGGGTATATTAGTCTAGGCTGACATCCATGGTCTCTTAGTGTCTGCATTACATCTGTCCAGGTTCTTCTGGCTTTCAAAGTCTCCATTGAGAAATCGGGTGTTATTCTGATGGGTTTGCCTTTATATGTCACTTGGCCTTTTTCCTTTGCTGCTCTTAATATTCTTTCTTTATTCTGCACGTTTAGTTGTTTAACTATTATGTGGCGAGGGTACTTTTTTTGGGGGTCTAGTCTGTTTGGTGTTCTATAAGCTTCTTGTATCTTCATAGGCATTTCCTTCTTTAAGTTGGGAAAGTTTTCTTCTATGATCTTGTTGAATATATTTTCTGTGCCCTTGAGTTGGTATTCTTCTCCTTCTTCGACCCCTATTATTCGTAGGTTTGGTCTTTTCATGGTGTCCCAAATTTCTTGGACATTTTGGTTCATGACTTTGTTGGCTTTAGTGTTTTCTTTGACTGATGAATGTATTTCTTCTACTGTATCTTCAACGCTAGAGATCCTCTCTTCCATCTCTTGCATTCTGTTGATTATACTTGCATCTGAAGTTCCCAATCGTTTTCTCAGATTTTCTATTTCCAGCATTCCCTCTGTTTGTGTCTTCTTCATTTTTTCTATTTCCCTTTTCAGGTCTTGGACTGTTTCCTTCATTTGTTTCATTGATTTTTCTTGATTTTCTCTCAGTATTTTATTGTTTTCTTCCAGGACTTTATTGATTTCTTCTAATTTGTTTGCCCTTTCCTCTAGTTGTTTACAGCGTTCTTCACATTTTTTTGTCTTTTCCTCTACACAAGCCTCTAGCTTCTTCATGATGTCATTCATAAGGCTGTTTTCTTCTGCTTCTTCCAATTTCTGATGTTCAGGTCTAGGTGTTGGAGGAGGGCTAGGGCCTGGTGATGCTGTATTGCTATTCATTTTGTTGTATATGTTTCTGCCTTGACGTCTGCCCATCTCCTTGTGGTTCGTTCTTGGCCTTATCAGCACACTTGGTTCAGACAGACCAGTGTTCCAAAAGGGAAGTCAGTGTTCCAAAAGGGAAGTCCGGAGCAAGATGGGAGCTGGGGGCCGGCCTCTAAGTCTCAGGAAGAGGCTTGGGGCTCAGGCGGATGGGCGTGGGGGCAGGGCGTGGAGACTGCAGGGTCTGCCAGGGGTCTCGGAGAAGGGGATCCTTCCCGGTGAGGCTAGCAGGGAACCTGCCCGGTGGCCAGAACCTGGGGCCGAGTTGGGCAGGTCTTCCCTGGAGTGGCTGGTGCCCAGGGATGGGGTCTGGGGCAAGGACGGGCACTCACCAGTGTTGTAAAAGGGAAGTCTGGAGCAAGATGGGAGCTGGGGGCCGGCCTCTAAGTCTCAGGAAGAGGCTTAGGGCTCAGGCAGATGGGCGTGGGGGCAGGGCATGGAGACTGCAGGGTCTGCCAGGGGTCTTGGAGAAGGGGATCCTTCCCGGTGGGGCTAGCAGGGAACCTGCCCGGTGGCCAGAACCTGGGGCCAAGTTGGGCAGGTCTTCCCTGGAGTGGCTGGTGCCCAGGGATGGGGTCTGGGGCAAGGAAGGGTACTCACCAGTGTTGTAAAAGGGAAGTCTGGAGCAAGATGGGAGCTGGGGGCCGGCCTCTAAGTCTCAGGAAGAGGCTTAGGGCTCAGGGGGATGGGCATGGGGCCAGGGCGTGGAGACTGCAGGGTCTGCCAGGGGTCTTGGAGAAGGGGATCCTTCCCAGTGGGGCTAGCAGGGAACCTGCCCGGTGGCCAGAACCTGGGGCCAAGTTGGGCAGGTCTTCCCTGGAGTGGCTGGTGCCCAGGGATGGGGTCTGGGGCAAGGACGGGCACTCACCAGTGTTGTAAAAGGGAAGTCTGGAGCAAGATGGGAGCTGGGGGCCGGCCTCTAAGTCTCAAGAAGAGGCTTGGGGCTCAGGTGGATGGGCGTGGGGGCAGGGCATGGAGACTGCAGGGTCTGCCAGGGGTCTTGGAGAAGGGGATCCTTCCCAGTGGGGCTAGCAGGGAACCTGCCCGGTGGCCAGAACCTGGGGCCAAGTTGGGCAGGTCTTCCCTGGAGTGGCTGGTGCCCAGGGATGGGGTCTGGGGCAAGGACGGGCACTCGCCAGTGTTGTAAAAGGGAAGTCTGGAGCAAGATGGGAGCTGGGGGCTGGCCTCTAAGTCTCAGGAAGAGCACTCCTCCAATTCTTATTCCCTCTCTTTCTATTGGTAGCTGTCATGGCTGATGTTTCTTCCATATTCCCTAGATACTGGCATTTCCTACCATAGCCTCAGCCTCAGACATGGCAGTGAGGTCAGACTTGTCCTCAGACCCATAGGGCAGACTGCAAGCATTGAAAACACTGTGTTCATTGAAACAGTCTTCAATCAATGACAGGGGAATTATGGGAAAAGTAGTCACCTCTGATGCTTACCATGACCATCACCCACATGTCCTACCATGGCTGGGTGCTCTCACTTCTCTCCTTTCCTTGTACTTCTCTCACTGTACTTCCTAGTATCATGTCCCAAATAAGCTATGACATTCCCAGCCTTCCCTCAGTGCCTCTTATAGGAGACTCAGTCTGAGGCTTTACCTATATTGGCTTGTTGGTGGCCTCAAAGAAGATTCAGAGTCTATTGATATACATGGAGGTGATGCATCCTCCTAAGACCTAAATAGCCTCTGGATATGGTAGCTCCTCCTCAGAGTAGGAAGAAACAAGGATAAAATAATATAAGAATAAGCAATATGCACACAGAAAAGGCAAGCATGATATGTATTGTTGATTAGAAGTGCTATATAGAATATTTAGATAGAAGCACATGAAGGTACACATTGTTTCTCCTTAATTAGTTTGTGTTGGTGATTTTTAAAAGATGAAATTAAATGCAATGATGAACTCAATGAGTTTGGGCAAATGGAAACTACAGGTTAACAAGTGGAAGGTTGAGTCCAGAATCATGTTTAGAAGTATGTGTCTTAAAGAATTTGACAATTGCAAGAGATAATAGCTCTGTAAATTAGGCTCCAAGCTTCCTGGAGAATAAAACATAGAGGTTAATGTATTTTCTTTAGAGCCTGGAAAACCCAAGGCATAGTTTAATAGTCACACACTTTACATGTGTGAATGTGTATCATTTGTAATAACCTTAGGCAGTTACATTTTTGGCTCAATTTTTGGTTTTCTTCAAAATATCTTCAATTTCATTTGCAATTCCCATATTTAGGGAGAGTTCCTCTTCCCTTCTCCACTGTGTAAATAAATATTTCCCCCAACTCAAACCTGTTTTTGTTTGTTTCCATAGTTACCAAGAGTGTACACATATATACCCTCACCCGACAACACATGCAAACACAATAGCTTTTGACCATGTTGAATTGAACATCTTGCCTCTGGTTTATCTTCACTACACTCATAGGAAAAACATATTGGTAGATCATGGTCTCTCTAAATAAGTGCTAATTATTTAAAATTTAGTTTAATCTTTCTTTAACTATGCCAGACTGTAGGCTTAAATAGTCATTACTAAAGAAGATTTGGGGAAAAATATATCAATCACCAAAGTTAGTAAATTATAGAGTAGATCTGTTCTAAAAGCTGGTAATTGGAATCCTCTAAATTAATAAGTTATTTTTAGTTCAAATAACTTTATGCCCAAAGGACAAAACAAATATGAATTTCAATAACCAGTGAAGATAAGAATCATAAATCTTCTGCAATTTCTTCTGGGAATGAATATTTTTGTCAGATTTAATGTGTTTTTCTCTTGCTATTACAATTCAAAGTTCAAGATACAGCTTCTCAAAATAATGTAGGAGTGTTCAAACTTTGTTTGACATCGGTCACCTTATGGTTTGGATAAGACAGACTTTGTTTATGGATGCCTGACTCACACAAGGAAGGGCCAAGTGGCCTTCTGTGCAGTGGAAACTAAATAACCAATGAGTTAAGAGAATTATTTAAGATAGGGATGGGAGCCTTCAGCCAGATATGTTTAAGTTCTCAGTGCTAGTCTTTAAGTTGTTCAGAGCTATTCCCTTACTCCAAACCCCCAAATATCACCCCATTGGAAAGTGTTAAAATAATAAACTCAATTCTCTTGAGTGAAATCACTCTTGTATTGACAATAGACAAATAGGCTTTATCTCTAACCCACAAAATTTGAGAAACATGCATTACAGTAATACTATCTGTATTTTATATTATATTATATTATATTATTATATTATATTAATCATATGCAAACTATCCATGGATAGGTGGGTAAAATGAGTCTACAATAATAGTTTTCTACTTTCTAGCCTATTTCTTGTTTGCCTTGTGTTACTGTGACTTTTTCTCTAAGACTCGTACTGAAATTTCATTAGCATTGTGACAATATGAAAAGGTGAGACCATTAAGGGGATGGCTAGGGCCATAAGGACTCAGCCCTCAAGACTCGACTACTGGAGAGAGTTTATTTTCTCTAGAATAGGCTCTTGATGAAAACACCAGTTCCACCTCCTCTCTCTCTCTCTCTCTCTCTCTCTCTCTCTCTCTCTCTCTCTCTCTCTCTCTCTCTCTCTCTCTCTCTCTTTTCTCTCTCTCTCTCCTCTCCCAAGGTGCCTTCTGCCATGTAGCACACACTATACAGGCTTCAGAATACTTACTCTTTCACAGACCTGAGCTTTCCAGACTCTAGATCAGTGGTTCTCAACCTTCCTAAGGCTGTGACCCTTTGGTATAGTTCCTTATGTTGTCGTAAACCCCAATCATACAATTTTTTTCCTTCCTACTTCATAACTGTAATTTTGCTACTGTTATGAATAGTAATGTAAGTATATGTAAGTATCTGTTACACAGAATATCTGCTATGCGACCCCTGTGAAAGGGTCATTGGACCTCCAAAGGGGATATGACCCACAGGTTGAGAACCATAGCTCCAGAGTTATAAACCAATGCAGAGTCTGTCTATTCATTTATCACTTACCCAGTCAGTAAGGTTCTGTTTTACCAACACAGGAATGGAGCAAACTAAGATATCTAGAGAATAAACCCATTGCTGTAAGATGAAAGCCTGAAAAGAAAATTCTGCAGAAATAATGACAACAAAATTCAAATGTGATTAAATTAGCAAATTTCTTTAAATTGCTTAGATAGCATGCTGTTTGTAAAACCACCCATAGAAAACAAGCATGGTTTTCAGAAGAAAGTGGCTTTTATTAAATTAACTTTAATCCTTTAAAGTGTGGATTTCTCTAATTGCCCAGGCAGTATGTTTCTTTGGGTGAGGCAGTATGTTTCTGTGGAAATGGTGGGTGGCAGTTTACCCACCAAACAAATTCCTACAATATAGAGATTTTGGAGTATACAATTTTCTAAATACAACAATGATACAAAATTATCTGTGTTAGCTAAATGGCCCAGTTCACTCTAATGTCACATTTATAGGGAAAGAAGCCATTTTCCTTTTATTGAGAGTGCAGAACTCTCAACTGAAGGTTTTAATTATAACTAGAACAACTTATTTGGATATCATTCCTGCTGTGTATAATTGATCTTATTTGATTCTCCAAAATGGCGTTTTACAAATTTTTCTTAAAAAGCAATGCAAAAGGGTGGCAGGATTTATTGTTTGGAAGAATTAAAATACCAGAGAGATGATTTGGTGTTGTATTTCAAAGAGACTCATTTGTTAACTTGATGGCAAAAGTTTGTGGACAGATCAACCCTACCTCCTTCTCTCTCACCACTTCTCCCTAAACAAGACTCATTGATATCCAAGGCTTCAAAGTTTTCACTTTAGCCAAGTAGCAAAACCAGTGGAAATATGCAGCTAGCTCTTCTTGTATTCATTCTCATTGTTTTCCTTCACAAGCAGGAACCTGGGTGCCCAGGGGAGGCTCTGAAGACCTAGTATAGGTCTCTGAGATCCCTAAAGCCTTCATGAGATCCACAGTGATGGGTCGCACCTCCCATCAGGGAAGGATGCCAACAGGTTCTGACATATTGCTTCCTCATTCCCAGAGAGGGGTCAGCCTGGGACTGGCCACTTCTTCATCTCAGACATGAATCAAGGTCTTCTCTTGAATTACTCATTCTTGGTGTTAAAGCAAGTGGAACCCTTTCACCAACAATAGTATATTCCATGTGTCTGCCTTTCAGTCTCTACCCTATTTGAGTCTACCAGAAACAACATGAAAAACAGTCAACAAAAGCCCACAGGAAGAATTGAAAGAGGCAGCCAGCTGTTTGAACAGAATGCTTTTCATCATTTGGTAATCCTTAACGAAATACCAGAGTCCAGCCCCCTACCTCGGCTATATTCTACCTTCATCTCTTTTAATCTAAGATTGTGTCCAAATGGCAGAAATTTGTGTACCTAAATGGTTACAATGACAGCAGAGCAAAAACTAGACCCCTTATAAATGAAAGAGCCGTGTAGGTACTTCCTTTTTTTTTTAAATTTAATTTTATTTTATTTTACAATACAATTCAGTTCTACATATCAGCCTCGGATTCCTTTGTTCTCCCCCCTCCCGCCCCCCCTCCCCTTCCCCCTAGCCTACCCTCTATTCCCACCTCCTCCAGGGCAAAGCCTCCCCTGAGGACTGAGATCAACCTGGTAGACTCAGTCCAGGCAGGTCCAGTCCCCTCCTCCCAGGCCGAGCCAAGCGACCCTACATAAGCCCCAGGTTTCAAACAGCCAACTCATGCAATGAGCACAGGACCCGGTCCCATTGCCTGGGTGCCTCCCAAACAGATCAAGCCAATCGACTATCTCACCCATTCAGAGGGCCTGATCCAGTTGGGGGCCCCTCAGCCATTGGTTCATAGTTCATGTGTTTCCATTCGTTTGGCTATTTGTCCCTGTGCTTTATCCAACCTTGATCTCAACAATTCTCCCATCCTGCCCCGGACTTCCCTTCTGGACCAGAGGTAAGTGTCCGGGATCAACCTAGACCCCACCCCTGGGCACCAGCCACTCCGGGGAAGACCTGCCCAACTTGGCCCCAGGCTCTGGCCACCGGGCAGGTTCCCTTCTAGTTCTACCGGGAAGGCTCCTCCTCTCCAAGACCCCCGGCAGACCGTGCAGGTACTTCTATGCAAAGGGGAAAGCTGAAAGCATCCACGGTCCGTTCTGTCAACTGCCCCAGCATGACTCGGCTTCATTCATTTATAGGAGTTCCTTATGTGTTGCCAAGAAAAAAAAATGATGAAAAGAAAAAGTTTAGAGAAAATTATTTTAGAGAAAAGTATCAACTATATAGTGGTTTAAATTTGAACTGCCATTATGCAGAAATGATTTCCCAGAACATTAGGGCCCAACAACATCCAGTATGTTAAACAAAGCACCTAGGACATTCCTCGTTTTCTCTTCAGAAGGTTGGGGAGAAGCTGTTAAATGACTTTAAATTAATGGATGAATTTATTAATGAATTGACATATGAATTGATCTGACAATTTGATATTTGTATTTACCAGGACTGTACCTGGGTCTCCAGTGGTAGAACCAGTAGTGATCATTCCTGCCATTTGGTGGAATCATAGGTTATGGTAGCAGAACTGAATCAATTGATCAGCAACTCGGAAATAATTGAAAAGCTCTGAACCTCATCAACTTTGCTAAACTTAGTGATCATTACAAATCAAATAGAGGGAAAGACTATAACTAAAGAAATACTCAGAAATTAGCTGGGTGGTGGTGGCACATGCCTTTAATCCCAGCACTCAGGAGGCAGAGCCAGACAGATCTCTGTTGTTCAAGGCCAGCCTGGTCTACAGAGCAAGATCCAGGACAGAAACCAAAACTACACAGAGAAACCCTGTCTCAAAAAAAAATACTCAGAAATTAAAAAAGGGGAAATTACATGTCAAAATTGCACAATGTAGTTGTCCTGGCTAGTTTTGTATCAACAAGCTAAAGTCATCTTAGAGGAGGGAACCTCAATTAAGAAAATGCCTCCATAAGATCTGTCTGTAGTCAAGCATGTAAGGCATTTTGTTAATTGGTGACTGCTAAGTGAGGGCCCCACCCTATTGTGGGTAGGGATACCCCTGGACTGGTTTTTCTGGGTTCTATAATAAGGCAGGCTGAGCAAGCTATGTAGACTAGCCAGTAAGTAGCATTCCCCTATTTTTAGTTCCTGTTTTTACTTCCTTCAGTGATGTGGAAGTATAGGCCAAATAAACTCTTTCCTTCCCAACTTACTTGAATTTCATCACAGCAGGAGTAACCCTAACTAGGACAGAAATTGGTACCAGGAAAATGGAATATTGCTGAGACAGACCTGACCATATTTTGGGGATGTCTGTGGAGGGGCTTTAGAACTTTGGGCTAGAAGAGCGATTGAGTGTTGAGAGCTTGTTGGGCTGTTCTGTAGGAGTTTGGAGGACAAGAAAGTTTGAGTGCAGTGGAGATGAGGAAGGAGGTCTGGCTTGTGAAGTTTGGGATTCTCTTAATGACTCTATCCAGGCCATTTGCCATTTTGGGTTAAGAGTCTGTGGTTCCAGTTAGCTGGGACTGAAGAATCAGCTGTGCTTAATGAGATCCCAGAACCACTAAAGCAAACCCTTTGCTTTGCTAGGACGATGGGTGCTGGTTAGCTGGAGCTGAGAAACCAGCAGTGATTACAAAGAGACCACCAAGAATAGCAGCAACCGGGAAGTGGAGCTCTTTTCTCAGCTCCAACTAGCCATCCTCAATTGGGCCCTAATAATCTGGGAAATTTAGAAATAAATCAGTAAAAAAAATGTAGAGGGATAGATGGTAATAGGTCAGAAAAGCTGTGTGATGACACAGCACCTGTAGCTTCAACACACAGGAGGCTGACAAAGGAGGAGACCAAGTTCTAGGCTAGTCTGGGCTACATGGTGACAGCCTTAAAACTAATTGAGTAATTAATGATAGAGTGTTTGAAGCAAAATAAAAGTTTAAAACAAAATTCTTATTGAAAACATATTAAAATCATTTAATAGCAATAGTTGAGAAAAATTGAATAAAATTAGACAAACAGAACTAATGAGAAGCAGGAGGATAGAGAAAAGGTAATGTGGAAGTATGAGAGAGAGAGCATATGCACGAAATTCTATCTATCTATCTATCTATCTATCTATCTATCTATCTATAAAATGAAAAACTTAGAAACTGAGAAAAGAAATAGTAAATAAGTTGTTTGTTTTTTTAAGTCCCCTGTTGTATGTAGTAAAACTATTTTTCCATCTGGAAGACAAATAAGCATTCAACTTAAACAAGCACCCAACTTTAGCCAAGGATTATAACTAATTTAGAATCAAGCCAGGCAGAAAATGGGAAAGGGGGTTTTTGTGGTGGTCAGAGTGTGGAAGTGGGAGCTTTAGAACAAAACACTTGAAAAAAAATACAAATTCATGGGACGTGAGTTCAATGAAAAGTGTTAAAATATGTGGTATGTTGTTGGGATGGAGAAAAGGAGTAAGGTGTGACGTTGCTGTGGAATAATGCTTTTGTACACTGGTTTAATAAAATGCTGATTGGCCAGTAGCTAGGCAGGAAGTATAGTCAGGATAAGCAGACAAGGAGAATTCTGGGAAGAGGAGGGCTGAGTCAGGAGACACCAGCCTGCCATCCAGGGAGCAGCATGTAAAAGCACACAAGTAAAGCCATGGAACAGTGGCAACACATAGATTAACAGAAATGGACCGAGTTTAAATGTAAGAGCTAATCAGTTGTAGGCTTGAGCTAAAGACCAAGCAGTTTTAATTAATATAAGCCTCTGTGTGTTTACTTGGGTCTGAGCAGCTGCAAACTGGGCAGGACACAGGAAAACTCCAGCTACATGATATCACTAGACACATGATACTGTGAGGAAATGATCCTCCACGGTCTGCTGTGGTAGCCCAGTCATGCTGGAAAATGGTTTGCTCGACCCAGAAAAATGTAAATAGAGTAAAATAGACCTATCCCTTAGGTCTGAGTAGTTTTGATTTTAAGTATACTCCTTAGAAAATTCTTTTAAGAAATAATACAAATAGAATTCCACAATTTAGGCTGAGGTAGACAGTGGGAATTAAAGTATCATGTAAAGAAACAGACTACTAAAAATTCTTGCTTGTGTTTACCTCTACAGTTAAGAATCTAATGTGACCAGATATCAGAAATGTGATTTGGTCAAAATAAAAAATGGTTTCTAATAAACAAAACAGATATGTTGACCAGTGGAATAGAATAGAGGACTTGGCAATAACCCATACTACTGCAGCCATCTCTTCAACAAACAGTGCTGGGAAAACTGGATAGCCACATGTAGAAAATAAGACTTGACCACTACCTCTCACCCTGTTCAAAACAACTCTAGACCAAAGGCCTTAAGGCAAAACTAGAAATTCTGAATGTCATCAAGAAAAAAGTGGAGAAAAGGCTTGACCACACAGACAAGGGCAAGGAATTTCTAAATAAGACTCCTGTCACTCAGGAATAGTGCCCCAAATTGACAAATGTAATCTCACAAAATTAGAAAGCATTTTCAGAGTAGAAGAGCAACTAGTCAAGAGAAGAGACAGCCCAAAGTACGAGAGACAATCTCTCGTAATATACATCTGACAGAGGATTAATTTTGAAAATATGTAAAAAGCTCAAAAACTAAAGAAACCAAACAAATCAATAAATACACCAATGAACAGACAGTTCTCCAAAGATGAACTGTGAATGGTAATAAACATGACATTGCTAGCCATTGGAAAAATGCAAATTAAAATTATGTTTAGGTTATATCTCAGCCCAATTAGAGATGCTAAGAGAACAAACAGTAAGTGCTGGCCAGGATGAGAACAAAGGGGAACCTGTACACACTGCTGCTGGGAATGCAAGCTAGTCCTGACAAGGAGGAAACTTATGGAGGTTCTTCACAAAACTAGACACAGATCTATCACACAACCCAGCTGTGCCACTCTGGCACTTACCCCAAGGACTCCAAGTCACACCTCACAGATGTTCACACATCAATGCATCACTATTCATCACTTCTGTCTTAGGGAACTAAAGAATTGTTTTCAGCTGATGTTTGTAGGAAAATGGATGGAACTGGTCATTTTTGTAGTAAACAAATTAAGTTAATTTCAGGAAGACAAATATCACATTTCTCTCATTTGGGGTCCATAGATTTTTGTGTAGATACAGTAAATCATTTATGTACATATGACATGAGGAGAGAAACAAAACTTTCCAGGAAAGAGAGAGTGAATAGGATGGGGAGAAAAAGGGGAAGGCATGAGACAAATATAATCAAAGTATGTATTATACTTGTATGGAAATGTCTTTATGTCACTCGATGCTGTGTCCAATGAATATGGAATAATAATTTTAAATAAAAATTATCAAAATAATCACCATTCACAATAATATAATATGTTATACATATGAACAAAACCCACAAAACAGCAACATATATTATTTATAGTTAGATTTCCCTTGAAAATATACAAAGGATTATGCATATGCACAGTATATTATTCCTTTTAGTGATTTTTTTTGAAAATGGAGCCAGTATAGGGGATGTATGTGAGAGATAGAGAGATAGATGTGTAGAGGAGTGGGTGGGAGAGAGAGGGTGATGAAGGAAGGAGGGAGAGTGAGAGAGAGAGAGAGAGAAAGGGAGAGAGAGAGACACAGACTGGTTTTGTGCATGTGGAAGTATGGAATGGCTATTACATGCTATCATTTCTGGGAGTTTTGATACTGTTCAGTTTATTCTTAGTTTACTATAGTTTTAAATTTTTCCCAATGACTGTAATTAAAAATGACACCGGTACATACCTAAATGATACATTTCACGTATCTAAATGTCATTCAGAATACATTTTTAAAGACTATATAATATTCCTTATTATTGATTTTTATAATGATTTAATAACTCTTCTGTTGTCATCCCTTTTAAATTTACCACTGCTATAAACAGTGTTGTTAGAATGTTCTTAGAAGTGAAAATTATTTTCATCCACATGATAATTCTTATACACAGAATATTGTATTTAAAGTTGTTAGCATAATTTTATTCCCCATTATATCATTTTATTGCATATAGTTTTTGCTCTGTATAGTTTGAAATTATGTTATTTGGCACATAAAATTTCATAACTATTATATCAACACTGTGAATTGTATTTATTCCTATAAAACCAAGAATATTTTTCTCTCTATAACGGCTCTATTGCTTTCAACTTAATTGCACCTGAATTCAGCATCAGGCTTGCTCCATAATCTCTTGCAGAGAATCTTAGCCTTGAAGTGAAACTAATTTCTAAATTATATAAATTACATCAACAATACAAAATGAGTTTTCTAATTAATTTAATGAGCTGATATAATTATGATTTAAACACCAACAGTTAACATAAATCAATGATACTTTGGCTATTAAAAGAGAAATATCCCATTAGGGGAAATCAAAAGATATATGTGAGGAAAAGAGGTCTAATTTTTCTAATAAATAATGACAAAGGAATCACCAGTTCCACTGAAGTAGAGACGTGATTAATAGCACCAAACACGCTTTTCTTACATTACTCACCATCACACTTAAGGTTGAAATTTGCAATATAGTTTCCTATTTAGATAAGAACATGAGGCATCCTAATTACCTTCCAATTATTAGATTTTCTTTTTGTAATTTAAGTTGTGTTTTTAATTCTAATGACTGAGGTCCAAAAACATCGCTCTTAGTTGATGGCATTTAATTAAAAGATAACTTTTCCAAATGATTAACTGAAATATTAATACATTGTCAAAAGCTTTTCAATGCCATTCTGCAACATATTTAGCTTTAGACAGCCCACAGATTAAAAGCCAAGTTCAAGCCGGGCAGTGGTGGTGCACGCCTTTAATCCCAGCACTAGGGAGGCAGAGGCAGGTGGACCTCTGTGAGTTCGAGGCCAGCCTGGGCTAGAGAATGAGTTCCCGGAAAGGCACAAAGCTACACATAGAAACTCTGTATAGAAAAACCAAAATTAAAAAAAAAAGCCAAGTTCAGTACACTGATTTCTGCACAATTTTGATAACAAAATAAGCCATATATGATTGGATCTTCCATTGAGAATGCAATTAGACATACATATCCAGAGGTTCTCCCATTCATGATGTTATTCACTGAGCACCTAGCAGACACTTAAAGTATGCTCATCTTAAGCACTGATGCTTGCTATTGTGTTCAGTGTTTTCATGTATTTGCTCTGTGTGGGGTGCACGCATGTATTGTTGGTTCTTTGCAAATTTGATCATATCTACCATTTGTAAAAGTGGTTGGTTTTGGTCTAGCCACCTATCAAATAGTTTCCTGACATTCTTTTCCCAGGTGGTTTTCCTTGGACGTGACTTAAAAATGTGTTTTATATTCCAAGAGAATTGGAGTTATGCCTGCATCACAAATATTTATCCTTTGATTTGATTTTATTTATGTTATTGCATTATTAGAATCTGAAAATAACTGTCCTTCCAAAGTTTAGTTTTACAGAATTTGGGGAGCCAGTGGGGGTGAGAGCCGCAAACGTTCAAGTGGCTTCTTGGGTCAACTTTATATTACGTTTCTAACTTTTGGAAATTTCTATTTTAATAAAGGATGTGTTCCTAAGTTGCATTTTGCCTTCTGTTTCCTAAAGGTAGGTACTAAACTTTATCTAGGAACTTTTTTTTGGCAGTTGTCAAAATATCCATGCAGTTTCCTAGTATCGTGTTTCAATGTGCTGGATAACACCAGACAGACAACAGTAAGATTTTTTCCAACAGAAAATGGCCTTCTCATCTTTCATAGTACTCTTCATTTAAATTATATTTTAAACATCAAACACTGAAAGCAACGATATACCTTCAAACAAGTCAAGAAATACAAACTCGGGAAATACTAAAGTTTGTAACTGGAATTTAACAAGAATTGATGCTATGCCTTTTTTCTTTGTATTCAGGCAAAATACTCCTTTAGATTTACAGGAGGCAACAGTGAACCAAGCCAGCCTCCTGCACTATAAATTCATAAGTGATAGAATGTGAAAGGACAGGTAAAGTCATTTGGAAATCTGATGCTGGGGCCAATGAGATGGCCCAGCAGCTAAAGGTGCTTGCAGCCAAGCCTGGCAACCTGATTTTCACTCCTGGATCCCACAGGTTAGGAGAGAACCTACTCCTGTATGCTGTCCTCTAGTCTCCACACATCTCCACACAAGTCTCTCTCTCTCTCTCTCTCTCTCTCTCTCTCTCTCTCTCTCTCTCTCTCTCTCTCTCTCTTTCTCTCTCTCTCTCTCTCTCTCCCCCCTCTTTCTCTGTCCCTCTCCCTGTTTTTGTCTATCTTCTGTTGACCATGGTACAGAATTCCCTCCTATAGGCTGATTTCAGAAGCACATGATGCAAAACTGGCATGCCAGCAGAGATCTTCAAAGAAAAAAGAGCACCTGCACTCTCTGAGATAGAGCGTCTCAGGCTGAAGGAGCAAGTGCAGAAGTCCTGTGGCACAAACATCCTTGGCATGCTCAAAGAGCAGCAATAATATTCTACCAAGACTTTTCCCCCACTTGGGACTTTATAAAATTGGTTTCTTTTATTGTTTGATATCACATAGAAATATCAAAACTACTTCTTAAAAAATTGTGTTTTCCTACCAATTTTTAAAAGCCTTAATATGGTGCCTCAGTGAATTATGACAAAGTTCCTGAAGTCTCTCTGTAAGATTAATGTCTTTTAAACTATTGCTCATGTTTAGTTGATAACATTTTTGTCATTAGTTCAAATGTGTGTTTTTTTTCATAGAAACTGGTAACAATAATTGGCTTTTCTTTTCTTTTTGAACTTTTCAACTTCAAGTATTTTTTTATAACTCACTTTTGATTTTAACTTAGGAATGCTATTAACCTTTTCTCTTTGACCTTGAAGCTCAATTCTTTTATGCTTTGTTACATTCTTCCATTGACTCTTTTAGATTCCTCTAATTAAATCATCCAGTCGGTTGAATAACCTTATTTGTTTCTACTTTTCAAGCCCCAAATCCGGGCCTGAATTGTTTCCTCTCTACCATTTCTAAGGTTCACCAATATTGCAGCAAAAAGTGGTGGTGGCGGGAATCTTGCTTTGCCTCTAAGTTCAGAAAAGTAAAATGTTGTCTGTGAGAGTCTTCCTTAAGAACTCCGCTGAGCTTGATACACAGGAAATGAAATATTCTCGTCTTTAGGTTTTGCGAGGCAACCACTACAACTAAAATACAAGATTTGCCTTTTGTTTTATCCAAGAGTTTCCCACACATCCCTCCCTCCCTCTCCTCCTCTCTTTCCCTAACCTCTCCTCCCTCCTCACATTTTCTTTCCTTCCTTCCTTCCTCCTTCCTTCCTTCCTTCCTTCCTTCCTTCCTTCCTTCCTTCCTTCCTTCCTTCCTTCCTCCCTTTCTTAAAAGACATGGTTTCATGTGTTCCACGATAAAATTCAACTCACTATGTAGCCTTAGTAGGGGATGACCTTATACTTCAAACCCTCCTGCTTCCACCTCCCAAATGCTGAGATTGTAAGCGTGAGCTACCAGGTTTATGTGGTGATTTTTGAGAATGGAAGTTGGACTCATACCCTCTAGGTGAACACTTTGCCAACTGAGCTGTGTTCCCAGCCAATCAAGTTCCTTTAAACCCTCTTTTAGGTCAGTCTCCCTATCTTGACCTAGAACCAGGCGAAAATTGAATCTGTCTTTATTTACTTTAGAATAGCTTTACTCTTTTTAGACTTAGACATAAATGGAATTATGCAGTGTGCAAGATTTGTGTTTGTTTTGTTCCCTCAGCATAGTGTTTATATGTTGCTGCATATATCAGTAATGTACTTATTTTATTTATGAGCATTATTCTATCATATTGATACAAGATAATTTATTTATCCACCCTTCTATTGGAAAATTTGAGCTGGGTCTCAATTTTGCCAAATACCAATAAAATTACAATAGAAAGTACTAGAGGTGTTTGTGTAGGCATATATATTCAGTTTGTTTGGATAAACATCTAGAATGTAATTACAAAGTCATCTGGTCAATGTATATTTAACTTCAGAAGAGGCTGCCAAACTGTCTTCCAAAATGGTCAGTCTATTTAAACTTCCCACAGGCAGTGCAGGACGGATCCAATTGCCTCCCATCCTCACCAAGATGGGATATTTAAAGACTGTTACTGCTTTTCAATTACAGTTGCCCTAATGAACATGTAGTGGAGTCTTATAGTAGCTTCAATTTATATTTCCCTGATAACTGAGAATTTTGAATAATTTTCATGTGCTCTTGGCAATTTGTATTTTTTTTTGTCTTGGTTTGTTCTTGAGGTATCTGTCTAAGTGTTGTCCCAGATTTTAAAAAGTTGATTTTTATTCTTTTTGTTAACGAGTTTAAGGAGTTTTTTCACTGCTCTAAATGCCAGTTTTGTGACAGATAAATGTGCCAACACCTTTGCTAGCTTGTGTTCAACACACTCACTTCTCCAAGGCTGCATTTGTGCCCTCTCTCTGGCTTCTCCTGTACCACAGCTGATCTCTGTCAGGTTCTTTAACTGTATTGAATTTGTTGGTGCTAACACTTGGATCTGTGGTTCACTGTGAGTTATATCCTGTGCACAAGGAAAAGAGTGAGGTGCATTAATTTTTCAAAATGAATACCCAGTCACTCCACACCATTCTTTGGCTATTTCAGATCATTTGGCATTCTGTAAAATTTCCAAACAGCTTGCCATTATCTACAAGAAAAGCTTTCAGAATTTGATTTGGAATCACATGGAATTTGTAGAGTAGTTAGGATGAAACTGACACCTTCACGATGTTCTGTTCATATTATTGAGCATGCTGTAGCTCATTATTTATTTAAGCTCTCAACTTCTGTTGAGCTTATTTAAGGTCGTCAGAACATAACTAGTGCTTACATTTTCCCCCAGGATTATCCCTATTTCATGTTTTTGTCTGCAATTTACCCTATTTTATTTTTCGCATTTTATTATCAATTAACTATTGTTAGTCAACACAATTTTTAAATTCATAGTAACTAGTTTTGACTTTTTTCTAAAAAATTTCAAATTGGATTAGATGTCTCAGTTTTTTTCTGCATATAGATTTAAAGAATTAAAAGAGGTATTTTTCCTTTTATACTCTGTGCACATTTTATATTATTCTAAGTTAGTTAATTTACTAGTATATTTATTTCTTTAATATTTTTACTTTAATGCTCTTAACTCCAGAACAATATTTAATAGAAGTAGTGGGAGTAAAGTCATTTGTCTTGTTTTCAATTTTAGGAGAAAGTATTTAATTACTCACCACTAAATATTATGTTAACATTAGTTTATCCTGAAAACATATACCAAAATTTTAAAACATTTTTCCTATTCTTAATGTTCAGAGATTTTTATTATCCATGAATTTTGCTAGTTTGGCTAATAGTTTTTTTCTTCATCCATTGAAATAATAATCATCATATTTTGGCTTGTACTGCTTATTTTTAAAATGTCAAATGAATATTATATCCTTTGAATAAAACCTACCTGCCTGATACTGGATTTACATCTTACTAAATTTGATTTGAGTGTGTATATATGTGTGTGATGTGTGTCAGTATGTATGTGTGCACATGTCTATGAGTATGGCACATGTTACCACAGCAGCATGTGGAAGTCTGAAGACAACCTATGCATTGGCCCCCACCTTCTACCTTGTCTCAAATACAGTATCTTGATGGCTGTGTCTGGATGCACCAATCTATCTGGTCCATGAGCCTGTGGAGATTCTCCTGTCTTTATCTCTGAAGGGCTCTAGCAGGCCTGAGCATGGCAAACGTGCTGACAGGTTTTACATCTCTCCCCCTTGCCTAACTGTTAGATTACATTCTTAAAGCTAGACACCAAGGTCTATTCCCTCATTTGACCACTGACTCATTCCTGAGACTGATCACCAAGGTCCAACTATCAAAACATCAAGGTTCAACAATCAAAATTATTTTGACTGACCTAATTAAAATACTCAATCAGAGCTTACCAACACACCTTAGCTCATTCTAGTACAGAACTCTCCCTTTTTCCTCTTAAAATTAGCACTTGGCAAAGCTATTACTGCTGTTTTTTTCCCATTCAGATTTAGCCATCTTGTCTCTTTGCCTTGCTTAATAAAGGATCTCTTTGTGCTTGGTTTGTGCTTGGAAATTGGAGTTTGGGTGTGGTCTGTGCCTAATTTGGGGTCTAGAAGGGAGTACCCCATAGTATGTGGGTCCCATCAATCTCCCCTCTTGCCATAAGAGTGTTGAGATCATAGACACATGGGGATGTGCTTAGCTTTACATAGGTTCTGGAGATTCAAACCCAGTTCCTCACATTTATGCCACAAGCTCCTTACTCACTGGTATGTCTCACTTTCTTACTTGATTATTTGTAAAAGAATTGATTTGTAAAAAAAGTATTTGTTTTCCTAAGAGATAATGATTTATAGTTTTAATTTACTCTTCATGCTATGGTAGCATCATAATTCTTGTGTCGAACTGGAAAAGGTTTATTCTTCCTGCTGGTGATAAATTATAAAATAAATGCTAACCCAAAGCTATCTTTATTTAATCTCTACTTTACAATGATAGTTTCACAGAGTATAAGATTCTTGAAGGCATATTTCAGTTAGCCTCCTGATATGCTTCTTGTAGCGTTATCTCACTTTGATGTTTCCAAAAAGAAAAGACTCATTGATCATTGAATTGCTCCTTATATTGCTCCTCTCTCTCTCTCTCTCTCTCTCTCTCTCTCTCTCTCTCTCTCTCTCTCTCTCTCTCTCTCTCTCACACACACACACACACACACACACACACTTTGGGTTTCAGCAGTTTGACCTTAGTGTATTTTGTTTGTCTTTATATTATTTGGAGAGCATTGGGACTTATTTATCTACAAATTAATGGTTTTCACCAAAATTCAGAACTTTGGATCAGGTATTTGGTCTTTTCTCTTCTATTTCTGTGTTGGGCCTTCCAATATGTTTTTTGCACTGCTTTAGATTATCTCTAATTTATGAGGATTTACTTTTTTTGGTGTATTTCATGAATTCCCTGGTCATTTTGTACAATTCCTACTGATATATTTAACCTCCTGCCTTTCTCCAATCTGCTGTTGAACAAATTTGGTGATGGTTTTCTTTGTTTTTTTTTTTTTTTTTTGATGGGGAGATATTACTGTTCACTCTTTCAAAGATTGTGGGTACAGAATTTTGTCACTCTGCTCTTGCCCACTGTCCTTTGACCAGGGGGCTTCACTGTGCACAGTTTCAGCAGGACTTCAGGAACTCCTCAGCCTGTTAATTCCTCGTTGGCTGCTCAGTGCTTGCAGAGCATGTGACCTTTCTCCAAAAATAACATTTATGAAGAAATGGGTCAACAAGAAAGCTCACAAAAAATCATCAGTATCAACAGCTTCAATGTGAAGCCTATCTTTCATAGCAGAAATATGAGTTGCTAGTGACATATTTGCATCTTTGTCCAAGTCTCTTCCTCACTGAAGTGGCAACTGGAAATTCCTCTTCGATCATGAAATAATCACCCTATTCTTCATTTGCTTTTGCTGGAGAGACCAGTGGAGACCTGTCATTTACATGTTGCAATCAAAGAGTTCTGTTTGCTGAGACAAAGAATCAAGTAGAAGAAGAACCTGCCAGAATCACTTCTGTCTTTGTACAGAAGGGGATTTCTAAGTTCTTTGTTTTAGGGCCACATTCAGATTCAGTTCATCAGAGACTTACAACAATTCCCAACCATTATTTTGAACCTATCTACATTTAGTTTAAAAATAAATACCCACATAGTTGGGTTACATCTACTCAAAGGCAGTGATTTAAATAAACTTACTTTTTTAATAAAAAGATTCATTTATTAATTATTTTTATGTGTATGTGTGTGTGCCTGTGTGAGTTTGTGAATAGCACATGCATGCCAGAGTCAACAAAGGCCAGAAGAGGGTACCAGATCACTCAGAACTGAAGTCACAGGTGGGTGTGAGCCACCATGAGGATGCTGGGAAATAAACCCAGGTCCTCTGCAAGAGCAATGAACACTCTTAACCATTGAGCCAGACCTCTATACCCTAGCATCTCTCTCTCTATATCTATCTATCTATCTATCTATCTATCTATCTATCTATCTATCTATATATATATATATATATATATAAGTTCATGCTATATGTGACTCCTTCAAGAGTTCATAATCTGGTTTTAAGAATCCTAGGTTTTAAGAATACCAAAGTGACCATTGTTTTGGGAATAATATTAACTTGTGATATGAGTAAGGATGGCATCAAGGCCCCTACGACACTGAGAAAAAATTAAAATTTTCTAGAGAGATGGAGGAAAACAGAACAAGGCTTCCATAAAGTAAGTGTTACTAAATATCAACAGTAAAATAAGATTACCCTGAAAAACAATAAGAATATCTTGGCTTAAATTTTCAGTTAGTCACAAGTGTGATTATGTGATGATTTCAGTGATGATTATGCTATCTCATCTAATGACACAGTCATTGTACAACTAGGTTTTATATATATATATATATGTATGTATATGTGTGTGTGTTTATGTATGAATGCATGTATATATGTATGTATGTATGCATACGTGTAAGCATATACATTTATACCTTTATTTCAGGTAGTGGTCTTAAGAACTTGAAAAGTTTTGAGTTTCCTTTTCAAGATCCCAGAAAGAGCTCATCATCATAATAAGGTGTATAGAGGCCAAGTAAGGCAAATGAGCATATAAATTTTATCTAAAGAAATAAGGGCTAAATTTATACCTACTTCAATTTTCCTTTGTGTTTACATAGATCTGGCTAGGATTTCTAAGGGAGTGAAGTTGTAAGGACTAGGAATGAGAACAGATAATTCTACTTTGAGACAGTAGCAAATGTGTGAGCCAAAGACAGGAAGCAACATGAAAAGTCAGTTTGTATCCCAGACTTCACATCACAGAGCCGATGTTTGAACAAAAGGAACCTGTTAAGTAATTCTCAGCTGTGCTGTGCCAGTGCCTTGCAGCTTTGGGCAGAAACTGTGGAGGGCTGAGAAAGTGAACCACATTGCATTTACAATGGCTTGGTGTTACAGTTCAGTAACATGAAGGTGGGGAGGTAAGGAAGATAAGGACTGAGGAGAAGAACAGAAACCTGAAAGACAGACTCAAAGAAGGGTTCTGGCCTTGACTTGCTTCCCTGGCCTTGACTTGCTTCCCTGGCCTTGACTTGCTCCCATGGCCTTGACTTGCTGCCCTGGTTTCACTTGTCTGTCCTGCAGTCTGACAAGTTGCAGACACCAGACTCATCTATGTTGTTTGTGTCTTGGAAAAGGACATTTTGTTTCTTTTGTTTCAGAAAGAAAGTACTAGAACACAGTTGTAGCTGGAAGTTTTCCTGGTCTCACCCAGCTTCCGTGGCCCCATGGTCCCACAGCCGCTCAGACCCAAATCAACACACAGAGGCTTATATTAATTATGAACTGTGTGGCCTAAGGGCTCAGGCTTCTCGCTAGCTAGCTCTTACATCTTAAATTAACCCATTTCTATAAATCTATACTTTGCCACATGGTTTAAAGGTATCTTTACATCTTGCTTCTCATGGTGGCAGCTGGCAGCATCTCCTGATTCTGTTCTTCATCTTCCCAGCATTTCTTTAGTCTGCTCGCCCCGCCTATACTTCCTGCCTGGCTACTGGCCAATCAGCATTTTATTAAACTAGTGTATAAAAGCATTATCCCACAGCACACAGTAACATATCCTTGTGTATTTTCATTTAAGACAATGAGACATGTGTAGCACAATCTTAAAAGGTCTTATTAATAAAAACAAACCCAGTGCCAGTTATTGCAGTGAACACTGAAAGATCAGAGAAACAGAACAAGCCACAGCTAACCTCATCTGGCCAACTTCTCAGCTGATCTCGTTTTCTCAAACTGGAAGCCTCTGTGTCCTCATCCGAATGGATCTCAGCTGAACTACTGCTCAAAAGCCTAAAAGCTTAACCAGGCTCTAGTTCCTGGCCCTCATGCCTTATATACCTTTCTGCTTCCTGCTACCACTTCCTGGGATTAAAGGCATGTGTCACCATGCCTGGCTGTTTCCAGTGTGGCTTTGAATTCACAGAGATCCAGACAGATCTCTGCCTTTGGAATGCTAGGATTAAAGGTATGTGTGCCACTATTTTCTGGCATCTACATCTAGTGGCTGTTCTGCTCTCTGACCCCATATAAGTTTATTAGGGTGCACAATATATTGAGGAACACAATATCATCACATTTCCCCTTTCTTGTCTAAAATTTAAAAAAGCTTATAACTAATATAAGAAAAACTATATCCAATAAGTATATACAATATATACAGTCAAGAATTACATTAACAATGTCTAGTCCATTAACATTTGACAGATTCAGACAAAAAATTTTCATTACTTATCCTATTTAAAACAAGTAGTTCCTTTTTAAAAGTAGATTCAATAATCTCTCTTTTTATCTTATCATATCCATATTCTTTTATCTTATCATTTCTATATCTTCCCTTTTTTCAGAGTAGATTCAATGATCTACCCTTTTCTATATCCTCTTTTTTCTTTTTCTTTTTTTTAAACAAGAACCCTGTTTCTAATCTCCTTTGTTTAGCTTTTTTTGACCATTAACAATAAACAACTTGTAACCAACCATAGTAAACAATAACAATTATCCATAAGCCATTGAACAACCTAAAACCACTCATGCCACCTCTTGGGAATGTGGGTGTAGTTCTTTTAAAATTACTTCCTGGTTTCTGGGGGCAAAGACATCTTTAGGGGGTCCTGAAAAGAAAATTTTTGGTTAAATGTCAAATTCTGAGAGAGTTATTTGTCCAATATCTGCATAATGGGAAAGCTCCTTGCTCGAGTAGTCTGTGAATCTGGATCATCTCAGCTAGCCATCTCAAAATTGTCCTGAGCAGTTTGTAATCCAAAGCAGATCTTTCAGTGGTTTTAATCAGCTTAATGTCTTTATCATAGTCCATGTGGAATCATCATTTGGGATCCCACCATCTTTTTTAAAATTTTAAAGTTGGTATTACATCTGGCACCCAATGTTCATGGTACAAATTCACAAAAAAGCTGCTAGCTTGTGACCTTGCAGGCCCCAGCTCAGGCCTAAGCTACACTACAAAAGTTGTGTAGGATTTGCTGAAGGAGGCAGAGGCAGGAGGATTCTGAGTTTGATGCCAGCCTGGGAGGCTTGCTGAGAAGCTGCAGCCAGGCCTGGACCAGGCCCCAAACGATGGTGGCAGGACCATGGAGGTGGTGGCTGCTGCTCTGAGTTACAAGGTGCTTCTCATTTTGTTTAATGGCAGCAGTGATGCTGTTACCTGGGATGAAAGGTTTACTGCTGCTTGTTCAGAGAATTGCCAGGACCATCCTGTTATAAGAAAGCATTGGCAAAAGTCAGTTTGGAGAAGTTTGGTGAGGCATGTGGTGGGGAGAAATTGCTGTGAAGATATTCTCTCTTCTAGGGAAGAACATTCATGATTCTGAGAGGCAAACATTTATCAGACTGTGATTGCTCCAAACCACAGAGGAGGCAAAAAAAAAAAAAAATCTGCAGAGAACCATGACCACGCCTAACAGCAACTTTGAAAAGATGAAAACTGTCAAAAAGATGATAGGATCCCATGATGACGATTCCACATGGACTATGATAAAGCCATTAAGCTGATTAACACCACTGAAAGATCTGCTTTGGATTACAAACTGCTCAGGACAATTTTGAGATGGCTAGCTGAGATGATCCAGATTCACAGACTACTTGAGCAAGGACTTGAGACAAACACTGCACTTTCCCATTATGCAGCTATTGAACAAGGATATTGCTCTGTATGCTGTGAATGTGTTGCTCTGATTTGGTTGATAAATAAAACGCTGATTGGCTAGTAGCGAGGCAGGAAGTATAGTATAGGCAGGACAAACAGAGAGGAGAATTCTGGGAACAGGAAGGCTGAGTCAGGAGTCACCAGCCAGACAGAGGAAGCAAGATGTAAAGATACCGGTAAGCTATGAGCCACATGGCAAGGTATAGATTTATAGAAACGGGTTAATTTAAGATGTAAGATCTAGCTAACAAGAAGCCTGAGCTATTAGGCAATACAATTTTAATTAATATAATCCTCTGTGTGTTTATTTGGGTCTGAACGGCTGCGGGCCCAGGCAGTACTGGAGAAAACTCTAGCTACAGACATGTTGGAGGGAACTGACTTCAAAAATTTGCATGAGGTTTAGGTAAAAGTTTTAGTCAGGTTGTCTTAGGAGTTTTATTGCTGCAAATAAAGCACCATAGCCAAAAGCAACTTGGAGAGGAAAAGGTCTATTTCATCTTACAGCCCCTCCTTTGAGTTCTTGCTCTGAATTCCCTGGATAATGGGGTAGGGGAACCTGGAGGCAGGAACTGAAGAAGAGGCCATGAAGCTGCTTACTGGCTTGCTCCTTGAGAGTTGCTCAGCCTTTTTCATATAGCACCCAGGGACCCATCCCAGAGATGGTACCATCCACAGTAAGCTGGGCCCTCCCAAATCAATCACAAATTAAGAAAATGTATCACAGGCCAAACTGGTGGGGACATTATCTCAGTTGATGTTTTCTCTTCCCAAATATCTCTAGTGTGAAAAACTAGCCAGCACACAGATCACTGGTGGACTGGTGCTTAGTACCTGTACAGCCAAAAAATACTGATTCCTCTTAGCTCTATCCCTTGATATCAGGGTCCTTTGTATGTGCTCTTTTCTTTTCTTAAAAGCCTTAGTACAGAGCAGGAGACTAGTATAGATGATATCCATAGGAAGGAAAGGCTTTGGGGAGTACTTACTTTTTATTCTCTAAAATAACCACTATGGTTAGTCAATCTACCCACTGGGAGTACCAAGTCTCCCCTTAACCATATGTTGGGTCCCCAGACCACTCTGTCAACTATGAGACCTGGACGAACTGTTAGCTGCTCAAGCCACCAATTGCTTTAAGTTTGGTTTCTAGTTGCTGCCATTCTTTCTATTACTATAATCCTGGCTAATGACTATAATTGTATTAAGAGGTAACTGAGATGTGTGTGTTCTCTGCTAATTCCTAGACTATACAAGAAAAGGAGGTTCATTTGCTGTGCTTGGAAGAACCGTTTGGGGATGTTTTGTCTAGGCCCTGTCATTTGGAATCTCCAGTTACACTTTGGAGAAAGTTAAGGCCAGTTACCCAAGAGCCTGAGAGATAGACAGACAGACAGAAATTTTAGAGGTTCTGATTTCTGATGCCATGATTGGCTGCAACATTGATTGCCCAATACAAAGGGAGCAACGATTAAGATAGAAAGAAAATTCTTTAGTCTTGTATACAAAACAAGAGAACCAGATTGAAGCTCATATTTTGGTAGTCTAATATATCAAGGTCTATATAGAGATTTATTAAATATTGATTTTGTTCAGATACCCCCATTGTATGAATGTGCTTATTTTTAACATAAGATGGTGAATGCTGTGCCAATGCTTGTTGCTGGGAATCAAGAAAAGGAAGTCTCATTTTGATCTACAGAGTTCAAGTTCATAGATAAGGAAAAGCATTTCCAACTCCATGAAAGCTAGCTTAAAAATTTCCTTCTGACCTCATAAAGCCAGAACATGGTGGTATAAGTTGACACTGGGGTCAATATTTGACATAAAATGGAGATGAGATATACATATTGGTGCAGTAGTGATATGAATGTTAGGAAAAAACTACTTTCTACTTGGATATAAGGCCTGATACATGACTAGGATTTTTATTAGGGCCAAGAACCTGTGGCTAGTTATGTTCATAGACCCTAGGGGAGAACCTAATACCATCACCATACTAAATGGATACAGTGTTAAATGACTCCTAGTGACGTACTGGTGTATCCATAAATCAGTGCATCTCTCAGCCCTCATCAGAGAAGCTTCTTACAGTAGATGACAATTTAAAGCAGAGTGTCTCAGTTGGTTAATATGCAGAAAATAACAGAGTGTGAGTGCTCACCCCTAAATGGGAGGAACATGTCACACCCTTTCCCACAGTTTCAAGGATCATTGAGAAAGAAGGAAAGACTGTAAGAGTCAGAGGTGATAGACAACTTCAAGGGGATGGTATTTTCTAGCACAATGGGGCAGTTGCACTCATGAACTCACAGTAATTGTGGCAGTGTGGAAAAGACCTGTGCAAGCTCAAGCCAGACAAAATAATAGCACAGAGCAGGAGCAGGGGGTAGGGGTAGGATGATCCAGAAATCCTACCACTAGCTGAGGGACTATTGGCATTTAATTAATAATGGCTGGGAGAGTGACACCTGGTAAGGCAACTACACTCCAGGCTAGACTCCATGCCCAAGAATAGCTGATCAAGATGAAGAGCCCTTTGTGGTAGTATGAATGAAAATGGAGCTCACAGACTCAGGGGAGTAGCTTTATTGGAGGTATGACCTTGTGGGAGTAGGTGTGGCCTTGTTGGAAGAAGCATATCACAGAGGATGGGCTTTGAAGTTTTAGAAGCTCAAGCCAGGCCCAGTGGCTCACTGTCTCTTTCTACTGCCTGCCAATCCAGATGTAGAATTCTTAGCTTCTTCTCCAGCACCATGTCTGCCTGTGAGCAGTCATGCTTCCTGCCATGACAAAAATGGAATAAACCTGTGAAACTGTAAGCCAGTCCCAATGAAATGGCATGGTCGTGGTGTCTCTTTATAGCAATAGAAATCCTAATTAAGATACCCTCTGTTAGGTTAAAAAAAAGAAGAGGAAGAGAAAGAGGAGGAGAAGTAAAAGGAGGAGGAGGAGAAGAAAGAAAGGAAGAAAGAAAGGAAGGAAGAATAAAAGAAAGAAAGAAAAGAAAGAAAGAAAGAAAGAAAGAAAGAAAGAAAGGAAGGAAGGAAGGAAGGAAGGAAGGAAGGAAGGAAGGAAGGAAGAAAAAGAAAGAAAGAAGAAAGTTGGAAGTTATGTGGGTAGGAAGTTGGAGGGTAGATATCTTGGAGGACGTGGCAGAGGACATGAATAGAAACAAAATATTGTGTTGAACTCAAAGAATTAATAAAAATATTGTTATAAAAGAATTTTGGAGGGTAGAAAGATGAATCAGTGCAGTGGTTGAGAGCACTGGCTGCTCTTGCAGAGGAGCAATTCCCAGCTTCCACATGGACGCTCACAACTGTCTATGACTTCAGTCCTAGGGTATCTGATATTATCTTCTGGCCTCCCTAGACCCTGGATGCAGGTGGTACATAGACATACAACCAGGCAAAGCACCCATACTTTCAAAATAAAAGGAAGCCTCTGGCCAGGGAAGCAGGTAAGATAACTACAGATCTTCACCTCTTTCTATTAGATCTTTCCATTCAACCTTCCTCTTCTCATTCATCACTTTATCCCAGCCCCCAACTTCAGCAAGCATTCCTTGGGAACCCTCAGGCCACTCCAGCCAGAGAACCAGGTAGCTCAATATGAATCTTCACCACCACCCCCTGCCCACCCCCCCACCCCCCCGCTTTGTTTGGTAAATTCAATCCCACCCATCTGTAACAGACCTCATACTGTGGCCTCCCTCTCCTCTCTGTCTCCTGCCCCCAGCAGATTATGTGGATCTTCTCCAACCTTCCTCCCCACAAATCCTGTTATTGGAACTCCAACTTCAGCAGGCACTCCCTAGGAACTCTGCCAGCCAAGCCTGCCTGAGAAGTAGGCCATGGAAGCAGGTAGGCTAGCTTCAGATATTCACCCTCCCTCCTCTCCTCTAGATTCAAGCTCTCAGTCTCATCCCCACCTCTGTGGCACACTACCTGTTATGGCGTTCCTCACTTTCTGCCCCCATTCCCAGGAAATAAGCAGACTCTAGTGGAACACCTTGCTTTTCTCCCTCTTCTTACCACCACCACCACCTCAGCCTGTTCTTATTCCCAAGTGTCAGCTCCTAATACCTAGACCACATACCCCCACAACACTACAGTGGCCACACCTAGAAAAATCCTAGAATTCCCTACCAGGCAAGATACACCCTCCATACCCTTCTAAGGATCAGAGAGGGAACAGAAACCAAGAAACAAAACACCTACTCAATATAGACCAGTTATCAACACCTAGAATTGCAATCATCCCAAACTCAGATGCCTAGACACCAGCATAAACACAAAATTAATATCGGCCAGAATAATATGTCTCCCCTAGGGCTCAGTAACCCTACCACAGCAGGCCCTGAGTGTTCCAGCAGAGCTGAAGCACAAAGACCTTAAGGTAGCCTTTATGAATGTGATAGAGGTCCTTAAAGAGGGAAGGAATAAATCCCTTAAAAATATATGAAAGCACAAACAAGCTGTGGAAGAAAATGAATAAAATTGTTCAAGATCTGAAAGTGAAAATAAAATCAATAAAGAAACCTGGGATGGATCCCTCATAAAACTGAGAAAAATCTGGAAATGAAAAATTTCTGGAAATGAAATTCTTCTAACAGGAACCACAGAGGCAAGTCTCACCAACATAATACAATATATACAAGAGAGAATCTCAAGCATTGAAAATATAGTAGAAGAAATAGATAACTCAGTCAAAGGAAATGTTAAATCTAAAAAAATCCTGGAATTAAACACCCTGGAAATCTGGGATACTATGAAATAAAAATATAATCTAAGAAGAATAGGAGTAGAGAGAGGAAAAGGTCCAAGTCAAAGGGACAGAAAATATATTCAAAAAAATCATAGAAGAAAAATTTCCTAATCTAAAAAAGAATGTCCATCAAGGTACAATATGCATACAGAACACCAAATAGACTGAACTAGAAAAGAAATTTCCCTTACCACATGATAACCAAAACACTAAATATACGGAACAAAGACAGAATATTAAAAGCTGCAAGAAAAAAAGACAAATTAACATATAAGGGCAGACCTATTAGAATAACACTCGACTTCTCAATGGAGACTCTAAGGGCAGATGTTCTATAAACTTGAAGAGACCACATATTCCAACCCAGAATGTATTACCTAGGAAGTCGTTCAATTATAATAGATGGAGAAAATAAGACATTCCACAACAAAGACAAAATTAAGCAATATACGTCTACAAATCCAGCTTTATAGAAGATGCTAGAAGAAAAAAATCCAAATCCAAATTAAAGAGGTTAACCACACCCAGGAAAACACAAGTAATAAATAATCCCAGAGCAGCAAATCGAAAGAGTGGAAACACACACATGCACACACATGCGTGCACACACACACACACACACACACACACACACACACACACACACACACCATCATCATCATCATCATCACCACTACCACCACTACTACAACAACAACAAAAAAGGGAAGCAACAACCACTGCTCAATGATATCCCTCAACACCAATGGTCTCAATTCACCAATTGAAAGACTCAACAGAATGGACGAGAAAACAGGATCCATCCTTCTGCTGCATCCAAGAAACACACATTAACATCAAGAATAGATATCAGTTCAGTATAAAAGTCTGGAAAAAGATATTCCAAGCAAATGAACCTAAGAAGCAAGTTGGTGTAGCCATTTTAATGTCTGAAAAAAATAGACTGCAAACTAAAACTAATCAGAAGGGTTAGAGAAGGACATTACATACTCATCAAAGGGAAAAAAATCTGTCAAGAGGACATTGCAATTCTTAACATCTATACACCAAACACAAGGTCACCCAAATTCATAAAAGACTACTAGAGTTTAAATCACATATCAATTCTCACATAATGGGATATTTCAATATCCCATTCCTGCCTATAGATAGATCATACAGATAAAAATTAAACAGAGAAATGATGGAGTTAACCATTATGAACCAAATGAACCCAACAGATATTTATAGAACATTTCACTCAAACATAAAAGAATATGCTTTCTTCTCAACACCTCATGGGACTTTCTCCAAAATTGACCACATGCTCAGACACAAAGTAAGATTCTACAGATACAAGGAAAATGAAATAACACCCTACATCCTATCTATCTGACCACCACAGATTAAATGTGGAATATCAACTGCAACAGAAATAACAGAAAGCTTATAGACTCATGGAAACTGAACAACTCACTACTCTATGAAAAATGGATAAAGACAGAAATTAAGGAAGAAATTAAAACGAACAAACAAAAGAAGAAACCCTAAGAGAAGGCACAGATTTAGACCATGATCCCATCACTGGCATTCGATCCTTGAGATTTCATTCTGATCCACACGTGCACACCCCTTATTGGCACCCACTGACACACTAAGTATTACTCTTTCCAGTTGTCTGTTTTCCCAGGGCACCCCTTCATACACTCCACAGAACCCTGAGTTCTAGGTAGTATTTAGTTGTTGTTGTTTTTATTTTATTTTTTTTTAAGATTTATTTATTTATTATGTATACAGAAGAGGGCGCCAGATCCGATTACAGATGGCTGTGAGCCACCATGTGGTTGCTGGGAATTGAACTCAGGACCTTTGGAAGAGCAGTCAGTGCTCTTAACCTTTACCTTGCTATTCTTTTCTGTGAATGTGTTATGCTGTTATTATTATTTTTTTATCCCTGGAAAGTTCCTATCTTTCTTATTAGCATATGTCAGCTCTATAAATCCAGGAATTTCATGATGGCATTTCCATGCACATGCATGGTATTCTTGGTTAATAGTCACCCCTTGTTACCCTGTTCTAGAGCCCACCCTTTCTCCAAGCACATCCCTAATATTTCCCCTTCTATTTTCATATCCTTCCCTCTCCATCCTAGATAAGATCCATGAGAGGCAATATTTAATGCTCATCTTTATGAGAGTGGCATCTTTCACTTAACACAATGATCTCAAACTCCAGCTGTTTTCCTGTAAGTGACCTAATTTTATGGTTCTTTACAGCTGAACAAAACTCCACAATGGACATATGCCTCCCTTCCTGTACTCATCAGGTGATAGATATACAGGCTGGTTCTATGACATAGAGACTGTGAACAGGGAAGTGATAATCATGGGTATGCAAATATTTCTACTGCAGTCTTTTGATTCCTTTAGACTGAACTCATGAGTAGTATAAATGGGTCACAGTATACTTCTATATTAGGATTTTGAGGAATATTCACACTGATCTTCATGGTGGTTAGGTTATTTACATTCTATCAGGAGTATGTAAAACTCTCTTTTCTCCTTGCCTCTTCACAAACCATTATTGTTATTCAAATATACAATTCAAAGTCTTACCAATAAAAGAACAATACTCCAGTCAATAAAAGGACAAGGGCACTGAGCAGAGACTTCTCAAATGAAGAACAAATGTTCAAAGAATTCAAGTCTTACTTGTTCTGAATGGCTGGTTATCACTTACTGTTCACCTGGGATCCCTTCATATTTCCTAACAGAAAGGGCTGTGTGCCCCTCACCATCACACGGTTCTTTCTATTAATTGCCATTTTTTAAAATACCATTTTTCACCCTAATTGAACCTTTGGTAAATATTTGCTGAAATGTGCTATAATTACATTTATTTTCAGTAAGGTTTGCTTTTTATTCACCACTTTCTAGAGGAGATAGCATTGCATATGAAGTTTCTGTCATTTGAATTTAAAAATCACACATGGGTGAATCATATTTCATTATATTAAAAGATAGTTTTGAACTATCAGCACATTAAATTCTTTCCTTCAGTTTTTTTCAGAGTGAAACATACTTTCATGTTGACATACCTGAAAATATTTCCCAGGAGCTTCTTTTTATCCTGTTTTCACTTACAGCAGCCAAAGTCTAAGGACCCCCGTGCTTTAACCAAGAAATAAAATGTAGAGTGAAGCCAACAGGTAGCAGGAAACAAACTCACTGTTCAAATGGTAGCAAAATATTTGCATTCAAATTTATTTAAGTGTTCCAATCTTCAGATAGCCACGGCAGTTAGAGGCAGGAAGTCTCTCTTACAGTTTTGAACTGACCTCCCTCATGGCCTTTTCCTTTGTGCCGTGTGTTTCTGGGTTGCCCAAGAATTATAATTACTGTGCTCACGGATATCTAGGAAAGTGTACTATCAATCACAGAAATCAATTGTCTTTCAATCTGACCTTCCTCCTCAAGTGTAACAAGTAGCTGCAACTAAAACTCATTTAATTTTCTGGTTTGGGAGTTGGTCTTTACTGTGAAATATTGTGGATTCTTTTCTGACACATGACCCTGATAAAATTAAACACTGCCAATTGGTCACTGGTTCTAGAGGGAATATAGAATCCTCTGTCCTGGAGCACTCTTCCTCCTTCTGTCCCTTTGGGAGCTGCAATGTTAGGAGTTTCTGTTGTTTGGAAGGCATAAGGGAAACATGAAAGCAAGTCAGACAGCAGGCAAAGGACTCCATCATTTGTTTATATAAAATAATTTGTTCAAATGAATATGAATAGCATTAAAGAATCAGTACATGAATTTACACATTCTTACTCCATGAATTCAGCTCAGATTATAAACATTTTGTTTTCAGCAAATCCAATAAAATTCTATATTAAGGACTGTATATTAAGCAAGATAAACTCATGAGTGGGAAATAAGGTCAGGATTAAATTTATCAGTGAACCAAGTTCTTTTCTGATATATTGTTGTTTTCTTTAAAAGGTAAGTTTATATCAGTGTGCTAGAAAATGAGTCATTAATACAATTAAATGAATTCAGATTTTATTTCTAGAATATTTCAGAATAGAATATATTTTCTATTTCTCTCTTTCTCCCCATCTTATTAAAAGTAGGTTCTTTTCTCATACAATATATCCTGATTACAGTTTTCCCTCCCTCTACTCTTCCCATTCCCACCCCACCTCCCTTCCCACCCAGATCCACTCCCTTTCTGGCTTTCATTAGTAAAGAACAGGCTTGTAAGTGGTAACAACAAAACATAACAAAATAAAATAGAAAATATCACAAAAACTATCACATTGACGTTGGACAAGGCAAAGCAGCAGAAGAGAAAGAGCCCAAGAGAAGGCACAAGAATCAGAGACTCACTCATTCACACACCCAGGAGTTCCATAAAAACACTAACCTGAGTGTTATAATATATACACAGAGTACTTGGTGCAGAATCAAGTCAACCCTGTACGTACTGCTTCTGTCTCTGAGAGTTTGTGTGTCCTTTGCTCAGTTTATTTAGAAGGTCTTGTTCTCCTGGTGTTTCCCATCCCCTCTGACTCTTACACTCTTTCTACCTCCTCTTCCACAGGGTTCCCTGAGCTCTGAGGGGTTGGATTTGATGGAACCATCCCATTTAGAACTATGTGCTCCAAGTTCTCTCTCTCTCCATAATGTCTAGCTGGGGTTCTCTGTATTGGTTCCTATTTACTGCAGGAGGAAGGCTTTCAGATGACGGCTGAATAAGGACTGATCCAGGAGTATAACAGAATATCATTAGGACACAGTGTTACAATTTGTTGTTGTTTGTTTTGTTTTAGATTAGTAGTATTTGGTTTTACCATAGGATTTTGGGCTATCTAGTCTCAGGTTCTTGGCCACCCAAGCAGTGAAGGGTATGGGTTCCATCTCATGGAGGGGGTTGTAAGTCAAATCAGACATTAGTTGGTTACTCCCACAGCTTTGTGCTATCACTGCCTTAGCACATTCTATACACAGGACAGATTGTAGATCAAAGGTTGTGTGGCTTGCTTGGTATTTATGTTTTGTAGCATGAATCTTAAAAGTTCTTATTAATAAAATCAAACCTGAGGCCAGTTATTGGGGTGAACGCTGGAAGGTCAGAGAATCAGAACAAGCCACAGCTATCTCACCTTGCCAATTCCTCAGCTGGTCTTGTTTCCTCAGACTGGAGGCCTCTGAGTCCTCATCCAGAATGGGTCTCAGCTGAACTGTACTGCTAGAAGCCTGAAAACTTAACGAGCCAAAATGCTTAACCAGCCAAA
Source organism: Peromyscus californicus insignis (assembly GCF_007827085.1). Taxonomy (NCBI): domain Eukaryota; kingdom Metazoa; phylum Chordata; class Mammalia; order Rodentia; family Cricetidae; genus Peromyscus; species Peromyscus californicus. The sequence continues at coordinate 134,317,059 of NW_026294595.1, read as the reverse complement.
TGCTTAACCAGCCAAATGCTTCTTGTTTCTGGTCTTCACGCCTTATATATATCTTTCCTTTCTACCATCACTCCCTGGGATTAAAGGCTCGCTTTCTGGGATTAAAGGCATGTGTCACCATGCCTGGCTGTTTCCAATGTGGCCTTGAACTCACAGAGATCCAGAGGGATTTCTGTCTCTGGAATGCTAGGATTAAAGGTGTGAGTGCCACCATTTTCTAGCCTTTGTATCTAGTGGCTGTCTGTTCTCTGACCCCAGATAAATTTATTAGGGTACACAATATTTTGGGGAACACAATACCACCACAATGTTTTCTGTTTTAGGAGCTTGAAAAGTACCTTCCAGTACCAAAGACACTAGAATGTAGGAGTAGAGGTTCTATGTAGGTATCAGCTCCACCTCTCCATGTTCAATGAGTTGTCTGAGTGTTGTTTTCAGCAACTAGGCCTTGCTGTCAGCTTTTGAAGAGCTACCTGTTCTCTTGGCAACAGCCTCGATTGTTTGGGAACTTCCATGGGACCAAACCTTAGCCAAAAACTCAATCAGACATAACCCAGTCCCAGTACTAGAAGCTTCTTTGGTGACGAGCGATGCCAACTGGGACTCTGTCTCCTTCATTATTTGGAGACTTCATTAGGATTGCCTTCATATATTTTAGGAAGTTTCTACTACACTAAGTTTTCACTACACTAAGTTTCCATACCACTGCTCAAATGCCTCCTCAATTCTGGCTGTCTCTCCCTGCATTCTTTTCCTCAATTCCCATCTGCCCTCCATGTCTCCAACCTGATTCTGTACCTCCACCCATAAAATCTCTTCTATTCCTCATCCCAGGAAGATCTATGTCTCCTCTAGTCCCTTTCTCTATAGCTAACTTCTCTAGGATTCTGTCATTTTTAATGGGCTTCAAAAAAGAGGTTGGGCTTAATAGTTAGGCAAGAATGTGATGAGTTTGAATCCATCACTGAGTCTGGATTCATCACTCTGGGCTTGACAGAACTGGATTCTTGCATAAGTGATGTAACTGAGGGCACTACTTTCAAAAGAATCCTATAAAACAGTGAAGGAAGCAGGATAAGGGACAGAGGGCTCAGAAGTCCCTTCTTGTGATCACACCCCAGGGTTCTTCCCTTGTCCCTAACCCTCACCACAGTGCACAAGCAGCTACAACACTACAGTCTTGTGTAAGTATTTAGAAATGGGCCCCACCTTCAGGGGAAGGGAAATAAGATACATCTAAACAAAACAGCCTCTATCAACCATAGAAAACCCTACAGGAGAGGTTATTACAAGGCATTAGCATTTAGAAACCCCAGTGAATCAACAGTAAGGGCAAACACCAGCAAAGAGGAAGCAGATAGGGAACCAATATCACATGCCACAAAAAAATATATATTACTGAAGTAACCAACATAGAGTGAGATGAGGTGGAACTATCAGGCCTCTAAAAGTCATACGCAGTTAAGAGTTACAAAGTTCTGAGCAGGTATCAATAATAACTAAAAAATTATTTGTCTAATAAAAACATCCTATGGGAATTTAGATGTGTGGCAGTCTACAAAAGAAAGAGATCTCTTTACACTGGGAAGGGCCTGGGTAAGTTATTTCATGTCAATGATCTGCCAGTAACTTTTCATGTACACAGAAACTTTATTCCTCCAAAGGATGAGTGCGAGTGCATGAACTGTGGACAGCTGATTTCACACAGCTCATCAACAACTAGGTTCTACACCATTCATGACCAAAACAATTCAGGCTCTCTGATTTCTATTACTGTGCCTTGTCTCTTCTGTATAACTTTGGAAGTCATTATAGGACTATCACAAAGAAATTCCAAACTTTATCAGAAAGGATATTCTCTGATGCCCTAAAATATTTTATATCAATTCTGATTATTCAGGGTGTGTGTCTTAATTTCCTTACCAGGTAAATGCATGTGGATCATAAACTAATCTGTTAAAAAATACAGAGGATTTACACACACACACACACACACACACACACATACACATACACACACACACACATACACACACACAGAAGTGGAACATGGATGAACTGGGAGGAAATAGTCACCACAGAAAATTACTACTGAAAGCAACTCTTGTGTGAACCATATATTCATTCCCCCACATAATCAACTAACTAACCAATTATTAATAAAACTGGAAATTTAAAATTCACAGTTCATAGACTGCTCCTGATGACAAGCCCTCAGTGGTCCCCACTGCAATTGTCCTTGCTGAAGATGGCCTGAGTACTGACTTTCCCACCTGCTACATGACTTTTTTGGCAAGGAACTTCTATGACCCATGCCTCAGTTTCCTCCTTCATAAATAACATACTTGGTTCATTGATCTATAACAGAATTAAGTGGGATCTTCCAGACTTATGCCAAGTTAAGGCCATGGGTGTTAATTAAGCATAACTAAACAAAATAAATAACTTACCCAGGGTCAGCCAATTAATTGCTTCATGTTATTAAGAAGTTGTTGAATTAATATAAAATATGAATATGCATTGATACCTAAAATAATTTAATTACAACAATTGATAGAAATTAACCAATATGCAAAGATGTTAGAATATCATCACACTTCAAGTTATCAATAATAACATTATTTAAGAGCTTTGCTTTCAGCTCAAATAGAGAAAAGTTTTATTTCTCATTTATGTTGCTCCATTGTGTTATCTCAAGCAAAAGATTTGATATACAAAAGACATAATTTCCTCAAATGTAAGATCTCAATAATAATAGCCAAGAAATCATAATCACCTGTTGAGGTTACTTGGAGATCAAATACAGGAATGTATGCTTCCACAGCTGGGCGGTGGTGGCACACACCTTTACTCCCAGTGCTCAGGAGGCACAGGCAGGTGGATCTCTTGTGAGTTCGAGGCCACCCTGGTAGGCCACTCTGTAGAGTGAGTTCCAGGATAACTAGGGCTACATGGAGAAACCCTGCCTCAAAAAAACTAAAAAAAAAAAAAAGTATGCTTAGAGCGTGGGGCAAATTATTTAATAAATGGTAGTAGTTATGGTGCCAATATTGTTACTTTTAGTATCTTTCAAAGAATTTGCTTTGCAAATCATTGAGGTAAATTAGATATATTCATGTGTTCATTGTATGGAATACTAAAATAACATGTAGATCATAAGCCCAGGAACTCTGGCTTTATTCACAGCTGCTCTCTTGGCTCATTCATTAATGTTACAGTCCCTAGTATACAAATACAGAAGGGCTTGAGTAAACACAATCTTGTCTATCCTAAAGATTGGAGCAAGGCAGAATCTGTTACTAAAACTTAGAACAAGCTACAGGGACGATGCTGTGCCTACTGTCACACAAAAAGACATGTTACAAGATCACCAAGGCTTATCCCTCTCATGTCGTATGGATATGTGAGTGAATTTGAATTCACAGATAACTATAAATGGATTTTTCTTTGGGCCACCAGTTCACAGAAAAATAACACAGAGACTTGTTAATTAAGAAAGCTCAGTCTTTATCTTAGGCTTGTCCCTAACTAGTTCTTATAACTTAATTTAACACATATATTTTAATCTACATTCTTTTACATAGTTCTGTTAACTTTACTCTGTCCTGCCCATTCTGCTTCCTGTCCATCTAGCTGGCGACTCAGCTTTCTTCTTCCCAGAGTTCTCTTTCTCCCTGAAGTTCTACCTGTACCCCCTGCCTAGCTATTGGCCATTCAGCTTTTTATTACACCAATAATACCAATACATTTTCACACAGTGTACAAATATCCCACAACACATAACCATTTTAAATCACCTTTATTAATGATAGAATGCAGAGGTCACCCACCTATAATTCATATTTAGAGGAAACTGTGCCACTTGGGACATTTCTCAACTTAGCTCTGGCTGAAGGGCAGACTGACCAATAAAAGCAGCTTCAGCCCTCAGTGGGGGGTTTATATACACTGCATTCAAGTAGCAGGGTTCTCACAGAGCCATGCTCTGTGTGGTGGTACGTGAAACAATTTAAGTAGGACAGAGATGAGTTTCTGTAAGGACTGACTTTGAATAACAGAAATTACAAATACTGATTTAAAAGATAATTAGGTAAGTTCTCAGTTAGAAGTTTATTATGCAATATCTAGAGACATTCTGCTGTTTGGATTTCTGCTTAACCATATTTTTAAATTATTATTATGTTAATTGTCAAATAAAAATCATATATACTTATATATGCAGCATATTATTTAGGAATGTGGATATACTGTGGGATGCCTAAATGGAGCTAATTAACACATGTATTATTTCATATGAGATATTTTGAAATAAAAAATGTTAAAAATACACTCTTATAATGATCATCAGAAATGGATTTCAATTGGTAGGATATGATGGCATGTGCTTATAATACCAGGACTCAGAAAAGAGCAGGATCAGGAGTTCAAGGTCATCCTGGACTACATGGTGAGTTCCAGGCCAGCCTGAGCTACAGAGTGAGAGCTTCTCTCTGTATGGAATATGAAAGAGCTCCTGCAGTTGACCCGCCTATCCAACATGAGGTTGAGTGTGACTCTCTGCCTCCTTCATGCTGCTTTGACCAATCACACTGTGCCGTCATCTCTAATATTCTGCTAATTTTCAGGGCAAAATAAAAGAGACTGGAGAAAGGCACGAATGTTTCCCCATAAGCTTTTAAATAATTTCTCCCCAATTCCTTTGAGTTCAACTTGGGATTATTGTTAACCAGGAACACAGCATGATGGACATAAACTTTTCTGCCTGGTCATGTTTCTAATAGAGGGGAACAAAATGCTTCAGTTAATATTAAGAATGGTTAAAAAGCATATAGTGTAGGCAAATAAGAGTTATGCACTGATCTGTATGCCCCTTTAAATCTTATCTTTAATTAATGAAAGAGTATACATCCTCTATGAACAATCATTTTTTTAAATTTTTATTAAGAGATTTTTTTATTCATTTTACATATCAACCACGGATTCCCCTGTCCTCCCTCCTTCCAACCCCCAGCCTCCCTCCCCCAGCCCACCCCCCATTCCTACCTCCTTCAAGGCAAGGTATCCCCTGGGGAGTTAGCAGAGCCTGGTCCATTCAGTTGAGGCAGGTCCAGTCCCCTCCTCCCTGCACCAAGGCTGAGCAAAGTGTCTCAGCATAGGCACTAGGTTCCAAAAAGCCAGCTCACGCACTAAGGACAGGTCCCTGTCTCACTGCCTGGGGGCCTCCTAAACAGTTCAAACTAAACAACTGTCTCACTTATCCAGAGGGCCTAGTCCAGTTCCATGGGGGCTCCTCAACTGACCTAATCTGGTGATCAGATGACTGAACACCCTATCATGATCGAACCCTCATCCAGTGACTGATGGAAGCAGATGCGGAGATCCACGGCCAAGGCCCAGGTGGAGCTCCAGGAGTCCAATCGATGAGAGCCAGGAGGGATTCTATGAGCAAGAGACATTGAGACCATGATTGAAAAAAAAAAAAAAACACACACACACAGGGACAAATAGCCAAACTAGTGGAAACACATGAACTGTGAACCAATAGCTGAGGAGCAATCACATTTTAAATGTGAATTGATTCCCAAAGAGACTGGGAAGGGGTACTGGCTGTATACAGAAGGGGCAAACTTACAGCGATGATTAGATGACAGGTCTGTCAGCACACAGCTGCAGTGGGGTTTCGAGAGACAGAACGGGAAAAACAATTTAAGCATGTCTTCATGTGAGTGTGTGTGCCTGTGTGAGTGTGTGAGCGTATGGGTGAGAGCATGCGGGCATGCGAGTGAACATGCGTGTGTGACTATGTGAAAGGGACTGAATCTATGTGTGTGCATGTGGGAGTAAGAGCATGTGTGCGTGTATGTGAATGTATGAATGTGTGAGTAAACGTGTGTATTTGTGAGTGTGTGAGAGCATTGTGCGTGTGAATGTATGTGAGTGTATGTGAGTGAACGTGTGCATGTGTGAGTGCAGATGTGAGTGAATGTGTGCATATGTAAGTATGTGTGTGTATGAGAGTCTATGTGTGCATGTGTGTGAGTGAGTGTGTGTATATGTGAGTGTACATATGTGTGAATACATATGTGTGAGAGAAAGCATGTGTGTGTGCGTGTGAGAAAGGGTGTTTGTATATTTGTGTGTGTGTGCCTATAACAAGCGATAGAGACAGATCCATAAGAACAATTGTTCTGCACCAATCTGTGAAATATAGCACAATGTTTGAGAGCACAGGTTTTTGAAACAGAGAAAAACAATGTTTAGAAGCTGGACTTTCAAGTCTGTGATTGTGTCCGCAAATGCGTGCGTGCATTATGACCAAGAGCCAGCATCTGGCCCACTGGCAGTGCTTGCCCAGTAATTTCCACCTTCACCGGGTGCCTGAGGGTGCTGCTAATCTCGATAAGAGGTAATGGAGAGGATCTCCTCATTAGCTCAGCTTGGAGAGGCCTCATCTAGTCACCTGAAGTGTCAATAAACCCTGGCCTTTAATGGTATTGGCTTAGTGATAACGGCACTGCACATTTCTGTTTGTCCTTACAAGATTTAACACTGGCTGATTCCCCTGGCTAGGGGCTCATTATATGAGGGAGGACAAGAGCAAGTGATGCCCACTAGGACCAGTTGTGGGTCCCCCCTAGTTATTCTGTTCAGCAATGAATTTGTAAAAGGAAATCAAGAATGTGTCCCTCATTTAGTAGACATAAACTATAAGATAATGCAAATGCAGTAGGCTCATAAAATTCTCAGTTTAGGGAGTCCAAACCTGGGTCAGTGACTGTGGGTGCTTGCTGAACAGCATGAGGACCTTCGTCTGAACCCCAGCACCCATGTGAATGGCCCGATGAAGCTGTCCCTGACTATAACTCAGAGCTGTGAGGTGAGAAAACAGGAGGATCGCTGGGGCTTGTTGGCTGTCAGCCTAGATCCAGGCTCAGTGAGAGACACGGTATCAAGAGAATAAGATGGAAAGTGATAGAACAGGGTATCACATGTCCTCTTTTGACCTCTGCACCTGTGCACGTGTGCTTGTGCCTATAACACACACACACACACACACACACACACTCTATAGGAGTAAAGTATGAGGTTTAAACTGGACATTACCGATCAAACACACAGTCTCATGGAAACAGAAAGCACCTAATTAAGAGCATACAATGAAGATATTAAGTCAAAAGTGCAAGCTGAGTGTGCAGAGGGGAAGAAAATAACAAGGCCGCCAGCAGGCTGAATAGCAAGCAATCCAGCGTGCACGGCTTAATGGCTGTGAGCAGCACTGTCTTCGAATTGCTCGTGGAGGAGAAGAACTCCATCTCTGGCCATGTTAACCAAATCCTGACTGAAAATCTGGTTCTTATTTAGGTTCTACTTTTGTTTAAACTGGATTGTTGAAGTGTAATTTACATAGCATAAAAGCAGCAACCCTATGAGCTTATTTCATTTTTATATTTGGGCAACCAGCACCAATTAGCTTTTCAACATTCCCATCATCTAAAATCTCTAGCATGTTTGCTTGTTGTCAAATCAGCTCCCAACCTCGAGCTACCAGTGATTTGGTTTCTCTACGTATAGATTCACCATTCCTAGGCATTTTCTAAAAAGGAGTTAATGCAATACACATGTGTATGTTGAGGTTCTTTTGCTTAGCCTAATGACAAGATGATAAAATTGTAGGCCCAAGCCCATTGGAGAAGTGGGAACCTGTTCAGCCACTGTTTTAAACTTTCTCCATACTTGCTGACAAGTAGAACCTCCATTCATTTACTTGATGATGGCAGTCTTAAATCTTTGTATTCCTTCATACCCTGATCTAAATAAGTGTAACCCCACAATTGCCTAATGATGATTGTGGTGGTGACAGGGACAGCAGCCGTGAAGAACAGGGAGAGCTTGTTGTTTTTACCACTGATGCAAGCATTGAGCATTCCACTTAATTTTCATATCAACTCTCTGAGGTCAGGATAACTCATTAGCATATAGACTGGGATTGGTGCAAGATTAGATGGATTGTGTACTGGCTAGTTTTGCATGTCGACTCGACACAAGCTAGAGTCATCAGAGAGGAAGGAGCCTCAGTTGAGGAAATTCCTCCATGAGATTCAACTGTGAGGTAATTTCTCAATTAGTGATCAATGGGGGAGGGCCCAGGCCATGGAGGGTGGTGCCACCCTGGGTTGGTGGTCCGGGGTTCTATAAGAAGGTGGGTTGAGCAAGCCAGGGGAAGCATGCCAGTAAGCAGCTCTGCTCCATGGCCTCTGCATCGCTCCTACTTCCAGGATCCTGCCTTGTTTGAGTTCCTGTTCGACTTCCTTTGATGAAGAACAGTGATATAGATGTGAAAGCCAAATATACACTTTCCTCCGCAATTTGCTTGTTGGTCATGATGTTTCATTGCACCAAAAGAAACCCTAATTTTAAAAAAATGCCAGGCAACAGTAGCACATGCCTTTAATCCCAGCACTTGGGTGGCAGAGGCAGGCAGATCTCTGTGAGTTAAAGGCCAGTTTAGTCTACAACTGGAGTTCCCGGATAGCTAGGACTGTTACATCGAGAAACCCTGTTTAGGGAAGAACAAAAAAAAGAAAGAAGGAAACTCTAATTAAGACAGACTGGCCAGGCAGTGGTGGCGCATGCCTTTAATCCCAGCACTCGGGTGGCAGAGGCAGGCGGATCTCTGTGAGTTCAAGGCCAACCTGGGCTACAGAGTGAGTTCCAGGAAAGGAGCAAAGGTACACAGAGAAACCCTGTCTCAAAAAACAAAACAAAACAAGACAAACGAAAAAGACAGACTGACATCTGAATTCCCTGTATTTCTGGATCTGTAACTTTGGAAGAGTTATTTAACTATGAACACCCAATTTCCACATGTCTAAAATGCAAATGCTGAATTTGCCTATCTCACGGGGCAGTTAGGAGTGTGACCTGAGATGACATAGGTAAAGATCTTGGCATAGGGTTGGTACATGACATTTGCTTCCTCCATATATATCGTCATAATCTTTATTTCACCAGAGGGGAAGATGAACTGTGGTCTAAGAATTCACAGTATCTTGACTACCCCTATATCTGCTTCCTACATAATAGTTTTTGCTACATCTCCTTTTTTATTTCCAAACTAAGACATCAAGGTATGATCATTTTGGCCTCACATGATGCCGATCACATCTATATTGTTTCTAAAATTACCTAGTATAGATCATCAATAAATTCAAAACAAAAAAAATGTTTTGTTTGTTATTTCTGTTTCTTTCGATTTCTTTGCTTTCTTGGGCGTTCTATAGAGGGCGGGTTGCAATGGTGGTTGCTTGATCCCTGCTCGCATATGATTCAGTGGTGGTTATGTGATCTCTTATAGATGAGCAAATCATAATATTCAGTGGCAGAGGGATGATGGTACTAGAGCGTTTCCCCACAGTTTGCCTCCTTCAATCTCAGTGAATAAACTGTTTCTGAAGGAGGGCTCACTGATGATGACATCACTAAGCAGAGAACATGTGACAGTGGAACGTTGGGAAGGTTGGAACAGCCACTGGAAGGGCCAATCACACTAAAACACAAACATACCAGGAAAAACAGGAAGAGTATGTAAGTAGTTTTAGGAAGGACAGGTAAACAGTGGTGCAGAGTTGAGAATAAGCCCACAGCTCTTAGGACTGAAGAGCCATCAGCTGGATAAGCTCCTCCCCTCTCCCACCCTGGCTACTCTGGTTGCAGGGGAGGTGCTGAGTTTCTGTCCACTTTCCAGCTCATGGTCCTTGAAGCCTGTCTTGTGCTCCCAGGGAGTAAGGACAGTTAGAGCCAATGCTGCTGGACTAGCTTAGGAGCCAACACTAGATCCAGATCCCTTGCTGAACTTATCCTTTCCCCTTACCAGAACACCAATAGTGAGGCCTTTTATGTTGTAAATTAGGAAGCAGAGACACAGAAAACTCGCCAGCTATAAGTAGCTCCCCCTACATTTAATCCCTATTACTTTGCTATTTCATCCCCCAAGGAAACACTCTCCTTTCTGAAGGCATCTAGTGACTGTCTCTTAATTAGTTAGACATTACTTAGGAGAACAGACTTGTTGACTAGATCTGCTAATTTTGAAAATCTCACCTCAGCTTCCACATAAATTAGGATCACAGCCAATGACTATTACATAAATAAATGAAAGTAAATAATTCTCTCAAAATAACATGCTAACAAGAAAAACCTGAAGTTGGAATTTTGAAATGTCTAATTAAAAAGGGTAACAACTTTGGATGAATTATTGAGGTAAACCTAGTGTCTTTTTCACTAGTGACAGATTTGAAAAAAAAAAAGCAGATTCGCTTGTTGCCTGAACCTTCACAGGACTCCGTATAGCTCACATACTTACCTATCTACGTATGCATCCCTATATTCAGTGAGTCAGTGAATAGAAGGGCTAACTAATGAAAAGCATGAGGTCAAGCCTCCAGACGCACTAGTTGACAAAAGCTGATAAGACTCCTAACATCATGGGCATTGTGCTCTAGTGGGAAAAGGAATGGGTGAATGTTCAAATGAAAAATGAACAAATATCAGAGGATAGTGAATGTTATGTACACAGTCAGATCTAGAGAACTACTTTATATGACAAAGAAGTTGGATAATGATTCTGTTTCTAGAGACTAACTTGATTCCTATCTCGGTGACACTGGGCAGACTCACCACCTTCACTAGAAATCGGCCAACAGGTGTACCAATTGTTTGGGCATGTCAACTACAGCAATCAGTAGACTGCAAGAACTTCGGGTAGTGTATGTTTGTTTCAGAAACTGATATAACCAGGAGGGATTTAGCAAATAATTAATAAATAAAAAATAATGAAATTAAATTGTATATGAATCCACGTATTTGAATATATCAATGTCCAATTTTACAAAATTTACCTTCAAGAAACTGAAAGTATAAAACATTCTTGTACTTCTCTACTCACAAAGGGAGAAAAAGGAAAGGGAAATGATGTAATTATGTTATAGTCCCCCAAAATAACTATAGTCTCAAAATATAAGAGATAATTAAAAAATATAAATTTCACATATATATATGTATATATATATATGAAATACCCTAGAAACAATGCATTTTATTTATTTCCAATTATAGGCATAAATTATGAATCATCCACAGCATATAGTTGACCTAGATCTATTGAGATTTATGACCCAGGTGATTTAGAGGTTGGAGATGTTATCAACAGGTGAACAGACATATGACAATTATTAGAATTAGGGCATGTGGGACAATCAAAGAAGGCATGATCTAATTTATTTCAAGGCAGGATTTCCCAAACTCAGCAGTATTAGCCAGATAATTCTTGGTTGCAAGGGGGCTGCCCTATGTGTTAAATCGTTAGCCTGGATTCATGAATACCAGCAGCAAGCCCACCCTAGCTGTGAAAGTCGAATGTGTCTCCAGATATTGTCAAATGTCCCAAAGCGATAAAATCAGTCCTGGCTGAAAAACATTGCTTTCTGACATTTTAAGATTGAAGCACAGGAAGGAAAGTCATATGAAGATGATTGGCAAGGTCATCAGTGGGAGAATGGAACAGCTAAAGTACCTGGATGCAACAGTCAGCAGAGAGTCACATGAAATGGTCTCAAAGGCAGAAATCATGAGATGGCATAAGGCAAATATATCTGAGGCCAAGGAACTCTTTTAGAAGATACTCTTTTGCAGAAAGGAGGGCCAGAGAAAGGAAATAAAGGAAAAGGCATTGGGCTGGTGGTCAGAGACATCCAAAAGTTCAAGGTCAACATATCCCCAAACTTTCAATTGTATTGCCATGAATACTCCAAGAATCTTGGAATGTTAGCCACACTCTTTTAAACTTATCACTTTATTTTACAATTAGTTGAAAAAATTGTATGGTTAAGCATCATTTTGGTCAAAAATAATAACAGTTAGAACCTTATCCCTGGACTAAAGATTTCTTGGCTAAAAATATATTTTAAAAATAATTGAATCACTAAGACAAAGAGGTGGAGTAGATTTATCTTAGGCAGATTAACAGCAAATAAAATATTTGGGCTTAAAGCAATGGCGTAATAAGATGGGTCATTTGTTCTTCCTGTGAGCTATCTGTGGCTCTTCCACTTGGATTTTAGTTATATCATTCTTCCATTCTATACAAACTTTCCTTGTCTCCAAGTCCATAATGCAAAATAATGGCTGTTTCCCTCAGGCCTATATTTTCTAAATTCCAAACACACTGCTCTTCATTCATGATATTTGTGTATTCTCAAGGAAAGATTTTGATTGACTTACCCTCCATCAGGTACCCATTCATGAACCAATAAACTATGAAAATGATTATGACAATCTCATCAGTTGAAGATGGCTAGTAAACTTAGAAAATAAATAAGAGGCGGTCTTAGCTCAGTTTCTATTGCTGTGATAAAATGCAATAGACTAAAGTAATGGGGGGGGGAGTGTTTATTTTAGATTACTGTTGTAGTTCACCATAGAAGAAAACCACTGCAGGAGCTCTAGACAGGAACAAGGAGGCAGGAACCAAATCAAAGGCCATGGAAAAATGACCCTTACTAAATTGCTTAGTAATTTCCTGCTTTCTTATACAGTCCAGAACTACCTACCCACAGGGGTTTGGCCCTTACTAAATTGCTCCTCATTTCCTGCTTTCTTATACAATCTAGAACTACCTACCCATAGGGGTTTGGGCCCTCCTACATCAATCATTAATTTAAAAGATGCCCCACCAACTTGCCTGCAGGCCAGTCTGATGGAGACATTTTTTTTTCTTTCAACTGCCCCTTCCCAGATGCTCCTGACCTATGTGGAATTGGTAAAAAACTAATCAGTGCAGAGGCCATTCCAAGAGGAAAGACCAAAAGGTTGTCAGGCAGGACTGGGAAGAAGTAGAATGCTACTGAAATGTCTCCTGTGGATTAAAAATGTGATGTCCTTAAAGCTGAGTATAGGGTATGTGAAGGTAGACAGATGTGTGGTAACCAGCATAGAAGAAGATGCCATGATGCACATCAAAGTCCCTTGTGGGTTAGTCAGTTTAGAGAGGAGGGGAGGCTGGCTAGAGACAGGCAAGAGGACTTGATGATGACCATCTCTGTGTATGTAGGATATGGTAGGAATGAGAATTAAAAGATAGCCCCAAGGCATGCAAAGGTTCTGCAGAAAGATTATATGGATTTGACAATTACATGGAAGAAGTAGAGAATGATGTAATCTAGAGTGTGAAAGATCAGTTATATAAATGACTTGCCTTTGTTTGTGTACTTGTGTACAGTGATTATGTGTGTAGGTATAAGTACACATGTGTCTACACATGTGTGGAGACCAGAGGTCTCTATCAGGTGTCTTTTTTCGTTGCTCTCCAACTTAGTGTTTGAGACGAGGCTTCTCACTAATCCTAGAGACAGGAGATTGCTGATTGGATAGACAGGCTGACCAGTGAGCTCTAGGGCTCTTCTTGTCTCTGCTTGCCCAGCACTGGGATTACAGGCACATGATAACCTGTCTGGCTTTTGACATGGGTTCTGGGAAACTGAACTCGGGTCCACATAGTTGGACAACCAGCAGATTACCACCTGAACCATCTCCCAAATCCTGACTACTCTTTTTAAAATGTGAAAATTCTCAATGACAAAGATAGTATTTTTGCAACACTTTCTTCTGTTTATTGGATCTTTGCATGACATAGACCTTACCAATATTGTCTCATTTCATTATGACAACGAGACTCTTGACCAAATTTAGAAAACCTGTAAATGGTAGATAAAGGAACTGAAATGGACCGATCTCTTTATGAGAAACTACGTGCTTCCTTCAAACACAACCACCATCATTGAAAACGAAACTTCTCACTTTTCAGCATGTCATTACTAGAAGTAAGTCCTCTGGGGAGGAGATTTTACCCCTTCTGAACAGAAAGCCCTTTGTGCTTCAGGGCTACTAAGTTCTTGTGGGGAGGAGTCAGTAGGCTTGCAGCCATGAGGGGTTCAGGATGAGTAAACACTGGGTTCATGAATGTGCCTGTTTGTTTTAATTGCTAATTTACCAGAAGGCAACAGCCATCTAAGGAAGGAAGGATCCTGCCAAAAATATAGTCATATGGACAGGAAGGGTCAGGAAGATGACCACAAGCATGCCAGTGCTTCGGTGTAAAGCTCATAAAACCATCTGTGTGGTGACTCTGCTGGCCTGGAGATCAGAGGCCTCTGGCTCAGGGTGCTCTTACGTCCTGTCCAGACAACACTGAACTCCAGTAAAATACAAATTGCAAACCCAAACCACCACAGCTTGGCCCCAGACTGTCAGAGGACCCCAGTGGGAAAGAACAGCAGCAGTTCAGTAGCACAGCCCCTCCCCAGAAAGCAGCACAGTTAATAGCAGGCTGTGCTTCCCGTCATTGGGCTTAAGTGGATAGTCTGTCCTGAAAACCTTCTAGGCCTGAGTACAAAACAAACCAGCCTGGCCAGTCCTGGGAGGTCAGAGTGAGCTCAGCTCTTGGTGAGGAGGCTGGGATATGTAGCTTCTCAGAGGGATGTTAAGGAAGGTGACTTCGTTTCTTTTTCTGTGTCCTTGTGCCACTGTGCCTGGATTTTTTAATGTCAGTGCTGAGAATCTGAACTCAGATCCTCTTGTCTGGGGACCACATAATTTACCCAGTGTGCTGTCTGCACAGCCCCTGGTGGCCGTTCTTGATCAGTAATATGTGGTATCCTGTGTTACATATTTCTTATTTAATAGAGCACCATATTTATGAAATTCATCCATAGCGTGGCATGGATTGATGGCTTATTCATACTTATTGCTCAATAGCAATTTAGGAATACTCTACAGATAGTGAATGTTTAATATATTTCAAGTTTTAGAAATTATGAATAATTATATATATGTACACATATATAAATACATGGGTATGTGTGAAATGTACATATATTTAGAGGATATTTAATCTCCTTTTTCTGAGTATGTCTGGGTCTGTAATTTCTGGGGCCTATTACCTAGGATTAGGATCATCTGTTACCAAATTGTATCCCAAAGTGTCTAAGCCAGTGTAAACACACTTAATCAGTGTAGGAGCATTAGAACTGCCTCATGCCTCACCAACACCTAGACTTACTTTTTACAATTTCAGCTTAACATAAGGCATTCTTCAAAGCTAGAAGAGATCTCATGCTTTCTTCTTGACAATTGTCTTTTATTTTCCCCTGGCTCTGTTTCTAGTTATCTTTTCCTTCTGTGGAAACAATTAGATTTTTAATTCAAGTATATCTTATTCATCTTTTCAACCACAGAATAGCAATTAGAAGAGATATTATGATATTTATGTGTACTTAAGAAATAGCATGACTAATAGAATGGATTCAGACTTTGAAAACAAAACAAGAATATACTCTGTCTACTTGCAACTGAGTTATATCACAGAACCATTATTTTTCCTCAAATTTATTTATTTTATCTATATATACACATTTGTGTACCATGTCTGTGAAGTACCTGTAAAAGCAAGAAGAGGGTGTTGTATTTCCCTGGAACTGGAGTTACAGATAGGTTGTGAGCTGCCACGTGGATGCTAGGGATTGAACACTGGTTCTCTGGTAGAGTAACCATTGCTTTTGATTACTGAGCCATCTCTCCATCACCATCATTAGAGTTTTCTTAAGGTTTAATCCTGATCTTTGTGTCTAACCAAAATCTATGAGCTCAGTCCTGGAGTAATATCATTGTCAATTATATCAGAAACTTGGTGAGAGTGACAGTTTAAAGGCTATTATATGTGCAGAAAATGATGGTAAATACACTGAATATTATTATTTTATTTAATCACCCCAATAAAGCCATAGCTTGGAACTGTTTTCTTCAATTTACACAAAAGGCTTAGAGTTTAAGTGACCTAACAAAGGTCATTTGCGTACCATAAGAGAAAACAGAGGCTTTCAGAAAATTTAATTTATCCCAAGCAAAGAAAATTCAGTTTTTCACCATGCCAATGTGAACATTCAACTTCAGCGAGTAAGAGGGAGAGGGGCAGTGAGAGAGAGAAAAAGGATAAGAATGTTTACTTTTATATTGTTCATGGATATGCAATCACTATTCATCAAGTGGACATATGATTAGACACTTCGAATAGCTGTGTATTAAATCAACTTCATGAGGTCCTAGATCATTTCAAGACAGTTGTAGCTATTATCACTAAATTGCTTTGCGTTTTAAATGGAGAAGTTATCATTTCCATTCTGTTAAAAAGGCTATCATAACACTATATGTTGATTATATATCATTAAACTGTGCATAATTATTTCTGTTATTTATTACAATGCAACAAATCATCCCAAAACTTAGTGACTTAAAATAAAAGCAACTCTATTGGCTCTTGATTCTATTATCTGGACTGAGCTCAGCTGAACTGTTTGCCTTTGCCCCGTGTGGTGCAAGCAGGATGAGCCCATGCATTTGCAATCAGCTGGAAACTGCTAGACTTCCAAGATCCTAGGTGTCATCATTCACAAGTGTGGCACCTTAGCTGGGATGATTGGAGTATCAATGAGTTGTCTGAGTTTCTTTCACCTTTGCAGGTATTTCTTCCTGCAAGTTTGACTGCCCATGTGGCCTCTCACACTTAAGGAATCTGGACCAGATTTCCTCATGAGACAAGTCACTTTGACTACATTCTCACAGTAACATTCCCATTCTTCATGTGCAACACACTTGCACCATGTGGGAGACTCTAAATTCTCGTGTGGGGAAATGATCATGTCTTTTGAAACTGAATTGATGATAGGTCTTCTGGCAAAGAAAGGGTCTTATCTTCAGATGCTAGCCTTGCCATTAAAAATCCATGTTCAGAGAGTATAATGATCGCATCTCCTCCTGTCCTATAATGATCCCATCTCCATATGCACCATATGCAACTGAATGATTGTACCTCTCCCAGCAATGTAATTATAAGAGGTTTATCAGCAGTGCAATGATCCCAATTTCTACCTGAACTGCAATTGATATCATCATTATAGGCCATATAATGAGCATATCGCCACCATAAATGTAATTAACACATTGTCTTTTGCACACTAAAGATTGCATTTCTCTGGCAAATGCAATAACAGTTCTACCTATAATACAATGATCCCATCTATTTGTGCAAGTTAATTATTGCTTTTCCACTTTCAAGCCATAATGATAGGTATTCCTATAGGACAATGATTGCATCTCTGGCCTTGGGGTAACGATCACATATGCAAAGCAAGATAACAAAATTGTCCTCAGGGCAATGATCAGATTCCTCTGCATAAGGTAATGATAACATATCCACTTTAACCTAAAGATAACAGGCTTCTTGTCAATACTGTGGTGCCAACTTCTCCTGCAGAGAGAATGGGTGGCACACGTTGAGGCTGCCTGTGTTTAAATTGACCTGACATGGACATGTGGATATTTTAGCAGTGAGTGACCAGAGCATCAATGTTAGTTTCAAAGAGATCTGTGTGAGAAGATGCTACACCGTGAACTGTATGGTTTTGGAAAACAGAGTCAGCTTCTCCAAATCAGGTTGCAAAACAGAGAATGACAACTTTACTGTTGTTGTTGTTGTTATTTGTTAAAGCGTTGACATGAACATAACCTGTCAACATGAAGTCTGATCCTTAAATAATGTTCATATATTTTCTACCTCTTTTTTTTATCTCTGGATCCCATCTTTGTTCTAATTCCTGCAGTATCTGGACCCGAGCTTTACTTTTCCTGCTCAAACACTGGTGAACATTCAGCACCACATCTGACTTTCTTCCCTTCTGCCTTCTGTTGCTGTTTTGCCCTTTTGGAGTTTTGTTATCATTGTTTTGGTTTTGTCTACATGTGAATGTCCCAAATTTCCTATATCTCTCATTTCTGCTTTTAGACTCCATTGCAATAAATACGTATTTCTAGGTTTCTGAAATTATTTTGGCTGTTTTGTAGATCAGTGACCACATTCTGTCCATGCAATCAATGCAGAAACCAGAGCAAGAACTCAGCCTCTACTGCTGACATTCTAGGTCTGCTCAGATGCACAGGCCATCGAGTCAGCCCTTCCTTTCCTGTCCTTCACCGTGGGGCTGACTTGCCCTCTGCCCCACCACTTCTGTCTCAGTCCAGAACTTCAACATCATTCCTCCTAACAGCGCTCAACTGATTTTCTTTCTAAAGAAAAATAAAGAGATCAATGGACTTGAGCCTATCAGAACTCTAAAACATTAATTCATATTAAACAAAAGTCGGAAGAAAATGAAAAGGATTCTTGGCGAATAAGGAACTTTGTCAATCATCTGCAAAATTATGAATGCTCCAATAGAAACATAAGAAAAATGTTAAAGAAGAAATTCCAACAATACCTGTAATGATGGCAAAAATTCCTATTTAAACTGAATTATTAGTTTTCACTTAGAATGTTTACAAGGATACAAAATAAAACTTCAGAGAAAAAAATTACAAGTGTCCAACATCTCTCTTCACCAGCAAGATTTTTAATCATTTCATCTCTTGAAATATCCCAAGGGAGGCAGGTAAATGTAAAACACAGATATAAAAGCATCTATTTTTTCATTAAATGAAAGTAGAAATGACATTGTCTGGGGAAATAAAGGAACCTAGTAAGAGGAAGATGGGCAGGAAAGGGAAAGGTGGGGGACTGGTGGAGGAGGATATGCTCAATGTACAGCACATACCCGGAAGGAAAGGTAACTACTAAAGATTGTCGATCACATGTGCAGAGTTAGGACTCCTAAGTATATGGACAAGAAATAATTAGGGAGATGAGAAAATTTGCATAAACATGTATGGGATGTGTACTAAAGATTTATTTTAAAAGTAAACTAATAAGTAAGGATTAGTGAATTCTTTTAGTTTCAGTAAAATCCCCAAAGGTTACTGGAGAGAATGTGACTGATGTCACGGGGTGGTGTATCAGTAGTATGAGATATTCTGAGGTGGTATCGGAGAGTAAAATGTAAGGATATGTCACGATAAAGGATATGTCAAAAAAAATTTGCAGCGAGCAAAAAATGGAGAATAAAGGTAGAATCAATAAATTATACAGAGTAAAGTGTCTACAAAAGATTAAGAAAATGAAGAAAAAGGAGCAGGAAAGATGACTCAGTGGTTAAGAACACTGGTTGCCCTTGCAGAGGACCTGGGTTCAATTCTCAGCACCCTCGGAAACATCTGCAACTCTAACTCCAGGAGTTGTTCTCTCCTGGCCTCTTTGGGTATTCCTCCCTCCCCCACCTCTCTCTCTGTGTCCCTTTCTGTCTCTGTCTCTGTCATGATCTCTCTTTGTCTCTCTCTCTCTCATACACACACATCAATGAAGATTAATCTTTAAAAGAAAATAAAGATAAATCTATTGCATTGATAATAGAGGAAAGCTCTATAAAATACACAGAAACTCTGTTTTACTAAGAACTAGGAAACAGAATTCATAGAATTAAACTAACCAACACAGTAAGTGTGAAGGTATTGGACATGTGTCGAGTTTTTCCTTCCTTCTTTCCTTTCTCCTTTCCTTCCTCTCTCCTTCCCTCCCTTCCTTCCTTTCCTCCCTCCCTACTCTTTGTCAGTGTATGCATGCGCACACGTGCCCATGGTGCATCAGCACACAAGGACTCACAGGTGTGCTGGAGATCAATCCTGAGGCCTCCTGTTTGCTATGCAAGAACTCTACTGCTGAGATACATTCTTAACGCCTTAGTTCTTTTCAAGCCTTAAGAGATTTTCAAAGGCTAAAATCATTTTCATTAAAATAATTAAATTTTACAAGGAAAATTAAACTTGCAAATATAAATATGTCAGCACTTTATAAGAAACAATACCTAATTTGACATTTTTAATTTCAAACATGAAATTCTAGAAGAAAATATACGATCATGTCCTAAGAGTATTGATAGAAACAGCCCTTTTGTATTTTATTAAGGAATATTTTGTGGAGGTTTTTAGTATGCTAAGTTGCTTTCCACTCAAAAGAAAAACACATTCTTTGTAAAATATAAAACACACAAAATTTCATGACTCACTGCTGTCTCTTGAGCAGAAAGCCTAATGTGAGCATAAGGGCAAATAAACGAATCTGAAAAATGTGTGCAAAATTTCAGGTGCAAAATGAACAACTCACAACAGAGCACCATAGAGATTTTTAAAATCTGTACCACATGACGAAAATACTAAATATTACTTCCCACTTGTGAAGAAGAAAATCTGACATTGTGGTGGGATAGCACAAATTTGATTTTAAAGTTTATCTTCAAGCTCTAAAAGCCCATGTGTAGACATAAAAATAAAGCGAATAAATACTTTCTGTCAGAAGAACTCTTGTAGATAACTATTTTTCCTAATGTAACAAATGGGATAAGAAGGGTTAAACAATTATTTTGTAAAATCTAAGATATTATAAAGAGGTATTAAAGTAGAATGCATGTTGGAAGAGAGTGGGAGACCTTGTGAATCTGCATATTTTCCACAGATTTTACCAACTGTAGACTGAAAATATATTTTTATTCCACATTTATATTTTTATTATTTAAGAATGTCATCCATGCATAAGTTTTGGACTGAATATTTACACAGGTTGAATTTTCTTGTCTATTCCCATCACATCTTGAAATGTGGAATGGACTTAGTGACTTCTGCCTATGGATCATGTATAGAAAGGGAAGTAAATATCTTAGAAAGATGTGGAGAAACATATTAATAAAGAAATCAATGTCAGCATTACACACTAAGACCTGTGTGTAATCCTGGTGTGGTACCTTGTAAACAAGGCTCATCATTTTACAATATTTTCCCAAAATAACTAACTCCACCAAAACTCCTGAAACACACAGCAGATGAACCCAAATTATGGGAAATATAAAATACTATATTAGCACTCTTTAAAATTATCAAGGTCAGGAAAGGCGATTAAAAGTATCAAGGTCAGGAAAGGAAAGAAAACTCTCATAGGTTGGTGGAGACTATGGAGACATCCTGACTCAGTGCAATATGGTATGCTGGAATGGATCCAGCAGCAGTGCGAGAAAAGGGAAGACTCCAAAGAGAGACTGTAGCTCAATTAATAGTACATATGGGTGCTAATTTCTCAGCTTTGATATGTGCACCACGTGATGAAAGATGTTAATATAATCAGAGCTAGGTAAAGGTTATAGTAGAGTATGGTATTGTGTTTGTAATTATTCTGTAAATGTGACATTGTAGAAAAGTGCTTAGATGTCTGTACATGCTTGAGCCTCTCAGACTTCCTCTGATCATTCAAAGGAATGCCACTCTTGGTTAAGAAAGTCACTTCTTAGTGCCCGGGTACCATTCTGAAGTGTCAGGAAGCTGCTGGAGAAAGACTTCTGTAACCTGCCTCTTTATGACTTTTCTCATCACATTCTTTATTATATGTATGTAGATGTATATATTTTCCTTGCCTTTTATTTTATTTAGGTGCTTGCTAGAGTTCAACTGTCGCTCAGGGCATTGAACTAATTTTCTCCTCAGCAATGATCATGGAGCTGCATGCGTAATGAGGCCCGTTATTGCTCATGTTATTAAGTAGGCTGTTGGGGACATGGATGGGGAGGGAGGCCACCATCTAAAGCCAATGGCTCTTCCTGGTCCTGCCTGCCCCCCACCATTGACTGAAGCCACTAGGCCAAGAACCCAAAAAAAATAAAAATAAACCACTCAGAAAGAAATGCAATGCAAACGACCCTGCTCTCTGATGTGAGGAAATGTCAGAGGTGTGCACTGGCTTTGAGGCACTGACTTTTTCTTATTTATTTAATGCAAAATAAAGTCATTATTTATTGACCACTTGAAAAGACTGCATACTATGAGAACTGACAGCACAGCCCCAATTGTCCTGAGTGTTTTATGAACGTTACCTCACAGCAAGCCCATCCAGAGGACATAGACACGCTCCACTGATAGAACGGAAAATGAGATGGACAGATGACACAACCATCACCTACACTTTTCCAGTCCAGCATCATGGGATATGACTGTCCAGATCCCCAGGACATGCTTTTACAGCATCATAGTAGCAGAACTCCAAATATCAATGTTTCCCCAACTTTAATGTGTATGTATACGTTCCCCAAAGTGAAAACCTTCCCTTTATAGATTTTGATATAATAGTAGTTTATGGCTTGGATAGACTTACCTTGGCTGGTACCCTAATTTAACAGCTTAAGGCCAGTACTAGAAGATATCAGAAGGGATGAGGTGTGGCTTCAGGGATGCAGAAAGGCAAAAGGTGGTCTTCACTCTCTAGTATAGAAAACCTCCTCAGAACCCATCCCAATCTTCCGTAGCCTTCTTTAAACATTTATTTACTGTTATTTTATGTTTATTAATGTTTTGCTTTTGTATATGTATGTGCACTACATGTATGGCTGCTGCTTGCGGAGGCCAAAAGAAGACACTGGATTTCCTGGAACTGCCCTTGCCAATGGTTACAAAGCCACCCACGTAGGTTCTGGGAAATTAACCGAGCCCTCTGCAAGTGCTCTTAATCGCTGAGCCATCTCACCAGCTCCCCTTCCTAGTCATATTTATGAACACTGAAGGTCAAACTTGTTCTTCTACTCTAAGTGGGGCAAAGAGTGACACATCTCTCAAAGACAGAAGGGAATGTTTTCACTTCAGAGTTGTGGAAGATCCTGAAGTAGACAAGAGATTACTTGATATTCATTTAATGGGGTACTGGGTCATACGAGAATGCATGAGAAATGTGTTCATTACTTTTGATTATGCAATTTCGTGACTGCTTTAAAGATTGAAGCTGTCTTTCAGAAACAAGACAGTTCTGCAGATTATTCCTTATGCTAGAAATGCAAAGTGTCTCCTTTGAGATGAAGTTGATGGTCACCCTGTGGATATGGACTACCTCATTTAGCTTTTACTTACAATTGTAAATCTACTTAAGCATTTATCATACTGACCACAAATGAATGGTACGTATGATTCTCCTTTAACCTGATTACAGCACTTATGAGTTCTATAGAAATTGGACACAGACATGCATACTTTGTATCACAGGCATTATCATTTTATCCCTTAAATGTATTTTTTTATTTTTATTATTTTGATCTTTTATTATACATGGGATATAACTTTATTGTACATATGTATATAATGTAATGTCCTTTGAGCATATTTGCCTCTATGTCTATATTTCCTTCCCTTGACCCTTCAGTTTCTCCTCTCCTTAACATGCTTCCAGGAAAGTTGGCTGCAAAAGCCTGAGTCAGTCTGAACTTCCTTGGGCTCACTGTTGCTCTGTCTTCCCAAGTCTGACCCTTACTGTTCTTGTTGCAGGTTCACTGTCCCCTAGTCTCTACATGACAATGCTGGTAGACCAGAACTCCCAGCATTGGAAATTTGAGTAACCCCTGTATTAATATACCATCTTCAAGCTCTTTCTGACCCCTTCCCACATTATTTGAAGTCTAGCTGTTATTTGTTTACTGACTTTGCTCTTCATTAATGTCAATTGTTTCATGTCCTTGTAGGCAGGGAGTTTGGCCAAGGATGAGGACTCAGAAGTATTTTTACTACATTTATCTATCTATCCAACTATCTATCTATCTATCTATCATCTATCTATCTATCTATCTATCTATCTATCTATCTATCTATCTATCATCTATCTATGGTGTGTAAATGTGTGCATGCACATGCCTTTGTGTGTATATGTGTTTGTATAGCATACCATGCCATGTCACTCACGCAGAAGACAGAAGACAGCTTACAGGTGTCAGTTCTCTCCTCCCACCATGAGGGACCTTGGGATCGATCTCAGGTCATCAGGTTTGGAAGAAAGAGCCTTTGCCCACTGAACCATCATACCTGCCTTCTCGAGTCTTTCCTAATTTCTGTGTCATTCACACCATCAGCAAGATGTGTACCATGAAAGGATCCTTGTTGACATCAAGATGGCCTCTTAAAATTCCTTGTCTTCATGGTTTTAGAAGCATAAATCTCCACAAGTGTCAGAATTTGTCTGTTCATATGTATCTAGTTCTTTTTCTTACGTTTATCTTCATCTGCTTCTGTAATGTAAACTCAATGCCTATCTTGTCTATATTGTTTAGCTTTCTCTCCACAACCCAGAACAATTGTCTAACATATAACTAGCATTTGTTAAATGTTCTGACTTGGACGAATGAATGGAGAGTTGCAACAAGCACCCATGACCCCCAGTGCTAGCCACAGTCTCTATCATCAGAGCTCAAAAACACAAGCTCTTTGACTCAGTTGTCAACAGTTGAACACAGAATTGATAGCTCAAGCAGACAGTACTGCAGAGCTCTCCCCAGGCTGAGCTCATTTGGAATGAGGCCCTATAAATGAATCTCAATTTCCTTACTGCTCATCAAAGGCCAGGCACAGCTAGTTAAATTAATAACCAACCATGAGGTTAATAATAAGCTGAACTCAGTGAAATGTGTCCTCACAGATGTACTTTCAGTTGAAAGCTGACTCCCTCTGGTTTTTGACAATATCATGTTTAGTACTTTCAGTGTTTATGTGGAGGGCAGAAGGAGTTTATATGAAAGGCAGAAAGGGCACAGAGAGTCTCCATTTGCTGAGTACTAGCCTAAAATAAGAAAGGATTCCTCTTATTTATCACTACAATAGTCTCGATAACTGGACAATAACTATCTTAACCAGGTTAAATATATTACTGAGGAGTGGGAATGAGCCAATGACCATCCCTTGGCATAGTAACAGAAAATAAAGAAACACTTGAAAAATAAAGGCTTTTACTGAAAGAATCTAAGAAAAACAAAAAGCAAGAAATGAAAAAATCTGTAATCTTGCAAAAAAGAAAAAAAAAAATCTAATTGTGACTGAAGCCACAAGGGAGTTTCAGCCTGTCTGCCTTTAAGATTCTGTTTTCTTTAAGATATCACCTTCATAGAATACAAATGTCTCACTATAATAATCTATTTATGTTGGTGGATGCTGATGTTAGCAAGAGTCCTCTGTTGTAAGTACTGTGCATTTACGACCGCACACACACAGAACAGGTGAGAAGTCTGTGTGTTTTCTTTTTCTGTCCTCAAAACGTTCTTGAATTTATCATTCCACCAGGTCCATCTCTATTTTTCTATTGTTGTTACGAATATGGCAGCCTGTAGTGACTGTTTCTAATACCCTTTACCTTCATAGGGACACTGCAAGTGCCTTTTATTTCACGTTGTTTTCCTGCCCCCTCTTCCTCTTGTTTTTTCACTTCTAGGTAAAAAGGGCCTACATACTTCATTTATTAACTCTTGCTATCTTTATTTTTAAATCAGATGATAACTAGGTTCTAGTAGTTACACAAACGACATGAGATTGTATATCAATGCTACTTTTGTCAATCAAATCAACTCCCCTCTTTGGGTTCTGACCTTGGAAACACATGCACAGCTTCTGTTGTGTCCCAGAGTCTTTCCCGTGGTGAACAGCCCATCAGAGTCTCCCAGACAGCTGTTAGAGCTCAGAGTCAATTTACCTTGGGGTGAGGACTTGAGGGATACAGATGGGTGAATTACAGGTGTTCAACTTAGTGGCAGGCCCTCCTTGGCACACGTTAATATGTGCTCCAACCTGTTTCAGCTGCAGGGCAGCAAAGCTGTCACACTTGCCCTGGAGAGGGCTGGTGGGCTTTGGCTGGGTGCCATATGCAATACTAGTTGCAAGGTCAAGTACATGTTTTTGGTCTTTGAAAGCTGTTATAACTTTAGCTAGTCGTCAGGCTAAATATACTTTTAGCCTGAGTCAGGTTTCTCTCTTTTGTTTGAAATTGAGGCATCAAAGTGACTATTAGCTGAATTCAACAACTCCACCCAAGAAGTTCCTGCTATGGTGCCTGCTCTGGGTCTGTCACTCAAGCCTGTTTGCCTCACTGAAGTTTGTTCATCCTTTTTCTACATATTCACCATTTGTAGTCTTCAAATTACATGCTGCTCTGAGTTCCTTCATATCATCAGTTCTGAACCCATTAAGCATTCTTTTGGTACATAATTATAAAAGAACACAAATATTCTGAAGATCAGGAACTGAATTCTGTGAAAACATTTTGTAAAAGAAATAGAGGGCCAGTGAGATGACTCACTGGGCAAAGGCGCCTGCCACAAAGTCTGAGGACCTGAGTTCAATCCATGGGCTCCACATGGTGGAAAACCAGCTCTTGCAAGATGTCCTTTTTCCTTGACCTTGACAGGCACTCTCCCAAAATAAATACATGAATGTAGTAAGAAAATCTCAAAGGAATTGAATGAAAAAATCCAAGAGAAAGGGGTTTCCATCGATTTAGTTCATTTTCAAATACAAATAAATCTCCATAGAGGGCTCCATGAGTAAAGCACGCGTCCACTGGGGCTAGCTTATAATCCTAGCACTCCACTGGTGAGATGAGAGATGGAAACATGATGATCTCAGGAGGTCAAAGGCCAGCTACATGGGCAAGGGCGGTGGTGAAGGAGGGACTGTTTCAAAGTGTAAGGCATGGACTGAAGCCCAAAGCAGTGATCTTGTCTCCACATATGTGCCATGACACGCACACATCTTCACACACACACACACACACACACACACACACACACACACACACACACGCACATGCACATGCAGGGCGGGGGAGACTTTAAAATCTACATAGAGTTAGACAGTTGTAATGATAAAATAAAATATCCAAGCATTGAGGCTGTTCTAAACATTAGTGAACCTTCTTTGTCTGTAGGGATTGGGTTCCAGGCAAAGTATTCTAAAACTGAGACTTACCTTAGAAAAACCATGTCTAAGGCAATTCGGTTGGGGCCCTGGAACAGGACTTATGTTTACATTTCTGGTTTGAAGCCAAGCCAGGCATGCCCCGTCCAGGTCATAACATGACCACTGCAAAAATCCTATCTCTCACTGGAAAGGTCCTGCTTTCCATAACTCCTTCTGATATGCTGCCAAAAATTCAAACAACTATTCCGATTACACTTTAATTAGTACTTTATATTCAACACATAAGAAAACTCACCATAAACAAAAGCTGTTCTTTCCTGAACTCTGTGAAGTTAAAGAATCTGGATTGTGTGTTAACTATATAATATTTATGGAGTTCAGCCTGCGGGTGCAGCCAGCCAAAACCCATTTCTCCTCCTTAAGGCCGAAGAGTGCTTTATATACTATGATTTTGAAACAGCTTTGAAATTTTTCCCTCCTCAGAAATTCTTACAATAGCAAAGAACAGAAGGAACAATAAATAGTCAATTTCTCTTGGTTTCTCTTTTTTGTATTCTCTGAGAAGTCAATACTAATGCAATTGGCATCTGTGTAATAAGCCCTCTTCCAAGAATCTCTAAACACATACAAACGTGCTGGCTGCTTACTAAAAAGTAATCACTTTCCCTGAAACCATAAACCAGGTCACACATGGAACTAATTGTCAGAGTCAAATCCTAAGACCTGAAATTTCTACCGGTGGCTCGTGCCAGGCTATCCGTCCTTTCCACGCACCTACACCCATGAAAGTATTTGAAGACTATTGGGTGGGGGTGGATGAAGAGCGCAATTTAAGATACATGTGCCCAATCAGTCAAATTACTGTGCAAACCCCCTGTGGTCTGCATTAAGGATATGGTGAAAAGTATTGTGCAGTCTTTGCAGTCTAGAAATTCTGAATCTTGGGAGAAACACTCCAAAAATCCACATGAATGTGAGCACCTACTGTATGTTTTCCACGCACTAACTCAGTCCTCATTAGTAACCTTACAAAGTAAGGTCTAAGAATTCATAGATTTGTAATAAAGGTGTATTTTCTATTTTGCTAGATATTTTTACTGTTAATTCACTTACTAAGATGAGTGTGCTGCTTGTGTTCACAATGAGCAGGTGTTAATTTTCAGCTCTTCAGTTACTTCCGTGGCATGTGGAGGAACTAGAAATCTATGTGACTTTGATGAATGTGAAAAAATCATATCATTGTTTAAGCACATTTAGAACCATTTTTCTACCTGATATTGACTGATATATACATTGAGAATATAACTTTTGGAATTTGCAGAAATTTTTCATGTTGCTGAAAGGGATGAATGTTTTAAGAAACCTAGTGCCTTGTAATAAAACAGCATACCATATATAATTATAAAATGTCCCTAAGTAGCCAGCAGACAAATTGAAGTGTATAGAGAAATTCCAGCAAGCATGTTTTAGAAAAATAGAAGTGAAATGTCTAAATGAGGGTTTACATTTTTTAAATTAAAGATTCATTTTCATTTTTTTAAATTATCCTTATTTTATTTAAAATATTATTATATCATTTCCCCCTTCCCTTTCCTCACTCCAACCTCTCCCATGATTACTTGGTAGTGACTTGTAAGAGTTCAGGTATCCAGGGATGCTGTCTAGTACCCAAAGTTACTTTTTCCTTGTCGTGTGGAAATAGAGTGGAAGCTAGCAATTCAGTCGGTTTGTTAAATGGACAGAAGTCTAAACGCAGATTGCTTTAATAGTTTCATTCTGATAAGATTCCAATCACTTGGGCTGAAAAGTTAAGGGTGGTCACTTGGTAACAAGGATTACTGTGTTGAATTATTTTGCTACCCCTCCCCCCAAAAATCTAAAGCATTATACAAATTCAGAATGTTCAGAAACGCTAAGATTCTGGGGAAAGCAGGTGAAAATGTTCATGAGAGGAAGATAACTGTAATCAAGTCTCAAATTATTAGTAAAAGTTAGTTTTCAAAAGCAATGCCCAGCACACAATCAGCAAGAAATGAGAAGATAAACACAAGAAGAAATAGTCTAAAAGAAACAAAGAATTGGTAGATTTATTAAGGAGATAGATCGGAAGCCTTTGGAAAATAAAGGATGAAGTGAAAGAAAAAGGTAGAAAATACAGAAAAACTCACAGAATCAACTAACCTGGGCTCATAGAAGCTCACAGAAACTGAACCAACAACCAGGGAGCCTGCACAGGGCTGACCTAGGCCCTCTACACATGTGTTGCAGTTGTGTAGCTTGGTCTTCTTGTGGGACTCCTAACAGTGGGAGCAGGGGCTGTCTCTGACTCTGTTGACTGCTTTTGAGTCCCTTTCTATTAAGGTCCAGTCTCAGTAGAAGAGGAGGTGTCTAGTTTCACTGCAACTTGATAGACCATGGTTGTCTGCTATCTGATATCCATGGGAGGCCTGCCCTTTTCTTAAGAGTAACAGAAGAGGAGGAGGAGTGGATGGAGGAAGGGAAGTGAGGGGAGGGTCTGGGAGGAGAGGAGGAGGGGAAACTTGGGTCGAGGTGTAAAAGTAAACAAACAAACAAATACAAAAAACATACTAACAATATAATTGAACAAAAAAAATACAGATAAAAGAAACAAATCATGAATGCTCTTATACAATAGAAATAGTGTGACTAATGGGATTGCAAAATTGGATTTTATTTCAACTAGTTAAGGTTAATTTTGTACAAATATATATGTCTAGGGCTAATGTTTTAGGCAGTGTTGACTTAGAAGATACATATAGAAATTCTAACATGTAGGTAATAGCAATACTAGAAGCAAAGGAGTCAGAGAGTAAAACACATACAATGTGAAAAGAAGTAAGGGCTCAGATATCTTCAGAAATAATGAAAGACACGGATCATCACATTCCAAAAACCAAAACCAATTTCAAGTGGGAATTAAAAATCATCTGGGAATGAGACTAAAGGAGTGACTCATTGGTTAAGAGCATTGGCTTCTCTTGTCCAGGACCTGGGTTCAGTTCCCAGCACCCACATGGAGCCTTACAACTGCATATAATTCTGGTTTCAGAGGATTAAACACTTTCTTCTGATGTCAATGGGTACTATATGCACGTAATGCACAGACATACACTCAGGCAAAACACCCATCCACATAAAATAAAATTAAATAAATGAATCTTCTGGGCACACTGTAATGAATGTGAAGGAGAGCAAGAGACCTTAGGGAGGTGAAGAAATAGACATGTCCTCTTCATATGAATAGCCTTGCTACTTTTCAACAGCTACAATAGAGATCAGAATAAAAAAATCAAGTTTACCATTTCCTGAAAAACAATAAAAACGGGAATACAACCAAACTCCTATCTTATAACTGTACATCAAGAAAAAAAGTATCTTTTTAAGAATGAAGGTAAAATGAAACCACTTTAGCGCCAAGAACAATGGAGAAGGGTTAGCACAAGCAGATGCTACCAATAGAAATTACAAAATGATCCCAGATGGTTAGCACAAAATGCCAGGAAAAATAGGAACAAAAAATGATAAATACACAGTGAAACTATAAGGAAACACAAACAAGTTTCTAATGGTCTCTCCTAGCATGACTTAGACACATATGTCGCATGTAGTATGGAAATTCTTTATGCATACTATTGGACTTTGTATAAACCAGGCTGAGGGGCTGTATTAAAGTGTCCAGTAGAGCGTCACATATTAAAATTTGTTAGAAAGAAGAATGGAGTGAAGATGATATTTAGTTTTTGCCTATGAAGGATGGAAGGACTTTGAATTAGCTGAGGCCCATTGCACTTACTCAGCATAATTTAGCATTCCCAGGTTACACCACCAGCTTGCTGAGTCTAATTTATAATTCATATAATAAAGTTTCTGCCCAACCTTTCTAATTCTTGGCTTTGGTCAAATTATCAAAACTTTCCAATTTTCGTTCGTTTTCTTAACCTTTGAGCCTATTGTACACGGTTCTCCACACAACCACACTTGGCTCCCTCCCACTGACTTCCCTGAAATGTCATGAACTCCTTGGCAGTGTACTATAAGATTTTTTCTCTGATTTTATTTATTTATTTATTATTTCTGTTTTCTCTTTTCCAACAGTTCTGGTATTGCTTCAGAATTACCTTCACTTGTGCCTTCTTTCTCTTCCTTTGCCGTTACACCTGTATTTTTAAGAGACCTCTTCAAACTATGCTTCTTCTCTGCACCTTAAGTTCAAACAATATGGATTTGGCTTCTTGTCTCGAACACAAACTTTGTGGTCATATTCTTTTATGTTGCTTATTTATTTGTGTGTGTGTGTGTGTGTGTGTGTGTGTGTGTGTGTGTGTGTGTGTGTGTTACCTGCACTTGAGTGTGTGAGTGCTCACACCTGTGCACACACGTGCAAGGGCCAGAGGAGGATGCTAGGCGTCCTCTGTTGCCTCTCTACCTTGTTGGCCTCAGACAAAGTCTCTCACTACCATGAAACCTTTTCACATCCCATTCTTTTACCTTTTCTTATATTATTTTAGACACTTCCTTACAAATTACTTCATATACATATTTTCATACCAATTCTTAAAAATCTATCCATGATGAAGGAAGTTTATTGAAGGCTACTGTCTGTCAACAAATGAGTACATAAACTTTATTTGTGAAAAACCCTTAAATTTGGCTATTATGGTTGATCTGCTTATTATTTCTGAGGCCCTCTTCTCTGAGAGGAGTTTTCTTTCTTTCCTCGGAAGACAATCGACTGTGTAGCCTACAGCAGGGGCCAAGCTCTCATCAGCTTTCCTGACAGAACACTGATGTGAAGGGGTGGTGGATTCAGTCAATGCTCCCCTGAGAGGAACACACAGGGAGGGTACCATCCCTCCAGAACATTGCTGCTGCGTGTTTCCGTCTGCATCTTTGCCACACGCTGAAGACTTGAAGTGGACTGTGGCATAATGGACTAATATCTCTCCTTCCTCATTCCGTATTTGCTTTCCAGAAGATGCTAATACCAAAAGTTGTGATAAGAAAGTAAAAATCATTCTTGCCTCACACACAGAGACAGACTCACAGAGAGAACCCAACTCCAAAACACACTTTTCCTGTCCGTTCAGTCTTTTTTTGAGTAAATTATCTATTTTTGATGGTAACGTTGCATATTCTTTTCCTTGACATGTCCGACTCTCAGCTCTGGCCTCCCACACACGAGTTTTTGTCATGGCATCCACACTATTGCTCTTTGTTTGTGTTGTGTGTGACGGCTGGGAAAGTCATGCTGGAAGCTTTTCCTAGCAGATAGAGTTTTAGGTTGAAGAAGGTGCCAACATGTCTAATAAAATTGCCCCGTCTCTAAGAACATTCCATATTTTGTACTTCTCACGGGGTAAAAATATTGTGTTTTCCCCATTATTATAAATTATTGAAGTTAGCTGTATATAAATAGATTTTAAAAATAAAATTTGGATTGGATACTGCCACGAGACTATGCACTCATTTAGAAATAGCAAGCCTCTAGTCCTCCCGAGATATTAGGCAGAAACTCCAAGCACACTAATTGTAAAAGAAAAAACTCCATATATGTATCAAAGTGGATGGGTTTTACCAGGGAACTGCATTATATTTACTGTGTTCCTACACCAGCATCTGATGCTTCTCAGAGGATCACATAGCTGTCCCTCTAGCCATCACTCAGATGAATGTCTTGCACAGTAAATTCTGGATACTGGTGTGTCTCTTACCCAATATTTCTAGATACATAGTATTAGATTTTTACATTTGTTTGCATTTATTTTCCTTGCTAAAAATTATTATTTTATTCTATGTGGACTGTTTTGCCTGCATTTATGATTGTGCACAATGTCCATGCCTGTTAGCCATGGGAGCCCGAGAGGGTGTCACAGAACCTATGAATGGAGATGTAGATGGTTAGGAGCTACCATGTTGGTGCTGGAAATTGAGCCTAGGAGCAGTCAGTGCTCTTAATTACTGAACCATCTCTCTGGCCCTATTCTTCTTCTTTTTTATGTAAAAATTTACATGCAATGAAACATATGAATCTTAGGCAAGTATATACTCACTGAATTTTACAAACACATCCACCTGTGTAACTTATTGTCTTCAGGATGTGGCCATTGCCAGAATGCTTTTGTTTTGCACAAAGGAACATTTTTAGGACATTATAATCTAGTCAAGGCAAAAAAGGACCTTACTCAGGTTCCGCATCATCTTCTGTGCTGGAAGCAAAGGAAATCCTCTTTCCCTACCATTTCTTAGATTTTACTCATTTGGCACCGAATTTAGTGTTTGGGAACGTGGAAGATAAAGAGCCAACTGGAGACAGAAAGAGCCATGTCATCATTAAAAATAAACAGAGACACAAATATGTCAGAGGGCAGAGGCAGGCACTTCACTTCATTGTGTGAGTGATTTATGGGGGAAGCTAATTTTAAACAAGCCCAGCCGCATGGTGCCTTTCAGCCAAACAAACAGGCAAAGTGCCCTTTCCACAGCAGCCCGGAGCTGCTGTCTCCTCTCGGAGTAATCTCGTCTTCTTGATGGTGTAAAAGGCAGTAAGTGGCTGTTTACTGTCTAAAGAAACCCTGGCTAAGTCACTGCAGGCAGACCTTGTTAAATGCCAGAGAGTAACGAGAATTATGGCCGGGAGACGACGGCCTGCCCTCAAAGAGGCAAATCCACAAAGCAGAATGCTGGCACATTCTCCACAAATGAAGCAGGACTTTCCTCCTGTCTAGTCCATGTTTTGGTTTGGTTTTTGTTTTCGTTTGTTTGTTTTGGGGGGTTTTGCCCTCAAAAATGGCACTGCGACAGGAAAGACACAGATTGACCACCCAGGAAATGAGCATGGATGCTCAAGTCTCTATTTTTTGTCTGTTTGGTAATACAGATCAGACGAGGGCTGAGGGTTATTCTGGGGCTGGGTGGGTGGGCATGTAGGTAGCAAAAAATCTTTACTCTGAGACTGGGGAGGCCTTACCTCCTAAGCAGAGAAGTACCTCAGCCCCAAATTAGTGGAGTCTATTTTTAGATTGGAAGCCTTAGGACGTTAGTTTTTCCCTGACTTCCAATTTCAAGTATTTCAAAGGCCAACACTAAAGCTAAAATCTTATAGTGCAATATTCTTCCCTGGAGCCCAACGCAGGTGTGTGTGTGTGTGTGTGTGTGTGTGTGTGTGTGTGTGTGTGTGTGTAAAATCACGTTAGAATCGGTTGCCTAAAATAATTTAGTGAATATATATTTAGTATGAACCATATACATGTGTACCAAAGGCTACCTGAAAAGTATAAGAAGATTGAAACAGTTGATTAAAGTGTGATTTACTTAGGGGAATATACTAGAATATTTCTGCTCTTCAAGAAGGAGGAATAGATCATGTATCCCTTTGCTCCAAGTCTAGAGACAAGTTGGAAAGATCCATTGAGGAGCTACATTGCTTCCTTTGGATTCTGTGAACAGGGTGGAGATTCCAAAGGGTTCCAACAACCAGTGAGGCCCAAGCATTGACAAATGCGAACTGAAATCAACTATGCAACTGGAGTCAGCTCCTGCAGTGTTCTGCTTTGCCAAGCATGTACTCTTAGGTTCCTGAATAATGGGAGGTCCAGAGTCCTGGCAGGAGGCTGGAAAGGCAAAGTCATTGGCAGAGAACTTAGGAAGAGCTCAGAGCATGTTATTTACCACTAATTTTGAGAGCACCTTAACACATGCACAGATAGTATGCGCTGTTATTGCACACCAGCAGGCCAGTAAACCTGAATAGCAAACTGAGTAGGGATTGCCAAGAAATTCTTGCATGTTCTCCAAGCCCTGGTAATGGTATATGCTTCCTATGGAGACATCAGCCATATGAACAGGAGAAAAAGAACTGACCTTCATTTCTTAAGGGGACTTTGCTCAGGAAGGTACCTAGGAGGAACGTTGTGGAGGCCTACAAAGGTTTCCTAGTAAGATCTGAGCTTGCTTTACCCAGCAGGGCTGCATTAGAGGATTGCTTGACCACATGTGTCATTACCAGGTGATTGGGAGGGTCTGCACTTGGCTGTGCTAGGGGAAGATCTTTTGCTCTACCCCTTGACATTCCTATAAAAAGCCCTTTAGAAGACATAGGAGGGGCTGGTGGATACTGATCCAGGCCCTCCCGAGGCTATTCTGTGTTTCTATCTGTTCTCTCCCCTCTATCTTTATACCTAATATTTCTTATTCCTCTCTCCTCAAGAGTATCCTGGGGAAAAAGTGGGGGCAGATTCCCCCACAGAACATAGGAACAATAGCAGAGATGGTTTAAGGTAGAATGCAAACTCAACAAAATGGGGTGACCACTACTTCTCAGATGGCTGATTTTAGCACATAAATTCAATTCATAGGACCACAAAGCAAACAATTCCTATTAAGTAAGCTATCAAAATTCCTAACATATTAAATAGCTAGATCTAGGAACAATGCTAATAAGTGCAATTTCATAATTTTGAGGCACTAATAAGCATAAGAAAATCATGTCACAGTTACAATAGCCTATAACAGCACATATGATTGCAATGGTGTCAGAGACCCAACCACTAATAAAGCTGTACATGTAATGAAACCCAGCACTAACTTTCCATTAAAATTGGCACATTTAAAAGTGATAGACATGCAAACATTGAGTTAGAGAATGGTGAAAATAAATAAATAAATTACTCAAATTGAAAGAAGCCAAAGGTAAGGTTTTCTTTCACAAGAAGGAAATAGACCCTCTACATGAACGGGCTCAGATGAAACTACCATAAGAAACACCCAGCAGAGGCAGAAGGATTATAAAAAGCTGTCTGATATGAAGGACACCAAATAAACATGAGAGCCAGCCATGATAAGGCATTTCCAAGCTTTTCAGCTGTCACTTCTCTCCTGAGCAACCAAGAGACTGGAGAAGTCAGCACAGGACCCGGGAGAGGATGGATGGAATTAGTAAAGAGCATGAAGTTTTTCTCTCTCTTCAGTGGTTTTTCCAACCTGTTGTGTGGTTGGGTGATGAGAGAGCTTCCAGGTTAAGATTATTGCCCTCCTAGGACATACAGGCAGCTAAAGCAGTTAGAGTTACTCTGGTTATCTCAAAGAACATTGAAAAATGCTGTGGTCTTTCTAAGAGTTAACCCAGTGTCTGGGTAAGGTCCTGGACAGGTGTCCAATTATAGGTGAACGTGGGAGAAAATTAAACTGCTTTGGATTGCATTCTGAGAGTCTAGTATGTTAGTTCCACAAAGACATAGGTGTGTGTGTGTGTGTGTGTGTGTGTGTGTGTGTGTGTGTGTGTGTGTGTGTGTGTAAGAATGCATACAATAAAAAATTATCTGCAGAAAAGTATACTATGGTGCCTAAGGGCACAGTCTACAGCCATAAACTATGAAATATTCCTGGTGGACCAATGCAGTGAAAGACATTTTTGTCAAGTACCTGGAGAATTCATGTCCCTTATATTTCCCAAGAGCCTGTGTCTGACAGATCCATGCCAGTGAGCTGCCAAGTCATTGCCTAGGCATTTTTTTTTCTGGTTTTATCATCTCAGATAAGAATGATCACAAACCTGGGGTAGTTCAGGATGAAACCTTCCATAGCTGTTCGTGTGGAGAGTAGCTGTCAAACATCACAGGTAACCAAGGATCTTTGCAGTTGCTAAGGGAGGTGTTTTACTTAACTTTCAACAACCACAAGCAAAACAGCTGGTGGGTACACCTGATGTGTGGAATGAGTGTTTTTGACGGTTGTGATGGGACTGAACGATCGCTGGTCTGTGGTCAAGCAATCCTGGACTTAAAATGCCATTTATCACTCAGCAGCCGTATGAAATTCTATATGCTCTTTAGCGTCTCTGCAACTTGGTCCACTTGTAAATAGAACACAGATAACCGCTGGCTGCTTTGTATGGCTGTGAGACATGCAAGAGATAAGGTTTATGTGTTCCTAGGGGGCTGATCCCTGCTTTACTGGCTTGTACATGAGAGGATTGCTCTCCAGTCAGCAACTACAAAATTCTGTTCCATCAGAAATGAAGCTAAACTTGCCTCACCCTCCTTCCTTCCAAGCCAACAAATTCAATAGCACACAGAAGTCCTAACACCCTGTCACGATTTTGTGTGAACAGGACATGAGGGAATAGAAATGAAGGGTCAAATTCCCATAGCTGGCTCATTGTTGGAGGCTCTGACTCCAAGCACAGTGTCTTCACTTCACTTCTCCCAATAGAAATGATCAGATCTACCTTTAGTTTCTGCAAACAAGGACTCTATCTGCCCTAACACTGCATTAATGACTTGCATATATGTGTTCATCTGTGCACACACATTCACTTTATTGTGCTCTTGTTTACGGGTAGGAGGATAGACTGGATCCTTACTTCTTGCAATTTACAAAATCCTTCTTTTTTTTTTTAATACCACTCACTCTTGGAGCTGTGAGCAGCACAGTGTTTAGTTCTTACACCTACCAGAGCAGCTTCCTGTAGCCTTTAATAGTCTTGTGTCATTTGAACAATTTCTGCTTGTGGGTGCATCTGTTAGCTATTGCTGAGTGATAGCTCACCCCAGAATTCAAGAACGTAAACATTTACTGTTGCTTATTGTCAGAGTGTCAGATGGGCAGTTTGACAGATTGAGGTTGAGTGCTGCTGATTTCTGTTGGCCTTTTCAATACACTTGCAGTTACCTGCTAGGTCACGCAGGGCATTGCCTGATCTAGAGTGGCCTCCATGGTGTGGTTGACTAAATGGTGACTCTGGATATGCATGTGCTTGGACCATGAGTTACACATCGTATTGCAGATTGCCCTTTTCTGAGTGACATGGCAAACTAGAATTTCAAGAGAGAGAAGATAGATGTGCAAAGCCTTGGGAGGGTAAAATATTATGTGTATCACATTCTATTACTAAACAAACCCCCAAACCCCTTGACTTAAGAGTATAGAGAAGCACTCTGCATCCTGACTAGAGGATCTGTAATGCCACATAACAAGGGAAGCAGATGCAGGGGGTGGGGGGAGTTATGTGCTATTTTTGCATTCAATATGCTGTACTCTCATCTATTGGCTCTTAAGGGTAATTTCACAAGGACAACTTCCTCCATGGAAGAACTCAGGGTTCTAACTCTTATTATATAAAAACATTATTTTCCATCACATTAGAGAAAAATGACTCAACTTCCTTTGAAAAGGACAATTGCAAAGGAAAGGTCACTTTGCTAGGTTTCTTATGTCCTGTTTCTAGACAAAGAGAGCTTGAGACCTGAGACCTAGCCCATTTCAGGCCAAGAGAACTTTATTATCTCTAGAGGGAGAGACTGGCTGAGGAAAGTATGAGAAAACTATAGCACCACACTTGGTGTTACACCTCTGCAATGCAAGTACACAGGAGCCTGAGGCAGGAAGATCATCATTTTGAGGAGAGCCTGGCCTACACACTGAGTTTCTGGCTACCCTGGGCTATGAGGAAGATGTTGCTTCAAAAAGAGACCAAGAGCAGCAACAGAAAAGACTGTGAGAATCAAAGATTCCTTAAGCCACAGAGCAATGTGCTTTGCACAGGTCCTAAAGAAACACAAAATCTGACTTGTAGATTTGAAGGGTGTCATGATAGTGTTATATAAAGTTCTACAGAGTAATTGGAATAGTATACATTCATAAGAGAATGTTTAAAAGAGTCATAGCCTTTAAAGTGTTAATTTGGAATATCAGGGTCACTTGCTAAATGTTTCTATATATGTGTGTGTGTGTGTGTGTGTGTGTGTGTGTGTGTGTGTAGTATTTTATAAAAGAAAGTTTTCTTAAAGTATGGTTATCAGTTTTAGAAGTCATAATAAAAATGTGATATACTATATAAATAAGTAAAGATATACTTGATAGAAACTATCAAAAGATGTTATTATAGCGACATGTGGCAGTGCAAGGCCTTTAATCTTAGCACTCAGGAGGCACAGGTAAGTGGATCTCTGTGAGTTCAAGGCCAGCCTGAGCAGAAGGACTACCTATAGAGACCCTGTCTCTAAAAACAAAATAACAAAAAATGTTGTTATAACTAACCATAAACTTACGTATAATATATATTAAATATATATGTACATATATGTACTGTATGGGTACATCTATTTGTGTTGGCCTAAAACATAAAGCAAATATAAGCAAATTGATCCTGTCATAGTTGGAAAAAAAATAGCAAACTTAGAAGAAATAATTTGGTTATAAACTATAGCTAAAAACCGGTGCAGTAACTCAGATTCTGATCATTTAGGAAGTATATCTAAATATGTAAATTAGATGTGAACTCATTAGACTCTTAAAAAAAATAAATTCATTATTATGAAAAATCATTGCATGACACACAATTTAAATCACATTTTGTGATAACTTTAATGTACAATGTTTCTGAGACAGTCTAAATTACCTGTAATTAAGTGTGTAACATGAATTTAGAGACATCTAGCCATGCTTGCTTGCCTATAATATAGCCTCTAAGGTACTGAATGTTTTTCCACTGGGGAAATTGCTTTAAAATTTTAACAAATAAATCAACTCAGCCCATCATCTTTCTGTCTTGTCTCCTTTCTATCATTAATTCATTTATTCACACATCCGATCATTCAACTATGTACCAAGTTACCTTTTATGAAGTTTAAGGAAACATCTTAGTCTAACAACCAAAATTTAGCCATTATTTCTCCATTATAGAAAGTTATGTTACTCCCCTGTCACCGTGACAAAACACCATAAGTGAAAGCAATTTATAGAAGCACATATTTCTTTGGGCTTACCATTCCTGAAAGAGAAGAGTCCAGGATGGTGGCAAAGCATGCCAGCGGGTGGTGGGCCTGTCAGGATGGGAACCCGAGAGCCCACACCTTCAACTGTTGGCACAGAGCAGAGAGAACAAACTGAAAATGAAACAGGCTTCTAAAGCCCACCCTCAGAACCACACTTCCTCCAGCAAGACTGCATCATCTAAGCCTCCCCAAACAGCGCCACCAACTGGAGACCAAGTCCTCAAAGGCCCAAGACTATGGGGGACAGTTTTCAATCAAACCACCACAAGAAATAAGGAAATAGAAGCTTAAGAATTTTAAAGAACTTTCCTAAGTTAGTAATTAACCTGGTTGGGATGCTAGTTCAGATTCTGCTGGCTTCAAAACCTGAGTAAAAATGAGAAATGCTTGGAACAGGAGCTTTGGCCCCCTGGGTACGGGTGTACTCAGTCATGTCAAAAACATCACACACTAATTTGAGTGAGCTCAGGTGTGATTATGTAATATAAAAACAAAGGAACACAAAAATTAATATGACCAATTTAGCTGATATGATCACATCTACAGTGGAGGTTGTGGTCCCGTATTATTTAATGACAAGCATGGGGAATGGCAAAAATGTTAATTCCTCCAATAGTATTAGAACATTATGGGTAGTCAAAGAGATCTAACTACTGGGGGAGCAAGTATCAGATGACTGAGTACTAGATTACAGAAGTAAGATGTTAATTGAGATCCTCAGGCATCTATACATCTAGGAGCTTCCAACTTTGTTGGTAATTAGAATCACTAGCTCCATTAACTTTAAAATCTGACCACCATTTTTGGGCATTTTACAAAAAGTATCCCACTTGCTCCTACCCAAATCAGTCATTACTATCTGCAAGAAGATCACAATGCCTGACCTTGTGATTGGTCAACATTTGTTATGGTACTCCAAGATGGAGTGCAGCTACTCCTTGGTGAGTTCAGGATTGTGTTCTTCGTGCTCTTTCCCTTTGTGTTTATTGTTGAGGTACCACTAGAGCCACTGTTGTCCCTGTCCTCTTGGCCACCCATTACAACACAACAATGACCCAATGGACATCAAGACCCTATTCCCAACGCTTATCTCATTTGTGCTGGAAATAATAACACTTTCATTGCCAAGTCATCAGGATGCT
This sequence comes from Peromyscus californicus insignis, assembly GCF_007827085.1. Lineage (NCBI taxonomy): Eukaryota > Metazoa > Chordata > Mammalia > Rodentia > Cricetidae > Peromyscus > Peromyscus californicus. The sequence goes on along the minus strand of NW_026294595.1, from coordinate 134,276,387 downwards.
CTATGATACAGAAATGTGTCCATTTATTCCTTCTGTGTCAATAGCATCACATTAAAGTAATCTGTGCAAAATGGCTTTAAATATTGGGGCTTTTTTACGTGCAAACATTGACATTTGTCATATAATAACCCACCTGTCCCTGGATCTGATGGCACATAAAATATGCAAATCAAGAGTACAAGTTAGTAATCACACAATATCAAGCTGTGTTAACATGTGAAGAACAAGAGAGTATTGTGGGAAATATTCCTGGAAGAAGAAAGAAAGGTTTTTTTTTGTTTGTTTGTTTGTTTTTTTTGTTTTTTTTGAGACAGGGTTTCTCTGTGTAGCTTTGCGCCTTTCCTGGAACTCGCTTTGGAGACCAGGCTGGCCTCGAACTCACAGAGATCCGCCTGCCTCTGCCTCCCAAGTGCTGGGATTAAAGGCATGCGCCACCACCGCCCGGCGGTTTTTTTTGTTTTTTTTTTTTTAATTCAATCCATTAGCTCAACATATTGGGTCAATCTTTTGAAACAGTGTTATAAATACGAGGCAGGAGAGGCATAGAGTGAGTGCTGAAGAGAGCAGAGAACTGGCTGGTGAGGGATCCCAACACACTTTGAAGAAGGATGTGTGGAGGTCATGCTTTCAGCCTTTGGATTTGATTCTTTGGGCATGCGGCCTCAGTAAACACACCTTCATGGGAACCTAGGAGGACTTTTGCCCTTCAGTATGAAGCTTGTACAGGCAAAACTGTGTCTTAGGGTAAGTTGTGGTTGTGAACATCCTGGAAAAATACACCTACACCTGGTTCACTGGAGCAGCTCTGGCCAGGATAGGGTTTCAGTCTGGCTGAACTGGCAGCCCAGATGTTCACCCAGAACATAGCATAACCCCATGGCTCTGAGGAGTCACTCACCATGCCCCACAATCCAAACAAAACCTTCTTTGTGAAAAGGGAAGGGAGCATCAGGTTGCTTTCTTAGCCCAGCTGCCAATCCCTCTCAGCTTTGGACCTCTCCTGCTCTCCCCAGGGCTCCATCGCAGAGTTAGCAGAAATATTTGCCTCTAGACATCAACTGTGTCCGAAACCTGACAGCTTGTTTTTCTATATATTTTGTTACATTCAATCATGAATACTATTTTAGGGAAACATAAAAAAGAGTAGGAGAAGTCCATTAGTTACTTTTGTTCTGTGGGCTTTTTAATTGTTGTATTCATCGTCGTTTTTTAAAGTTTTACCCAGCGATTTACTTAAAAGATCTGATCATGTTCTCCAGAGTAATTTGTCAGAAAAGTAAATCTGTGGAGGCAGTAAGAACGCAGATTTGGTGAGAGTTGGTGCCCAGAAGAAAGAATTTCTTCCTCCAAGTAAGTTTTGTCTCTGATCTGGATTCACGAAGTATCAGAGGGAATGTGTGACCTTTTTCCTTGATTCAAGTGTTTTCACATTTGATGTTTAATTACACCAGAGACAGCTGATATGAACCAAGTCATCAAAGTGAGCCACAAAACTATGGCCATGAAGGTGACAATGTCTGCAGTTTTCATTCCTGGTTTCACTTTCCTTGATATCTTAGACCCTACAGAATACACAGTACTTCTCTGTAATAATCTTTGTGTGTGGCACGATATAACCATATGTTTTGTTCACTGATTCATGGGTCAAACAAGTGGTTCTGATCTCACTGGTGTATCAGTGATGATCTGTAGGTTAGCTTTCGTGACTGGTCTGTTTCATACGTGAAGGTAGATTCAGTATGCCTATGGTAAGAACATGTGGTTCTCCTCATGACTATCCTCCAGCTGTGTGACCCAGAATTCTTCACAAAGTGGGAGCAGTGTGGGAAGAATTTGGATGAGGTACCTTGAAGTACTCTGCTTTCAGCACTGACACAACACACATTCTACACTCTGCTGGCTGATTTTTGTCAAATTGACACAAATCTAGAGATATCTGGAAAGAGGGACTCTGAATTGAGAGCAAAGGCCTCCACCAGATTGTCTAAAGGTCAGTCTGTGGGGTATATTCTAAATTAGTGACTGACTTAGGAGGACTGAGCCCATTGTGGGTGGTGCCACTCCTGGGCTGGTGGTCCTAGTTTCTATCACAAAGCAGGCTAAAGAAGTCATGAAGAGCCAAGGCAGTTAAGTGGTGTAGCTAGAGTTTTCCTGCCTGGCCCACAGTCAGGACAAATCTCTCTCACCCACCAGTCCCACAGCCACTCAGACCCAACCAAGTCAACACAGAGACTTATATTGCTTACAAACTGTATGGCAGTACCAGACTTCTTGCTAACTGTTCTTACAGCTTAAATTAACCCATTTCTATAAATCTATACCTTGCCACATGGCTCATGACTTACCGGCATCTTCATATGCTGTTTGTCATGGCGGCGGCTGGCAGTGTCTCTGACTCAGCCTTCCGCTTCCCAGAATTCTTCTCCTCCTTGTCCCGCCTATACTTCCTCCTGCCTGACTACTGGCCAATCAGTGTTTTATTTACTAACCAATCAGAGCAACACATTTGCCATACAGAATATCCCACAGCAAAGTGGCACTCCTCCATGGAACTGTATTAACTCCAACTTTCCTTAGGGATGGACTGTTACCTGGAAGTATAAGATGATATAAACCCTTTCCTTCCCAAATTGTTTTGGTCATAGCATGTTATCACAGCAATGGAAACCCTAACTAAGACACTCACATTCTATGGGGCTATGAAGAAAGGAAGACTGTAGATGAATTTCTAAATAGTCTTTTAAATAAGAAACACAGATCCAAATACAGAGTTAATAGCCAAAGAGATCAGAGCAAGAGCCACAACTATCTTATCTTACCACCAGCAGTAGCTTCCCCAGAGAGAGTTTCTTCCTGTCTGACTTGTCATTTTATTGCCTTTCTGTTCTGCCTTCTCATTGGCTCTAAACCCAACCACATGACTTTCTCATCACTGCCTATCTATACAGACCTCCAGGTTTTTATGGTTGGTACTGGGATTAAAGGTTCATGTCACCACGCTTGGCTGTGTCCTTGACCACACAGAGACTCTGCCTGCCATGTGATCGGATTAAGGGCGTGTGCTACTACCGCCTGATTCTGCTTTGACCTCTGATCTCCAGGCAACTTTATTTATTAACATACAAATAAAATCACATTTCAGCACAAATAAAATATCTCCAAATAGAAGACAATGCCTAGAGTCCCCAGAGATGATACAACCAAAGATTATCAACACAGAATTTATGAAAATGTGAGGCTGTAATACTGCCTTGCCTTGTGAGTTTGCATGTGACTCTACTTTAGAAGAACCCTTCTATTTTCTACAACCTGTCTCACAGCTCAGTGGGTTATTTCAAGCTGCAGTGAAAGGAGACTCAGCTTTACTAGAGTATAATATATTTTGGTTCACATTTGGCCCTATGTCCATTGACTAATGGGTTAGAACCCATTAACAGCCGTGAGTGATTAGGCTATACCCCCAACCTCCAATACTTAGAAAGAAAAATGAACAGAAAGTATCAAAGAAGATCAATGATTCTTCACATCCACTGGTACCACACTCACCTGGGCACTTGCCAAAGAGCCTACAGATGCTCTTTTCTTTCTTAATTCTCATACTCGAGGTGCCATATTGCCTAGAGTCATATCATAGCACCCATTTGACATTAAAATTGCTTGTTTACTTATACACTCAGCCATGAAGCCAAAAGCTTTATGTAGGCCAAAAATATATTTGTTAGCTCAACGTTCTTTTTTTCTCAACAATTGGGAAGGCATCTGTTCTTCCAATGCTAGGGACTTGGCCATATTTTGGCAAATGAGTACAAATGTGAATGAGTACCAAATGAGAGGTGTTGATGAACTTGGTTGTTAAGAATCTTCTGATTGGATTGGAAACCAGGTGCTGAGAAGCTAGGCAGTATTTCCCTAGCTCAGGAATCAGAATTTCACAAATGGTTCTGTGCAGCATACCAACTAAACAAAAGATAAATTAATAAGGTCAAGAGTCTCTTAAAGTTACTTTGGGATACTTTCCAAATGAACAATTTGTACTAATGAACCAATAGAACTACATTGGGGTGCCACTGTGTAAGATGTTGGGGATTAAAGGTGACACATAAAACTTTCATTTAAAATCTAGTTCCATTTCTCTGGGAAGGAGCATAACTCCAGAGACTAGCAACAATTTACATTTCCAAACTTACCTAACACTTTCTCCAAACTTTTTGTCTCTGTTGGTGGTGTTTCTCCCAGGACCTCGGTGGTTAATGTAATTTTCACCCTGAAAGGAAAACACCAGCAGGAGTGTTGAAGATCATTCATAAAAACGTTTATTTAGTGGAGACTTCAGACACGTGAATGGCTCTAAGTCTCTTCTTATTCACTGCCAGTCTGTCCAAGCACTCTCTTCACAGATGGGTTTTGTGAAGAGTGTATGGGAGATAGGAATGCTCAGAGTGGGAGAGAAACATCTGCAGCGCTCAGGTGGGCAACAAATGTCAGGTCTTCTTCAACTGTGTCTGCCACTTCAGCCCACGCAACCCATCTGACACCAGCAATGTGAGGGCAGAAGCTGTACTGAGAATAACTAAGGGTAACTTAGAATCTGTGGCTCTACACCCCATTCCCAATATGTCTTCTTCAGTAGGCCTGGAGTAGGACTGAGAATTGGCAATTTACCAGCTACTCAAACGTGGATGACGCTCTGAGCCAGGTTGAAAAAACTAGTAACAGGAAATGGCCCAGAAAATAAATTACCTAGTTTCCCCCCCCCCTTCCCTTCACTCCTCTACCCTTCCCTTCCATTCCATTCTCTCCCTTCCTCTCCCTCCGCACTCCGCTCCCCTTCCTTCCCATCTCTTTCCCTCTCCCTCAGCAATTCCCTCTCCCTCTCTCCCTCTTTCTCAAGACATAATGTAATTTCCCTGTACATTAGATTAAAAGAAGCGATGGAAAGGCAGATAGATGACAGTGACTCTCACAGGTCCTTTGAATTTGTGCTCTGATGTCACAAATCTCTGAATTTCCCTCCATTTGAAAGATGAGCAAAACTAGAGACGCGTCGAATTTTACACAGTTGACACGCGTTTCTTACCTTATGATTAATACAAGTTAGGCTCTCTTCCTTTAGGACCTCCCTTAACCTGGTGGATGTTTTTAAAATTTCCTGGACCATTCTACATTGTCTCACATACTTTAGCCAAGTGGTTCAAAGAACATTGGTTAAGTAGTAGGTGCTCCAACACTAATCTATGATAACAATGTCTGCTTATGTGGCTGCACCGGCACAGGGTAGAGTCTGCACTGGAATTTTTCCTTGGCACACTTTGGTGAGAGTGTCTGCCATGTGGTACAGAAAAACCACATGTGCTTTTCTACTTTTCTACTGATGGATGCTTAGGCTCCGTGAGCAATACTACAGCAAATGTGGGCATGAAGACATTTCCTTGGTAACTTAGTTTTATTTTTTTGAATATATGTACCTGAGGGACTTATGATTCATTGAGTAGCTTGTTTTAAGGAACTGCCATACTCTTTCCCTAATAGCTGTGTATAACATTCATCGCCAACAGTTTGCAAGGACTGTCTTCTCATCTTCCTTAGCACTGGTTATAATTTTGATAGCAGTTATACTGCGCTGAGGTATTGGGGCCATAATAATTAATCCACTATGATTGCCAATGCTGATCATTTGTTACAATTGCGGCATACTTTATGTCTCCTTTTAAGAAATATTCTTCCATTTGTTTTGCTTCTATTTTAAATTGGATTATTTTATTGATGTTGAATTGTCTAAGTGCCTCACAAAAAAACATATAAAACCTGAAGTTAGATGAAAGAAAATGCCAATGGAAAATGGAACACCAATTGTGTTTACAATTATTTAAAAAATACCTGTTCACATACAAGCAACCTGACTAGAAAGTGGAAATCCCTAGTCATTATTGTGCCAGCTTGGATGATGTTATTTTTCTCTTCTAAAAAATCCTACTTAATACTGAATAATCCTTATTTTGGATTTTACACTTTATAGTTAATTTTAGGAATATAACACTGACCATTTTTGAGTTAATGGTTGATTATTGTGGATTTGTACATGCTCACCAAGTCTGTGTGAACACAGCTTTCATGGTAAGCAGAGTCCTGGATCCGTGTAGGCATTCTGGCTGTCTCTGATTCTGTTTGACTCTTTCTTACTTTCCTTCTACTCCCCATATATCCACCAGGGAATTTGGTCCTATATCTTATCTTTTTTTGGATCAGACACCAGCCCAGCCCTATGTCGCCTCCATTGAAATTGTACAAATCCCCCACCTGGACCTTAGTTGGAAGAAAAATAAACAGGCTCATACATGACTAAGCTCAATGAAACGATAAGGAAAGCACAACCATGTCACTGTGCATGCATCAAGAAGAGTCCCCTCTCTTTCAAATCAAAGTTATTTCCTTCCTTATACTCCATTTCCCAGAGTAACCATGGACACAAGTTTGCACAGCTTGGAACACACAAGCCCATCCTGCAGTGACATCTGTAAGGCCTTGGGGAGCCTGCCTCGGGGGAACAAGAAAGAGAGCCTTCCCATATGTGGGCTTGCCTGCCTTATTTATTCATGTCTGCATCTGTGTCTCTGCTGTTTTGTTTGTTTTCTGCTTGGCTTAATGCTTTTTATTCTTGAGGCTCCAGGGTCCACCCCACAGACATGGCTTAGGCCGCCCTGGGTCCTGGGGAGAGGACTGAGGAGTTCTCTATTCCCTCCTTTGGGTATGGATCAGAATCTCAGAGGAGGTATTCCCCTTTTTGCCTGTCAACGAGTGGGAAGAAAGCACACTTTGTTCAGGCTTGAGGTGGGTGAGGAGACTAATGACTATACAAAGAGAGAGGAGTGATGTCATAAGGGGATTTCTAAGAACTGAAGACTGACTTGCTGCCATGCACATACTCTCTTTATAACTCCCTTCTTAGACTATAGTGAAAGTGACTGTCACTCACAGGGTGCTGGCTAAAAAGCAACCAGGAACAATGTGGAAATAACATAAAAAAAGAACTTGCAGCCCGATGGCTCCGGGACTGAAGACTGACAGGAAAGTGGAGTGAGAGGGATGAAGATGAGTCTGACTTACCAGTTCTATGACGATGGCTAATGAAGCCGCTGGGAAAGGTTCTTTCCATGCATCCTCATCCCCTGGTGCTGATGGGGTTAACAGTGGCCCTGCTCCACTGGGAGGGGGGTGGAGCAGCTGGTGGGTGCTGGGCTTGGCACAGGGCATCAAGCTTGGCTGCACCCCTGCCCCTCTGGGGCTGCTGGAGCATCACATTGCTGAGCAGCTGTTGTACTCTGGCTGCCAGAACAACCTTGGGAAACCCACCCCAGCCCCAGATCAGGGCTTGCTATTGAGCCTGTAAAAGGCAAGCTAAGGAAGATTTGGTAATCGCACCTTCCATGAGAGATGCAAAGGCAGTGGTGAAAGTGTCTCAGTCCCTGTCAACCAGGACATTTGGTCACCGCACAGCCCTCGAGCCACTGGTTTTGTGCTAGTACAGAGATGTGAAAAGGAGAAACAAGGAGCAAACACGATTCCTTTAAATGTTGATGGTGTCTACAATAAATTCAGAGAAAAATGGGATTACAGAAGCAGGCAATGTTTAGCACAAAAGCTCCTAGGTTGGCCCTAACCTAGAGGTTTCCAAGTGGCTGATATGCCTCTCAGGCCTTCTTTTCTGGGTAGAAACTTGGCTGTTCTCTGCTGTGTCTGGCTACAAAATAAGAGAAGAAAATGGACTCAGAGCCAGGCACATCATTTTAATTTTATCTCTGCAGTTTACTTGTTGTGTGACCCTAGAAATTACTTGACCTATTTGGCTCTCAGTTTCCTCATCTATGAAATGAGAGTGAAAGTCATGCCTTTCTCAAAAGGCGATTATTGATTTCATGAGTAAATACGCATAAGGTGGCAGATCCACATAACTGCTTGTTAGCAGTAGACAAATTTATCTCACCCACACAATGAAAATACATCCCATTGTGCAGCAAAGAAGAAGCTGAGTGCAGAATTTTTAAATTGAAGGGACACTCCGAACTGGTCAAGGAAAAGCCACCAAGGGATGTCTGCAGTTGACTAGTAGAACAGCTGGAACAAGGTTGAAGAGGCAGTGTGTACATGTCCAGAAAATTCCATGTTCAGAAATATCGCTTTACTCACTTGGACTGGTCATGGTGGAAATTTTAACATCATGAGAACTGACAAAAGGCAAATGCTGTCATAATAATTATTAAATAATTTTTTAAATTATTTCTTTCATTGTTTTTTTTTGAGATTATAATATGATTGCATCATTTGCCCCTTACTTTTCTCTCCCCAAACCCTCACATATACCCCCATCTTGCTCTCTTCCAAATTCACAGCTATTTTAAAAATTAATTGTTGTTACATAAATCATGGTTTCTGAGTTTTCACCACCATACCATTGTAACAATGTTGTGTATTTCAGAAGGCCTAGGAAGCACAGGCTTATCTGCCTCCTAGGGGATTTTGCCTCTGCTGGCCTCAAATCTGCAAAGACTGCTCTGTAGGAAGGAATTCCAAGCTTATATCACATCAGTGATGGACCAGTCACTGCATAAACATTGGCCATTCATTAGGCCATTCTTGATTACAGAAAACTCCATCATGTTTCTACTTACAAGTGAGAACATGAGGTCCAGTTTGAGTTTGAGTATGCAGTTATAGATGATTTGACACCATGGTGGTTTAAAGCCACCAAGTGTGTGCCAACAGTCATCAAAGGTATATTCCTTACTCACTCAAATCCCCTTTACTCATGGTATTCAAGCTTTCATCTTGAATGCTCTTTTGTAAGTCATGATGGAGTTATAGCTAAGGAAACACTTGGTGCTTCTCAGATCTACTTAACTAGTCTAAAAGTTGTTGATATAGATCAATCATCCATGATAGGCATATTAGCATTTTCCCAGGAGCTTCAAATAAAGAAACATATGATTTTGTTTTTGATCTTTTAAGAAGCTGGAAGATTTCATTGTGAGGTCTTCCTTGAGAAGTCCCAGAACTACTTGTGAAGGGTCCCAGATTCCTGAGAGCTAAGGTGAGTGAGGAAACTCCAAGTCTCACATCCTTATCTTCCCAACAGCACCACAATCCACCATTGCCTCATCGTCCTTGAACCAAAGGATACAGTTTATTTATGGTCTTTGTATAGTGTTGGGTAAATGGCAAGCTTTGCCGTTTAGATTAACTAATACACACCGTTGTCTTCCTTGTGCTGAAAACAGTTCAATAGGATAAGAACACTATGGAGGTTTCTCAAGTCAGAGCAAAGACAAAAAAAGTTAGACCCATACTGAGGGTAAAACAATCTATAATAGCTCCTCATGGCTTTGGGGCCCATGCAATTGACAGGAAATAGAGGGTAATATTAAGGAGAAGGATCAGATCAAATGCTGGCTCTGCCATTTACTTGCATGACCTTACAGAGTAGAGCCTTGGCTTATCACCTTGTACCAGGAAGCAAAGAACTCCTCTGAGATGTAAGTAAGAAGTTGTGTATGTGGTGAGGATTCTGAATGTCTCACTTCCATCTCTATGAGAATAATATGTCAGAATGATATTCCTCAAGTTCTTGTCATTGGAACTAGCTACTCCTCAAATCTCCTTAGTTATAGCTCTTCTCGTCAGCTCTTCTAACCAGTCACATTAGCCTCTTGTGCTATTGATTCTGTCTTGGGCCCTTTGCACATGCTGTTCCCTCTGCTTGGCTATCCCTCCAGGATATCCTCATGGCTCTTTTCTTAACTTCTCAAGGCTGTACACATTAACCTTTCAATTGAGAGTTCCAATCTACCTGGGATGGGAGATGGCCAATTAGGTGAGCAGTGTTCCTATAAGCATGTGGACAGGGGTTTGGATCCTTAGCACACACACAAATAGCAGGTAGAAGTGACAATCTTCCTATAATGCCAGTGCTCTGAAGGCAGAAATGGTACCCTTGTGTAAGCTGGCTAGGTTGATTAACCCATTATGGCAAGTTCTAGGTTCATTTGACAGGACCTGCTTCAATGAATAATGTGAGAAGCAATCAGAAAGATACTAACATCAACCTCAAGCCTCCTGGTGCATGTGAACACATGCTTACATTCACCTACACACATGAGCCCACATACAAACAATCATACACATACACACTCATACCAAACACAGAGATAGTTTTTTGAGAAAACTTGCAACCCATCATCTATGTCTATTTGAGTCTTATACAAGCTAGATTTTTTTTTGGTCAATTTGTTATAGCTAGAGTCATCTGGAAGGAGGGAACCTCATTTGAGAATATGCCCCCATCAGATTGGTCTTTGGACAAACCTGTGGGTGCATTTTCTTAATTGATGATTGATTGTGGGAGGATATAGCCCATTGTGGATGTTACCATCTCTGGGCAGGTAACTCTAGGTTGTAGATGTAACCAACCGTCTTATTAAATAAGAAACACAGAACCATTGCAAAGAAGAAAGCCAAGAGATCAGAGCTAAGAGCCTTACCAGTCTGCTGCAGCTACCCTCTTCAGCCAAAAGAACTCTTCAAAAGAGACCTACTTCCTGTCTGTTTGTCTTTATATAGACTTTCTGTTCTGCCTTCTCATTGGTTGTAAACCCAACCACATGACCGCCTCATCACTGCCTGTTTGTACAGACCTCCAGATCTTCTATGGTTAGTATTGAGATTAAAGGCATATGTCTCCAATGCTGTCTGTATCCTTGACCACACAGAGATCTACCTAGCTCTGCCTACCAAGTGCTGAGATTAAAGACATGTGCTACCATCTCCTGGCTCTGCTATGGCTTGCTATTAGTTCTGACCCCCAGGCAACTTTATTTATTAACATACAAATAAAATCACATTTCAGTACATATAAAATATCACCATACTGAGTTATATAACAAAGTAGACTTAGTCAACTATAAGGAGCAAGCCAGTAAGCAGCACTCCTTCATGCCTTCTGCTTCAGTCCCTGCCTCCAGATTCCTTCACTGCTTGAGTTCCTGCCCTGACTTCCTCAGTGATGGACTGTTGCCTAAAAGTAAGATGAAATAAACTCTTTTTTTCCCTGAGTTACAGTAGAGGGAATGAGGTCTTGTTAGACTCTAAGTTAACCTGTACCTCTACCTACCCAAAACCAAATGACTTCCTGGAATGCTGGGAGTTGTAGTTCTTCAAAATAACAAAGCCTCATGGGAAAGTATGGTGGCCTATGGGTTTTGTCCACATAAGCCCCTCCAACAAATATCTCGAGGCTACTCAGCTGGAAAGTTTCCAGGAGTGGTCCTAACCAAATACTATCTTGGTCAACATTTAATATTTTAGTAAAAAGCTTGCTTAAATTCAGCCAAAATAGTGGAACTGCCTTTTCTCTGTCAAATTTCAGGATTACTAGTCCTCCTGCTCACAGTGAAACCAGAAATGCTAAACATGCAGGATTTTCTCTCCAACAGAAGGGATGTACACATGCTTCCATCCAGAAGGCTGAAAGTGGATGTCCTTAATAACCTGGTAATCTTTGCTATACGTAGGACCAGGCCTCACCTGAATCCCCAAGACTATCATGTTTATCTCAGACTCCTGAGTATCATTTCTCAGTCAATAGAATCCATTCTTATGAAAGAGGTCCATATCTTCTATTATGTTTATCACAGAGGCTTCCTCCCTAGACCTTTATCCTGATCATTGTTTCTCAGTTGATAGAATCCATTCTTATGGAAGAGGTCACAGGTGCTTGCAGAAGACGTGTACTTTGCAAGAGACTTTTTATGTAGTCTTGCCTTAAGATTTGTTGTGATAATCATTGTCACAAGGAAACTTTTCCCCAAAGTAGCACTGTGCTTACATATGTCAAAAATAAACTGCTCAGGGTCAGACTTAGCAGTTTGAACCAACACAGGCTAACTAAGTTGTGTTGAACGGTATTTCCTTCTTAGCTCATGCAGATTGTTCCTCTCCTGTCCATAGCTTTTGCAGGGACCCCCCACAAGTTGCTTTTAGTCATGATGTTTTATCACAGCAATAGAAACCCTAACGAAGGCAAACCTCCATGTAGTTCTCATTCCATTTCTCTGAATTCCTTTCAATGGCATTTCTCACCATCTAACACCCCACATAGGTAGTATGTGTTTTGTTTTGTTTTGTTTTTTGGATATTATGCATAAAGCTGAAACTTTTATTCCTACTCATTGTTAACTTAAAATTCTGCGATCCCTAAGGCATTTATTACACCATTAGCAGCTTAAAACTCCCATAAAAAACACAAACTCAGAAGCCATAATATTATATATGCTAAGGTTCTAAAACAGAATAGGTAGCAGTTTTATGGCTGTTATTTGCTTCCTTCTAGATAAGTACTCTGCTTTTTTAAAAAGTATTTTAAGTTCTAGGAAATTTGTTGATACAAAGCAGATACTAATATACAAATGAATTCCTTATCCTCCAAAGCCTAAATTTCCTTTTCTTTAAAATAATAATATACTTAGTTAAGAGGCTTATCATGAGAATTAACTGTAATAATAAATAATATATTAGCTCAGCAGTTCCTATGTACTAAATATTTAAGAAGTTATCCTGCTATTATTAATACTTATTAATATTTTTAATTTAAGTTTATATTATCTTAAGTATCATGTCTATTTTTGAAGTAGCTTATCTCTTAATTAGTCATGGATTAGTCTGACTAAAGGAAAAAGAAAACTAATTAATATTGATTATTGACATGACCAACAAGACACATGAGTACAAAGGACAGAAAGAAGTTTAACGTGATCCCTGAGCTTTGAGACTGGGAATAAGAAAGTGAAGCTGTCATTTCCTTGGCTTCACCTCTACCCTGGATGTGTACCTGACTCCTCTCCCTTCTGAGAAGGCTCATTGCTTTCTTTGTCCCCAAAGCTGTGACCACACAGGACTGGGTTTGACCTGGCTATCAATTATTCCTATTCTCGCAGTAACTCTACCTCACATCCTCCATTGTTAACTCTCTCTGTAGATCATTTCTGAATTTCCAGGAAAGTGCATGTGGTTGAACATATTAGACCAGTTGCCCACTATTATTCCCTTTGGGCATGCTGCCTACATTATAGCCTTCTTCCACTGAGCTACTGGGAGATAGGCAACAAACTATTTGGAAGTAACTGTCATAGATATCATGACAATAGTGTACTGTTCAACATCTCAGACTAGCAGTGTGGCCTCAGACATGTCACTTAACTATTTGTGCTTCAATTTCTTCCCTTGTAAAACTGTACCATGAAAATTGTAAAACCCCACCTCTACAGGGGAGCTGTAAAAGGTAAGTGATTTTATTTTATAGATAGAATATAAAAAAAGGTATATGTGCATATGATTTCTAGAAACTCCATAAAAGAGGCCAACCAATCCATCCAAAGCATCTATACACAAACAATAGGCAGCTCGCAGGAATAAAGTGCATACTTACCCTTCCTCTGAGCTCCCTTCTTACCACATCTAATATGTATATCTAAGTGTGTGCCCAGAGAGGTCAGAGAACAAGGACCCTGCCTTCTGTTTCTCTGAGATATTAATGTGTCTCCCAGTGTCCTTTACTCTTACAGGAAAGCCTGCCTCTGAGATGAACTCTGCACACTGACTGGGAAGTGTGTGCTCAAGTGTCTTCACCATCACTGCCCTTTGCAGATTATGCAGCTCTTTCCTTCTTAGTCAGCTCAGACACATTATCTTTGAAACACTGCTCTGTGTGCAGACCTCTGCCTGTCTTACTGGCCTAAACTTAATCTCTGCCCCTGAAGGCCATCAATTGCTCCAGGAGTGCCAGCTCTGCCAGCTGTTCCTGGAATGATGGTTTCCCTAAGCCTCTGAACACAACTATCCAAAAATTTAACCCTGGAAGAATCAGAGGTCAATACCATCCATCCATCTGTCTATCTATCCATCCATCCATGCTTGCTTTTTCAGCAGATGGCCTGGCCCCTGAGGATCTTCTCCTGGCAATGTCATGTCTGACATATGAAGCAGCTCATGAAGTGAGTTTTACACCAAGCTCTGTATTCAACAGGTGAGTGTGGTAGCTGCCATCTTTTTAGTCCATGGAGGTCTATCCTGGCTACTCTAGTGACAGGAAAGGGACTCAGATCTCTGTTTCTGAGCCCCAAGCTTCAGTTAATCAGAGCCAAGGGCCAGTTCAGGACCTGAACTGCCAGAGTAGATAGTTAAGCAATGGGAGTAATTAGGAGCTAGGATGAGGGTAGTTGGCCAGAACTAGAAATATGGAGGTCAGGGCCTGGGGGAAGTGCAGGCTAGAAATGTAATTCAAGGTCAAGAGTGTAAGAGAATGAAAGTCTGGATGTCAATCAAAGTGAAGAGCATAGGTGTGAGAGGTGACAGCAGAGTGAACAGGGGCAGGGATGACATTTGTTTGGTTCATGTGCCAGGAAAGTACCAGAGTAGAAAGACAGAGCCTGGGTACAAAAGACAGACTAGTATCCAGTCTGCTGACACTCCCTCTTTTCCTGAAAGTGTTCACCTTAGATGTGTATTTCTCATTCTTTGGACCTTTGATTGAGTCCACCTCTCTGTTTCTGTTTCTGCTTCTGCTTCTAACATGGAAGTGTGTAGTTAGAAGTGTGAGTGTTTTAATTAGGCCAGAATCAGGGTACAGCTAGCCTGAGTATGGATCCTATCACTGTCTCCTACTAGTTCACTGATTGTGTACAAGTGACTTGGGCTCTCTGTGCTTCAGTTTCATTCTATATCTAAAAGAGTTAGTAGTGCCAAAGGGTAGCATCACTGAAAGATGCTGAACTTGACTCAACATATGCAAAACCTTTAGGACAGACGTTGACACACAATTTGCATCAGATATGTGTTTGGCAATAAATGTCTGAGACCTTGGAGAAAAGGGTCATGAACAGGCCATCAGAGTACAGATATTTTCCAATCTATTCAAAGCCAAAGTGTGTCAAGACTAAAAAAAAAAAAGCCTCAACTTTGGGATATTGTTATTATTGTACATACAAGGGGGAAAAAGTTCATCTTTCCAAGATTTTGCCTGATTGCTTCAGAAAGAAAACATTTTCATTGTGTGGTCATGATTGGGAACACATGTGAACCACACCCCACTTAGCTCAACCCCTTCCTGTTCCCAGTCTCCCCCTCCCTCTCGCACTCTCTCTCTCTTGCTCTCTCTCTTCTCTCCTACTCTCTGTTCCTAATTAGAAAGAAACCAAGTAGAATTTGGCGTTTCCTTCTCAGTCTTGGTAGGGGAGCCTGCAGTGGATTAATCACCTCAAGTAGTGTTGGCTTCCCACAGGAACAATCAGTGATGGGCTTGGGGTCCAGTGGCTTAGGGAGGCATGACAAATTTAAATCTCCACTTAAAGAGAACAGAAATTAATTTTAATAGGAGGCAGTGTGGTCTGAAGTTTAGTGGAGGAGGATAAGTAATCAAAGGTTATGTTTTCTGTCTTAGCTTAACCACTAACTTCTTGTGAGACTTGGCTCTGCCGTAGGATTTAGCTTGTGGGGGAAATAAGTTTACCTTTTAGCCAAGGAGTGCTGATAGTGGGCAATAAAAATTGCTGCCATTTAATGAGTTTATATTGTACACCAGGCTTGGTAATGATTTATTTACATTAAGTATACTTTAATATATACTGAGTATATACTGTGTATATTTTACTATATTAATAGTTATAAACTTAATGTTAATTTAAATATATTTTACTTAATTCATATATAATAATTAAATATACCATATGTAAAATTCTCATCATTAGTGTGGGGTTGTCTTCAGTTTTATAGCAGAGGAAATAGGATCAGAAAACTCACATGATTTTCTTAAGGGCTCAGATCTGGAATGTGGCAGACATACATCATAAGTTGGTCTGACTTAATCTCAAATTTGATATACTAACTGCTCTACTATATTGTATGTGCATGTAAGGAGGTTAAAAATATATATTTTAGAAGTCTTTAGGAAAATTCAAGGATCACATTGAAGAGCCTAGTGAAATGATTCAATTGGCTGTACAATTCATTTATCTAAGTTCCCAGTTGTTCTGTGTAGCCCAATTAATTTATTTTGGATACAATTATATGTCTGGCTTTTAGTGTTTAATAGATGCATGTAATCTTTAGATTAGTCTGAGAAATCAGCCATTTGTCCCCATCTGTCTTAGTTAGGGTTTCTATTGCTCTAAAGAGACACCATGACCACAGCAACTATTATAAAGGGAAACATTTAATTGGGGTGGCTCACTTACAGTTTCAGAGGTTTAGTCTGTTACCATCGTGGTGTGACATGGTGGTATGCAGACAGACATAGTGCTGGGTACATCTTGATCAGAAGGCAACAGAAAGTTGATTGAGACACTGTGCAGTAATCCTGAGCATAGGAAACCTCAAACCCACCCCTACAGTGACACACTTCCTCCAACAAGGTCATGCCCACTCCAACAAAGCCACACCTCCTAATAGTGCCACTCTCCATGAGATTATGGGGCCCAATTACATTCAAACTACCACACCATACATATGGACATAGTATTTCTCATGTCAGAGGCACAGGACAAGGCATGTACATGGAGCAAATTCTGAGTAAGAACCTGCCTGGCTCAAGGAGATCGAGAGCAGTTAAATGGGTCATTTGTAGACAGATCTACAAGGACAAGGAACTTTTCAGAACTGAAGAAGCACCCGAAGTCTCCATGACAAAACACAGGTGGAATTCAGAGAAAGAAATCAAGCTGTTATCAAGAAAAGGAAGTCAAATGGAGGGGACTTTGGGCATTGACTAGAAACAATGATTACTTTGATCTCATAGCCACGTCTGACCTCAGCGTCACATGCATAGCCATTGCACGCTCCTTATCAAGGTCTGCCTTTGGTCGGACACCATGGTAACATGTCTCTATGGTCTGGACATGGACTTCAGCTCTGGACCCAAAGGCCAGTGACTAGAATCACAGTTTCACCGATCCCTTCTTAAAGGACAATTTTCAGTCCCCACCCCCAGTCTCAGGACCCTGGGAATAAAAATACTATGCAAAGTCTCCGCTTTCCTCACACTGTCCACTCACGTACACAAGAGAACTCAAACATAACATTATTAAAGGATCAGGGAATCCCTGGGGATGCCAAGAAAAATGAGGTAACTTCTTTACTGGTGGATAGTGCGTGCCCCCATTAAACAGCAGCAAGAAACCCGGAGAAGAGAGTATACTTAACAGATCTAAAACGCAGCTCCAGACAGAGCAGAAGGCAGGCTTGTTTCAATCATCTGGCCCTTGTTCTGTAATAAAAAATGTATTTTTTTCCTGAGAACAATTTAGTGTGGCCAATAAAAGCCCAGCTAATTTCTCAATCAGCATGGAGCCAAGTCAGCCACCCAGGAGCTCTCTCCTAGGGCAATATTTCTGAGGCGTGCACAATCTATACTAAAGCGATCAACTTCTCTCCGTCCTGCCAAGGGATGCGTTAGCGAAGCCCAAAATATGACAAGAGGAAATTTATGTGCAACTTTTACACATAATATCTCATTATGACTCTTACCAATCTTTCAATTTTAAAAATAAACGGCCTTTGTAATGATTTTACCAGAACATCTAAAGCAAGATTAAAAGGGAAAGAAAGCGATTTAGCTGTCTGGTTTCTGGGGGGGGGGGGGGTCCTTTCCTTTTTCTTTATTTGTAGAAATTCTCTCTCTCTCTCTCTCTCTCTCTCTCTCTCTCTCTCTCTCTCTCTCTCTCTCTCTCTCTCTCCACCTCCCTTTTCTTGTCTTGCTTATCTTTGTTCTTTTATTCTCTAAGGAGAAAGAAATATGAAGGCTTCACATTTCACCTATGGACAAGAGATCTCTTGTTAGATGGAACTACTCCTCTTGATACATGGCAAAGCCTCCATTGAAAATTTGGCATCGTTTGCTGAAGATTCTTGTGTTAATTGATGTCATAATCGGACTCTGCTACTTCTATACCCTCCCTCTCCTAGCCTCATCCTTATGAGGATCAGACAAGTTACAAAAAAAAAGATTCCCTGTGTTGTCAGGTGTCATATGTTATCTATTTTATGTTCTCCTTTAGTGAAGCCCAGGACTTCTGTCTTGCCTTCTCTATGCTCGGTAGGGAAAGCAGAGCAGTCTGAGAACATGGATGCTGATCCTGCTGCAAGCACTGCTGTCTGGAAAGACCCAAAGTCCTTCCCCTTGGTACTGGGTTGAAGCAGTATGACTTGCCCGTATTACTTTTGGGGGCTTTTAGGTGTTGTCTCCTTATATGGTAGTGCCCCCCTTCTTCCTAGGGACCTACTTCCGAGGGCTAACTCTGCAAGTATCCAGATTCTCTCAAAAGCAATTCTGTAAGGCTCTTTGCTCTTATTCACTACATTATCCAACCATTATTTACAGAAGGTTGATTTTGCCCAATCTTAGAACTCACAGGTATAGTAAAATGAATTGTCTTTGAAGATCTAAGTCTGTCTGGAAAGATGAGCCCATATGCTATAAAGGTTTGCGTCCTTAGGGTGTCAGATAGGCTTCTCCATCTGTTTCATTGGCTGGGACAAAGTCTCCTGTTTATCTCTGACTAGTGTCTGAGAGATCCATAACACTGGCTCATACTGTGGAGACAATTATGTTTGAATGTGCCTGGGAGTACCAAGTCAGCCCTGGTTCAAGAAATGATCTGCCTTTCAGTCAAGCTCTGTAAGTAGAACTTTCAAAGAGAGACAAACTATTTGAAGTTTTCAAAGCATTGAACTGTCATAGTCTTGATGGCTGTATGTACTCAATCTATACTGGAGTTTAGTGAAATGAGATCTTATTTTATACTGGAACAGTTTCCTGTGGATGAGGGGGGAAAATACTATTTTAAGGGCACTCCAGCAGTGAATGGTTCCCTTAAAATTAGAGACAGACTCAAGGCCTATACTGATGTGGGGTTAAGAACCTTGGTGGGGGCTGGAGAGATGGCTCAGAGGTTAAGAGCACTGACTGCTCTTCCAGAGGTCCTGAGTTCAATTCCCAGCAACCACATGGTGGCTCACAGCCACCTGTAATGAGATCTGGTGCCCTCTTCTGGCCTGCAGTCATATATGCTGTATACATAATAAATAAATAAATCTTTAAAAAAAAAAAAAAAAAAAAAAAAAAAAAAAAAAAAAAAAAGAACCTTGGTGGAGGCTATCAAATGCCCAGTAGTATCTGAACAATGGTCTATGTGGAAACTCCAGAAGTTTATAAAGTATGACCAATTTTCTCTACCATTCTCTATCGATTAATATATTAATCACAATTTACTGAAATTGTATCATACATGTCATCAGCAGCAATGTGGTTTACATGGTTTAGATTGACCTTCATATTGCCTTGGAAAGGGACATTCTTACTTATGTGAGGCAGACAAGGAATTTGAGCAGCCTCTTGGCCATGGCCTCCTAATCACTTGTTTCAGGATCAAGATTAATTGTGTAGTTCCTCAAATCCAGATGATCTACCTTGATTGTCATTGTCTCAACTGTCTGTAGCTTGTGTCCAAGTGCTTGCCAGAAAGCTCTTCCTTGGATTACCCATTTCCTCTTTGGCTCATCTCTTCCCTTAAGATGCTCTGAGAACATGTCTGTGCATGGAGATCTTCCTCTTCTAGAATCTCCAGATACATTCACTGAGACCCAACTTCTCAAACGTTAGTGTTGGGCTCTGGTTCAGGTTCTTTGCCATGACTGTTTGATTGAGTTGTTACACTGTTGTAAAGCAGATTTGTAGATCTATCCTCAACACCCTATTAATCAAAGAGGAAACCACAACCCATAGAGTACAAGTAACACACAGAATGCCACCCATGGGAATGATGAGTCTGATACTTGAGTCCAGATCTCCATTATTTACACAAATAAAATTCATTGCATTAAAAAAATCTGTGATTCTGAGGAGAGGGCTTTGATAAAAGGATCTATTTAGAGGGCTTTGATAAAAGGATCAATCTCTGTACATTGTCCATTTCTGATTCTCTGTGTTATTCCTCATCTACTACAAGAACAAGCTTTATTGATGAGGGTTGATTGATGTTCTGGTCTATGGGTACAGCAACATGTCATTAGTAGTCATTTCATTGCTATGTTCCTTTATCAGAGTAATAGTAGTAGATTTTCTCCTAGGTGCATGATGTGCAGAAGAGGAGGTAAGATTACAAGAGCCAGAGGTAGTGGATGATTGCAAGGAAACATTATCTTCCAGACACAACAGGGCTGGTGTACATCTGAACAATGAACTCACAGAGCCTGTGGCCATATGCCCCAGGACTGTACAGGTTGAAGCCAGACTGGATCTTTTCACTGAAAGGAGGAAGTGGACATAGGGTCCCACCCATAACCAAGAAGCTATTTGCAACTGATACCCATGGGCAAAGGGAAAAATCAGTTCTATCCAATGGTATCTTGTTGGTTCTATCTACCACACTCTGGACTAGGTTCTAAGCCTAGGAGAAGCTGGTCAACACTCCATGATTTTTTTATGTATGTTGTTTTGTTTTGAAACTTTTTAAATTATGTTTTTGCTGTTATTTTGATTTTCATTTGGGAGGACTGTTTTTTGTTGTTTGTTTGTTTGTTTTGAGAGAAAGAGAGAAGAACATGAAGTTGGATGGAAAGAATGATGTGGAGGATCAGGGAGGAATCAGGGGAGGGGAAAACATGATCAAAATACATTGTTTGGAAAAAAATCTTTAATAATATTTTTAAAATCAGTGATTCTTACCAGCTTCACCCTAACTCTATTTTCACCATTTTGCTTCACATTCATAGACATCAAGAAATAGTTTTGCAATGCTAATGAGTGAGTGAACAAATAATTTTATATTAGCAAAGATTAGTTGCTTAGTGGGGAAGCATATGGGTTCTGAAATCCTTGTTTCTGGGACTCAAACTCAAGCTCTGCACCTACTAGCTGTAGCATCAGGGAAAGATAGGATTTTTCCATCTGTCTCACTGGCTGGGATGGAGCTGGCTGCCTATCAAATGACACCCTATCACATGACAGATCACCACCAAAGCCATGAAATTGTTTTGGAGAGGCCTCTCTCTTGAGTATCTGTCATATGTTAATTACACCGACACACAGTGTAAGTGAATTTGTTGCAACTCTCTGGGTTTGGTCCCCGATTTCAGCACCAAAACGTGAGTTTTGCGGCTCTGGGAAGAGGTAGCCTGATCACTTGGGAGTCAGGCGATGGCTGGAGCTGCGATGAGGCAGCAGCCCTGGAGGGTGAGGTAGTTGCTTAGATTGCTGACAGCTGGAGGGAAGTATCACGGAAGCTGCTACCCTCAGCCTTGAGCCCCTTAGGATAGCTCTGAAGGCTGGAGGGTGAGACATCCAGATACCTCAAGCAGCTTGGGGCAGCTTTGCCCTGGAGGGAAAGTTTTTCTGACTGCCCAGGAGAGTCAGGCCTGGAACTGCTTCAGCAGGGAAGGGTATCCTGACTGTTTAGGAGTCAGGCTGTACCTGGTGTGATGGGGGATGGTCTCCCCGCAGGATATAGCAATCCTGCTCCTCTCCTGGAGAGCCACTACAGCTGAGCTTTGCTCAGCCCCCACTTGAGGGGGCTTCCTAACAGAGCTCTGCTTCTCTGGCCTAAGATGTTGCTACTTTTGCTTCACTCTGCAAAAGGGGAAACCCGTGCAGAAATGTAGCAATCTCCTCTGGCTCAGGAGAAAAGCGTTACTTTTTCAGCTCTTTCAGCTCTCCCTTGCTCTGTTCATCCAGGAACGTCTTAGCAAGGATCTTCTCTATGCTAGTGAATGAAGATATTCACACCCGAAACACTTTTGAGAAAGAGATTTATTTGGGAAGGAGGAGTCCAGGAGAGTAGCTGCCTCTACCGGAGTGGAGAGTACAGCCCACAACTGACCAGGCAGGGCGGTTTATATAGGATGTCTTGTGGGCAGAGTCAATCAGTGATTGATTGTTTTTTGCTGCCCAGGGATTGGCCAGTTTTGAGGGCTAGGGACAGAGATGGCCCTGATTTCAGAGTCAAACTGTGTTTCTTTCACTGGTCTTTTTTGGCTTTTTGACACTGCTTCTAAGGCCAAGGTACATTTCTTTCACTGACTCTGATTCTAGGGACAAAGGGTGTTACTTTGGTACTAGTTTCAGAGTCAGGGCATGTTTTCTTGGTTCTGGCTTTGGGGATAAAATGTTCATTTCTCTTGCTCAGGTCCCAAACCCAGGCTGTGTTTCTTTCCTTGGTCCTGGGCCCCAGGGCCAGGGTGCTACCTTCCTGCTCTGTGATTGGTTGGTTTCACAAGTCAGTTGGCTAGGGGCAGAGATGGTTCTGATCTGAGCCAAACTGTATTTCTTTCACTGGCCTTACTTAGCTTTTTAACACTAGAGACTAAGAGTGTTTCTTTGGTACTGGTTTCAGAGTCAGGGCATGTTTCCCTTGGTTCTTGGTTTGGGAATAAAGTGTTCATTTCTCTGGCTCAGGTCCCAAACCCAGGCTGTGTTTCTTTCCTTGGTCCTGGGCCCCAGGGCCAGGGTGCTACCTTCCTGCTCTGTGATTGGTTGGTTTCACAAGTCAGTTGGCTAGGGGCAAAGATGGCTTTGATCTGAGCCAAACTGTGTTTCTTTCACTGGCCTTATCTGAGCCATCTTTCCCTAGTTCTGGGCTCCAGGGTCAGGGTGGGTTTCTTTAGCCAGCCCCTTTTCCCTACACACAGTATGACTTTTTTTCATCCAAGGGTGGTAGACTAGCCTGTTGGGAAATTTGAACCATTATGGAAATTGATGAAGGAAAGAAAAAAGACAACATGACATAGTACTTGCTGAGTACACACTAAGTACTTGGTTCCTGCTAATAGCAATGATACCCATGCTCTAATTGAAATCTTCTGATTTTCCCATTGAACAGAGAAGAAATGTAGATGCAGAGACAGGGCAAATAGAATGGATTTAAATTGCCCAAGGTCTCACTGTTTGTGAGCACATGGCTGAGATGAATGTATTTCGACCTCCAGATTGAATACTCTCCTGGTAAAAGAATTAGAAATGCTAGCTGTCTTCATGAAATTCAGCAGGAGGGTATATGGTCAGGATTCAAAGTCTGGGTGAGACATGGGAGCCAGTGAACTTCAGTTCCCAAGTGGACCCTCTCTCCCACAGGTAGACAAGCGTCAGAACTCGTCATCTGGAGGTGATCTGCTCAACTTTTCCTTCTTTGTGTCTCTATCCTGACAAACGAGTGGCAAACTCAAGATAGTCTTGCTTTTTAAAAAATACTTAATACAAAAATCGCCAAAGAGAAGGAGTTAACTGCCTCTCCGTCCTGTTTTTCTTTTCCCAAATTCTAAACAGAGTGTTTTCCCCTCTCTTTCTTTAAGTGATAAATTTGAGTCTAAAACACGAAGTGGAGAACATTATGTAGAAAGTGCTTATTTTCTTCTGATGTTTGATAGGAATTAGGATTAGCAGAACCCAAACTCTTGTTTCTCCTTTCATGCAGCTTGTCATTTTTGTCAAACAAGAAGCTGATTAAGTTTCAATCAAAAGAACAAAAGACTCCAGAAAAAAAAAAAAAGTCTTCTTAGAAAAGTAGTGGCTTCAGCAGTTAACTGTGTAAAGTGAATTCAGTGCTGTGCCTATGACTTTTATATAGAGTTGGTGCATTTTAAATGCTTTTTAAATGGCCACTGTATAGAATACACCAACCTATTTAAGTGACTTCAATACCAGACATCTGAGACAACCCTGTTGACTCTAGACATAAAATGTCTGAATGTCTCTCATACATATAGAGGAGAATCCTCCCTAACGAGCTTTTTCCAGCCAGTCACTGTGGATGGATGCAAAGATTTTTGTAAGGAGCAAACAGACAGGAGAGCTTGGTGATTTGTTGGAAAGATAGACTCATTCCATTTTGTTCCCTCTGTCCATGGCCTATGGCAGTTCCTTGCCTTCCTGCATTATCTCTGAATTATCCTTACAACTCTCTTTGACCAGCGATATCCAAGCAGATGATCAGAAAGTGAATCTATACTGAGATGGCCCTCTGTGGCCACTCTCAAGAACTTAGGAACCAACATTATGTGTTAGTGGTTAGCCCATTAGACACCGAAAGGCACATAGCTAGCTTAGTCATTCTTGCTTCTTCAGATGTCTTGGTATTGACCACTAGATGCATGAGGAGGTTATCTAGACCACTTGACCTCAGCCAAGCCCAGCCAGAGAGTTATGTGTGTAGTGACAGCGGCTTGGGGATAGACTGCTGTGCACATAAGTCAACCAAATCCTACGATCTATTTCCCTACAGATTCCAGCACCACATTTTGGTTGAGGACAGGGTGAGCTTCCAATCAGAGTTCAGAATGCTCTGGGTTTTTTAGTTCTATCATCAGAGGCCTGCAGGCATAGATTCTGTACTCAGTAGTTTCAGTAAGTTGAGCCCTTGTTTACATGGTTTGGCTTCATGCAATCCACATGTGGCTTTAGCCTTGGATTTACTAGCTAACAGTGTCTTCCTCTCTCAGAACTGGTGGACTCCAATTCCATCTTATCATTTGACTGAAATCTATTTGGTTTTCAGAGCCTATACCTCATCACTGACGGTGTTTGGCCTAAAGGGATTTATCCTGTTTACTAGACATCTGTGGCCTGTGTGTCTTGCATTTTTCTTCTGATCAAGGCTCACATCACTCCTCTCCTCAATATTTCTTTTCTCTACTTCCACGTGAAACTTCTTTGTGTTGAATTATATTGAAGAGGCTAAAAGTCTAAAGCTTGGTAGACTTCAAATTATTTACTCTCTTTTGTGAGCATCTTAGACCTGTTCCAAGGACATAATTGTCTACTCTGTGACCCCCAAGAAACCTGAGTTTTTGCTTGTTGTGACAAGCAAGTTTTCCCTATAGAGTGGCATCACCAACATGAAAAATAAGAGCTGCCTCCTCTTTCTGCTTTCATTTCCTGAGGTCTAAAAGCTATCACTATCTAAGCCAGGTAGGATGGCTCATGCTGGAGATCTATCTGGCACTCAGAAGGTGAGGCGAGGGATCACCACAAACTTGAGGTCAACCTGAATTACATACAAAGATTCTTTAAAGGTCATTGCAATCTAATGTTTTCTTTTAAAATTAAACCAACTTTTACTTCAGTCATTCTCTCTGGCTTCAGAAAGTCCCTGGAGAATGTACATTCAAATAGGCCAGGAAAATCACCAAACCCACACAGCTCTGGGAGTTCTCAAAGTCCCAGAAAACCCCTGCATTTTCTGTGAAAGGAAGAGGAGAAGCTCCAAGCCCAACACCAGACCAATCAGTCTATGTTCCTATAGTCACACAGAGAAGCCATTGCCTGCGTGTTCCAGCTGGAAGGCAGCCCTGTCCGTCTCTGGCCTCACCACAGACTGCCTTCTTCAACTTGGTCTGGAAAATAATCCTGTTTTCAGACTTGCTTCTTTTCTGGCTTTATTCTTTTTTTATAAAGGGAAGTCAAATAAACATAACCCGAGGTCTTTCTGGGATGTTTCATGTTGTTACAAAGCACAAGATGTGCCAGGGATAATATGGGAAGGACACCAGGGTTGTAATAGAGGGAACCTGACCTTCTCGTTAGTCTAATGGAGAGGAAAAGTAGTGGGGTTCTAGAAACATTTAACACTCCCAGCCTTCATTTCTAGTGCAGAATGAGAAAACCCTAGCTGTATCTACCAAGAATCCTTGATTTGTTATGGGTATGTCATCATGCTGATAGTGGTCCACACAAGGGAGTTTCAGAGATGCCTGAAAAAAGAGGATATTGGATGCCTGGCCTCAGACAGCATCCCAGGTAGGAACTCCTAAGTTTGACCTAATTTAGGAGGATTCCACTGGACCATTTATTCTTTCACTTGATCATTTCTCAAAACAACTATTGTTTGAGTTCAGAAACTAAAAGGTCTTTCAGTGAAGGAGCATCCAAACAGATTGTGCTCTGTATTTACAGAGGAAACTGTGAGCACGTGTGTCTGGCTTCTCCACTGCAGGAATCCGTTCTCAGTGCAGAGCAAAGAACCCACACCAACTCCTAAAACAAGGCAGGAAGCAGCCTCAAGATCAGACTATGCTGAAATCTCTTAGGACCAACAGGTAGATGCCTGTTCACATGTGTGCTCAGATACATATGAACAGGAAGCCAACAGTAGCTTCTTTCATAGACAACTCCATTCCAGGAACCTTTTCAGCATTGTATTCATATTGACACATTTAATCATCACAAAGAGGCTATGAAAGCAGTACTTCAGTTAATTCCGTTTACAGATCAGAAAACTGAGGCCTGTGGCCTTGTTGATTGGTACACAGGCAGCAAAAGTTGGAGTCCTGGTTTGAATACAAGTTAGCTAGCTTCTGAGTCTGTGCTTTTAAATGCTGTTTCACTGCAGTTTTTAAATGGGAATGATCATGCTTGTGTTTCTATTTTTATCACTTCAGGTACTGATAAAAAGAGAGGCCTTACCCCAATGTATACACAGGAGACCCTGGCTATGTCGGTTACTAACATTTTGTGCTGGTAGGATGTAAGTATGCACAGACCCTCTTGATGCCTTTATAATATTCATCCCACACAGACATGTGTTCTCCCTCACAGCAGGGAGCATAGCGGAGTCATGCCTTGCTTGTTGCTCCACATGTTCTGACAAATCATAGCCTGAGAATCACTGAGATATCTGTGTTGAAAGTCATGGTGAGGACTGTTTGTTCTTACCTGCCCTTCTACCTCCCCACTCCCTCCTGCGCTGTGGATTGGCCCTGGAGGACTGGTCATCCCCTAGCCACACCCAGTGACAGGTGGGACACGCATCTTCCATTGCCCCAAGGTTTCCCTCCTTTAAGTGAAACCAAGCAGTCACAGACATGCAACCAAGCATGTCTTTCATTCATCTGCAGGTTGAAATATTATATATCTCTGACTTTGATTAAAATCTTTCTAAGGCAACCATGATGGTCTGTTTCGCACTGTGACTTTTTGGTTTTATGTCCTCAGAACCCAACAGGACATCTGACACCTACATGCATAAAGAAATGAGTCAATTAATTAGCATAAATAGCCCTTCCCTTGTAGAAAGTACAGTCTAATGAGAGACACGGTTGAGTAATTTAAAACTTCAAACAGTGTGATATGTTTTGACATTTAACTGCACATATACCTATGTTTCTTAAATCAGTAAACTTGAAATTTATAATTATAATAAATATAATGTCTTAGTGTACCTTCTATAATTAAATATGAAATTATATTGCCTACAATTATAATTACATATTATAATTACATTCCAGTGTTTACTTCAAGCATCCATCACAAGGGATTAGAGAAATCCTTGGCCAGGAGCAGTGAGGATAGGCATGTTTTCTCTAACCTATCCAGCTCACTTTTTTATTGTCTTGTTCAGAATTGTCTTTTCATCCCCTTGGTAACACACTTGATCCACTAGAATAACAACGTTCTGATATCAGATTTTATAATCTCACTTCAGACAGTCCTGAATCATGAAACAGCACATGTTCCAGAATTAGGGGTGTAAAGTGTTTTCCTATGGACCATGTACAGGCCTAGCTAATGATGAACCCCAAGGGAGTTCATTCTCCTCCAAGCCAATAGTGGCATGTGAGGGTGGATACAAGGCATAGCTTCTCTTTTCTTGTGACCCTTAATTCCTCAGGCAAGGTGCCATTTAATGTTCAACCATAGTTTTCAAAGTGAGGCAAAGCCTCAACTCTTCTGGACTCATCCACAAAGATCATTACATTGATTTTTATCATTGAGTATCCTGATTATTGATTGACTGGTACCTTGGCCTTGAGGAGTCTGTGTTTGTGCTGTTATCAGCCTTACAAAGTTTATAAGTGGCAATCTTACACCAGAACTCACCTTCTGGTTCCTACACTTCTAAGTTTTCTGGCTTTTTTATTCGTCATACAACTTCGCTCTGGCTTCTGCACCTTGTGGTTTGAAGACTTGCCCTACAGTACCAGTTTGTCTCTTTGCTCTAAGTTTTCAACAATTCAGTTTGTCCCAGTCCAACTTTTTGGTATATGGAAATGGATCTGTACCTGGCTTAATTGATGGGAACTGAATTCAGCTAAAACAAGTTAACATTTCAATCATAAAGAGAGAATCACTATATGGCGGAAGTGCTGACATTCTTTCATGTCATTTACCTCAATGCCAATCACATATGGTCATGGACTTGTGTGCTTACTGGACAGGTATGCCACACATCGAGGTCCTTTGGATGCTCTTGTTCTGTCTTCTTTAGCATACCTTTTTTTTCTTCATGGCAGCCACGTATCCAATACCAGGCAATGGGTCAATTGCTTTAATTTCTTATTCTCATTCAGAAGTAATTTTATTCCACCAAGGGTCATTTAACAATATTGGGTGACATCTTTGGTTGTCAAATTGGGAGGTGAATATTATGGACATACCACTGACACCTAGGGATGTTCCTAAAAGCCATATAATCCACAGGAAATTTTTCTGCACCAGAGAATTTTCCAGTCTCAAATGATAATGCTGCTGAGGTTGGGAAAGAGCAGCCAATGACTGTAACAAAATTCCCTTTCAATCTTTAACAGTTTCTTTTCCAAGCAGAAGTATTCATGATAACCAGCTTTGAGCAACAGTATTTAAATTAAAGTCATGTGACATAGCGATATCAAAGTTGGTAAAATGTTTGCTTTTCTGGTATGAGGAGAAACAAAACTGAAAGTATCTCATTTTGTAAAATATGATATTTTATTTATTGTTTGAAATTTTCGTGCATACATAAGATGCATTTTGATAATATCCACATATTTTATTTTTGTCTTACTTTGAAATGAGGTACAATGACTGTAACTTCAGCAGTCATCTTGCAACCATGAGGAAAAGGCCAAAAGAACTCCAAAATTGAATGTCTTCTGAGTTGGAGCTGCTAATGCGCATTCAAAAACAACTTACCTCAGCTGTCACTTGTCACTGAAAAATTGGAAGCCTACTTGTGCTAAGCTATACATTTGGGTATCCTTCAACTTCATAACCTGGTTTGTGTGTGTGTGTGTGTGTGTGTGTGTGTGTGTGTGTGTGTGTGTGCATAGTGTGATCCTATGAGCTTTCCTAATTCCACAGCCCTTGCAATCTGCTTCCATCATTAGGCAGAGGGTTATAGAAGAGTGAAATCTACTTCCTCAATAAAAACATGATGTCAGAGATTAGCCTTCAGGGCCTATTGAAGAGATCATAGACTGTGTGAGGGCATCAGGCTGAGCTCAGGAGTCTGTAGCAGAGAGCCCATGAGGACAGGCCAACTGCCTTAGGTACAACCTGATGAGTTTGCACAGTCACTGGGGAAATAGGGCACATGAGAGCTCAGTCGGCTCAGATGGGCCAAGGATTTCTCTTGGCGTAATCTAGGACCAGGGGAAGCCTAGGTTTGGATTGAAGAGCATAAGCTGAAGAAATTTGAGAACAAACATGAACAGAGGTGAAGTCAGGATTGTGATCCTCAAGATACAGATCCTATAGGCTTGTCAATATCATGAACTGCTTGGATACATGGCTCAGTGGTTAAGAGCACTGACTGTTCTTCCAGAGGATCCAAGTTCGATTCCAGACACCCACATGGTGACTCACAAACATCTGTAATTCTACCTGTAGGAGATCCGATGCCCTTTTCTGGCCTCCAGGAACACATGTCATGCACAGACATGGATGCAGGCAAAATACTCATACATATCATTGACTTCTCTTTTGTTGCAATTATGTGTGTGTAAGTGGTGTTGAGGAAATCCAGAGATGTTCTCCAACATTGACACAGCCGGATCTGACAGGATTTGGTGATCTCTTTAATAGATTAAACTCCTGTAAACATCTTTATCATCAAGATGTGTGAAAGGGCTGGGGTCAAATTGGCTAAAGTACCTTGTTTTATGAAAATAGGGACTCCTGTAGACCGTGCTTGTAATAAAGGAGCAATTCCAACAGTTTCAGAAGCATCATGGTGGCTGTGAGTGGAAATGATATATTTATCTTTCCCTTAAGAAAGACTGACTTGTCCCGCGAATTCTTCAGAGTTGGCTTTCTTGAGCCAGTGTTGAAAGTTTCAAACTTGGCCTCAGTCATTGTCTGCCACAAACAGCCTACTTCTTAGCAGTTTCCCTCTGTCAGTTGACACAGGGTTAGAAGAGGATGTGCTGGGGTGTGGGTGTGAGTCTGAGTCCCCAGATGGAGGCCAGAGAGAAGTCAGAGTGGGTGGCATTTGTTTACTTCCTGAAGGGCCGTGCCAGCCAGAGATGCCTCCCAACTGCAAAGCTGCAATGCCTACTAGAACTCCAGCTGTTGGCAGATGCGGCAAGAAAAGCTCCCATCCTACATATACCCTGCCATCTTCAGAGTCTGGGGAAAGACCAGGATAGGTGTGATGTGGAGCAGAAATTGTCTATTGTAATTCTCAGTAATTGGTTCCTCAAAGTATTAGGTAGGGATGGTGTTGCTTTCTTAAAAAAAAAAAAAAGGAAAAAAAAGGTCTATCCACTCCCCTACTTACAATTAACTTAGGGGACACACCAGGCACTAAGTGCCAGTATGTGAAGTCACCATACAAAGTGCTTTGTATCCATTTGCTGGAAAAAAGGACTCACCCTACCTGCCATAGAGAGTAACTCAGCCAATATAGATAGATAATCAAATAGATAAACAGATTAAGAGGCTTGTCAGTCTCCACACACTGCTATGGAAACCTCCAGCACCTGTTTACTTGCTCAGTGTGGTTTTGGCTTTCGAGAGATCCTACATTTTAAAAGTTACCACTGTATAGCTGCAGTTTATGTTAAATGTGCCTGTAGTTCTTGTTTAATTATTGAGTGTAACTTTTTAAGGCCTGTTGAGATTCTTAATATTTAATGAAATGATCACTACCTTTATATAGGACAGAGGCCTCCTAAAGGCAGATTACCAGTTAAAACTAGACGACACTATTTATTTAGTTTGCTGCTGAGTCTAATTGTAACTAAGCCTTCAAGACAGGAGCAACAAAGCAAGACTCTATGCAGCCTTTTCTAAAGGCCACAAAGATACTGTGCTCTGGACAAAGTGGTAAAACAAAACAAAATACTCCCTCCCCCCAAAAAAGAACCAGTCACCTCTATGCATTTTCTCCTGGGATCTAGAGGCTGTACCCATCAGGGATAGCTACAAGGGTTATAAAGTATGTCACAAACTCTGGCACTCCCTACTCTTCTGGATACTGTGTTGGATTCTCTGATCCCTTTCCAATGAACTTGATCAAATCATACCTAGCAGCTAAAGACACGCCTTCATCATATATCTCAGCATCATACAGAGTGGGCAGAATTCCCATGGATAAGACTGACTGTCCTCATGCTTCAGGGGAAGACATCTGTCATTCAGAGATCTACACATATACCCCACCCCCAATTCCCCAATAACTGTCCATTGATAGTGTGTGATTACAGGGAAACTAGGAACATGTAGCATTCCTCCCCCTTTAGAGTACATGCCCCAGGAAAAGGGACAGAACTGATATTTACTATATCCAGGACAATACTAAGATTTCATTAAAATTGATGCACTACAGAGATGACAATTGGGGGATAAAGAATAAGGTCCTTCCTTCCTCCCAGGAAGGACCACTGTAGCAAAGATCCCCTGAGAACAATGGGGAGAAGATCACGGTGAAGAGCACTCTAAGCCAGACCCAGCTAAACATGTGTAATTCATTGGAAGAAAACCAGGGCTCAGCAGCAAATTGGGCTAGCACTGAGTGGTGAGACATGAAATCAGTAGAAAGGGCCAGGAAACATAAAGTTTGAAATGCCCAAGCAAGGAGTCTGAGTGGAAATCCTGGGTAGACATCCATCTGACATCGATGTGGTCAAATGGGTGTTTCATGAAGGACATTGTGTCTGACTTTACCCAGGTAGAGCTGCAGGCAGTGAGGGGCTATATAGCCTTACTACAATAGGCAGTGCTGTCAAAGGAAGGTCTAGAGGATTTAAATGGGCCAAGAGTTACATGGAGAAGTAATGCACAAAAGATGGAGGAAAAGGAAGGAGATGTGCACAGAGGTGGGGATCACCACTGTGTTCATCCAGGCATCGTTCAACAAGATCTACCAAGTACTCACTTTTCTGTGCACTTGGAGTGAAAATATAAGTAAGCCGAAGTCCCTGACCTCGGGAAACCAAAGTCCTTGTGGAGAAGACTTAGATAGAAACATATAATTAAAACACATTTTATTAAATACTGTAATGAAGGAGTGTACATGGGTGAAGGAAGAGTCCAAAGGAAGATGGATTAATTCCATTTTAAAATTAAATAATGTCATGCTGTTGACAGTCGTTACTTTTATTGAAACCTAGTCATTGGTCTACCGGGTCAGATTAATATTAAAAAGCCCAATAAAATTTATGTCAGTCAAATGATCAGATTCATGCTCTAGACTAAATTGTTCAACAACTCTGGGCTACTCACTCCAATTACTCCCACATCTCTAAATCCATTTAAGTCTTTAGCTTCTGACACTGAACCTCTGAGGAGGCTGTGAGTGGGTGCTGGAGGATGTCTCTCTGTATGCTGTGAATATATGTTGTTCCCATTGGTTAATAAATAAGCTGCTTTGGCCTATGGCAAAGCAGCTTACAGGCAGGTGCAAAATCCAATGAGAGAGACTGGAAAGAGAAAGGTGGAGTCTGAGAGAGAGATGCCTGCTTCCACTAGGAGAAGCAAGATGTGAAAGTACCGGTAAGCTATGGCCATGTGGTGACATATAGATTAATAGAAATGGGTTAAGTTATAAGAGCTAGGTAGCAAGAAGCTTGCCATAGGCCATGCAATTAGTAATTAATATTAAACTTCTGAATGATTATTTTAAAAGCAGCTGAGGGCTTGTGCAGCTGGGCAGTATTGGAGAAACCTTCTGGCTACAAGTGGGGATTGGCCTTGCCATCTCAGATGTTTCAGTGAAGAAGGCAGAGTGCGTGGAACTATCCAGGTGATTCTGCTCAGATTACTGATGATGAGGAAGGGATTGTATTATCTCCAAAATGCCCCTTCTTCCTACATAATATTAAATGAACTGGAGTATTGCATACAGAAAAACTATATTTGGTGTAGTTCCATGACTTTTAGCAAACATAGGGATGTCCTACCATTTCTCAAAGTGCTCCCCAATATTAGCAACTCCTCAAAATCCAACTTCACATTCAATTCTTGGCAAACTCTGCTCTCTTTTCTCTCTCTTCAGTCTTTGTTTTTCCCAGAATGACTTGTCAGTAAACGAGAATGGATGAAGAACTTTTTTGAGTGTATGTCTCTGACTCAGCATCATGTTCTGAAGTCATTCAGTTGCTATTTGTATTAGTTATTTTGACTTCTCTGCTAAAACATATTCCTTTGAATGGACATACCACAGTGCACCAACTATGCTGTTGAAAGACATTTGAATTGTTTCCAGTTTAGGGCAATCATTAATGTAGCTACTGTAGCATTCACTGGTTTATTATTATTATTATTATTATTATTATTATTATTATTATTATTTTATTTTATTTTATTTTACAATACAATTCAGTTCTACATATCAGCCACGGATTCCTTTGTTCTCCCCCCTCCTGCCCCCCTCCCCTTACCCCCAGCCTACCCCCCATTCCCACATCCTCCAGGGAAAAGCCTCCCCCGAGGACTGCAGGTCCAGTCCCCTCCTCCCAGGCCGAGCCAAGCGACCCTGCATAAGCCCCAGGTTTCAAACAGCCAACTCATGCAATGAGCACAGGACCCGGTCCCACTGCCTGGATACCTCCCAAACAGATCAAGACAATCAACTGTCTCACCCATTCAGAGGGCCTGATCCAGTTGGGGACCCCTTAGCCATTGGTTCATAATTCATGTGTTTCCATTCGTTTGGCTATTTGTCCCTGTGCTTTATCCAACCTTGGTCTCAACAATTCTCGCTCATATAAACCCTCCTCTTTCTCGCTAATTGGACTCCCAGAGCTCCACCCGGGGCCGAGCCGTGGATCTCTGCATCCAGATCCCTCAGTCATTGGATGGGGATTCTAGCACGACAATTAGGGTGTTTGGCCATCCCATCACCAGAGTAGGTCAGTTTGGGCAGTCTCTCGATCATTGCCAGCATTCACTGTTTTTGTTTTGCATGGTTTTGGGGTTGTCATTGATGTGCTTGTCTTCTGAGACAGACTCTGTGCAGCCCAGGCTGCCTTGACCTCCTTACACTCTTCCACTTCCTCCCCTGTACCAGGATTACAGGCACATGGCACAATGGATGGACTGCTTTGTAGTTTCAGTAAACATATGTTTTCATTTATTTTGTGCAAATGCTTTGGAGAGAATTTCTGTGCCATACATGAAGTGTACTTTCTTTATAAAATGCGTCGGACTGTTTTCCAGATCATGCTATTTTACATTTCCACTAGGGGCTCAGGAGATTAAGAGTTTTTCTGCAAACACTAGATAGTGCTGACTTCTCGATTTTGCTGTTCTGATGGGCATTTCATTGTCATTAGTATTTTCCTAATAAATGAATGATCTGTGTTTTTCATGTGTTAGTCTTACTTATGAGGACATTTAAAATAGATATCTCTGTGATATAAACCAGCCAGTATGTATTTGGTCTACTCTTTACAGTGCTAAAGATGTAAAAATAATCACAGCTCTGTGTCTGCCCTTAGGAACACTTTATTATGCAAGCAGACAAATTTGTGGACTCTATGAGTACTTTGATTGTGTTTCCAATAAGATAAAATTATAATCTTTTATAACAATTTAAAAAGCCTTGAGAAAGTACATAGACTTCAAGAAGCCTTCAGAATTTAATTTTGAAAGGCAGATAGGCATAAGGAGTGTAGAAAAAAAAAAGATATCTCCAGGGACATTAAGAAGTAGACTGACAGCTAGGCAGCTTACATGGGACTGACCTAGGCCCTCTGCAAATGTGTGGCAGTTGTGTAGCTTGGTCTGTTTGTGAGACTCCTAGCACTGGGATCAGGACCTGTCCTGGGCACTTGACCTGGCTTTGGGGAACCTATTCCCCATCCTGGATTGCCTCACCCAGCCTTGATTCAGGGGGAAGAGCTTGGTCCTGCCTCAACTTGATATACCATGCTCTTTTGACTTCCATGGAAGCCTGCCCTTTCTGAATGGAGATGGAGGAGGAGTGGATGGGGGCACGGTAGATGGGGGTAGGGGGGAGGGAATGGGAGGAGAAGAGGGAGGGGAAACTGTAGTCAGTATATAAATTAAATGAAAAAGATAATAAAGTAGAATTCTGTTGGGGCTATGTATACACATTTTGACCACAGGTACACCTACAATACAAGTCCTGCCCCTAACAGAAAAGTAGTTAGAGCTAGAGGACCAGGAAGTCTGCTGTGAGATTGTGTCTCCTAGAAATGACAGAGAAGCTACACTCCATGTTACCTCAACAATGTGGCTTCCTGAATAAACCTGATCAATGACAACACCAACAAACATGCTAATGTGGAAGGGGCCTGATCCCTAGAAAAAGAAACAAGGTAACTGATGACTACCGAGAGTGGAAGAATTAGCCTCTTCCAGGGATGAGCCCCATAACTGGTTAGCCAATACAAAATTATCAGTCCTGAAAACTAACACACACAAGATGCACTAAATGGAGCCAGTAGGTTGTATTTACATATTTATGCACATATATAGCCATATAATATGGTATATATTATACATAATATATATTAAGCAATAATAATCAACTTGAGGCCATTAACTTGAGAGAGTGGGTGGGCATGGAGCAAAGGTGGGATAAATTATATATTTATATTTTAATTAAAATAAAACACACATACATATACATGCACATGTATGTAGAACTCAATGGTAGACACTGCAAATAGTGAAATAAAATGAGAATGTGAAAAACAGAAAAAGAAAACTGCAGAAAGCATGAGTAAGGAGATTAATCATAGAGACTATATTAGTATATGAGGTGTGGAAGGAAAGATAGTAAAAAAAAAATCCTTCAGAGATGGAGGGAAGAGCACCTGTCATTTTGTGCTTGGCTTCCTTCTCCTAATGTGATGTCTTTGGGACCCATTCATGTGGTGAATAACAGGATTTTAATCCTTTTGATGGGTGAATAATAGTCCATTGTCCACATACATATCACATGTTAAGTCCTCTTCACGTGTTGATGGACGTTTACTGATGGCACATCTTAGCTGTGATGAATCCTACTGCAGTAAACGTGAGGGTGCAGCTGTGTATCAAGCATGTTGACTTTATTTCCAGGAGTGAGACAGCTGGTCTCAGATGGCAGCTCTATTGTTTGTTTTCCATAACGGCTGCTGGAGGATTCTCTTTCCTCCTCTGCAGCTGGAGTTTTCTCCAGTATCATCAAGCCCACAGCCACTCAGACCCAATAAACACACAGAGGCTTATATTAATTAAAACTGTTTGGCCTGATGGCTCAGGCTTCTTACTAGATAGATCTTACATCTTAAATTAACCCATTTGTATAAATCTATACCTTGCCATGCGGCTTGTGGCTTACTGGTATCTTTACATCTTGCTTCCTCTGTGTCTGGCTGGCGACTCTTGACTCAGCCTTCCTGTTCCCAGAATTCTCCTCTCTCTCTCTTTGTCCCACCTTTACTTCCTGCCTGGCTACTGGCCAATCAGCACTTTATTTATTAACCAATTAGAGCAACACATTCACAGTATACAGAGCGATATCCACAGCAATTCCCCTTTTCTTTTTTTTAAAGGAAGGTTTCAACTTTAACATAGTAAAATTACATATAACAAAACAATTATCAAGCAAGAATTACAGTTACAATATCTAGTCTACTTATAATATCTAGTGTATTTGGCGAATTAAAAAAGATATCCTTCTTTCAAAACCATATGTTGTGTAAAATAAACACATATAACTTCATGTATCAGTTTAATTACTCTACAAAAGAAAAGGGGTAAGAACACTGAATGAACTTTATTGAATACATAGCTGAAACTGTTTTCTGAAGAATGTGAAAGCAGATGAGCAGAGTTCAGGTTTGACCGAGGCAGACCTGAGGTGAGCCAAGACCAATGACATTTTCTTCCTCCGTCCATGCCAGTGCTTGCTCCACAGACCAGGCCACGCTGGTGAGCCACAGCACCCTACAGGAACAGTTTCTAGTACCACCTCTCTTCCTCTTGATTTGTGCTGCTTCCAGCACTTCCCAGACTCAGTGAGTGGTAGCCGTTAGAGAATTGCACATGTCTCCCACAACAGTATGTCACCATATTTGTCTTTGGCTGACTGCCAGCTCAGAGGCTGTCTGCATAGGTGGGGTTCATGCTGCACTTCCAGATACGTTCCTCAGTGGAGAAATCACTGTCATCCTAGGACCTGGGCAGGATCAGGATGGGGAGCTGCTCCAGAGTGTTCAGACTTAGCCCAATCTATTGGTTAAAAGCTACCCACTGGTTACAGAATATCCATTGCAACAAGAAAATAACCATGCATCAGTTCAAGGCTAGGAAGCAGCAGGATGCTAGAAGACAGGGAACTTCTCTCCTTCAGAAAGAAGAGTCAGGCAGCAGAGCCAAGCTCAGAGCTTGAGCTGTTTGTGTGTGCACAGGAACAAGAATGTGCCCAGACCCCCTGCAAATACACCCTAGTTGGTTCCAGGAATGAGGATCCATGTTAATAAAGCAGAAAAAGTAGAAGTCTCAGAAGAAAGGTATGACGTGTTTTTTGTAGCTAGCTCAAAAATGTGAAGCTTTTCATTCTCTCATGTATGGGCACCATATAAATGACATTATTATTGTTGGCTGATGCTTATCAGGTTCAAGCTATGGGTCAGGTCACTCTGTTGAGCATTTTATTTTCATTAAATATTCCATTTGACCTTTATATGAACTGTAAGAATAAACTTATTTCTCTATCTTAAGGATGTGAACACTAAGCCTTAATGAGCTCTAAATGACCCTCCTGGTCACAGCTGGAAAGTGACAAAATTCACATATAAAGCTAGGAGACTAAGAACAATTGACTCCTGACCTTCCCTACTACAGGAGAATAGCTAACTCTAAGAAACCACACACACACACACACACACACACACACACACACACACACACACACACACACACGTGATTTGACTTCTCCATATATCTTTAATTTTGGTTAACCCTCCATTTCTTTCTCCTTTTCCTTACCCACCACCTCCATCCTCTCTAAACCTTTAGCTCACAGTATCTTTCAACATGTTCTTTCATCTTATATGTGTTCTACTATCCCCTCTTGTTATATTTTTTTAGTTGGGATGCATGATTCTAGTTTACAATGTAGCTTCTGCAAGCACACTTCATTTGGAGCTTGAACATCTGTATCCTTTGTGGGTGAACAGTGCTGCTCCCAGAATACCTGGGTTACTATCTGAAAATCTGATAGCACAACTTAATATACAAATCTGAAAAAAGCAAAGGTTACCTTACTATGAATTATTAATCAAGGAAAGTCCAGAGGCACCCAAAAATAATACAGGGTATTGCTGTTGCTTTTGATTACTCAAATAGTTATGGTATAGACCCTATTGCTGAAAAAGCAAACAAACAAGTAAACAAACAAACTAATCTCTCCTACTCACGATCCTGCAGTCACTTGTAAAATAATTAGTTAGAGGCTAATATTATTTGCAAACTGTTTGGTCTATTGCTCAGGCTTCTTATTAGCTAGCTCTTTCATCTTAAATTTACCCA
Source organism: Peromyscus californicus insignis (assembly GCF_007827085.1). Lineage (NCBI taxonomy): Eukaryota > Metazoa > Chordata > Mammalia > Rodentia > Cricetidae > Peromyscus > Peromyscus californicus. The sequence continues at coordinate 134,237,617 of NW_026294595.1, read as the reverse complement.
TTTCTATTCATCTGTGTATTGCCACATGGCCATGGCACTGCCAGTCTGCTGACATGTTGCTCCTTGGGTGGCAGGCTGGCATCTCCTCTGGCTCTGCTTTCTCCTTGTCTGTCTGATTGGATTCCCCACCTGGCTCATATTCTGCCTTACCATGGGCCAAAACAGCTTTTTTATTAACCAATAGTAACAACACATATTCACAGCTCACAGAAAGACCAACCCACAGCAACCCTACATGATTTGGTCGCAGAATACAAAGAAATTGAACTTGAACTAATCATGCAATTCCATTCATGTTGGCCTTTAGAGTGCTGTACAGTGCTATATGCAGGCTCTAGGAGGAAAAACGAAGTCATAAGTGGCCTTACCCAGCACTGGATCCTGCATACTGCAATACCAACCCATTAGACAAGATACATCCACTGCTGCAATAGTGGCATGATTATTATGGGTATAGCCAACTGCTTTCTTGATTGGATTTGATACCTGCCCCACAGGAAGGAGTTCATGTTTGGTACTGAACACATGGTCAAAAACTAAGGCTGGGAGAGTCATAGGCTCAAGAAGAGAACCCATTGATAATGTTTTGCTGAATGTCCATGTGGTGAAGCTACCTTCTAAATATTTACATTTTTATTCACAGATTTGTGCTGTTCATAACCTTGGTCAGAGAAGCTTCTTGTGGCAGTGGGTAGTGGTTAATACAGGGATTCATTGCTAGTCACAGTGCTAAGAGTAAGTGACCTTGAGTGCTCAGTCTTAAATGAGACCTCTTTTTCAATTCTCCTCCCAAGGTCAAGGAATACACTTGAGTGCTGTGATTCGCTATCCTCAGGACATGACAAAGCTGTTGTACACAGGACCACACAGTCATTGTGGTGATCTGCATTAAGACGTGCACAACACCAAGCCCTTTCAAAATTTCAGCACGGAGCAGGGAGAGACTCCCAAAGCCCACCACTAACCAAGGCACCATTGGCAGTCGGTGGTTGTTGAAGGAGGAAGGGTCACTCTTCTTTTAGTGGGTAGTCATTGGCAGGTTGCTCCTGCCCTGGTAGATGACTCCACACCAGTGAGCATACAGGCAGCAAAAATTGGACTCAGTAGGCTATAAAATAATAGAGAACATGAAGTTGGGAGGGAGATGTGTTGGAGGGAGGAAGAGTAGAGATGATATACATTATATTCATGTATGAAAATTTTAAAAGCATTGCTAATTTTTATTGTAATCATATTCTTGTATTGAAATAAGATTACAGTAAAAATTAATGATTTAGTGGCCCAACATGTTAGACCATAGAATATCAGGATCTACAACTATGACTTTCATATATCCTGACTAATTTGAATGTAGAAAATCAGACCACTGCAATGGGCAGTATGCTTAAATACCAATTAAACAATGTATGGACAGAAACAACAAATGTTTCTAGAATAAATGAACAATAGTAATTATGTTTTTATTTTATATATGTATAGTCTATAGTATCAAGACAGCTGTAAATGGGAGAATGTTCTCCCATAGACATACTCCCTGATATCTTTAAGTCTACGAATTCAATATATATATAAATTAAAATTCTGAAGTATAAAGATATGTCCATGGATATATGCGTTGTAGTTTTCAACAAAAGGATAAGTTGGGTAGGGAAGTAACTGATGTTCAGAAGTATAAAGAGATTGTGGGCATTCATAAAAAGAAACATATTATCACTTACAAAATGTCTTCAGTTCAGACAATGACTTGGAAAGATGATGGCACACAATGGTGGAGGGAAAAAAGAAGCATGATTACAGTAGTCTTTTAAGAACTGAAATAATGACAAAAATGCTTTGTTATCTATGCCCAGCTTAATATACAAATCTGTGTGACCACCTAAAGCTATAGCTACCATATCTGGTGACCTTTGAAGGTTATGGAGGGGGAATATTGTCTTTGTGTTGGTTGTTGTTTGGGAGAGGAAAAAAATGATAAATATTCAAAAATTGAAAAATGTAAAAGAAGGGTCATGAAACAGCACAGACTATTTTGGGGGTTGCACATGTGATACAATAAAAAAAAATAAGCCCTATAAAAGGTCTTCTTTAAAAATGTATTGGGGTTTTGAGGTTAAGCACATCACTTATTTTTGTAATAGTCTACATAAAAAGGATTTGCATTTAATTTAAAAGTACCAATCCTATATAACTATTACATTATGCATAGGATCATATTATTAAAATATTCCAAATTTGATACACATGAATTTTTATATCCTAAATAATTGACAAGTTATTGTGTTCCTAGAGTCTTGATGTATGGTGCAGTATTTGTTGCATAAGGACACTCCCCTCACACACACATACATGTAATTTGCAAGTCTCTGTTATTGGTGGTCCACCGATCACAGCCTTCTTCATCTTCCCATATGCATACTGTCTTAAATTTTGTCTTCATATCAGTATTTTCTAATCATCCATTAGATTGGCATTTAACACATAATATGAAATAATAGAAATTTATTTCATTCTCTTCTGGTTATCTTCTTTTCTTGGATGTTTATCGGAATGAAAAAATTTGAACTCTAGTTGTGATTCCCACTTCAGGAACAATCAAACTGTGTTTCTCCACTGATGCTTCCCATATCCCCGCGCCCCCCACACCCATTGAGACCAATGCCTCCTACTGGCTTCGGTTTTCCTCTGAAGAAGGCCTGTGCAATTGCATGCTGCAGACTTTGCAAACAGATTTGGAGAGGATGTTATTTGGGAGTGGCTCCTGTCCTCCATTCGAAGGCTCTTTTTCGCCGGAAGTGATGCTGGTTAGCTTGTACTCTTTTTTTTTTTTTTTTTTTGGTTTTTTGAGACAGGGTTTCTCTGTGTAGCTTTGCACCTTTCCTGGAACTCACTCTGTAGTCCAGGCTGGCCTCAAACTCACAGAGATCCGCCTGCCTCTGCCTCCCGAGTGCTGGGATTAAAGGCGTACGCCACCACCACCTGGCAGCTTGTACTCATTTTAAGACTTCCTCTGGTCAGGGTACTTCAGTTGTGAACAGACTACTTTCCACTGTATTTTTGTATAGTTTGAGTAGAGATGTGAAATATTACATGTTTCAGTAGCTTAATCACGGCAGGAACCTGAATTTTACGATTAGTCACGTTTCTTTTGCAAACCATTTATCTACTATTACCATAGACAATTGCCATATTTTGTTTTCTGCTTTTGACCATTCACCCTATCTTTTTGTTGGGTGAGATTTGGGTTTTTTTTTTTTGGTTTCTTTGTTTTGGGGGCTCAGTCTATTCAAAAGTTGTCCCATGTTATGTGTGAATTCTCATCCAAAAAACTTGACACTTAGTTGCAAACTCACAATCGCAGAACCTAATTACTTATACATAGTATATGTTTCTATACACATATAGTACCCATTTATCTTTTCATATATCTATGCCCACTATTTAGTCCTTATTTTTTCACTTATTTTATTTTCCACGTAGTATGATCTCTGCTCTTATTGCATTGAAATTTAGAACACACAGATAAGACATTTAGATGATAATAATCATAAATTTTCTTTTACAGCTTTCTAGACGCCTTGTTTCACCAGTAGTCCAGAATATTTGTACATATGAAGACTACTGAACTTGCAATGTTTGCCCCTCAAGACTTCATAGGTTTGGCTAAAGAACTTCGTCATATCACAGATAAATCTGATATTTCATAGTTTTAGCCAGCTATATACATAATCCATTGTTTCTTTTATTTTTAGAGATTAGGTGGTGTGTGTGTGTGTGTGTGTGTGTGTGTGTGTGTGCGCGCGCGCGTGCGTGTGTGTGTGTGTGTGTGTGTGCGTGTGCGTGTGCGTGTGCGTGTGTGTGTGTGTGTGTATGTTCCTCTTAGCATGGTCAAGTGTGTATGGTTGCCTGTAGAGGTCAGAAGAGGACACCAAACCTTCTGGAGTTGAAACTACAGGTCGGTTGTGAGCTGCAGGGCACAGATGAGAGGAACTGAACTCTGGTCCTTTGCAAAAGCAATTAGCACCTTTAACTGCTGATCAGTTCCTCTAGCCCCATAAATAATCAACTGTCTAAGCAGAAACTTTGAGGGGTTTTTATGTGGCTTAGGATTCAGGAATTTCAAAAATTTAGTATTTTTCTAGTAGTTTTTTTTCTTAGACTCAGCAAGAAAACGAATCTTAATTTATCTTCCTATAGCTCAAAGACATTATGATATGTTTCCTCTTGAATTATTACTTTTCTTAGGCCTTTCCTCCTTCCTTCCTGTTAATCCAATAACTCCGATTATGTCTCCTGGCTCATTCCTCCAAATCCTCACTTCTCTTCTGAACTGATCTTTGTGTTTCCGTATTGTTTTATGACACCTTTCAGCAACTTCATTGTTCAAACCATCAATTCAAATCTTGGCAAGTTTATCCTAGTTTATAATTTATATATTGATTTTTTAAAACTGCAAAATCATTAGCTTTTAAATGATCTTTTGCCTAAATGATCAGGAACTTAAGTTCCCTTTAAATTAAGATCTACCTTCCCCAAACCTATGATGAAAATTGTCTGCCACACAAGGAGAGTCCCAATGAAGTCACTTCCATAGGAGACAGACAGCCAGACATGTGTGAAATGCAGAAGCCGGCAACACTTTTGACACTTGGGTCCCTGTGCTGTGGGATATCTTTCTGTATGCTGTGAATATATGTGTTGCTCCCATTGTCTAATAAATAAAGCAGCTTTGGCCTATGGCAAGGCAGCTTAGAGGCTGGTGGAAATCCAAGCAGAGACACAGAAGGGTGGAGTCGGGATAGACGTCAACCCACCCACTGTCCAAGGAGCAGCGTTTAATGAGACACAGGTAAAGCTAAAGAACACATGGTTATACATAGATTAATAGAAATGGGTTGAGTTAAGTTATAAGAGCTAGATAGCAAGAAGCTTGAGCCATAGGTCATACAGTTTGTAATTAATATTAAGCTTTTGAGTGATTATTTTATAAAGGGCTGCGGGATCGCGGTGGGAGAGATTCGCCCAGACTGTAGGGATGGGAGGGACTGGAGAAACTTCTAGCTACACCCCTGTTCCTAGATATTTAAAAAAGACAATGTACTCTTATGATGATGCTATTAAACCAAGGCATATTTTAAATGGATAACAAAATTTCATTTTAACTCCTAAGTCTCTGCATTCAACTCCTTTAAGGTAGACTTAATAGCACTGTGGTAGCAAACATGAATGTGTTATATAGTAACAGAGCTGGGTAAGGTGGCAAGTTCTCTTTTAGCATCATTACATCTAGGAGACATGCTAACAGAAGCTATAATTTCCACGTTGAATAGGGTCTGGTTCTGTAGTGAATACTTCATCCAGAGATCAAGATGGATCTTTCCTTTCTGCTCTCACCCTCTATGTAAAACCCCCTCTCTTCTACCCTTTATTTGGTCAAAATATAACCAGAGGCCAAAGCAAGACAAGGTACAGCAGTGTGTGTCGGGGGAGTAGGGAAGGTCTATTTTGAGACATAAAGAGAAGGAAATGGAAGAGGGGCAGACGAGGGTAGTTTGCTGTTGAAGAGTATCCTTGGGAGATGGTTTTAGGCCACGTTCCCATGACAGCTTAGGGAGAAGCTGAATGGATCAGACTCTGTGCTGCCATTGTAATGTCCTCAAGACCTGAGTTCGCTGTGACCATAAGAAGTTATGTGCCACTTACTTTTCATTTCACAATAAAGAACTATCTTAGTGTAATGCACAAAGTATTACAAAATGAAATTATAACAAAGATAAATAAACCGGTAAGTTTATCATCTACTTGAGTTACTGCAGAATCCTGACAGGCGCCATTATAAAAGTATTATCAGCAATGACATTCAGACTCCATGTAGATAAATAAGCTAGCTGTGCAACCACGACTCTAGTCAAACCAGGAGGGAAAATCAGAAAAACTCAGACTGGGAAACGTTTTACCACTAAGATATTGCGGGGATATCTGATGAGTGCCCTCCAAAGGGCCAGAGCCAGAAAAGAATCAAAAACTGAGAAAGTCCCCTTGACTAGAGACTCTAGTGACAGTGTGGCAAAAGCAGGCTGTGATTTTCTGAATGTGATACCTCAAAAACAAAATGTTGTCAATGAAAAGAATCAGCAACTCCCAAATAAAATTTTACTTAAATAAAATGCTGACATTGATTTCTTGCTTTGGACAAATAGTATTAGTTTATAGTAATATTGAAGGAAAATGAGCTAAGTGAGGGACATATGCCAGCTGCCTGTCATTCCTTTGCTAATTATTTGGCAAATTGATGAAAATTCCAGAATACAAAGTTAATATACAAGGACCTTCTTATAATCCAGAGTAGAGCTCACCTTGTCTCAGCTTTATGTAGATATATGTTCATTAATTCCCTCTTTAGTTGCTTAGAAAAGCAGGGATCTTAGGGAGAGGAGGCTAACTGTCTCACAAGTATTGAGCACCAACTGTATAACCAATATGTTTAGCTGACTTCTGCTCTAATGTCATTAATATAATGGGGCACAGCCATTGTCATTATTGGGGGAATTGTGTCCTAGGAACTGTTTCTCTTATCTTGGTTTTATTCCCTCCATTTTTATAGACATCTGCAAGTGTAATCAGTATATTGAAGACTTCATTCTTCCCTATGTTGGATTTTTGTTGTTGTTGTTGGGTTGGTGTTTTTTTTTTGTTTTTTTTTTTTGGTAGCTCTGAATTTTTGCACTCAGGCAGTATCTTTGCTATCCATATTGTTATAAATTAAGCCAATCTCTAAAGTGGTTCATAGGCTACCAAATACAACTGAATGCATACCTTTATTCTTGCCCTCAATCAAGTCCAAACCGGATGATGGCAAGAACAATGGGAGATAGCATCAGTTTCTTCACCAACAAAATCTGCAAGAAATTGTATTTCCCCTTCCCCTAAAACTTGATTGGAATTCAAGAATCATGAATGAAACCTGTGAGAGAGGACAGGGTATTTGGGAAAGGAAAGAGGAGGAAAGGGCTAAGCTGAGCCAAGACTCTAGCTCTCTCCTGCTTCTTCCTCTGCAGGGACACATGGAGAGGAAGGAAGTGGATCATTAGCAAATGTGTGTTGATTCCCGACAGATCTGAGATAATTCCCGTCAGCCATGGTCCCATCATTGTTGGATGGGCCATTGGAAGTTGAGTGTATCCTCTATTCAGAAGCCAGAGGAGTGGCTCTGGGCAGCATCCAGATCTATGCTGGCCATGGATGTATTGTAATGGAGATACACACAGGAGAAAGCAGACTTTTCTCTAGGACACAAAGCATCCCATAGTATGGTAGGTATTCATGCGAACTCTTTAAAGTTTGTATAAAGAAGTTTAGATCAACTAAGAATATGTGGCAGAATGGTATGTTGTCATCCCAGGGAAAGAAAGCATTATGACATTTCTTGTTCTTGAAAAATTCCTTAAATCATTGATAAGCATTATGTATTTAAAACTTTCCTGGTTGGACGTCAAAAGACTCAATTCTCCAAGTTTTCCCGAAGTTGGTCCTCAAGAAAAAAAAGACTATGGTGTTGAGGACTGTGGAAATTGATTTAAAGTAAAAATGGGGGTTTTAAATATGAGATTAATATTTACTACCTGTGGGGTGGAAAGGAAAATAAGAATGGCACAAGTAGGCAATCAGACTCAGGGGTAAAAGGCAAAGAGAATAAATTTCCCAAATGTTCAAGGACAAGAAAATGTAACACCTGTGTGTAATTAGTTACATAAAAACCAAAAGGCAAACACCACTTCAATTCATATTAAAAACTGAGTTCTAGCTGGCTACTTCTATCTAGAGTAGACAGGATTATATGGCATGCCAATCAACATCAGACAGACATATCAACAGATGTTGATCACTGCTCAGCAACATCCATGTTGACATGGACTGGGGGTGGGGGTGTCTCTAGAAAAGGGACTTTTATCAAGTGTTGAGGCAGAGTTGGTGCCCATATCTGCAGGGATGCAGAACTGATATCTTCAGTATTCTGCTACTCACTAGTCTTTGATTGTGGGAGACATTCCTGGGAGCTTGTTTCTGGAGTTCATAACCTGCAACAGGGTTCCTATGGCCCAAGAGCCTTTGAAGTGAGTCCAAGGTTGCATTTCCAAGCAGAAAGTGAACCAAAGGGGACACCAGTGATGGTGAAGAAGGAAATGAAACAACACAGAAAAAGACTAGGAAACAGAGGTTGAGATAAATCTGGGAGGAGTTAGAGGAGGATTGGGCTTGAGTATGATCAAAACACACTGTATGAATGTAGTAAACTATAAAAATTTAATACAATTATAAAAGTTTAAAAATTCTTGGTAGTAGTGGTAGTGATGGGTGGTGAAATGATTTGAGCTTTGGTATCTCATGTCCAACAACATTTTGTTGGTTATAAAAAAAAATTAAAGCTCATGGATTGTACAAGCATTATGAAAGAGTGCAGGGAGCAAGCAATATGGCAGAGATTAAGACAAAGGGGAGGAGTCACCGTTCTTTCCCGGTTTCTCAAGACAAGCCGTACCCCATGCAATGAAAGGAAACAGCATTTCTGACAGGCTTTCCAAGCGACCTCTAGGCTTTGCCATTCCTCAGGAATCAGAGGAAAAACTCCAGAATAGCTCAGTATATTTCAGAGTAATATTCTTGCACATCCAAATGTGTATGTGCAAGCCAAACAGGCAAACATTAAATGAAATTACCAAAACGATGCTTTGTCCTGATTTGTAAATGATAGCTTCATAATAAAATACTTTAAGTATGTATGTCAGAAAATAAAGGTCTATAGAAATTTGACAGAGAATGGAAAATAACTTTAAAAAATAGAAGCAAATAGTGAGAAGCCTAAAGAGTCACATAACATGCATATATATGTATATATATATATATATATGTATATGTGTGTCTCTATACATACTTATACACACATGTATGAGACATTTGAGAATATGAGAGAAAGACAAATCTGAATATATAAAGTACATAAAACACATAAATAATACATACAGTAATAATAAAGGGAAACATTTCTGGATAAAACAAAAAAACTTAATCTGCTAACTAAAAGAGCTCATCTATCGTGGAGAAGATGAATAAAAACTTAAAGAGCAATATTTCTCTAGGCAATATGTTGATGATCCAAATCTAACACACAAACCATCAATAGAAGTCAGAAAGAAGGGTAGATTGACTGATAGATTCCAAGCCATGGAATATTCATATACTGACATCAGCTCAATCTTCTGAAAAATCAGAAACTATAGAGCTGGAGGGAAAAGGATGATGGCTCCCCAACTCTTTCTCTGGTGATTCTGTGTGAGGCCGAGGAACAGCGTCTCAGGCAGACAGGGCTCAGAACACAGGCAATCCACCATCTCTTGCTGAGAAAATTACTCTAAGTCAGTCTACCTGAGCAAAAGATAAATCAATATAAACAACTAGAGAGTGAGGCCGTTGTGGTAACACAGGATTGATGGTGTCCCTTTGGGCATTGTACTTCTTAGTCTGTATTGAGTTCTTTCCACGGCTTGACGAATAGTAGGGCATATGGCATGTGGCAAGCTCTTCCTTTTAAAGGGGAGAGATGCTGCGCTCGTAAGACAGAACAAATGGGCTTGTCCCCTCCCACCAGCCCCAGAGGGAAACCAGAGTAGAACTCTATCGGAACACACTCATCCTTTTCATCTGCTTGAACTGTGGTCAGTCGAGGTCTAATCACAGCTGGCCCCAGGAGGGTGCCCTGGATCTCAGGCTGGCTTTTTTGGAATATTCTGCACAGATCTGTCTGCTTTACTGGAAAGCTAGTGGCCGAGGGATGGAGTCTAGGTCTGCGATTCTTTTATCCCCAGCATTTCTTCGCAATTAGAAACAACTTCTCTAGATTAAACTGATGAAATCAGAATCTGCTTTAGTCACATTATTGCTTTCTCATTTACATCCCATGAACAAATAAGTAAGCCAGGGTTGTAGGAAAATCACGCTGGTGTGTATTATGGAGGTTTTTATCATTCTGTACTCTGAAGTGCTCCTACAGAGTCTATTAATCAGTGAGGATTCTCAGTAGCAGCAAGAATCTTTATCCAAAGCACAGCAAGCCCGAAGCAGCTGATCTTTCCCAGGACACTCTCCTAGTTTTTCTGCTTTTCAGTACAGCTGGGATAAACTACCTCTTGAATGATACTAATGTATTCACAAGAATGCCTTCCCAACAGAACTCATGTAAGAACCCAACAGGGCTGTCCAATTACCAGGCGATAAAGAGTCCACACGGTGAGAATTAAAAGATACTTAGGTAGTAAAAACAAAAACAAAAACAAACCAGGAAGCGCCCTGGCTGTCCTCACTAGGTGGGAAGGTGTGCAGGCTCCTTCCTGCATTATGGTTCTTTCTGTCTTTACTCTGTAATCATGTCATAATCATGAAGATCTGGCATTTTAATTTCATCCCTAGGGGAAAATTGTGGATGTTGGCACCGTGACAAATGGAACAGTATAAAAGGACAATTACCTTAGGCTCATACACTTTTTTTTCTCTTTGCAGCTTTCCAAGAAAGAATTAAACTTTCAAGATTTTAGAAAAATTAGGATGTGGCTTCATATCCAGTTTTTCTTCCCCAACAATAAAAGCTCTAAACCCCTCTGTGCTCCTCAGTCAACTTCTCCTCATGGAAGTGTAACCACAAGTCATTCCTTTTAGCTCACTGGACAAGCGTATTTGAGCATCTGTGCGACAGCTACTGTGGCGAGCCCTGGGAAGCAGGATGCAATGGTCCTGAAAAAGGAGCGCTCTGGGCTTGACAAGAGGTCTGGACTGAAGTTCTGCGACATTACACACAGTCTTGGGTGTGTTACTGATCTTCTCTGTGTCTGATTTTCTGTTTGTGCCACGAGGAAAATGTGAAGAGCAGCTCAAGTTATTTCAGGAACTAAAGAAAAGTTGTCCACGTGTAACATGTTTAGATGAGATTAGAAGAGCCGCTGAAGAGACGGCTGAGGCAGTGACGTTAAGTCTGTAAGTGCCAACATGAGAACCTGAGTTCAGGGCTCCAGGCCTCGCATAAAAAGCCAGGCATAGTGATGCGTGCATGCAATCCTAGCACTGAGAAGGGAGAGGCAGGAGGATTCCTGGGGTGAAAGCTAGCAAATCCAGTAAGCTCTAGGTTTTCAGAGATCTGTCTCAAAAATTAAGGTGCAGAGAGCAATGGAGGAGGAATCCCGGTGCCCCCCCTGGCTCCCCCACACTGGCACAGGCATACACACATGCAAACAACCACAAACAGGCACATAGGTATACACATGGACAAACAAATTAATTAATTCATAAAACAAATGAATAGATTTAAAAATAAAATAAAATAGAAATATATTTACAGATTTTTATCTTCTCTCTCTCTCACACACACATGCTACAGTACGTAAGTGGAGGTCAGAGACCAATTTTGTATGTCAAATTTAACCTTCTACCTTGTTTATACCAGGGTCTCCTCTCTCTCTCTCTCTCTCTCTCTCTCTCTCTCTGTCTCTCTCTCTCTCTCTCTCTCTCTCTCTCTCTCTCTCTCTCTCTCTCTCTCTCACACTGCCCTAGCTGACTCACAAGCTTGGTATCCTCCTGTCTCCACTTCCCAGCTCACTGTGGGAGTGCTGGCCAAGCTCATCTTGTACATGTGTCTAGCTTTTATGAGAATTTGGGGGATCTGGATGTCAAGCACTTATACCCACTGAGTCCTCTTCCTGGCCCAGGATGTCTGTATCTGTAGGATATTAGAAGTCCCTATCAAAACTATGTAACTTGGAAGAAGACGCTGTTGGATCTTCTTCCCTATTGGTCCAGCTTCTCTCTTTAAGGCCTCACGAAGCCCAAGCATCGCTTACATACCCAGGGTCCATTGTCCTCCAAACACTGCTCTTCCCTCATCAGCCGCTGCATCTGCTGCAGTCAGCACTATCACCCAAGAGCTGTAAACATTTCCGAGACAGTATTTAAGATGACTATATGTCATCCTCTATTTTGGTTAGAAAGTCGTAATCAAAATCAGAATTTCCATCTTAGAATTAAGGTACACAATGTATTCCAATAAAGTTTCCTAATTAACCAAATAACAGACATCTTAAACTGTTTTTGAAAATTAAAACAAACACACAATATCAGAAAAAAAATCACCCACCCCAACATTATTGTATCAAGGTTTCTAGAACACTTCTCTATTTTAGTCTTTATGTAAGGACCTTCAGAGTTCTTGTTACCCAAGAAGAATTACATACTGAACTTGGATATCCTGGCTTCCTTCTTCTTTCCGGAACATAATCAAGTAGAACTGCATATCCAAACTGAAGAGTGCTTGAACTAGCTCCATCTAATCATTAAATATTTGTGATTTTAGCAACCTGGTTGCTGAGACTTCATTAATTTGAAATAGATCGTGGGGATACTCACTCAGAAGAAACTGGTCAATGCTACAATCTGGGAATTCCCCCTCGCATGAGTCAGTCTGCAAGCTGTGACTAAACACTAACATCTCCCACTGTGAAAAGTTTCCAAATGAGGTAGCAGCAGCCAGGAGGATGTAGTCACCTCAAGAACAGGTTCTTGGCCTCCATACAAAATTAATGAATTATACTCTCTCCTGTGAGCTTGGAATGTATATTTTGGATGAAAGATATAGCTACCACAAAATTGGAACAAGTATTTTGGAAGAATCTATAAAAACAGAAATACATTCATAGAAATATTAGGGAAAGGAAGAGAATGGGATATGGAAATAAAACCAAACAATAACACATGCTGGTCAAATAGAGGTCTGGCTGAGATGAGAAAAATGTGTCAATATTCATGATATTTAACCCTTGTATATGAGGTAAAATATGGAATAGGGAGTAGATTAAATATACTTTTATTTGTTGTGTGTGTAGTGTATTCAGGGGAGGGTGAAGGTCAGAGGGCAATCCTTCTGGAGTCAGTTCTCCCCTTCCAGCTGTTGAAGCAGGGTCTCTGTTGTTCCTTCTGTCATTTTCTGCACCCTAGGCTAGTTATCCTGCAATCTTCCAGGGGATGTTTTAGTCCCTGCCCCCATCTCCTGTATGAGTGCAGAGATTACAGGTGTGAGTTGGAGCATCGGGCTTTCTCTTACCGACTGGGTTCATGACATCAGGCCTGCATGGCAAGCGCATTCACCAGTAAGTCATTTCACTGGCCTCACGAGGTACTTCGAATCCTGCAAACTACTGAAGGAAGAAGCTTTGTGCTGCTGATGTTCATGGTCCCAACATCTTATCACAATGTTTGCATATCACATGTTCTGTAACATACAGGTGAGCACCTGAATAGATGAATATAATAGTAGTAATAATACAATAACAACAACAATAATAATAAATACAAATGTAATCTTTCAGAGTAATTACCGTTAACCATGGATACCTCTAAGACTGCTTGAAATGAACTTTAGCTATATCACCACTTGGGAATCCCCCAGTGGTTTTCCATCTCACCGAGATTCACTGGCCCTGTGCCTAAGCCCCTCCTTGATGACACACCCATTTGATTCTCATGTTCCCCTTATTCATCTATCCCTGACTGCCCTTGACCTCTGTTTTCAGGACTGTCCACTTGTAGGCAGAGTCTTCACATTGTTTCCTCTTCCTTGTGACCTCAACTTGCCTCAGTCCTTGCTTCTACAGAACTTTACTCAAATATAATCAGCTCAGAAATATTTCTCTGAATATTGTGGTTTGGATCCCAAATGTCCCCTGAAGGCTCACATGTTTATTGCTTACTTCCCAACTGTGTTCTTTGGGGTGATATGAGACTTCGGGTGGCAGACCCTGGTGCAAGTAGGCCACTGGGGTCAGGACATATTGCTGCTGGTTCTAGTTAGCTTTCTATTTCCTGGTCCATCCCCATGTGGCCCTGTGTATTGCTGTATCTTCTCCCCATAATAGAGAAAACTGACTAAAGCTGTGCAATAAAGTAAGCTATTTACCCCTTAGGACATCTCATCAACTATTTTGTTACAGTGATAGAAAATAACTAATACACAGGCCAAACTATCAGGATAGGAGCCACTATCACCTTGATAATGACTGATACCCATTGTGTTTTTCTGGACAGCACTGATCATTTTCCTATATTCAGTTTTGTTTGCTCAGTGACTTGTTGTCTTTAACTCTTTGTTTATTAAAGTTAATAAGGTTTGGAATTTGTCTACCTTGTGTCCTATCAGCCTTGGTGCCTGAATAATGCCGGTCACAGTAGAATCTCATTAAATTTTGGATGCTTGGTGAGTTAATGTGTGACAAGCTCCATTTAAAACAAGAGATTAGCTGGCTAATGCAACAGACTAAAGGAACATCCACATTTATAGAGGAAATATTCTACTATCCTCTTCCCTGGTAAACTCATGGATACAGCACTCCAAACACAACATGTTTCCAGTATGAACTGGCAATTATCTTCTAGGTTCTAAATAATGGAAGTAGGACATATCCGTGCACATTTGGCATACAACCACAATATATCATGTCCAAAAGCTAAAACATATTCCCCCTCCCAACTTTATCCTTTCTTTATCTAAATTTCTGGCATTGACAAGCCAGAAAATGAGGTTTTATCTTGCTCTCTTCTGTTTATTCTGCAAACTACCACTCTCACCAATATCCTTCAACAATAAAAGTGATCATGTCATGTCCTTGGTAAAACTCTTCAGGGCTTAAAGCCCAACCCCTTTAGGATGGTGTTAAGTCCAATTCTCTGACTTAGACTGACTTCTTATGGCATCTCTAGCATTAGATCTTTCTTCCTATATCTCACTAAATTCATTGCTGGTTTACCTTCAGAATTGGGAACCCTTCAAGTTAATTTTCACCTCCATCTTTACAATCCTCTGATTTGGCTGTAGTACATTCTTCTACCTGGTGTACCAATAATTCTTCTCCAATTCCCAATGTTGCTTCTAATAGAACACCATCCCCAGCAACCAACAAGGTGAATTACAGTAGTCTCTTGATGTGTTCTTTGGAAAGTCTAGATGGGCTCCTGGATCCAATAATCTCTCTCTTGAAAAGGATATGACACAAGTGTTAACCTCCTGAGTACACACATTTCACCTCCAAGCCCTGAACTGGCGAAGAATATGAGGAAGTTCTCCAAAGATGCTGTGCAGAGAGAGCCAGAGGCCAAATTAATTTTTCAACACTAAAGTTTGAGCTTTACAATTTGTACCTTTTTATGGTAATAAATTTCTCTATAACAAGCAAGGCCTAGTAACTGGGCAAAGGGGCCAGCAAGGCTCACTTTGCAAAGAGTTTTCTTGACTCTGGCTATGTATGTTTGGAGGATAATGCCACAGGTCAAATGTCATCATTTGTACAATCCTTTTCTAATAGATAAAATGAGTCTTCCATTTGTGTTATTGGTTGACAGATGATTGTGGAAGTCCCTCTAGCATTTACCCAAATCCTGTGAGTTTTTCGAGCTTGGTGAAGTTTAAAGCTTTCAAGTTCTGTTCACAGAGTTGTAGATCTATTGATTTTGGAGCAAACATAGATGATATTTGTTTACTTGTTAAGAAAGTTACTCATTTATTCTCCAAGTCAGCAGTACAAGCTTGTTCTGGCCTTTCACCCAGTCCTAACTGATCAAAAGGTGATCTCAATATCTTTAGTTCTTTCTATTTGAAAAAGAAGTCATGCATCAATATTTTATGAAATCAGACTTGCAACTCTGCTGCACTCAAGAATAGAACACAAGCTAGCTCTGTTTCTAATGGCAGGAATGTATCCCTGTCATCCTATAGTCATCTGTCAGGATAAAAAGCCTTATGAGGGGGCACTGTTGAATGAAGGAGGGGGTGCTTACTTAATGCTCATTAAGCCTGAGATTTTGAAAAAGCTGAACTAGTTATATATGCTCTTAGCATCTTCTACCATTCTCTTTCTGCCGACTCTATGTTGTTTTGAGCTTTGGCTTAGAATATTTTGTCCCATTCTGGACTCTTTTACAGTATTATGTCCCTGGCACAATTGCCAAGCTCTTAGTAAGTTATCAATAAATGTCTATGACTCAGTCAAGGTGTTCTGTACAGCATAAGATTCTGTGGCCTTCCTTTGAATGTTTCTAACAACTTTTCCTGCTCTCTGTTCCTCAGTTCAGAAGATGGTTGACCTGGCAATTGCTAGTGTGACGGTTGTCTTCTTTCAGTTTCCCTATAGCCATAAGAGTAGCACATTCTTTCAAATAGAACTTTCACCTTTCAGCTCATATTGGCTTTTGGTCAATGGCTAAGATTAGATCGGTCCCCATAGTTACTGATTGAACTACTTATTTATTTTCTCCTCTGATTCCAGCCACTACAGTGGAGTCTATGTGGAATCCATTTGGGCCCGTGCTTCTGATTTATCCATCTTCTCTTGTCCCCTAGAATGCAGTCTAGCTGCAACCATACTGCCCCTTTGAGACTTCCGGATAAGTTCATCTGTACTTGAGGACAGGTGCTTCCCTAGTCCCTGCACTCACAGGGACTAAACACTGTGCTAGGATTGCCCTTCCCTCTACCCATGAGAGCTGATATGTCTGGTTCAAGGTGCTTCCGTTTTCCTCTAATTGGTCTTCAGTATGGCTGCTGTTCTTTTCTGGGCAAGTCCTGGGAGAATCACTTTCTTCATAGATTTAATTGTCTTCACTTGGATTTTGCTTTTAGTACTATTAGAGCACAAGCCAGTTGCTCTGGCCCCCCATCATATCCCTTCAAATGAGTGTCAAGGGAACTGTTTGTGTTTTGTTACTAAGGCTGCTGTTGAACTTGAGGCTCCAGCAACAGCAGGACCCTCTTGAGTCTTGGCAACCAAATTCCGTATGGCCTCACTCTGCTGGTTTCGTCTTCTCAGTCCCATCCCTTGTGGACAATTTGTAAAATTAGGAAATTAAGAAAACAGAGAATGAAAAAGACTGGGGAAATGCTTAGTAAGGAAAACCCCTTCACAGAGATGGAGCCTCAATGAGAAATTTACCAAGGGCACTAGAGAGATTCACATGGATACTATACATAAACAATATCCATGCTTCTCTTTCTTATATAATGTAATAGATAGTAAGGAAACATCAATTTATTTTCTTAGATGCATGGGAAGGAAAACAATACCTTTGGATCAAAAACAAAACAAAGCAATTTTTTAAAATAAATGTTAACACCACAAAAGACTGGGATGGAAAATTTATCCAAGAACTTCCTCTCTAGAATTTTCCTTGGATCCCTCTATCTACTCAATTCCTCCCTACTCTGGACCCATGGATTTCGTATTCTCCAGCACAGTAGAAGGGGGATGCGTTGAATGAGGTGGCAGATCCTTCCTTCCTTACATTTAATAGGGTCGTCTCTTTCTCATGTGAAATATCATCGCTGTAAACATTTTACCAGCAGGTTTATTTGAAAGGGGAAAAAAAAACATTTTCAGGAAAAGAGATGAAGCCCTGGTTCTGATTTTCTCTACGAATGTTCTGAATCAGTCAGAAGGGATACCTATACCCAATGGGCACCATGAACAGAGAAAGAAAGGAATTTCACATACATTTATGTAAGGCGAGAAACAAAGACAGGCAGTATCTTCAGTGTGACCACAACTTTCACTTTAAATAAGTTTTACTTAAATCACATCGTTTGAAATTTACATCCAGGGCCTGCCAGGCATTAAGCCTGTCTGTTTTTATAGGAAGATAGCTGTCTCTTCACTGGCTCACAGGGGACAAAGGAAGGCATCTGGGTACCATGTGAAGCACAAACACTCTTTAATGTCACCTCTCTCCCAGGCTGAGAAGTCAGCACGAAGCTCTGGCAGGCATCTCAACTCCACCTTCTTGGCTGACAGCTAAAGAAATAGGATCATAAATGGTTCTCAGTCTGTACCCTCAAAGGGACTCTGAGCTCTTTGAGGCCAGAGGTTGTATCTTATATATATGTTCTTGTTTCCATTGGATAGGACCAGGAAATAAAGGCATGAGGGAAGAGTGGAGAGACAGGAAGCAGAGATGAAAACTGTATAGAGCACTCTGCTACAGAGAGATGGAGACCCAGTAGAGCACTGTGCTATAAAGAGATGGAGACCCCATAGAGCACTGTGCTGCAGAGAGCACAGACATTAAAACAGTGCAAAAACAGCTTCATCTGTCAAATTCCTGAGACTCCAGTGAGCCAATATGCTGATTCCCTTACTTAAACAAGCCAGCAGAAATAAGGAATGGTAGTAGAAAAACCTTGGAGTCTGCCCTGGTGTCTTTGTTACTAGATACACCCTCAGATCAGGGAGGGCTGTGGGATCATTACCACCTCCACCTCCAGGAATAAGGACACCCACCAAGAGCTGTGAACCCCTTAACTATAAGACAGAAAGTCATAGAGAAGAGTAATAATGATTCCAGGATAGTAATTTTTCATTTATGGAGCAAGTAAAACACTTGCTCATACTTCATTATTATCTTTTTGTAATTCATGGTAAGAGCTGAGGCTGAGGTTTTGTTGACATTTTATACCTCAATATCACGTACAACCTCTATCATACAAAGAAAGCCACATCATTATTCTGAATTATAGACAGATTCTCAGGTTCCCCCCAAAGGCTTTGTGTACTAGTCATCAATTCCTATGCTACTCCTTGTCAGGGAAGAGAGGAGTTGTGGGCCCCAGCACAGAAGCAGTGGTGTTTCTTGTTTGTTTTAATCTTACTTTAGGTTTCTTGTCACACTGCCCTGTTCTAGTGACCACGCACCCATACCTACCTTAAAGGTGAGAAAACTGAGACTCGGAGATCTTAGATAATTTGTGCTGGTATCCTAGACTTCCACCCTGGCTATGTTGGTATTTAGAATTAGGTTTGTTCGCTTATACCCCCTTTCTCTCTCTTTCACACCATGACACTGAAATAGTACTGACTGAAAGTTAAGTGGGATGCGCTTCTAGGTTCCCTAGTAGAGACAGAGACAAATGTTCTGGGATGAGCACTGAAGACATTAGAGAGGCCTAACTGCTGGGCATCCCTAGGCCGTGGGAACTACCCCACACAGACTCACCATGATGTCACTGTTGAGGAGCTCAGTGCATGCTGATTTAGTTCTTTTCCTGTTGCTGTGATAAAATACTATGACAAAAGCAACTTAAGGGAGAAAGGGTCTATATCAGCTTGTAGTTCATCAGGATGGGGAAGTCAAGGCTGTAAGAGCTTGAAGCATCCACAGCCAAGCAGCAGAAGACCAGGACCACTTGCTGTTCAGCTTGCTTTCTCCATCTTTACAGACTAAGAACCCCACCTCAAGAATGCCCCTGCCCACCATTAAGATGGGTCTCCAGACATGAATTAACCTAGTCAAGACAGCATGCCCAGAGGCCCATATCCCAGGTGACTCTAGAACCTGTCAAGTTGGCATATAATACCTAGTTATCACACAAGTAGTCTTCTGTGCAAGATGATGGGAGATCAGTATGTAAATTTATGAGTAGAACTTACCTTAAATACCAGATGATGCTAAGGTGAAAATGATGCTCTCCTCTTTGTGCTCCTTTCTTTACTTCCCTCTCTCTTTCCTTCTTCCTCCCTCACCTCTCCATGTTCCTTGACTCTCACTATTATCTGTATCTTCTATATCAACATACACCCTTAAGTTAGAAATAAAGAAGTGGAAATAACTGCCAAAGCTGTTATGTCACACCACTCATGTCATATTAGGCCACTTATGCCATGCCAACAGAAGGTAGTCCCTTTATTCTTCTAATATCAGCCCATAGTAGCTTCCAGAAAAGTCCCAATGGGCCATTTGACTCATAGGTTCATCTCTATGGACAAGGTCCATGGATGGCTGCTCATTCTGGTAGTCTGACAAAATGAGATTTGCTATCCTCATCAGAGTCATAGAGAAAAAGAGCAGGGTCACATCTAAGGATGGGGATTCGGTATCATAAAAGGAGAGAGGAAGGCTCAGAGCAGAAACTAACTGATAGACAGCCAAAAGACACATGTCAACCTAATCTCACTCAAATTATAAGACACCCGTGGCCGGGCGGTGGTGGTGCACGCCTGTAATCCCAGCACTCAGGAGGCAGAGGCAGGCAGATCTCTGTGAGTTCAAGGCCAGCCTGGTCTACAGAGCTAGTCCAGAACAGACTCCAAAGCTACAGAGAAACCCTGTCTTGAAAAAACCAAACAAAAAAAATAAATAAATAAAAATAAGACACCTGTGTCATTCTCCTCTTTGATTTCCAAGACAATGCCAAGTCAGAAATTGTCTGGACTCTTCGATTTTAACATTGTCTTTGTATTGTCAATGCTACAGTACTGGCACACAAGCTGTTCATTAGACAATGGAGGCATCTCATGCTGGGCTGGTGTGGGTGGTGACCATGAGGAAAATAATAACAGATCCCAGGCCACTTGTCATGAGGTTATGAACTTGTCCCCAAAGGTTTCATAAAAACTTGAATTCAAAACAAAACTTAATTCTCAGCAGTTATGGGGTCTAGCCCCCCAAATTTCTTCTTCTTTTTCTTTGTTATGGTGGGAAGGAACTAATGACATTTGTCTCAGAACAAGTCAGTGATGTGTAGTCAGGAACATATATAGACTTAATAGAGGGTTGGGGCCTCAGTGCTTGGCACAGACTAAATAGCTCAACATATTATAGCCTTTGCTTTTTATGTCCCACTCATTGCTGGCTGTCTACATTCAACTTGATCTTCATTAAATGAATGGAACACATCTCAGTTTTTTCACTAATGAGGAAGTTAGAGTCTAAGGCTGAGTTGAGTGTTTAATCAGGGACTAAGATTTGAAGATATCTTTCAATTTCAACCATATTATCACCCCAAATTCAAAGCCACTTTCAAGTTTTCTTTTTACTTATTTGTATTAGCATATGTTAGTGATTCATAGTAATGGCCTCATTGTGACATTTGTATATGTGTACATATGTATTCTGTCCTATTCATCCCCACACCCATTGCCATCTCTCTTGTGTCCCCTCCCACTTCTACTGATCCACTTCCTGTCCCTAATCAGACCCTTTTATGTTTTCCTGAGTTTTCTTATTTTGTTTCATTTTTTTTAAGCCTGTAAGTTTCATTCTAGTTTTTTACAGGATAATGGTTAGGGGGTTGTTTACAGAAACATGAGAAAATTGCCAGTGGCTACACCACTGAAGAAAAATACCTCTCCCCTTGCCAGCAGCCATTAAATACTTATAGGTGCCGGGCAGTGGTGGCACATGACTTTAATCCCAGCACTCAGGAGGCAGAGGCAGGTGGATCTCTGTGAGTTTGAGGCCAGCCTGGGCTACAGAGTGAGTTTCAGGAAAGGCTCCAAAGCTACACAGAGAAACACTGTCTCCAAAAAAAAAAAAAAAAAAAAAAAACCCACAAAAACAAAAAAAAACAAATACATACATACATACATACCTATAGGTCTTCAGAAAGAGCATCATGGTCCCATCCGGACTCCATGGCAGGATGTTGATAGGTCCAATCTTGTACAGTGTCACCATCAAACAAAAAGATCATAGTCTGCGAAACTGTAAAACATTTGAAATCAGTTTTACAAGAGTTTTCAAAGTACACCGGGGCTAAACAGGATGATGGTTACCTTGGCAGTGTGTGTCTAAGAGTCTAACCTGTTTTTCTAGTAATTGTTTCCCAATGCTCAGGACACATACGGGGTAGTTTTGGAACCTCTGTCAGGGCACTATTGTCTATGGACTGCTGGGAAGCAGTCAAGATGCTGTCTGGTACAACTACCGCTGTAACCCAGTGTGAGCGTTTCCCAGGATTGAGGCTGTACAGGGGCCTGTGCAGGGGTCAGCACTCCCCTGCCAGAGAGTAGCTTCTCGGGGCTACTCAGTTGAAGGTAACAAGGACGCAGAAAATTTCTGTTTAGTTAAGTGCTGAGAACAAACCAAACCACCCCTATTTTCCTTCTACTCATGCTCCAATTTATGTTGGATCCCAGGCTGTGCCCATCTGTGTTATTCTATTAACTGAAAGGGAAGGAATTAGTGCGTGAACTTGTCACATCTTGTGACCTGTTGCACACTGAGATGGGAAGTAGTGGCCAAACAAACAACATTCCTTTTCTCGGTGCCTTGCAGAAGAAAACAGGAATGTCCTATTTACATCTTCTGACTACATGAAGTTCACCAGCACCATCCTTAGAAATGGACCAGGCTCCCAGGGGTTGCACCTTACAGCAAACTGAGGAAAAAAAGTGTGGCAGAACATCACAGGAAATTTCCCCCTCTCTGCCAAGCTCCAGATGGAAGACCTTCCCATGGAAATACTTACTGGAGATGCTGGACTGACACCAAGTACTGCCAAGGACAAAATCCTCTGATGGGCCCCCTCTTTCCCTTTTTCATGGGAGAACACAGGCTTAGAGCTGTGTTGGTGGAAGGGTCTCACAGGACAGCATGAGAGGCTTCGGGGCAAGTTCTGACCACTAGCTGGTAGTTGTACCTGCTTCTTACACAGAGTTCTCAGAAGCAACGTGGCAGCACACTAAAGGTACCTTAGTCCAGGTTTTCTTTTTACAAGCCTTTTATAGAAGTGTAAGTTTGACTAAATTGGACACAAACTTAGAGCAAGAGTACACTTGAGTATGAAATATTTGAGAGAATCAAGCTCCTTTTCTAGCTTTCCTGGTGGCACCAGTTTATACCAGCTTGCCTTGGCAGAAACCCAGTTAGGAAATGAGAGAAAAGGCAGAAAATAAGTATTTCCACAATCCATCCAAATCCCAAAGACCCAGCAGGACACAGAATGCATGTGAGCCGCCTCATCAAGATAGAGTGGGCTCTGAAGACCCCAAGAAGTTTGTGCTAGGAGAAGAGACTGCTTGCCAACTCAGATGGCTGCAGAGAAGCATTGTCAGGTCCTGACTTCCTGTGTCTTCTCTAAACTAAAGCACTTTGCCCCACGAAGACAAACAGCAATTCCAGGATCTCACCATGGTCAGCCTATGTCATGACCCGCTGAAAAAATTTCCATCAGCAAGTATCCAACTATGCTTTTTTTCCCCCTCCTAATTTCCTCTGTTTTTAGAATTCTGAGGTCCATTCCAGGAGACTTATAGAGAAGGTAGCTCCAGACTGGCTGCATTCTCCCACGCTCCCACAAATGTGATGCAAATCAGGGTGGGAGCTGAGGAGCATACATTCCTGGGAGCATCTGGCCCCAAGGGTCATGATGCAGGTGGTATATGAGGCCCTCTCTCCTCTCTGGAAACCCTTTATAGGGGAGTTATGTCCACACTTGGATTCACAGCTGGCCTCTGATTGGTACAAATCCACTGGCCTACTACATCAATGTTCTCATTGAAAGGGCATGTCAGATCTTGACATGGACAAAACAAGATGGGGGATCCAGCCTATGCTTCTGCGGCCTTTCTCATAGAATACATCCCCAACAATGAGAGGCTTCCCAAGCCTTTGGTTAATTAAGCAGGCCATTCAGGAGGCTTTTGCCTGCGATGGGTAAATCTATGCCATAGATTCTGGTCATGGTATCACAGGTGTATACTGACCTCTAACCTCATCAAGTTGTGTATATTGAATATGCATAGACCTTTTTCTAAGTCAACTGTACCTCAATAAAGCTGTTTTAAAAATATAAAATCTCCTTTTTGGTGCCCAAGCCACTTTTTCTGGATAAGTGTAGCTACCACTCCTCATCAAAGAAGGCAGTCTGTAGCTAGAGTTTTCCTGCCTGGCCCACAGTCAGGACAAATCTCTCTCATCTGCCAGTCCCACAGCCGCTCAGACCCGACCAAGCAAACACAGAGACTCACATTGGTTCCAAACTGTATGGCCGTGGCAGGCTTCTTGCTAATTGTTCTTACGGCTTAAATTAATCCATTTCCATTAATCTATACCTTGCCACATGGCTCGTGGCTTACCGGCATCTTCACATGCTGTTTCTTATTGTGGCGGCTGGCAGTATCTCTCTGACTCAGCCTTCCACTTCCCAGCTTTATTCTCCTCCTTGTCCCGCCTATACTTCCTGCCTAGCCAATGGCCAATCAGTGTTTTATTTATTGACCAATCAGCAACACATTTGCCATACAGAACATCCCACAGCAGCAGTCTTTCCAGCTAATGGAGACCATCACATAAAACCACACCTGAACACAATGCAGAGATCAACAGATAGTGGGGGAGCCCAGCCCAATAGATACATCTATGTCACAGCTCCCACATCTGTGGTTTGGGAAACATCATGGAAGAGGAGTGGAAAGATTTTAAGGGCCAGAGTACCAAGAAGTCTGCTGTAAAACAGCATCATCTAAATGAGGCTCCATAAACAAGACTGGAACAAAGGTGCCATCAACAGACATTAATGTGGAAGAGGGAAACTTTTGTGGAGTCCCACTCCGAAACAAAGAACTATAGGCAACTATGATTGCTAGAAGCAGGAGAATTAGCCTCTCCCAGGGATGAACCCCTCTATTGGTTGTCCAATGCAGAGTTTTCAGCCTTGAAAGCATATTCATACAAAGAGCAAAAATGGACTCAGTAGGATAGATGTAGATATTTGTGTGTGTATATATATATATATGTATATATATTATATATTTACAATAATTTGATAGGACTTAGAGCTCTATTATTTGTGAGAGTTTTCAATCACCTTCACTAAGGACATAAGATATCTACTAAGCTCTTCCAGGTCTTGAATGTGAAAATATATGAGAAAACAAATCAACTCCCTGAAATCAATGCTGATGTTTAATTGCACTTTACTGTGGAGAATACTGACATCTAACAGCCAATAATGTTCTCTCATGTTTAGATTGGCATGTGCACTTTCAAAGCTACTGTACTTCTCTGAAGGACCCATAAGGAAAACAAGTCCATCTGAGACAGAGAGGAACAATGATGACACATCTTATACTCTATATGTTTTCTTTATTATTCTGCTCTACCTGTCCAGAATCCTACCTCCTGCTTTCTTGTATAAACCTCATGTTTCTAAATCCAACTTCCTTTGTCCATTTGCAAAGGGCTAAATACACCAAGAGTGATTTTTATCTACGTTTGTTTTGCTGTGTCTTACAGGTATAGGTGGTGTAAGCACGAGTGTTTGTTTATGTGCATTTGCATGTGTAGGTGTGTGCACATGTATGCACATTCATGTAGAAGAAAGTAGATAGTCACCGTGTCATCTTCTGTTGTTTCTACCTCATTTTTGAAGACAGAGTCTCTCACTGAAATTGGAGCTCACTAGGTAGCTGGTCAATGAGTTCCAGGAAGTCATTTATTCCACTCCAGTCTTGGGGTTACAGATATGTGCAACTGCAACCACATATCTGTGGCTTTTTTTTTAAACATGAATGCTGGGTGTCTAAACTCAGTACATCATACTTGTGTGGATAGCACTTTATTCACAGAGATAATCTCTCTATGCCTTGATTTGAATTTTTGATATACTGCCTGTCTCACGTAAGCCAGATTAGCCTCAAAACCACTACATAACGGAGGCTGGCCTCAAACTCTTAACTTCTCAAATGCTGACATTATATGTGGCCATACCCAGCTTAGATAGAGTTCTTAAATTTATCTTCAATTTCTGTTCCCCTCATCCCCTCTCTAGACTTCTTACTCAAAACAGAAGACTTGCCTTTCTTCTTAAGAAGCAAGACAGAGTCCAGCACCCATGGTCTCACTGCAATTTGACAATAAATAGATGGTGTGCTACAAAGAGACATGTTCCTTCTAATGGAAGGCAAGCCTCTTACTTTAGTACTGAACTAATGTGCTCACCCATGTAGTTCATTTTAAATTCTTTCAACAATGAGGATTTAAACCATTGGAGGAGTCTGTCTTCTCAATGTCAGCTCAGGATTTGGTTCGATTCTCTTAAATGCTTAGTTCTTATTGTTGGAACCAGAGATGACTCTCTTCTTCCATTCTCCATTCCTCACGTCAGCTTGTGGTCTACCTAATGAAGGTTGACTCATCTCAAAGCTGATGTAGCACATAGACTGAGCACGCATTTCACTAGGTCCTGTGAGTACAGAGGTGAGGATGACATGGGCCCTTCACAAGCTTATAGTTTGGGGAAGCTGAGTGTTCTCTTAAATCCTAAATCAAGTTCTGTTTTTATGGAACTCATCCAGTGACTTGTCTTTGCAAGTGAGAATAGCAACCGAATCCATCCCTCTAGTTGCCTGTGCTTCCTGCCACACATCTCCCCTGTGACCATATCTACAAGCAGCATTGGCAGCCGCACTGTGCTGTGATCCCTGCTCTTTCTATCTACCCCTTAGTCCCACCAATCTCCGCTTCCACTTTGCACTTGCTGCTATTATGTATTTGAATCTACTCTTCTTGCTCCTCACTTGATGGAAACCTTTGGTCCTTTATTCTCAGTCTTTTAAAAGGAGCCTTAGAAAAGCCTTTCCAGGTGATCTCACCAAAGCCATTTACCACTCTGCCCTGCAACTCAAGCTAATTCTTTTTGGGGTGCTCATTCATGACTATCTGATATTTCCCATTAGCTTACCTTTTCTCCCCTGTTAAGAACATAGGCATCCCTATTTTGATCAGTGCAAACTGCATACTGGGATTAAATTATTACACTGGGTCACATACTATTTACAATTCAAATAATAAGTAACAACATTTCAAAAGAGTGTAAGCTGTGGGAGCTGCATTTTGCCTGACTTGTTTAGCATTGCGCTCATTATTAGGGGTATGCTTAAGAACAGACCTGTGGTTGGGCATGATCTCCCCTGTCTCCTTTGTCTATCTATACTGCATAAAGGAGTGAGTTTGGTTTGCTTTGGTTGTCAGGGCTGTATTTGTCATGGTGTGTATGCTATCCATTGTTTTATGGTTTAATTGTATTGGGCTCTGAATTGTTCACTGAAGCACTGTTTACATTGCACAGAAATTAGAGAAAGATTTTTTATCAATAAAGAAGAGATAAGTAAATTGCATTACCTCCATAAAATAGAGAAATCTGCACTCATTGAAATACTAACATATGCCTTTATTGATATGGAAAGGCTGCCTTAACATACTATTGATCCAAAGAAACATTTTATAAAATATTATTAATCAGTTCACTGAAATGGCATGTGTGCATTCTCAGGGAGATGTTCAGCAGAATTTTGGTGTCTTCTCTACTTTGTAGATGTTTATATAATTTCAGGTATTACTTATGATTTTTCTGCAGATTGATATGTTTACAATATTACATAATATTTTACCCAATGGAAGGAAGTTAAAAAATCTTTCTTCATTAAAAATACCAAAGGTCAAGAAACAATCAAATGAAAAAGAAGCTGAGAATAACAAGATAAGACTTAGTGTGCTTGAAGCCTTTTTCTTGGGTGCCCATCACCCACAGCAGCAAGTCTGAAATCCTTCATGCGCCCTGAAGGCTTTCTTCACAATTCCATCTTTCTCACCAGGTTACTCCCAACAATGGCCTCGTCAGTTTCCCAGTCTGTGTCCAGCACCACCCTTTTTCCCAATTCCATCTTTCAC
The DNA here is from genome assembly GCF_007827085.1 of Peromyscus californicus insignis. NCBI lineage: Eukaryota > Metazoa > Chordata > Mammalia > Rodentia > Cricetidae > Peromyscus > Peromyscus californicus. The sequence goes on along the minus strand of NW_026294595.1, from coordinate 134,210,092 downwards.
TTTGCCCAGTCACTCAGTGAGTAGTGAGTGGATGGTGGTACCAACATTATATCCATCCAGCTCAGCTCTCAATTATATCCTATAAACCACTCACCTTTGCTGCCTCCCACCTGTCAAGTCACTGTATGACACAGGGCACACTGTAGCCCTTTGCTTTGATTTATGGAAGAACTGATGAGGCAAGAAATAAATTATATTCCTGAGTATACCCTTATCCTAAATACATGAAATAAATCCTATCACTTACACACCAGTTTGTGGTTTAACTTTTTGACTTTTAATTACAAAGATTCTTTGTCAAGCAAAACCTTATGAAAATGTATCTTCCATAATATTTTGGGTTGTGGAAGGCCTCAATTCTGGTGTCCTTTGTCTAAATATCAATGTAACAAACATTTTAACATATACATAGGTGCAGTGCTATTTACTACCAGAAATCTAAAAATGAAAGTAAACAGAAATACAGACCACTGCTCACTTGGGAATACTATATGAAACTCTGAATGCCAACTGCTTGGGATCAAATTCTTGTTTCACCTCATGGGTAAGAGGCTTTGTATTTTTAATATGTCTTTAACACAATAAAATAAATATGCTGATGGTATTTTCTCATAGTGTTATTTTTTTAGGACACAGACTACATATGGTCTGGAAGATAATAAGTGCTCAACCAACATTCAGTTTTTAAAAGTCAGCAATGTCACGACTACTTTCAGCTCTTGGGATCACATCAAATTGTGAAGGGTGGAGTCCAGACAAAGATTTCAAAACACTGAAATCTTCCAGAAATTAAACGGAGGCAATGAAAGAAAATGCATTTTGCTGAGAAGCCTCACACAGACATCTCTTGTAAGGCTAACAAAGAACCCTGTGATCTGCTGATATTTTCCTGTATTCTTGTCCTAACAGGGTTACAACTTTTTTCCCCAGCAATTTTCACTTACCAAGGATTCAAGCTACGAAGCAGGGAAGGGGGATTAATGAGTGAGACCTCTCTGTGGCCCCATCTTGAACTTTCCCCATTTGCCATCCTCTTTTAGATCGTGATACCAACCTGGAGATGCTCCAAGTCTACAGAGGTCCTAGAGTGAGAGCCAAGAGTGTGTATATCCTGAATATCCAGACGTATCCGGGAATGCCTGGAGGGTCAGCCAGCCAGGCAGGTACAGGCCAAGAAGCTGCCTGGGTGGGGTGCCTGTGCATCTGAGGACTTCCTTGCCCTCTGGCCCTGTTAGTAAAGCTATACCACTCTAATGCAGGTTTTAACTTGCCTGTTCATTTCTATACTAAATGCTAGATTCACCAAGATCTTCAAGAATGTCCACTTTGTTAGTTTAGACTAATTAGAATACTGAAGTGGTGTCCATTCACTACCCAGCAAAAGACCTGATACATAGTATTCATATATTGGGAATGAATGGTTGAGATAATGAATGGAGGATAATTGGCTGAAAGCTGATATACCCAAGGACTCTAAGAACTTTCTACAGAAGACTGGGTACTGAATGTCACTGGGAAAGTATAGCCATATGATAACAAAGAGAAATAATTTCATATCCGTATGGAAACCATATCCTTGTGCAAATGAGTCTGTTCTAGGAAAAAGTTCACCACAATGCAGAAGGAAAGTGGATTACTGTGTAAAGAAGGGACCATTTCAAATTAAGCAAGCATGTTGAGTTATTGAAATAGTAGTTTGGCCACCCCAGCTGTTAAGGACATAAAAAAAAAAAAGGCACCACACAGATGAAAATAAATTATCGTAGATCTAGACTAGTGTTGGGGTTGGGGTTGAGGCTCAGTGACAACAGTGACAGAGCACCTGTCTTGCAGGCATGACACTCCAGCTTTGCTCCCCAGAACCACAAGAACGACATTAATGTTAAAGCCGGAACATTCCCGCTTTAAGTCTATTTTCCCAATCCAATGTGTCAAGAGAGCTAGGAGCGGCTTCTCTCACATGCTGTGTGGCAGTGTAAGGACCATGATGAACAAGCAAGGAAAAGCCATAACATCCTGAAAGCTAGGGGGAAATGTCCCCAGAACTTCGCTCTCTAGAGACGAAATTGATTCCAGACAGAGGCTACCTAGAGGAGAAGGGAGACAAACTTCCCTATGGTGGGTAGTTTCAAAAACGATGTATTCACTCTGTGCTGCTTGCCATGAGCTCCCTTCAATTATTCATAAGAAAAATAGAAATTTTAATAGAGTCCAACTTGAATAGTTTTTTAGACAAAAATTGTCATATATGTAACATGTTCTGCATGGTTGTGTAGCAGTTACAGGAGACATGACGGTGATGAAGACAATGTCAGGAGGCTCTGAGAATGGGCCAAATTTGCCAGAAAACCTCTATTTTAATCAAGGTGGGAATGGCTTGAGTATTGGAAGATGAGCCCCTAAGGAGTCTAAAGGAGTCTCTCAATAACTCAATAACCTGAAAGATTCTTCTGGAACCAAGCTAAAGACTGATATGTGGAGGCACTTCTACAGCACCACTTCCAGAACATTGCCAGAGAAGTGTAACCATGTGTAGTGTGGGAAAGACTAATGAATTCATATCTGGATGGAAACCATATCCAGAAGCAAATGAGGTTGTAAAAAGGCTTCACTGTAATTTGAAAGTAAAACAGTCTGAAGCATAGCTAGCTAAATGAGCATTTATTACATATAGATACGTATTTGATGTGGTCCTGTCAGAATAATAATAGCTTTACCTATCCTCATTTATTTTTGTCTACTGGGTATGTCCAGTTGAGGATAATGTGTATAGAAGCATCACAAACATAATTTCCCTTTGAATTACCAACAGATGAATTTACATATCTATTTAATTTTCTATTATTACCGAGAATAGTGGAATAAACGACAATTACCTATCTGTAATAGAATGTAACTCCAAATAAATTAATTCCTGTCCTGTTTCTATCTTTTGTCAACTCAGGGTTCCATCCTAATATCCAGACTGACACATCTGTTGTTCTGATTTGCATGTTTCTGATATACATTTTCCAGATAATTCCCTTGAAACTCTCTGAGATGCTTTTTTAAACTGTGTCTTCCAAGAGATGTGCTTCTGTGTTTCACCTGCACTGATATTCCCTGAACAGTCAAGGGTAGTAGCGAGTAGTTCTTGCTGGAATCTCACTTCGGGTTTCCTGCACTGTATGTTTTCCCATTGTTTCCTCCGTTTCCTGCCTTTCGCTAGATGAACTCTGCTTTGATATCTTGAATCTCTTGCGGTAATTTAGGAGAAATTATCCTGTTTCTTACTTTTTTGAAATTTGCAGAATAACATACTTGGCCTGATACTCCTCTAATTACTAAGGTCACAGAGAGACAATGGATTCTGACTCTGTCTTATTTTGCTTGAGAGGTTCAGTACATTTTTTTTTCACTTGTATTTCTTAGCATTTCAGAGGGTAATGTGCAGCATTGTAAGCTGTTTGTTTCCCACTAAGTTTTGTATTTTGTGTTATGTTTATCAAAGTTATTTTTCACACCCCCTTATTTATTTCTTGGCCTTGTTCTTTTTATCTTTTACTTAGTTTTGTTCTGTTTAGTTTGTAGGTGCCCCCTCTACAGGTATCTCTTTCAGTGTGGTCACATGGGTGTCCTATTCAGTGTCTTTATCTCTGCCTTCTTATCATGTTTTGGGGGCTCTTATGTGTGCTCAGTACCACTGAACTGACACCTGAATCTGTCTTCAGCCCACATTCCACTCCTAATAGTAAGATTGGCATGGCAAGCTGTTTGTTGGATATCATCCTCAGTGTCTCTGAGATGCCCCTGCAGAACTGGGCCATTATTTTATTGTCTCAGATGTTACAGAAAGATGGTGTAGAGAGGTAACTGATAACATGCATCCTATATGCATATGTAAATGCATAACAATTCGAGAGACATCTTCACACATCACATCTCTCAGTCTCATTATTTGTTATTGCTTTAGTTTTTGTTGGTTAATTTGGTATTTGATCATTTCACACATGCGTATAAAGTATTCATATTACTCTCTTCCTCCCCTACCCAAGCCTATCAATCTGCCTTCATTAGTACAAGTCCATTTCAGAGATTCATGACTCTTGATTTTGTTTTGTGACCAAGTTAGTTTAACCGGAGCCATCTTGTGACCATGGAAGTAGAACTATCCATGGGAGCCTGATGGTCACCCTCTTCCTGAATCTAAGGGCCTCTAGTCCAACCATGTGTGACTGTTAATGAACCAATGCTTGTGCAGACCCAGTGCAGGTATCCACAGCTTCTGGGAGTTCTTAATTACAATGGTTGTGTCTTTCCCAGTAACTATCTTCAGCTCTCCTTCCCATCTTCTGGTCTTACATTCTGCCCACCCCCTCTTCCACAATGTCTCTTGAACCTGAGTGGGGATGTTATAAAGCTTTTTAATTGACAAATAACAACTGCATGAATTGTAGGCTGCAATGTGATGTTTCAGCCCATGCATACACCTGTAAATCACGAGCTGCATTTGGAAAGGATAAGCTGTCCAATTCTAAAAGTAAGCGAGGTGGAAATACACAATAATGAAATCCATTGGTTTGTATGCTAACTGAAAATTACATTAATTAGAAAATAAAGGAAATGATCTTTGAGAAGATCTTACTGAAGATTTGATCTTTATCTTTCTATTTCATTCAAATCAAAACTGCTTTATCATTTCTTCTGATTTATTTTAACTATATGACTTGGTTCATTCCAGGAACAAAACTTAGTTTCCATTCAGACTCAGACTTCCCCTCCGGTGTAGTCCATTCTTTTCTGAGATCATTTTCAGGTTTGAAGCTTCATGAAGGATCTACACAAGAACAGTGATTTCAGCTCTTACAAGTGGCTAGGAGACCTGCTCCACTCTAGAGGGGAGGGGGAGCTGCCTGGCACTCCCATCTCGCTTTGGTGTCAGGGATTGGATTTTAAGGTGGATGGTACCACCAGTGCAGAGGGAATTCTGTAGCACTACTTGGCACTCAAAACCCTTTTTCTCCTTTTCATCTCAGAAGGTGGATGCAGCTAGAAAGGAATGAGGTCTGCAAAGACAGACTTCTGCATTTATAGGGTGATATGGAGAGTTCTGTTTGGCCTGAGTTCTGGCGGATTCTTCTACTGGTCCTCTTTATTTCCAACCAGATTTCCTGTCTCAGGAACTTTATGCCAATCTAAGATGGCAGAACATTAAAATAACCAAGTAGGTGGAGCTCTAGAGTTCCTCTGCAAAGGCAATGCAGAGTGGAACAGAAACTCTGGTGACACAGGATTCGTAAATTCCTATACCCAGCTTCTGAAGACCAAGGCAAACAGACTGTCCTTTGAGTGCCTCAAAAGATCTTTTTTTTCTTGTAATGCCAAATGCAATATTTTTTTGAAAAGACTACACCAGAAGTTTCCCAGCTGAGAAAACAGGCTTGTGAAAAATGGTTTCAGAAAATGTAATAAACCATGCAAAAGTTGTTCAGGGTGTGTTTGAAATGAACATCTGGCTATGAGCTGCAGAATTACCCCTATCCCCCTCCTTGTTTTCCTCACAGCTGTTTGAGAGAGTGCTGAGGGGAGAGAAACAGGTCAATGGACCAAACTGCACCTTTACCCCTTCCCAGTCCATTTTGCACCCATGGAAGGAATCTGACTCACAAGTATATTTCATAAGGGGATAAAAATACAAGAAAAAGTCTCGATTTCTATGGACTTTCTTAGTAACACCAAAGTATTTTAAAATTTCTTAAACAAAGCTTATGTTTCTAATAAAATGTTTCTTTAAAGTTAGCTTTTTTCATATATCAAGAACTGAGCAAACCACTCATTTTTCTTCATTTTTTAAGAATGAGGGATTATTACGTCACACTTTCCCTAAAGTGAAGAAAAGCCAGCTCCCAAGGCTGTGCCTTTTAACTTATAATTGAGAAACATGAGTGGTTCTGTATGTTCATAACACATTTCCCCTTGCATCTGTTTACTGCAAACCGCTTCCACAGCCTCCACCATCACACGCACATCTAAGGACAGCATCTGCTAGTTAAGTGCATCCAAAAAGAACAAGCTGACATTTAATAGATCTTCCTAAGACTATCAGTGTCCTCAGCTAATTCAACAAATGCAAAATAATTACCTCACATCAGAAGACAGCCTGGACAAGTCAGCAGGAAGACGTGGTAGACGCTTCCATGTGGAAGGAAGCATTTGAGCAAGCATCCATTCTTTCTCTCAGCATCTCACCCTTCCGGGGAGCCAGGCAGTCTTATTTTACCAACGTTGTACATGCTTAGTCAATGGACGAAAATCCTAGTGCAAGATGAATGGAATTCTTTCCATTGATTTCCAGTAACGGAAAAATATCTCCATGAAAAAAGGTAAATGTTAGATTCCTGCAAGAAAAGCTTAACTACAACAACAACAAAAACCTTCAAGCCTTTCCCATTGCTTAAAGTCTGAAATTTCAAGTCTGTCTGAGTTGGCGAAGGGATGCTCTGATCGACATACCAGGACAGTGACTGTAGCTCAGTGGTCCTTCCTCCTGGAATCCTTCATGTTGTCCTCATTGAAACATTCTGGTCTTGACTAGGACCAATGTAAACAGTCTTTGACCTGACTGCTGCCTCAAAGATGCTTCTTTCTAACCTAGACAGCTCTTTCCTACTGGTTTATTTCATGGAGACCCTTGTGTGATATATTGTGTACCCCAATAAAGCTTACCTGGGGATCAGAGGACAGAGCCAGCCACTAAATTAGACATAGAGGTCAAGCAGATTAGAGGTGGCACATACCATTAATTCTATCACAGATAGATCACTGTGCGTTCAAAGCTACATGAGAGAAGCAGAACCAGACAGTGGTGATACATGCCTTTAATCCCAAGAAGTAATATGGCAGGACACAGAAAGGTATATAAGGCATGAGGAAACAGGAACTTGTTCTCTTGAGGCTGAGGATTTCATAGAGGTATGCTAGTGGCTGGCTGGCAGCTTTCACCCCAATATCTGGCTCCAGGTTTTCTATGAATAAGACCATTTAGCAATTCGTGTTACACCCTTCTGTGCTAAGGATTGTTCAGAGCAGTGGGAATATATGTGAGTGTTGTTAAACTCTATGGTGGAGAGAAATAACCCTCTCAGGGTAGGAGAGAAGACTCCCATGAAGTTGAAATATTTGAGGTAAACACTTGAAACACATGAAGAAAGCATCCAAGTTATTTCAATATGTGATAGTTAATGTTAACTGTCAACTTGGCAAAGTATAGAATAACTTGGGAGATGGGCCTCTGTGCATGCCATTGGAGACTGCATTGAGTGCATCAGTCGATGTAGGAAGACCCGTCTTAATGGTGGGTGGGACTTGGGTGGTAAGTGTGAGAAAAGAGCCGAGCACTAGCATTCATGAATTCATTGTTCTTGTCTTCTGAGACTAGCTGCTTCCGGCTCTTGCTGTCTTGGCTCCCCTGTCATGGCAGTCTGTAACCTAAAACTGTTAGCTTAAGTAACATTTAAGTCGCTTTTGGCAGAGTATTTAATCACAGCAACAGGGCAAAAAAAAAAAAAAAAAAAAAACTAAGATAAAATATGAAAGAAAATCATGGGCAGTATCATTGAATTGAAGCCTCACAGAGAAATGCCAGGCTCCGACAGTGCCATGGCTGAGACTAGAGCACTAGAGGAAAAACAACAACAAAACTTCAGTGGGAAATAACGAGCAGACAGGTGGGCAAGCCACAGGCATCCCATATTCCATCAGTGAATGTGAACTTCCTCGCAGTCCATGCTAAAGCCGCACCTGGGAACTACAACTTGCTGTTTGTTCTCTAGGTCAGGGTCATTCTTTAAGTTCCTAACTCTGCCAGATAACTCTTGCCCAGTTCCTGTCTTTCCAAGAATCATACCTCAAAACCAGCCCCTTTATACCTCTCAGACCACTTCCATACTCTTTTGATACAAGCCGCTTGGGCTTGTTGCATACCATACATAGAAACTGACACACGACAGAGGGATCATCTCCTACCTCTTCTTCTCTCCTCCCACTCAACACAACAGCAATTTTCTGATGAACTACACCCAGTGCTCTGCCTTCAATAATAGACTAGTAGTCAGGACCCTATGTGAGATTTCCTAGGTGAACAATCTTGACACAGCATGTGCTCAGTGCAGCATCGTGAGGAAATTGCTCACTCTTGTTATTTTGTTCAACTGTGAAATGGGGGGACCATTGTAATAGTGACCTCACAGAACTCCCATGAGCATTAAAAACAATGCTTATGATTTACTCATCAAAGGTTCCAAAATGTGAGTTGTTATAAAACCCTGAGGAAGGATTAGAAGCTCTTCTGAACTGTCAAGCCAGCTGAGGCAGATGCCTTCAGAGGATTTTATACGTCAGTCAGATGTTTTACTTTGGAGGCTTTGTCCTCAACTACCCTAGAGGAGTGCAGTTTGGCAAGTTGGGGAGACTTAAGCAGAAAAAGAATGATCAGAGGGTTTTACCCATGCCCATGTTTATGCTCACGCAACAGTTAAGCTGCGGGTAAAACAAGGTTCGAGAAATTACTAAATCACAGCTCCACCCGCTGATCTCCAGGTAAGCTTTATTTGTCAGAACACAAACAAGATATCACACAACAGGAAAGGGTGCCCAGGGAATGGTGAAAAGACTCTCCTGAAGCCACCAATCTGCGTTCTGGACCATGTTCCCTCTCACCACAGAAATCCACTCTTCTTCCTGGCTGTTTATTCTGTTCCTATTGTGTGGAGCCTTGTTGGTCTGACCATTATGGTGCCTACATGATTGATTGTCCAAAGTGAGGCAGTTTAAGGAGGAAATGGGTACTGTCTCTGCCAACTCAAGCTGTGTGTCCATCCAACTCAGAACCAGCAATCCAGCTGACATGGGCCGCACAGCTGTCAGTTTTCAAGATTCTTCAGCTCCCAGGGAAAGAGAAGTGAGACTCTTTTGGATCCAATTTATTTTTAATTGGATCAGAACATTTTAAACTCAGTGTTGCACGTAGGTTTCCTGGAAGGCCATGTCAATACTTTGTGAAACATCTGGATCTTTGGGTATCAGGATGTTGGAACATAATGAGCAATTTTCATCCCAACTCCTTAAAGTCATGTCCATAAACTGATTGGTTTCGATTCAGAGAACTTAACTGCCAGCTTCAATTAGGCAGGCTTCTTTAATATATTCTTTTTTCTAACATGGTGGGCAACTTCGATAAATTATTATTTATAGATTACTTATTAAAATGCTACAGGGAAATCATTCCTGGAAATTCCTCACTGTGTAACTGTAAATGATCAATCCCTCACTTGCTGATTGAGTGTTTGAGGACTAGAGTCTGATAACAGGATCATAGAGACTCAGATTTAAATGATCGCCTCTATCCCAGCTCCATGCTCCAGACCTTCAACATCTCTGACATGCAGATACCCAGGATTCACCTGGAATACCAGCTGTGGAGCGACTCTTCCTTGCCTATAGTATCTTTTATTTTGCTGAACATTTTTGCCATATAAAAATTCATTCATGACATTAACTACAGAGGTGCATTTCCTAAAATCCCATTTACCGAGCTCCACTGTCTAATATGGACAACAAAACTCCTTCTTCCTCTGCGGTTCCCAACCCTTGCAGTGTGGGAAAGACTTGCATAGGTCTAAACTGGTAAGAAATAAGTGTGATTTGTATTAGTGACATAGTTTATGAGTTTAAAGCTGAGTGACAAGGCAAGTTATCCGGACACTCAGAATCTTAGTTTTCTCACCTATACAACAGGGCATGTTATTTCTATCTACTTTGGGGACATTCCTAAAAGGTTACAGGAGGTAGTGTTTTTAAAGTATAACAACATTTCCTGGCTCACAGCAAAGACTACATAGTTCTTGTTCCACAGAATCACAGTACAAAGAATATGGATAGTGTTAGTCCTGTGTACTGTGTTGCTGTAAAATGTAGCCTTATCCTCAAAGCATTTCTAGGTTTCAGTTTGACTATTTTGCTTACTTTCTAGAGATGGATATAAATTCTACTACACGAGAGCCAAAACTAGAAAACAGTACTCTACTCTGAATGCACTCTAAGCACACTGAACAGTTTTCTTTCATTTAAAAAAGAGCCAAAATGAAGTGAGCATTACTGGGGGTTGGGAAATAGCTATTCTATGGAATTTCCTTTGGGAGCTTTGCAGTACAGCCAGGTTAAGTCCCGCAGATTTAAAGGGGTCTATGTAGTTTTAAATCTGGGTTCTCTCCAATCATCCTCACCAGCTGCTCAGAGTCACCTCAGTTACTTGATCTCTTCAGGCTTTGGTTTTTGCAAATGTGAAAAGGAGATAAAAATGGAAAATTTATTCTGTGTTAAGCTGCTACAGTGTTTATGTGACTCTGCATCTGTGGGTGAGGGCACAGTTATTGGTTCTTCTGGATTCTTTGCTCTAACTGGCACCTTGTATGTTCACTTCTTCCCACCTTAACTTTGCTTCAGCTCGTGACTGGGTACGAAAGGGTGCTATACACACCCTCACATACAGGAGCAGTTCTTGGTTCTGGACACCGGCAGCTCCCAGGAGCCCTTTACTTAGCCCAAGTACATTTCAATTTGTTCTCCTGCCATGTAAGACTGATTTGCCTTTCCAGGACATGAAGGGAGAGACACACATCTCCCATGGCCGAGCAGTGAGGAAAATGAAAACAAACTTGTCAACCTGGGTTGGGTTTTAGATCAGCAATTGGATCATTTGGCCTGGACAAGTCACTGGGACACCTGCTCCAGGGGATCTACTTCTACACTGAATGTGGAAAACTTTGGTCACCATCAACACTGAAGTCATGCTGAAGTTCACGTACATGTGCATAGAAATGCATTCAGCCTGGCATTCTACCAGTTCCGGTGATGCCTAGATGGTACTCTGCAATAGCTCATTGAATCAAGCCATCCAAAATATCAACTTACCACCATATGTCCCCTTCCTATGCCACTGACTAGCCTTTGTGTAATGCATATTTTGTTGGAGACATTTTCTGGCCTAGTGTTTCTATTTGGTTCCTGCCCCTTTAGAGAACAGCAGCTGATACTTTTTGTCTTAGAGGATAACTTTTGACCAGGGCTGAACTTAACTCACATAAGAATAAACTGCTTCCTAATATGTTTTTCCTTACTAGTTAATATTCTCACCCCTCATATGCTATCTACCTTATCTATCTATCTATCTATCTATCTATCTATCTATCTATCTATCTATCCATTTTAGAAGACTGGGGTTTATCTCACTTTCTCCCATACTAGGAGTCTAAGACATTTCAGGGGTTAAGAAATGTCAAGCCTGAATCCAGCCTGGCTTTTGCTGAACAGCAATAATAGCAATGAAAAGTGACCCCCCCAATTATCAGTGGGCTTTTACATCATCACAGGCATAATGAAATACTCAATTTCTCTAGGATCAAATGTCTGGAGAAAGGAAGGAGTGAGGTAATAAGTGAAAAACATGGGGTAAGTACTGAAATATAAGAGACAACTGCTTTACACACACACACACACACACACACACACACACACACACACACTTAACACACATGCAGAGAGGGAGGGAGGGAGAGGATGAACATACACATGTCATTGTGCTTGACAGTGGGAATTCAAAGGAGAGCCAAGGTAGGTCTGCCCCTGTCTCTTACTTCTTGTCCTGTGGCTCTTGAAGGGGAAACAGATGCAACCCAGTTAACTTTAAAAATACATATAATATCTCATATAGTGGTGAACATCCACCAAAAGATAGGTACAGACGCTATGAGAAGGAGCATAAGTCCATTCAGAAAAGGTCCCCTGAGGAACCAACACATTTGGAGGATGGGTGGAGTTACCAGGCCAATCTGGGTGTGACAGGGATTGGGACCCAGCTGGGTGCTAAAGCTCTGTGACGCAGAGAATCAGTAGCCTTTTAAGGAACTGAAACAGCTTTGCAATAAGTGGAGTCCAGAAAAGTGGGTGGGGGTAGGAGTGGGTGGAGCAGAACGAAGTTGAGAATAATGTGACTTTCATCCCAAGTGTACTGGGACATAGTGATTGGTTTCAAGCAATGAGCAGCAGGGTGGGAATCTTTGTCCTGCAAGAGCGGTCTTCATGTGGAAACAGACAGGGGTGTCAACAATGATGGGAGCGTCGATCACCTGTGGAGACTGTGGGTGTTGAGGACCAATGGGAAGCTTCAGGAGTCACTTAGGTGGCTTTATATAAAGAACTCTAACTAACTTGGTGGACAGGGTGGAGAGAGGAAAATGTCAAATAACTAACAAAATTCCCTGGAATTGGCTTCTGGATCAACTGTAAGGCATGCTGGGAAGATACCAGATGGTGAGCTCAGAACAGTCACGAGCTAGGTTTAAGAGTTAGATCTTTTGGTTAGAGCATTTTTCTGACCTCCTAGACAAAGACGGCCAGGTCTGAAGCTGGGATGAGAGATCTAGGTTGGAGAGAGATATTTTGTAATTGTAATTCTAAAAGTTATTATCCATGGGACACTTTTGTGCATAAGATATGTACTATGTAATTCAATTCATCAGATTTATATAAGTGACTGATCAATCTCATGTTGCAGAGGAAGAGGAGGGCCCAGGGACAGCATGCTGTCTATGCTTTTAACCATTGTGTCACACTGCCCCCTGCTGAGCACCTACTAAGTGCCATGCTCTGATAAAACATTGGTGTTTCAGACATTCCAAGGAATTTGTATTTCCACGAATTGACTCAGGAGGCTGTGCATCTCCCATTACAAAAAGAAGCAGAAAGCATGAGACAGAAATGCTGCCTTTTGTCAAACTGTCACCTCTCTGCACTCACATCTTTACTTGTAGTCACACGTAAAGAATTTTATTTTATTTCAAGACAGGTTCTCACGGTGTAGCCTTGGCTGGACTGGAGCTCAGCCGGCTTTAAACTCACAGAGACCTGCCTGCTTCTGCCTCTCAAGATGTGCACCACCATGCCTGTCTGACTGCTGCAGTTTTAAAGCCTAGTTTACAGGGTCAGCAGCAGTGAGGAGAGCCCACTGCTTTCCCACAAGTGAGAATGGAAGAATTGCTTATCCTTCCTTCACACTCAGAGAAACAAAAGGTGTGTCCTCATTGCATGGACACACCTTGGGTAAAAAGAATGATATTCGGATTATCCAATGCCAGTAGTAACACCTTTGAACAGAAATTAATGCTATTTTCAGACTCTGAAATTGCTGACAAAGGAGAACATACAAACAAAAGTCCAAGGAACCTACTGTTTTGAGTGTATTTTTCCTGGTAACCTGTTTTATAATGCAGTTTTATGTGACACTTGCTATCTCTAAATCACTGGACTCTTACAGGAAGAGAGGAAAGCGTTGAATGGAGGCGGGAAGTAACAGAACTCCTATTCCAGCTGTTGTTCCCATTGCATCTCAAGGTAGAACTCACTACGATTCATACAGCAGATCATATCCTTGTCAACACACTGGTCCACATGGTCACAGGGATGCTACCAAACTCAGATGAATGGTACTGTATAGACATCCCCAGTTCTCCCCGTGGCCCATTCCTTTTCCTTCGTCTAGGCACCATCATCCCTGTTTTATCGTAGATGCTTCCAGAATGACATCTGTGTACATCTCTCCTTCCCAAAGACATTTATGCTCCCAATTCTTTTTCTCTGCTTCCTCTCTTTATATTAACATTTATCAAAAACTGTTAGCACAAATCTATCCATTTCCAAAGCCATGCTCCCTTCTCCAAACACGCCAAATTTGGCTTTCCCCCATCACCTTTCCAGGAGTTCTGTTCTTGGCACTACTGAGAGGGGCTAACATGACTATAAATAAAACGGACATTTTCAACAGTTTCCTCCCTCTCTTCACTAGCTAAATTAACATATATTGAGTGACTGCCACAACCCAAGTTCTTAATCAAGTATTAAAACTGTCTTATCAAATAGCCATTCACATCCAGTCTTCTCTGGGTTGCACGATGCTCTGGACGACATTTTTCACATCACCTATCAACAGCCCTTTAGAAGGTCTTGTGGAACATATATGTTTTCAACTGTAGCTGTGGAAAATATATAAAATGAAATGGAAACAATTATTTCTCCATAAAACTCAATCTATTTCCTCCATTTAATAAATTTCTTCCCTTTAAACATGGTCACCAGGAAGCTCAAATACATTACTCAATACAATAACTACAATACTCTTAAACTTGGTATTCACAGTCCCTCAAGATAATGGGAATATATATATATATATATATATATATATATATATATATGTACATTTAGTATATGTATAATCCTAATGTTATTTCCTATGTGCTATATAAAATGTCCACTATAGAATGCATTGATCAGACATTTTCTAATGCCTGTTTCACATAGTTTAAAATCAAACTTACAAATATGTCCACTATAGCCCATTCCTGAGGACTCTAAGTCAGACTCTCACACCTGCTCCAAGGTCTTTACTTTCCAAGGTTTGGAAAAGCCTCAGGTTGATAACCGTTATAGGGATCATGAATAGTTTGTACCTAAACAGGGGGAAAAAAGTGTCTATAAGAAGGAGAAATGTTTGCAGAGAACACAGGGTGAGAAAAGGCCCCTAGGAAGCTTTGCCAGCATAAACCCCAAGCTCATGTTACCGGGAATATTTACATTAAAAATATATCTCTGACTTGACCAACAGCTCTAAGGTCAAGCTCAAATCCTGCCTGGGAGTTCTTTGGTTTTATGATCATTTGTCAGCTCAAGCTTTGGCTATGATTTCTCTGCTTTCTGAGGCATGAAGGCAAATACGGGCTGAAGACATCAGTCCCAACAGGACACGGTGGGAAGGGGGCTTCTGAGATTTCTGACCAAGTGTATGGTTGCAATCGTGGAAGCCAAAGCCTTACTTTTCACACATTGACCTTTTTATGTGGGGAAATAAGCCCACCCCGAGGTGAGTGGGATAGAATTTTTGCCTTCTCATCTTGGGGTTTGATCCTAGGCACACACTTACTTGATTGATTCAAGTAATTTCCCCAACCACCTGGAACCTCCTGAGAGGCTTTTCCAGCTGCAGGAGTGAGTTAGAAAGGGAAGAAGGATTTACGAGCTTCCAGTGTATTCAGGGTCCTGATTTTCACTCAATTACTTCTCAATCTTAAATAGTTTATCTTAACCCTATCATTACAAGTCACCGTGGGGAAGGGTATGTAAATATAAGTTTATTAGTAGTATTAATTTGTTTTAAAAACAAGTTACAGGTGTATATTTAGCAAAAATTAAATAAACAGTGTGCTGCTTATGGGCAGATTTGTCATCTTTCAGAAGCACCCCGTGAAATCAAAGCACTTGTATGAGAGACCATGTGGTACAGAAGAAAGATGGACGCCATAAGGACCTGGGAGTAAGTATCCATTAGGAGATAGAAGCAGATCCAGGAGGTTGTAGCTCTCAGGTACAGCCCTAGCCCAGCTTCTGAGCATCTGCTCCTAGACTGGGCCTTACATTTTACTCAGCACTTCTCTCTGGCTCCTTAGTGGGTTGCTTTTCACTGGCATTGGCCATTTGCTGGGATTTGAGCTTGACATTAGGCCACAACCATCTTATTTTCTCTTATTTTCCATGTCATGGAGCCTGTCTATAGCCATATCGGTTCTTGTGTTGAATATATTCATTGAGGTGTTTTTGAAAAGGTTGGATTTATCTATTCTTCTCTGTAAGTACCATTTGTCCCTTTTAAAATGTGCCTGTTTGATAACATGCTTTTCCTATATCATAGTTTATATAACATTGAACATAACTTCGTTTACTAACATTTACTGATTTTATATTACTCTATATCCTTGAAGCTATTAGTGTGTGTGTGTGTGTGTGTGTGTGTGTGTGTGTGTGTGTGTATGTTATATGTTGAGAATATTTGTGATATGTATATATGTGTGGTTATGGTGTGTGTGTGTGGTTGTGTGGTGTGTATGTGTGTTTGTGTAGCTATGTGTTGTGTGTGTGTGTGTGGTTGTATGGTGTGTATGTGTGGTTTTGTAGCTGTGGTGTGTGTGTGTGTGTGTGTGTGTGTGGCTGTGTGATGTGTATGTGTGGTTGTATAGCTGTGTGGTGTGTGTGCAGTTGTATTGTGTGGTTGTATAGCTGTGTGTTGTGTGTGTATAGTTGTATGGTGTTTATGTGTGGTTGTGTAGCTATGTGTTGTGTGTGTGTGGTTGTATAGTGTGTATGCATGGTTGTGTAACTGTGTTGTGTGTGTGTGTGTGTGTGTGTGTGTGTGTGTGTGTGTGTGCATTCTTTTTACATTGTATTGTGTCCCAGGGTCTGGAAAACCTATACAAACTCTCCTGTTTCCAAAAATAAGCAAAAAAGCCTCAGATAGAGTGAAATAAGTTCTAGGTGCCCAAGTAAGTAAAGAAGCTAGAATTTGTACCCCATGCTTGCTGTTTCCAGGGTTACTGTTTATTTTTCTGGCAGTTCAAGTTGGGGAGTAAGCACATACCAGCCTTCCTCTCACTGAATTAATAGAGCCATACTTGCTTTATATTTTCTATCTTAGAACTTCATATGTCTTTGATATTTTACTTCCCAATATCTTACATCAGCTTTTAAATGAAAATGGTATGGTTTCAGATTGAATCATATTATGTATTCTTACATAAATCACTTTGTAGCTATTTTTCTCCTTTCATTGAGGCCCTGGTCAGCTCTCCACTAAAAGTTCATGTTCTCTCTCTATGATAGAAAACTCTTACATTATACAATGTGTACACAGATCAGAACATTATACTATACCCAACAATGTATATGTACAAATGTTTTGTTTATATGTATCAATTTAAAGATAAATTTATTTTAAAATACACCACACATACATAGAAGTTGATGGGATGTAGCTATCCAGTCAGAAACTAGAATCCCAGACTCCTTAACCCCAGAGGGGTTAACATGACTAAACTATGATAATAACACATTGGAGACATGACCCAAGTCATTTATAGATTGGGTTTAAGTACCCTATTTCAATTTCTGTTCTCTCACCCACATCCACACAACAGGTGGATATAGATGCCCAAGGCAACCTTGGCAATCTGTACTAATGAAGATGACCTCCCTTAGTAGAGTCCTTCTTACATCCCAGAGATTCTGTCCTTGCTGCCAGTCACTCCAGGACAGCAAGACGCAAAGTCTCCTGGGTTGCATTATGATTCCATAGTTCATCTGCGTTACACTAGAGTTCTTTATTTGGGGGGTAGGGTGTGCACACATGGCACAACTCACTTGTGGAAGTCAGAGGACAACTTCGGGAGTCGGTTCTGTCCTTCTATCATGTGGATCCCAGGAACTGAACTCAGGTCATCTGAATCGGGAGCAAGCACTTTTCCCTGCTCAGCCATCTTGCCAGCCCAGCCACAGTTTACCCCACACAACTACTGGTGTTGCTTTACTGCACTTGTTACAGCCTCAGGCCTCTACTCTGGTCTGGCCGAGCCCCCGACTCTGCACCAAGCACTAAGCATTGCTTGCTGTATGGTTGAATGCGGTCATTATAATACAGTCCACAAACTGGGTGTTTTAGAACAACAGAAATGGATTTCCTTCTACCGTGAGGAACCAGAAGCTAACCGCAGTCTCACCTGGTCCAGCCAAGGTGTCAGCTTATATAAGAGGCTTCAGGAGGCATTAGGGCGGAGTTTGGTCCTGGCCTCTGCAGCTTCTCGTGGTCTCTGGCCTCCCATGGTTGGTGGCTGCTTCACTCATTTTTCTGCCTCCATCTTTATATGGCATTCTGTGTTTAACAAATTATCTTTCGCTTCTCTCTTACAAAGTTACCTGTGATCAAATTTAGGGTCCACTTAAATAATAAGGCAGTCTTACCAAATCAATATCCTCAACTTAGTCACATAGGCAAAGACACTCCTGATAAGGGAATGTTTTCAGGTCTCAAGAGTTGGGAACTGGTGTGTTTACAGGTCTGTTATCCAGCCTAACACACTGTCCAAATGATTTGAAAAGTCCTCCAGAGCAAACAGTGACTCAGGAAGGAAGCTCTTGGAATATGGAAGATGATGAGGGAGAGCTGAAAAAAAGTGATAATAAAATCTTTTACCCACTTTCTCAGTTAGGATGAGAATGGTGCATTTTACAAATGTCAACATACACACGGTGGAAAGAGAAGCTCAGATGTGGAGTGGAGGCCCCGGGGATGTCCTGTCGTCCACAAATGGCCTTGGGAACACTTTCTCCGAGGCAGCTACAGGCTCACCACCTCTCTTCCTTTTTAGCTCCTCCAGCAACAAGGATTACTCAGAACCTACTAGGAAGGAGATGGAGTTGTCTGTGACGAACAGCTTCACTGGAGAGGATGCAGTCAAAAGCCCTTGTGTATGTGTGACTAACAACCAAATCGTGTGACTATAACATTGCAACTAAACAGTTTCCAGACTCCTGGCACCTCTCCGTTTTATTTTCTAGGCTCCACAGCGATGAAACCCACAAACCAATGGATCCTACCTGGTCTCCACCAGTGCTGTGCTTGGAGTAGAGGCTCCTCTCCTACAACTATGCTTAGGTTTCTGGTTGATTTCTAATCTAGAAAGAGCTTTGGTAGGGAAAAATATACACACAGTGCCTGACAGTTTCAAATGTACAGCCTTATATCAAGGACCTTATAATTTGGGTCTTATTTCCTTTTCAACATGGCATTCCCTCCTTCCTTCTTCTCTCCCCATTTCTCCCACTTAAGTTCCAACTAGGCTATACAGATAACCAAGAGACAGACAGACAGAACATCTTTCACCATTCCAACAACACTATGACCACTCCTGTCTGGCCAGGCTCTCAGCACAGCCAAGGAAAAGACGTCCCTGCAGACAAGTGTTTAACCTTCTAACCTTTCCCCTTTGCCCTCTGCCTTGTCTGAACATCGGCACAGGAAGGCTGGCGTGAGAGAAGAGATTAAATCAGGTGGTTGAAAGCTAATACCATCTTCCAGTCTCCCGAGCAACACTCAGAGTCAACCCAGGAATTTAAACTCTAATATACTCTGGGGAGGGGAGAGGAGAGAGAGAGAAGGAGAGGTAGAGGGACAGGGACAGAGACAGAGACAGGCAGAGACAGAGAGAGAGAAGATAGACAGAGACAGAGAGAGAGAAAGGCAGAGAGACAGAAACAGGCAGAGACAGAGACAGACACACACACACACACACACACACACAGAGAGAGAGAGAGAGAGAGAGAGAGAGAGAGAGAGAGAGAGAGAGAGAGAGAGAGAGAGAGAGAGAAAGTCTCCCTGGATTCAGTACTGGGTTGCTCATGCAAGACTGGGGACAGGGATGAGACATCAGTCTGGCCTTTACTGGGGTGCATCTGGGAGAGAAAAGAAAGGTGGGGCTCAGGCAGACACTCATGTGGGAGCAATCAGAATGCTGTCTGCCAAGCCTCCAGAGCTCTAGGGGACATTTAAAAACTCCAAACAAGTGCATGGAAAGATATGCTTTGTTTTCTTTCTACCCCTGCTGAGAAATTCTGCCTATTGTGTTTCCGCAGGAGGCTTTTCTGGCTAATTTTGAAAAATGAAGTGAGCAGGTAAACTGTAGCTAATGGCCTCAACCCCAGGGCAGACATCTGGGGCAGTGTTGACTTTGCTGCTGGAGAGCCAGCTGGCCTTTGCACTGCCCCCCACCTCCAGCCCCACTCCCTGCTGGCCTCCAGGGGGGTTTCAGCTTCTAATGAACCGACTGCCAAGGCCCTGCTGCTGTGACTGCCACCACCCAGCTCTTGCTGAAGCTCTGTAAGTGTTTGTTTTATGAGCTAGCGTGGGCATGGCACACCTTGAAGATGTTCCTTCCTCATCCCAAGAGGTGAAAGCTCCCTAACTGTCCCCTCCTTTTCCCAGGAGAAAGCCAATATGTAGATCCAGGGAAAGGGGGATTGACTGGGCAGAACTTGGGACAGGAGCATCTTAATGAGTTTCTCCAAAAGACCAACATGATGGGAGAGAAAAAAAAAAACCAAACGAAACAAAATAAACAACGACAAAAACCTTTGTGCACCTTGATGTGCTCTGTGTAGGTCTTCTTTCTTTCAATACTCATGGGTTATGTATTTTTTTAATAATAAAACCTGGAATTGATCAGTGTATGCTCTATGCATATACGCAAATGACACACTGAACCCTATTCATATGGGCAGTTAATGTATTTTTCAAAAATTTTAAATTTATTTTATTTTCATGTATATAAATGTTTTGCCTACATGCGCACATGATCACACACATGTCCTTGGTTCCTTTAGAGGTCAGAAGAGGGCATCAAATCCCCTCAAACTGGGTTTGAGAGGGATTGAAAGCAATTATGTGGGTACTGAGAACTGAACTCAGGACTGTTGAGGTGGGGCCACCCCTAGGCTGGGGATCCTGGATTGTATAAGAAAGCAGGCTGAGCAAGCCATGAGGAGCAAGCCAGTAAGCAATATGCTTCCATGGCCTGTGCATCAGCTTCTGCCTCCAGGTTCCTGCCCTGTTTGGGTTGCTGTCCTGACTTCCTTTGATGATGAGCAGTGATATGGAAGTGTAAGCCAAATAAACCCTTTCCTCCTCAAGTTACTTTTGATCATGGTGTTTCATCACAGAAATAACAACCTTAAGACAACGCTATAAAATAATGAAGTCATGCAGTGCTGAAGTTACGTGTAAACATGTATCTAATATTTATTGCAATGTCTAAGAATGCATTTCCAAAGACAGAAAGACTGACTTGCTATGTGACATCAGGGAAGTGAACTCACTTCCCTGGACCATATTTTATAACTTATGTGTTAAAGGATGATGGATTTATTTCCCTCTCCCAAATGATTAGGAAGAGTACTGAGATAATGCATGTGGAAATTTTCTTTTTAGAGTGCTCCATGCAAATAATTGATCAAAAGTGATTTGCTATTGACATTACCAGATTAGTGATTCTTCCACGTATCTTCAAATGGTCTCTAGGGAAGAGATACTAGCTTTCCAATAATACTGGAATGCTGGAATCAAATATATATGGATGTCTCAACTGTGCTATGATTGACCCAGTGTAGACTACCTCCACTGGGTGGGACTTGGTGGGCATGTACATTCAAAACCTGAGCTTATGAATAAGAAGGAAGGTGGGTGGTGGGCATGTACATTCAAAACCTGAGCTTATGAAATAAGAAGGAAGGTGGGTGGAAAGGCCTTGCCATGTCTGGGTTGAAGAGTGATATCCTTATGTCACCCTTCCTGGTCATGAGGTCTGAGCCATCTTTGCACCAGAAGACCTCTTTTCCAGAATTGGTAGTCTGGAAATTAGGTTTATCAAAACTGGAGCCTACAGGAGCATCCCAGAGTAGAGTTTTCTCTGTGTTTTCCTTGTCGTTTGTCTTAATGTGGTGCCATTGACAGAAAACAGGTGAAATCAAGAAGGGCCCTTCAATCTGTTAAATGGTTCCATTGGGCCATTCATTCATTCAACAAATCTCCTCAACATATACTTTACACTAGTCACAGTGCTAAGTGACAAAAGAGAGAAACTTCTATAGTGACCTGTGGTTGTAAATTTGATATAAGGAAAGTCTCAGCCCTTATGTATATGTCATTGCTGAAAGGAGTTTGGATGCATACACAAAACGAAACCAAACACACCAGAAGCAGAAGTAGGGGCCTCTGTTGTCTTAGAAGCAGCTTTTGTTTATGTTACACACACAGAAGCCTTATGTCTGTTTTTACTCTTCTGCTGATGTCTTTGGCTCAGAAATTACCCCCTCCATATTTAAACGCTGATTTTGAGCTTGAGCTTAGAGGGTCAGGGAAAACATTTCTTTAAATGAACCTGTGAATGTTTGAGACTCCTCTCACGTCCAAACCCAATCCATATGGGGAGCAGTATCAGCCACAAACAGATGTGACTTCAGGGATCCCATTTCTCTCTGAGAGGTCATGAAACAATTTGTGTTAGTCTACTGATGTGGAGCATTGGGTGACATTTCCTGGGAAGACGTGAGCAAACATCCATGCACTCCGGGAAACCAAGTGACATGAGATCAAAAATGCAATTGCACCCAAATCTGTCTTGGAGAAGCAATGAGTTTATTGGGGTCCCTTGCTGGTGTGTAGGTGAGGGGTTACATGCAGGATCATGGCTCACTCATAGACCCTTCCATCACCAGATGGACCACTCTAACATGAGTGAGGGCCCATGAAAGCTACATCCTTGGAGCTCAGCATGACTTGCAGGTAGGTAGAGCAATTGTTGGATAGTCTCTCTCTCTCTCTCTCTCTCTCTCTCTCTCTCTCTCTCTCTCTCTCTCTCTCTCTCTCTCTCTCCAGCAATTGTTACTGCTTTATGGTTTTCATGTAACCTTGAGAATTTATGTTTCAGGAGCTTCCAGAGCCTTCTGAGTTTTTATTTACTTGCTCAAAAGCCAACCCTTCCCTCGAGGAGGGTATGTTTTAATTCAGAGGAAATGCCTACACAAACAAGACGGTGTCCAGACCTTTCCTTCCTACCTACGCTTCACATTCCCATGTACTCATGGAGTTGGGATCTCAGGTCCATACAGATGGACCACAAACTTGTATTCCCTTTCCAAACTTACCTTCCTGGTTTCCCTTTGCACACATGGTTAAGTATCTCTTAATGTCTTATCAGCAGCTCACATTTGACTCAAAGCCCAAAATGGGCTCATCTTTCTTTGTAACTCACGCTGTCTACCTGTCCTACTCTCCTTTGCATGCCTGTGATATTATTACTGTCTGTATGTAGGAATTCAAGCCTTGGAGCCTTAATATCTACCTCCTTCTGTTTGTATAACAAGAAATCACTTATGAATTTTTATTCACTTTCCTCTTTTGACCCTTTCTTTTGTGTGTGTGTGTGTGTGTGTGTGTGTGTGTGTGTGTGTGTGTGTGTGTGTGTGTTGGGGGCGTGTGTGTGGAGGAGAGTGTATAAACACATACAGAGGTGCACATGGAGGCCAGAGGACAGCCTTGGGTATTGTTCTATGCAGGCACCATTTACTTTGTTTTTAAGATAGGGTCTCTCACTGGCCCAGAACATTTCCAAGAAAACTAAACTGGCTAGCCGATAGACCCCAGTGATCCACCTATCTCCACCTCCGCAGTGTGGGGATTATAAGTGCATATCACCTTGTGAGGTATTTTTATGTAGGGTCTGGGGATCAAACTCAGGTCCTCATGCTTTTAAGGTAAGCACTTGAGAGACTGGGCTGTCTCCCTAGTCCACTTCTTTTGACTTAAAAAAATCATTATGGGAAATTTGATACTTTTCTACCAAGGCCATCACTTTGTCATGGGGATCCTGCCGCCTGCTGTTTACCTGCAAGTTCGGTTGCTGCTTGTTGGAAACAGTGCTGAGACTCGGAGTTGATTTCCATCTCTGGTTTCTGGCTTCAGTTATCGTCCCCTGCGTTCTGCCAACCCAATGTCTCTAAAGTACATTTCTGAACATGTCACTCCTCTGAGCAACAAGCGTCAACGGCTCCCCATTGCCTGCCAAATCGCATCCTGAGTCCTTATCATGGCTTTTCACTTCCACTTAGATCTGGTCTCAACTCAGTGCACATTTATTGAGTACTTAGTGCCAGGACCTGCTCTGGGTGTTAAAACTGTAACACTGTAAGACCAAGTCCAAGATGCTTCTTGTTCCTGAAGAGGAAAAGGAAGACAAGCTAGTTCCCAAATCTCTAGCCATCATTTTATCCCCACCACCACCACCACTACTGCAGAAGGCAATAAAGTTGGACTGGGGTTGTTCTGCAAAACCTCTACTTTTTATTGCCTTTGTATTCACCAAGTTCGTCTCTTCCACCTCCAACCAGGCTCCTTTCGCTTTAGCATTTTTTCCATGGTGCAGCAATAACCAGTCGGGCTTTTGCTCCTTAGCTATGGCCTTTGAACACTTTTTTGTTACATAACTTATTTTCGTGCACAAGAGTTTTATATCTACCCATTTAGTTTCGGCTGTGGTTGGAATGTGAAATGTATCCTGAAGGCCCATGTGTTGGAACTGGCGGGTGGATGGTGACACTACTTGGGAAGGTTATTAGAGGAAGTGAGTCGCTGATGGCAAACTGTGGGGTCTGGATGCCTAGCCTTTCCTTTCTACTCTCTGCTTCCACACTACAGACACAGTGTGACCAGCTACCTCACATTCTTGCCACCATGCTGTCCCCATCACAATGGCTGCATTCCTTCAAACTCCAGATTAAAAATCTGCACTTCCTCACTCAAATCGCTTCTCATCAGTAGCAAGAAAAGTAATACAGTCCCTAAACTGTTATTTTCTTCCCAAAGCAAAAGACTCATATGCCATAGAACATACAATAATGCATGTTCTTAAAAAGTGGTATCAGTGACCTTAGGTAATATTGCATTCAGCAATTTCAATTGTCCTACCTCCTACATACCTTCTCAGAGACTCAACCCATCTCAAGAAAATGGTAGACTCTAATATTTTCACAAGACATATCTTGCCCTTATTTATGTTCCATAAAAATGAGTGATATCTCTAGGCAATTGTTTCCATAAAACATTAGGGAAGATTAGGAAATTCTATCTTAGCAAGTAAGACCACAAAGCAACAGTGAGAATGGAAATGTTAATATAATAATAATAATAATAATAACAATAACAACAACAACAACAATAATAATTACTAGGTTTTCTGTAATGCTATAGTAGGTTTTTCTACCGATGCAGTCAGCCAGATCAATACAAATTGAAAAAGCAAAGGAACAGGTTTATTTGAGCAAAGCAACTCCCGGATAAGCCCTCCAGCCCCAGAGATCAGTGCCAGAGAAGCCATGGGGTCATAAAAGTCATATGACCCAACTAAAACTGAGAGCTTATATACCCTGTAGGCAAAGGGTGATCCTCCACAAGCTAGATTTGTGCCCAAGTATGATCAAAACCTGACCAATTTAGGTGTGGGCTTTGGCTAGTGGTAACTTCAGGGGAGGAGCCACCACAGGAACCAAGAATGCAGAACTGGGCTTTTTGGTGCCTTTTCTTTATTGGAGATTCTCTGAGAGGGTGGGGTTTGGTGAGAGAAGAATGTGGCTTTCTGGATCAAGCAAGAGTAAGCTGGAGGTTCCAGTCAAACAATAATAATAATAATAATAATAATAATAATAATAATAATAATAATAATAATAATTGTTTCTGTTCTGTGGTAAGCAGTATGCCAGATACCTTGATCAAACAGAGGCTCAGAGCAGCTGAGTCAGGCCCTAAAGTCAGCAGTAACAGCAAGGTAGTTAAACTACAATGTAAGCCCAGCATATCTAGTATTATTTAGGGGAGGGGTATGCTTCTGAAATCTCTCTGAACTTCTTTTTGTGACTTGTAAGGGCCCATGTTACTCCAGTACCTCTGTGAGTTTGGGTCTGCAGCCTGACTTTCCATTTGTGCTTTGATGCTCTACAGAAGAAAGAAAAGAAAGAGCTGTGCTACACTGTTCCTGGGCTCTGGAGACCCAACAGTTTTGCCCCGAGTCTGCCTTTAATTAACCATGTGTCATTAGGCAAAGAATTTCTCCCCTCTGGGGCTCAGTTTCCTCAGAAGTAAAATTAAGTAAGAATGGACTTGTGGATATCTGAGGTCCTTTAACCTCTTTTCACCCTGCTCTTCTATTTGCCAAGTTTCTCTGATTAATAGAATTAACTGAGCCCTTTGCCACCCATTGTGTCTGCCACTGAGAGGAACTGGTCCTCAAAGGAATCCACAACATGGCCAATTGGCCTTGTCAACTTGGAGGCCACTACAGAGATCCAGTCACTAGCAGAATGAGGAGCATAGATGCTTGCCTTTCACCAAATACATTATTTCATTATAGAAAAAGTTAATGTTGAACATCAAATCAATATCAGTTTTCATTTTGATAATATAAGTATAAATGAGTAACAAAAACAGATGAGGTACATTTCTTTGCAATATATACATGACTAAAAATTGAGGAGAGAAATGTTTGTAGCAAATATGTTTTGTATTTCCTGAACCAAAAGCTCTTGCAGAATAGTTTGAGACTTCCAGAGCACCAACACACAGCTGCCTTGGCCATCCTTCAATGAACCATCAAACCCCCAGTTGTCTTGGAAACCTGCCTGGGTCCGGGGATGTGTTCTCCACTGAGCAGCTAAAATGGTTTAAAGTCTTCCAGAGTAACATGATTTGACTATAGCTCACCCCTTGGGAGTCTTCATAAAAACAAGATGTCTATCTCCTGACCCTAGAGCGATAAGTGTCATGGCTTAAAAAAATAAAACAACACTAGAGGCTAATGTTCATTTGGCAGGGGGTAGGAGGTGTTCTAAAACAGAACACAGAAATTCAGAGATGAGAAATTTAATCTTCTAAATGACTCCCACTTTATAATTCTTACCCCTAAGAACAAAATATAATGGCTAGCCCAGACAGCCGTAAGGACTAGAATACAGAATATGGAAGGATATAGTAAGAAATCTGAGAGTTCCCTTGTTGATTGATGAAATATTCTTTGTCTAGGATCTCCAGAACTTAGGTTTTGGACTGAGTTCCATACTAGTTGTGATGATGAGGATGCTGTCGCTTCCTTTATATATAGCACCTTATATCCTTTGAGCACTCACTGTTAGAAAAGTTCACTTAAATGGATCATCATATTCATCTTGTCTCTCTTCTTTTCATGTGTACACATGTGTAATGTGACTATGTGAGTTTACATGTCTATGGGCACATGTGTGTATGTAGATGGATGTGCATTGTGTACACCTGCGTGGAGATCCTAGGCTGATGTTGGAAATATTCCTCTATGACCAGGTCACCTTGTTATTTGAGGCAGAGCCTCTCAGTCAAGCTCACACATCATGCTTCAGCTAATCTCACAGGCCAGTTTGTCTGGGGACACCATCTCTGCCATCTGAATCTGGAAGTACAGGTGAGGCATTGCACTGACCCAGCCATGATGTGGGTTCCGGGGATCTGATCTCCTGTCCTATTGCTTGCACAGCAAACATTTTAACTTCTGAGCCCTCTCCCCAGTCTCGATGTCTTTTAACAACTATAGCAGATACTGTTTGGGTCTAGCCTTGTCTCCTTGGCCTAGCCCAGAGGTTACCTGACAACAATCTTCATAGTTTGCAAAGAGACTGTTTCTTGACCATAGGATTTCTTCTGGCCGTAAGTGAACATTGGCCCACTCATCTGAAGGCCAGGAACCCCAAGGGATTAACACCACCTATATCAAGCCCTTAACAATTAGCAAAAATACATCTCAACTTTTTGTCTCAAAGCAGGGAAACGCTGGTATAGTCTACATAAGCTCTGAGAATCTCTACTGTAGTTAAGGCTCATTTTCCCAAAGAGATAGTGGACTTATGCCTGACTTGTCATCTTTCTTCTCCCCCTGTATCATTTCTCTATGTCCCTGCTGTGTTTCTGGGGCTCACATCCCTGATAAAAATTAATTCTATTAAAACACTAACTTCAGAGTTTGCTTTTGGGGCAACACTAAGCTAAAGCAATCAGGTTACACTAAAGTGACGCTAGAGGGAATTAAACAGCATGAGCCAAACCATTAAGCCATCAATTGGAGGGAAAACAGAAACTACCCACGAGACTGCTTGTATTGTGAGGAGCCCCGCAGGGATGGAGTCAGACTGGCCCAGGGACCACCACACAAGAGATTTGGAAGCAAAGAGCAATTACTGCTATGGCTTTGTTGGTTCTCTCTGTAGGTCTCTGGGCTGCAAAGCTCTTTGGGAGAACTATAGAGTCTTTGCAAGAGGCTTCATAGGGTTGGGGTTTGACAAATATCATCCTCAAACAAAATAGAGGGAAAAAACATACTAATAATCTCATTGCCCTAAATGACATTTATTTTGTTTTCTTTGGGATACCTGGAGGAGTTGGAGGAGAGATGAGGGATGGATATGATTGGTCTACATTGTATACAGATACGAAAAATTCAAAGAATAAATAAAATAATTTTTAAATGACTACCTTGTATAATATAAAATTTAATGATGATATCAAGTAGACAGTCCCTTTATCTAAAGTAAGCACTGTAAACTATTTTATACAGTTTTTCTTATTTATAAATGGAGATCATTAAAGAATATTCTCACATTGGCATTTGTGAATGGAGGTCATAAAGGAATATCCTCAGATCAGTTGTGGTGATAAGACTCCTCTGATTCTTGGGAGACTAAAGCAGGATCTTTGAAAGTTTGAGGTCAGCCTTGGCTATGTAGAAAGACCTGTCTCAAAAAAATCCTCATTAGGTTGATATTCATAGTGCATAATAATTTAATATTTGTATTTGGCTTAAGACAATGTCTGACACAGAATAAGTGTTCAATAAAAATAGCCACTGCTGTGATACACTAAGTATTACAGATATTTGCTGCATAGTTTATACAATAACTCATCTGTGCCTGTAAGCAGTTAATCCATGTGAAGCAATTACTAGCTTGCTCACCTTTCAGATGAGCCAGAAATCTCAGTAAGTTGCTTTCACTTTTACTCAAAAGATACAGTAAAGCCTGCATTTCCATTCCTGTTTACTTTACCATCACTTTTCCTTATAAATCCCTACGTGTGCTATAACACGAAAAGACTCTTGGATCTTTTCTGCTTCCATGTGTTTGCTGTTCTTGTTCCCTTCACCATCACTTGGCTCCAGTTAATAATTAGTAGTAAAATCACTAAAACAAAAGTGAGCAGTAGTCTTCTGTTCCCCAACAGGAAAGCGCAGGAGAGCTTGAGGTCCCGCTCTGGGTCACTTCCTCCTGTGCTGCAGGGACTTGCTCTAACGATTATCTACTCCCTCATTTGTTCTTTCAATTTATCTTCCACGGCACTATCCTCCCCTCCCCAGCTTCTAAATAGAAGCAATTCTTTCCCTTCCTAAGGAGAAAAAGCTTACTTTCCATTCCACACCATATCTCCTAGTCAGATTAGGTCGCCTGATCCATTAAGCAATTCCAGCATTCCAATGGTTCTATACAGCAGTGCTCTCTGACGGTCTACGCTAGTGCAGAGTGCATCTCCATGGCTGTCTGTTCCATGAAGTCGTTTAGGGATCCTGGGTTGCTCTCCCTTGGGTTTCACTGTGAATTGAGACCTTATATTCCTCTAGATTGTAGATATACTGCTTTAATAGTATTACTACCTATCCAGAAACCAGAACTCCTAGTTTTCATAGTAGTTAACATGCCCAAGAGATTGTCAAATGATCTAAATACATCCTTCCATCTTCCATTTTCATTCTCAAATTA
Organism: Peromyscus californicus insignis; assembly: GCF_007827085.1. Classification (NCBI taxonomy): domain Eukaryota; kingdom Metazoa; phylum Chordata; class Mammalia; order Rodentia; family Cricetidae; genus Peromyscus; species Peromyscus californicus. The sequence continues at coordinate 134,180,803 of NW_026294595.1, read as the reverse complement.
ATATTTTATGCCTATGCAGATATTTCTTCCAATCCAAACTCCTGCTACAACACACACACACACACACACACACACACACACACACACACACACACACAGAGAGAGAGAGAGAGAGAGAGAGAGAGAGAGGGAGGGAGAGAGAGAAACTTCCACTTTCCACTCTTGCCTTGCTAGGGCCACCAGTACAAGTTTACTGTGACCATATTATTCCCTCATTCATGATCTTCCAAATTACATTGCTTTCTTCACACAGCAACCTTCACTTTTTATGGTTTCACGATCAAGTATCGCACAAGAGCCCCTGGTCTCCCTGGCTGAGTTACTGAGAGTCGACTGTGTTATGGGTCTTGGACCTACTCATTGGCTTAATCCATCAGTGCATTCATGGTTGTATGACATTATTGGGATGATGAAGAAGCTACAAGGTTTGAGAAAGCAGATCACTGAGGGCATGACTTTGAAGTTTTTACCATGTCCCCTGTCTCTTGCTTCTTGGAAGTCGTCAGCAGAAGTTTCCCCTCCACACGCTTGTACCATCTTGATAGTTTGTCTCATCGTAAGCCAAAAAGCAGTGGAGCCTGACAGCCATGCACTAAAACTTCTGAAAATGGGAGCCAAAAATAAAATTTCCCTTCTTGGAGCTATTTTTTCGTAGGTATTTACTACAGTAATGAAAAACTGACTTACACAGCATTGGAAGCCAGAAGCACATTAGGAGCCTCTCCTGTGTCAGCATGGCAATATCCTATAAAACCCCACACAAGGACTACCAACGGACCAAAGAGAGGAGGTCCTAAGTTACTGCATGTGAGCAATGCAGTAAACTGGGACCCATTTGTGTTCTCTGAGGGCTTTTTCACCCAGAGACTTAGTCAGCAGCCAATAGGTGTCCAATAAAAGTTTGATGGATAAGTAAGAGAGAATGCAGTCAATAACATTAAATACATTCAACTTCTCATCCATACAGCCAACACCCTCAGTCTCAATGTTTTCACTTCCTTTTATCTGCCTTACCTCCCTTGATATCATGATTTATAAGTTACCACCCAATAGGCACAGTGGCTAGAAACTACCAGATATATTCTATAATCTTGTTCCAGGCATTGCTGTTCTGTCCCTTCCAAAGACATACTTTTATATATCCATGTGTCAAAGTCCCATCCAACCTATTCTGCCATGTATCTTCTACTTTTTCAGATTCATGACTAGATGTTAGTTTTCCAGGCCTGAAACACTTGCAGCACATAAAGGTGTGATCCTGTCACATTCTTTCTTTAATATGTTTGTCTCTATACAGGTAATGAGTGCTATATTTCCTGCCCCCATCCCACAATACTCATGATGAGAATTCCTGTGGAAGCCCTCTACTGAGTTTGCTGAAGGTTCAGTTTAATTAGAAACCCCATGAACACTGTGGAAGGGATGATGAAGAAGAAGGAGGAGGAGGAGGAGGAGGAGGAGAAAAAGAAGAAGAAGAAGAAGAAGAAGAAGAAGAAGAAGAAGAAGAAGAAGAAGAAGAAGAAGAAGAAGAAGAAAATGACTGTTGTGGGATAATCTTTTTGTACACTATGGAGATGTGTCGCTGCCAAGGCACTTTCTCATTGGTTTAATAAAGAGCTAAATGGCCAATAGCTAGGCAGAAGAAGATAAGCAGGACTTTCAGGAAGAGATAGGAACTCTGGGAAGAAGAGAGGTGAGATTTACCAGCCAGACATGGAGGAAGTGGGATGCACAGTATTAATCAGAGGTAGAAGTTAGTAGAATATAGATTAATATAAACAGGTTAATTATAATTATAGGAGCTAGTATGAAACAAGTCTAAGCTAAGGCCAAGCTTTCATAATCAAAAGTCTCTGTGTCATTATTTGGGAACTGATGGTCCAAAGCATTCTAATTACAGATGACAATGACAATGATGATAGAAACTGCTTTCTATTATTTCAAAAAAATATTTTTATTTATACATTTATTTTTATTATTATTTATAAATTATATATATACATGTGTGTCTTGTGTGGGTCCTATGTGCACAGGAATGCAGGTGCTTGTAGAGGCCAGAGCTGTCAAATCCCCCTGAACTTGGAACTATAGATAGTTATGAGCTGCTGGGCATGGATGCTGAAACCAAATCTTCTGGAAGAACAAGCACTCTTAACACTTAGCCATCTCTTCTGCCCCAGTTTCCCATTTTAGATAATCCTTAAAGCGACACATATCTGTGATTTCACCACTGTTTTAACACATGCCATATTTTTTAAAATACCACATTTTGCCTATACAGGAGCTTGGATTTCTGCCATATAACAACAGCAAAACAGTCTACGTCATATACAGGGAGAAACAATGTGTCACATGACCATTATCATTGAATTCTTGATCCAGCCTTGACATTCATTCATCATCCCATTTCTTCTTTGCCTCTTCCTCTTCCTCAAGATTTCTCTATGCAAGACTAGGATCCCAAGAAGTGGACAGTCCTAGAATGTAGTCTCTAGCTAAGATCATAAATTGAAAGAAACTGAAGAACATATAACTTCATATGAATAATAGGAACAGGCTTGGCTTAGAATTCAAATTCTGCCACTTACTCTGTGTTTTTCTAGAAATTTGACAAACACATTTAGAGTTCCAGTTTGCTTTTTGTAAAAGGTTCATGTGACCATGAATAGTATAGCCCCATATCCTCCTAAGCTAAGACTAGGACCAGGCTGAAGCAAGTGGGAACATATGGTACCAATTTAATGTGGTGTTCACTCTTCATGATCTTGGAATTGAATTTGTATTATAGTCCAAAGAGACTCATACACTTCGCCTGAGTCCTAGCCTTGATAATTCTGATGAGGAATGGATGATTTATGATATAACATGCTCATAATAGAAAGTAGTACATGGTAAGTGTTGAATAAACACTGTCCATTGTTCATGACAAGGTTAGCTTTTCCTTATTATCTGCTACCACCACTGTGGATATTGATAGTATGCTGTGGGATGTCTTTCTGTACTCTGTGAATATGTGTTGCTCTGATTGGTTGATAAATAAAGCTGTTTGGCAAGTGATGAGGCAGAATAAGATTAAGTGGTACATTCCAATTGGGGAGAGAGAGGAGAAGAAAGGAGAGTGGGGCAGACGTTGTGAGCTGCCACCAGGAGAAGCAAGATGTGAAAGTACCAGGAAGCCAGGAAGCCATGTGGCAATGCATAGATTAATAGAAATGGGCTGAGTTAAGTTGTAAGAGCTATCTAGCAAGAAGCCTGAGCCAATGGGCCTTTGAATTTGCAATTAATATTAAGCCTCTGGGTAATTATTTTATAAACGGCTGCAGGACTGTGGGGGCTGATGGGACCAGAGAAACTTACGGCTACTGCAGTACATGGATCCTCATTTAGGATTACAACACAACTATTGCAAGGATAATTTTTCCATATCTTATATAATATTTTCAAACCTCTGATGGCCGAGTTCTCAAGAACAAAACACAACCACAGAAAATCTGAATGAGTGTGATTGGTACCACAGGAGTGTGCAGTAGAAACTCAGTTCAGCTGACCTGAACTGGACACACCTTGGAAATGTGATGGCAGGGAGATAAAGAGCTTTGGCACATCTGGACGTGGTAGCTGACTTCACTGTTTCTTGGCCAAGTGACTCTGAGTACTTCATTCCTTCTCTCTAAGCTTCCATCAGCTCAGCTCTCATACTCAGTTCTCACTTGAGAAGCTGTGTGGTGACTGACATGGAGGGGTCTGTGGGGAGGCTAGTCCCACGATGCCATAACAAGCATACTGTTGGCAGGGGCCTTCTACCTGTACCTACCCTGTATGTCGCTGCTGTGGTGTCAGTACGGTGTTTCCTTTCCTCTCTGTATCCTCTGAGTCAGCCTACATTAACTCTCTCTAGATTGGTGTGTACTCTGGGAAGCCATGACACCCAAACCTCCTGTCTTTGATGAGACACTGGTTCCTGGAATTCAATCAAGGTGGCTGGGCCTGCTAGCATCTCCCTCCAAGCCCAATTGCTAGTCAGAATCAAAAAGTGTGAGCTGGGTTTTAAGACTCCCATTCTTCAATCAAAGAAGACCAGGGCACAGTAGCCCTGGTGTTTTCTAAGAATAGCTGATCTTGAAAGCTTGTTTATTTTCTTTTCTCTGGGCCTCAGTTGATCCTATTCAGTTGACTGGCTGACACTCTAATGGTACATAGGTAGATATAGCTGCCCTACCCCCATTCCTGATTTGTGAATAATGGTGTCTCCCATAGTCCCTGTGAAAACCTTGTGTCTCCACAGAACTTTTAGAGGCATTGCTTTGGATTTTGAGTTAAAACAAAGATATTTAAATGCCTTCAGATTTAAGCTGGGTAAAAGGGAAGAATGCTGATTGGCCACTTCATACAGTTAAATGAGATGCTGGAAGAACAGACTTAGGCAAACAAAATACATGGTACCCTAGCCATTACTCATTACTCCTTCCATAGTCACCTGGCAGAGTAGCTATTATCCATTTAGTAGTAGACTATAATTGGGCTCCTTTCTCGAAAGACATCTCTGACAATGCAGTCTGTGTTATCAATAGGAATAATCTTTTGAACATGCCTAATAAAAAGAAGAAATATCTGAGGTGGCATGTGGACCACTGCCTCTAAGCTTTCCGTCTGGAATGCAGCCTTGCTCCCTAACAGCAGTGACAGTAACAGAGGGTGGTGTAGACCAGGGCGGTGTAACACCAGTACTCTTGGCTGAAACCCCACGTACTCCAGGGTGTTCCTTCCCTCCCACATTGCTTTAAGGAGCCCACACAGAGGAACATCTGGCCAGATGCAATCTACTGTGAAACATATTAGCTCCCTCAGGCTAGTGGGAGCCCACCTAGTAAATGAGAAAGAAAGGGCCCCACAGTGAATTCTGGAAGCTGGGAGCTGTCCCACATGGGACCCATCTTTCTATGAAGAGTGAATTCCAAGTCAATAATTCACGCTGAGGCCTGGCAGCATCTGGGAAGCTGTATGAGCAGACAAGGAAATTAACATGAGGGACCAGTCAGGACCTATTGCCATTCTCTGCCTTTGTCTTAACAGAGGATATGGAAAAGGGTGTAAGAGCCTTGGCTTGTCAACAGACTACCATCTCCAAGGACCTAACCTCTCTTCCAGAATGACTATGCCCTAGAGTACTGTAGTGGGTTCTTTAGAGGCAGGGCTTTATTTAATTTGCACAATGTCCATAAGCCTGTCTGTATGAGTCAAAGGAAGACCCCAAATTTTCCCCACGTCACCTTGAGACCAAGAGGAATATTCATCAGCCAGCCCTGCAACTCTACCCTTGTATATACATTGGGAATGCAATGTCCACATCTGCCTCCAGATACCTCTCTGCGCACTCCACTGCAGCACATAGTCGGACTCTGAGCTTGTGTCAGAAGCCCTCTTCTCACAACAGCCAGAATCTGCCCTGACAATGTGAGTTTGTGTCTCTGGGATGAACACAGTGGCAGACAGACACTGCCGATCTTTTACCTTTGGGAGGGGGCCAGGTTTGAGGGAGACAGCTGTGTGAAGAATCTGTTTTCTCATCAGCCATTGCTCAGGTGTACAGACAAAAAGGGGAGGGGGAGGGAGGAGTAGCACATAATTAAATGAGCAATTACAAAGTTTCCAAACTTCTGACTTCAATTAACCTTTGAACTCAGTCCTGTCCCAATCTTCTGACTTATAGTATGATGAACCCAGGCTGAAAAACTGGTTTGGGGTGTTTCCCAGTTGCTTGCCTGGGTTTTCTGGTGGAGAAAGGACTTACTGAGTTTATGACTAAGATGTCTTACAAGAAAATAGGCCAGTGATGACAGAGAAACAGCCTGGACTCAGGGGCGCTGAGACGGAACATTGGAGGACCAACAGATGACTCAGCCCCAGGGACCATTCTCTCCCACTTAACCCCTGCATTGTCAACATCACACTTTTCAAATCTCTCACCACTTCTCATTTCCAGAGGCTAATGGAAAGGGAATGACCCCTGGAGTGACTCCCATGAACTTTCTCTGCCTGAGAACCTCCAGAGTCACAGAGTGGCTTTGGAATTAAGGTGGCTGAGGTCCAAATTTTGCCAAACTCCTTCCCATATGGATGACACTGAAAATGATCTTTGAGCTCTCTAAGGCCTTAAGCCTCAGTTTCCCCACCTATGAAGTGGGAAAAATAATTTCAACTAGCTCATGGGAGACTTAGGTGCACAAGACAAAATAATGCACAGAGGGAGGCCTAACATGGCTGCTGTGGCTATGGTTCAGCCTGGAGTACTTGTTGTGATTATTACTACCTCTATTACTAAGAGGATAATTGCAAGTCTATTTCTTCATGAGGACTCTCGTCACAAGGTGGCACAAAATTGGTAGTTTACAAAACAAAACAGGAGTACCAGAGGCAGAAGGCCAAGCTAAGATTTCAGCATAATTGGATCCTTTGGTAGACTGTAATGAAGAATCTGGCTTGTGCCTCTCTACAAACGTGTGACATTTGCTGGCAATCTTTGGTGTTTGTGCCTTGTAAATCTCTGCCTTCCTTTCTATGTGTGTGTCTCCAAATTTCTCCTTTCCAAAATTAATACCAAGTATTGCTGAGTAATACTGGGCTAGGAGATGTATGTGTGGTGTGGGATATTTGAATGAATGATAATCTCAGAATTATGATTCCTTGCTTTTCACATGTATGCATACATGTGTACACGTGTGCATATCTATCCAAGCATTTACCAGAAGTTTTGCTTCTTTGCTTGTTTGTTTTTAGTCTAAGGCTGTTTAAGAAATTAGTATCACAACTTGGAAACCAACAATTCTTAAAAATAAAAACAATAAAGATTTACATAGAAAACTTACTACTTTCTACAAAGAAAGAAGCCCCCAGTTACAATGGGACAGGAATCTTCAACTCCCACCCTCATGATCTAACAAGACTTCTAAAAAGAAAGTATTTCTCTATCTCATGAAAATTGGGATGCTGATTTGGTACAACTTTGTTTTCACATTACCAATGCATCTAAGTTATAAACTGTTCTTAGAGCCAACCGTATCAACACCATCCCCCCTTTGAGATGTCTTGTGCATCATAATCCTTCTGGTATGCATCATAACTCGTGCTGAACAATGAGTTCTGGCTATAAGGAGAGCTTCCTTTTGCACCCATCTTCCATGCCTTTCTCTACCAGCTGAACAAACATGCAGAAGTGCTACATTTCCCACAATTTTGATTTAACTTTCTTGTCACAGTAACTCTTGAATAAAAGTCTATTATTTTCACCATGGTGTTGGCTAAGAAATAGATGATAAGAGACTTATTTTTAAAAAGAGGGAAAGGGCATAAGAGGAGGAAATCTAAGGGAACCAAGAGGTTGGAGATGGAAGTGAATTAGGAAGAGTCCATTTTGACCACAGGTATGACCTCAAACACATTACATTAAGATTATGTCATACAAGGACAAGGAAGCTATAGACTAAGACCACAATCTAGCCTACTGACTGCTGTTTATTAATAAAGTTTTATTAGAAGGTAGCTAATTACATTCATTTTTGGCTTTGTCAATTGCTGCTGTTGAGGTATAATGGAAAACCAGAACAGTTGCAAGAAAATAACATGATCAACAAAAGCAAATGTGTTTATTCATTAACCCCTCAAAGAAAGTAAACCTAATACTCATCTTTCACATTTACCTTATACAAGTGAAGTATGAGCTCTATAAAGGATATACATACTGTATATAGACATTCCAACTTCTGCAAAGAGCACTCTGAGTTCTATACAGTACAAAATGAGCTCCATACAGGGTTGTAAGGGAGCTCAACGTTTGCAGTGTGAGCTCTAATAAATGGCTATGGACTTTGTGCTGTGAGCTTTACACAGAACAATTAAACTCTGTACAGGGCACTAGGATCTATGCATATCAGGATGCTTTCAAAACGTGGCACATGAACTCTAAGGGGTAAACTAAAAGCTACACAAAGACGAATTGGACAATACAAATGAGTCTCGATATAGGAGGAGAAGAAAATAGATTGGGTGGATAGGGATGGGGATGTAGAAGGTGGTAATAGGAAGAGTAGAAGGAAAGGGGCAGATATGTTCAAATTACACTGCATCAAATTCCCAAGGCTTAATAAAATATTGTTTTAAAAGCTTTAATAATTTTAATTTTAAAAGGTTTTACAAAGGTTTTTTTTACTTGACATTATAACCTCTGTATGACATCCTGAACTCCTATAGGTCATTATCAGCTCTGCACAGGTATACCATGGGCTATGTATTGATGCAATGTGAGTTACTTTATGGTACAATGACCCTCTTATATGAGCACTGTGCTGGATAGTTTCATGTCAACTTGACACTAGATAAAGTCATCTGAGCAGAGGGAATCTCATTGAAGAAAATGGCTCCATAAGATCAGTGATTTGTAGCCAGACACTTTCTCTGTCCTGCTCTGATCCCAAAGTCCCACAGCCACTATTAAAATAATCACTCAGAGGCTTAATATTAATTACAAATTGTTTGGTCTATGGCTCAAGCTTCTTGCCTACTAGCTCTTTCATCTTAAATTAACCTATTATTCTTGTCTATATTTAGCCATGTGGCTTGGTAACTTTTCTCAGTCCAGCATTCTCATCTTAATTCCTCTGTGTCTCACTGGTAACTCCATCTCTGCCTTTCCTCTTCCCAGCCTTCTCCCATTCTGGTCACCCTGCCTACACTTCTTGCCTGGCTACCAGCCAATCATCGTTTTATTAAACCAATAGGAATGGCAAATCTTTACATTGTACAAGAGTATTGTCCCATAGCAGTGATTGATGGGGGGGGGGCTCAGCCCATTGTGGGTGGTGCCATTTTTGGTTGGTGGTCCTGGGTTCTAAAAGAAAGCAAGCTTAGCAAGTCACAAGGAGCAAGCCAGTCAGCAGCACCCCTCCATGGCCTCAGCACCAGCTCCTGCCGCCAGGTGCCTGCCCTGTTTCAGCTCCTCTTCTGACTTCCTTCAACGATGAATGGATAGAAGAATGAAAGTATAAATCAAATAAATCCTTTCCTCCACAAATTGTTTTAGTTATAGTGTTTCACCACAGCAATGTTAAACCTAATGAAACAAGCACTCTGAAATTTATACAGGACTCCACAAAACCTAACAGGGCATTATGACCTCTGTACCTATACACAATGACCTCCATACAGATGAAGTATGAATTCAATACAGAGCACAATGACTTTAATGGAGGTAAAGTATGAAATGCATTCTGTACAGTTCAATATGAGCTCTACCTATGGCATGGTGAAGTCTATGCACCAGGCTATATAAGATCAGTATGTATTCACAATGAGATCTACACAGATCACTTGAGCTCTATTCAGGGTATTCTTAACTTTATATAAGTCATTATACACATGCATTATAAACTCTGATTCATGTAGTATGAGCTCTGTAAGCAATAAGTAACCTGTACTCATGGAATTGTGGTTTCTACACAGTGCAGTATGACCTCTAAAAAGTGAAAGTGAGCTGGGCGGTGGTGGCGCACGCCTTTAATCCCAGCACTCGGGAGGCAGAGCCAGGCGGATCTCTGTGAGTTCGAGGCCAGCCTGGACTACCAAGTGAGTTCCAGGAAAGGCGCAAAGCTACACAGAGAAACCCTGTCTCGAAAAAAAAAAAAAAAGTGAAAGTGGCCTACAAGCTGTTTTGTTTTTGTTTTGTTTTTTTGAAAAATGATCTCTCTGTGTACTCTCTATGTAGCCCTGGAGCTTGCTATATAAACTGGAATGGCCTCAAACTCAGAGATCCTCCTGCCTCTGCCTCATAAGTGCTGAGATTAAAGGCATGCACCACCATGCTCAGCTCTACAAGCTTAAATGCTGCATTACAAGTTTTCTCCACATCAATATGAGGCCACTTAGGACAACATCAGGTTTATAGAAGGCAATGCAACCTCTGGCAGAGCACAGAGTTCTATACTGGGTACTAAAGCTTCTAGAAATTTCATGATGAGCTGTAAATCATCAGCCATGACCCCAATAAAGGTATAGCAGGAGCTCTTGTATTACAGTGTGAAGACTATACTAGGCACTACAGAACCTATATGGGTTCTCTATGAGCTTTAATGAATGACACTGTGGGCTCTTAAAAGGGCAAAATGAGTTCAGTGTAGGGCTGGGTGAACTTATCCCATCAAGATTCGTCTACAGAGGGACATTATGAGTTATGTAAAAGTGCACTGAGAGCTTTATAATGGATTTTACTAAATCTCTACTATGCACTGTGAGTGCTATCAGGGCTTCCTGAGATATATGAGTTGAACACAGAGTACTATGAGTTCTGTAAAGGTTCACCATGCACTAAAGAGGGTACATTATGCACATGGACAGATGTATTGTGAGCTCAATACAAGACACAATGTCAGTGCCTTATGAGTTACAGACAAGACCCTGTGGCCTCTAATGAGTTCTACAATGGTTGGTTATGAATCTACACAGGGCACTAGGAGCTCTGTATAGTCCTATATGAAGCACAGAGAGATCAGTATGGGGCAACGCAAATTCAGTATGAAATGTATGCATAGCATTATTACCTCAATACAGGGCTCTGTGGTTTCTACTATGAACACTACGGCCTTTAAAATTAAACTATGAGCTCTTACCAGGCAATATGAGCTTAATACAACATAATATAAGATTAATACTGGCTGGGTGGTGGTGGCACATGCCTTTAATCCCAGCACTCAGGAGGCAGAGGCAGGCGGATCTCTGTGAGTTTGAGGCCAGCCTGGTCTCCAAAGTGAGTTCCAGGAAAGGTGCAAAGCTACACAGAGAAACCCTGTCTCGAAAAAAAAAAAAAAGATTAATACTGGCCAATATTTGAAAAGCATAATTATGTCTACTCAAGATAGTATGGCCTCTACAACATTCACTGTGTTCTAATACATGTACTATAGTCACTCTACAGGGCAACATGGGTTTACACATTGCAATATTAAATCATTGCAATATTAAATCAATGTGGAACAATTAAAGCCTCTATATAAAACAATATATGCCATATGTACTATGTGGTGCATAAAAATGAAGAATGAACTCTGTGAGGCTACTAAGTGGTCTGGAGAAGTGCACTGTGAGCTGTATATAGGGTCCCACGAATCATATAAATGCTGCTATGAGTCCTACATCAGTCCCTACATGCTCCTTATTGGGCACTCTGGGCTCTATATTCGTACTATGTCTCTAGAGAATCTCATTTGGTCTATACATGCCCCTTTGGGCTCTTCACAGGGCATTCAGGGTTCTATATAGAGCACTAAGAATCTTCACAGGTTATCAAAAGGGAGTATGTTCTGTATTCAGATGAATTATGAGGATCAAGTGTGTAGGTAGAGTTTTCCTGCCTGGCCCACAGTCAGGACAAATCTCTCTCACCTGCCAGTCCCACAGCCTTTCAAACCCGACCAAGTAAACACAGAGACTTATTTTGCTTACAAACTGTATGGCCGTGGCAGGCTTCTTGCTAACTGTTCTTACAGCTTAAATTAACCCATTTCTATTAATCTATACCTTGCCACGTGGCTTGTGGCTTACCGGCATCTTCACATGCTGTTTCTCATCGTGGCAGCTGGCAGTGTCTCTCTGACTCAGCCTTCCACTTCCCAGCTTTATTCTCCTCCTTGTCCCGCCTACACTTCCTGCCTAGCCAATGGCCAATCAGTGTTTTATTTAATGACTAATCAGCAACACATTTGCCATACAGAACATCCCACAGCACTTCCCCCCCTTTTTTTTTTCCAAAAAGGAAGGTTTTAACCTTAACAAAGTAAAATTACATATAATTTGGGAATTTGGGCGTAGCTTCTCTTACTACTTCCTGCTGGAGGGGGGCGCTGTATCTTATGGGGAAACAAAGAAAATTTTAGGATTATGGAATAGTCCATGAGGCTGCATCGTCTGAGTCAGTTGCCTTGAAACCATTCTGGATGTTGGATCATCTGGGCCATGGTGTCATAGGAGACCTTTCAGGGGGTCTTGGCTGGTCAAACCTGATATATCTTAATCTGGAACAAATCCATAGCCTCTGGCTTTCTGTGGAAACAAAAGAGACTCTTTTCCAAAGCAATATATCCTTATATCCAAATTTTGAAGTCAAGGTATCTTTAAAATATACATTTTGGCATAACTCAACAGCTTTTACAATCAAATGTTTTTCTGCATTTAAAAATCCCAAAGACAACACAATCCAGATTCTCTGTGTAATATCCATTTTTACGTGGCTTATTTTTTATACTACCTTTACTGTCTCTTTAAAGACTTTATTTTTTAAAACTATGTATTTGTTTATATAACTTTATATATCACCTTTTTTGTCTCTTTCAAGCCTACGTATATTTTACACACATTGTAAACTATTACATCTGAATCTGTCTTATTGTGAATCTATTGCTTTAAGCTGCAGCAGCTGTGGCTGCTGGCTCCGCCCACCTCAGCTTCCCATCATGGCTATGTTTACCACCAGCTCTGAGAGCTATCATGGGTCTATGCTTTTATCCAAGCAACGTGTAGTCCAGAAACCTCTTTTTTTGTTTTATACCTGCAAAGGCTAAATCCACCACACAGCTTAATGTGCCACTTGCAGAGGCCTCATTCCTGCCAAACTGCAGGTCGAGCACGCACACCAGAAACCCACAAGGAGCTCAAACCAGCAGCTGCTGCTCATTTGAGAGAGACAATTAGGAACTGTTTTTAGCTCCGTTTTAGAATCTTTTTTCTCAGTTTTAGGTGGAAACTCTTGCCACCACGTTGGACGCCATTTGTAGGTAGAGTTTTCCTGCCTGGCCCACAGTCAGGACAAATCTCTCTCACCTGCCAGTCCCACAGCCTTTCAAACCCGACCAAGTAAACACAGAGACTTATTTTGCTTACAAACTGTATGGCCGTGGCAGGCTTCTTGCTAACTGTTCTTACAGCTTAAATTAACCCATTTCTATTAATCTATACCTTGCCACGTGGCTTGTGGCTTACCGGCATCTTCACATGCTGTTTCTCATCGAGGCAGCTGGCAGTGTCTCTCTGACTCAGCCTTCCACTTCCCAGCTTTATTCTCCTCCTTGTCCCGCCTACACTTCCTGCCTAGCCAATGGCCAATCAGTGTTTTATTTAATGACTAATCAGCAACACATTTGCCATACAGAACATCCCACAGCACAAGTGAGCAGTTAGAAGGGAAGAAAAATTCCAGCCAGGCTTGTAGTCTGTGTCCTTTCAACCTAGTGAATATTTTAATGCAGAAGAGTCAAAATCCAAAAAGATACAATTCTAGGAAAAGAATTTTAATTTTTTAATCTTCTTTTATATTAATTTCCCCCCTCTCTCTCTTTGTATGTGTGTGTGTGTGTGTGTGTGTGTGTGTGTGTGTGTGTGTGTGTGTGTGTGTGTGTGTACCATGGTACACATGTGGAAGTCAGAGGAACTCAGGTCACTCATTGAGCCATCTCACCAGCCCTAAAGTTCCTTACAATTCATAAACTTGTGCGTTTAAAGAATAATTTATTTGATAAACATAAATCATGGAAAAACATTTCATAGATCACTATTTTCTGTTCCAGGGAGATTCATCTGTTGGAAGGTAATGAACATTGGTGGAACCTTCAAGAAATAGACTGAATTGGGGAATTAGGCCACGGAGAATGCTGTCCTTGGAAGGGATTAAAGCTGGTCTCATGGAGCCAGTTAACTCTCCTGAGAGTGACTTGTAAACACGTCTTTATTTCTATTTGACTTACTCTTCACAATAGCTCTTGGACATTGTTCTATCCTCATCATTACAGCCATCATCTGGAAACAGACACACAGATGTTCAAACCATCTTCTTCTTACCCACATATTAGAAACAAGGGCATAAGAAGTGAAAACTAAGTTAAACAAGTGTCAGGCTTCTCATCTCCCCAGGTCATCCCTCCTGTGGGTTCTCCAGCCTCTGTGGTCCCATCCTCCTGAGGACTCACCAGAGCCAAGCAGAGGCCAACCACTTTTCTTAGACCTCCAGAATTAGAAGCTAAATAAACATCATTTTCTTACAAACGATCACATCCTTTGCGTTTTACTACAGCAATGGAAAACTGACCAATACATCCACCTTTCACAGTAAAATAGGCAATAATAAAATTTATATTTTATAAGTATTAGCTTTCAAAGACACTTATAATAATTGTGTGAGTATAAAGGGATAAACAGATAAACTTTGTCAGTACATAAGTGAAAAGGTAAAATATATAAACTCATGTCACCATGATTGGGAATTGTGCAAACCCCACCTTGTAATGGCAGTCATCTGAATGAGGATAACAGAAAGTCTATGTCTTTGGATGGAATCAATCAAAAACTATGATGGGTTACCACTACATCTGCAACCATCCAAAGAGCTGAGATAGCAAGTCATTTTATCTTTCATAATACAAATACACCAGGAGACACCTCTTTTTTGATTAGGGGAGGTTTCTACAATTTTATGCATAAGCATAATGTTTACACACAGTTACCTATGTGATAATGGACTTCTGTGGAATCATCTTTGCAAAAGAATGCACAAAATGAATTAGAACTCTCTGAAAGTCTTTTCATAACCTATATCTCTTTGGAAAATCTATGAAGATGAAATATGTAGCATATTGAATTTCCAAAAAAAAAAGCATCACATTGGGTTAAAATAATAGAGGCAAAAACTAATACAGAAAAACAAATAGAAACAACTAAAAAGAAAAACTGGTGCATAAAAAGTGCATTATAGGGATAGATGATGGGAAAATGCAGAGGCAGTGTGTAGGAGCCCACTCACTCTCACAAGCATGGGCTGTATTGTGAAGGTCTTTATTTTGATGAAGAGTTGCTTTTTTATTTATTTTTCTGTCTTTCAGACCATTGATTCTCCTTGGAGAATACACTCATATTTATTTCCTATGTGACATTGTTCTTTTTGAAATTGGGCTCTGATTTGATATACAAGGAACGATCTTTCGCTGTTGTTTTCTCAACACATGTGTCGTGTTTCTGTGTTGTTTTGGATGTGCAGAGATGCATTCCATATGTGTTCGTGAATAGATCAGAGCTTTGTTAGAAAGCATACTCGTGAATCCGAAGCAACAGTGCTGCAGAAGGCTCTTCCCACCCTGTCATGTACATAGTTATTTTCAAACTACCCAGTATCTTCCACGGCAAATACATCTTTAATTTATTTAAAGTTCTGGGGATTCCGTCAGCTGGAAAGAATGCCACTGCAGTCACATGACAAACGTTTAATGGAACTTTTTGTTATTCTCCTATTGCATGGCTGATCCACTCCCCAGAATTTAGTTTTCACTTCCTCCTTTACAGCCTGTGTAAAATGAGGACTACCCTTTTGGTGATGTTGGCTCTTAGAATCTCAACATTTGGAATTTTAATTTATCAAGATTGTGATTTCTATAGATTTTTAGACAAGGAATTTTAGTTTTTGGAGATTTAAAACCTTAGGGTTGTGTCTTTTAGGGATTATGACATAAAATCCAAGAGCTCTGACTTTGAATACTCCATAGAGGATCAATCTATGACTAAAAAAATCTCAGACATGGGTGGGTGATGTTTCATCATCAGTGCTGCTAACCCATGGTAGCTCCGGGGGCCTAACACATTGCTCACTTATCTGTGGAGACTTTGGTATAAATAAACCCACTGCGTTCCTACCTGATAACAGTACAACGTATGCAATTATGCATAGTGCTTAATGTTGTGGTGTTCACACAAGGAAAGCATCATGTTAGTGTGCATTTCTCAGAAAGGGCACATAACTGTCACACCTTGGTATCTGGCCCAACACTTTCAAATGAAAATCCTGCACTGTGAGCCATCAGGACATTATGCCTTGGGGATATTGTGCAAAGTGAAATAAGCCAGTCACAGAGCAACAAATATCTCAAGCTTCTACCTCGTGTGAGAAGCAGAGCATAGATAGTGATCACCACGGGCCCAGGAAAGTGGATGGTATGGAGCTTCAATTGTGGCAGGTAAATAAGTTCCAGGCACTTGCTATACATTATCCATAAATAACAATATTGTATGGCACAGTTAAAATATGTTGAGGGTAGATTGTATGTTAAGTGTTACCAAAATAAAACAAATTAAAAAAAGTATTGACAGTCAGAACTAATTCCTGAGCTTTCCATGCCACAGACAATGTAAGTACTCTTTATATTTTATTCCCCAAGTAAGATATGTACTGACTATACCAGGATTTTGCATAGTGAAGAAATTGAAATGATGAAAGGTTCATTATGATACAATGTACTTACGTCATAATACTAGAGCCAAATTCTACTTTATGTCTTTAAATTCAGGATCTCTCTCTTAACATTAGATGAATGAATAATTTCAATACAGATGCCCTCGGGGAAAAGGGGGGGTAAGGTGATAGTAATGGCATAAACTTTGGGGATAGCAAAGGATCTCAAACTTTATTTGAAGGTGCAAGAAGACTTCAAAAGCCATATTTTTTAGGATAGAAAATGAGGAGACTACTCAGAGGTGACACATTCATCATAGCCCGCTCTTAGGGCTGTCTCAACCCCCACTCCCAGCAGTTAAGGCATGTTTCCTCTGAGCCATTAACCTTCCCTGGCTGGGTTGCCCTGGTGACCAATGGCATCTGTAGGGCAGCTAGGTAAGGTCACTGGTCAGGCCCTAACTATAGAAAACACACCCTGGGGCTCTCCCTCTTCAATAACCAAGCTGGTTTGACCAGCTGAGAGGGCTAATTGCCTAGTCTATTTGAAAGGAGGACCCAGCACTTTAGGAAGTTAATAAAATGGTTGCAAAAGGACACAGACCAGTAGTTATCAACCCTGGCTCACATCAAAACCATTGAAAATGAGCCAGGACACACAGATTCCTGTCTCCCAACCCTGTGCTTTGAAATCAGGATCTAGTTGAGGAGATTCCAGGATATTTTCTTTTGTTTCAAATTTCCCAAGTTACTTTTATGCACAGCTAGGTGTAAGAATGCCTGAAAGAGCCTCCTTCTGTATGCCAGCCAGGTGGGACTGGTAATTCACTGGGCGGGGAAGACATTAAGGAGATTGTGCACATCAGACACAGAATCCGTAAGAGGCCAGCACCTTCTGCTTCCTGCTTCTAGAAATATCCCCGGGAACCTGATCAATCGCAGAAAAGGTCCAGGCTTGCTGGAGACTCGAGTAAGAACACACAGAGAGAGGAAGGAGTTCACTCAAGGAGAGTCTTCAAAGAGATTGCATCCTCTCCAAAGTGCCAAGCCTAAGAGCAAAGCCACTTAGGACATTCAGATCAAGCTTGTCACCAGGTAAATACCCTTCCCCCAAATGCCCGTTGTGTCATAAGGGGCAAGATAATGGGACAAAAGAATCCTGCCTGCTTGATTTCCCATTCCTAACAATCAAGAAGCTAGTGTGCGTGCGTGTGTGTGTGTGTGTGTGTGTGTGTGTGTGTGTGTGTGTGTGTGTGTGATGTTTATATAAAAGCTAACACACACACAAGTTGTTAAGCTGCCATGCTTTGGGTGAGCTTTGTTACACAGCATTATAACAACAGATATCTGGAAGTATCTGAATGAAGCCCCACTGAAGTGGATGGTTATTTTCTAACAAAAACCTACCAGAAACCTACAAAGGCAGTCATACTTCACAGATTCAGAATTTTCTGAGAGCAGCACCCATTCAGTGTGAAAATAATAGCCTATACATCC
Organism: Peromyscus californicus insignis; assembly: GCF_007827085.1. Taxonomy (NCBI): domain Eukaryota; kingdom Metazoa; phylum Chordata; class Mammalia; order Rodentia; family Cricetidae; genus Peromyscus; species Peromyscus californicus. The sequence goes on along the minus strand of NW_026294595.1, from coordinate 134,163,051 downwards.
TCAAACTACCCGCCTGAGCACACACTTACATCTCTTTCTTTGTCTTCCAGGGCAGGAAGCATGGGTGAGCCTTTCAGGAAAAGCTGTCAAACACTCCACTTAAAAGGAGCTAATCTTATTTCAAAGTTTTTTTTTTTTTATTGAAATGATATCAAAATAAGGGAAAGTCTCTGAACGTCCAAAAGGAGTGGATCCACAACAATAGCCCCAGTAGAGAGGACAGCCATTAAAACCATTGCTAAACAGTGTCCAGGATCGTTGGATCCTATGAAAAAAGTGATCGTGAATTAATGACTTAACAGAAAAATACATGATAAAACTTGCCTGTCCCCCTACAGTGTTCTCTAATCATGGTCACCTAGATGTCCTAACTATAGATTCAGAAGCTAAAATCCCCAGTAGTTATGTCCAGCAAAAGCCAGATCTGTACACATAAAGAGGAAGTGCCAAGGCAGGGTCCCTGGTAAGATTACCGGCTGTTAATAAGAAAAGACAGAAGCCAGAGTTTTGATGCACAGCTCGACAAGCAGAGGTTAAGGGGAGAGGCAGGGCAGGCTCATTTGCAAACTTGGTCCGGTTTCATTAAGTGTGAGCAGAGACAGCCTGTCTCAGTCCAGCAGAGAAGGAACTCATTATCCACGTAGGGAGCAAGAGATAAGAATCTTTTAATAATTGCTGGGAATTTTTTTATTACTATGTGGAATGCCAATTTAGGTCTCTCCTCATGGACTGGATACAGACAGCCTCCTTGGGAGTAAAAGCTGCTCCCCCATGGCTGTGGTCATTAAGGACAAAGAGCAGAGAGACTGATGTTTGCTCTGAGAATGCAGGGGCTCGGGGGGCCCTGCAGGCTGCAGGAGCCAAGTCTCTGCGCAGCTACCTCAGGACTGGCCTCTAGAACCTTCCAGAATTTCCCTGGGGTCCTCAGAGCAAAGCTGTCAAGGCTTATCTTCCAAGACTTTTCTTCCCGGCATGCCCCCCTCTCTGTTTCTCCTCTGGGTTTTTGGAGTGTCTGCAAGAGCATGTCTGGTGTTTTCTTTAATGTTTATAGAAACTTTGTGGATTTGATTTAAGTAAAAACCTTCTGCCATTCCTTGAGAGGTTTAAGGACACTTCCCTTTGCAAGCAGGTAACTCTAAAAAGGAAAAGTACAGTGAGAACCGGACATCTTTACTGAGTTTGACCTGTGTACCGTGGCCCAACAGACTTAGCTCTTAGTTGGGAAGGTAGCAATGTCATCTGTGTTAGAGATGCTAAAACTAACTGAAATTATTTCACTTGATGTCATGTGAAGGGTTGAAAGAATTAAAAATAGAAGGAAAATTTTTAATGTGATAGTATCTTATGACTTGGGCAATAGTTAAGAAAAGTAACACTCCGATTTAGGGTTCTCTTATAGAAAAGGTACATGGGTCCCCCATATTGGACCCTATATCACAAGAGAGCTTTCTCAGTAGCCTCCTTCCCAGGCCACCCCCTGACTCCAAGGTCTCCTCCCTTTTCTCTCCCCTCCTCCCTCCCCACATCATCCGGCCTAGCAGGGCAATGGGAAGTGACAGTAATGGTGGGTTTTAAGTCCAAGGTGTCAAGAACAATGAGGCATCTTCCAGTTAGACAGGCCTTACTGTTTCCATCTCCACAAGCAAGGGCACCATGCCCAGGGCCAGAGGCTCCAGGAGCTGTCTGAGTGTTGCTCCATGCCTTCTCCTTGGCTGAGTTTCAGAGGGGTCTGAGGAAGCTCAGGGTGTTGCTCATTCCCTGGTGGAATTTGTGCTGACAGCTTGAAGGCTTCAGAGGGTTCCTGGTGCACAGTCCACAGAAGCTCAAGACAGCCATGGCTGAGTGTGCTGTCTAGGGCCCTGGCTTATGTATGTACTCTGGCACTTCTGTGCTCCCCCAAAGTATAATTTAATTAACCATCTTCCTCTTCATTATCATCTAACAAGCAGGGATACTAGATATTGGAGACAACAGAGGGCTGTTGCTTTGGTGTCCCTGGGTTTGAGTAAGGCACTGGCTACTCTAGCCATCTAAGGATGGAGGAGCCTCAGTTTGTTCATCTGTAACACTGGATGAGTGTGGTACTTACCTGTGTTTGGAATTGAAAAGACAGAAGCAAAGGAGAATGTGGACCTAGACCTTGTCCAGTGAGGCAAGTGTGGGAAGGATGAAGCTGGGTTAGAGCAATGGAGACACATTACTGAATTATAATTAAGGCACCATGTAGAGTGAGAAACCCTCCTCACTCCATGCTTTCGACTGTGACATCCCAAAGAAGAAAGTCCATTGTACGACCTGTTACAATCACTTCTTCATAATTCCTCAGCTCATTGCAAGCCTAGCCTCAGACCTGATCATTTATAGGCTTAACAGGGTAACAGCTCTCACTCTGAAATGCATAGTGCATTTCTACAGCGGCTATTGGTGCATGTGTTAAAGCTGTATGGAGTAGGCTTTCAATTCTTGTTCACAACTCATAAATAATTTTCAAGACCTTTAGCAATTTGCTTAACCATTTTATGAAAGTCTCATTTTGGCATCTGCAAAACAGGAATAAAGTCCCTCCATTGTGGGATTTATGTAAGTGAATTAATGTCTGTTACACACTTTGTTCACAGGAAAGATTAAGAATGAACTTGTTAATATTTTTGAGCATTGTGAGCTGCAGTAATAACTCACTGTGTTCTGATACCCTCTACTCATTTACCTGAATTTACTCAGAACTCACTGCCATTAACAGCACCAAATACATAGTGCATGGCAAAAAATAGCCAGTGTCCTGAAACTAGATACAGTGGCATGAGAAGTGCTATATACACAGACCATTGGAGGAGAGTTTGAAAAATCTGAAGGAGAACTAACAAAATAGCTGAGGTATTAAGAAGGGCAAATGCTCTTCCTTTATGGCTAATCACCCAACAAGTTTTAGGGCAATGGTGTCTTCTGAATGCACAGCTGGTTATGGAAATGACAGAAAATGGACATATTCAAAGATACAGGTATGTTCTTGGGATAACATCCTTACATGCCACAGAAGATTCAGCTAGACTGGTGATAAAATAGTGATGTTAAAGTCACCTGGGTTTGGTTATACATTCTTCTGAGATGAACCCCCCCCCCCCAGAGCATCAAAGAAGTCATGGCAGAGGAAGTGGGGAGTACTTTTTCTGGATCAGATCGGAATGGGACTAAATGATGGCCGGAGAAGTGTAGGACTGGTGAACTAACCTGTCCTACAGCAGCTTAGGTCTTATCTCCATCCGAGTGCTGGGGAAAGAGGGAGAAAGGCCAGGGAATGTTCTGAAGGTTGGACAGGTGGAAGGGTCATTCCTGTGGGAGCTTCTTAGGGAAACAAGCAAACTTAGCGGGACTTGTCATGGTCCTAACCGACAGGTTAGGATCTCAGGAGGACAGAGAGATGCTGGAAAGGTCGTTCCCATTACAACAAGCCTTGAATGAGACCTGCTTGAGATGAGGTGTGCCAATAATGGACAAAGGTAGTCCAGAGTCTGTCAAGTTATCTTCTCAGAGAATACTGTCTCTAGAGTATCCTGCTTTCCAATTCACCCTGTGGCCATTAATTTGATTTTTCTGTTACAGCATCTATGACACCTCAGGAGCTAATAAGTTACAAAAAAAAATGTTGCCCATTGAAAACTACCTTTATGCCATTAAACTCTTTCTGGAATTCCTGGCTTTCTATAGGTCTGCTTAGCCATGAGAGGGTCCAAGAGCAACAAGGAGACCAGGCAGGTTGGCGCTCCAGAGAGTAGATGGCTTTAGATTTGGGCCCAAGGCTTCCGGGCAGTCTGTTTCATAGAATACATCCAGTCATAAGCACCAACTGATGGGGTCCATGGACTTACTTTCCAAAGATCCAGCAATACTGGGTCCCTGAGCGGAAGGTGATAGCATTGTTCATAACACCACATTTTCCCAAATGTTCTGTCACCTCCTATTTTCTTCCATATTTTCTCAATGGCAGCTCTCTCCGACCTCATATATTTCTCAAATGCCCCATATCCCCACCCCTTATCACTTTTACTGCCATCTTTTCTTCAGGTTTTCCCTTCTCATTTCTGTCTCTTGATCTCAATCAACACACAGACCTTGATGCTACCTCAGTTTTAGTTCTGATATCTGAACAGAAATTCAAGCATTGATACTTGAAACTTAGTGCCATTAACAGGAACTGCAGAACCCAGGATGGTAAAAGGGTGGGGGATTACTAAGCAGGGGCTAATTTAAAATTTAAATTATTTGCACACTCTGAGCCTTCACATATATCTTGGTATTGATTGCAGCTCTTTGGAAGCTATTTATGTTTTCAGCACACCTATAAGGCTGAGATTTATACAGCATTTGGTGTTTAACTAGCCTCTTAATGCACCCTGTTGAGCCATAGTATTGGTGAGCGTATTGTAAATTTCAGCCTCAGTGCTGAATTGATTTGCTTAGCGGAGTTGAATTTGGGCCATTAAAATAAATAAATAAAATGAATAAGAGAGACTTTCAGACCCGCATGTCATATTAAAATCAACCAAAGGCTCAGACACAAGCTCCAGATTCATGGTTGGGTTCAGAGAGCCAGGTTTGGGGTCGTGAAAGATTCCTTTTACTATGGCCTCAGGTAGTAAACACTAATGTAGAATCAGGAGAAGGGCTGGGGTTCAGGACACATACATACTGATCTGAAGAAGACATGGATTCAGATTATGGCTTGACTTACTCCAGCTGGATCTTCTTGCTCCTGATTTTCAGGTGAGTAGCTCTGACCAGTGATTAGTTAAAGATCTGGTTTTCTTCCAGCCTCACTTCGTTTTAGTCAGCCTTCTCATGCCAAGCTGAATTCTAAAACAGATCCAATGCTTGGGTTAGAGAGAGAGCACGCTCATCCAGGCTTGAGATTTGAAGATCTCTCTTGCTTTGTTGATCCCTTAGAATCACCATCCATTATTTGAATCTTCTAGTGAACTCTTGGTCTTAGTGAACCTCAGGATACCAAAAACCAAGTTAATAAGAACATGTTGTGCAAACCGCTGGCCCCACACTGAAAGTTCATCACACCTCCATGTAGGAAAGCTACCTCTGAGATCAACAGACAACTGGCAGCCACTTCTGACCTCCTGACCCTCTGAAACAGCACCTGTTTCCTCTGCAGTTGGTACAGTAATGCTGGTTACTGGTGGTGGCCATTCCCTAGGACTCAGAACACAGTCATCACCATTGTCAAGAGCAGGATGCCATTTCAAGCTTTCTCTGAAAGAGGATCTCATGCATGGAAGCTGAAGTAACCAGGGCTCAGTAGGGTAGCTCCAGACATAGATCTGTGAAATGCAAATATTAAACTTCCTCCCTGTGTCCTCAGCCAGGTCAAACACAGTCTTTATCCTATGCACACAGCCTGGGTCCCATGAGTAGCCATTTCAGAATTCCCTAAAGAGGACACAGACTTCTTTTTACAAGATATGAGGCAAATTCTCTATTAGTGCCAGCTCTGAATTCAAATGCTTGGCTTGCCCCTCCTCTGACCTTAGCATTTAAACACATGGATCTCATCAGAGAAGTTGCTACCCCTGAATATGTTATAGCTATGGGAAAAGAAGAAATGAAAGAATATAAACAGATGTTTATATCTCAGTGCATCTTTCATATTCCCTGTATTTTTTCAAGGGAAAGATATTTATCTACTGAACATCCTTTCAAAAGGTTGTTATTTGAAGAGACAATGTATCCCAAAGAAAGATAAGCAGATAAGCTACAATGGTCTGTGTTGATGCCTTTCAGCTGAAATGCTGGATGCTGGAGGTGATATAGGCAGATATTATTCGAAAGGGGCTTATAAATGTCAAATTAAAAAGTTTGGACATTATTCTGTATAATAGTGTTTTATATTAAAAGAGGTCAATTGAAATACTGTCATTATTTGATATTATATATTAAATATATATTATATAGTAAATAGTGCACTTATATTTATGTGAAGAGTGGATTGCCTCCTTGTGAGCTTGAAGTTATAAAGATGGGCTAAGGGACAATCGCTGTATATAAGAGGTGATAAGACAAGAAAACTATAGTAAATCTCAGTGATATTTGTAAGTGACAAGTCTCATTATGCCACTCCCAAGAGTTTATAAAGATTTAATTTTTTTCACACATGTGCACAAGCACGCACACACACACACACACACACACACACACACACACACACACACCATGCACATACACACACACAAAGGTACACATGAACATCGCTAGATCATAGCAATTATATTCCTTCACTTCTGACCTATTATTAATTAAAAAAAATACACATTTCAAACAATATGGTTCTTCAGTTTTCTTTAGAATGCAACTCTTTAAAACCCTAGACACATGGGAGGAACTGGAATAAGAACTGGTTTTGCTGACCCTACAGGTGTATTGTTCTGCTCCTCCACAAGTCCATCACGAACCCTCAGCTGCCTCTTTTCTCCAGGTATGTCGGAAGGCCCAGGAGAAGGTGCTGCCCACCCCATCTATGCACTGCTTCTTCAATGCAGCTTTCCCATTGCAGTGCAGAGCTTCATAAGAGCTCACCTGGTACAAAAACCATTTAAACAGGCTCTGCTTTATGTACTGTAACAAGAGCAGCGTGGAACTGGAGCTGAACTAATTGAGCCCTAATTTATCAACACCTTAGGGACCAGCACGCTGGAGATGGAGAACTGAAATATGGGCTAGAAGACCTGACTGGGCCTGGTAGGCTGTGGTTGGACTCTCAGAATATGCAAATATTAAAAAAAAAGTCTGCAGTAGGGTTGAGCAGCATAGCCAGTGGAGAGATTCAATCCAGGTGCCAGGCACCCCAGTTCTCCCCTGGCACAATGAACCATTGGGGTTCACTGTCATCCCTTACAGCATGTATCACCTTGTTATTGTTTCTCCTGTGTCCTTCTCCCTAGATTGTAGGCCAGTGGAGAGCAGATACTGTGTATTCATACCTGTGTCCTCAGGTGGAGTTAGCAACTTTCCCTGCCTCCTCTTCTGATACCTGCATGTATTTTTCATAGACCAACATGGGGGCAGCCACTGCTGCGGAATTATTGAGCATCTTTTATAGGACTAAAACTGTGCTATTAAAAAAAAAAAAAAAAAGGAAGTTCTAGGATACTTGCCAAGTCCAGTCTTCTTAAAAGGGATTAAATGAGTTTTGTTGCCAGCCCACTGTCTGCATACATTTTTGCCAGTGCATCTAAACCTAGCTGCCACTCCTTAGCTAAGTGGAAAACACCAGCTATTTCTGAGGCAGCTTGCAGAAAGCCTGTGTTTGGTGTAAACACAGCCGTTCATTTGCATGGAGATCTCCTTCAACTAGAATAAAGACTATCCCCTATACCCCTTTCTGAGTATATAAGTGGGACAGTCAGCTCCCTTTTCCAATCCACTGGGAGACACCTTCCGGGCTGTCCCATGGTGTTGCGATGTCTGCTGGTTCAAAGGCTTTCCTCTAGTGGTCCCTTGATAGAAACTGCAAACATGGGGGGAGGTGGAAGCATCAGAGGAGGGTTTAGGAAGGGGGCAAGAGCTACAGGGCTGATGGTGGAAGCTAAAGTTGTGAAGAAAGTGCAGCTGAAGATGAACAGGAGGAAGTGTGGGGTCAGAGGTGACAGACACAAAGAAGTCCTCAAAGGGATGAAGAATGGAGGGAGTTGGCCATTGGGTACAGAGAGCTGCCAAGCTTCAAGGGCCCTGAGAGCAGTGACCCTGGCTGCCTTAGAGGCTGAGGATCTGGATAGCCTAGGTCTGTTATGACAACCGTGTCACCAGCAACCACTGTCTGCTGCTGCTCCCTGCTCTCCACTGCCGCAGCCCATTACTGCTGGAAGCGGAAAGTTACAGGAACTGCCAAGTGCCAGTGTCACTAGCAATGAAAGTCCACAGCAACAAGCCTTCATAAGTCTCCGGCGTCTAAAGCCTAGGGTGTCAGGTCCCTCAGCACTTAGGTGTGCTAGAGAAGCTTGACTGTGGAGCTGCCATCACGGTAAGAGCTTGTCTTCATCTATCCCCAGTTCCTCCCTGGATACAATCACAGGCCCCATGACAGCTGATTGCTAATACTCACTCTGATTTTCTTTCTTTCATGTACTGGTTTGCCCAAGTAATCAACAAATATTTGCTGAAGCACTTATCTCCATTTCAGATATAGTCTTAGATGCTGGGGTACGACAGAGAAATTTCCATGGAGCTCATATTTTGAGAGAGGGGAAGAAAGAAGTATGATATTGAATGCCAATATGTCTATAAAAAATGAAGGACATGAAGAATTGGAGCATTATTTTATAACCATGGAGTCATAGAGGTGTCAATGACTAAGTGACATTGAATACAGAGCTAGTTAAAGTTAAAGAATGAGGTTTTCAGAGATTGGGATATAGGTTCAGGAGAGTACATCAGCAAGCAGAAAGGCTCTGAAGGGAGATTATGAATGGATGGCACATTCCAGCAAGGCATCACTCTCATCTCTCATTCCCATCTTGGGTATAATGGACCATCTTTCTGTAGCTTTCCATTTGCCTTTCCCCCTAGACTACAGGTCCCTGAGGATGAGGGACCATGCTGTATCTACACTAGCATCCCTAAGACCCTCTATGGCTCCTAGGATGTAATTGATGCTTTACAGATACCTTGTGAACAAAAGAATAAGTCATCTCTGTAAATCTCCCCAGTAACCAAATGAAAGGAAATGGCATTACAGTTTGATAAATTAGTAAACTGAGGCATAAAAAGATTTTAAACAGGATTTGGAAAGCTAATAAAGAAGGAGTGTTATCTAGACTCTGACATGATTGTAAGGCCATAGACAAGAATACCACCATCACAGGCCTGCCTACAGAATAACAAAAGATCCCTCTGGAAGCTTGGAGCAATCTGTCTTCAAAGGGTGGTTTGTGTGGGTATCAGCAGCCGTGCTATTGACTAGGTTCACATGCACACACTTCAATCATACCTTGGGGAATCAAACATTACATCTGTGATGTTCAAATGTCCTACAGTCCAGTAAAGTGTGTATGAGCAGAGCTTGGCTGGAATGGTTTTGGGTCAGATTCTCTTCTATAAATGGATAATGAAAACAGTTGGGGGATACCAAAGAAACCTGGTGAAACTATGGAAGAGAAGGGTATACTACACAGAGAATAGAGCTGTGCAGCATGCCCAGGGGCGGGACAATGGAGGGATTCTCTGCCAGCAGCCTGAAGGTCAGACTTAGCCAAAGCTCCTACCAACTGGGTTTTCAGCAAGCCCCAAGTAAGGAGTGAGGAAATGGGCAGATACTTCTGAGTAGAGAGGAATCTGGGCAGTGGTAAGAGAGGCAGGGGAGGCAGGCCCTGTTGATTTCACAGTGGGCAGGTGCAGGCACACACAGCCACAGGGTGCTATGCAGTCTGGTGGGAGGCCTGGGTCCCTGGCCCTGGTTGGTTTACCGTGGTCTTGGATGTTTGCCTTGGCAGCCCTGGAGCATTGGCCTTGGCCTCGGCATCATTCCCCAGTGGCCAGGCAGCTGGGCCAGCACACCTGAAAGTCATTAGCTTGGGGTCCCATTTTGTTCTCACGTTTCCAAGCAATGACCCACAGCCATGTGTGACCAGGCAGGCACTTTATCATTTTGCTTTCCCCAGCCCAGCCCACCCTTTTGGCTTCCAGAGTCCCTGCCCGAGGCCAACCAATCCATCCAAACTCAAACCTAACAAGCACTCTTTGTCTTTAATGAATATTTATAAGATTTGACTATTATTTTCACAAAATATATGTCAGTCTTCCTTTTTTAAAAAATTTTATTAAGTGCAGTCTCTGAAGTGCTTAATCCATGTGTCCAGAATCACATGACAAATAAGGAGCAGATTCTAAGTAGAAGCTGAGGGGGATCTGAGAGCAACAGGTTGTTGAAGCTTGTGCAACAAGTGAGTGTCCATCACACATCTGCCAGCCGTTCTTCCTTGCTGGTCTCACCTGTGATATTCTGTAAGGCTCAAGTGTTCAAGTGTGAATCCACTGATCAATCTATCTATCCGCCGGTTACTAAAAACTAATTCCTTCCTCAGTCTATTTGATGCAGGCAATCTGTTTCCTTTTATTTTCTTTTAAAAAAATGCTATTGTAGATGTCTTTCTCTAGAACTCCATTTTGATAGCTTGTGACTGTATTTTTCTAGAGTGACAGTTCTTAGCCTGACATTTTGTACACCTGTGGCAGGGTTAGTTGTCACAACAGTGGGGGCATGAAAGAAATTCCTGATGTCTAGATTGTAGACATCAAGAGTTATGGTAGATATTCTATAATGTATTAGATGCCTTATCACAATGAAGACCATTATACTTAGAGCCAATGGTGCTGAAATAAAGGATTATAAAGCCATCAGTAAATATATATGTATATATTTACATTATATATGTATATATGTACTTTCCCCAGATGTTTATGCTACTAAAAATAAATACCATTGGCAGTATGATATAAAAGTTATTGTGCAATGTGTTATAGATATTGGACCAACTCATTGGCACTGACTGCATAACTCATCTAAATTCCACACTTGGTGAGTGGATCAGGCAATATTATTTATACCATGGACAGTGGCAAATGTGATCTATCTGGAATTATTTTTAATTCTGGAGAGCCAGTGAATCATGTACAGCGTTAAGAAATTTATGAAGCTGACAGTCCATTCCCTTATTTAACGCTCACAACCACACTCTGAGGTGAGTAATGTGCTGTCCTAATCCTGGGAAGTTGAGTCCAGCCAACCACTTGATCTCCTCTGATATTAGAAAACAGAGGCACAAAATAGTGAAAGTGGCCATTCTAAGTGGTGAGGACAGGGATTCAACACTGTGTAGCCATACCCCAGAGTATCACGTAAGCAGGCACTTCATGGAAAATGTTTATGAGAAACAACCACAGTGTATTCCTGGCTTGTTTGACTTTGAAGAATGGATGTGTACATTAATTGCATCATTTTCAGTATCATCAATTTAATATACAAAGTGGTAACTTTCTATATTAAAAAATAATAAATTCAGTATGCAGCAGCTTCTTTTACAAAAATGTATATATCTACAAATAAATAATGATAGGCAAACTTGCTATAGCATTCTTGCTTTCTTAAAATCCTAAATGAAAATCAGTCAGAGAGACCAGAATTGGAAAAAAAAACCTTTCATATTTCACAATTTAAAGAATTACAAATAAAAGCATCTATCCTTCACCTGGCTACTTACATGTCACTTTTACAGGGCAGGCTCTCCTAGTCCATATTTTACATCTTTAAGCCTACGGCCTCCTCAGGGTACACCCCTGTGTGCCCTTCTTTCCCTGTTTTCTTCCTAGCACAAATACCTCAAGGTTGTATTTTGTTTGGTTTGGTTTCACTTCAATATCCCAACACCTAGAACAGCATGAGGCACACAATATAATCTCAGAAAAAGATGTGTTGAATGAATAAATAAATGAAAGAGGCTTCCTCGAGAACAGAAAACAATCCCATCACTCACAAAAGGATCTGGACTTAATACATATTTATGAGAAATGTAAAGTGAGGTAGAAAACTTGTTAAACATGGTTTTAATAACCAAAACAGAAAAAGACATATTGTGTAGCTAAAACAATCGAATTAGGTTAGCAAAGTTGATGTGGGGTTTTTGTTTTTTTGTTTTTTTTTTTCCGTTTTTCGAGACAGGGTTTCTCTGTGTAGCTTTGTGCCTTTCCTGGGACTCGCTTGGTAGCCCAGGCTGGCCTCGAACTCACAGAGATCCACCTGGCTCTGCCTCCCGAGTGCTGGGATTAAAGGCGTGCGCCACCACCGCCCGGCCTTTTTTTGTTTTTTTGGTTTTTTTTTCCTGATGTGGGGTTTTTGAAATAGACAAAACTTCTCCCTACTTTCTCAAAGTCATCATAGATCTTTGAACACTTTCAATTGTTATTTTGGGGATGTCCTTGGGACCCAGATGGTAGCGGGCCTTGTGTACTAACAAAATGCATATTTAATTGACTTTGTCAGTGCCAACTCAAGCAGAAGACCATGTTTATTAGAGACAAGCCTCTTCATCCTCCCTGGCTACAGGAGGGGCTCACAGAAGCAGAAGTTCAAAATGTTTTCTTAGAAAGGAACATGGCATAGGTTACTGCTTCATCCTACCTGGTGTTAGACAAGCGTACTGAGTAGGGCTGCCGAATACAGTGATTCAAAATACATCTTTCCAGTGAAAGTTGAATTTCAGATGAATGACAAACACTTCTTCAGTACAAACATATGCATATATATATATGTATATAAATATATATATATGCATATAGTTGATCTGAAATTCAAATTTTTCCAGGCATTCTGTATTATATCTGGCAAGTCCTAGGCAGGAGCTGGGGCCAGAGTCCAGAGTTGCCTGGTTACCCTCAGGAACTTTGCCATTGGAGTGCTGAGAAGGCAAGGATGAAAGAGAGGGCAGGAAGCAGTCTCTAGGACACGGTCAGTCAACAAGGCAGGGCACGGGCAGTCCTCCCTTCCGCTCCAGAGGAGCAGTGTTTGAAAACCAGACAGCCCCATTCCTGGCATCCATCTAAAACTCTGAGTAGTTTAAATTTATTTTTTCTCTATTTCCTCATGGACCCAGTGATTTCTCCTTCATTACTTCTCTTGTAGCAGCAGCTGTCCTCGAGCCTGGCTGACTCAGCACACAAGAGATACTCTCTCTCTCTCTCTCTCTCTCTCTCTCTCTCTCTCTCTCTCTCTCTCTCTGTGTGTGTGTGTGTGTGTTCAAGAGGGCATGCCTATGGAGGGCAGAGGTCTGTTGTTCAGGAGTTGTTCATCTTGTTTCTCGAGACAGGGTCTCTGACTGGCCCAGGCTTGTTGACCAGGCTAGGCTGGTGAGCCCCAGGGACTTGCCTATCACTGCCTTCCCAGCACTTGGATTACAAGTGTGTACCATCTTGCTTGGCATTTTTATATGCATTCAGAGGATCAAGCTCAGTTCCTTGTGCTTGAAAGACAAGAACTTTATCAATTAGGACACTCTTAAAAATGAAGATCCTAGGCTGGGGAGACGGCTCAGTGAAAAAACTGTTTGCTGTGCCTGACTGATGACATAAGTTCAATCCCCAGAACCCACATGAAGGTGGAAGCAGAGAACCAACCTCCTAAAGTTGTCTGCTGACCTCTATGCATGCATGATGACATGTGTGTTCATGTATACATCATACACCACACCAACACACACAAAGGAGCACACATGAGGAATAATAATAATAACAACACATTTATAAAATTAGAAGATCCCCAGGTCCCATGTAACAAGTGGGTCTAGGATTGGACTTGTAAATCTCTTTGGGAAATTCTGATCATTAACTATTTGGGAGAAACACTTTTTTCATGCCTGTATCAGCATAATTCAGCTACATCAGCTACTGTGCAACATGGTAAGATTTGGTTTCACGGGGCCATCATCAAGGCTGGAATGAAAACTAGCCCACCCATGAATCATAGATATTGAGAAATAGGACTTACAGTGCCACGGAGGGAAGGGTAAGCAGCCTGCCAAGTACAGGGGTAGCACAGCAGCAGCATAGAGCAGAAGCAGGCAAACAGGAGCACTTCTGAACCAAGGATAAAGGGAATGAAGAGTCTAAAGGTGACGCATTGTCGTTGCTGACTACGGTCTCCCATACCTCTCCAAGGACAAGAAGTAGGGAAGATAACAGTTAAGATAGCTCCATGAGGAAAAACAGTAGATGTGTTCAAGAAGGAATTTAATGTAAGGGATTAGCATCAATGTCTAAGAAGAACTGAAAGTGAGGGAGAAATGAGGAAATCCAGAGTTTAGCAATCGGAGAAAATGATTGCCACATCTAGAGTCAGAGGAACAGAAGTACACAGCTTTGCAGGAGCCCCAGGAGCCCCAGAAGCTCGGAGAATCCTGCTAGTGCCACTGCTGTGCAAGCCAGCCATGGAGAAAATGACCCTATGGTCATTTTCCTTTCCTTTCATCTCTCATCAACTCCTTCCATTTCCCATATATAGCCAGAACATGGCAGTCAATGGAATCTGGAACACAGTAGATGGTAGAAAAAAGGAAGGAAGGAAGGAAGAGAGAGAGAGAGAGAGAGAGAGAGAGAGAGAGAGAGAGAGAGAGAGAGAGAGAGAGAGAGAGAACAAGGACAAATGATAGGCTCGGGTGGTTGGTGATGGATTGTAGAGGAGGGATAAGGATAGCATCTACTTCAGCAGACTTTGACCATTGCAAAGGGAGTTTTATGTTCTTAACATAAGGCTCACATAAATCTAGTGTGTAGGGTTGGGAAGATGGCTCAGTCTGTAAAGTACTTGCCGTTTAAGCATAAGGACCTAAGATCAATCCCTAGAACCCATGTAAAACCCAGGTATGGCATCAACCTCTATAGATATGCAGGGCTCTTTCTCACCCACTGCTAGTAATAAGGGTGAAAATATGTGATCCTTTGTATAAATAATTAGGTTATTAGGTTTCCCAGGACTATGCAGCTGGATCTATCATTGTTATATGATCCTGGTATATAATAAAGGGTGCTGGTATCATAGAGGACATTCAAAAGCATTCATTTGGGAAGAATTTAATGAAGGGACTATCTGTAGAGTTATGGACTGATAGCTGGTGAGCATCTGGGGGAATCTTATAGGGAGCTGGAGAAGTAAGATGGGAATGTCCAGTGAGAATCATAGGAGATGGCCACCTAAGAGCTAGTGTCAGCATAGAAGCGAGGCAGAGTAAGAGGATGCACAGTCCATTCTTAGTGCTCTTTCGCTGCCTTCATCTCTTGTGCCAGCATCTCTCTTTATCTGAGCTCAGTCAGAAATTAGAGATCCTGAGCCATGAAGTTCCCAGGCTCAGTTTTAAGTGGCACATTCTAGAGAAAAAAAAAAAAAGAAAACAAACAAAGAAACCAACCCTCACAGATAATCAGGAGTAAAGGTGGTAACGAGAGATCCTATCACAGGCACATGGGTCTTAAGCTTTGATGGCATCCAGAAGCCAATTGTGGGTAATGTTACTAGAGGTAAGAGACAGGGCTGGAGTGTTGTAGAACTCTGTCTTCAGGGCATTCCACGGCTGTTGCTGTCTTGATTTCTTAACAGTGTGACTATTATCCAAGATTTGTACAAAACTGGACCTGTCAACAATCTTTCCTGGAAGGATAAGAGGCTCACAAGGTTCCATCACTTGGAAGATTTATAGGTAACTAATGGTAGCTGGGGCTAAACACTTTCTTCAGTGGTATAACCACTAATAAGTTGCCTATTGCTCCTATAAATAACCTCCCACAGATTCTCCTATAAAGAACTCTACGTAAGAAAAATGGTTTACAAAAGAAAGACAGGCAATTAGAAGTGGACTGAGTTGGGAATGTGAAGGGGATCAGGAGAGAACAAGAGAGAGTAAAAGTGAGAATATAATCAGAATAGATTATATACACATTAAAATAATAAAAGTCATTGTTATGTACAATTAATATGTACTATAAACAAAATTAAAATATTAAAAATGTGGAAAGAATAAAAGAGTAATTCACTCTCTACTTGTCCAGTCAGAATCCTAAACCACACTTCACTGGCTAGTGCTGAACCACACTTCATTAACTAGTGCTGAACCACACCTCATTGACTAGTGCTGAACCACACCTCATTGGCTAGTGCTGAACTACACCTCATTGGCTAGTGCTGAACCACACCTCATTGGCTAATGGCACTGGAAGATCTTCCCCTTTCAGAGCTAAGGCAAAGATCTGAGCAGTCTCAAAATGAAGGACCCATCCCAGAGGCAGTCCAGAAAGTGGTAGGCTGCATTCAGGCTCTGCCAGCTCATGACCGGAGTAGTAAGATCATAGAAATTTTGTTTGTTACTTGTCAGAAACAGTTGTCAATAGAAATAAAATTAATAAACTCTAAATTAAAGAAATTGCATTTAAAACACAATAAATGTTCATGAATACTTAAAATTTCCTATTTCTTATTACTCTACTGTATATTATTGATACCTATGAGATTACACATACCTACTGGATCTACAATATGGAAATACTGTAAGATGTTGTGTTATTATTGTGCATAAATTCCACACACCCACACTTAGTATCTCAATACAGATAGACTGGAATTGGCTATGGCAGGAATATTTACACCATGGAAATGGGCATATACTAAAAAACAATAATCAGTTGTTTGTTTCTAGAGTGCTGGTTATTGCATATTTACCAAAACAACACTGGAGCTTACTATCCTCTTACCAAATCCTGACCAAATTTTGAACAATGAAGAAAAAGTAATGATGTCACATATCCCCCTGTGCCTTTATTTCTTTGGTAGGTAGAATCACCCAAGAGAAAGGTGAGTGTGACCTCTAAAACTGCATTATTTCCTTTTATGTTTGACTGCCAATCTGCACAAACAAAAGTATCCTTTTCCACAATGAATCTTTAAATAATCCAGGTAGAGTAAATCTGCTGCCTGGAAATAGGAAGGTGAATGGAAGAGGGCCAAGAGGGCATGGACTACAAGCAGAGGTAGCCAGTATCTGAGGGTGGGACAGAGAGGGCACTGTGCACAGGAGGGTTTCATTCATAAACATTCCACTTCTGAGAGAAAATTATAAGGGGAAGAAGCAAAGCTTAAAAGTTAGGTCTAGATTTGGAATTCTAGCAATGTGATCCTGGGAAAATTATATCTATTGAAGGGGACCCTGGACAGGGGGAAGCTCCCTCCTGGACCCCAGATTAGGCACAAACCACACCCAAACATCTGCTTTCACAGAGAGATCCTTTATTAAGGGGGAAGAAAAGTTCAAGCGGCTGCTTTCTGACTCAGGCAGAAAACAGCAGCGAATGACCTTGCAGGTGTAATTTTTAAGAAGAGAAAAAGGGGAGGTCTGGATTAGAATGGGCTAGGACGGTGTGGGATATTTTGATTGGGGGTGTTAATTAGGTGAACCAAAGAGGGCTTTTGATTGCTGGACATTAGTGACCAGCCTCAGGAATGAGTCTGCTATAAGAAAGAGCCCAAATGCCGGGCGGTGGTGGCGCACGCCTTTAATCCCAGCACTTGGGAGGCAGAGCCAGGCGGATCTCTGTGAGTTCGAGGCCAGCCTGGACTACCAAGTGAGTTCCAGGAAAGGCGCAAAGCTACACAGAGAGACCCTGTCTCGAAAAAAAAAAAAAAAAAAAAAAAAGAAAGAGTCCAAATAAGGGAACAGGCCTTGTTGGCTAGCTTTGGGGCTGTAATCTCTCGTTTACAAGGGAGAGGGAAGGGGAAGGGCAAGGCCTGCCAGAGCCACATTTTCCAAACCTGGGCCTGCTAGAGTCCTTCATCTACCTCATAAAGAGAGGGCAAATGCCAGCATGATAAGCATTCAAAAGCAACTGACCCCATCCACTCCTTTATGGACTCTCCAGTATTCTCTCACTGTGTCCAGACAACATTAAAGAAAGGCAGGGCAAGCCTGCCCTCAAGGCCTTCAGAGCACGAAGGAGAGAAGCACATTAAATAATGGGACTTTAATTTCACCATTGTGTTGATGAGCTTTCTGCAGGAATGTTTGTGTCAATTAAGCTAAGTGGGATGATCAAAAAGCATTTAGTGACTAAACAATGCTTGTGTTTTGTTCTCCGTTCCATCTTCCCTTCTGCAGCTCATATCAGAGTCTCCTCATATTTCTCAGACTGTCCCCCTTCATTTGCTCAGAATATGCCCTAGTGTCCGTTATTCGTTGCTTTGCAGCATTTTTGAAAAGCTGCTGAAGGATGCTCTGCGCTCTTTCAAGTAGACAGAAGTGATGGAATAAGACCCTTGAGCGTCTTTGCCCCCGATGGGAAGTAACGCTGTGCTGAGTCCTGCTCTGCCAAGGGTCCCAGTGTGAACTCCAGTAACTTGGGACTTGCTTGCACACCTGCTCTGCTGGTTTTCCCTTTTCCTGACATCTACGTGCTCCCTACACATGTTCCCTGAAACTCTCACATGCATCATTTAACACTGATTGAAATAGAAGGTACAAAAACTGAGAGAATTCCTCTCTTGAACTTTTCTCTACCCCCAGACACTCATCTCTCCCCCACATTGAGCACAAATGTGGCCTAAAATACAAGAACAGACTTCTAGGAATAGATGGATCACGTAATGTGAAATCTAAACCAGGGCATTCTGGATGGTAAAAAGCAAAACATTAAAAGCCCTCCCTAAGTAAAGCAGGTGCAAACTATATTCACAGGTAGTCTTCTCAGAGAATGGCTAATGCTTCCATACAGATGTCAGGGGGAAGTCCTGGTGGGGACCGAGCTGGGGACTGAGGGGACCTCAGGAGCAAGTAGCTAGCTCTTCTGTCATGACCTTGGGATTCTTGGTCTCACAGCTAACAGCAAAGCAGACCCATGGTGCATCAGGAGGAAGAGATGCATCTACCCAGAGGCTCCCCCAGATTTGCTCATGTCTATCACCTCCTCAGGCAGCTGTAGTTTTCTTAAGAGGCAAGAAGTCCCCAGCGAATACAGAGTACACCCTGAGGAGAAATGGTTGACTCTGAAAGCCTTACCCAACAGACTGCTCATGTCGGAACCACAGGCTGTTCAGTGCATTTCCTGTGTGCAGGAGCTCTGTGGGTGAGTTGGGGGCAGGCAGGGGGATTCCCGGGGAGGGAAGTTTCCATGCAAGCCCTTGTTGCAGAGATCTAGTTTCAAATTTCCTTTGCTAATTTCCTAGCTTTTTGCTCCCCCTCCTAAACATTTAAACTTAAATAGCTCTATAAGTTCAAATGCTCTTTTATAGAGTGAAATAAACAGCTTTTATAGCCTGAAAACAGCAGACTTGGAGATCAACTGCTCACCAGTGAAGCAGGCATGTTTAAGCTAAAGAAATAGATGCATTCTCTTTCCTTATTGGTGGCTATATTTTTCCCCAAACTAATGGGAGGCAGTATATAAATTAGCTGCCATCCAAGTTGTCAGGGGAAGACATTAACACAGCCTCTGGGCATTTTGCTGCAAGGCTGCCCCCGTCTGGCTCCCACCACCACTCACAGACAGTGATTCCTAGAGAAAACATGTATCCTATGGAAGAGCCAAAGAGAATTTGAGGCAAGGCAAGTTCAGGGTTCTGGTTGGTGGTAAGTTTTTCTCCATATTCTGGCCACATTTGCTGGCTTCTCACTAGATGCATGCTGTGTAATTTCATTTAAAGTAAAATATGGCCATCCGTGATTTCTAAAGTACATGCAAGAACCCGATAGCTCGAACATCATGGGAAGAAGAGCCCAAGAGTTACTCAAACTCCTTTGCTAGAGGTAGCCTTTCCATTCCAGGGCAGTTCAGTGTCTTGCCTTAGTGGTTTTTCTTCCTAAGGGGCCTGGGAAGCAAATAGAACACTCACAATTGACTATGGATAGATCCTCATACTGGTCAAACACACACACACACACACACACACACACATATACACATCACACCATACTACACACACATAATACACCACACACACACCACACCACACACACACACCACACCACACACACACATAACACACACACCACACCATACACACATACCACATACACACTACACACACACACACACCACACCACACAAACACCATACCATACACACATACCACATACACACACATACACACACACACACACACCACACCACACAAACACCATACCATACACACATCATACCACACACACACACACACCATACCACACACTACATACACAAACACCCCACACCACATACACATGTAACACACACACACACACACACACACACACCACACCACACCACACCACACCACACACCACACCCACAAACACCCAATAATCCCAGGTACACTGGAAGACAGCTCTAATCTAATGACCCCATTTAACTAAAGGCATCAGCAATGATTGTTTCCAAATACTATCATATTAGGAAGTACTGGGATTTGGGTATCAACATATAACTCAATCTATAATAATGTCATTTCCATAGGCCTCTGAAGGGCTCCCCATACTCCAGTAGATATTCCTGCATATATTGATGGTGCTAAGTGAACTGGATGGGTTTATAAAAAGAGCAACTGAAGTTGGTTGGGTAAAAAGCAGGGAGGGGTACAGGGGAGTAATTAGAAGGAAGGGAATGGGGATAGATTTGATCAAAACTTATTCTATCCTTGTATGAATTCTCAAATAACAACAAAAAAAACTGAAAGGAACAGACAACTAGGGGTGTCTTAGAGCCCCTATAACACAGGCTGTGACCAAGACATCACTAAGCTGATTGGTAAATTGAAAACTGAGGCAGCTTTTTTCTCCAAGCCTATTCTCAGATGTTTCCCACACTGGTCCATTTGCAGGCACATGTGTCTCTTCCTACATATTAACCATGCTTTAGTTTTCAACATCCTTCCTTTACAATCTCCCTTAAATTCCTCAAATCCATGCTCTAAACTCTACATGCATGTCACAGTCTTCTGTTTAGGTCTATTTAGCACCTCCCTTACATGGGCATAGATAAATTGAACCCCTCTACTCACTATAGGACTTCTTGCATGCTTCTCTGGTCTCATTCATTCCCTTTTATAATTGTGTCTTGAAATACTAACTGTGCTAAGGTATGAAAGACAGGAAACAAGGCAGAGATGAGATATAGGGGTCTGGAAGGCACACAACACTCTCCTTGGAGATTGAAATATTCCATTCTGCAGGAAGCTCTTTAAGCAAAAAGGTAAACAACTCAAAATAGGTTCAGAAAGTCCTTAAAACTGACCAGACTCACTAGGCCCCTCCCTGCTAGAGTCAGCAATAAAAGCTGAGAGTCCCTCTCACATAAGCCAAGTTGCAAAGAAGACTGAGACCAAACCAGCTGCCTGGGAGAAGCAGAAAACAGCCTAGCTGCTGGAACTGTCTGGAAGATGTTTGGACCAGAGTCACTTAGAACTGACATGCTCCAGCCTGCTGAGCTGCCTGCAGGCTGTGCAGCATGCTCCAGGTTTTCCCAGCTTTGTGAGTTGTCACCCGTGCTGGGGTGGGCTTTGGTGACGCAGCTGTCTTTGCGTCATTTCTGCTCCTATAATTGACCCCTCACCCCTACTCCTGGAAGTAACCCCAGTAAAACTCATGCCTCACCAAGTTGGACTTTGGTGGCATTTGTACTGTGGTCTGCTGAGGGCCCCCTATCTGGGGTGAATAGACTTGTGGAACATCTCCCCAGGAAAAGTTCTGTCACATAACAAGACTGAAAAGCCAACAAATAAGGCTTGAAGAGAGGCAAGAATTTGTGGGGTTCAGTCTCCAGTTTGGAGTTCATCTCAAACTTCCCTAGAACTGCTTAGAATGGCATAACCCACTCAACCCTGAAAAGAGCAATGCTCAGAAGTTCCAAACCAGCCCTAGGAATGTCTTGCAATATGTGTTCTTTCCCCAGGCTTCCAAATTACCAAGCTGCTCCCATCTGTCATTGTGGTGAATAAATTCCGAGGGATTCCTTGGAAAGACTGAATTGGGGCTTTGTACTTTTTGAGCCAATGACCAGAGAAGTCTCTGCTTGCTTTATCCTCTCAGGTTGCTTGCAAAGAAAATGGAAGGACACAGCCTTCTTTGGGAGAGATGGGAAGACATGATCTTATTTATGGAGAGGGTGTGTGTGTGTGTGTGTGTGTGTGTGTGTGTTGTATCTGTGTACATTTTTTATATACAAGAGAGCTGTATACCAGGCCCTGGGAGGTTCACCAGGGACCGATAATATGGCTCTATTGGGAATATGTTTAATATTCTTTCTACTGATTCTCTTCATGCTAAGTAGGCTGTATAGTAACCCATTCACACATTATCTCATTTCAAACTTACACTTAACAAAGTAGGTATTGTGACTGTCACATGTTTACATGTGAACAAACTGAGGATCAGAAATCAAGCAACCTGCTAAGGGCAAACAATTGTGGAATATCCATCAAGGCCTGATCAATTCTGAGCCCACACTCTAACCAGAATTCTGTATCCCTTCAGGACTGGGCACCTCAAGTACTCCTGACTGCTCATCCCATTCACTCACCCCTGGAGGAGAAGGTGGACATCCACAATTCTTTTTTTTTTTTTTTTTTTTTTTTTTTTTTTTTTTTTTTTGTCTTTACATGTTGAGACATTTCACCAGTCCCAAAATTTAATTATTTTTAATAATTATATATAGAAAGCCTAAGAAAACTGATATTACACAAGTAGCTATTATTTCTACTTAATTGATTATCTAAGAAGTATACTTGACAAAGTAAGAATCAACCGCAATGATTTCCATGCAGGCAGTGATGAGCTGAACACCGCATTACAATATCACTTTGCACAGTTTTCTAAGACCAAACTTCTTCTAATTTTATAACCCTAAACATATGACAGTAAAACCTTACAGAAAAATATTCTAATGTTTGTGAAGCTGTTTTTTTTTTTTTTTCTATTTTAATAAAAAGGAAAAAAAAGAAAAAGGTTATAACTAACAAAAGAAAAACTATATACAAAAGTACAATGACTATATACAATATATACAAGTAATAAATGTCTAAACAATGTCTAGTCCATTTGTATTTGACAAATTCAGAGAAAATAATTTCATTATCTATCCTATTTTGTTAAGTCCAAAATGTATCTAATTCACTTTCTATCCTAATTAATCTTCAACTATAACTAACTAACCTTCAACTATAACTAACTAATCTTCAACTCCCTCAGAGACCCAAGAAGGAAATAATATTAGCTAACAAAAATAAAAACAGAAAGTGCATGCAAGCAACTTCCAAAAAATTTGTGAGTTGACAGAAACAGCCAGCTGCCTGGACAGTCACCTGAGGTTTCTCCACAGTGTTGGGGCATCATCTTCAGCCTATAGGCTTAGCATATCTGACAGACTCATTTGTGAAGTAGGATGTACACAAGGTCGACAGTTCAACCTCACATTGGGTGAGAGCAGTCCATGTACCAGAAACACCTGAATTCCACTAGTGTCATGTCATGATTCAGGATTTTAAATTCTGGAAATTGTTGTTGATTTTTTAATTCAGCTGTCCATTCTTGGCTGTGTATATATGGCTTCATCTTAACATCCCGTTCTTCTCCACATCCCTCTGTCAAATGCCAGTTTACTATTGCGAGGCGTGAGCTTAGTTACTCTTCAAGAATAACTGTTTCAGCTGCTGTTCCATTGCACATCAGAAGCCATCGGCCCACTGCCTATTCAGCTGCCTTCGAAGAAAAGGGCACTGTACCTTTTCCAAATTGCGAAGGCCACTTCAGGGATGGTGCCATATTGTCCTGGCCTCAGAAGATGCCTTTTGATAAAGCCATAACCACACTCGTTTTGGCAAGAATCAGTAGTCCTTTGTTTCATGTCCTGTCTGTCCATTTTGTCAGCAGTTGATTCAAGGATACTTTGTTGTCCAGTGGCTAACTTTTGCCACAATGAAAGTTAACTCCATATGCAGTTTCTTCAATGCCCATATTTTCTCTGAAGTAGATTGGTACTGCCAGGAGCCGACATGTCTCATAATCATAACAAAAAAGAAAAATTTTCTAAGTTATTAAAACATTTTAAATGCCATATTCTGTAGATCTCTGAAGGGTTTGAAGATGACCTGTCTAAAATATATCTGCTCAATTTTTAAAACATATCTAATATGACTACAACTTCTATTGTAATGTCTAACTACTAACTTTCATTTCTTTTTTTTTTTTTTATTAATTTATTTTGCAATACAATTCAGTTCTACATATCAGCCACGGATTCCCTTGTTCTCCCCCCTCCCGTCCCCCTCACCTTCCCCTCAACACCCCCCCCCATTCCCATCTCCTCCAGGGCAAAGCCTTCCCCACAGACTGAGGTCAACCTGGTAGACTCAGTCCAGGTAGGTCTAGTCCCCTCCTCCCAGGCCGAGCCAAACAATCCTGCATAGGCCCCAGGTTTCAAACAGCCAACTCATGCAATGAGCACAAGATCTGGTCCCACTGCCTGGGTGCCTCCCAAACAGATCAAGCCAATCAACTGTCTCATCCATTCAGAGGGCCTGATCCAGTGGGGACCCCTCAGCCATTGGTTCATAGTTCATGTGTTTCCATTCATTTGGCCATTTGTCCCTGTGCTTTATCCAACCTTGGTCTCAACAACTCTCGCTCATATAAACCCTCCTCATTCTCGCTAATTGGACTCCCAGAGATCCACCCGGGGCCTAGTCATGGATCTCTGCATCCAGATCCCTCAGTAGTTGGGACATCCACAATTCTTAATATTCAGCAGGCATTAGTAAGTTGATAGTGAGTGCTTCCCTATATGGATGGAAGTATAAGCAGGTCCACTGCTCATCCCAATTTGCCCAGTTCATGTAAGTTGTCTCAGTGGTCCACTGGGTTTAGAATTAATCTCACTTTGTATTACTTCTAACATTGCAGCTTAACACATCCTATGATCACCCTGATCAAGGGCCTTACTTACCTTGGTGCTGGGAATAGAGTAATTTCTTGAGAAATATTGGTCGTACTAAAAGGCAGACAGCTAACTGCAGAGCATCATCTGCCCAGGTTGAGATGGTAACCCTTGAACACAGGCTACACCTTTCGGAAAAAGCGAGAGAAGTCCCTACAGAGAACAGTACCCCAGGTCTAACTGCCTGTCTCCATGTTTCAGACAATTCCCTTTTAGAAACACAACAATGTTTTTGTCTGTGTGCTGACCTGTTGCCACCCAGGCTGGGAGCATCCATGCTTTGTCCTGGTCCCCAGCACCATGCTGTGTCCACCCAACCCTGTGTTTTCCTCCCCACTCCCCATACATGTGCCTCCTCCCTTCTCTGAGTCTAGTCACTAATAACACTCACTCCTGATGAAAAGCCCAGCTCTGTGGGAATCCATGGCAAAGGAATGTCAGCATCTGCCAGGCCTGGGTCATGCCAGGGTCAGTGGCCTGGTTGCTTTCTGTGGTTTCTGTTGGCCCCGGTTTAAAGGTATTCGTCAGCACCGGCCATACCCCCATCGGTGCAGGCCTACACCTTTGATCCTTTGCAGGCCTCTAACCGTAACCACATCCGAGGAGCTTGTAACTTCTAAACTGCTGCATCTGCCTTCTTTGGACGTCGATGATACTTTGTTTTTCCTTTCCATGTTGCAGTGAAAGACACCATATATTGCTAGCTAAGGTGCCTGGGTGCTATGTCCACAAACCTCTGCCTGGCTAGCCTTTGCTCACACTTTACAGCTCAACAGACAAGCTATCAATGCTGAGAGGCCCTCTAGTCCAAACATGGAGCTTACTACAAGGTAAATTATTAGATTTACTTTTACTCTGGTATGTATGTCCACAAGGCCAGGTACAGTGTGTGACTTGCCAACCCTATCTCCCTAGTGCCTTGGACTGGATGGACCTAATATTGGGGGAGAGATGAGGGCATTTCCTCTGTACTGTGACATTTCCTCTGTCAAAGGTGTGGCTCTTCATACTCCTCCAAGGACAGACAGAATATGTGGTGTTAGACTTTTGTCTTCTGCTGGAGAATGATTCAGCTCTCTACAGTTTCATCTGACATCTAAAGCTCCCCAAACTCTTTATCTTCTATGACAATAGCTCTTGCTTTTAAGTGGTTATTTTATTGCCCTAAGATGAGTTGTTGATTGTTATGACCAAAGAAAATTGACTGAGAATAGAATTATAAAGATTATTATTTTGAAGAATACTCTGTGCATGAATTGAGTGAGAAACTTTATATACCAAAGCATCTAATAAATATATGAGAAGTCACTTCTCAAACAATGATCTGGTGTCTGTAAAACCATTTAGAAATGTTCAGGTTTTGGTGATGACTGTCTTTAGAGCATCAGTTTATTGTGTCCTTTCTCTGCCCTGTATTTTACGGTATACCTGTGTTTTCTACACGTCTCATTATAATTCTATATAGCTAATATCCTCATATAGACAGATATCCATACAGAGACATATATATGCATATGATATAGATATTGCTAAGTCTAGACATTAGGACACTTGGGATTACAGTGAAGAAAACCTTCAACTCTAATCAGGTTTAATGGCACACATCATAATCCCAGTTACTGTAGAGGCCAAGACACCAAAAACACTTGATTTCAGAAATTCAAGGCTAGACTGGAACCTAATAAAACATTATCCTGGATTGGAGGGAGGCTAGCAGGCAAGCAGAAAGGAAAGAAGGAAGGAAAGAAGGGAGGGAGAGAGGAACTAAAAAAAAAACCTCAAATTTGCCTAAGTGTTAAGGGGAGTTCAATAGTTCGCAGGAGTTCAGAGCTGAAAAGTATCCACCTCAGAGAGTGTGACAAGTGTTGAAATGTCACTACAGGGACTTGGGTTTCCCCACTGCTTCTTCCTTCTTATTCACAGAAGATAACTTTTTGAAGTTCTCCTCTATGCCTGATGAAGGTTACTAATAACAACTGAGGTTTGTATCTTCCTCCCTCACATTCGGTTGAGGGCCCTGAGGTACGGGAGACTGCCTTTATTCTGTGAAGAAATAGACTTCTGCTTGCAATCCTCTATGCAGGCTGGGTTTAATGTTAATCCTGAAGTAATCATTGTGGTCTAATAGAACAGGCTGTTTGTCCTATGCCAGTGAGAAACTCTTGGCATCTGCCCATCCATCTCATCTAAGTGCATCGTAAAGACAGGGAAGGGATGAATTCCCCCACTGGAACATGGCACAGTGTTGGGTACCAGGAATAAAACTAAGAAACATCTTCACCACAGCTGAGCAATAGACTCACTTCTGTTTGTTAGTTCATTGGTAGGGTTATAATTCAGCACCTGCCATGTAATAAAAGAGCTGATGTTTCATAGAAGAACATGGAAGGACAACTGCTGGTGAAGGTGTCTCAGTGCCCTACTGCTGTGTGAATTCTCTAGGAGGGATATAAAGAGACATCTGTTTATCTCAGATAGAGAGGCACCCAACCAAAGAAGGGATTCCTACCAAATCCAGCTTGGTGAACCAGTGAGGTTTTGGAGGTTATTTACAGAAGCCTGGGTGACTCTGGTAACTATACCACAGGAAGTCCCACCCCCAGTATGAAGGACTCAGGAAAAGTGGCAGCACTGAAGAGTCCCACCTCCAGTCAATTATTTATGCATTAAATAGGCTTGGGGAAGGAAAGGGTCTTGTGGGGAACTCATGAGCCTCCTGGGGTTCCCTATCCATGAGGCAGTGTTAATCAGTCTGGTTTCATGAGGGTTTCTTGGTGATCACAGCTGCTCTGCATTATGGCAGTGGTCATGTCTAATCCAGAGGGAACAGCTACACCTGCTGACTGTATACCAGAATGAGACTCTAATATCTGTCAAGTCTGCTGGGAGGACCTCAAAGACGAGGTTACTATGGAGATGTAAAGAGTACACGGTAGACTTGGGACTTTCTTGGATCTTAGAGGATGTCTCTTTTCCTGGCATAAGGATGGGTGAGGTGAGTAGAGGGACGTGACTACAGCAGACAGAGTAAAGACCTCCAGCAGCAGGGTAGGTCCACAAGAAGGCTGAGCTCAGGATGGAAGGTTGAAAGTGGGAGGAGGAAGGGGATGTGGAGAACACATGTGACAGCCAGATGCATCACTGTTCAAAGAAGTCCTGATGTTTTATAAGAGATGATTCTTAATCACACATCAGAGAGAAATAGCCACACAGAAAAAAATAATTTAGCTACTTATCTTTCACCATAAAAAGATATACATTAACGTGGCTTACATTTTAAAATGTGAAGATATTTTTTAAAAACTTCTTGGCTTAGGAAAAATACTATAAAGTGTTACATAAAAGCCAAAAATCATAATAGTTAAAAATGTGGTAAAAACATTTAAACTCTTAAAATTAAAAAAGGACTTAGATAATATTAAGTGAAGAAGATATTAGCTACATATATAAAAAGAAAACGTTTAATATCTTCAAGGCAAAACAGATCCTATAAGTGACCTAGAGAAGGAAGTATAAACAGATAAAAAGCACTGAAATTATAAATAATATAGTCATGAACAAGTCCTTAATCTTGTTTGCAATGAGATGAATACAGACCACACTGTAACTTTCCTTTGTAATTGAAGAGAGTAATCGATATTTGTTATTTTAGTGTGTGTTATATGATATACCATCCTAGCATGATAATCTTCTGAAAGGAAAATATCATAAAAAGCTATCAAAAGTTTTCAAAATGGGCCTGCAATGTAACCAAGTAGATTTTATCTAAAACACACAGCAAAAATAAATAAATAACCTGAAGTGTGCATCCAACTATGTCAACGGGCATCATTTACAACAGGAAAGCATTGCTATAAGAAGAAATAGTACAATGCTTAGCAGCAGTCAAAATTAAGTAAAAGATAGCTGCACAGACAGTATTATTCCATCAACTAAAATTCATGATGTGGATAGATATGTATCGATGTGGGAAGATAGGTCAGAAACTTCCAAACTCCAAATATCCCTTAAAGTGTTATGTGTGTTTTATGCCTAATCTGCAAAAATGTATACACATGTGTACTCCCCATATTTTCAAGACAAAAGAGTTTAAGCTAGAATCTGTAAATACCAGAATGTGGTGGTCAGTGGGGACTAGTAAAACAGGGGGCTTTCTTCTCCGTTTTTGTATTGCTCGTCTATCTTTTGCTTTCTTTTATCCTTTTAGTTAAATGTTGAACACGGTACTATAATGAAAGTGCATTATTTCCACTTAAATGTTGAAGTTAATCACTAAATGTGATGGTCAGATGTGGAAGGAAGAGACAGGAAGCAGAGATGGAAAGGCAAAGATGAAGAAGTGTAAGTCGGGGCCTGGAGGATGAGGCCATTTCTGTCAAGCTGTATGGGAGCATGGGGTGCACACGGGGTTAGTCCAGGTTTATGTAGTAATACAATCCTAAGAAACACTGTCTGGTTGGATGGGTGAAGATAGAATTGGATGGCAGCCCTTTGATAGACAGAGATTCATTTTCTACAAAAGTTTGCAGTAACTCTTTCCCTTTTTAAAGACCAATATATGGTCTGAACATGAAGCATCTAGTTGCCCTCAATATTGAAGACAGTCTCAGAAGTGGTTAAAGGTAGTTTTCATAGAGTAGACCTCCTTAGTAGAGGAGGGACTCAAGAAAAACAGAGCCCTACTACTTTTTTCCCCGTAGGCTTTTAAATAATATTTACTCCAAGCTATATGGAATTTATCCTACATGTCATTATTCATATGAACAAGAAAAACACAGGCTCAATGCAATTATGTGATAAATACTACACAGCCATTAAGAGTCAGATTGCATATTTAATAAGCATATTTTGACTACTGGCCTCCAAGTTTGTATTTTCACCACTATTACCATGTATCTCATGTCTAACCCCAAACACAAAGATGAGGAAGAAAGCCTTGGGAGTTACAGAGGAGGAAAGAAGACAAACAAATGAAAAAACAGAACAAACAAATCAAACGGAAAACAAGCTGCCCCGTGTGGATTACAACCAAAAGTGAGGTGACATTTAGAAGAAAATATCATCACTTTATTTTAACTCATCAAAGCATTTGTTGGGCACCTCCTGAGTTAAAGGACAGGCCAGCCAAGGGTTAAGACACAGTGTGAGAGTTACATCTACCTGACAACAGGGAGTTCGGAAGTGGTTTTCAGCTTCCATATTTGCCACCGTAATCAGGGAAGAGTCTGTCTAAGAAATCTGTGTCACAAGTTCACAAATGATTCTGTCTGCCTAGCTCAGGAAAGTGGGACTTGACCGTGCAAGGAGGGAGAGGTGCACCCATGTCCAGAGGTATCCCTGAAGGAGTAAGACTTGGTCTTCATGAGGAAATCTTCCCCGCTAGAGACTGAAATCTTAGGAGCCTAGAATCTGAATAGTTCTGCTGTCCAACTTTTCCTGAGAGATGTGGCCTCAATCTAGATGAGGAACTTATCTAGTGATAAGTACAGAACTCGTCAACCTGGATCTCTCTGCAAGGATTGCAAGCAGTTCAACAAGCATGGGAGTCTCTTGCCCCTCCCCTCTCTCTATAACTCCCATCACCTTAGAGAAGGACCTGGTAAAGCTTGTTAGTTTCAGGAACTTCATGGGCCTTGTAAGTTTTTTGCTTTCTGAGTTACATAAGCCTCTCTCTTCTCTCCAGAAGAGAATCTTTATATTCAGAAGTCATTATGCAACTCCAGCACAGAAATTTCTTCCCCATCCCCTTTCTGTGGATGCAGTGATCCCCTGGATGATTAAGACTGCTTTGCTCTGTGAACCTGAAAATCCAGCCACAGTGAACAAGGACAGCAGCTCCTCTGCGGTAAGAATGGTCTGATGTGCTTTAGAGGATGCTACAAGTGGGTTTTATGTGCTAAACTGAGCAAAAGGCCACACTGTGACTCAGAGATTCCTGCTCTTCAAGAAAGGTGGGTGTTACATCTTAAAACTATTCAAATCAAATGAACCGCAAAGCAATAAAAACACCTGAAAGTCTGTTCGTGGGATAGGTAAAGCATTGCATTATATAATAGTGCCATATTTAGGGTTAGTATAGCTTCAAGAAACACCATGACCAACAGCAAGTTGGGGAGGAAATGATTTCTTTGACTTATACTTCCACATCACTGAAGGAAGTCAGAGCAGGAACCCAGAGGCAGGTGCTGATGCAAAGGCTATGCAGAGGTGCTGCTTACTGGTTTTCTTCTAATTGCTTGCTCGGCCTGTTTTCTTATAGAACCCAGGACCACATGTCCAAGAGTGCCATCACATATAATAAATGGACTGAGCCTTGTAGCTAGAGTTTTCCTGCCTGACCCACAGTCAGGACAAATCTCTCTCACCTCTCAGTCCCACAGTTGCTCAGACCCAACCAAGTAAACACAGAGACTTATATTGGTTACAAACTGTATGGCTGTACCATGCTTCTTGCTAACTGTTCTTACAGTTTAAATTAATTTAATCTATTTCCATTAATCTATACCTTGCCACATGGCTCGTGGCTTACCAGCGTCTTCACATGCTGCTAGTCATGGCGGTGTCTGGCAGTGTCTCCGACTCAGCCTTCCACTTCCCAGAATTATTCTCTTCCTTGTCCCGCCTATACTTCCTCCTGCCTGACTACTGGCCAATCAGTGTTTTATTTACTAACCAATCAGAGCAACACATTTGCCATACAGAACATCCCACAGCAGAGCCTTCCCCCACCAGTCATTAATTTAAAATAGAATGCTCTACAGACTTGCCTACAGTCTGATTATATGGAGGCACTTTCTCAGTTGAGGTTTCCTTCTCTCAGATGACTATAGCTTGTGAGGATTTGGCATAAAACTAGCCAGCACACATAGCAAAAGCAATCCCCAAATAAAGAAAAGATACTGAGTGAGTTCCTGAACATGGAGCTTCAGGATAGGAAATGTAATTATAGGTTAAAGCTCAGAATCCCTCATGTGGAGTATATTCACTGGAAAGCAAAAGGTGGGAGCTCTCTGGGTTTCTAGAACCTTCTATAGCCTACCAAGAGTAGTGGTTACATGGACGTCTATATTAGTCTATACGGTGGTCTTTATGGGCTTCACTGACTTTGTTAAAGTATGCATGAATATCTACTGACAACCTGGAAAGAAAAGATTCTGATATTCCCTTAAGTATATTCCTGAAAATATACCTATAAGAATCAAATAGTTAGAAATCCAATGATCAGGGCCTAGAGAGATGACTCTGTGGGTAAGAACAATTGTTGTGCAAACATGAGGACCTGAGCTTAGGTCCCCAGCACCATTTAAAAAGCCAGGCATGGCCATGCACACCTTTAGTCTCAGCACTGTGGGAAGGGTGGAGACAGGATCACTGGGGCTTTAGATGAGAAGTGGAGAGTCCAGGTTTTAGAGAGAGATCCTGTCTCAGGGGAATAAGGCAGAATGCAATAGAGGAGCTCACACAATGTGCCCCTCTGACTTCTGCATGTGCACAGAGGAGGAAGAGACGAAGCATCTCTGGCACCTGCACATATGAATACACACCTGGGAACACTACACATACATGAATAAAAATAATTGGATAATCAATATCATTAAAGCGAGTCAATTCCCCCAAAGCCATAACAGATTATACATTCCCAAATCACATTAGTAATATATCAATATTTTGCACACATTCTACTTTAAATTTAAGCATTAAGCCAGGAAAAGCATTTGATTAAAAGAAATGGTGAGTGAGTGTGTTTCTACAATGCTCATTGTGCATTGGGCAGGATCTAAACTTATAAGGTGTCTTAGTTACACATCAAAGCTATGAATAATTACACTATTAGGAACAGTCCAATGTTTCAGGGATGGAAGCAAACAAAATTGTTATCTATCATCCAAGCCCACGTATTAACATTAGTCATTTTACCTTTGCAAACTCTTATTGCAATACCTTCTCTCTCTCTCTCTCTCTCTCTCTCTCTCTCTCTCTCTCTCTCTCTCTCTCTCTCTCTGTGTGTGTGTGTGTGTGTGTGTGTGTGTGTGTGTGTGTGTATTTTGTTGTTGGAAGCTTTATAAGATATATTAATTACACTTTCTCTTGCTGTACTGCAACACCACGATCAAGGCAACTTACAAAAGAAAGGGTTTATTTTTGTCTTATGGTTCCAGAGGGAAGAGGGTCCATCATGGCTAGAAGGCACAGCAGGAAGCAATAGGCATGGCAGTGGGGAAGCAGGAAGCTGAGACTTCCCATCATTTATCACAAGTGTGAAGCAGACCAAACTGAAAGTAGGGCAAGGCTTCCAGTTGTCAAGGCCCACCCCGGGGCTGTACTTCCTCCAGCAAAGCAGTACCTCTCTAGGCAGAGTCACCCCCTGGAGACCAAGTATTCAAACACCTGAGCCTCTGCAAGACATTCCCCATCACAGGAGCTACTTAATGGGTTCACATTGATGGAATTTTAGTTCCTGCTACTTTGTCATCATCAGCAAGCTGTGCCACATCTCTTCACAGATGTGTGGCTGGACTCAGATGCAGTGGAATCCTCTAAATATTTAATTGATGGAGCAAAGTGTGTGAATTGCAAAGGGGGATAGATTTGCTAAAGTGTCCTGCACTTCTTGCTCTAAAGAGCTTAAGAGGGGAGTGTTTCCACACCCCAGCACTTGGTATGACCAATTTCAAATGTCTCCACTCCAGCTAAGAAAGGAAGATGTGGAGGATTGGATGGCGGTGTCGTAGTTAGGGTTTCTATTGCTGTGAAGAGACACCAAAATCATGACAGCTCTTATAAAGGGAAACATTTAGCTGGGGCTGGCTTACAGTTCAGAGGTTTAGTTCACTATTCTCATGGTGGGAATCATGGCAGCATGCAGGCAGACACGGTGCTAGAGAAGGAGCTGAGAGTTCTACATCTGGATTGGCAGGCAGTAGGAAGAGAGAGTGACACTGAGCTTGGCTTGACCATCTGAAACCTCAAAGCCCATCCCCCAGTAACATGTGCCCTCCAACAAGGCCACACCTCCTAATAGTGCCACTCCCTATGAGCCTATGGGGATCATTTTCATTCAAACCACCATAGGGAGTAAGTTCACAACTGGCCATAAATATATGTCCATAATCCCCATCTTCATCTGCAGAACAGTAATTATATGTTAAACAATCTTAGTTACACACATTGTTAGTTGCTCTCCAGTCTCCCTAAGGACATGGGGGTTGGTCTAGGATGATTTTTGCATCGCTGACAGATATAAGAGGCACATAGAGTTAATAGAACAGTGTCTGGGAAGCTTAAATTTTTAGATGGGAATTATGAATCCACTGTGATTTCAACCTTTTTTGCACCAAGGGTTTGAGGTCAGGGAAGTCACTGAGTGGAAATCAGAGTCTTGAAATCCAAAACTGATGCATGAGCCTCAGGACCAAGCATCTCTGGGCGAACTTGCAGGTAAGGACACATTCAATGCAGATAAACCTGCAAGCCTTGGGCTCACTGGGCATGGCCTTTTTTATAAAGTGGGTGCCTGAGAGACTATAGTAAAGAAAGGTCTTGACACAAAACTCAAGGGTCAATGGGCCAAACTAAATGTGACTGTGCGATTAAGCAGAGGGTGTTCTATTTAGTTCCTACCTTAAACTCTACATTTGTGGAGATTGAATTAATAAGGTTTTACTATGCAGAACTCTGAACTCACAGAATAGATAAATCAGTAGAGGGTTAGCATGAGGTTCAGAAATCACTCAGGGCTTCATTTCAGAGCCTTCCTTTGTACCTCCACTTAGAATAAGATTTAATTTGCTGGGGCAGCTGCAGTACAGCGGGGGAAGGCAGGACTAGATTTCCTGGCAGACTTGCCATTTATGGGCTGTGAGATCTGGGAGGAATAATACCTCCCTCACAGGTGTTAATGTTAGCACTGAAACAGATGATGCATGTGAAGGCCTGGGGAAGCCAGAGTGCTGTAAGAAATGTGCAAGCTTGGCTTTCCAGGCCATGGCAGCCCTGGAGGTAAAGCAGGTCAAACATAAGCATTGCCAGCTTGCCCATCTGAGTGATGGAATGTGCAACCCTGTATACTATACACATCTCCTCAGGCATTTTACAGTTCTGTCCCAAGGTGTCTGTATTCTTACAAACATGGATGGCCCTGCTACTCCAAAGCGTTCTCAGTGCCCTTTGCTTCTGTTTTCACTGTTACTGCTAGAATCTTCCATTCATGGGTTGAAGCTAGGGGTACATTTCCTCATGCTGACATTGCCAGGGCCATCATCTAATCAAACCCTTGGAAAGAAAGTAGACCTTTTCAGGTTAGAGAGCATGCCAGTGTATGTGGCTGTGTCTTTCTACTAAGCAAACATTATACCTCCAAAAGATAAAGCCTTTGCTCTAGCTGTGACTCCATAATAGATCATCCCACGAGCTATGCTGCTTTAGTGAGTTTGCTATAAACAGGACTCAAACTCAATAGAAAGAACATCTCAGGTTCACAAAGACAGGTGACCACAATCACATGGCAGCTCATTGACTCATATCTCTAGCAGTTGATGCTGCCTGATAGCCTGAGCCCTAGCTAGGGCTGAGACAAAACACCCTTATGTGGCAAGAAGGTAGGTGCCTGTGCGTGAGAGAGAATGCTGCGCTACCTCTTACAACCTACCTTCATTCAAATATTGATGCCTGTTACAAATGATTCACTTCTAACTTTGGGGGATGACGGCATACAATCAAGAGTAAGGGAATCAGACTCCTTCTCATGGTGGAAGTATCAAGAATTTACAGATATATCTGAAAACCACCACGCCTTTACACCCAAACCTGTAAGTATTACAGCCTGTGACACACACTAAAAACATGATTTGCCCGGCATTAGCAGTTTCTGAGTCTTTATTGTGATTTATTAATGAAACACCTCTTGCCATTTTATTGGCAGGGTTTTCTTGCAGTCCACCTACCCCCAAACTGAGACATGTGTCCCTTGGTGCTCGACTGGGGAAGTGACGTTCTTCTGCACTCGGAATCCTGCTTACATTTGTGAACCATGCAGTTAACCACTGTTGTGTAACTAGAGCCACCTTCAAATCCCACATTGCCGGTCTGGTTAGAGTTCAGCTGACCCCTGCAGACAGACCAGCTCTCTCCTGGGACCCTGAATTATCCAGGGAATGATGAGCTCATGAGGATGGCAGAGACCTGATAGAGCAAGCAGAAATGGAAGGGTTCTCAAGTCTTGCCTCTGAATCAGCTCTCTATCACTCCCCTCTACCCCTCATAAAACTGGCTGAATCAGATCAAGATATCAACTCTGAAGACAAAGCTCAGGGATACACTGAGCATCTGGAGAAGATGCAGGAGAGAGTGAAGAGTAAGAGTCAGTTTTTACATGTTGATTTTCTCTTGCCCTCATTACAAGATGCCCGATTCCAGCCTCCATGACAGTTTTGCCAAACAGGTTCCTCCTTATGAGTGATGTTCCGCAGATCCCATAAACCAACAGAAGATGGTTAGAGCCATCTTTTTGACAGGTTCCTATGTTCTCAGCACATAGGACTGACCCCAACTATAACATTCCCTGACTGTCAAGGAGGCTGCAATGCTTTGGATGTGGGAGTTAACATTTGAATTACAAATCTGTTTGCTTGTTCTGGAATAAGGGGGCCCTCACTGGTATAGTCTTGCTACAGAAACCAAAAACTAAGGAAATATCTACTGAGCTTCCCCATAAGTTATTTGTAAAGAATTTTCTTAAAATCACCTTCACTGGCCTGTGATGTTAGCTTTTTCAAGCATATTCCAACATGAGGACCTGGGTCCAAACCCCAGCATCCATGTACAAAGCCCGATATGATGGTTTGTGCCATAATCTCAGCACTGGGCAAGCAGAAACAGAAGGTGTCTGCAGCTCTCTGGATAACCAGCCTGACCTAATAGGCAGAGCAAGTCCCAGGTCCCAGGGAGAGACTGTGTCTAAAATAATAATGGCGATGATAATAATAAGTAAGTAAGTAAATACATAAATAAATAAATAGAAAAGTGGATAGCTCCTGATGAATGGCACCCAAGTTTGACCTCTGACCTTCACCCCTGCATAAATAAATAATTAATTAATAAAATCACCTTTCCTTATGTATTGAGGAGGTCAGGCTTGGGTTAGAATGGAAGTTAGATGGCAACACTATGTTATATGTACATACATATATTCATACATGCATTCATACTTATATGTAGGAAAGAAGCTAGAATCAGACACCCAGAGGCAATTAATATTACCACAGTTACACATTTATGTAAATGATAATAGTTCTAAAAACACCAGAATACAATACCTGGATCCCTTTTCTCAAAATTTTACAGATGTTCAGGGAGTATTGTATACTAAGAAATTGTATTTGTTACTATATGACAAAAACCAAGAAACACTTCTCTAACTTATCATTCCAATGTAAGCAAATTTCTTCAGAAGTTTAAAAAGCATCTTAAAATATTCCAAAGCAATGAGCAAAAGGTGGCCCTCTAGGAGTCTTTCTCCTCCTCTCTGGTCCCCAGTCCTCCCTCTTCCATTCAGCCATAAGACCAAAGGAAGTCAAAGGGACAGGCTTGGGTAGGACAGCTGTCGGGACATCAGGAAGCTGCAGAAGGCTGAGCAGAAGGATACTTCCAGAGAGTTCTGGAGCACAAACTTGGTTCTGGAATCCATATCAGAGGTGACAGTGGCCCACAATAATTGATATATTCAAAGGGAAGCTACTAACTTGAGCATCTTCTAGGCGCTGTTGCTTTGTCGATGTCTTCACTGCGGAGAGTAGGGTCATGTTCATCTGCCCCAGAGCCTGTGAAGCATCTCACAGGAAGCAACTGTCACCTCATAAAGGTCAAAATTTTAGAAGGAAAAGCTCCAATGGGATGTTGACAATATGCCTATTGCTGAAGCCCCTCCTTCCAGAATAAATCAGACACCCCCATCTAAACGTTGAGAGGTATCAGAGATTATACGGGTATGGTTCTTATCACAAAACACTCAATGAGAAAAATCTCTAAGACACTTCAGCCTGTAGAACCCAAGTGCTAATTGGTTTGCAATTCCCCTAATTAGTGTGTCATCTACCTGGACAGCTTAGCGACTGGCTGGAAGCCCAGACCCTACCCAGCCAAACTCACAGCTCCCACAATTTGGAAGTATAGCAGCAGTGACAATTCGGCACCTTGTCCACACGTGGGCATGCCCACCCCCATATACACACCTTCTTGCTAAGATGTAACAACTCTAACAGATTCTCATAGTCGCTAACAATCTCATTAGGCTGTTTGTGTGAGGAGGAAGCAAGACTGGTTATAACTTTGCCGTAGCTCTCTGTGAACAGACCTCAGAGTTGTGCAGACTGGCTTGAAGTTATGTAAAGCCTGAAGGTACAGGATGGGTGAGGGGTGTCAAGAAGACAGAAGACTTGCAAATGTCATCTCTACAGCAGATATGAGATACTAAACGAGGGCTATCAAGCACTGTATTCTGTCATTTTTCCAAAGATTCTGTAGACAGTATGGACAAGTCATTTAGAAAACGAGATAAAATAGTGTTTTTTTATGATGGCAAATAATTACATGTGGGGCCAGTGAGAGAGCTTGGTGGGTAAAGGTGCTTACCACCAAGCCTGATGAGCGAAGTTCCCAGCACCCACATGATGGAAGAAGAACAAACTCCCACACGTGTACACATGCTCACACACAGACACACACACAAACACACACACACACGCACACACACACGCACACACACACACACACACACACAAGCACACACACACGCACACACACACACACACGCACAAATAAATAAATGGAAGAAAAAGAAAACAATTACACCTACAACCAGTGTTGCTATGAATTATTTTTTCATAACTTTAA
The DNA here is from genome assembly GCF_007827085.1 of Peromyscus californicus insignis. Lineage (NCBI taxonomy): Eukaryota > Metazoa > Chordata > Mammalia > Rodentia > Cricetidae > Peromyscus > Peromyscus californicus. The sequence goes on along the minus strand of NW_026294595.1, from coordinate 134,124,672 downwards.
TGTAAAAATAAACCAGAGTGCTACTCACCTTCATACCACATACATGAAAACAGCACAAAACTCATTATAATGTTAATAAAAATAAAGCCACAATGACTATAGCATGCACATTATAGATATCAATTTAGTGCTGCCTGTGTTTAGCCTTCCTGAAACTAGACTGTGATTTGAAACCTGACTGTGCCACTGGTGGCCTACATTGTGACAGTCTTTTCTATCTAGGAAGCTGGCACTTCAGTCCACTTAGCTCCCATCCTCACCTCCACTGCACTGTGAGTCCTTTAAACTGTGGGGAAAGCATTCTTCAGGCAAATGGACTGAAGACGTTATTTGATCTTCATTTGGAATTGACAATTCACATACTCAATAGGATTTCTGGAGAGATGGCTCAGGAGTTAGAAGCACTTGCTGCTCTTGCAGAGGACCAGAGTTCATTTCCCAGCACCCATATTATGTGGTCCACAAACATCTGTAACTCCAGCTCCAGGTGATCTGACTTCCTCCTCTGGCATCCACAGGCATCTGCACATACATGTGCATATACACATAGACATATGCATACATACCCATAAATAAACATAAAATTTAAACAGAAATCTAAAATGTTTCATATATTTTCCTCTTTTTTCATAAAAACATACAAATATGGGGAAATAAAAGGGAAAATACGTGTAGTAACTTGTGTTCTGGAGATATTTGTATCACTGCTGTTTCTATTGTCAAAACAATAGATACACTATTGACCAAATAATTAACAACTTCTTTCAATATGGAAAATGACCTGCCTCACTTCTCCTTTACCCAAGAAAAAATATCTTTTTTTCTGTGTGAAGATTGGTCCCAGTGATTTTTGAGATGAACCTAGACATTGGGGTGATTTCACTAGAGACAAACATCACAAAGATGAGGGAAATGAGACACCTAGCTATCAAACCTAAGAGGGTGTCAAGAGAAAGACAATCACTGTAAAAATGCCAGGCACTAACATTTCAGAAATCAAAATTAATGCAAAACTCCACAGGGAGCAAAATATCAAAATTTGAAGAAAATGTGACTTGTTGGTTATTAAATCTTGAATAAATGGACAAAGATATGCCCCTACAATATGGTTGATTATTTTATTGTTGTTGTTTGCTTTTGGTAGTGGTTAATTTTTGTAGAATATTAAATTAGTTAAGACAATATTAAAATTGAACTGCAATTATATTGAAATTGATATCATTTCCAGATTTATATCTTCTTTATATCAAAATAGAATGGTGATCATTCATTTCAGTTGAAGTTAGTTAACATTTTTAAGTTGTCAACATGATGATTGCAAATGAAATAAGAAATTAATTATATTTTGAAAATACTGTTGATATATTTGTTTCTATTAATGTCAAATTACATATTATCCCTTCTGTGTTGTATTTGGTATTTTACTCTTTTTGTGGGGGGGGGGGGCTGCCATCCAGCTCCCAAATAAATCACACACAGAGGCTTATTCTTAATTATGAATGTCTGGTCTTAGTTTGGCTTAATTTCTTGCCAGCTTTCCTTAACATATCTCATCTAACTTTTGCCTCTGGGCTTTTCCTGTTCTCTTACTTCTTACTTCTTACTCTTACTCCATAGATTGCTGTGTAGCTGGGTGGTTGGCCCCTGGAGTCCTACTTTTTCTCTGGCTGCACAATTTCCCCTTGCTATATTTCTCCCTCTATATATTCTCTCTGCCTGCCAGCCCTGCCTAGCCTTTCTCCTGCCTTGCTATAGGCCATTCAGCTCTTTATTAGACCATTGGGTGTTTTAGACAGGCACAGTAACACAGCTTCACAGAGTTAGACAAACACAACATAAACAAAAGTAACACACCTTAAAATAATATTCTACAACACTTCTGCCTCAGGCTCCAAGAAGATTTTGCCTGACAACACTTTGAACAAGGGAGATGGAGAATAGAAGAGTACGTCATGCCCAGAACTCAACGAACAGTAAATATTATCCGCTTTTACTGTTACCAGTTTCTTCTTATGTGCTCTTCTTGTTGAGTCTGGCAAGCACAGTTCTGAGGAACTGATGAAGTGGACAGAGCAAGCTGATCAAGGGCACATATTTCAGAAATCTCTAAGGGGCATTCATAGCTGGGGTAGGATTTCATTCAACGCAAATTCACAGTAGCTTCAGGAGGAATGGTCCTATCAGATACACGTAGGAAGAAGAAAATCCAAATCCTGTAGGAAAGAGAGTCATATGGGGATGTTCTGGTGTTGTAGAAGGGTTTGAATTCGGATCCAGAGACCTTCCAAACTTTATAACCTTGGGCTCAATCTTGTGAAAATGGACATATTAAAATGTACTTTTAAGTGATGTTTTGGTATTAAATGCTCTGCTTTTTACAGAGTGGCAGAGGCAATTCTCAGCACATACTATGCCAAAAATAAACATTTATTAATGGAAAAAGAAGGAAGGAAAGAATGTTTATTTGTTTTCTATTACTGCAGAACAAATTACAACAGGCTTTAATGGCCTACAACAAGACCTACTTATTGCATAGTCCTGAGAGTTTGGAAGCCCATATGGGCTGCACTGATTTCTCTGCTTGGCATCTCTCAACACTGGAATCAAGGGATGAGCTTTCGAAGATACTAGAAAGAACCTTCTTAGAACTGCTCGGTCAAGTGTCAGGGAGAAGCCAGGTTTTTGTTTTTTTTTTTTGTAACAAAATTGAGATCTCCTGTTCTCATCAAATGTCTGACAAGGACAACAGAGTTTCTCATTTTTCATTATATCTTTAGAACTGGCATCAAACCATAATGATGAGGCCAGGCCTGGTGGAAAGGCCTGTAATCTCAGCTACTCAAGAAGCTAAGGTAAGAAAATGACAAGTTCAAAGCCTGATTGAGCTACATAGTGTGTTCAAAGTCAGCCTGGGAATTTTAGTAAAAATCTTCCTCAAAACAAAAGAAGAAACAACAACAACAAAAATATCTGAGTAGTGAATTCTCTCTTCCTTTTCCATTCTTGTTTTTCTACCAGCTGGAAATAATTGTCTGTTTTTAAAGGAGCTCACATAATTAGATTAGGCAGACTCAGATAATCTTTCTATTTTAAAGCCAAACATATGCTGTGTTATTTTCCCTGGAGAGACATGGACAAACATCTATTCACTCCAGACTGAACACTGATGACTGACCAAAGAAATATGTACCAAAGTCTAGCTTAGGAAACCAATCAGATGATTTAGGTTATTTACAGGAGTACAGATGATTCAAAGGCAGTTGCAACACTTCTCATTTGGTCCAACAGTTAGGATTCCCTTTTGCAAAGGCACCTATATAACCAAAAAAGAAGCCCACACCACTATGTGCAACAACTAGAGAAAGTTGTATCCCTGAAGCTTCCTTGCATGACTTGCAGCAACCCAACTAGAAAGAAAGTTCTCTGCAGCAATTGTTCTTGAAAGGATAGGGGTGAGGTCTAGTGAATCTTGTAACTTTCAGGAGCCTTCCTGAGACTTGTGAGTTTTATTTGTTTCCTGGGCCTTGTAAGTTTCATTTATTCCTGGTCCTTAATGAGCTTTACTCCAGTAGGGAATGTTTCAAATTAGAGGAAATAACTATATAATGTCATGCCCTATATGTAACATGATTGTGAAGTAATATTTCTTGGCTTATAGGCATTATACTATGGAAACTTAGTGGCCATTTTTAGAATTCTGTCTACTGTAAGATGTAAAGACAAAGGGAGGAATTAGTTGACCCATCAAAGAGCTGCTTGCAATCTTTACTTTTTCATTTGGTTCTCATGACAGCATCCTGTCTTAGCGAAGAAGTACAACCATTGAAGCATGTTCCCAAAGTCTTAATGTTAGTAATTCTAATCCATAACTCCAACTATTTGTTTTGAAATAAGAGAAAACATGCACTTAATACGGAAATCAGATAGTAATGAAAGGTTTTATTCTTCCATGGAAATTGATACCTTGCTGGCAAGCTTACCCTCATAACAGTTTACCTACCCTCTTCCCACTACTCCTATAGTCCTATCTTGTATTGTCTCAACTTTTCAGTATGTTAAGCCTTAACAATTTATGCACAGTGATATGTAAGATACCCTGAGTCTTTCCAACAAAGTAAGAAGAAACATGCTGGATAGACACTATTAAATTTGCTCTAGCAAGTGTAGACCTGTGGGAATTTTATTTGTTTGTTTGTGGTACTGGGTGTTGAACCTTGGGCCTAGTGCATACTAAATAAATGTTCTCCCAATAACTTATAATCCAGCAAAACAGAAGGTATCTTCTATCTGCGGAGCCCTTGGCTATACAGCTTGTTTAATTTTATACTGAGACATTAGGAATTGAATTCAGAGCCTTGCACATGCTAGGCAACTGTTCTACCTATCAAACTATAGACCCAACCCTTCCAAATTACTTTAACAAACATAAACTTCTAATGCTGATGGAGAGTCATCCTTCGGAATGGGCTTTGTCATCTGATTTTTCAGACTGAAAGCTAGAGTTCGTGTGCCTAACTACTAGAATATCGGGGAGTTACCAAAGTTACGGAGCAGACTTGTTGGGGTGGGGGAGTCAAATACATGCTTATCACACCACCTATTTCTTCCCAAACATTACATGGTTCTAAGAGGCTGCCAGTGAACACTGTAGGCATAGGCTCAATCCTCGTAGAGTTAGCACTTCTATAGTACTGTGCTGTCAGAATACAATAGTCTCTTACCTATAAGATAGGAGCAGAAAGGACTCAAAACCCCCAAAGAGAAACCACCCGGGCAAATGTTTCCCCAATAGAGTTGACAGGTGATCTAAAAATCAGCTTTGTGAGACCTAGCAGTCTTATTTGGATCACTTAATAAAGCACATACAAAGTTAACTTTAATATGAAATTTTGGTCTTTTAAACATTTGTATCTGTTTTCTCTTTGCTTCTTAATGGGAATTGCTTTTTAGAGGTTCTAATTTCTGTTGGAGAACCAGAGGGAAGAGAGTTTTCTTTTTTCTCTATTAATTCAGGATAGACAGGGAGGCAGTGTGACCCTAGATCATTAACTCAGGAGTTCTGGCTGTCCTTGGGTGAGGGCCAGTGGCCCAGAAAAAAAGCCAGATAGGGCCAGAGACCTCAAGCTGACAGATGTGGCAGTGGAGGGTTCCAGGAAGAAGGATCAGAGACTGGCCAAAAGAGAGCCACTTGCCCAGATGCAAAACCCCAGAGGAGCGAAGGTGAAAGATGCCTGGGCAGTGTTTGGCTGAGTCACAAGGGAAACTGATCAGCAGTGAGGGTCAAGTTGAGGACAGGGAAACACTACCCAAGGATCATGGGAACAGAGAGGAAAGATGTAGAAGGAGGTGTCTGCAGGACCCTGGTGTGTTCTGAGTACATCAGCACAGTGGTTTTGTCTAACTCCTCTTGTGATCCTAACATATATATCTACATTTGACAGCACATCACATCCTGAAAGCCAATAGAAAGAAAATCAGCATGACGATTGCCTCCTCTGTAAACAGGTTATAGAGGAGTAAAAGCTGCAAAATAGCAGAGAGAGTAAAAAGAACTGGCCACGAAAATCGTCCACCCTTCTGCACCTATGCCATTATGATGTGAAGTTTTATCTGGGATATTTGCTGACCCAGGAGCAAAGGGTGGTGCCAACTGTGAGTCAGTCCTCTGTTGCTAAGAGCTGACACCCTCTCACTATAGATGGGTGTGTGTGTAGAAGTCTTGATGCAAAAGCTTTTACCCTGTTTATGAAAGGGATTTGGGCCACGCTTTCTGAATTCTGATGACTTTTGCACAACGTCCTTCCTTGTGCTAATTTTTAAAGACTGATTTAAATTACAATCCACTTACTATTTATTGAACAGCACATTCTAGGATGTCTGTATGTTTTCTTCTTTAGAACAATGTCCTCACGTCTAATGTCTTAACGATCACACTAAGTAAGTAACTAAGTGAAACACTAACCCCCAAATTATGTTTTCTTTGAACTGAACTGACCTAGACAATGAGGACATCGATGGAAAAGATACATCAGAATTGCAGCTAATAAATATAGAGTGAAAGATGGAATGAAAAAAAATCACCCACTGGCAACCACAAGAAGATTGTTTCAGGCAAGGATCATCAATGAATGCTGGAGGGGGTGGGGGAAAGCACAAAGAGAAACACGACATTTGCACGGTCTCAAAGTATCTTCCTAACATTAATTGCTAAAGGAAAAATAGTTACTTCATAGTGCAGAAGCCTGGCAGACACCAATTGGATGCAGCAATTAAAGCTAACATCACAGCAGAGAAATGGGACAAATCAGCACCATGTGCCTCATGATGCGACCCACCGAGCAGGACACAGCATCCTTCTGTGGTTTGCCTGCCAAGAGTGCCTAGTCTGAACCTAATTATGAGAAAGAAAAAAAAAAACCAGACAAACCCAAATTAAGGAACATTCTGCTAAATAGCTGGTCTCTAACTCCTCAAATGTGTCAAGATCACAAGAGACAAAGAAGGGAAGAGAGCTGCTCCAGATCTGAGGAGAACAAAGGGACATGGTTTAGAGGAGCATGCTAAGATACGTGATCCTTGGTGAGATCTCAGACCTGACCTGTTAGAGTTAGTGTCACAACTAGTGAGCTCTGAATAAAGCCTGAAGAGCAGATGTGGATTTCATCATCATGATCACTGGCCTGTGATAGCCTAACCAAGATACCTAGCTAGAACTGGGAAGATGGCTCAATTGGAAAGTCCCAGTAGAGCACCCCAGGTTGTCTTCTTCCTTCTAGACATGCATATTCATGATCACCCCACACACATGCTCACACATATACATACTCACACTATGATGATACATGAAGAGATGTGATATGTTCAATCTTTATTCAAACATATTAGAATAGAATGAGGATGTGTTGTAGATAGATGGATAAGATAGATGATAGATAGATAGATAGATAGATAGATAGATAGATAGATAGATAGATAGATAGAAAGGTAGACAGATGATAGATAATACATAGATTCAGTTTTGTAAGCAGCAAGTGTTTAAGGGCACAGGGGATTAGACATAGCTTCTGAAATGAAAAAAAATAACTATTTAGATGTTTTCTATTTTAAAAGGCATGTAATTTGAGGTAAGCAAATTCATTTAATTGTTAACATTTGAGATTGTGATTCCAAAGTAAAATTAGTTGTTCTCTGTGGATATAAGAAGGCCTTTACTCATAGGTCACTCCATGTGAACATTCATACATACTCTCATCCATTATTATACTGTGATATTGCTACATTGCATGCAACACACACACACACACACACACACACACACACACACACACACACACACGGTTGCTGTGAAATTTCTTTCCATAGGGAGACATACACAACATCTACTACCCAGTTAGAAGGTCCCCCAAAACAAACTAAAGTATGATTCCACCAAAATTCACCCTGGAAGAACCAGTGCGTTTATTAAGTTTACTTAGACAGCAAGGGTGGGTGTTGTTAACTGGGGCACAAGTGGCCCTGAAGCATCCACACTGGAATGTCTTCATCTGCAGCAGCGTAGATTGAGTTTCCCTTCTCATATGCCCTGCCATCTCCAGACAGCCTGAGTCCATGTGCTATTAGGACAGGATCGCATACAAGTTACTGAGAGGACAGACAAGCATCTAAGGACTGTCCCACACCTTCCTTCTCTGGTAGATGTCAACAATTGGTAGGACCAGTCTGGATGGTCTCTTGCAAGGAGATACAGTTGTTTGGATGAAAGATGATGACTATTTTGCCTGGAGAGTACCAATATTCAGCATTTGTGTTTGTCCCCAGTTCCTAGAAGAAAATTCCCAATCACTAGGGGTGATATCATGTGGCACTTAACATATGACCTTTGACCTTTGGTCTCATTTATAGTGCACTAATTAGTTTTTATCAACTTGACACAAGATAGGGTCATCTCAGAAGAGAAAACCTCAATTGAGAAAATGCCTCCATCAGATTGGCCTTACTCTGGACTAAAGCTGAACTATAACACTGAAGCAGTTTCCCGAAGGCTATTTCCATCATGCTTGCATGGCTCAGTGGCCAATGGACCTTGGAGAAGGAGGGGAATCACAATTGAGAACATGCCAGTGAGCAGTATGGCCTCTGCTTCAGTCCTTGACTTCAGGTTTCTGCCTTGAGTTATTGACCTGACTTCCCTTTATTATGAAGTGTAAACTGTAAGCTGAAATAAACCCCATTTCTCCTGTTTCAATCACAGCAACAGGAAACAAACTGGGAAATACAGATATCCTAAATCTCTTGGGATTTTCTGGGTGGCCAGAAGCACTTTCTGTTCTGATGAGATGCCTCCTCAGGGTCCCCTGATGAGGGGAGCTACTTGAAGAACAATACATGATTCTGAGCCTGGAGTTTTCAGCTCATCTCCATCTCCCAGGAATGGGGAGGATGGACTTCCCAAGCAATCGCAGTCATTGAGAGAAAGCCATGACAGAAAGTTTCAAACTCTGTGGTTCTGGGTCAGAATATCTACTGACAGAAGTAAAAGCTGAAAATAACAGACAATTGTCTGCAATGAGCACAATTAGCCTCGAGAATATTTCAAAAGAAGCTTTGGGAAAAGATCCCTTCATGAAGAACATTTTTAACTGACTTGGAGAAAAAGCTGAGGAGTTGACTGACGTATGGGGTGCTTTCCAGATCTAAGATGCTAAGTACGACTCACCCAGCAGCCATGCACTTTAACTTTGGACTCACTGTTCCAGGGGCAGAAATCTTTTCCTTAAAGACTTTTGCTAAGTTTAGACAGTCGATCTGTCTCCTTTTCTAAGTGTGACAAGGTTTTAAGCTATTGCTTCATGAAAGGCCTGGAAACATCCTGACACACTGTTTGCTTCTTAACTGCTGTGCTGTGAGCTGCTGTTTTAAATTCTAAACAGCTTAATAAAACTTTCCAACAATTTCAGCATTTTTCTAAATTTGAGAAGCCATCTTTATAGCTCTTGGAAGAAAGTCCAGGAGTATTGTCACTATGCAGTTTCTGGCAAAAATAAATGTAGTTTTAACAGTTGAAATAACAAGTGGAATGATGTCATCTCAAATCCCCCATCAGCTCAGTGTACATGTGACTCACCCCATGACCTCACCAGCTGATGCAGAAAAAGCAGTGTGCTACACGCACAGTTCTTCGAAATGTCTACCTCAGCCACTCTGACTTTGGTCAATGGAGAAACTGATGAATTTAGCTCAAGCCTGAATCCAGCCAGGAATGTGAGAATTTGGGGGCCCATATAGTCTTGTTTGGTAGAATGGAAGTGGGGGGAAAAGAGGAGATGCTTAGAAAAAAGCTCTTCTCTTGACCTTTTCATTCTTTTAAACCAGGAGTTTGTGGAACAGATCTGGGGCAAAGCCAATGTTTTCCCAACACTTGTAGCAACAATGCTTCATTTACAAGGACACAGAGGTCTGAGGAGCACCAGCTTGCTTGAAGCTTCTCGCTGAGGTAGCTATGAATGTGGCTGTGAATCTGGCTCTGACTCCAAAGGTATCTTAGAGAGCTGGGCTTCTTCCCTTTGAAGCACAGCTATCCCTTGCCTGAGCTCAGGCTGAGAATTTACTTCCTTCAAACTGGACTCACATTTCTCGCCTCCCTCTGAACTGTGGTGGTATTGTGTTCCACAAAATATTGTGCACCCTAATAAACTTATCTGGGGTCAGAGACAGAACAGCCACTAGATACAAAGACTAGAAAATGGTGGCACTCACACCTTTAATCCTAGTATTCCAGAGACAGAAATCCCCCTGGATCTCTGTGAGTTCAAGGCCACATTGGAAACAGCCAGGCATGGTGACTCACGCCTTTAATCCCAGAAAGTGAGCCTTTAATCCCAGGGAGTGGTGATAGAAAGCAGAAAGGTTTATAAGGCGTGTGGACCAGAAACTAGAAGCATTTGGCCTAGTTAAGCTTCTAGCTGGTTAAGCATTTAGGCTTTCGAGCAGCAGTTCAGCTGAGAGACATTGGGATAAGGACACAGAAGCATCCAATCTGAGAAAACAAGACCAGCTGAGAAGTTGGCCAGGTAAGGTTAGCTGTGGCTTGTTCTGTCTCTCTGATCTTCCAGCATTTCACCCCAATACTTGGCTCCGGGTTTGATTTTATTAATAAGACTCTTTAAGATTCCTGCTACACTGAACTATTCTCATATGTGTTCTTGGCATTTGGACATCCTGTGCTCTCCTTCCAGCTATGATTTCTGCTGCACCTATTTATTCTTTCTCTGCCCCGGAACTCATGATGTCCAGAAAGCAGAAATTCAAGAAAGCTTACATGGCAGGTCTAGACAGTACATCCACCACAGAATCACTCAAAAAGCTGTTAATGCGTAAATTAACACTGAAACAGACAGCTCAGTGGGGTTGACCAGTGTGCTTACAGGGAGGGAAGACTGTGGCTTGGTTTTTAGTAAATTTCTCCTTCCTGCTTCAGATGTCACTATTGACATAGAAGGAAATGGTGTGGAAAGGTTTGAAGTGTGAATGGGCTTTGGCAGAGTTTGAATTCCCTGAGCTAAATTTGTGGGTGTCCAAGCCTTTTTATCCTTTTCCAGTGCCAGTGGTTGCTTAGCACAGACTAAAGGCTTTATTAGACAGCTGGCAACAATGTTTACTGTCACAGGGAGACAGAAATGTTTCCCTCTTTTTACTTCTCATAACATATAATATGGGCGCTTCATAAAACTTTTCTATCATGTCAAACTCATTGATTACAAACTCTACTATATAAGACTCTATTAGTGAGGGTTCTTTAGAGTAACAGAACTTACAGAATGAATATCTATCTATCTACCTTATCTGTTTATATATATGTGTGTGTGTGTGTATACATATATGTGTGTATACACATATAATATGTAGAGACTTATTAGAATGACTTACAGGCTGTGGTCCAGCTAATCCAACAATGGCTGCCTATGAATGGAAGATCCAATGATCCAATAGTTGTTCATGAGGCTAGATGCCTCAGCTGGTCTTCAGTATACACCAAAATCTTGAAGACGTAGGCTCTAATGCCACTGAAGGAATGAATCTGCTAGTGAGGCAGGAGAAAGCAGGCAAAGAGAGTGAGCTTCTGTCTTCCATGTCATTAAATGGGCTTCCAGGGCTGGAGGGATAGCTCAGCCGTTAAAGGCTAGGCTCACAACCAAAAATAAATGGGCTTCCAGCAGAAGGTATGGTCCAGATTAGAGGTGGGTCTTCCCACCTCAAAAGATCTGGATTAAAGGTATATCTTCATACTTCAACTGAAGCAAAAACCCCTCACTGGTATGCCCCTCCATTTTGGGGTTTTAGTTAATTCCAGATATAGTGAAGTTGACAACCAATAATAGCCATCACAAAGACATAATCCCCAAGCCCTGGGTCACAAATCTGGCATCTACCTTATCTGTACCCACCAGAGCCAGGCAATTCAAAGCCTGTGGATTTTACATTTGAAATTATTCTTGAAGGTTTAGAGAGATGTCTCAACAGGCAAGAGCACATACTGGTTTTGCAGTGGACCCAAGTTCAGCTTCCAGCTCTCATGCCAGGTAGCTCAGAACCATCTGGAATCCAAATGTCCTTTCCTGGCTTCTTCAGGCACCCTTATACATGGCCTTCACACAGACACAAACAGATACACATAAATAAAAATCATAAAGTTAAATTGCTGAAGTGATGGTTTAGAGGTTAAGAACATTCACTACTATTTCAGAGGATCCAAGTTTGATTACCAGCACCTATATATGGGCTCATAAGCACCTTTAACTCTAAATCTGGGCATCAAATACCCTCCTCAGACCTCCACAGGCTCTTTCATGTACGTATTATGTATAAACTAAAGCAGGCAAACACACACACACACACACACACACACACACACACACACACACACACACACACACACACAAAAGTAAGTAAATAAGTCTTTTTTAAATGTCTTGATTCATTGCCCCAATCTTCATCATCACCTTCAAGTTGCTTGGTGGAGATTGCCTGTTGGTCTCATTGCCTTTCATTTGTTTCTACAGTGTTCATTTATGCCCCAGTTTCTAGAGGGAACTTCACAGAAGTCTCACCTCCATTTTCCTTCTTGACTTCTGACATCTTAGTTATCCCACACTGACCACAGGATAAAAACTCAATAGACTTGGCCATGTGTCCTGCTAGAACCCATAATACACAGCCCCGGCTTGTCCTCCTAACTCTATCACATGCCCACTGTGTGTGTCCAATTAGCTCCAGGCACAGTATCCTCTCCACTGTCTCCTACCCCAAGCCTTTGCAATGCTCTTTCCTCTGCCTAGAATAGCTTTTCTACCTGGGTAACCTCTCAGCTTAAATGTCATCCCCAGAAGTGTGCCTGATTCCACCAACTAGGTCATGTTCCCCATTTTACTTATTCCTTCTTCTGTCTCTTTTCCCTTGTAACTGCAGCAGCTGTAGTTTTCATGGTGTGATTATTCCTTTGGTTTTTCTCTTCCCTGTTAGATAATTAGCTACCATGGTTAAGGATTGCATATGACTTTTATCTAATTAATGAATTCCTAGTATACTAGAAGATCCTAAGATGTCTCACAAGATGAATCTCTGGGTTACAACCTTAAATACTTAGAGGTTTGCTTGCATAAGTCAATGTAAACAGGAGGACATTTGAAAAGTGTGAGCATCCAACCCCTGTTCTCATAGACACATTTGGTTAATGAGAGCAAACCTAGGTAATCCTTATCCCATGGGCTAATAAACACAGACAGATGAACGCATGTCACCTTAGGACAAGTATCGTTTATATCATACACAAATACATCTGATTCTCTACAGCACACATCCCAACACATACAATTTTCAATAAGTGACAAACAATTTGAAGTTTACTAGCCAATATTCTCTACAGATACATATAAAACAAATTTATAAATGTTACAGATAATTTTGTTTTACAACTCACAAAAAAATCATTTAACAAAACAGAAGATTACAGTGACAAGAAGCAGACTATGGATTTAACTTCCAACAAGAATTTGTTCACTGGTATTATTGTATCATCTTTCTTGTTTTTCTTAAGGCATATTGTCCCTAAAGATTTGTTGAATCTCAAAACATTTGCTGTGTCTGTCTTTCATTGAAATTTTCTCCACAATACACACCGCTTACACCTATCACTCAACTACACTTTTGATAGACAATTAAATCCCATCAAAACATTTTAATATTGTGTGTCCACCAAGCCTGCTCTGACACTGACTGCTTCATTGGTGTCTAATAAATGTACATTGAGTGAAAGGGTGGTTTGCCAAACTGAGGGTGGCCTAACTGGGATATGGTGGGGCAGAATGACAGATGTCATGGCTTTCTGTAGAACAAATGATCAGTTTTAATATCATAGGCCCTGGGGCTGGGTCATTCTCTGGTGGTTTAGGCTGTCCTGTTCATTGGGGGAAGTTTCTTGTCTTTCCTGACCTCCACTTCCACAATGGCAGTAATTCCCTATGACCCATGGGTGACAATCAAACTGTCTGTCAGTATTGCCAAGCATCTCTGAGATACAATTAAGAAGGAATAATGTGGGATTACAGACAAAGTGCAGCCCACTTTGCATAACCCATGGCTTAGGCTGGTGTGAGTGATAGGACCCAGAAGAGTCTCATTTTATAAAATTGGATCAAGTGTGATCATGATGTGGCTTCTTGGCCCAGTGGAAACTTCAGAGGATTTGAAGGCAGGCAGGTTTCTGTTTATATCCCAAGTCTACCTCCACCCTGCCTGAGTGATGCTAGGCAATATACTCACTCACACAAAATGATGAGAACAAAATAAGATGATTCTAAAAAGTGCATGACCCAGCACAGTACAATGTGAGCTCAGTAAAGCAATGCAATGTTTTTCATGTCGTTATTGTCTGCCACCACCCCCCATCTTTACATATTTAAGCACTGCCTTCCCAGTCTCTGCCTCAGACTCCCAGGAACAAGATAGATATCCTTTCTGGAACATGTTGTATGACTTCCTGAGCCTTTAACAATAAGGCTGTACGGTAACACCTCATCTTTGGCACTCTGGAATATTCCTCTTCACTGTTGCCATTCTCTCCATTCTGATAATTGTTTCAGACAAGCTGGGCCTTTGGCATGTCTTCTCTTGTGAAGAGGCTTTACTGTAACAGGTATCCTCAAGCTTGGCCCCAGCACTACAGTTTAACGTTTGGCAGTAGGCAGTAGATGTCCCCGAGCCAAGTGCTTTCCTCTCCAATTACTGCAGAGCCAGGCTTCTTGGTCACTGCTGTTTGCCAAAAGATAGATGTTCTAGTTTTATTCTGTGATAAATACCACGATCAAAAGCACCTTAGAGGAGGAAAGAGCTTATTTGGCGTCCACACCTAGGTCATAGTCTATCTTGAGAGAAGCTGGGCAGGAACACTGAAGGAACATTGCTTCCTGGCACACTTGCAGTATCATGATTAGTCAGCTTTCTTTTAAAATTTTTATTCTTATTTAAGCCCAAGATTTATGTATTCCCCTATATCCTTAAGAATCTTATTTAAAATTTAAAATGTTTTTATATACAATATGTTTTGATCATACTTATTCCCCTTCCCCAACTCACACCAGGTCCTCCCCACCTTACTACCCATCCAACTTCAAAAAGATACTACAGAGTCCATTTTGTGTTGGCCAATTACTCCTAGATATGGGGTCTTCCTTAGTGTGTGGTTGACATACCTAGTGTCACTCCAATAGAGAAAACAGATCTTCCCTTTCCTTTCAGGTATTAATCACAAATAGCTTCCTGATTAGGGGTAGGACTTTGTATCTACTTTCCATTCTCCATGCTGGCATTTTGTCTAATTTGAACCTGTACATGTCTTGTGCATGCTGTCACAGACTCCTCTGTAAGTTTCTATGCGCATATGTGAACTCTGTAAGTTCAGCCCTGTTGTGTCTAGAAGATGAAATTTCCTTGGAGTCCTTATCCACCTCTGGCTCTTACATTTATTTCTCACTCCTCTTCCACATAGATCCTTGAGCCTTCAGGGATTGGTTTTTGATAAATGGTCCATTTGGGGCTGAGTTTAGTTAGCTTGTTTATACAGCAAAAAACTACCCAACCAATGAAAGGTACTATACACAATGGGCTGTGCCCTTCTCCATCAATTAACAATGAAGACAGTCCCCCACAGATATGCCCACAGGCCAATCTGATCTGGCAATTCCTTGATAGAGACTCTATTCTCCAGTTACTCTGGGTTGTGTCAAGTGGACAATAAGAACTAAGCAGAACATTAGAGAATGAATATGTTTTACAGAGCAGGGTCGTGAAGCCACAGATGGATATGAATTTGGCAGAGATTTTCAATGAACTAGGAAGAGAGGGTAGCAAAGGGATGCAACTGACCCAAGGCACTTGTTCCCTACAGTCTCTGCTTCTGCATATTTGGATGGAGATCTTACCTGGCCTCTCCCCAGGGAGCAACTCATAGGAAGGTACCCTAGTCTATTATGCAAAAAACGTAACACTGTGTGTACTTTGCAATTGCCAAGATGGTAGCAGTAGCCACACATAGCCCTTGATCAAAATCTGAGACCTTTCCCAGGGATAGGCTAAATCCATTTAGGTTGTTTTGTTCTGATTTCCCATGTTGTCTCTTGAGGAAGGAGAACCATCACATTAGTCATTGGTTTCATAACTCAAACTTCAGCTTACTTATGTTACGAGACACATTGGTTTCTTTTCATCTCATGCTATCAATATGATGGCCATACTTCCATTCATGTTCTGTGTGTATAGGACCTTGGGGTGATGAGAGAAAATCCTTTTAGGAAGTTGATAATGTGGCATACATATCGAAATAAATAGTATACAAACTCTTTTGTTGCTCTAATCTATTGAACTTGTTATCTGTTGCTCCATGGATGGTAATCAAAAATAGTGTCACCTGTAGTAGGTTATCTCACCTCAGTTAATTGAGTCTAGAAACTTACACAAATGCTTAGAGATTTACCTCCTACATTATTGTAGATCTTGTTAAGTTTTCAATCAATATTAACCACCACATTAGTCATTCAGTCACATCTTCACTTATATGCATTGAGCCTCCTCAACAGTATTCATTGGTAGGTTAATGGTTTCATTTTAGTGATGAATAAACTAAGAAATAGAAAGACTGAGTCAAGAAGCAAGTCAGGAGTCTGCCTGACTGTACTATTCCCACACTATCTAAGAACTTGTGGGTAGCAGGTGCCTGTACTCTGGATGTTCAACCCATGGGTCCCTTGAATAAGAAATGATTCTTATAAGAAAGCTATAGCTAGGCACAGTGCCTTTAACTCCAGCACTTGGAAAGTAGAGGAAGGTGAAACTATGTGAGTTTAAGGGCTGCCTAGTCTTCATAGGGAGTCCTAGGACAGCCAGAGCTGTATAGAGAGATCCTGTCTCAACCCCTCCCACCAAAGAGAGCCCAAAACAAAATTAAAATACAAGTCATATATGTAGTCACATTTTAAAAGTGAAAAGGAGTAGATTAAAGTAATATTTTAAAAAGTTGATAGAACTCCAGATATGCAAAATGTTATTATATCAACAGACAAACAATGTAAAATTATTAATGACAAATTTATGCTCCTTTTCTCATACTAAGGCTTTGGAATCTAATTCTGCACTAACAGCACATTTGTGTTCATACTGGTGATATTTTGAACACTAACCACATGTTTATAGTGGCTGCCATATTGGATGGCACAACTCTGGGAGACTCTGTCTCTTCCCTTCTGTTCTCTCTTTGTGCTCATGAGTCATTGGTGTCAGAGATGTTTTTATTGCCATTGTTCATCTGTTTACAAAGAGAACATGTGTTCACTTAGCACATGCATTCTTTTCTTACTCTAGAATCTCCACGAAGACTTAGCTATTATGAGTCTGAGGTTCATATTTTCCAACTCTTAAATTCAAGGCAAGATCTGTCAACTTCATCTGAAAACAAAGAGAAGCCCAGGCTGTAAACTTCAGAACATGGAGCCAATTTTTATAGGGCCTCTGTGGTTTATAGAGTAGAAGTTTGTCAGCCACACTGAGTTCTCACAAACTTTGATTGTGGACAGTCTGAAATTTTAGCCCAGTTGGATTTGAGTTTCAGGAACTATATTCACAGAAGCCATTCCTGAGCCCAATATAATGATCCACACTGGACTATCAAATCAGAGCACAAACCTTTTGGGAAAGAAGCAGCTTAATTGTCTACTTTCAACAAACTATTAACTATTTTTAATTCAGGAACAAAATTCTGTGAACTTGCTTCTACTCCAAACCTTCTTTTATTTTATTAATGAAATTTTTTTATCAATTCTTTAAAGATTTCACACAACGTATTTTGATCATATTCATCCCTCATTCTCCTCCCAGATACAACCCTAACCCCCTACTCGACTTAATGCCTTCTCTCTAAAAATAAAAAAAAAAAACCCACACAATCCACTAAGTCTAATTTGTGTTGCCTGTATACTCAAGGGTGTGGGGCCAGCCACTGGACTATGGCCACCAACTTACCAGAGACCACACCCCTATAGAAGCTGCCTCTTCCTCCCCCAGATGCCATCAATTGTCAACAAATCCAGACCTAGGAGTGGGGAATCACAAGTCCTTACTCCCACCAGGCTGGAATGTTGCCTGACCTGGACTAATCTTGTGCAGGCAACTGCCGCGGGAGCTCAGTAGTGGATCAGTCTTGAAGTGTCCATAAGACACTGTTTTACTGCAGTTCTCAACCTTTGACTCCTCGGTTTTTCCACCCCCTATCTATGGTGGTTCCTGCACCTTGGGAGGAGAGGCTGTGATAAAGATGTCTCATTTATGGTTGATCATTCCACAAATACTCAATCTCTGTTCTTAACCTCTAACCACTGCACAAAGAAACTTTGCTGAGGCCTGAAAGTTGCACTGATCTATTGTCATAGTGACACAAATTTAGAGAGCAGTTTAATTCTGTGTCCATTTAGGTAAATAATTTTTAATCTGGAGCATGTGAGCTCCTTAGTCATAGGTTCTTTGTCTGGTTGCCTGTCCCAAGCATGTTTCCTCCTGTGGAGCAGGCTGTCAATCCAATCAGAATGTGATTAGTTACCCTAGAGTATTTGTGCCACTAGACCTCTGGACATATCTTGCCACACCAGTTATTATGGTAACTTATGGTTTGTAGCTGGGTAACACTGTTGATGACTTGCCCCACTCCCAGAACCTTCAGATACTATGGAAGCTAGCAATCAAAGGGGAAGCTTCCAGGTAGCTCCAGTTTGATTTCTATATGTCCTGTTGGTGATGTTTTAGCAATAAGATGTCACTTATGTCAAGCTTTGGTTAACAACCAAGAGCAATATGGATCTCTGGAATACATTTGATCATTAACTTGAGAAGTGGAGTCCAACCCCTGGCACTGAGCTTACACGGCATCCTATGGCTTTGAGTAAAAGGCTGCCTCCTATGCAGGGTTTAATAATAATTCCAATTATTCTAACACATTTAGGATGCTTATAAAGTATCAGGTCTCTGTATGGCTTTTCAAAACTTCTTAGTATTAGTTATCCCTCCCCTTATTCCCTCCTGTTCTACCCTATCATCCCTCTCCTCACTTAAAATTCCCTCCCATTACTCATCCTTTCCCTTTCATATCACCTGTTTCCTACTACCCTCTCACCCTTAAGATCTTTTTCCTCTTCACCAATGACACCTTTCTAGCTTCCTGGATTTGATAAATGCCTCAAGTTAAACATATAATTCTAAAGATTCAGTTCTAGGATCCATGTATTAGTGAGAATATGCAACATTTGTCTCTCTGAGTCTGGGTTACTTCACTTAGTATGGTGTTTTCTGCTTTGATTTTTTTTACCTGCAAATTCTATAACTTCATTTTTATTTACAGACAAATAGAATTCCATTGCATATAGGTACCACATTTTCATTATACATTCATTAGTGGATGGATGCCTAGGTTGACTCCATGTCCATTGTGAATAGAGAGAGCAGCAATGCACATGGGTGAGCATGTATCTCTGTAGTAGAGAGTACATTCCTTTGGAAACATTCCTATGAGTGGTATAGCTGAATCATATTTGGATCTACTTCTAGCTTTTTAAGGGGCATCCATACAGATTTCTGAAGTGGTAGTACCATTTTGGACTCACACCAATAGTGCAAGAGGGTTGTCCTCTCCCCACACCCATGCCAACCTTTTTTGTTGTTGTTGTTTATTTTTACCTGACTGGGATCAGATGAAATCTCAAAGCAGTTTTCATTTGCATTCCCTGATGGCTAAGGATGATGAACACATTTAAAAAGTATTTCTTAGTCATTTTCTGAGAACTCTGCTTAGTTCCATAGCTCACCTTTTAATTGAGTTGTTTGTTTTCTTGGGGTTCAGTTTTCTTAGTTATTTATAAATCCTAGACACTGATCCTCTGTCAGGTGTACAGCTGGCAAAGAATTTGTTTTCCATCCTGTAGGTTGTTTCTTCATTCAGTTAACCATTTCCTTCTCAGTACAGAAATTCTGCAGTTTCATAAAGTACCACTTGTTGATTATTGTCCTCTTTCCTAGGCAACAAGTCCTACTCAGAAAGTCCTTATGTGAGTCTAAATCTCAAAGTATACTCCCTACTATTCTAGAAGTTTCAGTTTCATGCCTGCCATTGAGATCTCTGATCCACTGGTAGCTGATTTTTGTGCTAGATGACGGAGAAGAATCAAGCTTTAGTCTTCTACATGTAACTATTTACTTTCCCCCATAACACTTGTTAAACATGCTGTCTTTAAACTGGCGATAGCCAAAGTTCACTGGTTGCGTTACTATTACATAGTTTTGACAACAAAATACCTTCTCAAAGTAACTTAAAGGAGTGAGGATTTATTTTCACTCACAGTTTGAGAATATAGTCCACCATGGTGGAGGAATCATGGCAGCAGGTCCTCAAGGTAGCTGGTTGCATTGTATCTCCATTCAGGATGCAGTCATAGATGAATTCTGGTTCTATGCTTAATTTCTCCACAGGAATGGTACCACATAGGTGGCTTTTCTCACCTCAGTTAACTGAGTCCAGAAACTCGCTCACAGAAATACCCAGAGATTTATCTCCTACGTGATTAAATAACCTATCAAGTAACAATCAATGTTGATTATAACATTAGTCATTCAATCACATCTTCACTCATATGTATTGAACCTCCCTGACAATATTCATTGGTAGGTTGATGGTTTCATTTTAGAGATGAATAAACCAAGAAATAGAAAGACTGAGTCATGAAACTAAGATTGCACAGCTGGGTGTGCTGTTCAATCAGTATGTCACTTGGCAGCTCAGGGATGGCAGTCCCTGATTGCAGTATTCTCATACCATCTAAGTAACTGTGGGCCACAGATGCCCATACTCTGCATATTCAACCTGTTGAATTGTGTAAGACCTTTTCTTTTTAGGTCAGTGGCTCTCAACCTTTCTAATGCTGCAACCCTTTAATATAGTTCTTCATGTTGTGGTGACCCTCTCAACCACAAAATTATTTTCATTGCAACTTCACTATTATAATTTTGTTACTGTTATGAGTCATAATGTAAACCTGATGTGTAGGATATCTAATATGTAATCCCTGAGAAAGTGTCCTTAGACCCCTCTCAAAAGGGTTATGACCCACAGGTTGAGAACAACAGTTTTAGGAAGACTAAATATCTGCTTGATTTCACTTGAGGATTGGTGGTCACCAGAACTGACAATCTCCTATAATTTCCCACAAAATAAGGATGTCAATTGCTTCAAAAGATTCAATATAAACCAAAAAGAATAATGGGCCTAGGGAGAGCCACTGTGGGTATTTTCAGCGTTTTGTCATGATTCTAATGAATACATGCTGAGGACGTCTTTCTGTATGCTGTGAATGTGTTGCTCTGATTGATTGATAAATAAAAAGCTGATTGTCCAGTAGCCAGGGCAGGAATTATAGTATAGGCGGGATAAGCAGAGAGGAGAATTCTGGGAGGTGGAAGGCTGAATCAGGAGACACTGCCAGCTGCCGCCACCATGAGAAGTAAGATGTAAAAGTACTGATAAGCCACAAGCCACATGGCAACTTATAGATTAATAGAAATGGGTTAATTTAAGATATAAGAACTAGATAACAAGAAGCCTGCCATGGCCATACAGTTTATAAGTAACATAAGTCTCTGTGTGTCTACTTGGTTCTAAGCAGCTACGGGCCCAGGCAGAACTGAAGAAAACTCCAGCAACAAATTCAAATTTTGATTTAAAGAGGAACTGATCTGAAAAAATATGTCACCAGCAAAAAGGCCCAGTTTTAATCATCAAGTTGTCATTACAAAAGAGAGCTCCGTGCTTGTGAGAACTGAGACTGGCCATGATCAAAGAATTCCCATGAAGGTGCTGTGTTGAAAAATTCCTATAAATTTGTTTGAGATTTACTTGTTTAGCATTGAGTTTGGTTGAAATTTGAAATTGTTTTTATTACCAAAGCCTTAAGTCAGAAATTGTTACCAATACCACCAAAAGTAATAATTAATGATTATGGTGATATTTTATCTGTGTCCCCCATAAAGTTTATCTGAGGATCAGAGGAAAAAGTCAGTCACTATAGTAAACATAGAAGTCAGGCAGTGGTAGCACATGCCTTTAATCCTATCATTTAGGAGGCACAGATCTGTCTGGATCTCTGAGAGTTCAAGGTGACACTGGGAACAGAGCCAAGCATGGTGGTACATACCTTTAATCCCAACACTAAGCATAAATGTCTGGAGATCTGTACAGACAGGCAGGAAGTGACAGAGCTGGGCAGGAAGAGGAAGTATTGTAGCTGGGCAAAGAGAAGAAATTAGTTGGCAGAACAGAAAGGTATATAGGCATGAGTATACAGGAAATAGGTCTCTTCAGAAGCTGTGGAGTTGGTGAGGTGAGGTTACCTGTGGATTTTCCTATTCCTCTGATCTCTCAGGTTTTAACCCCAATATCTGGTTCCAGATTTTTATTTAATAAGATGTTTTAAGATTTGTGCTACAAATGAAGATGAATTAGTAATTCAAGTTAAAGAATTGGAAAACTTTTTTGTGGCTAAGGAAACAACTGGACTATGACTCAAATATGCCATTTCTTCAACAGTATGATTGTAGCATCAAGTTCTAGAGGGTACCCAAACACAATGGCAGCACTCTGTAATCTTAGTCATTCTGACTTTGGTAAAATGAAGTATTAAAATAGGTTTAATTTCTATTTCCCTGATGGATAAGTATGTTAAAACTATTTAAAGATATTTTATCCATTTCTTCTTTTGAGAATTTTCTTTAGTTATGACTAAATTTTTATTGGGTTGTTTGTTTACTTCATGTTTAGGGTTTTATTTTTCTATACTAGACACTAATGCTCTGTCAGATGTACAGGTGGTAATGATCTCCCTCACCCGCATAGATTCCCTCTTCACTCAGATGATCATGACCTTTAGTAGAGAAACTTTTTGGTTTCATGTGGTCTTGTTTGTTAATTGGTTTTAATGCCTGTGTTACCAGGGGTTTGAAAGAAAGAAAGAAAGAAAGAAAGAAAGAAAGAAAGAAAGAAAGAAAGAAAGAAAGAAAGAAAGAAAGAAAGAAAGAAGGAAAGAAAGAAAGAAAGAAAGGAAGGAAGAAAGAAAGGAAGGAAGGAAGAAAGCTATTTCCCGTATGTTCCATACCTTCTCCTTTATTGGATTCAGGGTATCAGTTCTTACATCAAGGTCCTTGATCCAACTAAAGTTGAGTTTTGTATAGCATGAGTTATGAGGTTCTAGTTTCATTCTAGTTATAAATTTCATTTCATTCTAGTTATGAGGTTCTTCTGCTTCTGGCTATCCAGTTTGAACAGCATCATTTGTTGAAGATGTTGTCTTTTCTCCAATGTGTATTGTTTGCATATTTGTCAAAAAGCAGGTGGCTGTAAAGGAGCATGAACTTATATCTGGATTCTCAAGTCTATTTCATCCATCAGTGTATCTGTTTTTTATGCCAGTACCATATTGTTTTTATTATTACAGCTCAGTAGTATAACTTAAATTCAGGGGTGGTGATACCTACAACAATATTTTTATTGTTCATAATTGTTTTGACTACTCTGGTCTTTTGTGTTTCCATATGAATTTTGAGATTTTTTTTTCAATTTCTGTGAAAAACTGCATAGGCGTTTGATAGATCTGTATATTGCTTTTGAAAGATGGCCAGTTTCACAATATTAATCCTATCAATCCATGAGTATGGGAGGCACTTCCATCTTCAACATCATCCTTCATTGACTTAAAATTTGCATTGTACAAGTTTTTCACTTCCTTGGTTAGATTTATTTCAAGATATTGAGGATATTATAAATGGGACTGTTTCTTTGATTTCTTTTGCACTATATTTGTTGGTATATAATCAAGCTCGTACTGAATTGACCAGGAAGCTTTATATCTACTGACCAGCTTTAATAGTGCTGAAAAGTGCTATTCTATCTACCAAGGGAGAAAAGCAATCAATAGTCTTATGCAACTGTAAACCTTGCTACAGTAACTACTGACCTGACAAAAAATGGTAAAATAGTGGTAAGAATGATATGGGTGTAACCAACCACTTTTGATGGGATTTAAAACCTGCCCCATAAGACAGAACTCATGCCTCACACCATTGACTGAACCGAAAGCTCTTAGGTCTTATGGGAGAACTCAATACTATTATTCTGCTAAGCTTGTGTAGTAATAAACTTCCCCTAAGGTTTTATATATGTACCCTTAGATAGTGTATCTCTTAGCCTTCATCAGAGGAGCTTATTTTTACAGTAGATGGCAATTAATACAGAGCCCTACAACTTGTCAACATACAAAGAATAAGAGACTGTATAGTCCTCAGCCCTAAATGGGACTTCTATATCACACCCCTCCCACTAAGGATCAGCAATCATTTAGGAAGCAGTGGAGGGAAGATTGTAAGAGCCAAGGGTGGTATATATCTTCCACAAAATAGTATTTGAAATTGCACACATAAACACAGTAGTTGTGAATGCTTGCACTAGACTTGCACAACCCTGCCAATCCCAGAATGGAGTAGGGAGCATCTCATGAAGTTTGACCCCTAGATGAGGAGCTATTGACAATTGATAGCTGCATGGGGAGAGGGTTTGATTTTCTTCAAGGATGCACCCTCTAAGAGACTATCCAAGCTCTAGTAGATTTCCCTACACACATGAACACAGAGATAGAGCTAAGTAAACTCAGTGGAGTTTTCAAAAGTGCACATGAATTTGGGAGGGCAAAGTAGCTGTTGTAATAGAGGAATATTGGGGAGAGATGAATGGATTTGATCAAAATAATTTTATGGCATGGCAGGGTAAAGGGAGGAACATAGGGAGGAATAGCTAACACTAATGGCCTTTTTAAAAGCCATATAAAAACTAGTACCACAGAAGTTTCCATGGGGTGTGTGTGTGTGTGTGTGTGTGTGTGTGTAAGGAACTTACTTATGTTATCAAATATGGAGAAGTCAAGCTGGTGCCCAACTGGAAGCTTTTTCCCTATTGATTAGTAGTCATGTTACTGGAAAGTACTGCACATGCTAGCAGAGGAGAAAAGTAATCATCACTATTATCCAATTACAAACCCTGTGACCCACAACAGAGATTTGCCTATAAGGTACCTGAGAGCAATGGTGGCACAAACACTATGGGAGTAGCCAACAACTTTTTAAATTGGATTTATAACCTACTACATACTGTGGAACCCATACCTGACACAGTTAAAGTGGCCAAGAACCTGGGATGAGATAGTACATGGGTCTTACTATTATAATTCTGCTAAAAATAGCAATAAAATTACTCCTACTGACCTATTTTTATACCTATAGATCAAAGCATCAGTCGACCCTCATCTGAGAATATTCTTTTTGTAGAAGATAGTAATTAACAGACACCCACAAACGAACAATGTGCATAGAAAGAGAATTTGGAGCACTGAGCCTCAAAAAGATGTCTTTATGAAACCACTGTCTCAAGGCTCAGGGATCTATGCAGGAGAGGAAGTGGAAAGATTCTAAGAGCCACAAGCGATGGAGTGCCTCAAGGAAACTCAGTCTTCCAGACACAGTAGGGCTAATGCGCATAAGAACTCATAGAGACTACAACAGCATGCCCAAGACCTGCACATGTCTAAACAGACAAAATCCCAGCACTGAGAAGAGAAAGTAGACACAAAGTCCCACCCATAACAAAGAATCTATTTGTAATAAATGCCTGCTGGGAAAGGGAAAATCAATTTTCTCCAATACAGCATCATTGGATATATCAACCACACTCCAGTGCAGACTCCATGCCAAGAGCAATTGGCCAACATAGAACAGACTTTGTGTGTGTGTGTGTGTGTGTGTGTGTGTGTGTGTGTGTGTGTGTGTGTGTTTATGTGCATGTGTGTGGGTGTGTACTTTTGTTGTTGTTTTGATTTTGTCTTATTATTTTTAGTTTGTTTTAAATTTCTTTTTTCTTTATTTGAGAGAGAGAGAAAGAGGGAAAGGAAAAACATGAAGTTGGATGGGTTGGGAGGTGGGAGGAATTGGGGAATAGGACAGATCATAATACAGTGCATGAAAATTTTAAATTAAAAACACATTATATTCATGCATGGAACTCTTAAACAATAAAGAAATAAAAACAGAAAGTAAATGTTTTTCCTAATTTTAAACTCAAGACAATTATGCATGTTAATGTATCAACAGTAAATTTTAAAATAATAGATAATATTCAGCTTTCAAACAAAGGAAAATAAAAGCAAAAATTATCTACAACATTCCAATAGGAAAAGTAAAATTGGGAAAGCATCAGAGAAAATACATGATAGATGAAAGTAGACTGAAAGTCCACTAAAATCTGTCAGAAATAAGTTCTATCTATTCATATCTCATATAAAAATAATCATTCATTGTACAAGTCAATCTCTCAAAGTCACAAAGTGGTCTAGAGTGATCTTTTATGGTATCTTTTGTTTTTGGTCAAAAATGATAAAAGTATAAAGGAATAAAACAATTTAAAATGATTACATCAATTGGATACTTCAGTGTGAGAAATTAGAGGACACACTACCTCTTCCCTGATGATAGGCTGATTATTACCAGACCCATTCCCTCCACAGGACAGATTTTTAGCTTTGCCAATAAGTAAAGTTCAAACTCATACAGGTATGTCTGATGAATAGCACAGAACTGTCTTTCACCGGTCTATAAACAGTCCACTTAAAAGTAATAATTGCAAAGTCAACCCTTCAAAGAGGCTTCATGGTTTTCTAGATATTTGTAAGAGATCAAACTCCCTAAGACGTCCCAAAGGTTCAAGTTCCATGGTCTAAGGTGACACTTCATTCTCTGCTGCTCTGGAACATTCTTCCACTAAGGAAATGTTAATTGAGCCCTCGGGGCATGTTTACTTTTTCTCTCCTTACTCTCCCTGGAAACTGGATCTCTGCCTCTCACCTGCCATTTAAACTTCATGTCTCTCCCTTGAGGCCGATATCACATCAAGGAGAATTTCCAACGTCAAGTGCATTTGCTTTAGTCTGTGTCCTCTCTTCCTTCCCTGATGTTGCACAAAATGCATCTTTCTCACTAGAAAAGTCAGACGCAAATGAAAAGCATCTTCAAGAGATAGAGAGATACAGAATAACTGTGTGGAGCAGGCTGAGTAGCAAGCAGATTGGAGGTGGGCAGGTGGAAGTTCATCTCAGGCAAACTTTCACCATGAGGAACACTATGGTTTGGTTGCTTTCCATAAGGTTCATGTGTTGGAAATTCGATCTCCAGATACGGATGCCATTTGGAAGTATTATCATCAGGAGATGGGCAGAATAAGAAGAGAAAGAATTATGTGGGCTGATTCTATCTCACATAGGTGCCTTCTGCCATCCCACAATTCAATAAGAAGCCTCATTTCCAATTCCAAGCTGATGCCACCACCATGACTTTTAAGAAACAAGTCTAATAAATTTCTATTTTTTTCTTAAATTACATATCATCAAGTACACAGCCACAGAGATGAGCTAAGTCTTGCAATAGAGCACACAATAAAGAGAAGGGATAAGTAGACATCAGAACAGCTGAGCTTTCTTCAACAATCTCTTTCAGCTCCCTTGGTTATCCACCTAGGAGTATAATTGCCAAGATGTTCAAGTTAGTCTGTGTCTAAAATTTTGTGGACTTGCTAGGTTTCTTTCCAAAACAGCTGTATCCTTTTATACTCCCACCAGGAGCGTCTGAGAGCTCTGAGTTCTCTGTGTTCTCACCAGCACTTGCTATCATCTGACTTTTTATTCTCTCCATCTGAGTGGGTGTGAACCGGTTTCCCTTTGTGGCTTTGGCTTGAGTTTTTTTTTCTAATGGCTAATGATGCATATTTTTTTTCCATGTGCTTAATGGCTGACCTAAGTTTTAAAATATTGGTTATAGATGGTTTCTATCCAAAGGGACATTTCTGTCTTCGGGGGGCCCGAATGTCTGCCCTGGGCTATGACATTCAGCCAAGCTTTGAGACTCACCATTTACTCATTTCCACACTTAGAGGCTGGAGGGAAACATATTCTCCAGAGAGTGGTACAAAACCAGATATTTATGTCATCTCTCGCTTCCTCTTCCTCTCCCTCCATCTCTCCCCCTCCCTCTCTCTGTCTCTCTCTCTGTGTATCTGTCTCTGTGTCTCTGTATGTCTCTCTCCCTCCCTCCCTCCCTCCTTCCCTCCCTTCCTCCCTCTTTCCTCCCCTCTCTTTCCTGTCAGAAACAGCTGAGCTTTTCCTGGAGCCAATTCCTTCAGACAAATTCTCTCCCAGACCATCAGCTGGGATGGAGTGGGGGTGGGGGTGCAAGAGGAGCTTGTGAAGGGTTGGGGCCAAACCACTGCAGCTTCCTGTGCCAGGTGAGCATAAATAGGGGCCGAAGTCACCCATTACTAACCCCTCACCCATGACTGCCTGAGAGGTATTTCTCAGGCTTTACCATGAAACCTGTTTCCTCTCCACCCGCTCTAAAGCACAGTCTAGGGAGGCATGATAAAAATCACTCAGCAAATGGAAAATATGCTGTGCTTATTCTAGGAAATGTGATCCATCAAAAATGAGCTGACAAGTCCTTTCACTTCCAAGGACAGTGTCCGTGTACTCCAGGCTGCCTCTGAACCTGGAACCAGATGAGTCTAAGCCAAAGACCTGTGAAGACCATACAGATGTCTTTGTGGGTCATGCTGAAGCACAGTTTTAAAGTGCCATTTCAGAGTCCAGCTGTCGAGTTCATTCTAGCTCTTTCACTCATGGGTTATGAAGATTTGAAGAGTGAAATCAGGCAAGCTGCTTCATTTTCTCTTCATGCCACTGTCCCATCTTTAAAACAATAGTAAAGTGATTCCCTTCACCATGACTGTTCTGAGAATTGAACAAGGCAATATCCATTAAGTTCTTTGGCATTTACCAGTCAATTAAGAAATAATGGATGGTAATATGATCTGATCCCTAAAAAAGATGGGTGGAGCCTCTGCTTCTCCAGTCTGATATGTTGTCAAATTCTTGACCTTTCCCTAAGAGCTGAAGCACCAAATAACAAAGGCAGTAGCTTGGCTCAACGACTAATGAATCCATACTTGGTATTCTGAACATAATTAGTAAAACCTACACTTAATAACTCCCTTCCTTCAAAATCAAGTGGGCAGCTATGGGATTGAGACAACAGACTAAATGATAATATCAACCACAGGGGGAAAAAACTTATTGAAAGTCTGTGCAGGTAACAGGTTCAACAGACTGCTTAGAGAATCCTTGTCACTTGGGTCTACACAGTGACAAGCTGTAGGTCGGGAGCACTTACTGTGTATTTTCTTTGTCACTTGACAAACCAAACTGAAGATGAAGTCACAGTTTTAGGAATCCCCCTGTTGTGCTTAGAAACTGGATAGTGGAACCAATTTTGAAAATATCAAGGAATTATGCTAATATAGGCTTCATGAATCCAGGTGTAGCAAATGGAAATTAATTTGGAAACAAGAAATGCAAAGCAATCTAGTAACTAGTCTCACATAATTTTCCACTCATGTTGAAACTCGGGGTCTTAAAATAACACCTATTTGGAGTCCAGGAGGTTGGAAATCAGAAATGGATCTTCCAGGGCTAAAACAAGAGTGTTGGTAGAAATGCTGCATAGGAGAATCTTTTCCTATGCCTTTGAGGATACCTGGATTGCTTGAAAGGATGCTCCTCTCAATATCAAGGTCATCTCAGTCTTGCTTGTGTGATCTGTCCTCCTGTTCTCTGAATCTGAGTCTTATCAGAACTCCTGCTATGACATTAAATCTACTTAAATAATTTAGTACAATATTCTATCCAAGATCTGCTCACAATGACATCTGCAACTCCTTGTCTTATTTGAAAGGTAGCAAATTAGCATGTCCTGTGGATTAGAATATGGACTACATCCTCCCCTATCAGAAGAGTTTTTGTATGAAAGATGGATGGGGAAGAGCTAATACAATGGGTGAGGACATCAAGGCACAGTTTGGTTGGTTCCAAACAGAAATCTCAATAATGATAAAAGAAGAACAAGGATGATTGGAGTTTATGTGGGAGACATGGAGTTTTTACCTCTTGCCTTTAGCCACCCTCTTTTAGACATCTGTGCCCTCTTTTAACTGTTTGTCATCTAAAGGCCATTCTTATTCTAAGTGCCCAGGTCTTCAAAATTTTATAAGGTCAATCAGTCAGGATATAGGCCTTGCTTTGCCTGGGTAACAAAATTCCTTAAATTTTTAATTTCAATCAATACAACCATATGAGACTGCAGAGGGTTCTAGTCCATGTAGCACCAGGGAATGTTAGACCAAACGCCATCTCACATAAAGCTAACCCCTGTGGGAGTGGACAGAAATCCTGGAGCACAAGGCAAGAGCAATGGAAAATCCAGCCCACAGGTGGCATGAATGACATATACTAACCACTCCTCAACCACAGTCACACGGTGCCTACCCATCATGGGGACCAGAAGATGCAAAGAACAAGGCATATTTGGTAAGCATGATTGCTACAATAAATTATCCACCCCATCAATCAATGGATTTTAATCACAAGCTAAATTCCCCCTTAACTTCTAGAGGTCTTCTTGGGACAGTTACTGTCTGTCAGTTCCTCTGGACTTGCTGATGCAATAAGCTTGTCTAATGTGCTCTTGTTTGTTGGTTTTAGCCCCATGGTTAGAGTTTGGGAGTTTGGCTGCTAAATGACTAATTGGAAAGAGATGACGAGGAGGATAATGAATTCATTGTGCTCACTTCTCCCATATTTATTTTCTTGGATCTCAGGCAAAGAGGCGTGAGTGAATTCTTTTTTTTTTTTTTTTTATAATTGTCTTATTTGTATTCTTTTTTCCTCAGACATTTTTACTGATTCTTTGTGGATTTCATATCACACATCCCAATCCCATTCATCTCCTTGTCCCTTATTCTCTTCCCTCTGCCCTTGCAACCTCCCTTCCCCCACAAAATAAAATTAAATTTAAAACAAAACAAACAAACTAACATACCAAAAAAAGTCTTCGTGTGGAAGCTGTAGTGTGACACAGTGAGTCACACAGGGCACCCTTTAGTCCATACATCTTTGCTTATAAATGTTCAATGCAACGAGTCATTGGTCTGGTTCGAGGCCTCTAGCTTCTGCTACATCCTTGATACTGGACCTTCACTGGGACTCTTCTTGGATATCCTGTTGTTGCCTTGTGTCATGGAGATCCTGAAGCTTTGGATCTGCAGGTCTGGCCACTTCACATGCTCCAGCAGTTCATAGATGAGGAGGATCAGAGGTGGGCCAACTCATAGCCCTGTTTCTGAGCCTGGTTGGCAGCTGGATTGGTCAGCCTGCCAGCTTTCTCTCATTGGTATCACCAGGGCAAGCTCTGTAATGTAGAGCTAGAGTTTTCCTGCCTGGCCCACAGTCAGGACAAATCTCTGTCACCTGCCAGTCCTACAGCCGCTCAGACCCAACCAAGTAAACATAGAGACTTATATTGCTTACAAACTGTATGGCCGTGGCAGGCATCTTGCTAACTGTTCTAATATCTTAAATTAACCCATTTCTATAAATCTATACCTTGCCACGTGGCTCGTGACTTACCGGCATCTTCACATGCTGCTTGTCATGGTGGTGACTGGCAGTGTCTCCCTGACTCAGCCTTCCACTTCCCAGAATTCTTCTCCTCCTTGTCCCGCCTATGCTTCCTCCTGCCTGGCTACTGGCCAATCAGTGTTTTATTTTTTAACCAATCAGAGCAACACATTTGACATACAGACCATCCCACAGCACTGTAACATTGCCCTGGCTAGCTCACCCACTGCAGCAAGGAGAGGGGCCAGTTCTCCTGCACCCACACCACCAGGGTCAGCTCTACTGTTTTGCCCAGGCAAAGTACAGGGCCCATTCTTCCTACTGCTGCAGTTGGTGAGGTTTAGAGCCAGCTTTCCCTCTCTCATTCCCCAAGGTGGCAAATGGCCAGGGGTGGAGGCATCATTCCCAGACATGTGATGGGGAGATGGTGTCAGCTCTCCTGTTCTCCCACCCTCAGGTCCTGCTCATCTGCACCCTTGCCAACAGGGTCAGCTCTACTGTGTTGCCCTGGCAAGGTGCAGGGCCCACTCTCCCACATGCTACAATGTGGTAATATTTTGTATATGCTCTAACAAATAAAGCTTATCTGAAGATCAGAGGGCAGAGCCAGCCACAGAGTTAGCCATCAAGGCCAGGCAATGGCGGCACACAGTTTAATTCTAGCACTAGGGAGGCAGAGGCAGATGGATATCTGTGAGTTCAAGGCCACCCAGGACTATAAGAGATCATTCCAGTCTAAAAGAGAAACAGAGCCAGGTGGTGATGGCTCACACCTTTAATTTAATTTAATCCCGGTACTTGGGAGTTACACGCCTTTAATCCCAGCACTGCAAGGTTGAGACAGGAAGTGATATGGCTGGGCAGAGAAAGGAATAGAAGGTTGGAGGAGAGAGGAGTTCAACCCCCTTTTCAACTGAGGACTCAGGAGCATTCAGTCTGAGGATTTGTGGAGACAGGATCCTCTTTCGGCTGAGGAGTTGGTGAGGTGAGAAGCGGCTGTGGCTTGTTTCTCTCTGATCTTTCAACATTTACCCCAATATCTGGCCCCAGGTTTTTGTTATAAGGCCAATTAGGATTCATGCAACAGCTTCAGTTGGTGATGGGCAGTGCCAGCTCTCCCACTCTCATAACTGGAGTGACAGCTCTCCTACCTGCCACAGGCAGCAAGGGGCAGGGGAAGAGGGAAGGTATCTCTCCCTCACCCAAGAGTGAATTATTCTTAGTTCATAACATATTCCCCTTATTAGACTTATTAGACTCAGGCAGTGTGTTTTATCATGTGCCTACACTCCTTGTTTTAGAAATCATGCTTTTGATTCGATATCATAAATGTGTGTATATTTTTTTGTGAAAAAAAATGCACAATCGTGTTATAGACAATTTCAATTTCAAAAAGTTTAGTGTGTTAACTTGGTTCTATTTCTCCCTTTTTTATATTCAGTGTTGATTTTGTGAGATCTTTCCATCTGTTAGCATACAACTCACATGGTTGTGAGTTAGAACAATGTAACATTCCATAACTGTGCCCATTGTATTTCCCTTACATTTTTAGTCTGCCACCAGACTCCTAGGTTGCCTACAGGTCCTGGATACCTTAGCCAAGAAGCCACAAACTTTTTCTATAAAGAGAAGGGTTGTACATATTTTGGGATTTGTGGGTCTTCAATTTTTTATTGCAAATATCTAACTCGGTTGTCAAACTAAATCCGCCACAGATTGCGCACAAATACATAGGTGTGGCCAAGTTTAGCAAATGGGCCTCAAAGTGATGGCTCCTGTATCGGTACTGACAGGTGTCTTCCATCTACACACTTATGGACTCTTGTTGGATATTCTCTCAAATATATGTACAAGGAACATGAAGTGGCAGTCTCAGAGGGATACCCAGATTTCATCACAGTAAGCAGTTCTGGGGGTCTGTCATATTGATGGCTGTCATCTATCGTCCTAACTGATCATAGAAACAACCAGTTCTTGTTCACTCATGTCACTTCCAATGCTCCCTCACTCTCTAAAATGTCCCCATTCCATGGGATGGTGTAACAGCCTGGTGCTGATTTCACTGCCATTTCCCTTCACCGATGAGTTAGGGAATCGCTTCAGATACTTAGGAAGCACAAGATCATTCTTCTGTATGTTGCTTACTCCTGTTTTATTCCTTGCCATCTTTGACAAGCTTCTTGGATGTTCCAAACATTATCCTTTGACAGCCTACACTTTCGAATAACGTACAATTTCTCTCCACCTGCTGACTGGCCACTAGTCAGGTCTGTGGTGTTTGTGAATAGCATCCTTAGTTTTGAGAACATGATTTATGTTGATTGAGATTCATTTGAGAAATCCCTCCACATCTCTAGCTCACAATCCTAATGCATTCTTGTATTAACCTTAGACTCTCCTCTTTTCTGCTTTTGTCGTTAAGACATCTGCCCATCTTTTTATTTACAGTCAAAGGATTTTTATTGTAATACATATGCCAGGTTTCTCAGTACTACCAGTTGAAATTGATGGGTAAAATTTTACTTACCTGTTTTTATTATCAACTTTGATATACTCTTGCTGAGTGTTTTTTCCTCGACTATACTCATGTGAGCAGATACTGGGAGGGTATATGCTATTTTTGTCTCCATTTTGCTGCCTCTAAAATACAGCTGGGCATTTGGTGCAGTGTCTCTCACCTCTTGGTTCTTCACTTCCAAACTTCATTTAATTGTGGACTCTTATAGTCCAGTACACAGTTTTACATTTTTAAACTTTGATTCATTAGCTGTGTGTGTATGTGTGGTGTATGTGGTGTTCATGTGCGTGTGTGTGATTTGTGTGTGGGTACACATGGCACAGCACGTGTGGAGTGCTGAAGACTCTCATCTCCATTCTCTCCTGTCATCTTTATGTGGTTTCCAAAAGTGCAACTCAGGTCTTGAGGCTTGTGTGGCAAAGGCCTTACCCACTGAACCACCCTTCAGACCTCAGTACACCATTTTCACGTCATTTGTATTTCCTAGATGCTTAAAACTATCTGGCTGGACTTGTTTGTAATCATCCCTGCATTGAATTCCAAGTGTTACTTTGAAGATAACTGATAGCTTTACATATTAAGACATCTCCTCCCTACACATATTCTGGCTCTCAAGTCAGAAGACAGCCATTTATATCGGCTAGTAGAGACTGGACATCTTTTTCATGGGGTTACTTAGCTGTTATACTGATTCCTGCTCCTTGAAGCAGCTGCTACCTTGTTATTTGTCCTAATTGACTTTCACTAGTATAAAGAGATGCTGCTGTAGGTTCCCTGAGTGGATCTCACTTTTCTCCTACTACAATACCTAACAAGGGGTAAAGCGCTGTGAAGCTTTTGTGGTACTGTGGGCAGTTTTGGTGGAAGAAAAGAATACACAGAGTGACTGTCCATTCAAAACTCTTCACAGTGGAAGAAACACCCAATCTGCAGGATGAACACTCCCCAAGCAAATAGTATTCTTTGGTTATTTTATACTGATGCCTGTTGACTCCTAGGAATACTCTAATGCAAGGCACATAGTGCGTGGCCCCGCTAATAGCAGTGGAAAGAGAAAACACACTTCCTTACCCAGTGGGCCCTTCTAACGCATTCCTTTACCAACTTCAACGGGCCCCGTCAAACAGCTAGATGCTCTGAATGGGCCATTCCCCAGCTCCCTGGTCAGGCTGGCACCTCCTGTCATTTCCCTTGTCACTTTTGTTGAAACCTGGCCCCAACCCCCACAGTAGATCCCTCTTGGAAGTCTCCTGTCTGGAGCCAGGCAGGGTTGTCTGCTTTCTTGGGTTCAGCTAATAAATTGAGATCGTGGGGTCAGGCGACAGAGGACCTGGCACCCAGGGAGCCCCTGACACCGATTTTATTGGATTTCTCTTTGCGGGGCCGGGGATGCCATGCCATCAGGGAGGCCACAATCGCTCAGTAACCAAGACTTTGCCGTTTCTGGTTTGACAAGGTCATTTTTTACTAGAGGAGGAAAATCCCACATTAATTATACAGGCAAACTGGGGCTGAGGCTGTTAGAGCTGCCTTCCCTCTTCTGTGAGGGCCAAGGAAAGGAGGTCGGTTTTCTTTGCAAGTGATGAGTGAATGGAGAAAACAGAGTGTGCATGGAAAGTAGACTTCTCTGAGACACTGATATGCTGTCTTGTCCCCAGTACTTTTGGAAATTGCCATTCATCTAAGATGATCAGAATCCATCCCTGGTGCATGAGCAGGCTTTGTGGCGCCCACTACCTATGATGGGACACCTAGTGCAGCCTTGAGGCACGAGGAAGTGCTTGGACTTGCCTCTACTGGATGTGCCTCCCCATGGGAGGCCTTTGCCTTCTTATGGGGGGAGTAGGGGTGGGTTGGGAGGGGAAGGCTGGGGGGGGCAGGAGGAGGGAAGAGGGGGATCTTTGATTGGTGTGTAAAATGAATGAAAATTTTTCTCAATTAAAGTAAAAAGAAAAAAGATGAACTGCAAGGAGATTGAGACAAGGACCATTGCTGTGGGATGGTCTGTATGTCAAATGTGTTGCTGATTGGTCAGTAAATAAATCACTGATTGGCAGTGGCCAGGCAGGAAGTATAGGCGGGACTAACAGAGGAAAATTGAGAGAACAGGAAGCTGGAGAGGGAGACATTGCGAGCCGCCATCAGGATAAGGAAGATGTAAAGTACCGGTAAGCCACAAGCCACGTGGCAAGGTATAGATTAATAGAAATGGATTAATTTAAGCTGTAAGAACAGTTAGCAAGAAGCCTGCCACGGCCATACAGTTTGAAACCAATATAAGTCTCTATGTTTATTTGATCGGGTTTAAGCGGCTTGGGACTGGCGGGTGAGAGAGATTTGTCCTGACTGTGGGCCAGGCAGGAAAACTCTAGCAACAGACCATGAACAATCATTCCCACACTCGGTCATTTATCCAGCATGCTTTTATGAGTCAACTAAATACTGAGCACAGAGAGAAGCTCAGTTGTTGCTCTCTTAGAAGTTCTCACAGGGTTACATGTGGCCTGGGTCCCAAGACCAGGGATTTGGCCTCACCTCCCCGCCTCCCATGAACAAGGTGAACACACCATCTCTGGTATTAGAGAGTTAGGAAATTCTTGCACCACTCCTGACAACTCTCACGTCTTCATTACAGTCCCGAACCATTCTGCTACCCTGTCCTTTGGACTTGGGACGGCTCTTTATTTGAACTGACGAGAGTAGGTACTAGATAAACACATAGCTAAATTCTCTTTGTAAAGTCATTGGCCGCTGCCTGCCTTATGAAGACAGATGCTGCAAAGTGGGAGCTTTTATGCCAAAGCTGGCAGACACATTTTTCAGAAATCACTGAGGAAAATTCCACCAAACTATGAACAGTGACTTGAATGTTTGTGGGAGTAGATGGCGACTTATAATTGGAGACAGTTCTTCATCTGCCATTATTACCATTCTTTCACCCCACACCTCCACAAGCCTGCTTGATGTCTCTGGGTAGCCCACAGTTTCCTTTGCGCAGATTCTCCAGAAATTTCAGCCTTGTTCCATAGGGTGTCTTCCACATCCTGAGAGGGTTCCGTATTTCACTAGGTCTCTCCATAGCCTCTCAACAAGAGAGACTTCTTTCTCCTGCCTGCAGCTGTCTCCTAGGCGAGGCCCACCATGCCCTGTATAGCAATTACCCAATCAGTCCCAATACAAAGCAGACACACGACACTGGCACAGCACACCTTTCCTAAAATTTCCTAACATTTTCACTGAAAAATGTTCCAGGTCATCATCAGAGAACTGCAATGCAGGGACCTTTGTTCTCTACTAAATTCTGCTCCTTCTGAACTGGAAGGCAGCCAACAGGCAAGTGCACCCCCTTGAACAGCTGGTCTCCAACAAGAGAGTGTGGGTGGAAGCAAAAGTTTTCACAAAGAGGTGAGGTGACTGGATCAGATCCTGTAAAATGCAACATGGTAACTTACCTTCATCAACAGTGCT
This sequence comes from Peromyscus californicus insignis, assembly GCF_007827085.1. NCBI lineage: Eukaryota > Metazoa > Chordata > Mammalia > Rodentia > Cricetidae > Peromyscus > Peromyscus californicus. Next base: position 134,087,505 of record NW_026294595.1, on the reverse strand, counting down.
AACTTGGAAACCCCCTTCCTTCAGCTGGAAAGGGGGAGAGCTTCTATGTTTTATAGTGTTTGGCAATAATTACACTCTTTAAAATGGCTAATAGAGCAGAGTTTGAGTGTTCCCAACTCAAAGAAACGATATATATCTGAAGTAACTGATACGCTAGTGGCCCTGTCTTGTTAGATGCTAAATGAGAAAGGCCCCTTTAAGGACAAATTGCTTTATTAAAGTACCTCCAAAGCCCCCTTTCTGCTGTGGGATGGTCTGTATGTCAAATTGCTCTGATTGGTCAATAAATAAAACACTGATTGGCCAGTGGCCAGGCAGGAAGTAGGTGGGACAAGGAGAGAGGAGAATTCTGGGAAGTGGAAGGCTGAGTGAGGGAGACACTGCCATCCGCCACCATGACAAGCAGCATGTGAAGACGCCGGTAAGCCACGAGCCATGTGGCAAGGTATAGATTTATGGAAATGGATTAATTTAAGCTATAAGAACAGTTAGCAAGAAGCCTGCCACAGCCATACAGTTTGTAAGCAATATAAGTCTCTGTGTTGACTTGGTTGGGTCTGAGCGGCTGTGGGACTGACGGTAAACAGAGATTTGTCCTGACTGTGGGCAAGGCAGGAAAACTCTAGCTACACCTTTCTTTTTGTTTTACAGCTAAAACTTCAGGGTGAAAGCTAACCGTGTCCAGAGGTGTGATTGTCTACCATCCTCATGACACAATCTAAGCTTGCCCAGAAGAGTTCCAGGCAGCCACTCCCACCATTTAGGTGAGTGCTCCATCATACTGAATTTAGGACATCCAGATGTATTCCTACTATCTGTTCTTCCTAAACTATAACTTTAAACTAGTCATGCTCAAGAATACAGTCCCTAACATGCTTGGTGATTCTCCACCCTTAAAGTGTTTTCCTGTTTGAGTATATGTGAGTCCCACAATAAAATCCTCATGCACTCTTTAATTCTAGAAAGGCATTCATTATTTTGGAAATAACTCCCATACTTTTCCAATCTGCTACAAGTAATATTTCTTTCTCTACTTCTTTCTTCTTTTTTTTTTCATTTTAGGGTACGTGTGTGTGTGTGTGTGTGTGTGTGTGTGTGTGTGTGTGTGTGTACCATGGCATATGCATGCAGGTCAGAGGACAACTTGCAGAAGTTGGCTTTTTCCTTCTGTCACATGAGTCTCAAGGTTCATACTCATGTTATCAAGCTAGACTGAATGAGATTTTTGCCTTCTGAGACATGTCGCTGGCCCTTCTCCTTTATTTTTGACTATGTTTTCGCTTAACATTTACAAGGCGTGAACTTAGTGTGTTGTCATAATTGGAACATTATGGACTATTAACGTGTATTGACATGTCACATTGTAACTGTGAGTGTGTATAATCATTAAGTGTCAGTTATAAACAAACAAACAAAAAAAAACCCTTCCTATCTCATTTTCAGTAGATCTCCCACTTTTTTTTTTCAAGACAGGGTTTCTCTATGTAGCTTTGGAGCCTGTCCTGGATCTTGCTCTGTAGACCAGGCTGGCCTTGAACTCACAGAGATCCACCTTGCTCTGCCTCCCAAGTGCTGGAATTAAAGGCATGCACCACCACTGCCTGGCCAGATCTCCCAATTCTGTGAGCAGAACCAGGGCTGGTCTCTTACGAATGCTCTGTCTTCCAGTTCCTTCTGAGTGTTAAGAGAGTCACTTTCCCTTTCTTGTAATTCGTATCCCTCTCCACCATTTTTCTTGCTTCTTTTCAAGATGCAGGGTGATCTACTTTAACTCAAGGCTGGTTTCCTCTACATGTAGGAGTGAGTGGGTGAGAGGGTGGAGTGTGTGGAGAGGAGGATGGAGTGTGTGGAGAGGAGGATGGAGTGTGTGGAGAGGAGGATGGAGTGTGTGGAGAGGAGGATGGAGTGTGTGGAGAGGAGGATGCAGTGTGTGGAGAGGAGGATGCAGTGTGTGGAAAGGAGGATGCAGTGTGTGGAGAGGAGGATGGAGTGTGTGGAGAGGAGGATGCAGTGTGTGGAGAGGAGGGTGGAGTGTGTGGAGAGGAGGGTGGAGTGTGTGGAGAGGAGGGTGGAGTGTGTGGAGAGGAGGGTGGAGTGTGTGGAGAGGAGGATGCAGTGTGTGGAGAGGAGGGTGGAGTGTGTGGAGAGGAGGGTGGAGTGTGTGGAGAGGAGGGTGGAGTGTGTGGAGAGGAGGGTGGAGTGTGTGGAGAGGAGGATGCAGTGTGTGGAGAGGAGGATGGAGTGTGTGGAGAGGAGGGTGGAGTGTGTGGAGAGGAGGATGGAGTGTGTGGAGAGGAGGATGCAGTGTGTGGAGAGGAGGATGGAGTGTGTGGAGAGGATGGAGTGTGTGGAGAGGAGGGTGGAGTGTGTGGAGAGGAGGATGGAGTGTGTGGAGAGGAGGGTGGAGTGTGTGGAGAGGAGGATGCAGTGTGTGGAGAGGAGGATGCAGTGTGTGGAGAGGAGGGTGGAGTGTGTGGAGAGGAGGGTGGAGTGTGTGGAGAGGAGGATGCAGTGTGTGGAGAGGAGGATGCAGTGTGTGCAGAGGAGGATGCAGTGTGTGGAGAGGAGGATGCAGTGTGTGGAGAGGAGGATGCAGTGTGTGGAGAGGAGGATGGAGTGTGTGGAGAGGAGGATGGAGTGTGTGGAGAGGAGGATGCAGTGTGTGGAGAGGAGGGTGGAGTGTGTGGAGAGGATGCAGTGTGTGGAGAGGAGGGTGGAGTGTGTGGATAGGAGGATGCAGTGTGTGGAGAGGAGGATGGAGTGTGTGGAGAGGAGGATGGAGTGTGTGGAGAGGAGGATGGACTGTGTGGAGAGGAGGATGCAGTGTGTGGAGAGGAGGATGGAGTGTGTGGAGAGGAGGATGCAGTGTGTGGAGAGGAGGATGCAGTGTGTGGAGAGGAGGATGCAGTGTGTGGAGAGGAGGATGGAGTGTGTGGAGAGGAGGATGCAGTGTGTGGAGAGGAGGATGCAGTGTGTGGAGAGGAGGATGGAGTGTGTGGAGAGGATGGAGTGTGTGGAGAGGAGGGTGGAGTGTGTGGAGAGGAGGATGGAGTGTGTGGAGAGGAGGATGGAGTGTGTGGAGAGGAGGATGGAGTGTGTGGAGAGGAGGGTGGAGTGTGTGGAGAGGAGGATGCAGTTTGTCGAGAGGAGGATGGAGTGTGTGGAGAGGAGGATGGAGTGTGTGGAGAGGAGGATGGAGTGTGTGGAGAGGAGGGTGGAGTGTGTGGAGAGGAGGATGGAGTGTGTGGAGAGGAGGGTGGAGTGTGTGGAGAGGAGGATGGAGTGTGTGGAGAGGAGGATGGAGTGTGTGGAGAGGAGGATGCAGTGTGTGGAGAGGAGGATGCAGTGTATGGAGAGGAGGATGCAATGTGTGGAAAGGAGGGTGGAGTGTGTGGAGAGGAGGATGGAGTGTGTGGAGAGTAGACTTCTCTGTCTGTCAGATATTGATATGCTTCCTGTTTTGTTCCTGATATTTTTGTCTCAGGTATTCCTTGTCTACCTCTTCACAGCTGTCAGAAACTCTTCTAGCCACTGCTCACCCATTTCCCTGCCTTGGAATGCTGTCTCTTCCTCTTTTACTTCCTTTAATTCTACTTTTCAGTCAATTCTAATTCTTCCAGTAAGATTTTGTCTCCTGAGTCTTCTCACTTCCTACCACTGCATTCTGAATTACCACAAGCTTATTGGCTTAAGACAGTACACACATGTTCCCTCAGAATGATGGGGATTTGGGGAATTGGGACACTGAGTGGGTCTTCAGGTTCAGAGTGTTGCTAATGCAATAAGAAGTTTCAGCCAGTGTTTGGATCCCACCTGAAGACTGGGCTGTGGAAGGCTCTGCTTTTAGCTTTGTGTCACTGAAGAGAATATTCTATTCTCAAGGACTGTGGGGCTGAGAGTCTAAGTTTCTCATTGACTGCAGGCTACGCTCACTTCATTGTCACAGCCACCCCCACCATCAGTCAGCAGAAGATCAACCACTGAGATGAAATTCACTATCTTATGCGACCTAATATGGAAGTGATTCCCCCACCAATGTTGCTGTCTTGTGTTGGTCAAAGGCAGGGCGTCTGCCTACACTCAAAGGGAGAGTATTACAAAGACACAGAGTCCACCTGAACCATCTTGAGAACCTCCTTCCATCTTCTCTCTGCCCAGTGGCTTCCATAACCCGTTATGCCGGCTCATTTTATGTCAACTTGACCTAAGCTAGAGTCATCTGAGAAGAAGGAACCTCAACTGAGAAAAAGTCTATGTAAGATCAGGCTTCAGAAAAACCTATAGGACATTTTCTTTTTTTTTTTTTTCATTTTTCTTTATTAAGAAATTTTCTACTCACTCCACATACCATCCACAGATCCCCACTCCTCCCTCCTCCCACGCCCCCAGCCCTCTCTCCCAAGCCACCCCGCATCCCCACATCCCTCCAATCAAGGTCTCCCATGGGGAGTCAGCAGAGACCGGCACACTGAGCCTAGGCAGGTCCAAGCCCCTTCCCACCGCACCAAGGCTGTGCGAGGCGTCACACCACAGGCACCGGATTTCCAGAAGCCTACCCATGCACCAGGGACGGATCCTGATCCCCCTGCCTGGATGCCCCCAAACAGTTCAAGCCAAACAACCATCTTCCATATCCAGAAGGCCTAGTCCAGTCCCATGGGGCCTCCACAGCCACCAGTCCACAGTTCGTGGGCTTCCACTAGTAGAGGCCCCAGCCCATTGTGGATGGTGCCTCCCTTGGCTAGTGGACCTGGGTTCTATAAGAAAGCAGGCTGAGTAAGCCATATGGAGCAACCCAGTAAGCAACACTCCTCTATGGCCTCTGCATCAGCTCCTGCCTCCAGGTTCCTGCCCTGGTTAAGTTCCCGTCCTGACTTCCTTCGGTGACAGACTTTAATGTGGAATAATAAGCAAAATAAGCCCTCTCCTCCCCAAATTGCTTTTTAGCCATGGTCATGGTGTTTCATCACAGCAACAGTAATCCTAACCAAGATACTCTAAAGTTATGTCAACCACCACTGCAGAAAGTGTAGGAGGGATCAAGACAAGGCTAATGTGCGGCCAGTCCATCTCAGCTGTGCACAATATGACAAAGCGTGAGGTAGCTTTGAAACCAGGTCTTCAACTCCTGATCTAAAGGAAGGAGATGAGAGGCGGGCTAGAGGTGCTTAAAGAAAAAGTCAGCATTTGGATCAGTTCGGGGCTTTTCAAGACAGGCAGTACTCAGAAGGGAAAACTAGGTAGACGTGAGGGGGTGGGTGCCCGCACATCCTGGGTGACAGCAAATCCAGGGGGGATACAATGCACAAGATGAAGAAAATACAGGAACTAGAATTCCTCACTACCAAGGCACATAAATATTGAAAAGCAGAGTTGAAAACAAGAGCTTATCAACATAGGTGGATAGACGTAGTGTGGCAATAGGAACCACACACCACCACATTGTTTTGTACTTGGCTCTATTCTAAGCTCCCAGTGTGGATGCTGGATCCAGCCATCAGCACAAAACATTTAGCAGGTAGGATGGTTAATGAAGGAATTGCAGCTGCCTGGGTAAAAGAAAATAAGTCAGGAAACATGAGAACTCTGCCTTGTAAGTCTCTCCAACCTCTGCTTCCTCTTCTGAAAAGCAAGAATAATAATAGAGACCCTGAAAGCTGGCTCGGCTGATAAAGCACTTGCTTTGGACCAAATAGTAAGGGCTTGAGTTCAATCTCCCAGCACCTATGTAAAAAGCAGGTTATGGTGGCACACGTTTGTGGTCCTAGCACTGGGAAGGCAGGGACAGAAGGATCCTTGGTGCAGGGCCAGCCAGTCTAGCCTACTTGGTGAACTCTAGGCCAACCAATGACCCTATATCAAAGGAAGTGGACAAGACTCCTGAAGGTGACATTCACAGTTGTCCACTGACCTCCACAAGGACATTCACAACACATGTGGGTACTTTTTGCATGTGTGTGCGCACACACACACACACACACACACACACACACACACACACACACATACACAGGCACATGTGTGCACACAAATACACCACTAAGAAAGAAGAACATGGCCTCCCTAACAGAGCCCCTGGAGAGACTAAATGAGGTGGTACCTTATAAATGTTTAGATAATGGGTATTAGCTATGATTTATTATCATTATGGGTTTGCTTGCTTCGTTTCATTCCCTGGTGTTTCTTTGCCCTCCCCTGGTCCTGGCTCAGAAACACAGTGAGTTTGTGTTCTCTGTTTACCATGGACACCCCGCCCCCCAGCCTCTCCTATGGGTCAGCCTTTCTGCCCGAGTCTCCACTTCTGATGTGGTTCTGCTGGAGCAAACCAGAGCATCCCTGGCCTGGCTGTCACCTCCAAGCTGAGCTCAGTGCTGGGCTTTGAGGGTGAGTCCCTGCCCGGCACTTTATTGTGGTTTCCTGATTGGTTCAGGATGGTTGAGCCTTTGCTGCCCCCATCCCCATGTGAATTTCTTGTCCTGCCAGAGGCTGAAAGGAGAGTGACTTAGTCATTAGCTTCTCTGGCAACAGCCCCTGGCGGTAGTTCAAGGCAGCTCAGAAAACAGGGCAACAAGTGGCTACAATATGTATTTTTAAAGCCTAGCAGACAAGAAGAGGAAATGAAAACCAGAAAACGTAGGGAGAGTAATGTCTGTCTGTAGAGGTACATCCGGTCACTACTGGGCACCTCAGACAGTGTCCCCAGCCCCTTAAGATAAGACTCTTGGAGGAGACAAGCCAGGAGACAGGGCTGAATGTTAGGGCTGAGGTTCAAAGTTTCTCTTGCCTTATCACAAATGAAAATCAATTCTGGATGACTGCTTCCTATGCATGCTAGGAAGTGATGGCCTGATACACCAGGCTTGGGGTTCTGTCCAGAGCACAGGAAAGATGCTCTGTTCTGTGCCAGTCTCTGGAAGAACTCCAGTAGATTCAGGCTGTTGAAATCCAGAGCTTCACTGAGATGGACCTTTAGAATCCGGCCTCCCTCAAGGAGAAGGCGTATGGGAAGCGACGGCGCATGCACTGAGGCCTCCCCTATCATAAGACATCCGAGTCTCAAAACATGAGGGTGGCTGACTGCATTTCACAGGTAACAGAGCAAACTAGGTACACATGTTATGTAACCGTTGAATTAATGCCTCTGTAAGCTGTCTTCTGTCTCCATAGCCAGAACACTCGCTCACAGAGAACTTAGAGTGTTTGCCCTGTTTTACTGCAGGCATCTGAAACAGTCCCCAGATCATAGATCACAGTAGATACTTAAAAACCACATTACACTCTGATGGACCTTGTGGTATCAGCAGAGTCCAGGGCAGGCAAAGGGGAGCTGTGGTTTATACTCACATTTCCCAAACTGATGCTGAAACCTGGGAGCTCTTAAGAAGATTCCCTATAAAAAGTGAGATGGTGGTGTTTACAGTTGCAATGTGTGGATGCTCTACACTAGCTATGTCCTTCCTTGGATGGTCTTGGGCTCAAAAGAGACAGCCCCTGCCCATAACCACTGCACACTCTCCTCCCTTTTGTTCACTGCACTCACTCACACTGGGCTTCATCCTTTCTCCTCTCCTCCCTTTCCTGTATTCTACTATTATAGTTTTGAGTGGGTGTAGAGTAAGGGGCATGGAGGAAACATCTAGACAAGTCAAAACCATGCCGTGGCCTTCACTGTCCTTTACCTTGTGCTGTTGTTCCTGTTTCCTCTTAAACAAGGTCAGCATTCATGTGGAAATTCAAAGCCTCTCAGCTGTGCTTAAAGGACTCCAACTGTATCACCAGCGAGGAACCACTCAGTGCATCATCGTGAC